>NC_057831.1:12500000-13750000 GCF_910594005.1 Cervus elaphus
CAATCTTATACTATGGACATTGGTTAATTCCAACAGGATATACACTTGTGGGGTGTCAACCAGGACCCAAAAGATTCTAAAGAGTCAGCACTATATGTTCCAGGGACTCAGGTCCTAATTAAAGTCTGGAAGCATGGGTCCCCAAAGGCTCAACTCCAGCCCACATGGAAGGGCCCCTACCCCGTAATACTTTCTACCCCCACAGCAGTCAAGGTACCAGGACATGACTCCCGGATTCACTACTCACGAGTCAAGGCATTGAATAAAACAGAAGAGGACACTCCATACATTGTGATACCCTGGGAGATCTCATATACCTATTCAGGACTACAAATGAGTGCCATTCTAATGAACAGCCTAAGATTAAGTTTCTGGGGATAATATTTCTCAGGATAGTTCTAAAGAGCCAACACTGCTTGACAGGGGTTGTACTCCAAAATAGACAGGAGATAGATCTCCTGATCCCTGAACAAGGAGGGACTTGAGCCATCTTGAATGAGACGTGTCATTTCTGGGTAAATACTTCCAAAAAATATTCAGACCCAACTCTCAAAAAACGAACTGGAGAGTTCTTGGGGTGGCTACAGTTTCTCTCTTCTCCTGGTGAGGGGGGATTTGGTGTTGGCTAATGCCCCTACTAATCCCTGTTATTACCATATTGATGCTGCTTATGATGGCTCCATGTATTATCAATTGTCTAGCCCATTTTGTCTCTGCTCAGGTCAACAGGCTACAACATGCAGTGCCAGTTTAACAAGGATATATATACCCTACAACCGACCATGGAGAATATCACTCACCCTTGGATGGACACAGCAAGAGGGGGATGCCCAATGCCCCTCACTGGTCCAGCTCAGCAGGATGTAACCAGAGAGACCTCGATGCCCCTATTCCCAAAGAATTGGGCCTCCCATCTCTCCGGGGGGGGCGGGGGAGGGGAATGTTAGGTAGTTAGAATAGGAAAAAGGAGTCCAAAGTGGTGGTGGCTAAAAGACAAGGAAGGGAAAAGCCTGCGAAAATAGAACAAAGGAAGATCCAAGGACCTGAGTGAGGACCTCCAGTAAAACAAACAGCCCTCCTGGCTAGCTTAATTTACATGGGACAGGCTCAGGTGGGGGAGAAAAAACATATAAGTAAGAGGAGCCAAAATTGATCTGGGGCTTCTCCTCTCTTCCCATCTTTTGGGTTGGCCTGCCCTCCCGCCTCCAGGATGTATTTTCCTTTGCTTACCAATAAAACTGAACTATAACACTAGTCCGTCTGTCGCTTCAAATTTTTGCTGCAGCGAGACAGAACCGAGGAAATCACACACTTCCCCAACAGTTTCATGCCTGCACTCACCGTCTGCAGTGGTTTGGAGCCCAAGAAAATAAACAAGGTGACAATATACAGCCTAGACTTACACTTTTCCCAATTTTGAACCAGCCCATTGTTCCATATCCAGTTCTAACTATTGCTTCTTGACCTGCACACAGATTTCTCAGGAGGCAGGTCAGGTGGTCTGGTATTCCCATCTCTTTAGGAATGTTCCACACTTTGTTGTGATCCACACAGTCACAGGCTTTGATGTAGTCAATAAAGCAGAGATAGATGTTTTTCTGGAATTCTCTTGCATTTTCCATGATCCAATGGAAGTTGTCAATTAGATCTCTGGTTCCTCTGCCTTTCCTAAATCCAGCTTGAACATCTGTAATGTCATAGTCCGTATACTGTTGAACTGGCTTGCAGAATTTTGAGCATTATTTGCTAGTGTGTGAGATGAGTGCAATTATATGATAGCTTGAACATTTTTTGGCGTTTCTCTTCTTAGGGATTGGAATAAAAACTGACCTTTTCCAGTCCTGTGGCCACTGCTGAGTTTTCCAATTTTCTTGCATATTGAGTGCACCACTTTCACAGCATCATCTTTTAGGATTTGAAATAGTTCAATTGGATTTCCATCATCTCCACTAGCTTTGTTTGTAGTGATGCTTCCTAAGACCCACTTGACTTGGCATTCCAGGATGTCTGGCTCTACATGAGTGATCACACCATCATGATTATCTGGGTCATGAAGATCTTTTTTGTATAGTTCTTCTGTGTATTCTTGCTATCTCTTCTTAATATCTTCTGCTTCTGTTAGGTCCCTACCATTTCTGTCCTTTATTGAGCCCATCTTTGCATGAAATGTTCCCTTGGCATCTCTAATTTTCTTGAAAAGATCTCTAGTCTTTCCCATTCTATTGTTTTCCTCTATTTCTTTGCACTGATCACTGAGGAAGGCTTTCTTACCTCTCCTTGCTATTCTAATTGTTTTCAATATATTTCCTTTCAAATATTTCAAGCATTATTTATAAGCACAATTTTTTATACTTTTCTAAGTGACTATAGTTTTCTCTGTGTCACCAGGCATGGTGCACTGTTTAGTCTTATTCATTGCATGGTTTTAGGATCCTCCCCTCTGTTCCTTAGATTCAGACGTCTCTAGCAGAGAATCATTGATGTAATTCATTGAAATAAAAGGTTGTGACCAATCCTTACTGCTCTTTTCTTCAAGTTAAAACAGAGAAATGTACCTTTCAAAATATCTTAAAAATCTTAATTATTTTCCAAACATGCAGAGAATGGTAAGGACTCTTTCTTAATCAGGGTTCTGCCTGTAGAAAGGTGTCATCAAAGACCACGAGGTGTTGTTGGTCTGGGTAGGTTGAGGCAGAGTCCTGATTTAAAAGAGTCCTTCAACCTACCCAGACCAACAACACCTTATGCTCTTTGATGACACCTTTCTACATGCCGAGTACCATCTTCATTCTATCCAGCTATAACCTGGTGAGAGCCTAAGTGATGCAGTATCTGGACGGATGATAAAAGTATGGTTGGTACCTTAAGAGAAAAGAGGAGGCGAGAAAGGAGCTGAAGAAAGGATACTACATTGATCATTTAATAAAGATGATAGAGTCATTTTCAGTTTCAATTTCTTCATCAAAATATTTATCTCAATGGAGGGGGGGAAAGTAGTTAAGGCCAAAATCTTATTATTTCTACTTCCAATGTAACAATGCTTATATACATCCAGTGAGTTAACGTTCAAGTCCTTCATCACTTTAACTGTTAAAGTTTATTGTATAATTTCAGTATTTTTCCATGGTAGTGTGGTGGTATTTTTAATAGTTTTGTTGTGCTCAAGGATACTGTGATATGGAAACAGGAGTAGATAAACCAGGATCTACTATTCTGGTGTTATTTTAATTCAGGACATAATGTACACTCCAAAATAAATATAAGAAATGTGTTAGAATCTTTTGGAAAAGTATATTACACATACTCAGATGTATGATTAGATTAAGTTATTCCTTTCAAATAAAATAGGAACCAGATTTTACTCTGTTCCAAAAAGACAGATTTTATTTAATAGCTCATTATGTTAGATTTGTTTATTGCTCTAGAAAATGTCATCATTGTATTGGAGTCAGGCAGATAAGCAAAAATTAATTTAAAACCTATCATGTGTTGACAAATCATAACAACACAGGGAAACTTTTAGGAGACAAAGAGAAATGTAAGTTTGAATATTGTATTCCATGGCATCAAAATTCGGTGGTAATTTAACAAATATCTCAATGGGGAGCTGGGGTTTATCTATTAACAGTACGCTAAAAATATGAGAAAATGCAGTGTGTGAATCACTGCATGAATTAACTGAAAGAGAGGGAATCTGACATGAAACAAAAGTAAGAATGGAAGTCTGTGGACCCCAATATATATTCAATATGACAGTCAAAAACTGTATCCTTGAAAGTTGCCATCTGAGAGCAGTGAGGACATATGATTATCATTTTATATTGATGAAAAATTGTGATGCAATTGGAACAACTATAGACTTGGTATAAATAATTCCCAAAGGTTTTTACACTTTAGGTCTAAGCATAAAAATAAAGCACTTAATAGCACATTTCATTACTACATGATTATATAGTCTTGGCATTTTAATCTTATTCATGGAACAGGTATAGGCAGCTAACTTCATATAGTCTAGTAATTTCTAGGAGTGCTTTTTTTTAGTGCTTAATTGTCATTTAGATAAAAAGAAATTGAAAATAGATTTAAAACTTGCATTTTGGAAAAATATTTAATAGAACATTGACACCTCTGTAGGCAGCATGACACTCCCCAGCAAACTGCTGACAGCTGGAGAGCTTCATCAACCCAGTTTGCATTCAGCTGTTTCGAATAGCATAAATTCTCCACAAAACTTCATAGATACATTTATCAATTTCTGCAGACTGTGAATTATAAATTCTGTTTAAGACTGTGTTAGGCACACAAGCTGAGAAAAAAAAAATGAGCTGACAGTTAAAAACTCCTGATTTTGTAACATCTAGAACAGTCGTTAAGCATTTAAATTTAGAGCTAATTTATTTAGTGTGTCAAAGATACCAATTATGAGGGATAGTTTTATAATATATAGAATCTTAGTCAAGCCAATTTTATAAATTTTGGAGATCAATAGCATGTCATTCTTCATACTATTTGTTGTCTGGCTAAATCATGATAGGAGAATATTATGATATCAATTTTCTGGATTTTTCTCACCAAATTATACACTGCTGTGACAGAGATTGCCTGTTTTTCACTAAAATCCTTTCTCTACACTTTCCACTGAAAAGAAAAGAAAGAACTGTAGCTGGATATATTATTGCTCAGCTAAACTATCCTTTCCAGCCTTCCTTATAGTTAGAAATGGTGAATAAATGTTTGCTAATTGAATGTAAACCAAAGTGATATCTGTCACTTCCATGTTTGGATGTTGTAAAACCACTATACTGATTCCATACTCCTTTTCCTCTCCTTGACAGTGAAACTCAGACATGGTGGTGACCAAACTTCAACCATGCAATAGCAACATTGCCCTAGTACAGTAGTTGGCAAACTGCAGCTTACAAGCCAACCCCCCCCTTCTGCCTGTTAAGAAAAAAAAAAAATTATTGGAACATAACCATGTCCATTCATAATGTAGAGTCTATGACTACAATGACTGGGTTGAGTGGCTGCACCGTACACCATATAGCCTGTGAAGCCTAAAATACTTACACTCTGCACCTTTACAGAAAGTGTTCACCGATCCCTGCCCTAGAACATGGCGGAAGCAGTCTGTGTCCCTGGATGAGCACGTTGTTTGATCAGGGCTGCACCACTACCTCCGGTCATCACTGCGGGAGTGTTATGGGAAGAAAAATGTTATTATTTTTTTAAAGTCACTTACTATTGGGTCTTTTAATTACCAGCAGCTTGGTATTTTGCTAAATCAAGTCACTCTGAAAAGAATATGAAAATGAACAGCAATAATCAAATAAGTTCCCATAAAAGCTAAGTATCTAATCAACACTCTTAAGTATAGAACATGACTCACTTCATTCTAGAAATTCTGTCTCTTTAATAATAAGCATCATAGAGACGAGTACACTATTTTACTATAATTCATATGCCAGTAATATAGCTAATCAGTTTTACAGAGGATATCCATATTGATAACAAATGTTTGTCCTACATACTGTATGAGAATTATTAAGTCTTTTAAATTTAATATCCAAAAAAATTATATGTGCAATTTTAACATAATTGCTCTTAAGTTCTATAATCAACATTTTTTTTATTTGTTCAAAGAGAATATATGACTTATCTGATATGTAAACCAAGTTATTATTGTCAATGTTAGTCTATTAAACGTTCTCAGAACTTGAGAACCAAAAATCTAGAGAAAGTTCACTGATATGTTTCTAGCTTTAAGAATGATTTAACAACACAATATCCTTTATCAATGACATCCTGTGTCCTGAAAACAATGCAAGAACATAAATACCAGTTATTGAAATATCTGCTTCTCTTTTCTAGCTATAGGAGTTTCTAAAATGAAAGTATGAATTTTAATTTTATCTGTGCATTTTCCAGGTTTTGCCATCAGTTTGTCAATTTTTACTATCCGGAATAAAATTTCAACAAGAATGTATAGTGTTGGTAACTTTGGCAGGAGAAACATAATGGTTCCTGGCAGTCAAGATTGCCTTTTCCAAAGGATCCTAAAATAAAGAGAATTTATAATGAGCTAAAAACTAAATATGAGCATTTTACATTTAAAAATAATACTAAAATTTATTTAAGAATGGATATAATTCAATTGAATAGTCAATAATTTGCAATCAATATAGGACTACTCTTTATTTACAAAATTTAAAAACAATGCTGTAACCCAAGGCAATTGTACCTTGTTAAAAAGCCCTTTCTAAATATTTTCTGAATAACTTGAGGAACTTTAGGAGTAGCTTATCAAATTGACCTGAAGACAATCTAAAGCCTGTGAATTATAAAAAAAATATCCTCCTCACACACACACACACACGCACACACACTGCACTGGACAATAATTAAGAGACCATGTTCAGTTCAGTCAGTTCAGTAGAGACCATGTTAGTTTTGCTTAAATACAAACTTAAAACATGGTAACAGTACTAAGACAAATAGAACTAGGATAAGAAATATCTACCAGCTCCCATCATAGCATTGATTTATTTTGTGAAACAGAAATCAGATGAGGAATCTAGGATCTTCTCAGTTCTTCCCATGTTTTCAGGATGTAGGGCTTGACAAGTACACATCCTTGTGAAGTTAATTAAGTATTTCTCCCAATTTCTAACTCCTCCTCCATTTGATTTTATTTGCTATAACACAAGTGATTTTACAATTCAAAAAATAAAAATGAAAGGAGTTAGCAACAATGGAATGCTTTTTGAAAATTCTGGGACTAATCTCCAAAAATAAATTTTAGAGCATGATAGCATGCCGATAATAAGTTTTAAGTGCTGGGCCTTTTGCACTGAGAATTGTATATATGTTGCATTCAGAATATCAAAAAAATACAACTAGAGACAGCAGGGGAAAACATTACACTGCAAAGAAAGGTATAAAAGTGTAAAAGTTTAATGGCTCTAGAGGAATTCAGTTCATTTTGCTTGGCTTTTACAAGTAACAATATAAAATAAAAAATATTCCTTATTTAATAGTGTAAACTGTTTAAATTAAAAATCTCCCTAGCACCATTGTAATACTATCTTGACAACACTAAGAAAAACAGGAAAAAACGATACCATGAAAAACAGAATGAGTAATACAGAAGACCAGAGAAGATTTCACAGATAGATGAAAGAAACAACCATAAAAATAATAATTTTTATTCAACAATAATTGAAATTAAAAAGAAAAAGTACAGTGTTATGATATGGGTTATATGTGCTCATGACCCAAATAAATTGAGCATATACAATAATCAAAATTTTAACCATTAGGTAGTTAGAATAGGAAAAAGGAGTCCAGAATGGCGGTGGTAAAAGACAAACAAGGGAAAAGCCCGTGAAAAATAGAACAAAGGCAGGTCTGAGTACCAGAGTGAGAACCTCAGGTGAAACAAATAGCCCTCCTGGCTAGCCCAATTTACACAGGGCAGGCTCAGAAAAAAACATATAAAAAGAGGAGCCAAAATTGGGCCAGGGACTTCTCTTTGTGTCTTTTGGGTCGGCCCACTCTCACGCCTCAAGGATGTATTTTCCTTTGCTTTCTAAATAAAACTGAGCTGTAACACTGGTCCCTCCGAGGAAATTACATGGGGCTGTAACACTGGTCTGTCTGTCACTTCAAGTTTTTGTTGCAATGAGACAGAACCGAGGAAATTACAAATTCCCCTGGCATAACAAAAGTTCAAGTACACGCTGCTGCTGCTGCTGCTAAGTCGCTTCAGTCGTGTCCGACTCTGTGCGACACCATAGATGGCAGCCCACTAGGCTCCTCTGTCCCTGGGATTCTCCAGGCAAGAACACTGGAGTGGGCTGCCATTTCCTTCTCCAATTCATGAAAGTGAAAAGTGAAAGTGATGTCGCTCAGTCGTGCCCAACTCTTAGCGACCCCATGGACTGCAGCCTACCAGGCTCCTCTGTCCATGGGGTTTTCCAGGCAAGAGTACTGGAGTGGATTGCCCTTGCCTTCTCCCAAGTACAGGGGCTTCCCTGGTGGCTCAGAGGGTAAAGCATCTGCCTGCAATTCAGGAGACCTGGGTTCAATCCCTGGGTCGGGAAGATCCCCTGGAGAAGGAAATGACACCCGCCTCCAGTATTCTTGCCTGGAGAATCCCTCGGATGGAGGAGCCTGATAAGGCGACTGAGCGACTTTACTTTCTTTCTCCCAAGTACATGCTAGTCACATTTATTGTTTATTTGTGAATAATATAATCAAACTCTGAATTAAACAGAAAATAATTTATTGATATGTTGACAGTTACTGAATCTCTAGAAAGAGGCAGAAACAGGCTCAGAAAGTTAGCAGGAGGTAGAGAAAGCTGACCAGCCAGAGCTATTGGCCAATTGTCATTCACCAAGCAGTCTAGTGAAGGTGCCAACTACCAAGAGCCCTTAACACCAGATGACACAGCTTGCACCAAGGATATCATTTGAGATGAACATTGGGAGCTACCATTGGCAACGATTCTGCCGTCTCACATGAAAACCGCATGTTGCTTCCTCCACTAAGGCAGCATTTTGCCCTAAAGGCATTTTTTTCATGGTTCTGCTTCTTTGCATCATTAAATACAAATCAGAGGCAAGAACCTCTGAGGTCAAGCAATATTTGTGTGTTCTACTTGAAAGGGCATCTAAGGAATTGAATATCTAGTCTTCTTTAATTTCATATTATTAGAGTCAAACTCTATATTTGTTTGTATAGAGAATTCCCCAGAGAAAAGAGATCATAGTTTGGAAAGCCAAAGGAAAAAAATGTCCTAAGTAATTCCAACTCTGGCTTCCCACTGTCAATATAAACCTGTCTCCCTATCATTTCTCTGTCCCCCACTTTGTTCCCACTAATGTAATCCAATTATCTTCAAGCAATACAAAGTACATCTCAAGGCTCATTAATTCCACATTTATCTCCCAGCTAAATACATCTGGGTGATGGCTAGCCTTTCTTTGGTTCTCCAGACTCAGAAATTAAGCCAAAAAAGAAAAAGAAAAAAGAAATTTCAATACATAGATAAATAGGTATGACCTATATCTATTATGTAAGATAAAATATACATCAGAATAATATGTGTGTATTATTCCTATTTCTGTATTAGATCTAGGCTTCCCGGGTGGCTTAGATGGTAAAAAAACACCTGCACTGTGCAAGACCTGGGTTTGATTCCTGGGTCTGGAAGATCCTCTGGAGAAGGAAATGGCAAACCACTCCAATATTCCTGCCTGGAGAATCCCAGAAGCCCACAGAGGAGTCTAGTAGGCTATAGTCCATGGAATCACAAAGACACAACTGAACGACTAACCCTTTCACTTTCAATACATATATAATCCATCCACGTGAAATATGTGTCAATACAATAGGTTATGTATGATACATACATATACATGTGATGCAACAGGAAGAGATGTTGGTATAGGACACAGCTCTCAGTTTTCACTTCACTTCTCTAAATGGCGGTAGGGTATGGCTCTCACAAACAATGTCATTCTTTTGTTATTTATTCTTTTTTCTTCTACTTTATCTTCAACTATTGCTTTAGTGCAATAGATTTTTTTTTTATTCTGAGAAACCTAAAACTTTATCTCATATAAGTGCTTAGTGACCTGCACATAAAATATTGGCATCCTTTCATATAGAGTTAGGATTTACTTGATTTTATGCCAGTGTGTTTATTAGTGAAGGATGCACTTTAGGTTTATGTCTCTGCCTTTTTCTTCCCACTTGTTCTCCAGCAAACACTACAATCTCCTGTTTATTTTGGAAAAAAAAAGATTAATTATAGTAGTCTAATTATATATCACATTTTGGTATCTTGGAGGCAAAATACGTGTATTTTGGCATTGAGGAGAATTGTCTCATCTATGGATCACTCATTTGATCATATTTTGAATGATTGCTTGCTTAGTGTTGGCTTCCCTTATTCTTTAAGGCTAGGTACATTTGGGTAATAGGTTATATATGGTAACATCAGCAAATATCTTGAACAATTCCTCCATTTCCTCTCAAATAAGTTCCTGAATATGAAGCAATGTGGATAGGGTACCATGATATAATCAAAGCCATTAAATATAGCCACAAAAGTGTTCAATAATTCTGCAGGAAAGAAAAGCAGACATGGAAATCAAAAAGAAATTCAGAGTAAGTGTGTATTCTTCTGGGCAATATTATAGTCCCATTCATAACAGGAAAGGTTCTAGTGTAACTGCTGTAGGGAGCAGTCTGGTCTCATGATGTTTTTTGCCATAGTGGGCTCATGCTGGTTTCTACTGAAGGGAAATTGGTTCATATGAGGAGAAGAAATTCATATGAGGACAGAAACATTGTTACTGAAGTCATGTAATAACTTCCGTCACACCAGTAAATCCACAAGTATATGAGTTCTTCTCAGAGTCCTTTCCTGACTGTTCTGTCTACACCATCACCTTTCCTCATTTGATCTCTGTCCCCTTACTCTGCACAGAGTACTAGCTGACAAAATATTATATATTTATGTTACCTATTTGATTCACTAGATTTTAAGTCAAGAGTTTTGACTGATTTATTTACTTCTGTATTCCTTGCACCTAAAATAGTTCTCAGCACATTAGAACTCACCAATAATCCTAATACTGACTGAATGAGTAAATATACCCATTGAACAAGCACGGCAGAGGCCAGTAAAAAGTGACGAGTTAATCATTTGTCAATTTATCTGCATGATTTCCAAGAATCTTTTCAGCAAACAGGTACTTCAGTAATAAATTATAGGCCACCTATATTTTTCTGCTGTAGACTATTAAAATGCATCTTCCAAAAAGCCTTGACCCCAGTTCTCACATATTACTTCTTCAAAGTCCATAATCATCTAACAAAACAGAAAGAAATGACAGCCTATAGATAAATGTAGATACTTTTCTCAGGCTTCATTTTCCAGGTAAAGAGAAAACAAAAATATTCCTTGAAGTTCTGCCTCCTGGAGAGATTTCCCATCCTAATTGTCATTCTGGACATTTTTCATAAAATTCCAACATACCAGAAAGACGTATTTGGGGATACAATATGAATCAACACTCTGATATTCTTTAAATGGCTTATTTTATCAGTATTTTTCAAATCTGTGATCGCTTTTGGCTTATCATATAATAAAGGTGGATATAATAATTATTATATCTATTGTAATCATATTTACAATGTAACTATGTATATAATATTAATAAAATATATATAATACCACATGTAATATATTATATTTATATTTATTGTTATAATTAACATTAATATATTATACATTATTAATATATAATATAATTATAAAATATATATAATATATTATAAATAGCATTATATAATTATAATGTATTATAATATATTATAAATGATATTATGAATAATATATTATATATTTACATAATTATGTTTATATATTCACATAATTATATTTATATTATATAAATATATTAAATATTTATATATTTTATATGTTATATATATTTATATTTATATATTATCTATATTTATATATTATATAAATATATTATATATTATATAAATTATAATTAAATTATTTATATAATTATATTATAAATATATCTCTATAATTATATACATTTATAATTATAATATATTATAATATAGTAATATTATATAATGATATAATATATTAATTATAACATTTATATATAATATAATATATACTATATTATTATATATTTATTATAATTAATATTTATAAATAAATAATTTATTTAAATAATAAATATAATTTCTATTTATTATATATAATTATATTATTATACATTATATTATATACAATATATTCTAATTTATATTATATTTATTTATATTATAATTTTAATTTATATTATATATTATATAGTAAATATAATACTTTTAATTATAATCATAATTATAAATATTATAATATAGGATATAATAATTATGCTATAATAATGGTGCTTACATTAGAGTAAGAAAATAATTGGACTAATTCTACCTAAAAATACCTTTACAACTATATTACTCAACTTAGGAACTTTGGAAAAAAGCTTGGGGATATTATGGGGTCTAATGAGGATTACCTGGGGTCAGATGTATAACAAAACTTCTTTCAGTAACTGCCCTACACAAGCTATCACAATGATCAGCAAAAGGTCTTTCTGGATCTTTAGGAATTAGTATTAGTCTCGCATAATTCTGGAAACATTTGAGTATTTCAGTTTCCTTAGAGCAAAGCTAGCCTGGTAATTATTCCCAGAACCCTAGAGAAGGTGATGGAGAACATTCACAGCATAATCTAACAATGCTGTTTCAGGAGCCTTTCCCAGTTTGCAATATGATTTTTCTTCACTAAATATTTCCAAGATATTTTAACTGTTTCAGGTCTTCAGATTGGCTGATTATTATATCAGACCAATTATCTCCATGTCCATCTTACTCCTGCTTCTTCAGCAGTGTCCCATTTTGGTGTGATCACTCACCTAATGCCAGACATCCTGGAATGTGAAGTCAAGGGGGCCTTAGGAAGCATCACTACCAACAAAGCTAATGGAGGTGATGGAATTCCAGATGAGCTATTTCAAATCCTGAAGGATGACGCTGTGAAAGTGCTGCACTTAACATGTCAGCAAATTTGGAAAACTCAGCAGTGGCCACAGGACTGGAAAAGGTCAGTTTTCGTTCCAATCCCAAAGAAAGGCAATGCCAAAGAATGCTCAAACTACCACACAATTGCACTCATCTCACACGCTAGTAAAGTGATGCTTAAAATTCTCCAAGCCAGGCTTTAGCAATACATAAACCATGAACTTCCAGATGTTCAAGCTTGTTTTAGAAAAGACAGAGGAACCAGAAATCAAATTGCCAACATCCTCTGGATCACCGAAAAAGCAAGAGAGTTCGAGAAAAACATCTATTTCTGCTTTATTGACTATGCCAAAGCCTTTGACTGTGTGGATCACAATAAACTGTGGAAAATTCTGAAAGAAATGGGAATACCAGACCACCTGACCTGCCTCTTGAGAAACCTGTATGCAGGTCAGGAAGCAACAGTTAGAACTGGACATGGAACAACAGACTGGTTCCAAATAGGAAAAGGAGTATGTCAAGGCTGTATATTGTCACCCTGCTTATTTAACTTATATGCAGAGCACATCATGAGAAACCCTGGGCTGGATGAAGCACAAGTTGGAATCAAGATTGCTGGGAGAAATATCAGTAACCTCAGATATGCAGATGACACCACCTTAGGGCAGAAAGTGAAGCAGTACTAAAGAGCCTCTTGATGAAAGAGGAGAGTAAAAAATTTGGCTTAAAGCTCAACATTCAGAAATCTAAGATCATGGCATCTGGTCCCATCACTTCTTGGCAAATAGATGGGTAAACAGTGGAAACAGTGGCTGACTTTATTGTTCTGGGCTCCAAAATCACTGCAGATGGTGACTGCAGCCATGAAATTAAAAGACGCTTACTCCTTGGGAGGAAAGTTATGACCAACCTAGACAGCATATTAAAAAGCAGAGACATTACTTGTCAACCAAAGTCCCTCTAGTCTAGGCTATGGTTTTTCCAGTGGTCATGTATGGATGTGAGAGTTTGACTATAAAGAAAGCTTAGCACCAAAGAATTGATGCTTTTGAACTGTGGTGTTGTAGAAGACTCTTGAGATTCCCCTGGACTGCAAGGAGATCCAACCAGTCCATCCTAAAGGAGATCAGTCCTGGGTGTTCCCTGGATGGACTAATGCTGAAGCTGAGACTCCAATAATTTGGCCACCTCATGCAAAGAGCTCACTCATTTGAAAAGACCCTGTTGCTGGGAAGGATTGAGGGCAGGAGGAGAAGGGGATGACAGAGGATGATATGGTTGGATGGCATCACTGACTCAAAGGACATGGGTTTGGGTAGACTGTGGGAGTTGGTGATGGACAGGGAGGCCTGGTGTGCTGTGGTTCATGGGGTTGCAAAGAGTTGGACATGACTGAGAGACTGAACTGAACTGCACTGATCCTTGGATTCTAAGAGCCAATATTACGTGATGCATATCCAGTCTACAGGAAAATCCACTAACAAACATTTTAAATATCTGGAGATCCTGTCTTAAATTTTTAAAAGTTTTAAGTAGACTTCATTTTTTAGAGTAAGTTTCAACTTTATAGCAAGCTGTTTGGATAGTATGCAGAGTTCCCATGTATCTTGTATTCCCACACACACAACCTTCCTCACTGCCGATATCCAGTATTGCAGTGGTACATCTGTTACACGTGAGGAACCTACACTGACTCATCATTTTCACCCAAAGGCCATAGTTTATATTAGGGTTTATTCTTGGTGTGATGCATTCTATGAGATTTGACAAATGTATAATGGCATATACCCACAGTTTTAGCATTCTACAGACTAGCTTCACTGCACTAAAAATCCTCTGTGTTCTATTCATTCTCCTCACTGGTCACTGAAAACTACTGACCATTTTCCATTTCCAGAATGTCATATAGTTGGAATAATACAGTATGCATCTTTTCCACGTTGGCGTCTTTCACCTAGGAATATGCATTTAAGCTTCCTAGATGTCCTTTTGAAGATTGATAGCTTCTTTTTAAATGCTGAATAACATTTCATTGTCTGAATGTACTAAAGTTTATTTATCCATTCATTTACTGAGCGAAGTCTTAACTGCTTTCAAATTCTGGCAATTATGAATAAAGCTGCTATAAACATTCTCATGCAGGTTTTTGCATGGACTTAAGTTTTCAGCTTTTTTAGATAATTACCAAGGAATGCAATTACTGGATCATTAGTTAAGAGTATGTGTAGTTTTGTAAGAAACCACTAATTTTTTTTTAAACAAGGCTAGGCCATTTTACATTCCTATCAGTGATAAATGAGAGTTCCTATTGCTCCACATTTTCTGCAGAATTTGCCATTGTCAGTGTTTTGGATTTTGACCATTCTAATATATGTGTAGTGGTATCTCATTGTTAGTTTCGTTTTCAATTACCTAATAATAATTCATATAGGGTGGAGCATCTCCCTATATGCTTATCATCTGTGCAGCCTCTTTAGTGAGATATCTGTTCAGGTCTTTTGCCCATTTTTAGTTGGGTTATTTCTTTTATTATTGTTGAATTTTAAGAGTCCATCAGATGATAGTTTCTTGTATAACAGTCTTTTATCAGATATGTACTTTCCAAATATTCTCCCACTCTGGTTTATCTTATGCTCTTGACAGTGTCTTTCTCAGAGAACTATTTGAATCTTAATGAAGAACAGATTATTAACTGTTTCTTTCATGGGTATTGCCCCTGGTACTGTATCTAAAGAGTAAATGCCATACTCAAGGTCATTTAGGTTTTCTACTTTCTTCTAGGGGTTAGTGGATTTGTATCTTACATTCAGATTTATGATCCATTTTGAGCTAATTTTCCTAAAGCATATAAGATGTTTCTAATCTTCTTTTTTCTTTTTCTTTGCATGTGATAGTCCAGTTGTTCCAACATCATATATGGGATAGATCATCTTTGCTCCATGATACTGCCTTTCCTCCTTTGCTGAAGATCAATTAACTATATTTATGTGAGAATACTACTGGACTTTCTATTTTTTCCATTGAGTTATTTTTTGCCAGTACTAAAATATCTTGATTTCTGCAACTTTACAGCAAGCCTTGAAATCAGAGAGTGTCAGGGTTTTGACTTTGTTCTCTGTCCATGCTGTTTCAGCTATTCTGAGTCTTTCACCTCTCCATATAAACTTTAGAAGCAGTTGTCAATATTGTCAAAATAATTGCTGGGATTTCAGTTGGGATTCACTGAACTTAAAGATCATATAAGGAAAAGCTTACATCTTAACAGTCTTCCTATCTATGAACATGGAATATCTTCTATTTATTTAGTTATTTGATTTTGTTGTTCAGAGTAAAGTTTTTCTCATAAAGGTCTTGTACATATTTTGTTAAAATTATATCTAACTATTTCCATTTTGGAAGTGCTAATGTAAATGATATTGGCTTTTTAATTTCAGACCTACTTGCTCATTGCTGATATATAGAAAAGTGTTTGACTTGTATCCTGAAATATTGCTATAATTGCTTTTTAGTTCTAAGAATTTTTCTGTTGATTCTTTCACATTTTCTGTGTATATGGTCCTATTATCTGTTTTATTTATTCCTTCCCAGTATCTTTATTTTTTAACCCTCTCCTTACTTTATTACATTAGTCAAGACTTCTGTATGATATTATAAGGAATGATGAGAGGTAATGTCTTGGCTTCTTACTGATCTTAGCAGGAGAGCTTCTCATTTCTCCCCCTCAAGTAGACATTATCTATAGTCTTGTTTTAGGTATTAGCAAATTGAGGAAGTTCTTCTCTATCTCTGGTGTACTGAGAGTTTTTAATAATAGGTGTTGAATTTTGTCACATGCTACTTTGCATCTATTGATATGATCATTTTATTTTCTTCTTCAGTATGTTGATGTGATAAATAAATTTAATTGATTTTCAAATATCAAATGTATCTTGTATACCTGGCATAAACCCCCCGTGGTTGTGGTGTATATTTTTTATAGTTTTATGGATTTGTTCTGAAAAAATTTTTGTTGAGATTTTTTGCCTCTATATTCATGAGAGATATTGGTCTGTAGTTTTCTTTCCTTACAACATGGTTTGTCTGTTTCTTTGTGTCATGGTAGTGCTGACCTCATAGAATAAGTTAGGATATATTCCTTCTGCTTCTGTCTTCTTAAAGAGGTTTTAGAGAATTTGTGTGATTTCTTAATTTTTTGGTAGAATTCACCAGTGACTCAGTGTGGGCTAAAACTCATTTTTACAAATATATCCTTAATCCTTTTCTCAAGCTTTGATAATGATAATTTTATTTATCTATTCAAGAAAACAAGGTGCTTAACAAAGATTATCCATATTAAACATACTTCCACACTGATAATACCTTACATCTTATAATTGCTTTCCTCT
Source organism: Cervus elaphus (assembly GCF_910594005.1). Classification (NCBI taxonomy): domain Eukaryota; kingdom Metazoa; phylum Chordata; class Mammalia; order Artiodactyla; family Cervidae; genus Cervus; species Cervus elaphus. Next base: position 12,516,986 of record NC_057831.1, read on the forward strand.
ATATTATATCAAGCAATATCTGGGACTTAAGGTCCATCACAATTTTGTCACTATTGAATCAAAGTTTCAGTCAACCATTAAAGCAAACAGCTCCTAAAGCAGCTCTTGTCTGCTAAAACTTTGTGCAATGAAAGAAAAATGTTATTATCTTAATATTAAGATAATAACCTGCAAAATAAAAGAAAAATAAAATATCAATGGCATCTAGAAAATCAAATAGTATCAGAGACTTATGGTATAATACTCAATATGTCCCAGACAAAAATAATAATTACTCAACCTTAAAAAACAGAGAACTCTGCTCAATATTCTGTAGCAAACTAAATGGGAAAAGAATTTGAAAAAGAATAAATGCATGTGTATGTGTAACTGAATCACTTTGCTGTGTACCTGAAGCTAACACAGCATTGTTAATCAGCTATACTCCAAAATAAAACAAAAAAGTTTTACAAAATTAAAAAAAATAATAAAACTGCAACATGTACAGGAAAATTGAAGCGTTCAGATCCTATGTGTGGTTTTTCAAGTCCAACCCTAGGCAGTTACAAAGCCTTTATCTGGAAGGCCTCACTAGAGAAAACTGTGAGTTTTCCCTACACCAGACTTTGTGCACAGTGAGTGCACTGAAGTCTCTGAAAGGAATTGCTATCAAAGACTCAGGAGCTGACAGCCCATGGCCGTGCACATAGCTGCATTCAGAACCCAGGTTCTCCCGTATTGAGACCTCCTTATGAGTGTATTGAGGGTAAGGGAGTCCTGAGCAAAGGCCTACCCGCAGCGCCTCTGCCAAGGTCTCCTAATCTGAAGGAGAAAGTAGAAGCTTCGAAAATACCTTCCACTCTGGCTCAATACTTTTCCACTCCTGGCCTTTCTCCTCTTCCTTCTCTCAGGTCTATAAAAGAGCATGAGACTTTGTTTGAGACTCCCTCAGCAGGGAGAAGGATCCTTGTGTCTGAGCTGGTCCATCTGCCTCTCACCCAGTGCAGTTCTGTGTGGGACACTGGGAGAACCAGTTTGGCCTCTTTGTTAACTCCTTAGCAGTAAGTGATTAAAGGCTTGAATGTTACCTTCATTGTGCTTGAAATGCTTTTGTGAGGCAAGTCTTCTACTTTTGCTCTTAATTTTGTAATTCATCCATTAGTGCACTGAGATCCTGTCTCTAGTTGTGTGTACAAGGGAGCTATTTGGAAGAAGAAAAATTGGCATTCCCTCACATGTAATTTGCTTACATTAAGTTATTGCGCACACTTCAAGAATACAAGAACTATTCATGAGTAATGAGGAACCAGATCTTCAGGTGGCAATCCCCCATGGGTTTGTGAAGATGAATTACCAAGAGCTCCCTTCCAGTTCTTAGTAACCCCCTCTATTTTATTAAATAACCTCAATCTCATTTCTAAAGCCTGTGAGATAGTAAATCCTACTAACAATTACAAATTGGCAAGCAACCAATTCAGACCTTGCATATGAATTTTGGCAGCTCTGGCCTTCTGGCTGCAAATTAAAAGAGTTATAGGAAGTCCTTGGATTCAGTATACTTTGAGATTAAATTATAGGTTTTGAGCTTATCTTTCTCATTATTCTGGTTTTTTATAAAAGTATTAGAGGAATTCAATCTACCTCCAATACTTATATGCTCCTCCTGTAAAACAGGTGTGGTATGTTGTTTTACTATCTGTTTTAATCAATTTCTACTAAATTTTTCAGTCTTTTCTTAATGTGCCCTTCAATTCCAGATGATCACATATTATTATTTATTTATTTGTTTTACAACTGTATGCTCTATGCTGCCAAATTCTAATTATGCAATACCTGCTGGATTCTTAATTGCTCTCAGCTCCAACTGGGACCAGATAATCAGTATCATATTACCATATTTAAAAAAAAAAAAAACATGTCTGTCTGCAACCAACAAGTATTCCTGGTACCTGAATCTCTATATCTGCTTTGGTAATGTCAAGGAAGGCAAGCTAATTCTGATTTGAAGCAGGAAAAAGAAATTCAATGAACGTGTGTCAAATCTGGAGAAGGAGGCTGCCTTATTTTCTAGACTTGGGAAGAATTTTGGGAAATATGTACTAAATACCTAAAGATGTACAGAATACAGATAAAGGTGCTGGAGAAATGAACAAATATTTTAAAAGATCTTTACATGTGAATTTGTTCAAAATTGCAATTTCAATTAAAGTCAAGGAGGTATTTCAGAACAGATTTCTCTACTGCTGACTATTTCATGATAAAAGGACAAATATATACAGTTTTAGGACATTTTACTTTGTAATGCTTTTTAATCACTTTCATCTTTTTATATTTTCATCATTTTATATTTCATTTTGTATAGGCAGTTTTTATTAAGCTTTTTTTTTTAGAAAAATTAATGAGGTGAAAGAGTATTTTTGCCAAGAGGTGCATGGGAAGGGTCCCAAGAAGGTCTTTCAAATTTTAAGTGTTGCTGATACTTGATTATAAATTGCTTGTTATTATTATAACAAAGTCTTACACTTGTTTGGTGTATTTCACATTCACAAATGATTACAGTATAACCTCAATTACTGTAAGAGAAAAAGTAGAAATGTAAAGGGTATAAACTCTACAGTGAAAGGCAAAGTATTTTTGGTCTTAAGATATTAGGACACTTCATAAACAAAATTATTCTTAAGCTGGAGCTTGTAGTTAGAGAAGGTTGCAGTTAAGGATACTGATTCTGGAAGCTTATTGTTTGGAAACAAGTATTTGTTCTGCTACCATTATGAACTGAAAGTTTGTGTTCACCTCAAATTTATATGTTGAGATTCTCACTCCAGCTATTATAGTATTAGGAGGTGTGGCCTTTGGAAGGTGATTTGTTGTTGTTTAGTCGCTAAATTATGTCTGACTATTTTGTGACCCCCATGGACTGTAGCTCGCCAGGCTCCTCTGTCCGTGGGATTCTCCAGGCAAGAATACTAGAGTGGGTTGTCATTTCCTTCTCCAGGGGATCTGCCTGACCCAGGGATTGAACCCATGTCTGCTGGGTTGGCAGGAGCATTCTTTATCTGTGATTAGCATCGCTTTAAAAGAAATCCCAAAGAGCTTGCTTGTCCGTGTGAGGACACAAGGAGACAGAATCTGTCTGGTGAGATCTTGAACTTATCAGCCTCCAAAACTGTATGAAATAAATGTTTAAACCACTCGGGCAATTTTTTTTTTTTTTTTTTTTGGTAGCAACCCAACTGGATTAACACCGACACTAACCAGCTGTCATTTAACTTCACTGTGCCTTGGTTTTCCCATCCATAAAATGAAGGTGGTAGTGATAACTATTTTATCAGGTTCTTTGAGGATTAATGACTTAACAAACATAAAGCTCTTAGGGCACTGCCTGGAACATAGTAAGGGGAAATAGTTATGATGATGAAATTGAAGAGGAACTTGTATTAATATTTTGCCATGGAAACAATGAGGAAAGGATGCCATATCATAGTCCAGGATAAACAGGCCAATTCAGGGAGTAAGAATCATGGAATCATTGCTGTTTTGCTGTGAAGATGTGCAGCACGTTAGTACTAAAAGAACTGGGAAATACAGGGAATACAGGGAGGATGTTAACAATCATGAGAGTGTTTCATAGGTACGATGGGAAGCCAGCAAAGGCCCTCAGGCATGGAAATTGCAAAGTGTTTACTTGTGACTGTAGACATTTATAGAAAATTTTAGCATATATAGTAATAACAAAAGAAATGTTTTTTCCAGTTACAGAATTTAAACATAATAAAAGCTGATTATTATTTGCATATACAAAATTGTCTAAAATATAAGGTATTTTGCAAATCTAACTGTAGAGTCACAAATAGGAGCAAATGGTAAACTAATTTTATTAATATTAAAATATCTAGCTGAGAAAGAAGTAACCACACTTTCTCATAGTACAAAATGCAAAGATGGCCAACATAAATAAATAAATAAGAAACACTTACATGCATATAATGTGTAACATCCTATATTCAAAACGTATCATTTCAAATGACATGAAAGACCTAGCATTTAGGAGATTCCAAATATAAAGACAAGAAAATATTACAAGGGGTTATTTGAGACAAATATAGAACAACACATCAGAAAAGACTACAATTTTCTAGCAATAGATTTTCTAAGATCCTCCGATTAAACCTTAAAGACTGTTTATTTCTTGAATGTAATTTTAAAATTAATAATTGAATGTTTTTCCATATCCTGAAGGAAGACTAGGTCCACATTAACCATAGTCAATACAAGCATCTATTATTTACTAGGTATATTGAATGTTCCAATCAGTTGGCAGCGTTCAGGCATATTTCTAATAGAAAGGATACTGTAGGGTTTCAAAACAGTCTTAATTTGCAGATTTAAGTATAGAAATGCAAAGACTAACTTGCCTGAAAAGACAACATTTTTATTTACAGATGCATCTAATAACACTGAAAATGCAACTTGCAAAAATACATTTATTTCTGTGTTCTTCTTTTCACATAGCCACATTTAAAAATAATATGAGCTCAGAAAAATTCAGCGACCAGTTACATCCTGAATGTCACTCACCTGGGAAAGCTGAAAGTTAAAGGCCTTCAGGGTAAATGTCAAGTGAATGTGCTTGGAACTTAGCCAGATCTGATTAGCAAAGCTGTTTTCAGCATATTCAATTGCTAGGCATGTATAATTTGCCCTATGTTCCTGAAACATAATGGGAAAAAATAGGGTACTCTGCTAAATCTGGGCAATTAAGGCAATGGGGGTGAGGATTCAATTCCAATTAAAAAAGCATCTATAGAATATCTAAAATTGTCAAATAAATGTGCTAAATTTTGTCAATATTTTTTTTAAAAAATGACCTTCGGGCTGCTTCAGTTCTCTATGTAAATATTTGAATTTTTTCTCATATATTGACTATATGGTCAGATGCTTAACATAACTGAATTAGATGCAATTATTTATTGATACACATCTTTTTCTGTGACTGGATTTAAAAATATCTTCCAGTGAGTGAGGTCAGATATTGCATGTTTAGGGTCTTACATGTTTCTGTTTGCTTGTGCAGTGTAATATATATAAAGTAGATACTAAAATAATTCTTAATTAAATTTATTAGTAGATAGAGTAGTATATTTCTGATTTTTGCCTCTAAGTATGAAATATCACTTGCACACACACAAAAAAAAAACTCAAGAAAAATACCTATAAATTTTTCCAGACTCAGAAAAGGAGAATAAGATTTGGATGTATTAAATAGTTGCCTATTAATAAGCTTTTCAAGGAACCCAGGTGAGGCCTACAAATAAGATTGCTGTTGTTGAAAAGTGACATTATTAATTTGGCTGAGAAAGTTTGATAAACTTGAATTAAGCAGTAAATGATTGACTCTTTCCCACTGATAGTGATAATGAGAAATGCTAACTCAAGAAGTCGAGATTAAATGCATCCTAAGCTATATTGTGGAATGATTTTCAATGCATATCTTTGGGACATCTTACAAATGTAAAAAAACTGCTGTCACTTCATAGAAATACTGTGTGGAGGGCAATCTAGCTATCTCTTCAGGATTAGTCTAAACTGTGGATCACAAATGATAATCTTATCCCTGACATTAAACTCTCTAATTAATGCTATTCAGTTTTATAGCTTCTCAAAAAGCTAGTGAATTTGTATTCTGATACTTATAGCTCAAGAAAAGAAAATAGAAAAATGCACAAAATGTGCTTAGTATGGCCATAATCTCTTTTGAAACCAAAACACTTATTATTTTTTGTAAGAGAAACTATCCTTAAATGAATCTGTTAGGGTGTTTCATAAATATCTTTTTATATCCATTTTTCTATAGAAAAAGAAAAGGAAGGGAAAGAAGAGGAAATGTATGTATATACAAGTGACATTTCTAAAACTTCATTTTACAGTGTCTAATAAAAAATTGGCTCCTGCCCTGAAGTCATTGCTGGGCTCATGAGTATTTATGCCCATCTTGCCACAGAAAGCATCCTGTAAAATGTAAAGTCACACTTGACACTCTATGGTACTTTCTTCCTTTTCTCCCTATTTTAGAGAAAGTAAATTTAATTTGGAATGTGAAGTCAAGTGGACCTGAGGAAGCATCACTACAAACAAAGCTAGTGGAGGTGATGGAATTCCAGATGAGCTATTTCAAATCCTGAAAGATGATGCTGTGGAAGTGCTGCACTCAATATGCCAGCAAATATGGAAAACTCAGCAGTGGCCACAGGACTGGAAAAGGTAAGTTTTCATTCTAATCCCAAGAAAGGCAATCCCAAAGAATGCTCAAACTATCGCACAATTGCACTCATCTCACACGCTAGTACAGTAATGCTTAAAATTCTCCAAGTCAGGCTTTAGCAGTACATGAACCGTGAACTTCTGGATGTTCAAGCTGGTTTTAGAAAAGGCAGAGGAACCAGAGATCAAATTGCCAACATCTTCTGGATCATCAAAAAAGCATGAGAGTTCCAGAAAAACATCTATTTCTGCTTTATTGACTATGCCAAAGCCTTTGACTATGTGGGTCACAATAAACTGTGGAAAATTCTGAAAGAGAATGGGAATACCTGACCTGCCTCTTGAAAAGCCTGTATGCAGGTCAGGAAGCAACAGTTAGAACTGGACATGGAATAACAGACTGGTTCTAAATAGGAAAAGGAATATGTCAAGACTGTATATTATCACCCTGCTTATCTAACTTATATACAGAGTACATCATGAGAAACGCTGGGCTGGAAGAAGCGCAAACTAGAATCAAGATTGCCAGGAATAATATCAATAGCCTCAGATATGCAGACGACACCACCCTTATGGCAGAAAGTGAAGAAGAACTAAAGAGCCTCTTGATGAAAGTGAAAGATGAGAATGAAAAAGTTGGCTTAAAGCTCAACATTCAGAAAACTAAGATCATGGCATCTGGTTCCATCACTTCATGGGAAATAGATGGCTAAACAGTGGAAACAGTGTCAGACTTAATTTTTTGGGCTCCAAAATCACTGCAGATGGTGACTGCAGCCATGAAATTAAAAGACACTTACTCCTTGGAAGGAAAGTTATGACCAGCCTAGATAGCATATTAAAAAGCAGAGACATTACTTAGCCAACAAATGTTCATGTAGTCAAGGCTATGGTTTTTCCAGTGGTCATGTGTGGATGTGAAAGTTGGACTGTGAAGAAAGCTGAGCATCAGAATTGATGCTTGAACTGTGGTGTTCGAGAAGACTCTTGAGAGTCCCTTGGACTGCAGGAGATCCAACCAGTCCATCCTAAAGGAGATCAGTCCTTAGTGTTCATTGGAAGGATTGATGCTGAAGCTGAAATTCCAATACTTTGGCCACCTCATGTGAAGAGCTGACTCATTGGAAAAGACCCTGATGCTGGGAAGGATTGGGGGCAGGAGGTGAAGGGGATGACAGAGGATGAGATGGCTGGATGGCATCCCCAACTCGATGGACATGAGTTTGGGTAAACTCCGGGAGCTGGTGATGGACAGGGAGGCCTGGGGTGCTGCGATTCATGGGGTCTCAAAGAGTCGGACACAACTAAGTGACTGAACTGACCTGAACCGAAATTTAATTTGGGAAATCTATTTTCCCTTAATGAAAACATATTTTTTAAATAAAGCATATTCAAAAATTTAAATCTGTCTTTAAGCAGGCTACTGCACCTGACTGTCAGTAGTTTCTTTGTGATTGTAGAAACCACTTCCCAAGGGTAAATGAGAATAGCTCCCCTTAATCTAGAACAGAATACACTTGCTTGACTGCCTGTAATATCTAATCAGTACAACTTCCTACAGTATGTACAAAAACTGGCAACCAAGAATCTCCATAGAAGTAATACTATGCTAAATATAATGAGTATTGATCAGTTGATAAGTGAAGAATAACATAATTCCACCTCAGCAAGCCCATTCATGACTCTTTTCAGGTCTCAGAGATAATAATTGTAAATTAATTCTGCCAAGATTCTAGCACTTGATAGGAAGAACTATTCAGTTTTACCTAGGAAGACATAGACATAGAAATATTGATTTTTAAAAAGAATTATTTAAGATTAAGAAAAATAAATTAAGATTGAGTAATAGCACCCTGTTCATATTTTTAAATAGAATAAAGATTTTTGAAAGCAAGAAGGAACCCCATAAGTTATCCTACCTTTTTCCAAGGAGTAGATCTGGCATTTTCACAAATAAGTGATTTTAAAAAGATAAAAATAGCTTAATTTCTTATTAAAAGAGATAAAAAAGAAAAAGTTTACCAGAAAAAATCATAAATTTATTTTCAGTTTTCATGGCTGTTGGGTTTTGCTTGCATAATAATATGTTTTATATATAATGAAATTATATTCACAGTGTATAATTTACACAATCCTGTATAAAAAAATCATACTTATATCATTGAAAAGTTAAAGAAATGTGCATCTCTCCTCTTTTCTCTATAGAAGTAAACAATTTGTTCATAATTTTCAATGGATAAATTGAGGTTTATTCTTGCACAATTAACATTTTCTAGAGTTCTGTTGAATTTTCTGTGACCTGGATAATGTGTAAAGGGAATTTTCTAGACCACTGATCTCCTAAATTTATAATTGTTTAAAATTAGTTTGCATTTATCTAAATGTTTAGTTAATTATTTATAAAATTATCTCTATCATTATATAGACATATGATATATATTGGGGCTTCCCAGGTGGCACTAGTGGTAAAGAACCCACCTGCCAATGCAGACAACATAAGAGACACAGATTCAATCCCTGGGTCAGGAGATCCCTTGGAGAAGGGCATGGCAATCCACTCAAGTATGCTTGCCTGGAGAATCCCATGGATAGAAGAGCATGATGGGATATAGTCCATGGGATCCCAAAGAGTCAGACATGACTAACGTGACTTAGCATGCATGATATACATATTACATGCAGATAATAATTGAAAGAATAGCCAGTGAGACAAAATAAATGTGGTAAAAGCTCTAATATATTCTCACACCAATGTTGAAACTCCTGTTGGGTACACATGTTTTAGAGTCAATCAGTTCAGTTCAGTCGCTCAGTCATATCCAACTCTTTGCGACCCTATGGACTGCAGCACAGCAGGACCCCCTGTCCATCACCAACTCCCGGCGTTTACTCAAACCCATGTCCATTGAGTCGGTGATGCCATCCAACCATCTCGTCCTCTGTCATCCCCTTCTCCTCCTGCCCTCAGTCTTTCAGGGTCTTTTAAAACGAGTCAGCTCTTCACATGAGGTGGCCAAATTATTGGAGTTACAGCTTCAATATCAGTCCTTCCAATGAATACCCAGGACTGATCTCCTTTAGGATGGATAGGCCTTGAATATTAATGCACTTAAGGAAATACTTACATGCATTTAAATCACACTATTATCTTTTTTTGAGGGGGTTTATATTCTGTAATTAATGATGCCATTCTATGAAGAAATCAGATTTCAAAATACAGACATTATTGTTCACCTTCAAATATCACCAGTTCTCTGTAAATCTTAAGTTACTCAGTCCCAAAACTAGTAGCAATATTCTAAGTAGTAGTCTACTTAGAATGGTCAGAGTAGTCAGAGTAGTGGTCAGAGTGGATTACAAAATTAAAATAGATCTCAATTTTATTTTGAGAATCAAAAATCTTAGCTTCTTAACAGATATACAGAGCTGAAATATATGTAACACAAGCTCTTAACAGCTTAACAAGCTCTTTTTTTCCCCACACACCATTATCCATTAGCAATCACACAATGGAAATAGTTTTAATATTCTTTTATATTCATAATGAAATATATATATATATATTCACTTTTTGAAACTTGGGATAAATTTTTTAGTGGTTAAATGTGAATGACATCTCTAATTCTTTTTTTGTTTTAAAGCAGAGATTCATTATTATACTGGTGGGTGGAATCTCCTTATATTAAGGAGTTAGAATGAAGAGGGGTAATCTGAAAATATATATCCTCTGAAAAGTGGCTCAGAATCCATTCTCCAGAGAAAGAGGGAGGGAAGCTGTGGGCAGATGCAAAAGACCTTCCCCTGAGGACCAACAGTGCGTATAGAGGTTAAGGAAAAGCAGTGAACAGTATTCCCAAGTGTTGGTTCCCCATCCACTCAATGTACCCTAAACAGTCTACAGTACATGGATAGTATTATTTATGTATATGTTATATTAAATACATATGCTATGTTTTGAAATCAGAGAACTTTACTGACCAGAATTCTAGGCCATATGGATTGACATTTTTCTGATGAACAGGTCTGTGCTTTTATGTCGTTTTGATTTTGTTTATTGTTTATATTTTTTAGTTAAGAATATAGGATGCCAATCTTCTGATATTATTTTTTAAAATATATCTAAATAGCATTTCTAACCTGTAACTCAAAATTATTAGTGTTGATAATCATTCATTAGCAGAGCCTGAGGACAAAGGAAATGCAAGGCAAATATTAGTCAACACATTGTATAGATGTGTAAACCAGGCCTAAGTGTAACTGTTGATGATCACTGTCAATCCTCATTCATAAAAAGCTATACGTTTCTGATTTCCAAACCTGTAAATTTAGAGGGAAATGAGGGAAAAATTAAGATCAAAATTTCAAACAAATTAACAGGTAAATATTCTATTTTGTTTGTTTGTTTTTGCCATACATTGACATGAATCAGGCACGGGTATACATGTGTCCCCCATCCTGAACCCCACTCCCACCTCCCTCCCCATCCCATCCCTCAGCGTCATCCCAGTGCACCAGCCCTGAGCACCCTGTCTCATGCATTGAACCTGGACTGGTGATCTATTTCACATATGATAATATACATGTTTTAATGCTGTTCTCTCAGATCATCCCACCCTCGCCTTCTCCCACAGAGTCCAAAAGACTGTTCTATACATCTGTGTCTCTTTTGCTGTCTCACATATAGGGTAACAGGTAAATATTCTAAAATTGACCCACTTACCACTGTCCTCAATGTGTGCTCAGGATTTAAATAATAATGAAAAATCAATTGTTTAATAATTAACCTCTCCCCAGGCTTCTCTGATAGCTCAGTTGGTAAAGAATCCCCCTGCAAGGCAGGAGACCCCGCTTCAATTCCTGGGTCAGGAAGAGCTGCTGGAGAAGGGATAGGCTCCCCACTCCAGTATTCTTGGGCTTCCCTCGTGGCTCAGCTGGTAAAGAATCCGCCTGCAATGTGGGAGACCTGGGTTCGATCCCTGGGTGTGGAAGATCCCCCTGGAGAAGGGAAAGGCTACCCCCTCCAGTATTCTGGCTTAGAGAATTTCATGGACTATATGTAGTCCATGGGGTCACAAAGAGTCGGACACAGACTGAGCAACTTTCACTTTCAACCTCTCCCCCAGTGACTTTGCCTAGTGTTGTTTCCCATTATTGCTCTGCAATAAAGAATGAAATAATGAATGGTCTGTATAGTCAAGGCTATAATCTTCCCAGTTGTCACCTACGGTTGTCAGAGCTGGATCATAAAGAAGGCAAAAATGCCAAAGAATTGATGCCTTCGAAATGTGGTGCTAGAGAAGACTACTGAAGTCTCTTGCACGGCAAGATCACACCAGTCAATCTTAAGGGAGATCAAGCCTGAATAGTCACTGGAAGGACTGATGCTGAAGCTGAAGCTCCAGTATTTTGGTCATCTGATGTGAATACACAACTCTGGAAAAGTCCCTGAAGCTGGGAAGGATTGAAGGCAGAAGGAGAAGAGGGCATCAGAGGATGAGATGACTGGGTGGCGTCACTGACGCAATGAATATGAACTTGGCAAACTTCAACTCCGGGAGCTGGTGAAGGACAGGGGGGCCTGGGGTGCTGCAGTCCGTGGGGTCACAAAGAGGCTGACGTGACTGGGCAGCTGAACAACAACAAATGCGTGAAATACAAACTGTGTGTTTAGCTGTTGCATATAGCATGCTAGTATGCAAGGATCATAGGAGTACTAAATGTCAGTATGTGAAAGATCCTTGGAATGAAATAATTGTGCAAACAAAGTGGCTGCATAGAAGTGGGCAAATGACGCAAAGGCAGAAACTATTTATTTTCATTGTTATCCTGAATTAAGTTAAGAAAATGTCTCTTGAAATATATAAGAATGTGTGTATGAATCATATGTAAAAGCAAATAGAAAGGTGAATGACTGTAAGGTAAGTGGAGGTCACTGTTAGGTCTTTTATTTTCTTTCCAATTTTATAAAGTATAAATTTGGGAAATTAATTACAAGCTAGAATTTTACATACATGGGAAGTATATTTTAAAATGCAGTTCTGCAATCTTCTTTCTATTGTTGCACTTGACAAAGCATGTGGAAGAATAATTATAATTTATACTAATATATCTATTAACAATTTCCTCCCCTCACAATCCTTGTGACTCCCACCCACCAGTATCGTAATAAATCTCTGCTTTATATGGAAAATATAAAAACAACACAATTTTTGGTGTATATATCACATTTATACTTTAAAACTAGAATTGTATATAGTATTATCTTATTTGATGCTCAGACTTCAAAGAAAAGTGAGACAGCTATTTTTTTTTTCCATTCTGAACAGTGCAGCTGAGAATTTTGTGTGTTGAAGTGATGTCTTCACATAATTTTGGAGATTCTAAAACTGATTCTTGATTATTTGATTCTTAACTCCAATATTTGAATTCAAGTATAAATAGATTTTATGTAAAATTTTCCCATTTTCTCATAAGATGAAATGCAGAGCCCTTGTTCTCATTCACCCACATGCAGCTCCGAATTGGAATCAATAAATACTTGCATACTGTTGGTCAGTTTAAAATGAAAATGTGAAAAATCTTTATTTCTTTACTTTCTTATTTGCATATATTAACAGAAAAGGACATATATTATCAAAGTAAAAGCTTATTTAAATGCCAAACTCTCTTAATTAAAATGGTCTGCTTTAAATACCCCTTTATAAATCATGTACATTTAGCCATTATGCTTCCGATTTAAACAAACAAAAGAAAATATATTTTTTCTTAATCAAAATACAAGCAATCTGTATGGTACAATGTGGGTAATAATATGTAGAAGTCGTGATGCTGTTTTGTTAAGAAGATTATTTGTTTATGGACTGTACTTTTCATTTGACTCACTTTCTCACAAAAGTGGCATCACAAACACCCGAAACAAAAGGGAGAACAGATTTCAGCATTTGCTGTTGCTGCTGTGAGAATGCAGAGGGAAAGCGAGTGAGAAGCTGGGGCAAAGAACTGCCTTCCTGGTCCTGAATGTGGCAGTGGTTTCTTGCGTGCAGTAATGATTATACTAAAGCAGTTTTGTTTCTCTCACTGTGCTGACAGGAACACTGTGTAAAAATATGCTTTCTTATAAACTAGAGTATTCCTCAGTGTTAATATCCAAAATATTCTGTCATAGTTAACATGGAAATGTGTTACACAAGAAAATGGGAGGCTGATGTGTTTTCATACAAGTGTAAATATTGTTTTCTCTTACATTGATTTATTAATTTGAATAATTATAGGAGTTGATGGGAATAGGAGTATAAAGAGATTCATGAAGTTAAATTATGCTTTTTTCTTTCTTAATTTAAAGATATTATAACTTCAAAAATATGATTATCAAATTAAACATGGCTTAGAAAACAAAAAGTATTTCTAATGATTTAGAACCAGTCAAGTCCATAATAATTATGCTGTTAATCACACCTAAGTTATCAAGAATATAGCTTGGTTTCCATGAATACATATGTGCACATTCCAGTCCTGCTCTTTAGAAAAGGTCAAAGCACTCTTCTAAATGGACCTTTGAGGAACATACTCTATCCTCTTTGATACTTTCCTGTTTCATCCTTAGAATTCATATATCCTTGCATAATCATTTATGTCATGTGTTCTAGACACTACACCTTTTATTTTTCTTCATCTGAGTCCTCTGGTTAATCACTGTAATATTTAAAACGGAGTCTTAAGAATTCAATATAGTAGTTCAAATGTGTAAACCTAGTCCAGAATATATACTGAAATTATTACTGTTCTTGATCTCTGTACGCAATAGCAGACACTTCTCACTGACTGTTTAACACTCATTCACCATCTTAAATGGCTAAGAACCTCGACTTCACTAGTAGTACCTCTCACATATAACTCAATGCACAAGGCTAAATCCTGAGTCATGTAAAACAATTATAATGGTTCCATCCTGTGATGTGCTGATAAATATTTAACAGTCATCTCAATCTGTAGATTAAAAAGAGAAAAAGGGGGAGAGAGAAAAAGAGAGGGACCCTGATTTGTAATGTGTAATAATTATTTTACTGTAAATATTATAAACATGGAGTATACTAAGCTAGTATCATGATTTGTCTCTGAATAAGGAGTTACAGCTTGACATCCATGATCAGCTGTCATGAACTGGTTCAAGCCAACTGATCTCATCTCTCATGCTGGAAATGGTTTACATGAGGGAACTTGGTTTTGATGTGATAGACATGTGTCCCAATACTGGCTAATGAGGTTCATCTTAATCACCCTGCAATCCCACACATTTTTCTAAAAACATCCAGAATGAACTGTTCAATTTTTACCTATCTACATCACTAGGAAGATAGATAGATAGATTAGTCAGTCAGTTCAGTCGCTCAGTCATATCTGACTCTTTGTGACCCCATGGACTGCAGCACCCCAGCCTCCCTTTCCCTGTCCATCACCAACTTCCGGAGCTTGCTCAATCTCATGAGCATTGACTCAGTGATGACATCCGACCATCTCATCCTCTGTCGTCCTGTTCTCCTCCTCCCTTCAACCTTTCCCAGCATCAGGGTCTTTTCAAATGAGTCAGTTCTTCACATCAGGTGGCCAAAGTATTGGAGTTTCAGTTTTAGCATCAATCCTTCCAATGAATATTCAGGACTGATTTCCTTCAGGATGGACTGGTTGGATCTCCTTGCTGTCCAAGGGACTCTCAAGAGTCTTCTCCAACACCACACTTCAAAAGCATCAATTCTTGAGTGCTCAGCTTTCTTTAAAGTCCAACTCTCACATCCCTACATGACTACTGGAAAAACCATAACTTTGACTAGATGGATCTTTGTTGGCAAAGTAAGGTCTCTGTTTTTTAATATGCTGTCTAGGTTGGTCATAACTTTTCTTCCAAGGAGCGTCTTTTAATTTAATGGCTGTAGTTACCACCTGCAGTGATTTTGGAGCCCAAGGAAATAAAGTCAGCCAGTGTTTCCACTGTTTACCCATCTATTTACCATGAAGTGATGGGACTGAATGCCATGATCTTAGTTTTCTGAATGTTGAGTTTTAAGCCAACTTTTTCACTCTCCTCTTTCACTTTCATCAAGAAGCTCTTTAGTTCCTCTTTGCTTTCTGTCATAAGGGTGGTGTCATCTGCATATCTAAGGTTATTGATATTTCTCACTGCAATCTTGATTTCAACTTATGCTTCATCCAGCCTGGCATTTCACGTGATGTACTCTGCATATAAGTTAAATAAGCAGGGTGACAATATACGTACTCCTTTTTCAATTTGGAACCAGTCCATTGTTCCATGTCCAGTTCCAGCTGTTGCTTCTTGACCTGCATACGGATTTCTCAGGAGGCAGGTCAGGTGATTGGGTATTCCCATGTCTTAAAGAATTTTCCACAGTTTATTGTGATCCACACAGTCAAAGGTTATGGCATAGTCAGTGAAGCAGAAGTATATGTTTTTCTGGAATTCTCTTTCTTTTTCTATGATCCAGTGGATGTTGGCAGTTTGCTCTCTGGTTCCTCTTCCTTTTCTAAATCCAGCTTCATCATCTGGAAGTTCTCGGTTCATGTACTACTGAAGCCTCGCTTGAGAATTTTGAGCATTACTTTGCTAGCATGTGAGATGAGGTAGGTAGATAGATGAGATAGATAGACAGTTGGAGATTATAGATAAATTTGTATTGAAACCATGCATACTTATAATTGTTGAGCTTCTTTAATTGAGATCTTTTCATATTTACCGAGAACTATTAATATTTTCCTATGAACTTGATTTTTTTATCAACAGTACATCTTGTTATTGAAGACTCTTTCATAGTTGGCAATCCGATGTTAAAAAGTCTTATGTTTAAAAATGTGCTTGACATTGAACATTTTATTTTATTTCCCAAAAGTTTTCATTTACTTTTCTCTTTTTGTAAAAAAAAAAAGGAAAAAAAAAAACGAAAAGAAATCTGTGAATGCTTATTTTCTATTTGCTGTTGGGTTCCTGTTTTTTACATTAACTTATGCATGTTTGTTATGTAAAAGATACAAGCCCTCCAGCATATACAGCATATCTAAAAAATATCTTAAAAAGGCTGCAATATTTAAACATTACATTTTTTTCTGCTGTTACTAGCTTTTGTACAATTGCTTCTTTCATCAGAATTTTTCACACTGAAATAATAAAAATAGTCACACATATTTCTTGATATTTTATTAACAGTTATCCTTCCAGGATTTGAGTAAATATGCAAAAAATATTCTTATCCCTTGGTTTCTACTCATCAAGAGGGAATAGGGAAGCTCTGAGAGATGGTGTGAGACACAACCTTGAAGGAGCACCAGGTATGTCCCCTGAGTCTGTACTTGCTTTTTTTTTTTTTCCATTTTGAGTTGTCCTTTGCATCTCATAGGTACCTTTTATTAACTGTGTCAAATTGTCAATGACAAAATGTTCTTTTTAATTCAAGTGTATAGCATCTAGGGGCATTTAGAATTGCACAGAGTATTTGTAATGCATTGGAAATACAAACAAAGCTAGTGGAGGTGATGGAATTCCAGTTGAGCTATTTCAAATCCTAAAAGATGATGCTGTGAAAGTGCTGCACTCAGTATGCCAAAAAAATTTGGAAAACTCAGCAGTGGCCACAGGACTGGAAAAGATTAGTTTTTATTCCAATCCCAAAGAAAGGCAATGCCAAAGAATGCTCAAACTATCTCACAATTGCATTAATCTCATATGCTAGTAAAATAATCCTCAAAATTCTCCAAGCCAGGCTTAGCAATACATGAACCATGAACTTCCAGATGTTCAAGCTGGTTTTAGAAAAGACAGAGGAACCAGAGCTCAAATTGCCAACATCTGCTGGATCACTGAAAAAGCAAGAGAGTTCCAGAAAAACATCTACTTCTGCTTTATTGTCTATGCCAAAGCCTCTGACTGTGGATCAAAAAAAACTGTGGAAAATGCTGAGGAAAAGTAGTACGTTAAGGCTGTATATTGTCACCCTGCTTATTTAACTTATACACAGAGTACATCATGAGAAACGCTGGGATGGATGAAGCACAAGACGGAATCAAGATTGCTGGGAGAAATATCAATAACCTCAGATATGCAGATGACACCACTGTTGTGGCAGAAAGTGAGGAAGAACTAAAGAGCCTCTTGATGAAACTGAAAGAGGAAAGTGAAAAAGTTGACTTAAAACTCAACATTCAGAAAACTAAGATCATGGCATCTGGGCCCATCACTTCATGGGAAATAGATGGGGAAACAGTGAAAACAGTGTCTGACTTTATTTTTGGGGACTCCAAAATCACTTCAGATGGTGACTGCAGCCATGAAATTAAAAGATGCTTACTCCCTGGAAGAAAAGTTTTGACCAACCTAGACAGCATATTAAAAAGCAGAGACATTGCTTTGCCAGCAAAGGTCCATCTAGTCAAGGCTATGGTTTTTCCAGGAGTCATGTATGGATGTGAGAGTTGGACTATAAAGATAGCTGAGTGCAGAAGAACTGATGCTTTGGAACTATGGTGTTGGAGAAGACTCTTGAGATTCCCTTGGACTGTAAGAAGATCCAACCAGTCCATCCTAAATATCAGTCCTGAATATTCATTGGAAGGATTGATGTTGAAGCTGAAACTCCTATACTTTGGCCACATGATGCGAAGAGCTGACTCATTGGAAAAGACCCCAATGCTGGGAAAGATTGAGGGCAGGAGGAGAAGGGGACAACAGAGGATGGGATGGCTGGATGGCATCGTCAACTCAATCAACATGAATTTGGTAAACTCCAGGAGTTTGTAATGGACAGGGAGGCCTGGCATGTTGCAGTCCATGGGGTCACAGAGTCGGATATGACTGAGAGCCTGAACTGAACTGAACTGGAAATACATTCCCCCTTCTTTGAAGATATTATATAAATTTAATCTTGAAATATAATTTTATATGGACAGTCCCCAAAAATGATTATTTTCTCCATTGGAAGCTGATCTCAAACACGTACACACACACATATACATATATTGAAAGGCATATATATGTGTGTGTGTGTGTGTGTGTGTGTGTGTGTGTGTGTGTGTATGTGTATGTGTGTATGTGAAAGGCATTATCCTTGCTGTTTCTCTGACTTAGCACACACCATTTATTCTTAGTATTAGAACTTGGGAGAAAGCCTAAAACCCACTCTGCTAACCTCAGGCTGACTTTGTGCTTTTACTTCAAATGAAACCACCACATCTACTGATTGCACAAAAGCATGATTGGCTAAGCCCGCTGCTTCTCCAGTAACAATATCATGGTTATATGTTCCAAAATAAAATTTTTACCTTCCTTGGCTTTCAGCTGCCTCCATTGTTTGAGTGTATCGTTCTTTAGTTGTTCACACAAAGTACTATTTTGTCATAATACCTATTGATCAAATTGCCATATTAACACCTCAAATTCCCTCTCTTAGTTTTTCTTCATGACACATTCACTTAAAAGCCAAGAAAAGGAAAAGGGATCTTCTGTGAATATCTGCATACTTTTCTATACTTCTCTTGGTTTGAAGTAAAAATGTTCATGGTGAGGAACTGCCATAAAAATACAGTTAAGTGTATACATTTAAAAATTTTCCATAGCTCTTTTGCTTTCATTTTTCACATTGTACCTTTTAAATGTTCTAACTTCCATGAAGACTTGAGTCCTTCTTCTTATAGAATAAATGAATGTGATTAAAAATTATTATATTAAGGCGCTTATATATAAACAAGCATATGTTTTATTGTTTTCAAATCAGCATATTCATAAAATGGCTATGGGAGACAAGGTTGTCGTTAATTGACTCACGTCTGTACTTAAAATGATTTCTAAACTATGAGTGAAATGTCTGTTTGCCTATCATGTATTGTGTTTCTATCTTTGTTTTAAAGAAAATCTCCCCCAATAGTCAATTGGGGTGTACAGTATTTTCCATTACGCTGAGTCCTGTTGATACTGAGAATCAGTACCTTTGGCACAGTTAACACACTGTAATACTTTTTGAGCATTTGCTCTTGTCAGCCACACCCCTGAAAACTGGATCACAGGTGTAGGTAGAAATAGTACATGGAGCTCCCCTTTACACCACTTGGCACTTTATGCCTTTTTTTTTTTTTTTTTTTTTTAGTTCAGTTCCGTTCAGTCACTCAGTCATGTCTGACTCTTTGAGACCACATGTACTGCAGCACACCAGGCTTCCCTGTCCATTAACAACTCCTGGAGCTTGCTCAAACTCATGCGCATCAACTTGGTGATGCCATCCAACCATCTCATCCTCTGTCATCCCCTTCTCTCTCCTTCAATCTTTCCTACACCGGGGTCTTTTCCAGTGAGTTAGTTCTTCGCATTAGCTGACCAAAGCATTGGAGCTTCAGCTTCAGTATCAGTCCTTCCAATGAATATTCAGGACTGATTTCCTTTAGAATTCACTGGTTTAATCTCTTTGCAGTCCAAGGGATTCTCAAGAGTCTTCTCCAGCACCACAGTTGAAAAGCATCAATTCTTCGGCACTCAGTTTTCTTTAAAGTCCAACTCTCACATCTATACATGACCATTGGAAAAACCATAGCCTTGATTAGACAGACCTTTGTTGACAAAGTAATGTCTCTGCTTTTTAATATGCTGTCTAGGTTGGTCATAGCTTTTCTTCCAAAGAGGAAGTGTCTTTTAATTTCATGGTTGCAGTCATTATCTGCAGTGATTTTGGAGCTCAAGAAAATAGAGTCTGCCACTGTTTCCACTGTTTCCCCATCTATTTGCCATGAAGTGATGGGACTGAATGCCATGATCTTAGTTTTTTGAATGTTGAGTTTAAGCCAACTTTTTCACTCTCCTCTTTCACTTTCATCAAGAGACTCTTTAGTTCTTCTTCACTTTCTGCCATAAGGGTGGTGTCATCTGCATATTGAGGTTATTGATATTTCTCCCAGCAGTCTTGATTCCAGCTTATGCTTCATCCAGCCTGCCATCAATTCCATGTGATGTACTCTGCATATAAGTTAAATAAGCAGGATGACTATATACAGACTTGATGTACTCCTTTCCCAATTTGGAACCAGCTTATGCAACCTTAAACTTGAATTATCATCTGAGGAGATCCTATGACTGCCCATTTTTCTTGTATGTTAAAAAGACACTGGGGAGATTGAGGTTCCCAAAGCAGAGACAGTATATATTCTTAATTTCCTTAACACACTAACACAGTGCTTAGTTTATAGGTAAACATTCAGTAAATATTACTAAAGTGAATTGACAGAGACTTGTGTATATGCTATAAATGTTCCAACCTCAGCCCCATAAAAGTATAAAAATTTGTGCTGTTCTTTGTAAGAATGTCCTTGGATATCTTTTAAATTAAGCTTCAGTGGGTTTGCAGGGAGGAAAAGGTGATCAAACCAGTAAGCAGGTTTACGAGAATGGAAAGGGAGTGTTCTGTGAAGAGAAAAGACAAAATAGCAGTGAAATCAAAGGCAAAAAGTTCAAACCAAAGAATCAAAAATGCAACATTATCCAAATAAATGGGAAAATATGTTTTTAAACTACAAAAGCTGGGGGTATGGAAGAATACCATTTAGACTAACAAACAGGAGGAACAGGTCCTAACAGGGACTTAACTTCAGAGGAATTATAAATATTACCCTGTACTAGGTTTTGCCTGTTGATCCTGACACATCTGTCTCTTTCTTTTCCCAAGTACCTGTTAACTCAGGATAAATCAAATGAAATGGAGAGAAAGAATCAGAAGATACTTAATTCAAATGTAATATTTACATTTAGAATATCTTCCAGAGTTGAAGGAAATTTCCATAAGGAAGTCAGTGTTTGTTTCTCCAGTTCTCTGCTGTATGTTACCACACTGAGCTAGCCAGGAAACAAGCTTGAGATGACTTTGTAGGTTGAGAGAGAAGTAACACGGGGAAAGCTGAAAGAGGTACGGAAGTGAAGACATGCTATTTCCCATCACCACCAGCAGAAAGGACTTGGGCTCTATTGCATCTTTCATTTAATCTTTTTCTGCCCTGACACAGAACACATATTATTAGTTTACCTCTAAATGTATTATTCTTTTAATATGAGAACCAAGGTATATAAAAAAGATTGAGAATAATGATTCTGCTGAGGGCCTTGCTGATGTTTTTTCTTCGCCTCCAGCTCTGAAAAGCAATGAATGTTCTTAGAGCCTTAGTAGGCTCTGTTGACAATCATGGTATTGATTCTAAAAGAAGGAAGAAAAATAAAACTGCTAGTTTATGTGCATGTGTTAAGCTATCTGGAAGCAGGATTTATCTATGGAAAATGTTTGTATCAATATTATTTACAAACCTAGTGGCAGAGGGAAAATATGTGAATGGATATGTTGTACAACATAGAGCATTAGTTATAGTAATAATACACAGCAAACAGAATTTCTCCATCATTTTCTATGCTTAATAAAAGTCTAAGACATTGGATAGCTTATTTGCATATTTCCTTAAAGGAAACATTAACAGACTCCTAAACAATAAAATACCAATTTTTAACATTAAAAGTATATAAAGAATAAAACTAGAGATTATCATACAAATAATTAATTTAAATATATCCAGCTATTTTAATTGCAGATTCAAAAATATCAACCAAACATAAATTCTTGAAATTCTTACCTAGATGACATGTCAAGCAAAATATTAATCACGCTGGTCCTCGCATCAGTCCACTATGGAAAAAATGAAGTATTTCAGCCGAATTATCTCAAAGACTTCTTCTAGCTCCTGGTGTTTACACCCTTTCTTCATCTTTTATTACTTTTACGTTGGTTTCCCAAGCTGTCAGGATGCTGTAGTGTAGCAGAGGTCCTCTTGGAAAGCAGTTAGGAGAGCAAGGTGATCCAGCTCTGCCAATAGATCTGTGGGACTGGGTACTACTTAAACTTTGTGTGCCTGATTTGAAAACCAAGCAATTAACAGAATACCTATCTACTCCTTATGAGAATGAAATAAATAATACAAAAAAATTACTTATCAGAATGTCTGACATTTATTTTGTGTGTGTTAATGTTTTGTGAGTTTCAAATTTATTAATACAATTATGTAATGCTCAACATATACCTAATTAAATTTGGAATGTTCATTTTATGTCAACTATAGAAATAAAAATTTCATAAATCTATAAATTTTTATAGTTTGACTGAATACATATACACACACATGTACACACACACACAGACATATTCATGCCATACGCTATTTCTATGAAGAAGAAATGAAAAGGAAAAAAGTTGGCGGAAAGAACATAAGAGACTATGAAAAAAAGGTGCAAAGTATACCACAAAGAAAGATTTAATATATTAGTAACAAACAGAAACAAGCATATAGTAGAAACACTTCTAAAGATAAACAGCTTAAAATTAGAAGCAAGTGTTTATCTCAAAAATATACTAAATATGGTAATTAAGACAACACTGGTATGCAATTTGTACATTTCAACTGAGACAGATCATAAAGTTATAAAAACGTGTACTACTTAGCATGGATGTAGAGGGCAAGAGGAAAAAAAAGAATATCCAGAGATGATAATACTATGTATCACTTATCATAACAAAGATATAGACAAGTTTAAAATAATACAAAAAAACTAAGCAAAAAACGTAGCTGGGTTTGTGCCAGGAGTATTAGTGTTGTAACTTCTGAAATAAATTTAGATAATATCCATGTCAAATTTGATTCTGAGCTCTGGATCTGAGACTATATGTGTATATATATATATATATACACATTTCAGTTCAGTTCAGTTGCTCAGTCATGCCCAACTCTTTGCAACCCCATGGACTGCAGCACATCAGGCCTCCCTGTCCATCACCAATTCCTGGAGTTTACTCAAACTCATGTCCATTGAGTCGGTGATGCCATCTAACCATCTCATCCTCTGTCGTCCCCTTCTCCTCCTGCCCTCAATCTTTGCCAGCATCAGGGTCCTTTCAAATGAGTCAGTTCTTCCACATCAGGTGGCCGAGTTTTGGCTTCAACTTCAGTCCTTTCAATGAATTTTCCAGACTGATTTCCTTTAGGATGGATTGGTTGGATCTCCTTGCAGTCCAAGGGACTCTCAAGAGACTTCTCCAACACCACAGTTCAAAAGCATCAGTTCTTCTGCACTCAGCTTTATTTATAGTCCAACTCACACATCCATAATGACTAATGGAAAAACCACAGCTTTGACTAGATGGACCTTTATTGGCAAAGTAGTGTCTCTGCTTTTTAATATGCTATCTAGGTTGGTCATAGCTTTTCTTCCAAGGAACAAGCATCTTTTAATTTCATGACTGCAGTCACCATCTGCAGTGACTTTGGAGCCCAAGAAAATAAAGTCAGCTACTGTTTCCACTGTTTCCCCATCTATTTGCCATGAAGTGATGGGACCAGATGCCATGATCTTAGTTTTAGAATGTTGAGTTTTAAGCCAACTTTTCATTCTCCTCTTTAAATTTCATCAAGATGCTCTTTAGTTCTTCTCCACTTTCTGCCATAAGGGTGGTGTCATCTGCATATCTGAGGTTACTGATATTTCTCCCAGCAATATTGATTCCAGCTTGTGCTTCATCCAGCCCAGCGTTTCTCATGATGTCCACTGCATATAAGTTAAATAAGCAGGGTGGCAGTATACAGCCTTGACATACTCCTTTCCTGATTTGGAACCAGTCTGTTGTTCCATGTCCAGTTCTAGCTGTTGCTTCTTGACCTGCATACAGATTTCTCAGGAGGCAAGTCAGGTGTTCTGGTATTCCAATTTGTTTAAGTATTTTCCAGTTTGTTGTGATCAATACAGTCAAAGGCTTTGGTGTAGTCAATAAAGCAGAAGTAGATATTTTTCTGGAACGCTCTTGCTTTTTTGATGATCCAGTGGATGGTGGCAATTTGTGTGTGTATATATATACACACATATATATGTAGAGAGAGACAGTATATATATATATATATATATATATATATATATATATATATATATATGTAGTTGTTTAGTTACTAAGTCATGTCCAAGTCTTTGTGACCCTATGGACTGTAGCCCACCAGGCTCATCTGTCCATGGGCTTTCCCAGGCAAGAATAGTGGAGTGGGTTGCCATTTCCTTCTCCAGGGAGATACACATATATACATTCTTGTCACTGTATTTAAGAGGTATTAAATCACCCAATGCTCCCAACAGCTTCACCAGACAGCAGACATTTATCTACATATTCAGATAAGGAAACTAGTGTACAAAGAAGATTTAGTACATCGCATTCATTCAACTTGAAAGAAGTTCTCTATTCCACAACCTACATTTTATTCCATGTCCTGTAGTTGTTTTGTTCAACAATAAGCTATTTGATTACTATTGTTATTGTGTTTTAAAAATCCCCGTTGGGGAAGAGAATAATACCATTAAAATCAAAGTTACAGAAGAGTATTTTATGACATGGCAAGATACAATACAGACTGTAAAGTGAAGGATAGACATTATCACTCTCCATCAGTCCTGGAGAGTAGAGAAGAAAAGAGATAATTAATATACACCAAGGAGTGATCTTCATATCTATTTGGTGGGCTGTAGGTGATTTTTAGTTGTTTTCCTTTTGCTTACATTTTCTTTACATATTCTACAATGAACCTCTTCTATTCTTGTAGTATCAAAATATGTTTATTTTAGTGTGCTGGTTTATTTAGTGCTGGTTCCTCTGAAAGATTTGAGAAGCTGAGCAAATTAGTATTTTCTGAAAGGATTATTTACTTTAGCTGAAGTCTTTTCAGTTGGTAGGAAGTAGTCAATTGCTCCTAAAGATGGATTGATAGTAAATAGCTTATTATTTTAAGCATGATTCACAAGATTGAAATTGTTTTTTAACCTTAGTTTTTTGGTTTTGTGTTTGCTGCATTTTAAAGTGTATTTTCACCCTTATAATAGTCACTTATATTGAAGCTATCATAAATTAACCAACATAACCTTATAATATGAATATTTTCTCAGGATTCCAGTAAGCCAAACCCAGCGATTTGACTGAAGCTGTTTAAAATCCTGACACAGAATGAATATTTCTTTCATCCTTATTTCAAGCACTAAACATTTAAATTCCTGCTTTGATATTTTCAGATTTTAATTTCTTTTAAATTCCCCCCAATAGGTGATTTTTCTGGGTTTGTTTTTAATACTAGAAAGTGAAAGTCACTCAGTCGTGTCTGACTTTTTGCCATCCCATGAACTGTAGTCCATGAAATTCTCCAAGCCAGAATACTGGAGTGGGTAGCCTTTCCCTTCTCTGGTGGGGGGGGCGGTCTTCCCCACCTAGAAACCGAACCAAGGTCCCCCCACATTGCAGGTAGATTCTTTACCAGCTGAGCCACAATGGAAGCCGAAGAATACAGGAGTGGGTAGCCTATCCCTTCTCCAGCTGATCTTCCTGACCCAGGAATCAAACTGGGGTCTCCTGAATTGCAGGCAGATTCTTTCCCAAATCAGGGAAGCTTTTCACCTATTACAGCTATTTAAAATTCAATAAAGCAATGATGATATTAAAGAATTCTAATTATGACTGCAAATGCTGTGATGTATTGAAAAGCAAGACTAGTGCCTACAAAGTTCCTTAGAGGACATTGGAGGGAATGTTCCATGTAACTGGGAAAGGAGTGGATTTTTGCAACACATGTTGTTGTTCCTGCAAGCATTTGCTCACCCAGATTATTGACAGAGGGATAAGTAAAGTGTACAAGCACCCAAATCTACATTTTAAGGTTATGGAGAATTCATTCTGAACCAGAAGAGGCAAAATTGAACAAAATTACTGTCAAAAGATTTTACCATTTGGGTATCATGGAGAATAGGCATTTTTCTACCAAAATAGGCAGTCTATTTTCACTCTTCTGTTGGGTTGTTTATAGTCCCATTGATTAGTGCATTGCTTGAAGTAAATTAGACCCAATTAATTATTTACTGATACGTCCTATCTTCTGCAGGCTATCATATGTAAGAAAGTGAATTCAAGTGTAGATATACTAATGCAGCTTATTATTGCCATAGCCAGATATTCTGATTCAGTAGGTCTGAAACAGATGGTAAAGAAAAAAAAAAAAAAACACAGCTCAAATAAAAGTGGTTTATGGAGCATGGAATTTGAAGCCACAGACCTAAATCGACTTAATAGTGACTTTGACCTACTTGATCTTTTTAAATCTCAGCTTTCTCATTTTAACATCGGTATAATTATAGTATCTATCTCAATCAAATTATAGTATCTATGTTTAACAAAGATAAAGGACTACATGATAATCACCTAAAGTGTAATTAGCACATAACAGTATAATTGCTAAAAAAATGCATTAACATTGTGTGCGTGCTCAGTCACACCCAGCTCTCTGTGACCCCATGGACTCCTCGACCAGGCACCTTTGTCCAGAGAATTTCCTAGGCAAGAATTTTGGGGTAGGTAGCCATTTCCTTCTCCAGGGTATCTTCCTGACCTAGGGATGGGACTCACATATCCTGCATTGGCAGGTGGATTCTTAAACAGTTAGCCAGTAGATAAGCTTAAAAATAAAAGTATTATCCTTATTATTGTTGTTATTCATGAGTAAAAGCCCTCCTACACAGTAAAATCTTTTTCATTCACTTTTTAAAGTTTTGACTCTATTTTGATTTGCATTGTTCTAAATTCACCATTAAATTCTGATTCAGGGAATGATGAATAAAGGTCAGAGTTCATGTCGTTTCACTGTGTAACTCATTTAACTTGGCGATGCGAGTTTCTAATTCTGTAATAAATTTTATTTTTGTCCTGATGTGCAATAAAAAGTTTTGGACAAGGACAGCTCTGCTCCTAATTTTCTTCAATCTAGAAAATTTTAATTTAGTTAAATAAATAAATAACTTGGAAAATCTGATTATCTAAAAGACAATCCTGAGGGAAAATGTATTAGGAAATACTAATTACAAGAGGTATAAGAAAGATAATAAAAACATACATTTACATATATCAAGCATATAAAAGTAATCCTGAATTGAACATAGTGGATATTGTCAACTTTATTATAAATCAAAGACTAGCTTTATAACATTGCCTAGTTAAGATATGTCTTAAATTCTAGAGGTATGAAGTCTATAAAATGAAGGCAGAATCACAGCAGATCAGAATGGCAAAGAAAAAAAAAATCATCACCCTGAACCATAAGTAGTTATGATTTCTCATTATACAAGTGTGCCTTGAATTTCCCCATTACCAGAGGGTTATTACACCCAATAACTATTGACCTCTAGGTCACAAATTAAAATCAACCAGATCTACAACTCTATTTAAATTATAATGTACCTCTCATTTCCTGGAAGAATCTCATCATGGAGATCATAATTGCAAATTGGCCAATATACACATTAGAAGTACTTAGATTTATTTTAAATTAAAAAAATAGCATCTAGTATATTCCATCAAGATAATATAAGGTTGTTTGTAACACATTTAAAAAATTAAGTTGGAGTGTTTACTTACCTATTATTAAAGAAATATAAGGTACATATTTAAATTAATAAATATGTCTTTCAGTTGAAAGTGCATAGGAAACAAGTTTTGTAGCAAATACAATGCACCTTTATTCTTTTTCCGTAGACTCTTAACTAAAATATAGTAAATATAATAGATCTACTTTCTGTGAGATCTATCTCTGGCCAAAAGAAAATAAAAAGGCCAAGACAAATTTTATTAAATAATAATAATAATAAATGGAGTCATACTATGCCCCTACTTACTAATGAAATTCCATGTGAATCACTTTCTTTAGTAATGACATCATTTTAAATCTAAAATAGTCGCTTCATGTAACTAAGCATATAAAGAGATAAGACTCATAGTAATTTCTAGAGACATAATTTCAGGTGGGAAATTGAAGTGGCCAAATGACTTTAAGAGAGTAGAAAGAGCCAGTTATGCTGGCTGCCTTCTTTACAAGAATTCTCCTGAAAACTGCTGATGAGGGAACTACCTGCTACTATCTGCAATATCTTCAAAACAGAGATTTTTTTTTTCCTATTACAGTTTTAGCACAGACTTCAGAGTTAGTATATAAAGTAGTGTTTCCTAATATAAATTCATTTTGTGGGAATGTAAATTTATTGTTTTAGCATAATCTTACTGCAAACAAAAACGTATGATTTACCAACTACTCAACCTAACCCAGGCTATTTGCGTGGCTTATTTCCCCCTTAGAATAATACTGTGACATCACCACAGTTCCTAATGTGTTCAAATTTCTACTGAATTTAACATCAATTAGGGGTGTCAAGATCACATGGAGAGCATGCTAAATAAAGATTTAGTATTTGTTTTTATCTAAATATTAAGAAAAGATAAAGGCAAATCCCCCAAACTTGCAATAAGTAAATTTGAAGAAATTGGTTAATTTAGATTTAATATGTAATACACTACTAATTGCAATAAAATTAAATTGTAATTTCAGTTGCATATTACTTTGCTTACATAAAATAAAGAACTTAAAGATCCAAAATAAAAAAAAAATCACTGAATGCCAAATTATGATTTAAAATTGTTGTTTGTTCTTAACAAGTCCTTAAATTCCTCATTTTGAACACTTAGAGTCATTTTTTTGGGAAATATTTTTCGTTTTTGATTATTTTGATAAACTAGCCCTATTTATTAAAGAAAAACTATTATTGTAAGTCTGTTATTTCTTATTTGTAAGTTACATAACTAAGCCTGTTGACAGATTTACTTTGAATCACTATAATTCCCTCTTTACAACTTAATCTTTTCTAATAGGCATTTACACCTACCTTACTTTTTAAAATTTAAAGTAAATACATACATTTATGAATAAACCTCTTTGTAAACCCAAACCCATCCTCTGCCCCTGCAGCTATGATCTCATGCTTTTAGCCCTCTACATATTTTAACTTCTTAATAGAATTGTTGAAGTATGTTTTATATAAGCCAATCAAAACAATTAAAAACTGGCTTTGAAAAAAAGTAGAACCAAGATATTGAACTCCATCAGGACTATCTCACTGCTTCTCCTCTGCCTTTCCATTTGTTGCACTCTCTTCCCTTGCTGTCTTGCTTTGTCCACACAGAGCTACCTCAAAGATCATATACTCCCAGCTCACAATAGCACAAAAGAATCTTTTTCCAAGCTCTAGTTTTAACTCTGATTACCCTCATCTGGGTTACATGCGTACTCCTTTTACCAATAAATATAACCAAGAGACTGGTGCACTACTTATGATTGGTCTAGTTTGGGTCAAGTGCACACTCAGGCTAGAAGACGAAAGGAATAGAACCTGGGAGGACTAAAATATTAGCATTTACTATGAACTGTCCTTCTTTTCTGCACATTTTGCAACAATTTGTCTGCTTTATATACATCATCACTAAATTAACAACCTCAAATCTGTATCACTAGATCAGATTTCACTAATCAGCTTCAAACCTATATTTAAATGACTCATATGTATCTGGATCAGGAATTCTGTTGTATCTCCAGTTAGCATGTCTAAAATCCCTACCCAGACTTGCTTCTTCACCAGCCTTCTCCAGCTCAGTGGATGACACCATGGATTACCTAACTCACTAGTAACGCTCTTTGAAAATTGCTTTTGCCTATCCCTCTTAACTGTACTGTCACATCCATACATGACTACTGGCAAAACCATGTGAGAGTTGGATCATAAAAAAAGCTGAGTGCTGCAAAACTGATGCTTTTGAACTGTGGTGTTGGGGACGACTCTTGCGAGTCCCTTGGACTGCAAGAAGATCCAACCACTCAATCCTAAAGGAAATCAATCCTGAGTAATCATTGGAAGTACTGATGCCGAAGCTGAAACTCCAATACTTTGGCTACCTGAAGTGAACAACTGACTCATTGGAAAAGACTCTGATGCTGGGAAAGATTGAAGGCAGAAGGAGAAGGGGACAACAGAGGATGAGATGGTTGGATGGCATCACCAATTCGATGAACATGAGTTTGAGCAAGCTGTGAGAGTTGGTGATGGACGGGGAAGCCTGGAGTCCTGCAGTTCCTTAGGTCACAAAGAGTCAGACACGACTGGGTGACTGAACTGAACTGAACTATACAGACCTTTGTCTGCTTTTCAATACACCATCTAGGTTTGTCATACCTTTCCTTCCAAAGAGCAAGAGACTTAATTTCATGCTGCAGTCACCATCTGCAGTGATTTTGGAGCTCAAGTGATTTTTTTCCAGTGGTCATGTGAGGATGTGAGAGTTGGACCATAAAGAAGGCTGAGCACCAAAAAATTGATGCTTTCAAATTGTGGTGCTGGAAAAGACTCCCAAGAGTCCCTTCAACTGCAAGGAGATCAAACTGGTCAATCCTAAAGGAAATCACCCACAAATATTCTTTGGAAGGACTGATGCTGAAGCTCCAATACTTTGGCCACCTGATGAAAAGAATTGACTCATTGGAAAAGACCCTGATGCTGGGAAAGATTGAAGGCAAAAGGAGAAGGGAGTGGGTGGCAGAGGATGAGATGGTTGGATAACATCACTGACTCAATGGACATGAATTTAAGTAAACTCAGGAGATAACAGCTTAAGACAGAGGAGACTGTATGCTGCAGTTCATGGGGTTGCAAAGAGTGATATATGACTTAGCAAGTGAACAACAACAACAAATCTGTCTTAACAACATCCCCCTAGTATATTCCTAGTTCAGACCCTCCACCCCCTCAGTCAGTTCCAGGGTGGACTACTGCAGCGGCATACATGCTAATCTCACAATGCTTAGGCTTAGTCTCCTCCAGTACTTTTTAAAAACTGGCATTTTGACAAAATGGTAATTGTAAAGTATCAGTAGCAAATATGAGTATCACACAACAAAATGCTTATAATAAATGTCAGATTTTCTTTATGCCACTTAATAAAATTTAATTCATTCTATATTCTGTCTCACCAGAGGAGCATAAAACTTAATGAAGTTGTTGGAGGACTTCTGCACCACATTATAGCAGTGATCCTAGGGGTCATATAAAATCCAGAACCAGACAGACAAAGGTTGATATTTGTATCTACCCACAAAGTTTCTTGAGAAAAGAGGGCTTGAAATTAACATCTTTCTGGAAAATATCTCTCCATGGGATCATGTCTTGAGCATGTACTACTGGAACATTTCAAGTCTGCTTCCTAGTTTAAGGAATGGATTCAACACCTCTCCTTGGTTAGTTGCTTTTGCCTCTTTCCTTTTCAAATCCCAGAACACATTTCTTCCATATTTGTGCATTAGCCTAGCCTAGAGATTCCCCCAGAGATCTCTTAAGGGTCTTAAGATTGTTTTGTTTGGAATAAAGAATGTTTAAATATTGATTAATTAAGTACCAACATTTGAAATGTAGGGGCTTTCATATAAAAATCTGGATTTATATCTTCTCCTGAAAAATTAAACAAAGGCCAACACTGGGTCTGCATCTCTTCATGTGAAGAACACTGAGTAATAACTTCCTAATTTACAAGACTTCTCCCCAGTTAAGCATAGTGCCTAACATTCTTTACTCCATTCTTACTAAAAGTAAGTATATACTTACTTTTGTTGGCAAAACATTTTGAAGTAAAATGCAAATATCATATTCATATCTAAATGCTTTGGTGTACATCTCTAAAAACTTTGAAAGAACTTTTTTCTATATAGCTACAATCCCATTATTACACCTAATATTTAGCCTAATATTCATTAACATCTAATACTCAGGCTGTATTCAAAATCCCCAAGTATTCTCCCAAATAATAAAGAGTTAGTTATTTAAGCTGCTAATTCATTTTTTTAAAAATATAACCCTGTTTACTCATTTGGTTTACTTACCTAATTCCAGTTGGCATTTGAGTTTGTGTAACTGACAAGATATTAGGGAAAAAAATAATTTTAAAAATGTCAAATCTTCTCTTGGAACAAAGGAAACTCTAAGACTTCACAACCTAAAACTCTTGATAAATTAGATCCCTATTTATCTTTGTAAGGCATGATGCTAGATGGAAAGTATAGCTGGAGGATGGAAACTAAAGCCAATTTAAAAAAAAGCTTCCACTTGCTTTATGACCAGTGTTTATTACCCTTTAAGTTCTATGCATAACCATTAACCAAATACCGCTGCTCTGGTTTCTTGAAGGAAACGTTCTGCGCTATGCTACGATGTATTGTCATCTTGCTGCTTGACAAATAGGTTTATAAGGAATTAGAACTGTGTGTGTTCATAATGCCTTTGTATAACAAGATGAGGAGTCCGTGTAAATGTTATTTGCTGTAAAACAGTTACTCGCTGTTACAGTTTTAAAACTGGTCAACACTATGTCTAAAGCTTCTGTGGTTTGTCTGTATGATGTCACTTTACAAAGAATAAATTAAAGTGAAAACAAAACAAAACAAAAAAGCTTTTTATTTTCCATGATTTTTTAATAGTAACAAGCACAAGTTAGTATCTCTCCAAGTTTTCTGGACACATTTCAGTACTTTTGATAGCTAATTTATGCTCATGGTAGCATAGAGAAAGGCAGATAAATTCAAAGCTGAGGGATTGTAGAATCAGTCATAAATGAGATGTGGAGAAACATAGTCAAAGTCCTGAAGAGAAAGAGCACTTCAACCCCTTCTTAGCCTTCCTGTGGTTCTGGAAATAGAATTCAAATCCATGAATGTGTGGCTTATACTTCGTAGCATGATTTGTTTTTAGCTTATAACAATCTTTTTTTTTCCTGCCATTCTACTCATACTAAATGTGTTTTTGTTCCCTGAATGTAGCCATGTTTGGAAGCACTCTTTCTCAAGCCTTGTCTTAAGTGAAATGTCAGTAACATAATGGAAACCTCCATAGTATTCACCCATGCCTTGGTCAGCAGACCTCAGATCTACTTCCTGAGAGCCCTGTACCTCTGGGGGAAGGTTTCTGCACATGCTCCACCACGGTGACACATTAATTAGTCTTACCTGTGAGGCGCTTGCTCTATCAAAGCAGGAGCCACTTCTACTTCAGCATCATTTTGCCTTCAACACCTTGTGTGGTCCAAAGCACATAAGAGATATCCAATAAATGAACAAAAAAGATATGAAGTTACAGTGTTATTCTAAGACAACTTTATTTAAAATTTAAAATGAGCTCATCAAATACAGTGTAAAATATATTGCATGCATTTCAAAACAATATCTTATTTCTCCTTGAAAGTACTTCATTATCATAAATAAATGGCCAGGATATATTCTATAATCAGGAGGGGGGTACTTAGAAGAATAATGTTTTAGCAGATCACTAGTGTGTTTTAGTTCTGTTCCTGTACATCGTCAGGAACAATATGCATTTCCTGACTAAAATTTTACTTGCTCCATTACTAAATTACAAGAATCAGATTCCATTTCTTTTATACATCTCCTGATAAAAAAGGAGGAAGATTAGACATGATTATTACTAAAACACTGGTTTTAGGCTATAATAACATAAAAACACACAAATGGTAAAAATACAGGCTGCAAATGGATAAATTGACAAAAAGAGGACATAAAACAGTTATCAGAACAGAAGTGAAATTTATAATATGTCAAGCCAGTGTAGTAAAAAACACAAAAATGTGGTATGATTATAACATTGAACAAATTATTTAGTTTTGTTATGCTGGTAAGTTATTTATGATTCTAAACTGAAATCTCATGGCTCAGGCTCTGCTCAAAGGCTTCTAAATGCAGTTATGCCCCTGCCCAGGGCTCTGTGATTTTGTGCAAATATCTTAGCTGTTGTAGTCTCATTTTCTTTACTTGTAAAATAAGGGATTGGTACATTGTCTCTAAGGTCTGTCTCATATTGAGCTATTCCTATTTAAATTTTTCTCTCTGCTTTCAGTGAGCATGTTAAAAAGAGTATGTTTATCTGACTTAATGGGTGGTCATTTTGCTACTTTTGAAATCCTCCTATACATTCAAAAAAGCTCATAATATAGCATAGCATTTTTGCTTTCATTATTTCATTTGAAGCCCAAATATTTATTATCTATATATTTTTTTACATACAGGGAGACAGAAGCTCAAGAACTTTAGTGACTTGACTTTGAGCACATACACCTTAAGTCGTATATACTCATAAAGTGTATTTACCTTGACTCCATCTGTATCTTTTTAGCTCCACAGGCTTGTCCTGGGTTTTCAAATTGTCCAGATGCTAGCTGTACTTGTCTCTGCCAAAAAATCATTAAAGTCATTTTCAGAAGATTTTTAAATATAGAGCTGTGTGCAATAAATATAAAGAGGTGTGCAATTGGGAGAAATTTATATGCATCCTATCAAAAGTTGATTATCACCGCAGCAAATTCCTTGGGGGGAAAACTTACAGAAGAATTTGTGTGTGTGTATTTTTCCCCAAGAGTAAAGAAACACCCTTAGTAATACAAACATTATGATTACAATATTGGTGACAATGTCCACTGAAAGACTATCTTAATACCATACAAACATTTTATTTTCACACTTTTAGAGGCAATGTATATTATAAAATATTCATTGGGAAGAATTACTTGTTTGAAATCAAGTCAAGTCTGGAACTAGTTTAATCCTCTAATACTCAGTTGATTTGAAAAAAAAAGTGTAAAGCTTTTAACAAGTTTAAATATTTCCACTTATTATCAAAATTCTTGATTTAATAGGCAAAACCTCTTAATGAAGAACTTTATGATGTATGAAATGCATGTCATGAGCATACAAATCTCTTAACAGGTCTTTTTTAACTGAAGCATCATTCTGACCTATGAAAATTGAGTTTGACAACTTTATTAAAATGAGATGATTTAGGGATGAACTTTTCCATTAGTCCTTCAAATATATTGCCTTGCACTCATCAGTTTAATTGCATTTAAGAATGAAGTAATGGAAAGATATGTGTTAAAAACAAAGTAATAATATTTAAAATCCATATTTGCTGTTCTTCAATTTTTTAAATATCTTAAATTGCTACTTATTTTCAATAGTTAGGAGGAATTATTCTACCACCGTAAGCAGGATGTTGAAAGAGGTATGATTTCAACTATACCTAGAACATATCTGCAAAAACAAATGTCCCATGAAAGCAAGAGGTTAACTTTGCTGCTCATAGTATGAACAGATTGCTGATTTGCACACACATACTCCTTTTATCCTGCATATTTTCTAACAGGCAAGGTGGGTGCAACAATTCCATGTTGTTCATCAATAATAACAGTCAGAATACATTACTATGTGAAAATTATTGGCAGATTAGATACACATGATATCATCTAAATAACTACAGAGGAACTAACTGGATCCAGAATTTTTCTTCTCTTTACCTTGATGAGTTGGGGAGAGGTAAAGAAAGAGTCTTTCTTCTATCAGTTATGATAGTTGTAAGTGCTTGGCATGTTTATAATGGTCCAGTTCAGTTTAGTTCAGGCGCTCAATCGTGTCCAGATCTTACAATGGTTATTACTATTAAATTTTGGAAAACATAATTTTCTGGATAGTAGCATTACTTCCATCGATTCCTTTGAACTGATATTTCTTATCCTACACTCAAGATCATCCCCTTTGTTCTCAAGTGTCAACTCACTCAGAGTTTCCTTTTGTTTCATGTCTCTGATCACCAGGCTCAATTAATATTTATCAAGACATGTATATGTTATGATTATACAATATATGTTCAAAATATTTTTTATAATTTCCCTTCTGTACTATAAATTCCATAAGACTGATATTTCAACTTTTATTTTCATTTTTTAACTTTCTATAAGGACTTCAGCAGTTTTTTACATGGAAGGATAAGGTCATTTGGGAAGGATGGAGGAAGATCTGTAGTGAAGAGACAATATCAGGGCACTTAATTTACCTCATGATCCACACATATGAATCAGTTAAGCAGGGTTGGGACTGTGATCATCTGTCAAAATGGAAATCTGAACAAATCATGTAATATGTCAATATATTTAGGTCACGTTCCAAGGAAAAAGTTAAAGAGAATGATGATAGATTGAATGCATAAAATAGTGAAGTACAAGCTGCTAAACTAAATACATACAGCCTAAATTCTGTAAAAAAGATAAACTTAGAACATATTCTAGAATATATAACTACCAATGAAGTGAATGATTTTTTAAACTACCAGAAGAATAATAACATCTGGTGGGGCTGATTCTGGATTCCTTCCTTGTTTCCCAGTAGAGTTATATTTTCTTTGTCAAGTTACATGTGTTTCATTGATTGTAACTGTGCAACAGAACATGTTATACATATTAAACACTGAGTAAATATATCACAGTCTGATGATTTGCACTGTATTTAAGAAAAGAGATATCATCTTTCAAAATTGTTTGTTTAAATTTAATGTAAAGTTTTTGGATGAAGTCCAGGGACATTTAGGTGAATCTTTCATAAATTCACTTAAACAATAAATATTTCCTGGACATGTAAATCTGTCAGTCATTAGTGTACTGGAGATACTGGGGGGAAAAAACACAGAAGACCCCTTTGTCCCTCGTCCGTTTGAAGTTACTAGTTGTTATAAATAGAATCTACTCTATATGCTATATGTTCTATTGTAAATAGTATAGTGCAAAAAATGTATATAGTCTAAAACAAACTTTTAAAACACAACAGAAAGTCTTTCTAAATTAAGTCTTTGCAACTCTGTTATACTGTCTAGTATGTAACCATGGCACTCCCTTGGATGGACTTTTGGAAATGTTACTTATTTTTCTTAGAATAAGTTATATATTTCTCAGAGAGTACTCCACTGTAAAATAGAAATACTAGTAACACCTTGCTTCAGATGTTTGTGGTTTGATTTAAAGAATAATATATATGAATTATGCAGTAAAACACTTGAAAGTGAAAGTTGCTTAGTTATGTCCACCTCTTTGTAACCCCATGGACTATACATTTCATTGAATTCTCCAGGCCAAAATAATGGAGTGGGTAGCATTTCCCTTTTTCAGGGGATCTTCCCAACCCAGGAATTGAACTGGGGTTTCTGCATTGCAGGCAGATTCTTTACCAACTGAGCTATCAGGGAAAATGCTTGGCTATAGGCAAAGAGTGCTACCATTCAACAATACAGTTACTACAATATTTTTTTTATGTAATAATAATTCTAAGCTATATTTTCTAGCAGCCTAGCAGATAGGTGGAATCCTATGACACTATATGGGTAATACAATATGGACAAAATTTTAATAATTCCCATCCTTATACTCCATGAACAGTCTTCAGCAGTTTCCATTTGTGAGGCTAGATGCATTTGAAAATCACTAGATCAGTGCAGCTCAGTTCAGTTGCTCAGTTGTGTCCAACTCTTTGTGACCCCATGGACTGCAGCACGCCAGGCTTCCCTGTCCATCACCAACTCCCAGAGTTTGCTCAAACTCATATCCATCGAGTCAGTGATGCCATCCAACCATCTCATCCTCTGTCATCCCCTTCTCCTCCTACCTTCAGTCTTTCCCAGCATCAGGGTCTTTTCCAGTGAGTCAGTTCTTTGCATCAGGTGGCCAAAGTATTGGAGTTTCAGCTTCAGCATCAGTCCTTCCAATGAATATTCAGGACTGATCTCCCTTAAGATTGACTGGTTTGATCTCCCTGCAGTCCAAGGGACACTCAACAGTCTTATCCAACACCACAGTTCAGTTCAAAATCATCAATTCTTCGGCACTTTATAGTCCAACTCTCACATTCATACATGACTACTGGAAAAAACATACCTTTGACTAGATGGAACTTTTTGGCAAAGTAATGTCTCTGCTTTTTAATATGCTGTCTAGGTTGGTCATAGCTTTTCTTCCAAGGAGCAAACATTGTTTAATTTCATCTGCAGTGATTTTCGAGCCCAGAATAATAAGGTCTCCCACTGTTTCCTAAATCTCTAGATCGACAAGCCTATATCTATGAATTAATACATGGAGCAGAGAGATGTTGGTTCTCAGTCACTTGGCCTCTGATATGGCTAAAATAAATATGCATCTACTGAGCTTGCTTTAGGTGAGAAGTTGTAAAATGTGGTGTTTATAGTGTTTCCAGATTGTTATGATCCATATTTAGTTATTCAATATAGAGAAGGCAGAGAGTTATCAAAATCTGGCAGTATTACCTGCTTGTGACTATTATTGCTTTGGTTTCTTATCAGTACTAATAGCAAATTATCACTAATATGATGGCTTTAAACACCAAAATTGACAAAGAAATTATGAATATTTTAGCTTTTGTTGTCAAGGATCTTGAGACAGAAAGATTATTTTACATTATCTTAATAAGTTGAGTGTATTAACAAGGGTCCCTATGTGATTCAGAGGGAGTCTGAATAGTCAGAGAAGGAAGCATCACAGAAAAAGAGGTAGAGAGAGATTATTATGTTGGATTAGGTTATGGTTGTGGCTTAGTCAAGCATGGTAGCTGTGGAATTAATTACAATATTTGTTTTTTGTTTTTTTTTTTTTACAATATTTGTATTTTGGATATACTGATAAAGTAAAATCAGTGCAGACTGCTGTCACAATGGGTGAAAGCTGGAAGGGGGAATGAATGAAGGATGATTCCAAAGATTTTATTCTGAGCAAATGGAAAATGAACTTGAAATCAATTGGGATGGGACATACTACACATGGCACAGCTTTGAGGGAAGGCCAGGAATTTAGCTTTGTATTTGTTGTGTTTAAAATAGCTATATGAGAGGTCCAAGTGAAGTGGATCAATATGTTAATAATATATAGAGATATCTTTGGGAGCCATTTACATGTAGAGGAGGGTTGTTATCATATGATTGGATGACATTGCCAAGACAATGAATGCTGACCTAGAAAAGAGTCAGAGAAAAATGTAAATCTGGTTTTAATTTACTTTGTAAATCATAATTGCCAAAGAAAGTAATATTGAGTGAATGACACTTTGGAAAAGTGGGAAGCAGAAAGGCAGTTCCTTAGTGGAATAATATCTATTGATAAAGAGTGACTAGAAAAAGTCATTTAAAAAGTTAAACCTTTTGGGAACTTTGGAAAGAAGCATTTGCTGGCTGACCAAAGACAATTAACAATTCTACCCTGTGAGTAGACAGGAATGCTGGTTTCTATTTTGCTGCATGAGGAAACAAGCCAATGTGCTGTGTGTGGACTGTTAAATATCTTCATTTCCATATAAAGGTTTCTTGCGTTAGTAAATAAATGCTGTTTGTAGAATGCCTTGTAGAATACGGAGAAAAGAGACAGAAATTACACTTAAGTTTGGTTGCTAAGAGCCAGCTGACCGATATCTGAGACGAAATAATGACCATGAAAATGAACTGGAGTGGGTATATGTGAAAAATGCTTGAGAACTGACTGCATGCTTAAATGTTATACAACCTAATTTAAAGACATGGTGTTGTTTTTATTTATTTATTTACCTCCTCTCGGTCTCTCTTTCTCTCTCTTTTCCACACTCAGGTCCAACAGGTTATTTTATTGTTTTTATTTATCAAATATAGACTCATTGTATTATTTAGCTTCTCAGACAATGTTATTCTAGTTTAAGGCAATTTTTTGCATTCTACTCATTTTCTCCTTTCATCTTTTAAAGATGTGACCCCAAGTGTCACATCTAAATGTAAGGCCCCCCTG
The DNA here is from genome assembly GCF_910594005.1 of Cervus elaphus. Classification (NCBI taxonomy): domain Eukaryota; kingdom Metazoa; phylum Chordata; class Mammalia; order Artiodactyla; family Cervidae; genus Cervus; species Cervus elaphus. The sequence continues at coordinate 12,556,834 of NC_057831.1, forward strand.
CTCTCTATGGCTATGTTGTGTTAAGTTCTGATTGTGTTATCAGTGTCAACATTTTATCTTTGATAATTACAATCTTTCTTGAGCTTGGCTATAGGATATTTTTTTTCCCTCTAGGATTATTTTTTAGGATGAAGATCCAGAAAATTCTGAAGAAAAATTTTGATATGAGCAGAATATACAGGTTTCTGAGTAGAAATTCTGCTGTTTAGGTTATTACTAATTCAAAGGAAAATCATAGAAAAGTTAAGCTGATTTACTACCATGCTTTCATTTCTTGTTGGCAGGGGAAATCATTTTAATTCAAAGTGTATCTTCTGTCAACTAATTATGCACAAAACCAGTAAGATAAACTTCAGATATATTCTTGGAAATATATCATTTTGATGGCAAAAGTAAGCATTAACAATCAGTCCATATTATTTCCTAAATATACCTAATTTTCCTAATGTATGACAAAAGAATTAGAATATTAAACTTGAACTATAAAGGATGTATTAAAAAGATCAGAAATGTATTGTTTTGTGTTTTGAAAATACCTACGAAAGCACTATAATTATCATTGTTGATAACAGTATTCCCCTCTTTTTTAAATCACTTGTTTCTGTAAAAAAAAAAAAAAGTAAATTTCCTTTCAATAAAGTACAACTCAGTGAAAGTGACATTATAGCTGACTGCTTTGTGATACCTAAAAGCTAATATGATTCAAATGTTTATTTATTATATTCAGCTGTATTCTAGAAGAGGGTAACCAACACATTGGGAAATGTTTGCTGAGTGACAAATTGCTCATTCTTCCTCAACTGCCACTTTCAACCAAGTTTCCAAAGTTGAAAAACAAATAAATGGGCATTAAAAAAAATCAAAGTTATTATATTTGCCCCACCTAGTTCTTATAACCATACACAAAGTAACTACCACTTAAAGTTTGGAAGAGATAAAATTAAATATTCTAAGTTGTCATTCAGTCATATAATTTGTACTCTTTATTTTATACTCAAAATATGTTTAAGTATTTTGCAGACAGTCATTTGTCTATCAATAAAACAGTTTTCTTTCCTAATACTATGCATATCACTGTAAGTGATTGGAAATGGTACTATTGATTATTATCATCATGATGATAATGATGTGGTATATTATTCAGTTGTTTAAACTGTTTCTTTATACACATTCTTTCCTTATTAACACAAGTTACACAACTATACTGCTCCTCAAAAAATGTTTTCGCTCAGTGTTGCCTTGACATTTAAATAGCATTTGTAATCAACATATGTCTGTAAATAAATGAGAGATAACTAAGTAGAGTTTTAAACTTTAAAATTTTTGTGTGCAATTTTCTCTTGTGTAAAACCTGAAATACAGTATAAGAATAATAGTTTCAAAGTGTATTCAGAAAATGAAGCAGAGTCTCCCAGGAAAATGTAGATTAATGAAGTAGCTTCATAGATCGTGTGTGTTTATTTTGTGTCATTTTATAATTTTACTTGAAGATTTAATTAATTATTTCAGTATTGTTGGATTAAAATTAAGAGTATAGAGTTATGCTTATAGCCATTACCTATTTTTGTTATGATTTATCTCTTCCTGAAACTTAAATTTCAAAATTTATTAGGCATCAAATCTTTTTCTGCAGTTTTCAGGACCCTGTCACCAGTACTTCACATTTTGATTAAAGTGCAAGTACTGTTGTCTGCTATCTGGATGCAATTCCTCTCTATGTAGATTGGAGAAAGGGATGTAGCTTCATGTCAAAATACATTTTGTTTTACTTTTTAAAATGTAGCTTGAAGAACTGGAAAGGAAATACATTACACACAGGGATGCTGAGTTGTGTTCTCCACTGAATTTTATTTAAAAGCTCACAGATAATTCTGATTGCTATTCTGTGAACAATCTTTGACTTTCACATATTTCATTGATCTTTCCCACTTATCCTCTTTTAGTTTCTCTTCACATAGAAAGTTTGCATATTAATGAAAATAAAGCACCAGATAAATTATGTCATGGTGAGAACAACAGTGAATGGATATAACCTTTATTTTTCAAAAGTGCATTTTTGGCCAACAGCAGTAATTGTTATCATTGAGTGTTTATCATGATCTGGCCACTTAAATAAACACTTTATATACACTATTTTATTGTCCCTTCTAGCAGAAGTATTTTCCATTTCACAGATGAAACTAACACTGAGATTAAGAGATGTTATAGGGTAGGTGATGAGGTAAGATCTGAGTATTAGTTGGTCTGGTACAAAATTGTACTTTGCCATAAAATTCTTCACTCTACTTGTCTTTCTTTTTACTAGTCTTAAATTTTACTATTAATTAACACATATGCAACTGAAATTATACACATTGGATACTGAGATGTGATTGGCCTGGTATTATTTTATAAAAGAATAAAATTAAAAATGAGAAAATTTTCGATCACAAACTTTTAAGGAAGCACAGTAACCTGAAATTTCTTTCCACCAGTTTAAAAAAAAATGAGATCAACCTTATATTCTAACCTAATTACCCTCTTAAAAATATATTGCTGAAATATTTTCAGCAGATACAGAGAAGGAAAAAGAAGCAGTATAAATTACAGGCACACAGAGATTATCACAAACTCCTAGTGCTGAAAAATGAATTTTAATACCAGTTAAGCTGTCACTAAGCCAGAGTTATGAATATAGTCTGCTGAAATTCTTGATAATTACTTATAATTTTCAGTGTTTGGAAAACCATTTGCTGGGCAGATGTTTTTCCATTGTCCTAAATGTACCTATTGCTATGAAGTGTTGAACATTTTCTCTGGTTTATGCTCCAAATGTATTAATCTTTCCAGTCGTTAAAGATGATTACCTGGTAACATTAACATACAAATATACAGTGATCACTATGCTTTTATGAATTCCTTACAATCTACACACTTGAAAAAGTCAAATTATTCTTTGTTAGGTGATGTGGTGCCTTGTTTAAAAATGAATTTATCATTAAGTCACAGGCCTTGAAAATTAAGTATTAATTGAACTTGGACTATTAGAAAATTGTCTCAGAAAAACATCATTTAACATGTAATTCCTGTAAATTTGTGATGTTATGAATGAGATTCCTGGAACAAAAGCTTGTTTATACCAATGAAATAAGTTACTGTTTCTGCTCTTTCTAAGTGCAGTGATTGTTTATCAGACCTCCCTTATCAAATTTCATTTTAAATTTCAACCAAGTTTTAGATATTTAGGAATCAATTATCCAGTTTATGGTTTCTCTGAACTTCTGTTTTTGTTTCTGTAGTTCTTTCTTTTTTCTGTAGCAATCAAAATTCCAAAAATTTTAAAAATGGGAAAAGAATATACATTGATTATTCATTTGTATTAATTATACATAATCCTAATGAGAAGTTTGTGATAGAGATTATTGATAGTTTTAATAAAAATAAGACTGGAAATCTATAAATTAAACTTGTTCTGGTTATTTATATGCCAGAATAATGAAGGATTCTGTGATGATATTTTGAACTTAAAATGAAGTTAATCCGAGAGAAATAAATACTAGTTAACTAAGAAGAATGGCAAATAATTTTAAAACCTTAAAACTATTCTCTATCAAAAAGCTCATACACCATGATCAAGTTGGGTTTATTCCAGGGATGCAAGGATTCTTCAATATATACAAATAAATCAATGTGATACACCATATTAACAAATTGAAAGATAGAACCCATATGATAATCTCAATAGATGTAGAAAAAGCCTTTGACAAAATTCAGCACCCATTTATGATTAAAACTCTTCAAAAAATGGGCATAGAAGGAACCTACCTCAACATAGTGAAGGCCATATACGATAAGCCTACAGCAAACATTAGTCTCAATTGTGAAAAACTGAAAACATTCCCCCTAAGATCAGGAAAAAGACAAGGGTGTCCACTTTCACCACTGTTATTCAACATAGTTCTGGAAGCCCTAGCTACAGCAATCAGAGAGGAAAAAGAAATAAAAGGAATCCAGATCAGAAAATAAGTAAATATCTCACTGCAGATGACATGATATTGTGCATGCTGCTGCTGCTGCTAAGTCGCTTCAGTTGTGTCCAACTTTGTGCGACCCCATAGATGGCAACCCGCCAGGATCCTCTGTCCCTGGCATTCTCCAGGCAAGATTACTAGAGTGGGCTGCCATTTCCTACTACAATGCATGAAAGTGAAAAGTGAAAGTGAAGTCGCTCAGTCATGTCCGACTCTTAGCGACCCCATGGGCTGTAGTCTACCAGGCTCCTCCATCCATGGGATTTTCCAGGCAAGAATACTGGAGTGGGTTGCCATTTCCTTCTGTGGATACTGTGATAGAAAACCCTAAAGATAGTATCAGAAAATTACTAGAAATAATCAGGGAATTTAGCAAAGTTGCAGGATACAAAATCAACACACAGAAATCACTTGCATGTCTATATACTAATAGGGAAAAATCAGAAAATCACTTGCATGTCTATATACTAACAGGGAAAAATCAGAAAGAGAAATTAAGGAATCAATCCCATTCACCACTGCAGCAAAAAGAAAAAAAGAAAAAATCTAGGAATAAATTTGCCTAAGGAGACAAAACAACTGTACACAGCAAATTAAAAGACACTGATGAAAGAAACCAAACATGACATAAAGAGATGGAGAGATATTTCATGTTTCTGGGTAGGAAGAATCAATATTATGAAAATTATTATGCTACCAAATGCAATCTACAGATTCAATGAGATCACTACCAGTGGCATTTTTCACAGAACTAGAACAAAAAATTTCACAATTCATATGGAAACACAAAAGACCCCAAATAGCCAAAGCAGTCTTGAGAAAGAAGAATGGAGCTGGAGAAATCAACCTTCCTGACTTCAGATTATACTAGAGAGCTACAGTCATCAAGACAGTATGGTACTGGCACAAAAACAGAAATATAGACTAATGGAACAAGACAGAAAGTCCAGAAATAAACCCATGCACCTATGGGTACCTTATTTTTTACAAAGGTGGCAAGAATATACAACGGGGTAAAGATAGGCTCTTCAATAAATGGTGCTGGGAAAACTGGACAACTCCATGTAAAAGAATGAAATTAGAACACTTCCTAACACCACACATAAAGATAAACTCAAAATGGATTAAAGACCTAAATGTAAGCCCAGAAACCATAAAACTCTTAGAGGAAAACATAGGCAGAACACTCGATGAGGCAAAGCAAGATACTCTATGACCCACCTCCTAGAGTAACAGAAATAAAAACAAAAGTAAACAAATGGGATCTTACTAAATTTAAAAGCTTTCACACAGCAAAGGAAACTATAAGCAAGGTTGAAAGACAACCCTCAGAATGGGAGAAAATAATAGCAAATGAAACAGCTGACAAAGGCTTAATTTCCAAAATATACAAGCAGCTCATGCAACTCAATACTAGTAAAGCAAACAACCCAATCAGAAAGTGGGGAAAAGACCTAAACAGACATTTCTCCAAAGAAGACATACAGATGGCTAACAAACATGAAAAGATGCTCAAAAGTGCTCAATATTAGAGTAATGCCAATCAAAACTACAATGAGATATCACCTCACACTGGTCAGAACGGCCATCATCAAAAAGTCTACAAACAATAAAGCTGGAGAAGGTGTGGAGAAAAGGGAACGCTCTGGCACTGTTGGTAGGAATGTAAATTGATACAGCCACTATGGAAGATGATATGGAGATTCCTTAAAAACAAAACAAACAAACAAAAAAACTCGGAATAAAACCACCATATGATCCAGCAATCCCACTCCAGGCATATACGCTGAGGAAACCAAAATTGAAAAAGACACATGTTTCCCATTGTTTGTTGCAGCACTATTTACAATAGCCAGAACTTGGAAGCAACCTAGATGTCGAGCGACAGATGAATAGATAAAGAAGTTGTGGTACATATACATGATGGAATATTACTCAGCCAGAAAAAGGAACACATTTGAGTCAGTTCTAATGAGGTGGGTGAACCTTGAACCTGCAGAGTGAAGTAAGTCAGAAAGAGAAAGAGAAATATATTCTAACATATATATACAGAATCTAGAAAAATAGTACTGAAGAATTTATTTACAGGGCAGCAATGGAGAAACAGACATAGAGAACACACTTGAAGACATGGGGAGAGGGGAGGAGAGGGTAAGATATTTGGAGAGTAACATGGAAACTTACATCACCATATGTAAAATAGATAGCCAATGGAATTAGCTGTCTGGCACAGGAAACTCAAACAGGGGCTCTGTATCAACCTAGAGGGGTGGGATGGGGAGGGAGATGGGAGGGAGAGGATATGTGTACGCCTATGGCTGATTTATGTTGAGGTTTGACATAAAACAACAAAATTCTGTAAAGCAATTATCCTTCAATTAAAAAATAAATAAAATTTTAGATAGTCTGGAAAACTATAAATTTAATTTGTTCTGGCTAATTATATTCCAGAATAATGAAGGATTCTGTGATAATATTTTGAACTAAAAATGAAGTTACTCCTAAAGACATAAATATGAGTTAATTAAAAAGAATAGTAAATAATTTTAAAACCTTAAAGCTATTCTCTATAACATAATTTTCTCATCACTGTTAGCTTCGAAACATAATCAGTGTAAAATGACCCAGGCAGTAGCAATGTAGAAGGTATCCTATGTAAACATTTTTGTAAATAATGCTTTTTCCAAATTAGTTCAGAAACAAACTTACCTAATATTTCCGAAAGAACCTCAGTCTTTCTTAAAAAGCAAAAATTAGTTCTGTTGAATCTCTTATTACTTTGTTCACCAGAAAAAAAAAAGAAATATACATTTCTATGTTTTAAATATAAAATAAATTCTACTTTAAAATGAAGTATCAACATTGAGAATTCTTTAAGCTGTTTATCACTCTGATAATTGATTTTCAGTTATTAGTTTAAAAAAAAAAAAAAGAGCAGCAGTTAACTCCAGTCTTCCAGTTTCAAGTCTGTTCCTTGGATTATCAAATAGGATTATCAAATCCTAATCACTCTAACTTTAGAACATATTCAGCTTTCCTTACCACATCTCATAACTTTGCTCCAAACCATTATCATTTCTCAAATAAATGCAATATTTTAAAAGATAGCTTCCTGTTTGTAGTTCCACATGATAGGAGATTTGAAGTTACCATCCCATCCCAACATGTAAAAGTTACACATATTGAAAAAACAAACAATTTTTCTGAGTCTTAAGAGAGGGGAGGCCACAGGGAAAATCATACCATCAATATTGCCCCTTGGTAATTACACAAAAGAGTTGAAAACTTACATCCACACAAAAACCTGTACAGGGCTTCCCAGGTGGCATTAGTGGTAAAGAACCTGCCTGCCAATGCAGGAGACTCAAGAGACATGGGTTTGATCCCTGGGCCAGGAAGATCCCCTAGAGTAGAGCCTGGCAACCCACTCCAGTATTCTTGCCTGGAGAATCCCATGGATAGAAGAGCCTGGTGGGCACAGTCCATGGGGTCACAAAGAGTCTGACACGACTGAAGTGACTTGGTATACACACATGCACCATGCAGAAGACCAGGGTTTGATCCTGGGGTTTGGCAGATCCCCTGGAGGAGGAGGGAATAGCAACCCACTTTGGTATTCTTGCCTAAAGAATTTCATGGACAGAGGAGCCTGGTGGGCTACAATCCATGGGGTTGCAAAGAGTAAAACACAACTGAGTGACTAACAGTTTTCACAGGGCTGCTTATAGCAGCTTTAGGCAGTTTCCATGGCACCCCACTCCAGTACTCTTGCCTGGAAAATCCCATGGACGGAGGAGCCTCGGGTGGAGGCTGCAGTCCATGGAGTCGCGAAGAGTCCAACAGGACTGAGCAACTTCACTTTCACTTTTCACTTTCATGCATTGCAGAAGGAAACGGCAACCCACTCCAGTGTTCTTGCCTGGAGAATCCCAGGGACCGGGGAGCCTGGTGAGCTGCAGTCTGTGGGGTTGCACAGAGTCAGACACGACTGAAGCGACTTAGCAGCAGGCAGTTTCCAACACTTGGTGACAACCAAGATGTCCTTTAGTAGGTGAATGGATAAACTGTGATACATCTAGACAATGGAATATTATCCAGCACAAAAGGAAATAAAATATTAAGCCATAGAAAGATATGTAAGTACCTTAAATTCATATTGATAAAGGAAAAAAATCAACCTGAAAAGGCAGCGTAGTGTATGATTTCAACTATAAGACATTCTGAAAAAAGCAAAATAATGGAGAAACCGTAAAAAGATCAGTGGTTATCTGAGTTTAAGGGGAATAAGGTGAATTGGAGGAGCACAAAGGATATCTGAAACTACTCTCTGTGGTACTGTCATGATGCATCTATATATCACCTATACATTTGTCCAAACCCCTAGAATGTAAAACACCAAAGGTGAATTGTAATGGAAACTATGGGCTTTGGGTGATTGTAATGTAATGTAGCTTCATCAGTTGTAGCAAATGTTAGTAATATGTGAAGATATGTGGGGCAGGGGATATCTGGGAAAGATTTACACCTTTTGTAGCTGAAAACTCAACATTTTATTCATCTGGGAAATGTCTGTATCTTCCTCTTAATTTTACTGTGAAGTGAAAAATGCTCTAGAATATTAAAATTGTTAATTAAAAAAGGAAAGAAAATGGTCTACTTATTTCTATCCTTGTAGGAATCAGTGTTTTCAGAAATCAGGAGTTTCTTTTTTAAATGAATATAAGATTGACAACTTTTGTGCTGAAAACTCAACATTTTATTCATCTACTACTAAATTAAAAGCTAAAACCCATAACGTACTTCAGTGGGTCCTCATGCTCTGTACCTCCCCATTCCCCAACTCTGAGCTCACCTCCCCTCAGACTCCAGCTCCTCAGCTCACTCTCCTGCCGCCATGTTGGCCTAGTGGCTGTTCCCAGAATCCTCTAGGCACACTCCTTCCTGCCTTAGGGCCTTGGCATGTGTTCTTGCCTCGGTAGAACTGGGAAACTTTTGCCTCAGAGAATGTAAACTGTCTCAGCTAATCTATATCTTTGCTCAGATCTCGCTTTCTCAGTGACTCTTCCTTTAGAAACTGCTTTATCACACAACCCACACTCCTTTTGCTCCTTTGTGTTCTTTTTATCTTCTATTGTAATACTTTTAAAACACAATAGAAGTCAGTTATAATTTTTGTGCTGTCTCTCTTCTAATTTAACATAAACCTTGCTTTTTATACTCCTGTATACCCACACTCCTAGAAAAGTACCTATCAATAGGTACTCAATGTATATTTGTTAATTAAAATGTCATTAATACATTAAAAGCCTTATTAAAATAAAATATAAACAAGGTAGCAAAAGTAAGCAAAATGCCTTAGAAAAGAGTTTAGATATTTGCATTTATGTTAAATTTGCAAAGAATTTTTGAAGATCAGTATGGACAAAGCAGCATAGTAAGTACAAAACACAGAGGAAAATACTTTAGTCTTCCCACAAAAGCTACGACTTTGAAATAAATACTAATATTCCTATTTCCTTGTATGTAATATAGCAAAGCAGGAAGTACTGTAATTATTAAATACAACGAGGTACCCATTTAAAAAAATAAAAGAAGACGTTCATAAATTATTTAGATTTATCCATAAGATCTTCAGAAAAAACATCTGCCTAGGAAGTGTGCTATATGTTTACAAACATAAAACTACAGTCTGCATTGGGTGGTAGACTGCAATACTGCATGAGAATCAGCTTGTCCTCCCAAACACAGGAAGTCAAAAGGAATTACACTTGGAAGAAAAAAAAAAATGTCCCATGTTTACATAGAAGCTATGAATTTCACAATCACAAAAATATTATGACTTCTTTATTTATAATGAACCTAGCTAAGCTTTTTGGGGCTTCCCTGGCGGCTCAGATGGTAAAGCGTCTGCCTGCAATGCGGGAGACCCGGCTTCAATCACTGGGTCTGGAAGATCCCCTGGAGGAGGAAATGGCAACCCACTCCAGTACTCTTGCCTGGAAAATCCCGTGGACAGAGGAGCCTGGTAGGCTACAGTCCATGGGGTCGCAAAGAGTCAAACACGACTGAGCGACTTCACTTTCACTTTAACTAAGCTTTTAAGAGCATTAATTCTTTGGCACCCAGCTTTCTTTATATTCCAACTCTCACATGCATACATGACTACTGGAGAATCCATAGCTTTGACTATACAGACCTTTGTTGGCAAAGTAATGTCTCTGCTTTTTAAAATGTTGTTTAGGTTGGTCATAACTTTTCTTCCAAGAAATAACTGTCTTTTAATTTCATGGCTGCAGTCACTTTCTGTAGGGGTTTTGGAGTCCAAGAAAATAAATTCTGTCACTGTTTCCATTGTTTCCCCCATATTTGCCATGAAGTGATGAGACTGGATGCCAGGATCTTAGTTTTTTGAATGTTGAGCTTTAAACCAAGGTTTTCACTCTCCTCTTTCACTTTCATCAAGAGGCTCTTTAGTTCTTCTTCGCTTCCTGCCATAAGGGTGGTGTCATCTGCATATCTGAGGTTATTGATATTTCTCCTGGAAATCTTGATTCCAGCCTGAACTTCATCCAGCCCAGCATTTTGTCTGATGTACGCTGCACATAGGTTAAATAAACAGGTTGACAATATACAGCTTTGACATACTCCTTTCCCAATTTGGAACCAGTCTGTTTTTCCATATCCAGTTCTAACTGTTACTTCTTGACCTGCATAAAAATTTCTCAAGAGGCAGGTAAGATGATCTGGTATTCCCATCTCTTGAAGAATTCTCCACAGTTCATTGTGATCTACATGGTCAAAGGCTTAGGTGTAATCAATAAAGCAGAAGTAGATATTCTTCTGGTATTCTCTTGTTTTTTTGATAATCCAGTGGATGTTGGCAATTTGATCCCGGGTTCCTCTTTCTTTTCTAAATCCGGCTTGAACATCTGGAAGTTCAAAGTTGATGTACTGTTGAAGCCTGGCTTGGAGAATTTTGAGCATTACTTTGCTAGTGTGTGAGGTGAGTGCAATTGTGCAGTAGTTTGAACATTCTTTGGTATTGCCTTTCTTTGGGATTGGAATGAAAACTGACCTTTTCCAGTCCTGTGGCCAGTATAAAGAAAGTTGAGTGCCAAAGAATTGATACTTTGAACTGTGGTGTTGGAGAAAATTCTTAGAGTCCCTTGGACTACAAGGAGATCATACCAGTCAATCCTAAAGGAAATCAGTCCTGAAAATTCATTGGAAGGACTGATGCTGAAGCTAAAGCTCCAATACTTTGGCCACCTGATGCAAAGAACTGACTCCTTGGAAAAAACCCTGATGCTAGGAAAGATTGAGGACAGGAGGAGAAGGGGACAACAGAGGATGAGATGTTTGGATGGTATAACTGACTCAATGGACATGAGTTTGAGCAAGCTCCAAGAGATTGTGATCGACAGTAAAGCCTGGCTTACTGCAGTCCATGGGGTTGCAAAGAGTCAGACACGACTGAGTGACTGAACTGATCTGAACTGAAGCTTTGAAGTTTCCCTCTGAATATTTATTGGAAGGACTGATGCTGAAGCTGAAACTCCAATACTTTGGCCACTGATGTGAGGAACTGACTCATTGGAAAAGACCCTGATGCTGGGAAAGATTGAAGGCAGGAGGAGAAGGGGATGACAGAGGATGAGATGGTTGGATGGCATCACCGACTTGATGGACATGAGTTTGAGCAAGATTTGGGTGTTGGTGAAGGAGAGGGAAGCCTGGCGTGCTGCAGTCCATGGGGTCACAAAGAGTCAGACCCGACTGAGCGACTGAACTGAACTGAACTGTTGATAAAAAACAAATCTGTCAGTGCAAGGTAATTCTGTTACTTATGGCTTGCACTCTGAAGAATTCTTTAATTCCAGTCTCTTCTCAAGATTTTCTGCATTCTCCTTACCACCTCTCCAAGTGTGATCTAACAAGTGTTGGGTTAAGATTGACACTGTGTCTGTGAGGTGTAGCCCTGGGTAAGGACTTTAGAGTCAGCTGGTCCTTTGTTCCCTTCAGTCCGGGTTGGCATCACCACTGAAATGTGTACATTTTATGGCATTTAGACATCTGTGCTTTCCTGCCATGCCTATTGGTTATCATTGTTGTCCTCCTGACCCCCATCACCAACTTAATGTCTTTTTGCAAGTTTGCCCTCAAGGGGACATAGAAGAGTTTAATACATAAGTGTCACATTCTGCCATAGGACAAAGGAGTAGTTTCCTTAATACTCACAATTGTGGGGTTTTTTAAAATTCATTTTTATTAATTTTATAATGGATGTACTATGAAGTATTCTAGTTCAGAGACAAATTCTTCTTAATTATATTATAGCCAATAAATATTGACTGTCCTTTGGACAGGCTTTATTCTACTGCAACATGAAGAAAACCAAGTTAAATATCCCACAAAAGTGCCTGGGCAGCCGTAGGTAATGATAGAGAACAGTGAATAGTCTCTTTTTATGCAAAGGAGAGAGAACTGCCCCTCATCCTCCAAAAGAATGAGGAGGAATGTGCTTCTTCGAGATGGATGGAAATGATCTTGTGTTCTCAGCCTAGTATTTTAGAATGCAATACATCTTTCTGAGACCCAAATAAACACTAGATATCTGTGTCTTTAATAATCTAGGGATGTCTTTTTCTTTATCTTTCTGACAACTTGGACTTCCTCTGGGCTCCTAGTCTGGGCTGGAACCTTTTGGCCTTCTTGAGTCAGAGCAATTAACTAGACAACTGGCTACATCATATTCTCATGGTATTTAAAGAGTTAGATGTTTCTGGGGAATTGAAAGCAAATATTCTTCATCTTTACCTTGTGTGCATTTCCATGACTCAGGAAGCCAGAACTTTTTATCAAAATGCTGCAATCTACAGTGAGTTTTATTTTCCTACATTGATTCATGGATTTCTGCCAGGTTGGGGCCTGGCTCTAGGTGAAGCTGCTCTGGGAGGATCCATGACAGGAAGTAAAGGGCAAACTCAGTGCTCTCAGATCCCCCCAAACCTCTGTGGCCCTTGGTGGAGTGGAAGGCACTTTCCAGCAATGAGCAAATATCCCAGCTCTGGTTCAACTCTGACTCTCAAGTCCTTTGACTGATGAAAATTGCATTCCATTTGACAGAAATTAGCTTGTACACATGTGTGTTCTTCAAATCCTTTATTTATTATTTATACTATTTTTTTAAAGTAACTTCCCTGGTGGCTCATGGTAAAGAATCCGCCAGCGTGTGCAGGAGACATGGGTTTGATCCCTGGGTTGGGAAGGTCCCCTGGAGAGGGAAATGGCAACCCATTCTAGTATATTTGCTTGAGAAATTTAATGAACAGAGGAGCCTGGTGGGCAGCAGTCCATGGGGCCACAAAGAGTCAGACACAACTGAGTGACTGAACACATTTATATTTAATATTTTAGCTATGATTTATGCAATGTCAAAACACCTTTTCTCCAAAGAGCCTAATTTTGGCAGTTGAAAGCCTTGGTTCTCAAAACCATTAGTCATTACTATGGTCTTAAATATATATCTACTAGGAAAAAGGGGTAGGTGGGGGGACTAATTAAATTATTATCTAAACATTTTATGCAACTTCACTTACTTCAAAACTCTGTTTAGCAGCCATGTTCTTGATTTTTACACACATGCACACACCTGGGGAAACTTTACTGACGTTTTTAAAGAACTAAAGCTATTGCCATTCTAGGGAAAAGCTGCATAACAACTATCCTAAAGAACTTAACTTCTAAAGAACTTAACTTCTGTAGGTGTAACAATTAGGTGGATCTAGATCTTTTTAATTATCATTAAAGTAATCTGGAAAGTAAATGTTTTAAAGAATAGACCTTATATTTTGGAGAGGCAAAACACTTTTATTATCTGATAAAATCATGCTCTTCACCCACTAATTAACATAATCCTCACAAACACAAAACATCTTCAAAACAATTCAAAGCCAAGTCCTTGGCCCAGAATATCAACTGTCAACTCCCTTTTCAAAAGACCCCAGAGTAACCTGTTGCTCAAGTTTAGCTAAGTCTATTAGACCTTTTATTAAGGGAAGACGCATCTTGACAGAATCTTTGTGGTTTGGGGGAAGGGATGGTTAGAAGAGTACACAGGTTTGTGAGTCTAGGCTCCCGTGGTTTCGTTGTGTCAGAGGGGGTAGTCAGGAAAGTATGTTTACAGGATTTTACAGTCTAAACTCAAAGCAGAACACTATCTGGGCTTGGCCAAAGTTTCTGACATAATAAAGTGAGCGAGTCAGTATATAAGCAATCACCTTAGATGAACAACCTGTTGTCCTGTTAGGAGAGATATTTGCCCATGTGACTAAACTGTTCAGAAGTATGGTTTGACTCCCAGTAGCAGTTTCTAAGATATCTGAGTAACATGAATAATTTAGTTTCCAAGACAGTTTTAAATGATAAAGTATCGATTTCAAATGTTAAAAACATGACTCCCATACATGAGTGTATATTGATTAATTTATTCAACTCATTGATTAATGAACTAGTCAAATGGTGACTCTACAAGCATTTAAATAACCAAAATAAATAGTCCCTTGTGAAAGGCCATTTTTATAAAGAATATTATAAAAGGTTGCTAACTTACAAACTAGTTATGTTCATAGCCCTTGGAGTCATCTTTTCTACAAAAGGAAATGTCACATTAACATCAAAGTTGACAGTGCCTGAGCACTAAACAAATAGCAAATAACAGGTAAATTCTCCTAAAATTTGAATATATATTTTCAAACTGTTTTATTAAAATTGGCACAATACTCCTTTTTAAAAATTTTTCATAGGTTTGTATAGTTTTTGTTACTAGTTTCTCCATTGTGATCATAGATCTTAAACAGAGGGGCTTCTCAGCTGGCTCTAGTGGTAAAGAATCCATCTGCCAATTAGAGAAACAGCAAGAGATGCAGATTCAATCCCTGGGTCGGGAAGATCCCCTTGAGTAGGAAATGGCAACCCACTCCACTATTCTTGCCTGGAAAGTCCTTTGGACAGAGGAACCTGGTGGGCTACAGTCTATAGGGTTGCACAGAGTTGAACACGACTGAGTGCATGCGTGTGCACACACACACACACAATCTCAAATGGTAATTGGTTTAACTAGAAGGCTTTTTGTTTTGTTCTGAATGTTTACAACTAAAGATATTAAATATGTAAACCTCCTTGGACACAAATTATTGAGCAGGTACTAAGGCTGTAGAATGAATTTCTATCCCTAGCTTCCATTAAGGAATGCAGGAGTGGACATTCTAAAAGCCTGTTATTTCACCAGCAGTGCTTGTTGATTTTGGAGAATTTCTGTCTACTTAGGGATCCCAAAATATTCCAAGGTCTTTGACTTTCCATGAAGTAAAGTCATTGTCCCCTAGGTGTAAGACAAGTAGCAGGTGAGCTATTCTGGATTTTTTTTTTTTAAATACACATTGTCTTTATGTATAAAATACAAACACTCTTATATAACAGAGGGATTTTTCAGTGGTGATTCAATGAGATTTATTCTTAAAGTAACACAAAGTATGTTTTGGTAATGCAATTTATATTGGTTAAATAAGGGGCAAGGGCATATTCTCACTGAATGTTTGCAGGCCCACATTGCCATAAAAATTAAGGGAACAGTAATTTTCTCCCCTGAAATCTGAAATCAAACACAGTGGGTCATCAGCAAAGAAATAACAGATTCAGTGGTTGCAAAGTAAATATTCCTGTACCTGTAATTGGTCTATCAATACTGGTCTTTTTCTCTTTTTCTCCTTGTAGGTCCAAATCACTTTTTTGCAGGAGAAAAAAAAAAAAGCCAAAATGTTAAAGGGCAAATTCAATATGATTGACTCAATTGTCCAAGAAAACAAGGAAGTTAACTTAATAATTAACTTCCCATTGCAGTTGAAGTTGAACTTGAATATTTCTTTGATGTGCCTGCAGGTGCATAGCTTTGTAGAAGGTTGAATTTGTAACCAGCTGTGAGTTTTCAGGACAATGTTTTGGGCTAAATGAATTAGCAAATACCTTCAGCCAGACAGGTTAGTGCATGTGTCTAGGAAGACTGCAGCATATTTAATGCATTGTTTTTCTCTTCCACTACATTTTGCTTATTTCATTGTACCTGACTTCTTTTTGGAAGACAGAAATGTGCTTCTGTATTAGATGTAATGACTCAGTAGAAACTTTGATGATATACAGCTAAAGATACACCTTTTAATCCTCAATCTAGACATGAGGTAATCTCCATAATTTTTGTCAAATGTTTATTTTCTGGCTATTTCATTGCTTTATGTCAAATTAACTACATATGTTTATATGATTTTTATATGATCCTATACAAAGGAAATTTAGTGGCTATGTGAAGTAAAGCATAGCCATTGATTTTCCAAAGTCATGATTACTTATTTCTCAAGTTAATGATGTTTTATTCCCTCTCCCATCCATTTATGTGGTCCACATAGATTGGCAGAATTTTAGAACTAAAACTAGTTTACAAACCATGAAATCCAAAACCTTTCTTGTACATATCCGGAATAAGACCCAAGAGTCTAAATGACTCACTCGAGGTCCTATAGCCAATATGTAGGAACTTCAGCTTGTGACTCTAGGCTCCTAATCCAGTGTTCTTACTGTGGTATCATTCTGTTATAGTCAAAGATTAAATCTAAAACATTTGTCCAGGTAAATTTATAGAAGGTATCTTGGCATCGTGTAATTTTAATTTAATAGTCATTTTGTGAGTTTGATGGAGCAGTTAAATAAGAGTGGACTTTGATTTTTACATCATCCAATATGGGAGGCATTGGCCACTTATGGGCGCTGAGCACTTCAATGTGTCTTGCTCAAGCTGGGAGGCACAAAAAGTATAAAATACACACTGGAACGTGAAGGTTTAGGATAAAGAAAAAATTTAAATATAGTTGTTAGTAATTCTGTGTTGACCGAGCTGCGCTGTGCCTGTCACTTCAGCTGTGTTGTGTCTGACTCTTTGTGACCCTGTGGACTGTAGTCCACCAGGCTCTTCTGTGCATAGGATTCTCCAGGCAAGAATACAGGAGTGGGTTGACATGCCCTCCTCTAGGGACTCTTCCTGACCCAGGAATCAGACCTGCATCTCGTTTCCTGCATTGGCAGGCAGATTCTTTACCACTAGTGCCACCTGGGAAGCCCTCTATGTTGACTACATAATATGAATAATACTTTTGACATATAGGCTTAAATAAAATGTATCAAATTTAAATTCACCTGTTTCTATTTTTAATGTGCCTCCTAGACCTTTTCCTAGGTGGTGCAGTAGTAAAGAATCTGCCTGCCAATGCAGGACATGGAAGAGACACAGGTTCCCTCCCTGGGTTGGGAAGATCCCCTACAGAAGGGAATGGCAACCGGCTCCAGTATTCTTGCCTGGAAAATTTCATGAACAGAGGAGCCTAAGGAACTGTAGTCCATGAGGTTGCAGAGAGTCAGACACGACTGAGCACACACACACACACACACACACACACACACACACACATACTAGAACTTTTCAAATTGCATGTGAGACTCATATTGTTCACCTGTTGGACAGTGATATTCTAAAATGACTTTGAGAGCAAATTGACAAATTTAATTCTGTTGACATCTGAAGGCTATACCTTTATGTTCAGCTGGACTAAAACTCCTATTTAAATAAATTCTTAAGAAGGGATTGTCCATTGGCACTTATTTTTGTAACTAGTTTTACCTGAAATAAATGACTTCATATAGCACTAATATTTACCTTGGCACTTAGCTCTGTTCCCATTCAGTCCCTTACATTTTGTTATTTTTACATGCATATACCATGTCTTATTGTAGCCATTGTGATTTGCATCCCTTAAACAGAAGGTCCAAGAATCATTTGATTTGTGACTCTCATTACTCATATAAGAGGGCACAGGCTATGAATATTTAAATATTAACATGGCTAGCAACTGCAAACAGAATGCGGAGAAGAAACTGGTTAAGGATAACATCAAACAAGTGTCAAAACATTTTGACTCAGCCCAGTAGGAGAAACAGATTTTGGCTCAGATTGTAATCTTGATTTTATTCCTCATAGTTAAATAGAATAGAATAGAATTTATCTCCTATTGTGGTAACCAAACATAGAGAAAAGAGACTGTTTTTATAGGGAACAGTTTGGAAGCTAGAGTAGTATCTCCCTCTGGAGCAAAGTTATCCTTACTGCTAATTATCTTCAAGTTCCCCAAGACTGCAGGTACTCTGCTGTGAGTGCAAGTATCATTTTGTCCTCTTAGTGTTTGTTGCCTTGTGAGAAATGACACCTGGGGAATCACACAAGGAAATGCTGATACATTTGGCGAATGTTATTGCTGTGAGTAATAAACTCCTTTGTTTCTGCCCCAGTAGTCTTTTACTTTCTTCCAGAATCTATGAAAGTCTGTGGCAGATTATCTTGTTAGCTTGCAAGTAGAGCAGTTCTCAGACCCTTCATCATTATTGTCAGGGAGGTAGAACATGCTCTCTATTTTGCTTTTTTAAAGATAATATTGAGGACTGTAATGAGCCAAACAATACACATGCTTAAAATTAATTCTGTATTTTAACAAAGATTTGACAACTTCTCTGAAAATTTTGAAGATCTTTATATGAAGACAACTCAAGGCTACTCTCACTGTGATGCCACTCTGGCTCACGTGTTTGCTCCAGAATAGTAAGCAGATCAGAATCTAAATTAGAACAAATCCATAAAGGGTAAAGGGCAGATAATTTTTGAAATCTGTGACTCAGTGTGTTTATCAAATCATGTTTATAAAAGATGTATGGAAACCAGAAAGTTATGTGTATTTCCAAAAACAAAATTCCACAAAGGTTGATTCTTTTTGTTTAAAAACTATGATGAATTCTTACAGTAACATCTTGGGAAACCAAAGGGGTTTCATCTATGTTTATTCATTTGTTCTCAAAATTTATTTGTATTTTATTAAATTATAGGAAACAAATATGTGAACCATTGTGGAATGAGGGATACCGTACCAATTCTCAGATATACAAACTGATTTAAAAAAAATAAAAGTCTGTTGTCTAATTTTATTTCACCAATGAAGAAAACATTATTTTACATTTGAAATAGTATAGCTATGAGAAAATTATTTAAAAACTGCTTCTTTTGCATTATTTATGATACAAAGTATAAAACCATTTCATGCAAAATAAATTTTAATAGAATTTGTGGATATAGCTATGTCTATCATTTACTTATTGTAGGTAATAATGTGAAATTTAGAAATAACAGTTTGGCAAGCAGGGAGAGAAAGTAAGACAGCATATGTGGAAAACAGAAAAATTATGACTAAGAGCAAAACAGGAAGTGGTAACTTATATAATCTTGTACAAAACCACTAAGTGTTGACAGAGTTCTGAACAGTGGACAATTAACATGCAAAAGGTAATTTTAAGATTTTTTCCCCATGTTTTCTTGTCTGATGTCTTGCATCATTTTAATGATTAAATATACTCATCGCATGTTAGGCAAAGAAGCTGAAGTATTTTATTATTATTTGACAGTAACGCTAAATTACAGCAACTTGAAAATTATCTATGGTACAGAGGGAGTCAATGCTTTGGGGTTTCTTCTTTCAGAAGAAATTAAACTAATCATGCCTACCTTGTAAAAATTCCCATATTATTGGACTCATTTCAAGAATATGAAATACTGAAACAGTTGGTATTAAGATTGAATTTTAAATTATTTAAAAAGTTATGCCTGAAAATTAATGTATATTTATATTGAAATTAGAGGAATATGTTTAGATTAAATAGGCCTTATATAATAAATATTTTCTTATATGTTTTTATAATTCTGTCTAAGCAGGAATCAGAATAAAGTTCAATTTTCATATTCAAGGCATAACTAGGTACAAGGATAATTAGGTTGTTTGTTTTTGAGAAACACATTACTGGATTAAAAATGTAATTCTGTACATGACTCTTTGTATGAAAATAATTTGTATTGACCAAGAAGGCCCTAACTTACCCTCAGTTTGAGTAAATTTTAAGTTTTGTTTTTTTTTTTTTTGACCATAGTCCCGAGACCTACCTTTTCTTAGAGTATCTACTTTAGAGAATTTGTCCTTGGAAATTCTTCCTCTGTCTTGTAAATCTTGTAGAAGATTTACATTTCTCAAGGACTTGAAAGTCATCCCTTTGATAAGTAATCATCAAGAAGATAGGGCCCTTATCTTCCAGTGTCTGAGGGGAGTAGGACCCTAACTTTGTTAAACCAATTAGCAAACACAGATGGCCTAATCACATGGACCAACCTCCATCCCTAATGTCCTCCAACACTTTTATATTAACTCACCTCATTCTTTAAGAGCCCTCTTGTCTTTGGTTTCAGTGGAGCTGAGTATGATATATCTCCCCATTACAATAGCCAACCTCTATTCCAATTGTCTTGAATAAAGCCTTCCTTGCCTTTTTAACTCTATCTCATACAAGTTTTCTTTGACAGTTCATACGTGATAATATCCTCAAGAATATTTCAATATTAAGTTAATTATTCCCAAATGCCCTTCCTGTTGCTTTCCCTCCCAGAATTAAAATATACCAATCCACCATCAATAATGTTATTCCAAAAATAATTTGGGAAAAGATGAAATAGGTGGTAACATAAGGCAACTGTGATCATTTGTGTTTTCAGCCTATTCTAAAAAAAATACTTGAGGTAATTTAAGATATCTGTTTTGAGTATTCCATACTACAAATACTGTTCATTAAGACCTAACTTCTAACACCACTATTGGCAAACATCTCTAAGCAATGTTGAAATTATGTATTAATAGTAGAAAAACTAGAATTCAAAATAAATATAGTACTTGAGCAGTAACATTTTACTTAAGTAATAAACTTCTATTTAAGTGAAGAATAAAATACAGCTGTCATAGTATCAGAAACTAAAAATCAAGATAAAATATAAATGAACTGACTACTTATTTAAACTAGAGATTAAGTCAACAACGTCTGAAGAACCACTAAGTCTGAAGCTTGCTGGTGAGAAGTCCAGAGCCACCTGGTAGGATTGATGCAACTGAGTGATTCTTTCCCCAGTTTTACATGACCTTTAATTTTGAATAATTGGTGTTTTCTTCTTCCCATAACTTTCTACGTTTCTAGAAACACAGGAAGGTAATAAAAATGTGAGATAAAATAGCACTAAAAACTGAAGGTTTTAGTAAATCAGGCATTGATTTTGCTTAATTATAAAGGATTCTAAAGCAAAAAGGAAATAAAATAACCATAAGGTCAATAGCTTATTAGTTAAAAATGCTAGAAGTCTTTTAACTCTTTGTATAGAGTGAGTATTTTCTCAGGTTTTCACATGATGAAAGCAGTAATGGTCCACTGTTCTGGGCCACTAAGCTTTGATTGCCAAGTGTTAAACTGACGGGCTGAGGGAGATGTTCTGTGTGGCAGTAAGGAGGCAAAGAGTAAGTAGGCTATTAAGAGACATTCTCCGGAGCAAACGTCATGCTAGACAAATTCAACCTAAATCAGAAAAATGTGCAACCACGAGGAAACGAGAAAGAAAAGCACATATCAAAACAGAGCATTCTGACATTACAGGGTAAAGAGAATGAATGCACTACTGCCATTAACAGAGATGTGATGGATCTCACAAGCATACTGTTGAGACAAACTCAGAAGGGTACATTGTGTTCTGAACAGATATGCAGCCATATTTTGGGGAAAAACATATACAAGAATGTTCACAGCATCACACTTCATAGAATTGAAATCTGGAATCAACCAAATGTCTATCAACATTAGAATAGATAAACAAACCTTGCTATATCCATACAATAAAATATTACATAACAATGATACTGAATAAATTACTGCTAATTGTGGTTGCTGTTCAATCGCTAAGTCATGTCTGACTCTTTGCGACTCCATGGACTGCAGCTCACCAGGCCTTCCTGTCCTTCACTCTCTCTCAGTTTTCTCAGATTCATGTCCAGAGAGTCCGTGATGCTATCTCACCAGCTCATCCTCTGCCTCCCTCTTCTGCCTTCAGTCTTTTCCCACATCAGGGTCTTTTCCAGTGAGTTGGCTCTTCACATGATAATGAAAAAACTGCTACTAGATATATAATATCAAATGAAAGAAGCCAGATACTACAGTGTATACATTGCCTGATTCTATTTACCTATAGTTCAGAAAGGTCAGAAAAGGGTGCAAGGGTGTATTGCTAACATTGTTCTCTTTCTTGGTCTATATACTCTTACATGGGTGGATTTAGTTCCTAAAAATTTGTAAAACTAAACTCTGATGATTTGTGTGCTTATATGTTTACTGTTTTAAGTTTACTAAAAAAAATATATCTTCAAAATATAATACTGTTCCTTTTTTAGCATAATTGTAACTTGTAAAGAGATGTCTTTTCACAAAGCCAAATATGTATTACACAAATAGGTTTGAAAATACAAATTAATTCAACTTGGATGACTTTTGTGGTTAGAAAACAATTGTTCACTTGGCTTCTGAAATTGTTTTTTTTTTAAAGAGGAGGGCAAAATATATAAAAATAGTTAGAATATTGGTTTTACAATTCATCAGAAAAATATTGAGAAATATTTGAGGCTGTTCATTTAGTAACATAATTTGAATTCTATTATTAAATATTATATTTAAAGATTTTAATTATTGACTGCTTATCTTGTGCCTTACAGTGTAAAAAACCACACTTTATCTAATTTCTCTTCACAACATATCTGTGACACATATTTTAGTAAGTGTTGGGGCAAATAATTATAATTATAAAATTTCTGTCTGACACTGAAATCAGTGCTATATGTGCATTAGACTGCAATTTCTCTGAAGGTGGATATGCATCTTACTCAATATTTTGGCTGCCTTTATACATAGGTAATATATATTCTACTAAAGCCTACAGAAAGAATGAATGTACTAAATAATGGAAAACATGACAAATTTGAGGGGATCCCTTTATGTGAGGATATAAAATTACAGAATTTCCAAAATTTCCAAACAGAAGAGTATCAGTGGTTTGGGGTAAGAATGATCATTCATTCTAACTTCAGTGGCATCTGCAATGACTGATAAGTTTAGAAAGGGTTGAGGGTGAAAAAGGCACCATGTTTAGGAAGATATATAGGACTCCATCCAGAAAATATTAGCACTGTTTAACTTCACCTCTCAGAGTAATGATAGCTTTCAGTTTTACCTAACCTTTATATTAAGCCCATTGAGAGATAAAACAGCATTCACCAGTTTATTTTCTATGCAATGCTGCTTCTGAGTTTGTGTTTTTGTGCATATATATACATGTATATATACATAAACATATATATAATATGGTCATTTATCTATATATCTATGTAGATATATGGATATAGATGTATAGACACATAGAAAGAGATGTTTGATTATGTGGAAGCTAACATCTTAATTTCCCTCCTTTAAAACAAAGAATGCATTTCTAGTTTTATAGTACAAAGATATGAACAACAAATCACAAGAGACTCAATTCACTTTAAACACTTCGTTACACTTTGTTTCACAGTCCTCCATGGCTGAACATTTCTCTGCATATATGAAATGAATAAAAAACAAAAAATGTCTGAGTTCCTTTGTTTTCTCTACAATACTTTGTGAACAACATGCAATTGGAAACTACACCTTTGAAAAGAGACATCTAGTGATGCAGTATTACTTGCTAGTCTATTTTCTTGGGTTAAGTCACTTTTGTTTCCATCAAGAGATGCCAGTAAGTTATAGCATATAGTTAGTGGGACTTCCCTGATGGCTCAGTGAGTAAAAATTTGCCTGCAGTGCAGGAGACATGAGTTTGAACCTTGGGAGACGTGGGTTCGATCCCTGGATCGGAAGATCTCTTGGAGGAAGAAAGGGCAATCCACTCCAGTATTGTTGCCTGAAAAATCTGATGGACAGAGGAGCCTGCTGGGCTACAGTCCAGGGGCTCACAAAGAGCTGGACATGGTTGAGCAACTAAGCACAGTGGGGATTGATAAAATCTATTTCACTTTCCCATGAAAACACATGAAGACAACAAAAATCAGAATGCTTCAAAAATTATGAATTGTTTTCTGTCGAGTAACTTATTTGTCAGAAATAATATTTAGCTTTATTGTGAAGGTGTGATGATTTGAATCACCAAAGAAAAGTATTTTGCAGGACAGAGCTGTGACTGTTCTAGTTAACAAAATTGTATAAGGCTATGTTGCAATTAGAGTCAGAAGATAAAGCACTCTTTAGATTTTCTAAATAAAGTATTAGCTTATTCCATGTATTTTGGCCACAGGTTTTCGTATTTCTTTGTTATTGCTATAGCATAGTGATATCCAGTGGGGCCTTGAAAATATCAATAGTAAATATCACTGTTTGAATTTTATATAACCAGTAAAATTACTTTCTCTTTTCCTTCCAAGACTACATGTTTAAACTCCCACGAGCAGCTTGAGAAATTACACTTTCCTCCAATGACTATATCAGTTGTCAACTGAAAGCTGCAGCAATGCTTTATTCTCAGGTGAGTCAGAGTTCATAAATGATATCTGAAAAATGCAGATCCATGAAAATAGAGTTAAGAAAAGTGTCTAAAAATAGATATTTGTCTTAACTATATGGGATGTGGGCATACCTCTACTGGCCTCAGAATCATTTAGAGGGAGCCAGACATGGCTTAGACCGTAAGTTTTGAAAGGAGTGCAGCTAGGTTCAAATCTTGAATCTCTTTCCAGTCGATGAATTATTTGAATATAATCTTTAATTTTATCATATACATAATGAAAATATTTCAAATTTCTACCAAATAAAAAATAAACAGGATAATTGGTGTATTTAGCTCAGTGCACATGCAATATTGTTAGCTACTATAATTACTATTAGTAATAATAGAATCATGGTAAAACTCTTATATGTAATATTGACTTTATTTCAGGTTTTATAGGAATTTGCAATTGTCATTTATATTAATGCTGTATCAAATGACTTTTCTTCCCCTCTAATATATTTCTCAGTCACTGGACCCCACTCTTCAATTAAGAAACATTTCAAGTTTTATATTATTAAAAAGGTTATTTTTGTTTGTAGCAAAAAATAATTTTTTCACCAAATCAAAATTTTAAAACATAAAATTTGAATTAAATATATTTTTTTTCTTTCTCTAGAATTTGGAGATGATGGGTTGTCATAAATTCTCAAAGACTAACCTTGAACATAAATTTATTCTGCTTGAGTCTTCTCCCAGGCATCATAAATTCAGTGTCTTCAAGTTTTTTGCACAGAGGACACAGACAGTTTTTCATTTTCCCTAAGACAAGTTATCTCATACTTCTTTAAAAAGAAGTATAATAATAATTAGGAGGACCTAGACAGATGGAAAGCGATTCTCCCTATAGGTCAGTATGGGAAGGAAAACAGAAGAGGATGAGCAGTAGAAAAGAAAGTAAATCTATATTTGGATGCTCAGAGAAATGTGTACAAAACTCCTATTATGTTCAAAGGATCAAATTATGCCTCTTGTGGCTTGTGAAAAATAACATCTGAAATAAACATCTGATATTTTTAAAATCCTGACATATTTAGTTAAGACACTAATAGTACAGGATGTTGCTCACACTATTCCTATATTTCAGACTCTAGCACTCTCTACTCCAAAAGGTGCTCAGCTATTTTTTATATGAATTTTCATACAGGCATTTAAAATAATCTTATCTGCACTTCATCATAAATCTGCCTTCAAGAAAGCAGCAGGACTTCAGAAAAATTTGCTCATACACTCCTCTATCTTTGTGACGCATCATCCTTCATAAGAAGAATATTATTTATTCTTCATTTAGAAAACTATATCATGCATATGATTTTCTCAAAAAAGTAGGAGAAGAAGGAAGGGGAAAGACTTGGCAAAACTAAAGAAAAGTTATTATTTTCCTTTAGCTAAATGTTATTCACTAAATTAAATAATCTTAAAACAGCTAATGGAGCCTATTTTAAGGTGGCAATTAATAATGTTAGAAGTTAGGTTTGCATTATACAAGTCTGAAGAGATAAGCCTGAGTTGAATCTTATACTTAATAACTGTGACAGTGGAAAAGTTATTTAAACTCCCTAAGCTTCATGTGTTTAATAGACAAATAAGAGTTGATACCTACTGCCAAGTGTTTTGGTAAAAAAAAATTCCTTTAAATGAAAACTATATTGTAGGTGGCCAGTTAACTGTAGCTATAATCTTGTCATTGTTTTCCGGTCTCTAAGTTATCTCCAGTTCTTTGCAGGAGTGAAGCGTGCCAGACTCCTCTGTCTTGCACTGTCTCCTGGATTCTACACAAATGAATGTCTCTTGAGTCCGTGATGCTATCTAACACCTCATCCTCTGTCACACCTGTCTCCTTTGCCTTCAGTCTTTCCCAGCATCAAGGTCGTTGACAATGAGTCAGCTCTTCTCATCGGGTGGTGAAGGTATTGGAAGTTCAGCTTCATCATCAGTCCTTCCAATGAATATTCAGGCTTGATTTTCTTTGAGACTGACTGGATTAATCTCCTTTCAGTCCAAGGGACTCTCAAGAGTCTTATTCTGCTCCACAGTTCAAAAACATCAATTCTTCAGTGCTCAGGCTTCTTTATAGTTCAACCCTCATATCCATACATGACTACTGGAAAGAGCATAATTTTGACTATATAGATGTTTGTTGGCAAGGTGATGTCTCTGCTTTTTAATATGCTGTCTAGCTTTGTCATAGCCTTCCTTCCAAGGAGCAAGCATCTTTTAATTTCATGGCTGCAGTCACCATCTGCAGTGATTTTGGAGCCCCAGGAAATAAAATCTGTCACTGCTTCTACTTTTTCCCCTTCTATTTGCCAAGCAGTGATGGGTCCAGATACCATCATTTTAGCCTTTTAAATATTGAGATTTAAGCCAACTTTTTCACTCTCTTCTTTCACCATCAAGAGGCTCTTTAATTCCTCTTCACTTTCTCCCATTAGAGTGGTATCATCTACATGTCTGAGGCTGTTATTTCTCCCTGCAGTCTTCATTCCAGCTTGTAATTGATCCAGACGGGCATCTCACATGATGTACTCTGCCTATAAGTTAAATAAGCAGGGTGAAAACATACAGACTTGTTGTACTCCTCTCCCAATTTTGAAGCAGTTGGTTGTTCTATGTAAGGTTCTAACTGTTGCTTTTTGACCTGCATAAAGGTTTCTCAGGAGACAGGTAAGGTGATCTGGTACTCCCATCTCTTTAAGAATTTTCCAGTTTATTGTGATCCACAAGTCAAAGGCTTAAGCACAGTCAATGAAGCAGAAGTAGATGTTCTTCTGGAGTTATCTTGTTTTCTCTATGATCAGGTGAACGTTGTCTTTTTAAACAAAATGCATTCTTTTTGAATTTTCATGTTCTCCTGAAAGATTGACTACTAAAGTATTGTACTATTACAATTGTATTTGTTACTGAAAAGTGAAATTGAGATTTTGTTTTCATAACTCCTTTCGTCCATTCATATATAATAACTCTAGAAATAGTTCATTATTATTTACATAATCCAGTGATTTAATATGCATCCATTTTTGCCATATTGCTGATTGAGACACTGAAACACAGAAATGTGACATTTTGACATAAGAGCTTTATTTTCTTCTCCCTAAATTATTCCCAGATCTCAAGTTAAAGGAGTATAAAGAAGTATTTACTTGTACAACTCCCTAGAAAACTATTCAATGATGATAGTAATGTGCCACTTATTTGGAAATATCCAATGATAAATATTTTAGGCAGGTGTCTGAAATAGAAGAAAAAAATAAAAATAATTCCCAAATGGTCCAAAGTCAGTTCTATCTCAGTTAGTCAAAGGCTGAATAAAATTACCATTTATTATTTTGCAGAAGAGACACTTGAAATTATAAATGCAGAAAACATAAAAATCTTTATCAAGACCATGTTATGCAAAAGAGAACATTGAAATAAACTAACAACTGAACACTGGGATAATAACTAAAGACGTGATGTTAGATCAAACCAACCTGCAAAGTGAGAACATTAAAAATATGTGTATACATCTATATATGGACTTCCCAGGTGGTACTAGTGGTAAAATACTCACCTGCCAATGCGGGAGACATGACACCCAGGTTCAATCTCTAGGTTGGGAAGATCTCCTCCAGAAGGGCATGGCAACCCACTCCAGAATTCATGCCTGGAGAATCTCAAGGACAGAGGAGGGTCGCCAAGAGTTCGACAGAGCACAATAATGAAAATAAGATACTGCGATTCTCTATACATAAATTTGGGGATAAATGAAATGGAAGACTTATCACAGTAAATGTAATTCTGCCCAAAACAATGTATTTTAATAGAACCCCGATTAAAATATCAATATAGAGATGAACAAGATGGCAGAGGAGTGGAGTACATCTCTCTCCACGGATACATCAGGAATACACCTTCAGACAGAGAAGGGCATGCAGAACACCAGCTGAGAGCAGATAGGAGCACCTGACTGGTGGAAAAGAATATATATAACCACGCAAAACTTGGTAGGATGAAGGAACTAGGTGGAAAAACACAAGAGTGTTCGTAGGACTGGACATGCCCTTGGTGGGTGGGGGAACTGAAGCAGGGGTCTGATCCCCACATTGATGCAATTGTCTGAGTCAGAGGAGAAATATTTTAGGCTGAAAGTGAAACAGCTGATCTGTGGCAGCCTAAACAGAATGAGAATCAGACAGTCCTTGCAGCAGCCATACATACCCCAGACAGGAATGCTTGTCCCCTGGAAGATGCAGCAGCTGGGAGCTGGAGTTTAGGGATTGTGGAGCAATCCCAGGGCAAGGGCTGCTGTTGACTGTGGAGAGACGGATTGGGGGGGTGTGAGGGAGGAGATCATGGTGGGAAATGCCAGTTGAAGAAAGTCAGGCAGCCATGGAAGCAAGGAGCTACTGCTGAGTCATGCAAAGGGGGTGGAGCCATCATCATAGCCTCTCTCTCCCCACATGCCAGCACAATAGAGATAAAAAAGGATGATAAAAAAAGATAAAAAAGATGAACAATAGAGAGACTGGCTTAGCAAACACCTGATGCATTGAACTACAGAGTAGAACCCCACCCAGGGTGCTCCTTTAACTAATGCGCTGATCTACAGAGTAGGACCCCCTGGGTGGCCCTGTAAGTGCACGGTGCGCTGATCAACAGAATAAGACCCCAGCCAAGGGAACCCCTCTATGTCCCTGAACAGGCGGAGCCACGGAGAAAGACTGGCCAAAGAGGCCTTCTGATCACCAGCTACAAGAGGCTCAAACAAAGACTCTGACAGGGCCATGACTCATGCATTGGAGGCAGCCTGTGTCCCCGCACACTTGGCGCCACCAGAGTCCCTGTAGGCCAAGCACCTGAGCCACCTTCACGCTCAACTCTCACTGGGGCAGAACTACCCCAGACAAAAAAAAATCTTTGCGTCTATGCGTGCAGGGACGCTTCAGTTGTGTAGGACTCTTTGTGACCCAGTAGACTGTGGCCTGCCAGGCTTCTCTTTCAGGGAGGGTGGTTCTCTGGGCAAGAATCCTGGAGCATATTTGGCCAATACTGGCTGCCATACCCTTCTAGAGCACTCTATTTCCTGCTGCCCCAGCTGCCAACTCCGATGAGTACCTGGTGCTGCCAGAGCCCCTGAGACCCAAGCAGCTGCACCACCTCCATGCCTGGCCCTCACTGGGGCAATCCCAAGTCTTCCAGGGCAGCCTCAGGAGCAAACCCTAGTGGATGACACAAATGTAGAGGTGAAAATAAAACCACAATTGAAACCCAGGGGCAGTGTGGCTAAGGAAGAAGACCCAAAACCTTCCTCTCAGCTGTACAAGCTGCAGATTAAATCCACACCATCAACTAGGCAGCTTCTGAGTCTATGGAATATAAAGGTCATTGAGAGCTCCCGCAAAAGAAAATTCTCTAGTTCTGATAACTGTGGACATTGGAGGCAAGAACACACAGGAGTAGGACCAGATTAGAATCTGAGCTGCCCCCACAGCAGAAATCACCACAGTGTTGGAGGGCATCCTGTGGAGGTGAGGTGGACTCTGATTCCCAGCATGGGAAATGACTCTGACAGCAGTGACTCAAGAAAAACATTTATTATTCTTATTTTTTGACTTGTTCTGTAGATTTTCCTGGATTTTTTTTTCCTTTTTTATCCTTTTTGATCCCCCCTCTGTTGTAGTTGTCAATTTTATTGACACTATGAAATCCAGACCACCTGACCTGCCTCCTGAGATCTCTGTATGCAGGTCAAGAAGCAACAGTTAGAACTGGACATGGAACAACAGACTAGTTCCAAATTAGGAAAGGAATAGTTCAAGGCTGCATACTGTCACCCTGCTTATTTAACTTATATGCAGAGTTCATTATGAGAAATGCCACCTGGATGAAGCACAAGCTGGAATCAAGATTGCTGGGAGAAATATCAATAACCTCAGCTATGCAGATGACACCACCCTTATTGCAGAAAGCGAAGAACTAAAAAGCCTCTGGATGAAATTGAAAGAGGAGAGTGAAAAAGTTGGCTTAAAACATAACATTCAGAAAGCTAAGATCAAGGAATCCAGTCCCATCCCTTCATGGCAAATAGATGGGGAAACGTTGCAAACAGTGACAGACTTTATCTTTGGGGGCTCCAAAATCACTGCAGATGGTGACTGCAGCCATCAAACTAAGACGCTTGCATCTTGGAAGAAAAGTTATGACCAACCTAGACAGCATATTAAAAAACAGAGGCATTACTTTGCTGACAAAGGTCCATCTAGTCAAGGCTATGGTTTTTCCAGTAGTCATGTATGGATATGAGAGTTGGACTATAAAGAAACCTGAGCGCTCAAGAATTTTTTGAACTGTGGTGTTAGAGAAGACTCTTGAGTCTTTTGGACAGCAAGGAGATCCAGCCAATCCATCCTAATGGAAATCAGTCCTGAATAGTCATTGGAAGGACTGATGCTGAAGCTGAAACTCCAATACTTTGGCCACCTGATTCGAAGAACTGACTCGTTGGAAAAGACCCCAATGCTGGGAAAGATTGAAGGCAGGAGGAGAAAGGGACGACAGAGGATAAGATGATTAGATGGCATCACCGACTCAACGGACATGAGTTTGAGGAAACTCTGGGAATAGATGATGGACAGGGAAGCCTGGCGTGCTGCAGTCCATGGGGTCTCAAAGAGTTGGACACGACTGAGCAACTGAACTGAACTGAACTGATGAAATCCGATTAAGATTTTGAGCTTTTCTTTTTTTTTTTCCTCAGTCACATTGTTTCTTGTTTTTATAAACCTCTACCTCTATATTGGGCTTTTACAGTTCTGTGGAGTTTTCCTTTATTATTATTTTTCTCTTTTCTCTCTTTTTAATTTTAATTTTTAACCTATTATTATTTTTTCTGCATTTATTCCTTTGTTTGCTTTTCCTACTGTTTTCTTCCCCTTGCAGTTAATCTTTAACATATATAAATCTTCTTTATCTACCTCTATTTAACTATGCATATCTATTCTTTCTTTCTTTTCTTTCTCTCCTTTCCTCTCAACATATTTGTTAGTTTTAGTTTCGTTGCTTTATTCCCCAATTGGCACCATGCTTTAGTTGTTTTCCAGTTTGTGCTAAGTTAGTTTTGTCCTGGTAGTTGTAATTTTTGGTTTCCTTTATTTGTTGGGTCAGTCTATTGTACTTTATTTCTGTTGGACTGTTTTGATTTTGCTTATGGGTGTATATGTACATGTGTGTATTCAGTCACACATTTTATTCTTTCTATAAACCTCTGCCTATACGTTGGAATTTTGCAGTTCTGTAGTTTCCCTTTTTTCTTTCTTCTTTCATTTTTTTCTTTTCTCATTTTTATAATTTTAATTTTTTAAAAAAACCTCTTAGATTTTTTTTTCTACATTTATTCTTTTGTTTGCCTTTCCTACTGTTCTTTTCCCCTTGCAATTAATCTTTTAAAGTAAATAAATCTTCTTCATCTACCTCTGTTTAACTTTGCATATCTATTCTTTCTTTCTTTCCTTTCCACTCAACATATTTGTTAGTTTTGTTTCCACTGCTTTGTTCTCCACTTGGCACATTGCTTTAGTTTTGTTTTCCAGTTTGTGCTTTAGTTAGTTTTGTTCTTAATTGGTAAATATAATCTTTCATTTCCTTTGTTTGTCAGGTCACTCTACTGTATTTTTGTTGGACTGTTTTGGCTTTGCTCATGGATGTATATGTATATGTGTATGTTCCATTATTTTAAATTTTTTGCCTGATTTTGTAGCTGCCATTTGTCTGGGGTTCATCTTTACTTTGGAGAATGCAATGGCAACCCACTCCAGTACTTTTGCCTGGAGAATCCCATGGACGAGGAGCCTGGTAGGCTAGAGTTCATGGGTCGCTAAGAGTCGGACACGACTGAGTGACTTCACTTTCACTTTTCACTTTCATGCACTGCATAAGGAAATGGCAACCCACTCCAGTATTCTTGCCTGGAGAATCCCATGGACAGAGGAGCCTGTTGGACTGCCATCTATGGGGTCACACAGAGTCGGACATGACTGACACGACTTGCAGCAGCAGCAGCAGCATCTTTACTTTCTTGTTTTTGAGTATTTGTTTTAGTCTCACTTAATGCCATAACAAACCACTTGTGGAATCTTTGTTCCTGACCAGAGATTAAGCCCTGAGCCTTTGGATTGGGAGCACAGACTCCAAGACTCTAGAATACCAGAGAACTAACTCTAGGGAGTATCAAATAGTGAGAACTCATACAAAGGAAGCCACCTGAATATGAGTCAACATCAGTACATAAGATGAGCACTGACAAACATAAAAGGAGAAATTGACAGTAACACAATAATAGTAGGAGACTGTAACACCCCACTCACACCAATGAACAGATCATTAAGACAGAAAATGAATATGGAAACACAAGTCTTGAATGATACATTAGATAAGATGGATTGCACTGATATCTTCAGGACATGCCATCCAAATGCAGAAGGGCGCACCTTCTTCTCAAGTTCACTTGAAACATTCTCCAGGTGAGACCACATCTTGGATCACAAACCAAACCTCAGTAAATATAAGAAAATGAAATCATGTCAAGCATCTTCTCTGACCACAGTGCTATGAGATAGATATCAATTACAAGAAAGAAAAAAAAAGCCTGTAAGAAACACAAATGCATGGAGATTAAGCAACACATTTCTAAATAGCCAACAGGTTACTGAAGAAATCAAACAGGAAGTTAAAAAAAAAATTTCTAGAAACAAATGACAAACCCAACAACTCAAAACCTATGGGATGCAGCAAAAGCAGATCTAAGAGGGAAGTTTATAGCAATACAATCCTATCTCAAGAAACAAGAAATAGACAACCTAACTTTACACCTAAAACAACTGGGAAAAGAAGAACAAAAAAACCTCAAAATTAGTAGAAGGAAAGAAATCATAACGATCCAAGCAGAAAGAAATGAAAAAGAAATGGAAGAAATAGTAAAGATTAATAAAACTAAAAGCTGGCTCTTTGAGAAGATAAACAAATTGACAAACCTTTAACCAGACTTAATAAAAAAAGAGAGAAGACTCAAATCAACAAAATTAGAAATGAAAAAGGAGAGGTTACAACAGACAATGCAGAAATACAAAGGATTATAATAGACTATTATGAACAACTCTATGGCAATAAAATAGATAATCTGGAAAAAATGACCAGATTCTTAGAAAAGTTCAATCATCCAAGACTGAACCAGGAAGAAATAGAAATTATGAACAACCCAATTACAAGCACTGAAATTGAAGCTGTGATTGAAAATCTCACAAAAAATAAAAGGCCAGTACCAGATGGTTTCACAGGAGAATTCTATTAAACATTTAGAGAAGAGCTAATGCCTATCCTTCTAAAACCCTTTCAAAAATTGCAGAGAAAGGAACACTTCCAAACTCATTCTATGAGGCCACCATCACCCTGATAACAAAACCAGACAAAGACATACACACACACAAAAGAAAATTATAGGCCAATATCACTGATGAACATAGATGCAAAAATCCCCAACACAATTTTAGCAAACAATTCAGCAACACATCAAAAAGCTCATACACCATGATCAAGTTGGGTTTATTCCAGGGATGCAAGGATTCTTCAATATACACAAATCAACCAATGTGATTCACCATATTAACAAGTTGAAAGATAAAAACCATATGATAATCTCAATAGATGCAGAAAAAGTCTTTGACAAAATCAGCACCCATTTATGATTAAAACTCTTTAAAAAATGGGCATAGAAAGAACCTACCTCAACATTAGTGATTAGTGAAGTAGCTCAGTCGTGTCTGACTCTTTCTGACCCCATGGACCGTAGTCTCCCAGGCTCCTCTGTCCATGGGATTCTCCAGGCAAGAATACTGGAGTGGGTTGCCATTTCCTTCTCCAGGGGATCTTCCCGACCCAGGGATCAAGCCGGGTCTCCCGCACTGCAGGCAGACGCTTTAACCGCTCAGCCACCAGGGAAGTCACAACATAGTAAAGGTCATATATAAGCTTACAGCAAGCATTATTCTCAATGGTGAAAAACTGGAAGCCCCTAAGATCAGGAACAAGACAAGGGTGTCCACTTTTGCCATTATTATTCCACATAGTTCTGGAAGTCCTAGCTACAGCAATCACAAAACAAAAAGTAATGAAAGGAATCTAGATCAGAAAAGAAGAAAGAACTCTCACTGTTTGCAGATGACA
Organism: Cervus elaphus; assembly: GCF_910594005.1. Lineage (NCBI taxonomy): Eukaryota > Metazoa > Chordata > Mammalia > Artiodactyla > Cervidae > Cervus > Cervus elaphus. Next base: position 12,591,622 of record NC_057831.1, read on the forward strand.
TGATACTGTGCATAGAAAACCCTAAAAATCATATCAGAAAATTACTAGAACTAATCAATGAATTTAGCAAAGTTGCAGGATACAAAATCAATACACAGAAATCACTTACATTTCTATATACTAACAATGAAAAATCAGAAAGAGAAATTAAGGAATCAATCCCATTCACCATTGCAACAAAATGAACTAAATATCTAGGAATAAACTTACCTAAGGAGACAAAAACTGTACACAGAAAACTGTAAGACACTAATGAAAGAAATAAAAGATGACATAAACAGATGGAGAGATATCCCATGTTCCTGGGTAGGAAGAATCAATATTGTGAAAATGACTATACTACCAAATGCAATGTACAGATTTAGTGAGGTCCTTATCAAATTACCAATGGCATTTTTCATAGAACTTAAACAAAAATGTTCACAATTCATTGGGAACACAAGAGACCCCAAATTACTGAAGCAATCTTAAGAAAGAAGAATGGAGCTGGAGGAATCAACCTTCCTGGCTTCAGATTATACTACAAAGTCACAGTCATCAAGACAGTATGGTACTGGCACAAAAACAGAAATATAGACCAATGGAACAAGATAGAAAACCCAGAAATAAACCCACACACCTATGGGTACCTTATTTTTGACAAAGGGGGCAAGAATATACAATGGGGCAAAGACTGCCTCTTCAATAAATAGTGCTGGGAAAACTGGACAGCTATATGTAAAAGAATGAAATTAGAACACTTCCTAACACCATACACACGGATAAACTCAAAATGGATTAAAGACCTAAATGTAAGCCCAGAAACTATAAAACTCTTAAAGGAAAACATAGGCAGAACACTCGATGAGGTAAGCAAAGCAAGATCCTCTATGACCCACCTCCTAGAGTAACAGAAATAAAAATAAAAGTAAACAAGTGGGCCCTGATTAAACTTAAAGGCTTTTGCACAGCAAAGGAAACTATAAGCAAGGTGAAAAGACAACCCTCAGAATGAGAGAAAATAATAGCAAATGGAACAACTGACAAAGGCTTAATTTCCAAAATATAAAAGCAGCTCATGCAACTCAATACCAGAGACACAACCAACCCAATCAGAAAGTGGGGAAAAGACCTAAACAGACATTTCTTCAAATAAGGCATACAGATGGCTAACACACATGAAAAGATGCTCAATACCTCTCATTATTAGAGAAATGTAAATCAAAAGGACAGTGAGATATCTCCTCACACAGGTCAGACTGGACATCAACAAAAAGACTACAAACAATAAATGCTGGAGAGGGTGTGGAGAAAAGAGAATGGTCTTTCACTGTTGGTGGGAATGCAAATTGATACAGCCACTATGGAAGACAGTATGGAGATTTCTTTAAAAACCAGGAATAAAACCACCATATGACCCTGCAATCCCACTCCTAGGCATATACCCTGAGGAAACCAAAATTGAAAAAAAGATACTTGTATCCCATTGTTCATTGAAGCACTGTTTACAATAGCTAGAATATGGAAGCAACCTAGATGTCCATCAACAGATGAATGGATAAAGAAGTTTTGGTATGTATACACGATGGAATGTTACTTAACCATAAAATGGCATGCATCTGAGTCAGTTCTAATGAGGTGGATGAACCTAGAACCTATTATACAGAGTGAAGTAAGTCAGAAAGAGAAAGATAAATATTATATTCTAATGCATATATATGGAATCCAGAAAAATGATACTGAAGAATTTATTTACATGGCAACAATGGAGAAACAGACATAGAGAGCCGACTTATGGACATGGGGAGAGGGGAGGAGAGGGTGAAATGTATGGAGAGAGTAACATGGAAACTTACATTACCATATGTAAAATAGATAGCCAACGGGAATTTGCTGTATGGCTCAGGAAACTCAAATAGAGGCTCTGTATTAACCTAGAGCGGTGGCATGGGGAGAGAGATGGGAGGGAGATTAAAAATGGAGAGGGTATATGTATACCTATGGCTGATTCATATTGAGGTTTGACAGAAAACAGCAAAATTCTGTAAAGCAATTATCCTTCAATAAAAAATGAATAAATTTTTAAAAATCTCAGTGTTTTTGTATATACAGACAAGCTTATTCTAAATGTATAGAAAAATCCAAAGAGTTGACTAAAGGCTAAAATAATTTTGAAATGGAATAAAGCAGAATTAGCCAGACATTAAAGCATTAAATGTCTACACTAATCCATGCTCTTTGGTATTATCAGAAGGATTGATATGTAGGTTGGTGGAAGAGAGAAGAGAAATAAGATCATGGAATTCTACTTAGCAATAAAAAGGAACGAAATATTGATACAGGCAGCAGCTTACTTAGATCTCAAAATTAAAATGCTCAGTGTGTTCACTTGAGTCCAATCTGCAAAGTTCACTCTCTAGCAATGAAAATAGAGTCATGATTGCCAGGGGTTTGGTATGGTGGGTTGGAAGGTGATGGGTGTGACTATACACAAGGAACACAAAATACTTTTGAGGTGATGAGCTATTTCTGTATCTCCTAATATAGGAATATCCTGAATATTTATGTACACATGATAAAATTGCATAGAATCATAAGCAACACATTTCACCATGACAGTTTCCTGGTTTTGCTGTACTGTGTTTATCTAAGTGTAACCAGGGAGGGAAATGTTAAGGGTGCATGTACCTGGGACCTCAATGTACTATAGTGACAGCTTTCTACTAATCCACAGTTTTCTCAAAATAAAAAACTAAGACAGATTTTCTTCTCACAAAATATTATTTTTTTCAATGTTTTAAAGAAAAGTTTTGAAGCTTTCTAATATTTAAAGAAAAAATTTTCCTCACTGAAGGGTAAATCTCAATCATATAAATATTTTTCTACTTCACGACCTATTGTGATTTATTACCCTCCAATCAAAGTTTGATATTATGAGTTAAGAATCAAAGTTCTACATTTGAATTAAGAACAAAATTAATATTATTCTTACTCAGTTTTACATATTTAAAGACTTCAGGGCAGGGGTCATAGAGTGTAGAGTTATATAATTACCAGTTGGCCAAGGTGATTGGTAGTGTTGTCCAGATAACCTGTGTCTGTATCTTTGTTTTATTTGTTTATTTTCTTTTCCCTAGTTGTTCTTACAGACATTGAGAAAGGAGTTTTACATCTTTCTAATATGATTTTTGAATTGTTTTTTACTCCCTTTAATTCTTCAAATTCTTGCTTCATTTAGTTGGAAAGTCTGCTATTTTCAAAAATAATATTAAAATTATCCATCTTTAGGAATACCTATTCCTAAAGAATTATCCCTCTTTATTTTTGGTGAAAATCCTTCTCTTGAAGTCTATATTATGCTATATTAATATAGCCATTCCTACTTTTGCATGATTTCCGTGTTTATGGCAAGTCTTTTGCCATCTATTTATGTTTAACCAATCTGTAGGTTTATACGTAAAGTCCACATTTTGAGCATAACATATAATCAAGTCTTACTTCTTTACAACCCAAGAATCTCTGCCTTCTAATTGAAATATTTACTCCATTAATATTTAATGTATTTATTAATATGTTTGCATTTATGTTTACCACTTCTAAAAATTATTTTCTTAAGGGGCTTCCCAGGTAGTGCTAGGGGTAAAGAACCTGTCTGCTAATGCAGGAGATGTAAGAGACACAAGTTCAATGCCCGGGTTGGGGAGAGCCCCTGGAGAAGGGCATGATAGCACACTCCAGGATTCTTGCCTGGAGAATCCCATGGACAAAAGAGCATGGTGGACTACAGTCCATAGGGTTGCAAAGAGTCAGACATGACTGAAGCAACTTAGCATACACACACATTCCCTTTGCATTTTGTTTTCGTAGTCATGTTTTCTTTTGGATTATTTCTAAGTGATGATTTCAAAAAGATTCTCTCTCTTTTAATTCAGTATTTATAATAAAGTTGAATAACTCAAAAGTATACATAGGCCACTAATTTCAAATAGGATTAAGTTTACTCATCCATTCTTCTGGAACGTGTTTCATATGTTTTCAGATTCCTGGGATTATATGGGGATCATTTATCAGGTACTGCATTTCAATGAATTACAAACATTCAGTTTAGTTCAGTTCAGTTGCTCAGTCATGTCTGACTCTTTGTGACCCCATGAACTGCAGCACACCAGGCCTCCCTGTCCATCACCAATGCCCGGCGTTTACTCAAACTCATGTCCATTGAGTCAGTGGTGCCATCCAACCATCTCATCCTCTGTCATCCCCTTCTCCTCCTGCCCTCAATCTTTCCCAGCATCAGGGTTTTTTGAAATGAGTCAGCTCTTCACAACAGGTGCCCAAAGTATTGGAGTTTCAGATTCAACATCAGTCCTTCCAATGAACACCCAGGACTGATCTCCTTTAGGATGGGCTCGTTGGATCTCCTTGAAGTCCAAGGGACTCTCAAGAGTCTTCTCCAACACCACAGTTCAAAAGCATCAGTTCTTCTGCACTCAGCTTTCTTCATAGTCCAACTCTCACATCCATACATGACCACTGGAAAAACCATAGCCTTAGAGGGACCTTTTTTAACAAAGTAATGTCTCTACTTTTTAATGTGCTATCTAGGTTGGTCGTAACTTTTCCTTCCAAGGAGTAAGCGTCTTTTAACTTCATGGCTGCAGTCACCATCTGCAGTGATTTTGGAGCCCCCAAAAATTAAGTCAGCCGCTGTTTCCACTGTTTCCCCATCTATTTGCCATGAAGTGATGGGACCAGATGCCATCATCTTAGTTTTCTGAATGTTCAGCTTTAAGCCAACTATTTCACACTCCTCTTTCACTTTCAACAAGAGGCTCTTTAGTTCTTCTTCACTTTCTGCCATAAGGGTGGTGTCATCTGCATATCTGAGGTTATTGATATTTCTCCCAGCAATCTTGATTCCAGCTTGTGCTTCATCCAGCCCAACATTTCTCATGATGTACTCTGCATATAAGTTAAATAAGCAGGGGACAATACACAGCCTTGACGTACTCCTTTTCCTATTTGGATCCAGTGTGTTCTTCCATGTCCAGTTCTAACTGTTGTTTCCTGACCTGCATACAGGTTTCTCAAGAGGCAGGTCAGGTGGTCTGGTATTCCCATCTCTTTCAGAATTTTCCACAGTTTATTGTGCTCCACACAGTCAAAGGCTTTGGCAGAGTCAATAAAGCAGAAATAGACATTTTTCTGGAACTCTCTTGCTTTTTCAATGATCCAGCAGATGTGGCAATTTGATCTCTGGTTCTTCTGCTTTTTCTAAAACAAGCTTGAACATCTGAAAGTTCACAGTTCATGTATTGCTGAAGCCTGGCTTGGAGAATTTTGAGCATTTCTTTACTAGCATGTGAGATGAGTGAAATTGTGCAGTAGTTTGAGCATTCTTTGGCATTGCCTTTCTTTGGGATTGGAATGAAAACTGACTTTTCCAGTCCCATGGTCACTGCTGAGTTTTCCAAATTTGCTGATATATTTAGTGCAGCACTTTCACAGCATCATCTTTTAGGATTTGAAAGAGCTCAACTGGAATTCCATCACCTCCCTAGCTTGTTTGTAGTGATGCTTCCTAAGGTCTACTTGACTTCACATTCCAGAACGTCTGGCTCTAGGTGAGTGATCACACCATTATGATTATCTGGGTCATGAAGATATTTTTTACATACTTCTGTGTATTCTTACCAACTCTTCTTAATATATTCTGCTTCTGTTAGGTCCATACAGTTTCTGTCCTTCATTGAGCCTATCTTTGCATGAAATATTCCCCTTGGTATCTCTAATTTTCTTGAAGAGATCTCTAGTCTTTCCCATTCTGTTGTTTTCCTCTATTTTTTTGCACTGATCACTGAGGAAGGCTTTCTTATCTCGCCTTGCTATTTTTTGGAACTCTTTATTCACATGGGTATATCTTAGTTTTTAAACAAATTTCCCCAAATACCTCTTTCTAATGTCACATGTCTGTTTCTGATATTCTTAAATACTTGATTTACCTGCAAAAGCTGTATAAGTGAAGACTTTGGTCTCTGGTCCCCCACTAATTAGATTCAAGTTCTGGCTCTATAGTTAACTAACTTTAAGCATGTTACTAATATTGCTTGATATTTTATTTGTTTCAGTTTCCTTCTCCGACTTACATACCAGGTTACAGTTGCAGAAAACACAATCCCTCAAGATTTAAGAAAGCAATCTATTTTAGTGATTAAGTGACATAAGGAAATGTTTAAGAACTGGAGATCTTAGTTTGGCCCATCAGGAAAGCCTCCGGAGAAACACTGTAAAGCTTGCTTGGGGAGGGAGCTGACAGTTCTGCTGAACTTAGAACCACACTACGTCTTTCACAACCAAGAGAGGTTTTTTTTTTTTTTTTTTTTCTGTTTATTTTTAATAGTTGGAGGCTAATTACTTTACAACATTGTAGTGGTTTTTGCCATACATTGACATGAATTAGCCATGGATTTACATGTGTTCCCCATCCCGATCCCCCCTCCCGCCTCCCTCCCCATCCCATCCCTCTGGGTCTTCCCAGTGCACCAGCCCTGAGCACTTGTCTCATGCATCCAACCTGGGCTGGTGATCTGTTTCACCCTTGATAGTATACTTGTTTCAATGCTATTCTCTCAGAACATCCCACCCTGGCCTTCAGGAAGCAGTCATTATGGATAATTGGCAACACTGAACAGTAGGGACTCTTTGGTTACTAGAGCGATTTTCTCAGGAAAAAAAAAAGAACACCTTGCTTAAAAGTTTCAAGAGAGCTCTCCAGCTGCCACTTTTAAAGTGTTCACTTTTAACTTCCATGACTCCCAGGACTATATGTGCTTGGCCTAAGCTGGGGTTACATTCAAAGTCTAATGTAAGAAGATCTTCACATTGTATATTTTACATTTCCAGCCTTTAGTTTAAAGGGATTCAAGCTTGATAGGGGATAAAGAGGTGTTGAAGATTCAATTTGCCGCATCTCTTTCTGATATTAAGGGGCCATAATGCTAGTAGCTACCTCTTAGGTTTGGTTGGTAAATGACATTAAATGCATGAAACATATATAATATATTACCTTGTGCATAGTTGTTGATGTTTCTTCTAGATCAAGAGATGGTATTTTCCTTCTAGACTCAAGAGAATTTTTACTTCTGCTAGGGCTAAACAAAATTTTGATAGGAGAAAAATGGTAATCTTAAAACTTTAAATATGAATATATATTATCACCTAAAATAAATATATATTTAAAAAACTCAAGTAGATTAGTTATAGGCTTAATTTGGGGGATAGAAGCATAATTTACCAACTGTGTTTTCAGTCTGAAAACAGTTTTGTAGAGATTATTTTATTACAGAGATACAAAGAATGAAATATTGTAACTATTTTTGATACACTACTTTGACAGTGCAATAGTTAAGAGATTTAATATCTAAAGCAATAAATATTTAGTGTGATTTTTGTAGTATCAATGTATCATAAGATACCCTGAGATGTATATTTATGTTTATAAGATTCAGAGTGTTCCTATAAAGAAATAATCAGAATTACTTAACTCTTTAGGGGCTTCCCTGGTAGCTCAGCTGGTAAAGAATCCACCTGCAATACTGGAGACCCCAGTTCGATTCCTGGGTTGGGAAGATCTGCTCGAGAAGGGATAGGTTACCCACTGCAGTATTCTGGCCTGAAGAATTCCATGGACTGTATAGTCCATGAGGTCGCAAAGAGTGGATACAACTGACTGAGTGAATTTCACTTTCACTGAACTATTTATTCATCTATGTATTAATATATATGACTTTTGCTTGACTTTGAATGGGGGGGGGACGCTCAGTTTTATGTGCTATAATGTGTAGTTTCTATTTGATATTAAATAGAACTGTTGTTTAGTTGCTACGTAGTGTCCAATTCTTTTGAGACCCCCATGGACTGTAGCCCACCATGCTCCACTATCCATGGAATTTCCCAGGCAAGAATACTGGAGTGGATTGCCATTTCTTTCTCCAGGGGATCTTCCCAACCTGCATCTCCTGCACCGGCAGGCAGGTTCTTACCTCTGAGCCACCAGGGAAGCCCCATTCCTTCAATAACTATCCATAAACCTGTATTTTAAAAACTCAAAAAAATTATGTACACATCCTACAGCTAAAAATATTGACTTTTAGCAATAGATTTAAGAATTTGCTAGTGAATACTTATGTTTTCTCTTATTAATTAAAAAAATTCATCTATCAACTAGTATATATAAGTATGCTACAACAATAAATAGTAAGTGCTAAGATGTCAAATTAGCTTTGAACTTTCAGGTTACAAATGAATGTATACGACATTACACATTAAGTGAAGTTGCTCAGTGTGTGCAACTCTTTGCGATCCCATGGTCTGTAGACTACCAGGCTCCTCCACCCATGGAATATTCCAGGCAAGAATACCGTAGTGGGTTGCCATTTCCTTCCCCAGGGGATCTTCCTAACCCAGGGATCGAACCCAGGTTTCCTGCATTGCAGACACTTTACCATCTGAGCCACTAGGGAAGCCCTTGCTACACATTAAGTTACACATTAAGACATCTTTGTGAATCATATTTATATTCCGTGATACATGTATTTTTAGTAAAAATATGAATAGAAATTATATAGTCAACTTTATCTGCATACTATTAAAAATTCAAATTAAGTATGAAGAGTAAACCTATTGTTGAGTATATTAATCTCATCAAAGTCTTAAAATGTGTGCACCTACAGTTTGATTTGATTGTAATTGATTTTTATGCTGGTTCTGATGACCTGCAATAAAACATTTTTGTTTTCACCAAAGTGATTTATGATGGCAGGCTTCTATATTATATAAATACTCTCCAAAGCATTAGTTATTAATGCAGTTCCTTATTTCATTAAAGCAACAAATACAATCAATTTAAATCAAGTTTTTATGTTTGGTGAAAGGAAAGAGAGTTCCTAAGTTTGGGGGCTTAGAATTTAAATTGTATAGTATAATATGGTTTAAAGAAAGAATGGGTTTCCCTGATGGCTCAGACAGTAAAGAATCTGCCTGCAATGTAGGAGACTCAGGTTTGATTCCTGGGTCAGGAAGACCCCTGGAGGTAAACTTGACAACCCACTCCAGTATTCTTGCCTGGATGTGTCCATGGACAGATGAGCCTGGTGGTCTACAGTCCGTGGGGTCACGAAGAGTCAGACATGACTGAATGACTAATACTCAGCTATCACATATCACAAAGAAAGAACTAGTATTTTAAGGGATTCACCCCTACCCATATATCCATGATATCTTATTTAATAAATTGGTCATATAATGAAAATATCCACTAATTAAAGTACATCCACATAATTAACACTACATAGATGAATTTTAACAGCTTTCAAAATTTCAATGTGTCAACCCCTTGATTAAAAGAGAATTTTGAATAAAAAATATGACATTTGGGTCCAGATACACAAAGGGACCCTCATACTGCAGATTATGCACAAATTGGCATTTTGAGGCTCACAAGGAAGAAGAGAAATCATGAGAAGTTGTCTCAACCAGTGTGGAGCAGTGAGCACATGTAAAAGGAATGGTTGCTCTAAGTGTGTTGCTGGAAGCAAAAAAGTGGAGCCGTGAATCAAATATCACACTGGACTGTATGATGCAGGGAAACAGGGTAAATCTCATGGCGGGGACGGGGGGAGTGTGGAATCTCATCAATTTAGGCCTCTACATTCCCTTGAATTTGTGATCAATTATATACGAGCTCAAAATCAAGAATCAACTAATATGCAATCAAGCAAAATATCATGAATGAGAATTAGCCCAACAAAGGATAGATTTAGACTACTCAGTACTTTGGATATTAGAGGTATCTGAAATGTGTGTAAATGCATTCCTTTGAATGGATGCATAAAGAACAGAAAATTAGCATGACAAAGGTAAGCAATCAGTAAGCATGTCTGAAAAAGAAACACAGTATTTTTAAATAAAAAAATACAAATGTTGAAAAACACTTTAAATATGAATTAGATATATAGCTGAAAGAGAACAAATCAGTTGAAAGAAAATTCTAAAGAATTTACTCAAAGATTCAAGTCATCACAAACGCATAATAATTCTAAACTTGTATTTCTTTTTAAAATTGCCTTGTAATATATAATAATATGCAGGAAAACTCCCTTGAAATGGGTAAATATATCATATAGGTTGAAAATTTTAACAGAATCCTTTCATTAGTGAAAAATCAAAGTACAAAAAAATCAGCAAGTATGATTTGTTTGGCATGTATAGAACCTTGCACCTAAAATTAAGAAAATACAATTTTTTCTACAGCACACATGGTCATTTATAAAAAGTGACTATAAACTTGGCACTAAAAACAGTCTAAAATGTTCAAAATCATTATCATGAGAAATCTCATGGGTCTCCTTGCTCACGAGCAATACAATTAAATCAGATGTTAATAAAGATAACATAAGCAAAGAAAACATCTGCTTTGACTCTTAAACACATATCTCTAAATACCTCAAATTTCAAAAGGAATATAAAACTGAACCAAACAGAACTATTGTACATTAAAACTTGTAGGCTGAACCAAAATGTTATTGTGAGGAGAAATGTATAATTTAAAAAGTATATATTAGAGAACAGAAATATCAAAACAAAAAAGATAATGATCCACATGAAAAAATTTGAAAAGAACTATAGAATAAGCCCAAAGGAAGTAGAAGAAAGTGAGAATAAAGCAAATATACCTTCCGTTAGGAAGGATGATTTCTATCAACAAAATAGAAGTTGATAAAACAGAGATTGAAAAAGGGGAAATTGCTTTGTTTTGTTTTGAAGAAAATAATGAAAATAACAAATTTCTGGTTAGATGTTTAACAAAATGTGAGTCAATGAGAAGGAGCAAATTTAAAAAGAGACATCAGTTCAGTTCAGTCCCTCAGCCATGTCCAAATCTTTGTGACCCCATGGACTACAGTACGCCAGGCTTCCCTGTCCATCACCAACTCCCAGAGTTTACTCAGACTCATGTCCATCGCATCGGTAATGCCATCCAGCCATCTCATCCTCTGACGTCTCCTTCTCCTCCTGCCTTCAATCTTTCCCAGCATCAGTGCGTTTTCCAATGAGTCAGCTCTTCCTATTAGGTGGCCAAAGTATTGGAGTTTCCATTTCAGCATCAGTCCTTTCAATGAACACTAGGACTGATTTCCTTTAGGATGGACTGGTTGGATCTCCTTGCTGTCCAAGGGACTCTCAAGTCTTCTCCAACACCACAGTTCAAATGTCAGGGGATGTTTAACAGGAGGATTCCTGCATCCTATTTCTCATAAATCCTCTGTTCCTTATCAGTGAAATGGCAAGCTGCTCCCAGGACTGAGGTCATTGTGTGAGACCGGCTTGGCTCTCCTTCAGTAAACATTCTCTTTACGACAAAACTGCTTAGCCTCAATCCTCTTTCTTGAGATATGGATTGTCTCCTGACCTTGTGACCATTATTAATCCTTTGGTAATGGTTGCTGTACGTTTGGTTTTCTGATCTTTATCATTGTCGAAAGAAATTTCTTGTACAACATCATATATATACACTCACAGAAAGATCGTTAAAGCACCTTTGCTCCATCAGAGCTTAGGTCCCCGTGTCTTTTTTGTTTCTCTCTCTCTCTCTCCATCCCCAGCTAATTCTCTGGAGCATAGAAACCGGTCGTGCTCACTCTCCTGCCCAGGCTTCCAAGTCCCCCTGAAGAGGGGGCCCTGTGCCTACGTAAGCGATGCAAGCCCTGTGTCAAGGGCTTTATTGGTTCTCTGTGTAAACCGGGGAGTATCAGCCTCTTTCTCTGTTTCACTTTCTTATCCTCGACTCTGGACCACCAGGTTCTGGTCTATTAAAGGACCCCAACATTCAAAACCATAAATTCTTTGGCACTCAGCTTTCTTTATGGTCCAACTCTCACATTCATATATGACTTCTGGAAAAACTATAGCTTTGACCAGATGGACCTTTGTCTGCAAAGTAATGTCTCTGCTTTTTAATATGCTAAGTTGGTTATAGCTTTTCTTTCAAGGAGCAAGCGCCTTTTAATTTCATGGCTGCAGTCACCATCTACACTGATTTTGGAGCCCAAGAAAATAAACTCTGTCACTGTTTCCATTGTTTCCCCATCTATTTGCCATGAAGTGATGGGACCAGATACCGTGATCTTAGTTTTAAGCCAGGTTTTTTACTCTCTTCTTTTGCTTTCATCAAGAGGCTCTTCAGTTCTCTCCACTTTCTGCCATAAGGATGGTGTCATCTTCGTACATGGGCAAAGCATTGATTGTATCTGTCAATTGAGATTAAGCTATGATATAGTAACAAATAATACCAAATCTCAAGGTTGGCAATAGCACAGAGTTATTATCTGTTCTGGTAAAATTCCTCATGTTCAGCTGTTCATCAGTTCCAAATTCTCTGTGTTCTGAGAGCTTGCTGACTACATGCTAGCTCTTATCTTAAAACTGTTGGGTACACATTGTACTACTTAATGTTCAGTTGACTAAAGTAAGTCACATGGCCAACTCTGTTATCAAATGGGCCAGGAAATGTAATATATGTAGAATTAGCATTCCTACAAACATTAGGAGATATATATAGGAAGTCATTCTTAGAGGTTATGGTTATCTAAGGAAGGCACTGAGGAAATTGATGCAAAGTTTTTAATTTTTTTTATTGAAATACAGTTGATTTACAATGTTGTATTACTTTTGGGTATACAACAAAGTGATTCATGTTCATATGTGTGTGTATATATATATACACACACACACACATAATGTGTATATATATATGTGTGTATATATATATATATATAAGGTGTGTTCTTTACCACTAGTGCCACCTGGGAAGCCTATACATACATATATATGTATATAGAATAGAATATATATTTTATATATAAAATATATATTTGGAATTGAATACATATTTATAATAGAATACATATGTAAACATTCTATTTCAAATTCTTTTCAATTATAGGTTATTACAAGATATTGAATATAATTCCCTGTGATATACAGTAGGTCATTGCTGGTTATCTATTTCATATATAGTAGTATATGTCTGTTAATCCCAAACTTCTAATTTATCCCTCCACCACTTTTCCCATTTGGTAAGCATAAATTTGTTTTCTATGTCTGTAAGTCTATTTCTTTTTCATAAGTAATTTTATTTATATCATCTCTCTAGATTCCACATATAAGTGATACCATATCATATGCTATTTGTCTTTGTATGACTTACTTCATTTAGTATGACAATCTGTAGGTCCATCCATATTGCTGCAAATGACATTTCATTCTTTTTAATGGCTGAATAATATCCCATTATATATACATATACATACATATATGTATGTGTATATATATATGCCACATTCAAGCAAATATTTTGAACAATTACTACCAACTATCAAAGTAGATAGAAAGAAAATACTAGGAACAACTTTATGAAAAACATTTTGAAAACAAATGAAATGAATATATTCCCATACATGTGTAGCTTAAAAGTAATTTGGGGTAAATAATTCAGCCTTTTCACATTTGTTGCATAGTCTGACTCTAAAAATGGCATTCTTGTTTGGTTCTCTCAAATGATCAAGATTCTCTTACATATAAAGTGCTTTTTTTCTTCTGCTCTTTAATCCACAATTTGGCAACCTGCTCAGATAGGTGGTTTAACACCGTAACTCCTTCTGAACTGGAGTGCTATATCATAATCTACATTTTTCTATGATTGTTTTTTAATTGCTTCTGAGAACAATAGCAGCATAAAGGTGAAAAAAGAACAGAAGTGTTAACGGTAGAGGCTCAAGATAGCACCAAAGGAATGGACACGCTTAGCTGAGTCTAGGTATACAAAAACAATTAAAATAATTACCTAGGAAGCAAGGAGAGGAGTATCATTAGCTGAGGGGTAAGCGTGCATACAGGAGTACAGAAGGCCAGGAGCTGCAGGTCTCGGAAATATCACAAGGGATGAGTTTAAAATGAAACATTATGGTTTTAATCAATGATAGTCTATATTTTACTTGGTTTAATAAAGAAACTGTTCTTGCTGCTGCTGTTCAGTCACTAAGTCGTTGCTGACTCTTTGTTACCCTGTGAACTGCAGCCTGCTAGGCCTCCCTGTCCTTACCATATCCTGGAGTTTGCTCAAACTCATGTCCATTGAGTCGGTGATGCCATCCAACCGTCTCATCCTGTCACCCCCTTCACCTGCCGTCAGTCTTTCCCAGCATCAGGGTCTTTCCCAATGTGTTGGCTCCTCACCTCAGGTGGCCAAAGTATTGGAACTTAAGCTTTAGCATCAGTCCTTCCAATGAATACTCAGGGTTGATTTCCTTTAGGATTGACTGGTTTGATCTTGCAGTCCAAGGGATTCTCAAGAGTCTTCTCCAGCACCACTATTCAAAAGCATCAATTCTTTGGCACTCAGCCCTCTTTTTGATCCAACTCTCACATTCATACATGACTACTGGAATAGCTTTGACTATATGGGCTTCCTCAGCAAAGTGACATCTCTGCTTTTTAATGTGCTATCTAGGTCTGTCATAACTCCCTTGTTATATGACTGATTAAATGATTAGATTCATCAACTGAAATTTAAAAACAAAGAAAAAAAATATTTTCTAGTACATGATTTCATAAATAGTATCTTATTTATGCTCTATATACTTTTTGTCTCTACCTGGTAAATGGAGCAAAAATCACAGTAACACACTAATAGTTGTTTAAAAATTAGAGGATTCACGTCTTTGTCATTTGGATCAATTTTTATGTGTTTGAGAGAAAGGAGTTAAACTATACTTTAGATAAAGTACATTTCAGAGAGAGGGGTGAAAAACATAAAGGGACCATGCATCATAAATTTACAGAAATGTCGCCATTTGTGCAGAGATGAGTACAGCGATCCTAGACACCAGGTGGTCACAGATCTGTCTTCAGTTGCTCGTGGGTGAGCTCTACTTTCTCACTTTTTGGAGTTTTTCTCATGATACTAGGAAATGAGTGTGAATGTCATCGTTTTTTCTTTTCCCCCTACACCTAGAAGGGCATGGCAGCCCACTCCAGTATTCTTGGACAGAATCCCCATGGACAGAGGAGCCTGGCGGGCTGCAGTCCTTGGGGTCACAAAGAGTTGGACACGACTGAGTGACTAAGCACAGCATAGGGGATAAGCAGGATGCTTTCACCTAAGACAAACGTCAGATGCAGTTGGATTTCTGTGGAGTTTTCACATGTCAAGAAGCTTGTTAGTTAGTCAGAGAGACCACTAAGTTTTAAAATAGTAGGTGTGTGTGCTTATATTCACTCATTTATTTTGCCTACCAGGAATTGCCAGGTACGCACTCTTTAAATAAGCTGACAGTTATTATTAAACCAAAACATATATTGAGACTCACAAAGAGCTGGGAAAGGAGGAATTATTTTAAGAAGGAGATACTTAGTGGAATAAGACAGAGGCTAGATTTAAGAGAATTAATTGAGATAATAAGACTATGATAAGGTCCGGAATCCTATTGTTCATAAATGTCTCAACTCTCCAGAGTTAAAGGTCATGAATGCTATTTGTTATCTATCTCACATGTATTTTGTGGAGGAAGTACATCTCTCACATTCATTTAGAGATTGTAGCAGCTTTAATATATAGCAGGAGCTGTTGTCTGGCTTTCTGACAACCAAAAAAAAAAAAAACCCTCATTTGTTTTTCCCTCTTCTCTATTTTCTGGTAAAGGACCAGAACAGACCTGTCACTAATCCACAGTAGTAAAATTTTGGTGCAAATATTTCCTTTGTCAACACATATTTTTCTGCAGTATGTTCTACTAAGAAATGAAAGTTGTCTGACAGTAGGGACTGTGGTTTTCTATTTATTATACCAAGACCTGGAATAAATATGAAATAGGAATACTGAAGATTATGGTAATAATGCCTGGAAAGTTCTTAGAGTAGTCTAATGAAATGCATTATTGGATTACAAAATAGTCAATTGAAGTAATCATCATTACAATAGTTGATTCCTTTGATGTATTGCCTCTGGGCATGATTAAAGATTTAACAATATTGGTCTTATATCCTGAGATGTGAAAAATGCCTAATCATTTGCTCAGTAGTATAAGGATTATTTAGAATCAGGAAGCTAGGAAAATGCTGTCTGCATATAAATTAGCCTGACAAATTTATTTTCCAATCATAATAGTATTTCTCATCTCTGAGGAATACATATATAAAGAAAAAAGAATATGTTCACTTTTATTTAAAAAAACATGCAATTTAAGAGTTAAGAAGAGAGAGTAGTTAGTTTTATGGAAAAAAATTCAGATTTAAGTCTCAGAAAACCTGTTCTAGTTGCAGGGCCTCTACTGCCTTGCTAGTGATTTTCAGAAGGTTGTAATATCTGTCTGGGTCTAGATCCATCTTCTTTTAAATAATGACCTCTAAATTTGCTTCCAACTCTAACCTTCTTAAGGGGCTTCCCAGATGGCTCAGTGGTAAAAGAATCTTCCTGACAATGCGGGAGATGCAGGAGCCACAGAGAGACAGGTTCAATCCCTGGTCGGGAAGATCCCCTGGAGTAGAAAATGACAACACTCCAATATGCTGGAAAATTCCATGGACAGAGGAGCCTGGTGAGTTATAGTCCTGAGATCACAGAGAGTCAGACATGACTCAGCACACACTCATTGCTAACCTTCTACTTTATTAAAGTAATACAACATGAAAAATACTACCACAGTATTGAGCTAAATTAACAATATCCAGGATATTTATTTCAAGGAACATTATAACATTCTTAGGAAAAAAATAACTTCATTGTTGTCATTCTTAAACAATGCTTAAAATTTTAGGAAGGGTTTAGGATACAAAGATCAAACTAAAGTAATACTGAGAAAAAAAGATTAGAAATCTCTAGTGTTTGAAAATTAAATACACACATTTACTTTCTCATAATATTAATAACTAACATTTATTGAGCATCTATTATGTGCCATGTATTGTTCACATGAAGTGTGTGCTATTATTACATCCAGTTTACAGAAGGAAAACTGGGGCTCGCAAAGCTTTAGTAATTTTTCCAACTTCAAATATCAGTAAGTGAAAGTCAAAATCATAACCAGTCAAGCTATAGCACCCATTATTTTAACCTCTTCACTACAGCACTATTCTTACATATGTCTTCATGTAATCTCCACACTTCAGCAAAAACTCGATAGCACAAGTGCTCATTGATCATTCCTTTATATCAGTTAGCAAGAAAAATAAATTTGTTTGAATTTTGTTCAAGTCAGACTATCAAAGGTATATACCACCTTCTCAAAGGAGTAGTACTTGTACAAACTGATAGTTAAGTACCAACACTAAAAAATCTATTCAGTATTTAAGAGTAATGAACATATAGTAGACATTATGTAAAATATTGAGATCATTTTCCTTTAAACAAGAATTAACTTTATGTAAGTCTTTGATATTTTTTCTGTAAAAATTTTCATTTTGAAGATATGCATTAGCTAGAAAGAACTAATAAATCTGAGGGAATGCAGCTTTCTTTAGAATCAAATTAGTTATTCCCTTATGCCTGGGGCTTAGAAGCCATGAAGCTGAGAATATTCTACTATGAACTTCATCAATGGTTAGGAAATTTAAATCTAATCACTAGAAGAAGTTTCCTATTTGGAAGGAGTTTTTCCATTTATGCTTGCTCTCAGTTCAGTAAAACGCTTCTGACTTCTAGAAGGTATTTGCATGCATATAGTCATGACTAAAAGGATTTTACTGGGAAATTATGCAACATTATTCCCATTTTTAACAATTTCTAGTTTCAAGAATGTCAGTACAAAGATTTAAAGGTGTCTATCTAGATTAATATATGTGTATAGTGGAATTTTTAAAAATTGATCAAACATTTGATTTTTAATATTTCATTACAATTAAGAATGTCAAATTTATTTTATCTTTTTTAAAAGGAAATCTTTTTTAAAATGAAATTAAGCTTCTCAAAGGTGTATATTTCTAGGATTCACAAGTTTTGTTTTTATATTAGCTATTTAAATGATTCCTCTTCTTACAGAATTGATCTTTTTAAAAATAAGGTGGAAAATTAACTAAAAATGCTCAGTTTTTTTGTAACCAAAAAGACTACAAAGTAAACTAAAAAATCAATTTAGTAAATTTAAAGATATATTTTAAAATATGTTTATTTTAGTATTTTAATGTTAAATAATAAAATGATATTTTAAATAGTTTTAATACAAAATAATATTATAAATAATTGTTCAATATTGACTAGTAGACAAAAGTTTATTTTTTATATAAGAAATGTTTTGATCTAAGTAATAATGAGAATTAAAGTAGGAATATATTGTTGGTCCCCTTCATAAATGGGGGAACAGGATGTGGAATATTACAAAAATTAAATGCTATCTTATCTTCTGTTATAATACTTGTCAAAGACAGACATCAGTTAAGAGAAAGCAGTCCTAGAAAACAGTGGGAAAAAATGTAGTTCTAGGCTTTGGAAGAGCTGTTAAACAGAAGAACTGACTCCATGTTGAATATATTTTCTTTATTTAACCTTTGCTTCCAATTGCTGTCGTTCACTAAGAGGATACTGTCTATACATAATGCCCCGCCTTGGGGAATCCTGACCCTCTGCCTGAATGTTAACCCAAAATGCCTTTGTTCAGGACCCTGTCTACCTGTGGACGTCTGCAGGAAGGAAGAAATAACACATCCCCTTCCTGATGCTAGCCATTCCAGGAGATATTTGTAAAATTAATGGCTTTCTTCCCACTTAACTGCACACCTCCCTACCTCTCTTTTCTATAAAAGAATCTGGCATCCAGAACCTAATAAGATGGTTATCTTGAGACATTAATTAGTCTGCGATCTTCTTTATTAGCTGGCTTTCCAAAAAAATCATACTCCTGGGCTTGGCACCTTGTCTCTGATTAATTGGCCTATTGGGCAGCCAGCAGAGTGAGCTTGGGCTCGGTAACAGAACTTCCTGATGGTATGGAAATATCTGGCAAATTATTGGAATTAGTTATCAAGAGGTGAAATAACTCCATGGTTTTCCAAGTCTCTCTCTGCTATTAACAAAACATATGATTTCAATGTAGAGGTATCAAAGGTAAAACTCATTTTTATGTGTTTGTTGGCCTTTCGGTTAGTTTTGCATTTGTAATAGAAGAGTCTTTACAGTTTCATATGTATTGGTACCAGAAAAATCACCAGGCAAATTGGTATTTACTTAAGTCAGGACTAAAAAGGCTTTACTCTGACTGTTATATAGTCATATTTCATAGATCAGTATTTTATTTTCTTCAAATCAGTAATTCAAATCATCTCTCATTATATGCAATTTATTCTTTTTTCTTGCATCTTTTGAAAGTTCTTGGACATTTCAGTATTTAAGGTCAAATTATTTTTGAATATCTTATGTACTTTAACTCATCAAGTGTATAAATAATAATATCTGTAATACAAATATCTTTTCCCCAATAGCAATATTAAAGAAACAAATTAAAAAAAAAGAAAAGAAACAAATTCACAGAGTAATATAGAAGACAGTGATATAGTCATATACCTTTCCTACTAATCACTGAAAAGTATGTCTTTCACATATACCATTGTAATCCAATTTATGAAATCATTTCCTTTAAAGAACACACAGTCTAGAAAAGTTTTAGATGACCCAAAGCTTTTGTTAACATAATATGATAAATGTCTTCATTGAGGATGTAAAGAGATAATGAAATACATTAGATAACAGAAAATTATATAAGGTACCAAGTCACAATAGCTGTATATCTAAATCTTAAATAAGCAAGATTTTAAAGCAAAAGCCTAACACATTCATCAAAAAAGGATTAAGTGGTTGTGAAAATATTAAAATGTAAAACAAATGCAGAATGATTTCAGTTTTATTTTATCACTTATTAGCTGTGAAATCTAAGCAAATTGTCTAGCCTCTCCAAGGACCAACATATATCTTCGCCTGTTAAAAAAAAAATAAGAAAATAGAACCTACTACTACCCTAAAGAGAGCTTTTAAGGATTGGTATATGATATGCACAGCTTAGTAATATATAATAAACACAGCTCAGCAAATGACTTGTTGTAGAATCACGTGAAAAAGTTTCCTTCCTACACTTTTCTGATTCTCCATGCATGTCCTTCACCAAATGCAATAGTGTATAAAAGAAAATCAAGGGGGGTGTGTGTGTGTATGTGTGTGTATTCAGAGATGTAGCCTTTTGTATTCAACAGTGTATTATCTGCAAGTATTACACTTTTTAACAGTTGAGTTGTACAGGTATATGTCCCAATTACCAGCATATACACAGGAACTCAGAAGAAACTTTTTCATACTCAGTCAAATTCCCTAAGAAGTACGGAAAGCAAATTGATATGAATTGCATTTCTCACTTTCCAAAATGTAATAATAGGCTAATGAATACATGCTACAGAGATTCGCAATATAATAAGAGTGCTTCCAGGAACAATACACTATAAGAGATAACTAAAGTCAATTTGTGCATGAGTTTAACAATTCTCTTAGGTGTTTAATCCTACTAATTTTAATATCATTACAAATATATTATTCAAACAGTGAAGCATTTGGATTCCTTTATCTAATTCCCCATGATTTCTGAACTTACATTTGTAAGTACTGGACTTTTCTCTTTTTTCTCCAATTCATTTATGAAATTATATAGTTCTTTAAAATTTCAGAGGCTGCAAAGTTTGAAACCTAAAGATAATAGAGGTCTGTGTGTAACTAGATCAAAGGAAGAAACAAACTTGGTTCAATGAGTATATGGTGGAATAAATAAGGAGTAAATGTTATAAATTTGCCTAATTTTCAAATAGATATATGGATGTGTATACACCTATATATAAAAGTTAGTTTATGAAATTGATTATTGATAGTTATATGAAAAGACTCATAAGAAAAAGAGTGGGGTTCAATTGAAAGAACTATTTTTATTCATCAATTGAACTTGTGATATAATTGCTGTACCAAAACATATATTTTTCTTATGACCCTTCATAATTTAATACATTAAGTTTACTTTCAGAGGATGTCTTAGCCTGGGAGGTCCTTGAATCAGCTCGAAACAAGGACTTAACTGCAGCTGATTTTTAGGAGTTAATCTCATTGAGAAGGAGTTAAAAACTTGGAGAACTGAGGGAAGGAAGAAAAGACAGAGTGTGAAACAATACTCATTGCTATGAACAGAGGTTCAGTTTCAATTGGGATACTCAAAGGAGGGTACAGAATGCCTCTTGAAAGCATCCACCTGCATTTAATGCATCTGCTTCCATCAGAGCATTGGTTGAGGCTTCCTTTCAAGGACACTGACTGCCCTTTGTTTTCAGATTACTATCGACAGTGTTGGAGTAACTCCCATTTGTGTCTTCAGCTCTGGAGAATCCTTGAAACAGACATGATACTACTAACATTAGATGTTGCAAAGCCCATGTAGAACTGTCCACAAAGTCTCAGCTAGTACTATATATAAAACAAAGGAGATGTGGCCATCTGATGCTGACAACCACCTGCACCAGTTTTGGTCTTTTCTGTCATTGTGTCTTCAAATTGGGAGGGAACTATCTTCTGTATATAATACAACTAACCATACACATTGGTCATTGAAATAAACTGTAATTGCCATTGTTGTTATTATTCATAATTTTCTTCTCTCACAGTCCATTCTAGATTTTTTCTCAGCCTGAATCAGCAATTCAGCTGGAGTAGATTTTTCTCATAGTGGGCTGATTCTTCTTTAAAGCAGTCCATGAAGTTCTGAGATCTTTATTGCCTTGTCCTTGTTTAGGTTATAGTCACAAAAAAAACATGAAAGTAACCAGAGACAGTCAAGTGCATCCCGTGGAATACTGGACATACCTCTGCCCTCCCTAGCTAAACAATCTAAAAAAATTTGTTAATACGGCACATCTCTGAATTTTTGTAGTTTATTTCCCACAAGCAGACATCCATGTGTCTTAGCATTATGTGCTAAATATATGCCATTTCCTGACGCTGAGTCCAATTTTCATGATGCAATTAAAACAGTGAGCCAGTGTGATGTTCTGCAGAATGTCAAAATAATCAAGGTAATACAGATTATTTTTGAAGAGACAAGTACTGTTAACCTAACCTTAGGGCAAAATAGTACATTCCTGTGTTCTTTCCACAAAAGGCAAAGAGTTTTGGAGCCTCCCAAAGGATGAGACTGAAATGAATGTATTTATCGTAGTAACAGCAGCATGCTATTTGTCTAAGGCAGTCCTGACATAATTAGGTAAAGATAACTCTTTAGCACTACAAATGTCATAGGAGTTAACAACTGGTTACAATTAAGTAATCCATTATGGCTTGGCTTGCTACAGTCCATCTGGGTTCTTCAAAACCTATACAGTCGAATTGGTAGAGGCCTCATCGTGAACATCCTTACAGTTTGAAAGTAGATTGATGTCTTCCTGAGATGTATCATTGCCTTTATGATTAGGATTATGGCAGTTCCAGTGTTTTGCAGTTGGCTTTTCCTATCACAATGGCTTTTCCTTCGTCCGTCAGAGAGACTGTGCCGTGCGTGCGTGCATGCTCAGTCATGTCTGACTCTGCGGCCCCATGGGCTGTACCCTGCCAGGCTTCTCTCTCCATGGGATTCTCCAGGCAAGAATACTGGAGTGGATTGCCATTTCCTCTTCCAGGGGATCTTCCTAACCCGGGGATAGAATCTATGTCTCTTCTGTCTTCTGCATTGGTAGGCTGTACCTCTGAACCACCTGGGAAGCTGAGAAAGACAATGGTTTTGCTAGCTCCTAATTCTTCTCAAGTGGTCAGCTACTTATATTAGTTGTAGTAAGTATAATCTTTTTGCCCAGTCCTGTGACCAAGTGTTCAGCTTAAATTCTGGTTTTTTTTCCTAATCTGGAACCTATCTTGTACACCCATGTCTGAAAAGCAAGTCTAGGTGGACTCACAGTGGGAGTATTAAGGCAGTATTATTCTGAAAATCAGGGCATCCAAGCTCTAGTCTTGGATCTCCACTAAGCATGTATGTTTACTTTGAGGCAAATCACTAGAACCTCTGCATTTTAGAATTTTATCTACTAAAACAGGAGGCTGGGCCAAATGATCATATGATAATTTAAAGTAATATATTCATTTATGAAATGTTATATAGGGGGTTTCATCAGTGAAACATAGTACTCAATTCAGAAGTCAAAAATATTACTAAAATAGAAAAGAGTTGTTGCATTTACAAACTCAGTCATTGCTGCATAAGGGATTAATTTAACAACTAACTCATATTGAATGTTTATTGTGTTAAATGCTTTACATTGATTACTTATTTTCTCATAAAAAATTTGAGGTCAACGTTATTTTGATTCCCTATACCCATGATAAAATTGACAGAGAGGACAATGTGTCCAAGATAGTAATTAACAGAAATGTGATTTGAACCAAGGCAGTCCATACTGTGAACCTCTGGATTGTATAGCCTCTTTGCATTATCTGTCTATACATTACATGGTCTTTTTGGTAAAAAATGAAAATGTCTAAATCAGTTTAAGCAGTTTTTTGTTGGTTCAGTTCTGTCAAAATGATAAATCTGGTAGCTCTAGTATCAGGATAAATTTCTTAATTGGTGTTTATTCAGCTTATAGCCTTTATTGTTAGAACTGTCACTAAATAAAAATATTGGAGAATATAATTACATAAAATATTTCTACAAAACTTTCCAGAGCTTTTTGGTAGATATTTGAACTTTTCTTTCTTCTGGAAGACTGAGATTCAAAGACAGAGAGGAAGAAGAAGAAAAAAAAAAAGTGGTTAAAAGGAACCTCTTTGCAACCTCTCCAGAATTTCTTGATTGCTTCTCATCTGGTCTAATTTTTCCCTGATGAGAAGCTGTGCTTGAGAGTAACAAGTACTGCATGAACTAAATAGATCACACTTGACTGTCTGCATAATGGCAGTGGTGGGAAAGAATCAAATGGATTTAGGGTTCATCAACCTGCAGCTATTGATTTTTCAGTTTTCCATGAGCAGCAAACTGAAGTTAGCAAAAACGACTTTTTGCACTCAAAAGAGTGAACAGCAGGGAATATCAAACCATGCTTGAATATAATGTGCGTTTCTTTAAACAGCTTGCATCTCACCTCACCCCGACTCCTTCAATGTAAAAGCACACCTCCACTTCACAAATATATATACTGCACAAGGTAGGGGAATGTTTCCTAACCTTACTACTGATATATCTGAACAGTTATACCACTGATCATATATTTAAAGTTAACTCTAACCCTAAGCATCAGCAGACATTATCTTTATATGTGTATTTTAAAATGTAGAACAGTGAAAGTAATGATTTTTAAAAGATTCATTTCTAAAAGAGATCTAGTAAAATTGAGTTTGAATACTTATTTGAATATTTTTAAATGCCTCACTATAATCAAAAAATGAAATAAAAACCATTAGATATGTGATGCAAAACACATATATGTCCCATTATATTGAACGACAGACTTGCCCATTTTCTATGGTTTTTTTTAAAAAAGTCTTTGTAAACCCAACAGCAAAATGGTTGTCCTTTTCATTTTAATTTATTTTTTAATGGCTTCTGAAAGGGCAAAAAGGCTTTTGTTTTGTTTTTGCAGACAGTAAAATTGTAGGTAACCAGCATACAAAATGAGTTTGGCTTTGTGAAATTCATCTTTGTCATTTGTTAAAGTGCTTTCTTTCCTGCCATTCTATCCAAATTATTTTGTCCTCAGATTACAAGCAGGGCCATTCATCTATTAGTTTCAAGTTTATCTCATGAAATTAAGCACCAGGATGTGCAGTAATTAGAAATCACCT
Organism: Cervus elaphus; assembly: GCF_910594005.1. Classification (NCBI taxonomy): domain Eukaryota; kingdom Metazoa; phylum Chordata; class Mammalia; order Artiodactyla; family Cervidae; genus Cervus; species Cervus elaphus. Next base: position 12,616,502 of record NC_057831.1, read on the forward strand.
CACCCTGGAAAATGGGATAATGACAGAGTCCTTGAATCAGTGGAGGTTAAAGCTGCATGTTTAGAGCACATTTGTATAAACCTGAGACAGGCTTCTGATTAGTGATATTGTATGAAGGTACAACAACTAAAAATTATATTCAGTCTACCAGAAAGAATTTATTTTAAGCACTGTGACCTTAGAATTGCATCATGTAAGTAGAAGAATCTATGGCAAAAAATAATATACAATGCCCTTTCTTCAACCTTGTCTTTAGTTCACTTTTCAAGGAATCAGTTAGTATTAGTAATATTAATATACAAGGCATATAAATGATGAGGTACAGTGCACTAATATACAGGATTGTGGCAAGTGTAAATTATTTAAATAGGAAGAAAAGGTTTAGCTTGACCACCTATCATGTGGTGAGATAAATCTAGATACAAGAAAAATGCAAAACCTGAAACCATACAAGGAAAAAACAATATGTCAATGTTATTGGATTTGAAATTGAGAGTTTCCCTATATGCATCATACCAAAAGCAGAAATAACCAAGAAATTGTATCTGACTCAGGAAACACAAATAGACCTTTTTTTTTTTTTGTAATAAAAATGTAGATGACATGATACATAAGAAGAAATTTCATGGATAACTAATTGTCATTAATAATGCTATTCCTAAAAGCAACAGGTATAAAATAAAGGTACTGGATTCATGACTGAACCTCTGGAGACAGTATGAACCCAGTTTCTTAATCTTTATTCTAGTTTCCTGGTATTAATATAACTCACATATCTCTCCTAATATCCTCTATTTCTTCCCCCTGAAATCACCTGGAAGTATTTCTTATCCTTACATTTAAATTCCTGGGTAGTGGTGGAGTCAGGGTGGCTTCTGATTATTTTGCTACTGTCATCTACGCTTGGTAGCAGCCTCCACGCCAAGCCACACTGTGGGCTACTGACCTAGCTACATAGATCTGCATGCTAAATGTGATATGCTAGTTCAATATTTTTTATGAGTTTCAAGATTAAGGAAGGATCCAATTATGTCTTTCCCTAATGAGCCAAAATAATGTTTGGAAAATTGGCCCCTTCTGTGCTTCTCTCAACTAATGCCAGCCACAACCTACTTCCAGCTTTGTTTTTTATACAAAAAATAAACTTTATTTCTATAAGTAAATGTAGTTTGATCTTCAGTTACTTACAGTCAAATACAATCTTAGTTCTTAAGACATAATTGGATCCTTCTTTAATCTTAAAACTCATAAAAAATATTGAACTAGAATGTCACATTTAGCAATAAGTATAAGCATAAAAAGGAGAAGACAATGATGGCCCACTCCAGTACTCTTGCCTGGAAAATCCCATGGATGGAGGAGCCTGGTAGGCTGTGGTCCATGGGGTCGCACAGAGTCGGACATGACTGAAGTGACTGAGCAGCAGAGGCAGCATAAGCATAAAATGACCACTAATGAAATTTAAAACACTATGTACACTACCCAATTTTTCTGAAAGTTAAATAAAAGTATAAAGAAAAATAGTCCATGATATAAACAAAGCAATGAAAGCATCAAGATACAAAACTGCAAAGCAGAATAACAAACAAAAGATTTATAAAATAATGAAATGGTTAAAAACTTCTTTAAAAAGGTTTTGAAAACTTTTTGACATTAAAAATCGATATACCCATTATTTATAATATATCCCTATGATTTACAAATTATAAGAAACAAATTGAGCAAAATTTCATGAAAGAAATTCAAACAAAAAGATGTAAGATTAGTTAGAGTAATAAACAATAGGCAATGAAGTACATTTTAAGGCAAAAAGTACATAAAGGGCAAATAATCCTCACAGAAAAAAAGACTTGGCTGAACTACGTATTTTTGAATATATATAAGAAATTGTTGGACATACGTATCTAGTGTAAAGGACACATAGTAAGTAACATTAATCAGTCACCCACAATCTTGCAGAATACATATATACATACTCTCTGTAGAAAAATATTGTATACATACAAAATGCATAGAAAATATAAACTTTGCTTTTGCCTACTCCCATTGGCATAAACAATATGAGGATATAAGAGAGCTATTATTTCTGAAACATTTTTCCTAAACAGATTCAAATACTATTAGACTATGAAGAAAATTTCAATAAATGTCAATGAGTGGAAAAACTGTATCAGTAACACCTTCTTTAAAAAAGTAATGAAATTATGAATTAACTGGCAAAAATTTCACTAAAAATATTTGTTTGAATAAAACAACATTCATCTGAAAACTTGGCTCAATTCCAATACTCTACCTACAGTTAGAATTATTTTTGAAAAAGGGAATACTTTTAAGTGCTTTAGTGGCCACAACTGTTTTCTGAGATAAAGTCAAATACTTGAATTTTAAAAAGAAACAAAATTAATTAAACATCAACTTAAGAAGTTGACAAAAGCACATGAGAAAGTCAAAGAAAAGTAGAGGAAACAGGCAAAACCCAGCTGTTCATACTGTGGACTTACCTCCAGGCTTTGTGACTCACTTAGCAGCTGCCATCTTGCTTCCTTAGACTGAGGGGTTCCCACTGTCTTCCATTGCTGAAATAATCCTCTTGAATTCAACTAGTGTTAATATTTCTGCAAGCTCTTGAGACCTTTCAGGACCTCCCAAAGCCATTTACCTTGTTGATGAAATCAACTGTAAACCCAAATGTTGTGGCTCGCTGAATCTCTTAGTGAAAAATCTTCATTCTCTCACACTCCAATTTTCCACCAAGAAGGATTAGGACAAACAAGCTTGAAGAGCTCAGAATCCAAAATAAGTGGAGCTTGATCTGAAGCTGCTTGGAGGCACCTTGAGAGTAGCAAAAGACAGTGAACCAAAGGGCCCAGTGATCTCTTCACCTGGGTCAAGGAGCAGCCCCCAGAGTCTCTAGTCACTGTCTTATGGTCCCTGTCGTAACAAAACTTTCAAATGACAAAACTAAAAGATGTAGTAACAAGCTTCCTGTCCTTTATTCAAGGGGAAGCAACCCATGGGCTGGGGGAGTGCACTGTCTCACAGCCAGTGAGCACCCTTCCTGAGGGATTTGGGTAAGAGCAAGTTTTACAGAACATTAGGCGAGGCAACTCAGAAGAAGGGCATGATTGGCTGGGAGGTCAGAGACTTTCTTATAAGGCTAACAGGTCCTGATTTTTTAGAGTTGGGATATTTAGATCTCTTTGATGGCAAGGGGTTTCCCATTAAGTGCAGGGTGACTTAGGTTTAAATTTTTGGATGTGGATGGGACCACTGGTGTGTGTCAGCCAAGTCCGACTCTTTGTACCCCCATAGACTGTAGCCTGCCAGGCTCCTCTGCCCATAGAGTTTTCCAGGCAAGAATCCTGGAATGGGTTGCCATTTCCTTCTCCAGGGGATCTTCCCAAGCCAGGGATCAAGCCCACCTCTCTTACCCGCATCTCTTATGTCTCCTGCCCTGGCAGGTGAGTTCTTTACCACTAGTGCAATCTGGGAAGTCCTAAACCCTGGAAAGTCCCAGGTCCCCACCTGGGACCACTGGGGATGCCCCCATTTAGTGGGTCTCAATATGCAAGTTACATTTATCAATTGTAAGGAAGTGACCTAGGAATGAGAAGTCCAAAGACAGACTTTTACACAGTCTCCTGTTTTCAGCTCCCCATCTGGTTTCTTCTTCAATAACCCAAGTTTCTAGGAGCTGTGGAAACAGTTCTTTTTCATGTCAGCCATGCCCCCTGGATGTATCAGGTTGCAAGTAAGGAACCGTGTCTCTCCACTGCGGTGATTTCTTCCCTTGTTCTCTTTGATCTTATGGGCTTTATGTATTTTGAATTCCTATGTTAATGAGTTCTCGTAAGAAAAGGAGGTAAATGGTAGTGACCATTCAATCCTCCGTGTCTAACCTGAAGCTTGAGTCAAATTATTCCATAGACATAGAGTCTACCTAGTTGATAGTGTGAATTTAATCTCTAGCTTGTATAGATGGTGGAAAGGTTTTTGATCCTCTTGCTTAGCCACTCTGCCTTGGAGCTCAGTTGTGGTTTGATCCTCACCTCTGCTTGTGAGTCATGCACAGGACTTTGCAGAGTCAAATTAGTATATAAGTAGGATGTAATATCCAAAGACTGTATTGGTTTTGCAACATTTTGAATATATATAATCAATATGATTGTTATAAACAAATTAACATTTTATGCATTTGTATCTCACATAATCATGTATGTATCTAGTGTGAATTTGTCATTGACCCTATGTAGTTCAAGCAAAATTTGTCATACATATGGCTCTAGAATTTAATCCAGACTTTATTAAGGTATAGCAGCAAAATTTGGAAAATCTATATCATGAAGTTTGAAATGACTAAATATTCTTTTTTCTTTTTACCATATTGCTGTTATGAGCTGCTTATTTTCTCATTATTTAGTGCTTCCTCCTATAAATAAGTGAAGAAAAAAGTTGCAGTTAATTGATGCTCAGTTTAGCCAATTCCATTTAATTCAAAATTCAAATTTATGCATTATAACTAATAACTTAAAATGAATTTCAGCTACATGTTCATGTTAGAGATATGTTTCACAAGTACATGTTTTAAAAAATTACTACTGCCTTAGAAATATCTTTTTCCTAAGTCACTGAAACCATATTTTTGCTGAGAGCAAGTAAGTTTAGACCTCAAAAGATTTACTTCGGAAGTTAAAAGGTCCACTTAGGAAGTGAAAACCCACAGTGCTCTAATGGAATTTAAACATAGCAAAACCTCTTCTCCCCCATGCTATCATTAACTAGTATGAGGCTTTTTTGATGAAATTTAAAAGACTTCTACAATAAATTCCCACAAGCAAGCCAAAGTAAGAACAAAGTGTAATCTGAATTTTACGACTTTGCTTTCTTGTTTGATTTTATGTAACAGTGCTGTTTTACTTTTAGCCAGTTTATTGTCTCTGTAGTTTGACCCTTGAAATAAAAACAGTACTGTTCTTTGTTTTAATATTAAAAGTCAGCAGGAAAGGCAACATATGAGACTTTTTAACAGATATTTTGAGAATTCACTGACAATCTTTTCTCATTATTACATGCAGGAGTACTTTCCCAACTATAAAGATTATTTCTGAAATCATTTGGTGGGAATATTTTCAGTGATAAGCCTTAAGGTTTTTTAGAAAATTTTGGTAAAATAGACCCAGGCGCCTAAAATAAAATGATAAAGACAACACATAAATAAAAAAAGATCAAGGATGCCATTATAGTTTCTTAAAGTATTAGGAATCAGTACTAGCTACTTAATTTTTAATTGCCTTTCCTTAGACACTGTAAATTTTACAAGATTACCTCATCACAAAGCATTAATAACAATGCTAAATGTTGCTGTTTTTTTCCCAGAGAATATGCATGTTGCAACTTTCTTTTACTCATACTCTATCTTCTAATTTTAAAGCTTAAAATCATACACTTCAGCTTTTCTGGTCCCAGAGCAACAGAATTAAAAAAAAAAAAAAGTAAAATTTCAAAAGGTATCAGTTACAGATAAGTTGGGAGCTACATTCAAGCCCAGTACCAATGAATAAATAAACAGCTCAAGCTATATACCATGTCATAGTATTTCCTACTGTTTCTTATATGTGGACCCTCTTTCTTCCGAAGACTCAGGGATAGTTAGAAGATTTAGATTTTCTTCTATTCAGCTTCCTCTACGTCTCAGATTTAATTCTCCTGCTCCACCTTGTATTTTAGTTTCTTAATTCTTTCAGGAAGTTCTAAACAACGCTGTGGTAACAACAACCCTAAGTGTTCTTGGGTTCAGCCCAATATTTATCTTAGCAAACACGTCACTGTGGGTATAAGACAGGTCCCAAGACCATGTGCCCTCTATTTAGTCCGTGTTCCAAGCTGCTCTTGAATATATGGAGCCTCCAGATCAACCTAAGCTTTCACAATCACTGAAGCAAAGCTGAAAAATCAATCACCGACTTCTAGCAAAAGTAAGATACCTCACTACTCCTCATATTAGATTGAACAAAACAGGCACATGATCACTCCTTAGTTCAGGGGGATGGTGAAGTGCAGTCTTCTCGTATGTCCAGAAGTACAGAAGAACCATATTTTGGTGAAGAGTGGTAATGCTTATCAATATCTATTTTTTAAACCTGCCAGTAATAATTTTTAAATTAATCAGCATAAAATAGAATCATAATGCTATGGTTGGCTAAAAAGTACAACTAAATAGATATAAAGGATTTTGGGTCAAGGAAGAATTATAATGATTTTAACTTCATTCATACTCTGTTCCGCCATCCCCCTGTTCCATGTCCTTATGTGTTCTTCAGTAGTTCAGTTGACCTGCAGCAGTTTCTATAAATTAAAGAACTCCAAAGGACATTTCTTTAACTTCTATCAAGAAAGAGTATCTTGCTCATTGAAACTAAAAATAATAAAGTTGTATCAATTTATCTTCTTTAGTCTCATGGTATCCACACTCATGTAGTTCATATTGATGTCTGCATTATATTTTTCCAACTCAAAAGATTTTTCCAGAAATATTCTAGCATTTTTTTCTTTCAGCTAATATCCACTTTTTTTTGAAATATAGAGATTTGGAATAATCTATTATTTGAATAATAGAGATTTGGAAAAAGAACTTAGTACCATTCCAGCTCATGATCACAATGTCTGCTTTTTAACTGTTTCCTTTGTATCAAAACCCAGTTAATTCTGTTAATTTATCAGTATATTTAGGGGGATTTCTATGTGGAGAATCATATCTTATGTAAATCATAAAAAGCTTTTTTTTTTCCATTTCTTCTATCTACCTTGTGTTTTGACTTGCCTGCACAGGCAAGGTCCTCATAACTGTGTCTGACTGGGAGTAGCAGTTAGTCGCTCAGCTGTGTCTGACTCTTTGTGACCCCATGGACTGTAGCCTGCCAGGCTCCTCTGTCCATAGGAATTTTCCAGGCAGGAATACTGGAGTGAGTATCCATTCCCATCCTCAGGGGATTTTCCAGACCTAGGGATCTTCTGGACCTGGGTCTCTTGCATTGCAGGAGAGGATTAAAAGTTCACTACAGGTACATATACACAATGGAATATTACTCAGCCATTAAAAAGAATTCATTTGAATCAGTTCTAATGAGATGGATGAAACTGGAGCCCATTATACAGAGTGAAGTAAGCCAGAAAGATAAAGACCAATACAGTATACTAACGCATATATATGGAATTTTAAAAGATGGTAATGATAACCCTATATGCAAAACAAAAAGAGACACAGATGTACAGAACAGACTTTTAGACTCTGTGGGAGAAGGCAAGGGTAGAATGTTCTGAGAGAATAGCATTGAAACAAGTATACTATCAAGGATGAAAGAGATCACCAGCCCAGGTTGGATGCATGAGACAAGTGCTCGGGGCTGGTGCACTGGGAAGACCCAGAGGGATGGGATGGGGAGGGAGGTGGGAGGGGGGTTCAGGATGGGGAACACATGTAAATCCATGGCTGATTCATGTCAATGTATGGCAAAAACCACTACAATATTGTAAAGTAATTAGCCTCCAACTAATAAAAATAAATGGAAAAAAGAAAAGAGTTCACTACAGGGACAGGGCTTCCCAGGTGGCGCAGTGTTAAAGAATCTGCCTGTTAATGTAGGAGACACTAGATACGCTACTTTAATCCCTGGGTTGGGGAAATCCCCTGGGGTAGGAAATGGCAACCCTCTCCTGTATTCTTGCCTGGAGAATTCTATGGACAGAGGAGCCTGATGGCTACAGTCCATAGTTTTGTAAAGTTTTGCACACATGTCATGCACACTAACAATTTAAATAATTGACAACTTACTCTCCTGCATCATTAAGGTTTCACTATTTACTGGATCATTCCTATTAAACTATAAATATGCTCTGCCTTACAACATTAAAAATAATTGTCCTTGCTTCTCTCAAGCTTGCATCTAAACTCTCTGCTTTGTAGCCAGACTTTGGGGTATTTATAAATTCCTACTTCATTACCTTTCATTCACTGCCGTTTAATAGCGTTTGTTGCCTTGTTTCTTTTTATTTTTTATATATAGAAAAAAATTTTTTTAATGTAAAGAGGAAGTAAAGTTCTCTTTTCCACTCTCTCCAAACCAATTATTGTTAATATATTTTTTTGTTATTGATATGGTGGCTAAGACAGTAAAGAATCTGCCTGCAGTACAGGAGACCTAGGTTCGATCCCTGGGTTGGGAAGATCCCCTGGAGAAGAGAATGGCAACCCACTCCAGTATTCTTGCCTGGAGAATCCCATGGACAGAGGAGCCTGGTGGGCTACAGTCCCAGGGTCACAAAGAGTTGGACATGACTGAGTGACTGACACATTCACTTTCACATTGCTGTCACATTATGATTTCTTTAGGAAGCTGTTGTTTCCACACTACTCTGCCATTTTTGTTCTATCTCAGATCAGTTTTCCATGTATGCGTTTGTCTGTTTCTATATTCTGGGTTTACATCTAAGCTCTTGTGTCAGTGTCTCTTGCCCACGTCTTTTGTCTATGCTGAGTCCTCCCTATGTTAGTTACCCTACCTCTACGCCTTCGTTTTAACGTGGCAGGACCAGTCTCTGCCATAGTTCTTTTTCTAGAATGCTTTGACTATTTTTGGTTATTTGTTCTTTGATATAAATTTTTAGAATCAAACTGCTATATGTAAAATTAACCAAAACAAACCACATTGGTTACCTTACTAGAATTGCAATTTCTATCAGTTGGTTAAGTTTATATCATAACAATGTTGAGTATCCCAATCTTGGAAATAGTTATGTTTCTACTGTTTATTCAGATTTTCTTTAATGTCTTATAGTAAGGTTTAATAATTTGTTTCCTATAAACTTTGCACATTAAAAAAAAATGTTCCTAATGACAACTTTTTACTTTATCTTAGTGAACTGATGGCTGCTATATTTTAGAAATGTACTGATTTTTGTATTTTGTGCTTTGCTACACATTTAATTCTGGTAATTCATCAGTAGATTTGGGGAGTTTCAGTTTTAATTTGGGAAGTTTATCAGTTTCTCTGTGGAGATTCATGTCTTCTGTAAATCATAAACACTTTTTTTTCCATTTTTTATGTCTACCTTGTTTTTTGACTTGCCTGCATAGGCAAGGACCTCATAATTGTGTTTGATTAAGAGTAGTAATTAGTCACTCAATTATGTCTGACTCTTTGTAATCCCATGGACTGTAGTCTGCCAGGCTCCTCTGTCCATGGAATTCTCCAGGCAAGAATACTGGAGTGAGTAGCCATTTCCTTCTGCAGGGGATTTTCTGGACCTAGGGATCAAACCTGGGTCTCTTGCACTGCAGGAACCATCTGAGCCAGTAGTCACGGCAGGCATCCTTGTGTTTTTCTTAATGTTCAAGGGAATGTTTCCATTTTTTTTTTCTCATTAAGTGTGGTATTTAAAAATTATTTTTGTACATGTACTTGACTAAGTTAGAAAAAACTATTTCTCTTTTGCTAAAAATTTTTATAAAGGATGGATGTTTATTTAATTGCACATTTTCCACCATTTATCAAGATAACAATATGATCTTTACCTTTTCATTTGAAATATACTAAAATATATTAATCACTTGGAACACTTGAAAGTGTACTGGAATTTTACTTTATCAACAGATTTTATGGTAGGTCATAGGAGGAAATTTTACCTCATTTCATTTCCAAGATCAAGATTTGAAAGTTTTCCTATCTGTCTCTCTCTGTGCAGCAGGTTTGATTTTCATTAAGGTTTGTGTCCTGCTTTATGTGGAGTCCCCAATCCAGTTTTGTACTTTGGACAGGCAGAAGCTTGATCTTCTATATTCCATGCAGTTATTAAAGCAAAAACTCAAGGTCCCAGGACTTGGCAGAAAATCTGGCTGAAAACTACTTGTTAATATTGAGTGTAAATTTCTAGTCCCAAGATATCCTGCCTGGGGTGCCATGTGAACAAATGGAAACAAAGACAAATTTGGTGTCCCAATAAACACTCAACTTGATCACGAAGTCAGCCAGTTCCAAAACCAAGCCAACTCTGGACCATTTAATCCCAATCAAGGTTGACTGTCACTCCAGCCAATTAAATATTTTCTATTAGGCTCTTTCTTGTTCTTTATTCTCTAAAAGCTTCCTGCCTTCTGCCCATTTTGTAGTTCTCCAAAAAAAGACTTATCTGCTTCATGCAGTGTTAAACAAAGTTTGTTGTTTTAACCCAAGTTGTTTTCTTTAATCATTTTTAATCAGTTTTTGGTGACAAAGAATGGGATCCAAAGCTGACTGCTAAGACTATGGGACAGAGACATACAGATAAGATGCTCACTGAATTCTTTGTTTCACTGTTCTTGTGCTTAACCCTAGGCCTTAGGTAAGTCACTCCTGGATTTGAGTACCACCCCCTGTGTGCAGTTCTCCAATCTAAACGAACTATACATAAATAGTTCCCAGAAAGGTACTGGGCCCTGGACATCTTCTAGGGTTTATTTAAGTTCCCAGAAATGTTCTGGGGAAGTTGTATTTGGAGTCCTCAACAGGAGATAGCTATTAGGGGACTTGCAAAGCTTTGAAGTAAGTTTGTAGCCACTAGACATCTTAGGGAAATTAGACAAGAAATTAAAACTGTTTTGATCATCAAAAACTAAGTAGACAAAACTCATACCATTAAAAGCTATCAGGGCATACACCACTACAAAGAAATCTTGTGAAAGGAATAATAAATCTGTTGCTAATGGAGATTTTGGAAGCCAGAGCCACAAAACTGGTGGTCAGGTGTCGAGCACTTAAAAGCTGTTAGAGTGTCCCCACCTAACTCTAAGTCTCCTGTGCTAGGTTAAGTTGTTCATGGAACAAGTTGGACTGGTACTAGGTCACTGCTATCCTCAAGAATATTTCCATACAATAAGGTAAAACACCACATCTCTTCCAATTCCGCATATCCTTAAGGATTAATTAGGCTCTGAAAGACCTAGAGCTTAGCTAAAGAAATAGGATCCTCAAATATCAAAGAATTGACTGCGCCACCTCTGGCATACTTGCTTAGCTTCTGTCTAAGATGTGTGGTCCCAGAAGCTATACATAATGTATAAAAATGACAAAATCTTTCTAAAACAACCGAGAGATACAAAGGATATTATGGAAAATGTTCCAACTGGACAATCATTCTTTTAAAAAGCGCACTTGAAGGCAAAGTTTCCCAAATCAACAAACAGACTGGAATACCCATTTTAATTGCTGCCCAGAAGGGTCCAGAAAACTTCACACTTCCAAAATGGCTTAATTGAAAGATTCCTTACAAAACGCAAAGAAAGAATAAAGACACAAGAGGTACCTGAATCTGAACATGACAAGACAACCTGACTCCTACTACTCTGCTCTATCCTCCTCTACCTAAGGACTCACCTAAGTTCAGTTCAGTTCAGTTCAGTTCAGTCACTCAGTCGTGTCCGACTCTTTGCGACCCCATGGACTGCAGCATGACAGGCCTCCCTGTCCATCACCAACTCCCGGAGGTTACTCAAACTCATGTCCATTGAGTCGGTGATGGCATCCAACCATCTCATCCTCTGTCATCCCATTCTCCTCCCATTTTCAATCTTTCCCAGCATCAGGATCTTTTCAAATGAGTCAGTTCTTTGACTCAGGTGGCCAAAATATTGGAGTTTCAGCTTCAACATCAGTCCTTCCAATGTATATTCAGGTCCGATCTCCTTTCAGATGGACTGGTTGGATCTCTTTGCAGTCCAAGGGACTCTCAAGAGTCTTCTCCAACACCACAGTTCAAAACCATCAATTCTTCAGTGCTCAGCTTTCTTTATAGTCCAACTCTCACATCCATACATGTCTACTGGAAAAACCATAGCTTTGACTAGATGGATCTTTGTTGGCAAAGTAATTCTGCTTTCTAATATGCTGTCTAGGTTGGTCATAACTTTCCTTCCAAGGAGTAAGTGTCTTTTTATTTCATGGCTGCAGTGCCCATCTGCAGTGATTTTAGAGCCCCCCAAAATAAAGTCTATCACTGTTTCCACTGTTTCCCCATCTATTTGCCATGAAGTGATGGGACCGGATGCCATGATCTTTGTTTTCTGAATGTTGAGATGTAAGCCAACTTTTTCACTCTCCTCTTTCACTTTCATCAAGAGCCTCTAGTTCTTCCATTTTCTTCCATAAAGGTGGTGTCATCTACATATCTGAGGTTATTGATATTTCTCCTGGCAATCTTGATTCCAGCTTGTGCTTCATCCAGCCCAGCGAATCTCATGATGTACTCTGCATATAAGTTAAATAAGCATGAAGTACAAGACCATAAACCAAAGTCCACCAAGGTAGTGACCTTACAACTGCAATAGCCTCTATTCCAAAAAGCTAATAAAACACCTGTGCTTCCCTGACTGCATTTTCCTAGGGGTCTATCATCAAAACACTGACCCAGAAATCGCTCTCATTTGCAATTAACTGGGACACTGGAAATAATCCTTGTCCTCAAAGATTTTGTCAAATTCTTTCATACCGACTCAAATGCCCCTGTATCCACCCTCAAAGGAGAGGCTCCATATGGGTCCCTCCCAGAGCTGACAGGACTCTGAGGAACTCTCCTATAAACAGCTACCAGTTATTTCCATAAACTACCAAGGAGAAACTGAAATTAAAATTAATAGAAAATCTTGTCAAATTTGAAAGATACCAAAACTGCCCTTTCTATTTTAAACCCACTGACTGCAGAGTCTGAAGATGAGATCCAAGGGAAACTAGCAGAAGCCTGGGAAGGGTGTCAATTTTCTTAAAAAATAAAAAGGAAAAATTATTTATTTATTTGGCTGCATCTGGTCTTCACGGGATCTTCACTGTGATGGGCGAGCTTCTCTCTAGTTGTAGCACGCAAGTGCTAGAGCATGCAGCCTCAGTAGTTGCCATGCATGATCTTAGCTATTCTGTGCATGTGGGATCTCAGTTCCTGACCAGGGATCAAAACTGCATCTGCTGCATTGGAAGGCAGATTCTCAACCACTGGAATGTCAGGGAAGTCCCAACCATTCTTGCTAGAATCAATTTTCCTGTAGTGCCTGGTTCAGAGAGGAAGGTAAAAGCTGTCCCTTCCTTTCCAAATCCAGCCTCTTGTGAATTCAGTTTTAGGGTCCTCATTATTGTCAATCTTTTCTCTCCCACAGATAGCTATCCTTCTTGTTCCTTTCTGTTTCCTGAGAACTTGACTTTTGCTTTTGCCTGCTTAGTACACACAGACTGTCTGCTCTTACGTAAGCAAGTAGCTCAACCATGGGGTTTCACAGGTGGTGATAAAAGAACTCCTTTGCTAATGCAGGAGACATAAGAGACCCAGATTTGACCCTTGGATCAGGAAGATCCCCTGGAGGAGTGTATGGCAACCCACTCCAACTTTCTTGCCTGGGAAATCCCATAGATAGAGGAGCCTGGAGGTCTGCAGTCCATAGGGTCACAAAGAATCCAACACAACTGAAGCGACTTAGCTTTGTTGTTGTTGTCTCCAATTCTTTTTGACCCCATGACTGCAGCATGCCAGGCTCCTCTGTCCTCCACTATCTCCTGAATTTTGCTCAAATTCATGTCTATTGAGTTGGTGATGCTTTCTCATCCTCTGTTGCCACCTTCTCCTTTTGCCTTCAATCTTTGCCATCATGAGGGTCTTTTCCAGTGACTCAGCTCTTTGCATCAAGTGGCCAAAGTATTAGAGATTCCGCTTCAGTATCAGTCCTTCCAACAAATATGTAGGGTTGATTTCCTTTAGGATTGACTAGTTTGTTCTTGCAGCCCAAGGGACTTTCAAGTGTTCTCTCCAGTGCCACAGTTCAAAAGCATCAATTCGTCAGAGCTCAGCCTTCTTCATGACCCAAATCTTACATCTGTACATGACTATTGGAAAAACCATAGCTTTGAGCATTGAGACCTTTGTTAGCAAAGTGATGCCTTTGCTTTTTAATATGCTGTCTAGGTTTTTATAACTTTCCTTCCAAGAGGCAAGTGTCTTTTAATTTCATGGCTGCAGTCACCCTCTGCAGTGATTTTGGAGACCAAGAAAATAAAATCTTCTATTGCTTCCACTTTTTGCACTCTAATCTGGCCTCAGTTCAGTTTAGTTCACTCTCAGTCATGTCCGACTCTTTGCGACCCCATGGATTGCAACACGCCAGGCCTCCCTGTTCATCACCAACACCCAGAGTTTACCCAAACTCATATCCATTGAATCAGTGATGCCATTCAACCATCTCATCCTCTGTCGTCCCCTTTTCCTGCCTTCCATTTTTCCCAGCATCAGGGTCTTTTCAAATGAGTCAGCTCTTCACATCAGCTGGCCACAGTATTGGAGTTTCAGCTTCAACATCAGTGCTTCAAATGAACACCCAGGACTGATCTCCTTTAGGATGGACTGGTTGGATCTCCTTGTAGTCCAAGGGACTCTTAAGAGTCTTCTCCAACACCACAGTTCAAAAGCATCAGGTTTTTTGGCATTCAGGTTTCTTTATAGTCCAACTCTCACCTCCATACATGACCACTGGAAAAACCATAGCCTTGACTAGATGGACTTTTTTGGCAAAGTAATGGCTCTGCTTTTTAATACGCTGTCTTGGTTGGTCATAAATTTCCTTCAAAAGAGTAAGCGTCTTTTAATTTCATGGCTGTAGTCACAATCTGCAGTGATTTTGGAGCCCCCCAAAATAAAAGTCTGCTCTGTTTCCACTGTTTCCCCATCTATTTCCCATGAAGTGTTGGGACCAGATTCCATGATCTTAGTTTTCTGAATGTTGAGCTTTAAGCCAACTTTTAACCCCGGTCTGGTCTCAGGTGGTCTCCTAGTCTTGATGAGACTCTCTGGTTCCTTTAATCTTGCCTCAGGTAGTTTCTTGCCTGTTCCTGCCTTGATTATCAACAGTTCAAATCTCCCCTTTGGAGCTCAGGGAAGGTCATGGAAGCCAAGAAACAAGAGACAGAAAGGTTTCCCTGCACATGAGCCCCACAGGGTACTGCACAAAGTACTACTGGGTTTCACTACCATATATTAATTCTACCTATTTTGAACTGCACATATAGTTAGTATCATATATAACACTTTTGATGTCTAGATCTTCCACTCAGTATTATGAATAGTGCTCTATATAGAAGCAATTCATGTGTTCCCATTAGTACAAAATTTTGCTTTTATGAACGAAAGTGAAAGTAAGTCTCTCAGTTGTGTCGGATGCTTTGGGACTCCATGATTATACATTTCATGGAATTCTTCAGTCTAGAATACTAGAGTGGGTACCCTTTCCCTTCTCCATGGGATGTTCCCAACCCAGGGATGGAACCCAGGTCTCCTGCATTGCAGGCGGATTCTTTACCAGCTGAGCCCCAAGGGAAGCTTTTATAAATAGGTCATAATATATTTATCCTTCTGTCAATGTTCATTTGGGCTTTTATCAGTTATTAGTTTCTATACTTGATGCTACTGTGAAGGCATGCATATGTTTTATTGAATATGTTTATACTTATCTGTTGGGTATACACCAAAAAATGAAGTTGGTGAGTCACAAATAAGTGTCTGCTCTGTATCAGTAGATAATACCAAACAATTTTCCAGGTTGTTTTTACTGTTTTACACTCCCATCAGCAGTGCAGAAAAGCTCCAATTATTTCACATTCTCCCTAAAGTTGGGTATTATCTCTTTTTGATATAATATTCTGGAGATGGTACAATGATTGCATTTGAGATGATTAGATTTTAATTTGTATTTCTCTGTGGTCAATGAGATTGAGCACCTTTTTATATGTTGATTGGTCAGTTGGATACCCTCTGCTGTGATGTCTATTCACATCATTTCCTTAGTATTCTATGGAGTCTTCTATTTTGTCAATTTGTATAATATCTATTAGTCTATAAAAGCCTTTATTAAATGTTCATGTTGCAAATAAATTCTCTAGTCTTTGTATTACTTATCCATTTTCTCAATAGTTTCTTTGGATAAATAGAGATCCAAATTACTGTTAATGTAGTTCTATTTATTTACTTATTTATTTTTCTTTATAGTTAGTGCTTGTGTTACCTAAACAAACACATGCACAAATTCTGTATACCTCAAGATCATGAAGTTACTCTTGCAGTTTCTTTGTGTGTGTAAGATTTATTTTTCTACCTTTCATAGTTATATTTTTTCCACCTGGAATTAATTGTTTAATATATTGTGAAGTAGTAGGTAAGACTGATTTTTTTTTCTTACTTGTATAACCAGTTGAGCCATGACCATAACTGAAGAAAAAATCATTCTTTTCTAATTTCACTACAAGATAAACTTCATTATATCAAATCAGTATATGTTTTTGAGCCCATTTCTGGTTTTTCTATTCTTTTCCATCAATTTGTTTTTCTATACCTATGACAAGACACATCGTTTTCATCACTGTGGTTTTGCATGCCTTGATTATGATAGCGTTAAGTCCTTACTCTTTGTTATTTCATCAAGACTTTTTGCTAGTTACTTTTTGGTATTTTTTCTTGTGTAGATGTAATTTGCATGCACTAAATTCAGAAATCTTAAAGTTTCAGTTGATGAACTTTAACAATTGTATATATCCATTTCAGAATTACCCAAAATAAGACATTGTCATTATACTTCCTGCATTATATTGATGAAAATGCCAGGTGTCATAGTCAAAAATATTTCAGTGTATTCCTACACAAGATAAACACTAAAAAAATCATAATAGCATTTTCATTACTGTAAGTATTAACTATAATTCCTTAATAATACCAAAAGTTCAAAGACTCAATTTTTAAATTTAAAAGCATACCTCCTCCCTTAGAGGTCAACCTCTGAGTATTATAGCCAGAAGGATCTTACAGCAATAACACACTCAAATTTTCTCAAGATGAATTCTACTGTGGTTGAAATGGAGACATTTTTAGATATTGGCCCTGTTTCAATCAGAGTATGTTTATTATGAGATAGGAGAGACAGAATATATGAAAACACTGAAAACCATAAAATGCTATATATTAATACATATATCAATCACTACCTCCCCAACCCTTTCATTTTTATATAAATCAAATGAAGGCCACAAGGGTTGAATTTGCAACCTTGACTTCCTCCTCCCCCTCTTTGTTGAAGAAGTTATTTTCCTCTGGGACAGAGGCATCCCCTTTGGTCATGGATGACTTCTTTTCCAGATCTCTGGCAGATGATCTCATGAGGGAATTTATCTCTGCTTTCCTTGCTTATTTTCTGATCATTTCTACATTTAAGTTCATGCCATTTCCCTATCATCTTCTCATTCAGCCACCTCTACTTTCTCAATGAGACCAAGACTTGCTCACTTTCCCCAGATAAAAACTCTGGGAGTATTCATAAAGGGCAAGGCCAGGGTGCTCCTTTCTCTCTAATTTATCTTGTTCTGATTTGAAGTATTTCTTAAATCTGGGGGTTGATATCTTTTGTCAGGCTTGGAAAATTCTTGGCTATTATTAAGCATTGCTCTGTTCTGCTTGCTTCCTCCTCTCCTGTTGGGACTCAACTGGCAAACATGTAATAACATTTCTCTTTCTCCTCATGTCTCTTATTCTCTTTTCTCTGTTTTCTATCCTTTCACTCCTCTTGCAGTTAGTTAGAATATCTTCTATTGACCTTCACTTCTAGTATCTAAGCTGTTTTGCTACATCCCATTACTTGGTAACCTCATCTGTTTGTTTCTTAACTTGTTGTTGAATTTGTAAATAGTAAAAATTACACCGATTAATGTATTTTTATGAGCTATTTCATAAAACATGATGCTGTTAAAGTGCTGCACTAAGTATGTCAGCAAATTTGGAAAATTCAGCAGTTGCAACAGGACTGGAAAAGGTCAGTTTTCATGCCAATCATAAAGAAAAGCAATGCTGAAAAATTCTCAAACTATCGCACAATTGCACTCATCTCACACGCTAGCAAAGTGATCCTCAAAATTCTCTGAGCCAGCCTTCAACAGGACATAAAGTGAGAACTTCCTGTAGTTCAAGCTGGATTTAGAAAAGACAGAGGAACCAGATATCAAATTGCCAACATCCATTGGATCATTGAAAAAGCAAGAGAGTTCCAGAAATATGTCTACTTCTGCTATATTGACTATGCCAAATCCTTTGACTGTGTGGATCACAACCAACTGTGGAAAATTCTTAAAGAGATGGGAATATCAGACCACCTTACCTGCCTCCTGAGAAATGTGTATGCAGGTTAAGAAGCTACAGTTAGAACTGGACATGGAACAACGGACTGGTTCCAATTCGAGAAAGGAGTATGTCAAGGCTGTATATTGTCACCCTGCTTAATTAATTTATGCATCATGCAAAATGCCAGTCTGGATGAAGCACAAGCTGAAATCATGATTGCTGGGAAAAATATAAATAACCTAAGATATGCAGGTAACACCAAGTTTATTGCAGAAAGTGAAGAGGAGCTGAAGTACTTCTTGATGGAGGTGAAACAGGGGAGTGAAAAAGTTGGCTTAAAATTCAACACTTAGAAAACTAAGACCGTGGTATCTTGCCCCATCACTTCATGGCAAACAGATGGGGAAATAATGGAAACAGTGACAGATTTTATTTTCTTGGTCTCCAACATCACTGCAGATGGTAACTGCAGCCTTGAAATTAAATGATGCTTGCTCCTTGGAACAAAAGCTATGACCAACCTAGACAGCATATTAAAAAACAGAGACATTGCTTTGCCCGCAAAGATCCATCTAGTCAAAACTATGGTTCTTCCAGTAGTCATATATGGACCTGAAATTTGGACCGTAAATCTGAATGCTGAAGAATTGATGGTTTTGAACTATGGTGTTGGAGAAGACTCTTGAGAGTCCCTTGGCCTTCAGGGAGATTAAAACCAGTCCATTCTAAAGGAAATCAGTCCTGAATATTTTTTGGAAGGACTGATGCTGAAGCTGAAACTCCATAGTTTGGCCACCTGATATGAACAACTGACTCATTTGAAAAGACCCTGATGCTGGGAAAGACTGAAGGCAGGAGGAGAAGGGGATAGCAGAGGATGAGATGGTTTAATGGCATCACTGACTCGACGGACTTGAGTTTGAGCAGGCTCTGGGAGTTGGTGATGGACAGGGAGGCCTGGCATGCTGCAGTCCCTGGTGTCACAAAAAGTCAGGCACGGTTGAGGAACTGAACTGAACTGATCGATTCTAGTTCTCTGGTGAAATTCTTCATTATATCACCTATTTTCTTTAATTTAATTCACACTTTAAAACTTTAAAGTATTTCCTCAGTGAATATGTCTAAATCTTCCCAAGGTCACATTTGTTCTCATTTGTTTTTGTTTGTATGCTGAGTATTTTTTATTGATTTTGGGACACTTTGCATTAATAAGTGGAGAAACTCTGAACAATTGTATTTTGCTCCAGAGAGAATTCATATTTCCTTCTGCTGAATAGGTAGAGCAGGGCAGACCTGAACTACTCATCGTGTGTTTACCAAAAGCCCTTCTCCTCACTATGTCCTCAGTTTTTTTTTTTTTTAATTCCTTCAGCATTTTAAGATTGTCAAACATTATGTGACATTTCTGAGCAGCTTTCTCTTTAGCTTCTCTGCTGCTTTCTTTGTGTACTTTAAGAATTGGATGCCCCAAGGTGGGAAAAAAAAATCACAATATTTTTGCCTTACTTCTTCATGCTTCAATTTTTCTGATATCTTTGCCTTTCAAGTTTTCCTGCCACTGTTGCTTAAAACACTACTTTTTCTCCCAAGACTTATGAAATTGCTGAAAGCATTGCTTGTTTTCTATCTTCTTAGTAACAGCTCTGTATCTGACCTCATAGCCTTTTTGCCTTCCCCCAAATTGACAAATGCACTGTGGTTACAGTAGCTTGTAGAACTTCAGCCCACCTCTTGTTGGTTCCTGCAAATCCTGCTGGCAATTCTAGATAGAAAATTTTCTTTTACATTTTACTTGGTCTCACATTATGCAAACTACTGTCTCACATCCAGAAGCAGAAATCTCCTCTAATACCTTTTAAAGTTATTGTTTTTGATTTCTTGTGGACTAAGACGTAGTACTGGCATAGGAAAAAATGTAGACTGTTAAACAGGAGTTTGTCTATTGTCAATAAAATAAATTACAGAAAATTTTAGTTATTGGCTTCCCTGGTGGTTCAGACAGTGAAGAATCTGCCTGCAATGTGGGATACCCAGATTCAATCCCTTGGTTGGGAAGATCTCTTGGAGTAGGAAATGACAACTCATTCCAGTATTCTTGCCTGGAGAATTCCATGGACAGAGAAGCCTGGCGGTCTACAGTCCATGGGATTGCAAAGAGATGGACACAACTGAGCAATTAACACACACACATAGTAATTTTACCATACATCTTGTTTATTGCTTGTCTTCTAGATAGCTGATGTTGACATATAAGAAAGATGTATATTAAGATAACTTGTAAAATTAGTGAATAGGGAAATTTAAAAAAGCAAGTTCATGTAAAGTAAATGATTTCCAGTTTTTTCCTTGTTTTCATTATATTATATTAATGATACTTTCAACTTCATATCACAGCTATTTGAAATAACTACATAGACTTTAATAATATCGAAATTCATACTACTTTCTACAACAATTTTTCTTTAAATTTCTATAATTTTCTCCCTTTCTCAAACCCTGTCTTGGTCATGGCCTCCTCTTGTAACATTCTCAAAGTCTCAGACTATGGCATACATATCTAGGTCATCTGTTCTGACTCGTTTTCTCTTCTTTTCATAGAGCATCTGTTAAAACACAATTTATTTTTCTAAGTCCAGCTTACATTTTACTTCTTTTTAAAAATACTCCTGATATAAAAAACATAAAGGATGTTGTGCTCACTTGCACTCATTGAAAAAGGGGTGCATTGTTGGCCACGGTCTTATTAACCAGGTCAGTCATTTGCAGGACCCTTAGCACGATCCTCACAGGAATAATTTTGCAGCATAGGGCATGTGTGTAAAGCATAGCAAACTTATAACTGTTGTAGTCATAATTTCTTTCAACTACCTTTTATGCAGGTCTTTGCCAGGTGACACTAACTCTCCTGATATCTTTCATTATATCAAAGTCCATCCACCACTTCTCCTAAATTCTATGATAATCTTTGCCATCTTTTTTTCAATCACTTTCTGTTGGGTCTTCCCATCTATAGACTTCCATTTTAATATCCTGTGTGATACATCTTTTACTTCTTTGAAGCAAGTTAAGCACTATCGCTTGCTATGTCTTTTGTCATATATATGAGTCAAAACTGCTAATCAAAACAAAAAGGAAATTGCAGGTAGTGTTTACAGTGGTGTAAACCACACTTAATAATAAATTCAATTAAAGACAGTGAGTTAAATATTGGCTGAGAGATATAATAAAATAACACAAATAAAATTACAGATTGTGCTACAGTAAACTGTTCTATGTTTGTATATGCAAAACTGTCAGAAGCATTTCAGAAATAGCTCTATAATAAACCAGCAGGATGGCATAAATGACATATCCATGTGCAACATGTGGTATATCCATCAACAGATGCTCCACGAATTTCTGAATGTTATTTCATTCTCCCTTGGGTAGAGTTAAATGCTTTCTCAATTTCTATTCATAGCATTTAAATATTCTTCTATCACAAACACCAGTTTAGAAGATCTAGGGACTCCAAGAGTCACAGCTAGCTGTTTGTCCTCTGCATCCAGAGTGCTGCTCAGTATCTGGTACAGTCTATGTGTTCCTTAGTATTTGCTGAGTAAATGAATCAGCATACATTTCTTCAGTAAAACAGAAATTCCCTAAACCTTGACAGGTATTAATGATAAAAGATATTCAACTAATACCTACTGAATCCATTACACTGGCACCTTAGTATTTGCAGAGGATTGGTGTCAGGATCCCCATGGGTACAAAAGTCCTGGATGTTCAGGTTCTTGCATATAATGGTGTGGTGCAGTCATCCCTCCATATCCGGAATCTGTGGAGTCAGTGAATCACGGGTGCAGAGAGTGGACTATATTAAGATCTGTTGGGTGTTTATTGTGTGCCATGATCTATGCTGCTCTAAATTAGAATTACTATAAGCAAATTGAAAATGATTCCCTACTACAATCACATCTATATATTCTCTTCTTTCCTAATTCTATCACTTAACATTTTTCTATAGAGAAAAATAATTATTGAGGACTGAGGTTTAGGAAGGCTATGACACAACATAAATGCCTCTTGAAAGTCATTTATGGTTAAAGCTTTTATTTATCTCTGATGTTAGACATAGTCCTCTTTTTTTTTTTCCCAGTTTAATCTTCCATTAACAAAAGACAAGTTCTGATAGCGTAAGTATTTTGAGGGTGACTGAGGGGAAGATTGAGTGGTCAAAATGAAGATTTGCATTATAGAGTTTCTTTCTCCTGGAGAGGGCTCCCTATGTGGAAATAATTGCAAACTCTACTTGAAAGAAGGTATTTTTCAGTAGTTCAGGGTTGTGTGTAGTTCAAGACTGTGTTTGTCAGTGATCTTGTGTGGGAATGGCTGGAAGCTGTATGAAGTGAGGGAGATAATCGTAATTAAAAAGGTTGAAAAATATGTCTAAATTTAATTAGAATTTTAGGAGATAAAATATTTAAATGCAATAATTTCCTAACAAAACCTCTCTTTTATTTACATCCTCTCCTGCAGTCATTCGAAAAAATATTTGTTGAAAACTTACCAAATGCATGATCTTGTACTCAAGACTATGGATAACATAAGGAATAAAATACAATCCATGTCATCCACAATATAGTCTGAGAAAACTCATAATTTATAAGGCAGTCAAGAAAATGAAAAAACCAATTAGAGAATAATGAATGGTCATTATATATTTTCACTTTGCTCTAATACTTTACCCAAGGCAGAGTGATTCATTCCCCTGGTGAAGTTCTGGACATGTTCACAGAAGGGAAAAAAAAAAAAAACAACAACAACAACTGAAGGACCCTAAGCAATAAATAGGAATTCAACAATTCAAAAAGAAAGGGAAAATGTCAGGCAAAAGGAACAATATATATTTTTTTAAAAATGGGAATGCACAAATTTCTCTGGGAAAATCATGTCATTTGATGGGGCTAGATAATGATGTTGGCAAAGGAAGGGATGAAGAGAATGTGCAGAATATTAAGTAGAAGTAGGCTCGGAGAGACTGGGGAGAGCCTTACATGATGTAGACTTCAGGGAACCATCAAGATATTTTTATGTCTTTAATTGAGCAAAAGATGGGTGCCTCATTACCAAAAAGATACACAGTCATTACCCAGAGACAAACAGTGGCTGTGCTGCAGAACATCCTTTAAACCTCTATGCATAAAGTATATGTAACACATTTCATTTTTGTTGAAAATAAAACCCTGGATTATAATGTAGATACTTTTAATTACATGCTTTGAGTTTTATATAATGCATTCCTGTCAAAACATGCACTTTCACCATATTTTTAGTGAAAAAAAAAATCCCTTTGTGCTGATATTCAAGTCTTCCTTAATGTGGGAGGGTGTTATAATTAGGTCTACATTAGAAAATGACTGCAGTATTTTAGAAGAGAAATTAGATAAATAGAAACTAAGAACTGGCAATACTGTGGGATTAGAAAGATATTTCCCAAGCAAATCTGATAAAATTAGTGACAGGTTACACGTCAGAGGTGGGGGAGAGTGTAGTAAATGATAACTGAAGCTTTTTTCTTTTTAAACAATGTGGGAGCCAAGCAGAGCATAGGAATAAGTTTAAACAGAATAAAAAACACAGATGTTGACAAATAAGAAGACCCCAGGTACCTCCAACTGTCATAGAGTTAATGTACACCTGAAAAAATAACCCCAAACACCAAAAGGAACAAAAATACATTTTTTTTTTGTAATTGGATATCAAACTCAACATAGTGTACTAATCTTCATATTGATTTTTTAAAATTGCATTAAAATTCACAATATTCTTGTAGAATGTCATGAGTTAATTTGTATTTATTGAATTTCTATTTTCCCATTCACTATCCCTCCCCAGTGGCACTCTGATTAGAACAAACATAGTCAGTAGTACCAGAGGAATTGGAGATCCTGCTCTTCAGGGCATGAGGAGTCTCTTATGATGTCACATTCACCAGGTCTTCTTGATGCCTCCTTGACATGTGTGATTAATTGCCAGGAGCCCCTTTATTCTCAGCATCTTCCTCACCCATGTTGCTCAGGCTCTGCTCTCCAGCTGCCACCTCGCACCTCTCAAAAGAACTGAAATGTGCTTTATATTTAAATTTAGTTCTGTGATCAGGCTGAACCTGTCACACACCTGCCATCCTCATCTAATAATAGGCAAGTCTGAGAGAATACTAGGACTCCAAGTGTGTATTCAGTACACTATCCATTGTGTGAAAATATTGGTGTGCTTCCTGAAACCTGAGTTGATGCATACATTTGTTTTCTGTTATACCCACTCTCCTTGCCATGGACATTCTTTTTATTAAACCCAGTCTTTAGCTAATGTTTGCTGTGTTTTCTTTACATGTATATTTACTTCAAATGGAAGATCACCAAATTTGACAATTAACTCCAGCCTTCAAGACTTTTGTACTTAAAGATTACATAAAGTAGTCGAGTAGACAGGTAATCAGGGTTAAATCAATAGTTACTAATTTTAAATTATACCTCAGTGCATCATATTTCCTGGATTTTGAAAAAAGAAATTAAATTAGTTAACTTGTCTTAGGACTTCTTCAAAAAGCATGAAAAATGGAGTGTTAGTAGGATACAATCGGTGCCTCTGAAAGTATTTCTATTAATGACACCTTAAGTGAACATCAATTATTACAGTGCTTTGTATTTAATTCCATTTAATTTTAAATAGAATTAATATTCCCATTTTCTAAGATGCTCACTAATTTTCCAAATATGAAAATGGGATTCATCAATTTTTATACCTGGAGATGACACTTAATAACATCAGGCCTAACCATTTCACTTATTTTTTAACACTGAGTTCAACAGAAGTGTAAAATATGGACAAGGCACCTTGGGTTTTGTACTGTACATGTGTTTCCTTTTGGTTAACCTTTTGAAACTGTTTCCCACATCACCTTCTGTCCCTTGCATACATTTCCTGCCACACGTCCAGGAGCAAGACATGAAGTCACCGATGAATATAAACAGTGATCTGTCCTTCTGTACAAGAGCCATATTCTCCCTGGGGAATCTACTGTGAACTCTGTGCTGCAATTCCCTCCTGTAGCTCCCATTTCTCTGCCCAACCAGCATGGAGGTTGAGTAAGGGAAGGTTTTTCTCCCCTGATTTCACAGTAGCATAAGTTCAGATCATTCTCAGGCAAAAAGACAGAGGTTCATAATATTGAATTAACTGCATTAAATGTTCTGAATAGACTCAAATATAATGTTGAGTCTATTTGAATGTATGAAATTGTGTTATATCTTTATAGCCTCCTTCAGTTCAGATCATAGAAAGTGCAGATCACATCTTTTACTACTTTAATAGGAATACAATAGGCACTGCCAAGGATATTTATTTAGGTGCTTTTCATAAATTTCAGGTACTTTTCTTTTTCACTTATTAATCATTTATCTATTTATTCATTTACTCATGCAATTGATCATTAATCATTTTTTTCCCAGTAGCATTGATTTTTAACTGGAAATTAAAAAATAGTCAGTCTTGAGGATTGGCAGATACAACTTAAAAACAAATTATTGATAATTGGATTCATATTGCAATTGCCCAATTTTATACAGCTAGCTATTTCAAATCCTAAAAGATGATGCTGTGAAAGTGCTGCACTCAATATGCCAGCAAATTTGGAAAACTCAGCAGTGGTCACAGGACTGGAAAAGGTCAGTTTTCATTCCTATCCCAAAGAAGAGCCATGCCAAAGAATGTTCAAACTATCACACAATTGCACTCATCTCACACGCTAGTAAAGTAATGCTCAAAATTCTCCAAGCCAGGCTTCAGCAATATATGAACTGTGAACTTCCAGATGTTCAAGCTGGATTTAGAAAAGGCAGAAGAACCAGAGATCAAATTGCCAACATTCACTGGATCATTGAGAAAGCAAGAAAGTTCTAGAAAAACATGTATTTCTGTGTTATTGACTATGCCAAAGCCTTTGACTGTGTGGACCACAACAAAGTGTGGAAAATTCTGAAAGAGGTGAGAATACCAGACCACCTGACCTGTCTACCTGTCTCCTGAGAAACCTGTATGCAGGTCAAGAGGTAACAGTTAGGACTGGACATGGAACAACAGACTGGTTCCAAATAGGAAAAGGAGTACGTCAAGGCTGTACTGCCACCCTGCTGGTTTAACTTATATGCAGAGAACATCATGTGAAATACCAGGCTGGGTGAAATGCAAGCTGGAATCAAGATTGTCAGGAGAAACATCAATAACCTCAGATATGCAGGTGACACCACCCTTATGGCAGAAAGCGAAGAACTAAAGAGCCTCTAATGAAAGTGAAAAAGGAGATAAAAAGTTGGCTTAAAACTCAACATTCCAAAAGCTAAGACCATGGCATCTGGCCCTATCACTTCATGGCAAATAGATGGGGAAACAATGGAAACAGGGAGAGAATATATTTTGGGGGGCTCCAAAATCACTGCAGATGGTGACTACAGCCATGAAATTGAAAGACACTTGCTCCTTGGAAGAAAAGCTATGACCAACCTAGATAGCATATTAAAAAGCAGAGACATTACTTTACCAACAAAGTTCTGTATAGTGAAAGCTATGGTTTTTCCAGTAGGCATGTATGGATGTGAGAGTTGGACCATAAAGAGATCTGAGAGCCAAAGAATTGACGCTTTTGAACTGTGGTGTTGGCGAAGACTCTTGAGAGTCCCTTGGACTGCAAGGAGATCCAACCAGTCCATCCTAAAGGAGATCAATCCTGGGTGTTCATTGGAAGGACTGATGCTGGAGCTGAAACTCCAATAGTTTGGCCACCTGACGTGACGAACCAACTCATTGGAAAAGACCCTGATGCTGGAAAATATTTAAGGTGGGTGGAGAATGAAAGAGGATGAGATGGTTAGATGGCATCACCGACGTGATGGACATTAGTTTGAGTAAACTCTGGGAGTTGGTGATGGACAGGGAAGCTTGGCGTGCTGCAGTTCATGGGGTCACAAAGAGTCAGACACAGCTGAGAGACTGAACTGAATTGAGTTGACATCTTAATGAATTATGAATATTTCTAAGATCCTTCCTGGAAAGATGCCTCTACATAAGGAAATTAATTCTGTAGACTCATTTTTTTTTTCTGATAACAATACTAAGAAATTTCAGGTTAGATATTTGATCTTTTAGATTTTCCATTCAAATAACAATCAAAAGATATGTTTGGTAATGCTTTGTAATTTGAGTTATTTATGGAGATATGTAATTGAACAAGTAGGAATCTCAGAGTGTAATGAGAAAACATATTTATTTCTCTCCCTTTTCTACTCATTTAAATCTGCTCTGTGAGAATAGAACTTTCCTGCCTCAGATGAAAGTTTTGACAGGTTAACTCTTTTGGTTACACTCAGTCTTCATTCAAATGGGAAGAAGGAACTCGCTTTAATAACTAACAAGGCCAGTCCAGCATGATAATTAAAAACTATGAGCTACCTTCAAAATAAATCTTGTCCTTTCTACCAGAATGAATCTTTCAGAAAGGAAGCTTGCCGAGGAAATGCATGGTTTCTATTTCCTGTCTAGATTACTACGCTCATCTGTCCCTCACTAGGCTGTGGAAAGGCTGCTCTAAGATGAAAAGGAGTAGGGGAATTGGTGAGAAAGGGGGTAAAGGACCGGGATTTGTTACTTGACAGATACTGATGTTTTTGGCATTGTATTTCTCTGTGCTTTTCAGGTCTTTAAAGCTAACTCTTTCTTGAATCATGTTCATGATGTGTTTTCACTTGGCTGATTATTTATAATTCCTCATCAGCTCTTGATTTTGTGATTTCAGTTCACTGAGCTATTTTCTGTTGGAATCCCCTTCGAAAATTCCTCTTTTGTAGGGGGATTTTTCCACTAGGAAGCTCAAGATACTTTATCAAACTGTGTTTAATATTGTGTGTACTCATTCTCTGATTGATGACCAACTCCTTAATGTTATAGACCATGTGTGTGTACTGCTATTTGTGTGTGTGTTTGCTTTAAAGGAATAGAAATTTGGAGAGGAATGGTAAAGAGATGAAGGCATGGGAAAAATCCTCAAGGTAAACAATCAGAACAAAGAGAAGTCAGCCACATAAATAATTATTTATTTGTTTTCTCTAAAATATAGTTCACTGACAATGTTGTCTTACTTTCAGGTGTATAGCAAAGTGATCAGGCTATATATATACTACATATATCAATTATAATGGGAAAGAAGTAAAACACTAAAAAATAAGTATATATATACTAAAAAATAAGTGTATATATATACTAAAATATAAGTATATATATAGTGAGAGGGAGAGAGAGAAAAGAACTATATGTATATCTATATAATGGAAAAGAATTCTATATAATGGAAAATTCTTTTTCATTATAATTTATTGCAATATACTGATATGTAGGTCCCTGTGTGATACAACAAATTTTTGTTGTTTATCTGTTGTTTATATAGTTAACAAATAATTCCATACTCCCAACTTACTAATTACATACTCCCAATTTATCCCTACCCTCCTTCACCTTTAGTAACCATAAGTTTACTTTCTATATCTGTTACTGTGTTTCTGTTTTGTAAGTGAGTTCATCATATAAGTAATTGAAATATGAAAAATGATTAAATAAAATAGATAATGTGCTTTGAGAACATCGAACAAGGTCAAGTGAACACAAACATTGTGGAATGTGATAACATCCTTTCAAAAACGTTGCCTTAGGTGTTCATAAGATAACTGAGTAATAGTTCTGTTGGTTTTTGACTCTAGATAAGGAAAAGTAGGCAGCGCTCAGTTCAGTTCAGTAGCTCAGTCGTGTCCAACTCTCTGCGACCCCTTGGACTGCAGCACTCCAGGCCTCCCTGTCCATCACCAACTCCCAGAGTTTATTCAAACTCATGTCCATTGAGTCAGTGATGCCATCCAACCATCTCATCCTCTGTCATCCCCTTCTCCTCCTGCCTTCAATCTTTCCCAGCATCAGGGTCTTTTCAAATGAGTCAGCTCTTCTCATCAGGTGGCCAAAGTACTGAAGTTTCAGCTTCAACAGGCGGTGCTAGTGGGAAAGAATCTGCCTGCCAATGCAGGAGATATCAGAGACCCTGGGTTGGGAAGATCCCCTGAAGGAGGGCATGGCAGTCCACTCCAGATTCTTGCCTGGAGAATCCCATGGACAGAGCAGCCTGGTGGGCTACACTCTGTAGGGTTGCGAAGAGTCAGACATGACTGAAATGACTGAGCATGCATGCAGCATGCTAGGAATAGTAAAAACCAGTACTATTAAATGTTTAACATATGCCATGTTTATACCATTTGCTTCTGACAGTTCTACGAGATAAATACATGAATATCATTTCATGTTTGAAATAAGGCAGTGGAAGTGTTTAAGTTAGCAACATTTCTGCATTCCTAAAGTCTAACTCCAGAGTCTTAACTTTTATTTTATGCTGCATATTTGGAAACAGGATACTGCTCATAAAGCTAAGCTGGCAGAATTAGCTTAAAGATGATTCCTTAGTGGTTGGTGCTCCTAACCATCTCACTTGACACTTAATACATTATCTGAAGGAGCACATATATTATGAGATCCCCAAATTTGAGAGTAACTCAAAAATCTCCAGAAAATTTGTGGTCAAGGAACAGCAAGATAAATAATTTTTGAGCCTTTTAACCAAGTTGCTGATTCTCAGAGAGTATCAAACAGAAACAAAGACTATATTCCTTTAGGTTACGGCTGCTGCGTAGAGAATGGGGCAGAGTGAGAGGAAAAAGCAGGCTGTGTGCTGAGAGACTGTGAGATAGGAACTAGCAGAGGGCTTTCTTGTCCTTGTTCCACAGTTTTGCTGGAAATCTTCCACGAGAGAAGGTGATTCCTAAAGATACATTTTCTGTGGAATATGTTGGTTTTTTTGTTTTTTTGTTTTTTTTGTATTTTAAATATACCTACAATAGAGAGTTACAGTTTTCCTCAGGGATTTAAGAGTTGTCCTTATAACTTGGTGTATTTTAACGTGAGAGCTCAGAAATCAGTTATTATGGTGACTAGTGTATGCACACTCAGTTGCTCAGTTATGTCTGACTCATTTGTGACCTCATGGCCTGTAGCCTGTTAGGCTCCTCTGTCCATGGGATTTTTCAGGCAAGAATACTAGAGTGGGTTGCCATTTTCTCCTCCAGGGATTCTTCCTGACCCAGATGACTGGTAATATATAGATTAAAACTGGATATCTATCTTTGTATCGAGAGAGAGAGAGAGACTGTTTGAGGTATATACCAAAATATTTACATGAGAGCAGCTCTCAATAATAAGAATTGAAAACTGAGCCCTAGATAATAAAGAAAAAAGTCTGAAAAATATTTTTGATTGTGTTATGAGAAAATGAGTCTAAAATTCAGCATTAGTCTTAACAACTAATGAAATACTTTCTCAGAAAAGTATTAGAAACTCAACAGAAAATTATCTTCTAGTTTTATATAAATGGCTATGTGGTTATGATCACTATGCATCAAGAAGGATATGATGAAACCACAAATGGGCAATGAAACGTACCAATATGTAAGGGAAGGAAGATTCTCTCAGGAAATAGTAAAATGAGGAACTAATTTAAAATGAAAAATTAAGATGAGGGAGATGGAGAACAGAATTTCAAAATTATGTTTGTGAAACCATGAAGGTAACCTCAGAATTATTCACCAGTTGTCCACATGCAGGAAGAAGAAGTCTTGTAGCGAATGGATATTGTTTTACTGGCCAGACATACATCTCCCCTTCTTCTAGAAACAAAGCTACTTTGCCCCCGTGCAGAGCCGTGTCCCCACCACACAATCATCAGTTCCCACTATCAGTTTGCGGGAGATCAGGTATTGGTTCTGGTTTCGGTCTTCCCAGAAAACTACATCCAACTCAGTTGGAACCACGGAAACTCAGCGGTCAGGAATTGCTAGAATTGTTGAGAAAGGCAAATTCACTTTTTCTGGAATAGCTAATCTGGCAGAATATAATGTAATTTCTTAGGAGATAGCTTATATTAGATGAAAGGCAACAAAAGAGAATATCAAGATGGTGATCGGCAGAGAAAGAGTAAGTTGACGAATTCAGCTGAAAAGAGCCAGGTTTAGCTCAGGGTTTTTAGTGTATGAATCAATAAATTCTCTTTTTTATACTTTTAAATAATCTATTTTCCCCCAATTATTTTTATTAGTTGGAGGCTAACTGCTTTACAATATTATAGTGGTTTTTGCTATACATTGACATGAATCAGGCATGGATTTACATGTGTTCCCCATCCCGATCCCCCCTCCCACCTCCCTCCCCTTCCCATCCCTCTGGGTTTTCCCAGTGCACCAGCCCTGAGTACTTGTCTCAGGCATCCAACCTGGGCTGGTGATCTGTTTAACCCTTCATAATATACATATTTCGATGATGTTCTCTCAGATCATCCCACCCTCGCCTTCTCCCACAGAGTCCAAAAGTCTGGTCTATCCATCTGTGTCTCTTTTTCTGTCTTTTATATAGGGTTATCGTTACCATCTTTCTAAATTCCATATATATGTGTTTAGTATACTGTGTTGGTGTTTTTCTTTGTGGTTTACTTCACTCTGTATAATGGGCTCCAGTTTCACCCACCTCATTAGAACGGATTCAAATGAATTCTTTTTAACAGCTGAGTAATATTCCATGGTGTATATGTACCACAGCTTTCTTATGCATTCATCTGCTGATGGGCATCTAGGTTGCTTCCATGTCCTGGCTATTATAAACAGTCCTGTGATGAACATTGGGGTGCACGTGTCTCTTTCACTTCTGGTTTCCTCCGTGTGTATGCCCAGGAGTGGGATTTCTGGGTCATATGGCAGTTCTATTTCCAGTTTTTTAAGGAATCTCCACACTGTTCTCCATAGTGGCTGAACTAGTTTGCATTCCCACCAACAGTGTAAGAGGGTTCCCTTTTCTCCACACCCTCTCCAGCATTTATTGCTTGTAGACTTTTGTATAGCAGCCATTCTGACTGGTGTGTAATGGTACCTCACTGAGGTTTTGACTTGCATTTCTCTGATAATGAGTGATGTTGAGCCCAGAGATAAGTCCACATACCTATGGACACCTTATCTTTAACAAAGGAGGCAAGAATATACAATGGAAAAAAAACAATCTCTTTAACAAGTGGTGCTGGGAAAACTGGCCAACCACTTGTAAAAGAATGAAACTAGAACACTTTCTAACACCATACACAAAAATAAACTCAAAATGGATTAAAGATCTAAATGTAAGACCAGAAACTATAAAACTCCTAGAGGAGAACATAGGCAAAACACTGTCCGACATAAACCACAGCAGCATCCTCTATGACCCACCTCCCAGAATATTGGAAATAAAAGCAAAAATAAACAAACAGGATCTAATTAAACTTAAAAGCTTTTGCACAACAAAGGAAACTATAAGCAAGGTGAAAAGACAGCCTTCAGAATGGGAGAAAATAATAGCAAACGAAGCAACAGACAAAGGATTAATCTCAAAAATATACAAAGCAGCTCCTGCAGCTCAATTCCAGAAAAATAAATGACCCAATCAAAAAATGGGCCAAAGATCTAAACAGACATTTCTCCAAAGAAGACATACAGATGGCTAACAAACACATAAATAATCTATTTTTGAAATGTGCAACAAATTACAAATTACACCATAATGAAGTTTGAGACTTTGGATGGTTCTTAAAGGTCATATAGGCCACTCTCAAACTTATACAATTCAATTAATAAATGAATATGTAGTTTCTACTTGAATTTTTTTGCATACTTCCTTCTGTACAAAGTAACTCTTTCTACTGAAAGATAGCTTAGCTGTAAAGCTATTTCTTGCATTGAAATGAAATGTGTCCCCTTTCAAATTCAAACTATTATTTCTCACTCTATTCTCAACCAATAAAGACAATTTCAATTAAACTATTACATTACATTTTCCTTTAAACTATTCCAAATATGATCAATCTATTAAAATATTTTTCATCCATATATATATAAATGGCTTACTGTGGTGCCAAGTACAGTGCTTGGCAAGAGATATAGGAACAATCTAGGTAAAGAAAAATTTATCCTCCCATAAATCATACTCTCTGTATGAGGAATAAGTAGATATGTAAAAATAAAGTAATGTTTATTGCTGTGACCATGAATGAACAAAATGATGAGAAGATGGTACCCTGGGAAGGAAAAATAGATACAGCGAAGGATCAAGGCATTCATCTTTTAATAGAAAATATTTCAGCTGAAACCTAAATGATATTAAAAAGGGACATCATGAGAAAACATGAAGAAAAAGCATTTCACACAGACAGGCAAAGCATCTCCAGACACATGATCACCAGGAGAAAACTGTTTTACTTATTTTCTGATTTCTCATGCCCTCTTTTCTGATACAGTCTAGAATTTTGTTCACCCAAAGTGTAAGTCCCAGAGATACATATATTTTTAACTAATTTTTAATGAACTCAAGTACAGGAAAATTATTATTTCCTATGATCTGATGCTCCAGTTCAATTAATGCAGCCCGAGATTGCATTAGCCTTTTTGGCAGTCAGATCGCATTATTGATTCATATTAATGAAGTACCATTTCAGTACAATTTTTAAAAATAATTTTTACCAGGTAATTAGTTTCAGCAATATGGCTCCTTTTCCTTGCACTCTTGGGAAGAGCTAAAATAAAGAATTGGGACTTTTGCAACAGAATTGTATAAAATAGTTATAATTAACATCAAAAAACTTTAATTCACTTGCTGTTGTATGAGTCTGGAAAATCTTTCTGTTCTTACTCTGCAAACAAATTCTTGATTTTTCTAGATTTTCACCTGCAGGCTTACAATGACTGGAGATAGGGAAGGCTTTCTGTTTAGAATTCATTGACTCTTTGCCTTTCTGAGATGACTCATTCGTTGCAGTCCCCATAATCGTCCTTCTTCCTGTGCTGCTGGGATTCTCCATGCTACGGTGATAAGCCGATCTGCACTGCTAGAACTCGCCATCCAGATACTAGAAACTTTCACTACTTTCACATAAACAAAAGATATGATTTTATTTATTTTTTTTAATTTTGTGATCATCTTTTTATCTTTTTCCGGTTCCTACCAGGTGCCTGCACCTTCAACATTCTGCTGTCCCAGAAAAGGTTATTCCTAATCTTTAATGGTCAGAATTTCTCTCTAATCAAATCTACAAACTTCTTTCCCTTTAGCACTTGCCATGCCTCTGTTTTTCTGTGGTTTTATTTGATTTTGTGTGTGTGTGAATAATCTGTAGTGAGATTGCACAGTAATAATGACATTAGCTAGCAATCCTCTTGGGATATTTCTACAGAAAATAATCTTCCACTGTCTTCATGATCATTGCTGCTCAGGGCTCAATTATAACTCTTAGAATAATGAAATTTCTATCCTCATTTCATAGGGTAGAACATGGATTATGATAAAGGCTTGTTGGATGGGTTGGTCTTTGAAGATAAATATTATAATTATATGGATTAAGTAGGTCATATCAATGCATGTTATTTACAGACATAGTTCAAAGTAAAGAAGAAGGAGAAAAAAAAGAAATTGCCATGACAATTGCACATGGTATGACCTTCAACTTGCTGATACATCTGCTGAAGTCATAGCTTGATATGTGGGCTTAGCTTTACCAACTACACCCAAGAGCATACTTAAGAGTCTTCAAAAAGTAACTTCTAGAAAACTTTTAGCCAAACCATAAACATTAATAGTAATATCAATAATTACTATATGTGATTTTATAGATAGCATGACTCAAATTTCTAATGTGTTACATTCTTTTATCTTAAATTTCTGACTTTCCTAGAAGTAAGAAGAATAGCTTGGACACTTATTTTCCAGGAAACATCATGTTGACATGCCATGATCGAAAAACTGACATTTTTTTATTTTTTAAACTTCATAGTCTTCCTAAATATTGTAAGACTTCTCTAAATTACTATTTTGTTAATATCCTAGCTATCTGTTCCCTGTATTATAGCCCTTGTTAATATCTAATACTGGGTTTACATAGTAGTAAAGAGATTAGGATAAAGAGGGTCAGCTGTTTCAGGCAAGGCATGGAATGTCTGGAAGTCACCATAACCAGAATCTACCTTCAGTTATTAAATAATAAAACACAATTTTCCTACTTAACCCAGAGGTAATCTGACTTTAGAACACTAATTCCCACTAACTAATCTCACAAGAGACTGATAGACACAACTCAGCTTTAACTATCAATTTATATTGAAAAATATTAATATAGAGGTATTAAGAAATTAAAAAAATAAACTGAGTAAATCCTAAGCTCAAGCATTAATTTGTTGTTGTAGTTCAGTTACTAAGTCATGTATGACTCTTTGCAACCCCATGGACTGCAGCATGCCAGGCTCCCCTCTCCTTCTCTGTCTCCTGGAGTTTGCTCAGTTTCATGTCTATTGACTCTGTGATGCTATCTAACCATCTCATCCACAGCTAATATAATGTCTGTAACTTGCTCAATTTTATTACACATCTGATCGCTCAGTTGGTAAAGAATCTACCTGCAATGCAGGAGTCCCCGGTTCAATTCCTTGGTTGGGAAGATCCATTAGAGAAGTGATAGGCTACCCACCCCAGTATTCTTGGGCTTCCCTTATGGCTCAGCTGGTAAAGAATAAGCCTGTAATGAGGGAGATCAGGATTTGATCCCCGGGTTTGGAAGATCCCCTGGAGAAGGGAAAGGTTACCCACTCCAGTATTCTGGCCTGGAGAATTCCACAGACAGTCCATGGGGTTGCAGAGAGTCAGACACGACTGAGCGACTTTCACTTCACTTCACTCTGAATAGAAGTGAATATGCAGGGTGACAGTACACAGCCTTGACCTACTCCTTCCCCAATTTGGAATCAGTCCATTGTTCCATGTCCAGTTCTAACTGTTGCTTCTTGATCTGCATACAGGTTTTTCAGGAGACAAGTAAGGTGGTCTGGTATTCCCATCTCAAAGAATTTTCCACAGTTTGTTGTGATCTACACAGTCAAAGGCTTTGGCATAATCAATAAAGCAGAAGTAGGTATTTTTTTCTGGAATTCTCTTGCTTTTTCTATGATCCAACAGATGTTGACAATTTGATCTCTGGTTCCTCTGCCTTTTGTAAATCCAGCTGGAGCATCTGGAAGTTCACAGTTCATATACTGTTGAAGCCTGGCTTGGAGAATTTTAAGCATTACTTTGCTAGTGTGTGAGATGAGTGCAATTGTGTGATAGCTTGGACATTCTTTGGTATTACCCTTCTTTGGGATTGGAATGAAAACAGACCTTCTCCAGTACCGTGGCCACTGCTGAGTTTTCCAGATTTGCTGACATATTCAGTGCAGCACCTTCACAGCATTATCTTTTAGGATTTTAAATAGATCAACTGGAATTCTATCTCCTCCACTAGCTTTGCTCATAGTGATGCTTCCTAAAGCCCATTTGAGTTTGCATTCTTGGATATCTGGCTCTAGGTGAATGATTACACCATCATGGTTATCTGGGTCAATAAGACCTTTTTTGTATATTTCTTCTGTGTATTCTTGCCACCACTTCTTAATATCTTCTGCTTCTGTTAGGTCCATACCATTTCTGCCCTTTATTGGGCCCATCTTTCCATGATGTGTTCCCTTGGTATGTCTAATTTTCTTGAAGAGATCTCTAGTCTTTCCCATTCTATTGTCTTCCTCTATGTCTTTGCATTGATCACTGAGAAAGGCTTTCTTATCTCTCCTTGCTATTCTTTAGAAATCTGCATTCATATGGGTATATCTTTTCTTTTCTCCTTTGCCTTTTGCTTCTCTTATTTTCATAGCAATTTGTAAGACCTCCTCAGACAAGCATTTTGCCTTTTTTCATTTCTTTTTCTTTGGGATGATCTTGATCACTGCCTCCTGTACAATGTTACAAACCTCCATCCATAGTTCTTCAGGCACCCTATCAGATGTAAGCCCTTGAATCTATTTGTCACTTCCACTGTATAGTCATAAAGGATTTGATTTAGGTCCTACCTGAATGGTCTATTGGTTTTTCCCTACTTTCTTCAATTTAAGTCTGATTTCAGCAATAAGGAGTTCATGATCTGAGCCACAGTCATCTCCTGGTCTTGTTTTTGATGACTGTATAGAGCTTCTCCATCTTTGGCTGCAAAGAATATAGTCAATCTGATTTCAGTATTTACCATCTGGTGATGTCCACGTGTAGAGTCTTCTCTTGTGTTGTTGGAAGAGGGTGTTTGCTATAACCAGTGCGTTCTCTTGGCAAAACTCTATTAGTCTTTGCCCTGCTTCATTCTGTACTCCAAGGCCAAATTTTCCTGCTACTCCAGGTAACTCTTGACTTTCTACTTTTGCATTCCAGTCCCCTATGATGAAAAGACATCTTTTTGGGGTGTTAGTTCCAGATGGCCTTGTAGGTCTTCATAGAACTGTTCAACTTCAGTTTCTTCAGCGTTACTGGTTGGGGCACAGACTTGGATTACTGTGAATGGTTTGACTTGGAAACAAACAGAGTTCATGCTGTCATTTTTGAGATTGCATCCAAGTACTGCATTTCAGACTCTTTTGTTGACTATGATGGCTACTCCATTTCTTCTAAGGGATTCTTGCCCACAGTAGTAGATATAATGGTCATCTGAATTGAATTACAGATGCTCAAATACTCACAAGCCATATCATTTGCTCATGTCAGAGAAGAGAGAGAGGGAGTGAGAAAGAAAGAAGGAGGAAAGGCAAGCATAGAAAGGAGAATAGACAGAAAAAAGATGAAAGGGACGACAGAAGGAAAGAAGGAAAAAGGAAGGAAGGGGAAAAATAAAACCAACAATGGTGTTCTTCCAACTGTTAATACCTCAGCCATCAATTTATTTTTAAATAAATTTTATAACAGAAATATTGAATAAGAGAACTAAAATTTATGCTATATATCTTATCTTTTTAAGTATATCTGAAGTTTTCAGATAACCATTGGACTTTTTACTCATTTAATGTAAATCTTCTCCTTTATATCACAATGCATATTAACATGGCACCTCTAGATAAAAAAGGAGTAGCAGCATTTCAATTTCCTAGAAATTGGCATACACTCGTCACAATAAAATCGTTAAAAATGCATAATAATAACTTATCTCTTGGACATTCTAAACTATAAACCTTCTGGAAGCTAAGAACAATAGAAACAACCCTGCCTCACTGTTTTGTCTATTTAGACTGTCTCTATCTCTGACATAATGTCTCTAAATAAAATAAAAGAATTATTTTGTAAACAATATTTTGGCTGGCAACCTTGAGGCCTCTGTTATTAATGGTTCTGTCAGAACTTCTACTAAAAGTGTTTCTGACTTTTACAGCCTCAAAGCATATTTGAAAGAACCCTGCCCATCTACGTATATATACAGAAGAGCTTCCAGCTTGAAATTCAGATACCACCTGAATTAGTTCAGGGTTTACATTGTTAATATTTAATTGGGCATTTGCAAAGGAGATATGCTGAACTTCGGAGTATATATTTAGGTAAAGGAGTCAGCAAACCATAGACAGACACCTATCTCTTGGCTGTACGTCTATCTTTATCTCATAAAAGCTTCTCTCATATTAAATTAATGCCAAAAATAGATAATGCATTTTTAAGTTGTATATTTCTTTTTCATAAGTTGTATTTGATGTTACTTTTGCAGTATCAAGGTGGTGATAATATTGTAACAGTCAGTATTCAAAGAGTAGTTTTACTTAGACTGTATATGCTTAACCTAAAAATTATCCATTATTCTCAAGCAGTAATTTATAATAGTGATGATAACCACAAATAATGTCAAAAGAGGAAAGAGAGCACTGTTTTTGTATATTCACAATTAGTTCAAGCTTGAGTGTGAGCTTTTGATTCATATTAAGTTTTTCTTATTTGAGGGGCTTCTTTGGGGGCTCAGACAGTTAAGAATCTGCCTGCAGTGCAGGAGACTAGGGTTTGAGACCTGGGTTGTACCCTCTCTAGTATTCTTACCTGGAAAAACCCCATGGACAGAGAGCCTGGCAGGCTACAGCCCATGGGATCGCAAAGAGTCAGACACAACTGAGCAACTAACACTAGCTAGTTTTCCCCCTTCTTCTTTCAGTCCAGGGAAGTTTATTACTAAGGGAGAGGTGAGCATGCTAGCAATTTAAAAATAATACAGCCTTCAATTTTGATACTGAATAATAACTTTTATATCAATGATTTTAATGTATGATGTAGTTATTTCACTGATTTAAATAGATGGAGTGTTTTTACTGAGCTTTAAACGTAAGAGATATATTGATTGTGAACAAAAACTTTCAGGTGGGGAAAGTATATTTTAATAAAAGTTGACAAGAGTAACTCTCAAAATGTTTTGCCAAGGAATGTCATGTTTAGGAGCCTGGACCCTGAATCCAGATTGTCTGGGTTTAAATCCCTGCTCGTCCCTTGTGAGGGGCTAAATAGAGAGACTCGTTTAACCTCCCTGCTTGTTTCTCTGTTGGTAAATACTGTGTTGAAAATGAAAGCAGTTCACAAATGAAGAATGTCTGGTGTATAACATGAATGCAACGAGTGTTCATAACTTGGAATAGCAAGAGTGCACCTGAGCTTGTGTGTGTCTGCATATCTCTTTGCATAACTAGTAAAAATAAGGCAGGTAGAAGAATAATATCCAAGACTGCCTTTTCCACTTTTCCAGTGTATGAGCATATATTACAATAATTAAGTAATCATGCAGATTGTGAAGGAGTAGTTGTTTTTAGATATATAAACCCAGTGACTAATTTAATCTCTGTACATTAAGATATATACCCATTATATATATATGAATGGCCTGCCATTTTTTCCCCCTAGAAGGGTATTATTTCAGATTAAAAAAAAAATGTTTTAAGAGATTTAAGATCCCATAATGAAATATTTTATGTATTTTCAAATAGTATTACACAAAAGGAAACAAACTTTGTGAAGCATTTTGCTTTTGTTGAGAAAAATAAAAAAAAAACCTTTTTTTTTCGGTTTGCTTTATACCAAATTTAATTAAAATGGTATGGAGAAGTCTATTAAAATTTAAGAGTTAGAGAAATTGTATATATTACAAATATTTTTATATTAAAACATAAAACATTAAAGAGAAATGAAACAAGAATTCCCTTTTTCTTCAAAATTAACTACTCAGATTTTTACCTTTGGTAGAACTAATGAAAACTAGTAAGCTTCAATGATAAGTTTAAATAGAATTTTATCTCTTCATGTATATGAATAACATGATAGTGAGTTATATATTGATTTTTATTAAGTTCTTTGAAAATAACATCATATTATGTAACTTTTTTGTCCTTCTAACATTGAGGATTGGCACCTGTTTAAAAATATAAATTTTTTAGGAGTAAAGTCATTACTGCATTTCACCTATAGTTATTTTAGCCACAGTAAATATTTGTACATTTTATGGAATCTTT
The DNA here is from genome assembly GCF_910594005.1 of Cervus elaphus. NCBI lineage: Eukaryota > Metazoa > Chordata > Mammalia > Artiodactyla > Cervidae > Cervus > Cervus elaphus. The sequence goes on from NC_057831.1 coordinate 12,657,181, forward strand.
TTTACAAAAATATTTAAATTACAGAGTGCATATATTTTTAAAAAATAGATAGTTTTTTTTTTTTACTTTACAATTGCTTGTATCTGAAATAACCCCTTAGCTGATAAAATTGATAAAACAACAGTTCAGTAGCTTAACTGCAGCCAGTTATTTATACTCCAAAAAGCCAAATGACACTGATTGCAACCACATAATTGATGAGTTAAATGAGTTTTATGTTCCCAAAACAATTTTAAAGCTGAGTAACCCAAATTTATTAGCCATATCCAGATGGAATATAAAGTCAATATATTGCTATTTATGTATCAAGTCAGAGAAAATTATTAAGGATGATTTCAGTCTTGGATGGTTAGGGTAGGAGACCTTGGTTAAATTCTGAGGCTATAATTCAAGGAAATTTTGGTAGCTTCAAAGCTAGTGTAACAAATAAGATAACTGTGCTGTAATAGACTTTAGCTGAATTATTTTCTTGACTGAAAAAAATGTACAACTGAAGTTGAAGTAGCAACTCTATAAAACATTTCAAGATATACTGTTGGAAAGAAGTATTTTATTCAGGCTTATTAGTAAATAAGCCTTCATATTCATGGAACTTATAAAAATTATATATAGATAGATATTTTTATACAACTAAAATAAACATGAGCTATTGGCAAGTATTTAAAAATCAGTCTATTTTAGCACCATTTTATAATTGAAAATTGGAAAGATATTTTCTAAGAATGGTAAAGTACTAAATGGCTTTAGCTGAAAATAATAGCATGCATCTTGATCCTTAATAATTATCATGAACATAATAATCATTATATATCAAAAGATATTAAAGGGTACATGAAAAGGAAGATTAAAAATGCATTTTTTCATAGACACCAGGGTTTTTCATTCTAGTTTTAAGTGATATTAGATAGAAAACATGGGAATCAGCTCCTAAACTTCAAGTTATTCACTGTAATTGTGGACAAGATAGTTAAATCCTCAGGATAGTATGTTCAAGCATACTTTATTTCAAACTGTACCTGCATAGCCCATTAATATGTAATGTCAAGAAAAGTGAAGATTTGAGATTTTATCCTATAACAAGGTAGCAAGTTAATTTGCAAGGGTTTCATGAATGCTTGGAGAACATATGAGGCTCCTGGGTCAGAAACAAAGAACTGTATTAGATATAGCACTTCAGGTGGTATTAGTAATTAGCATATTTGTGTCAGTTTCCTTTGCTTCCCAGTTCCACAAAGACAAAGAAGATTGGCTTGGGTGGATGACTTCACTTATAATGGGCTGTGTTTTAGGAAAAGAATCTGAGCATAAGCAGGCCTATCTTATACTCCAGAGAGAAAATTATTTTTATTATACTAGGCAATAAGCATGTTTCCCCTTTGCTCCAGAGGAAGACAAAGTATCTTCAAAGGCTGCTCACTATACAAACAGCCTTGAAAAGATACCCAGAACAAAATGGCAGCCAGTGTCTATTGCAAGGTATACAGAATTGTGAGTACTATGAAAGCATGTCTTCCAACAGAATAAGCACTATTCATTTATTCAAAAATATTATTGGGGTTCCCAGGTGGTGCAATGGTAAAGAATCTGCCAGCCAATGCAGGAGACAAGAGACATGGGTTTGATCTCTGGGTCAGAAAGATCCCCCTAGTGGAGGAATTGACAACCCACCCCAGTATTCTTGCCTGGAGAATTTCAGGGATGGATGAGCCCGGTGGTCCTCATTCCATGGGGTCACAAAGAGTCAGACACGACTGAGCAACTGATCATGCACACACGCACTGTATCTAGACACTTTTCTAGGCATTCACAGCACAGAGATAGACAGTCCAGCTCTCTGCTCTTGTGAAGGTCCCTTGCTGTCAGGCCTTAAGCAAGACAGAGAATTCCAGGAAGTGTTTAGGTTAATGACACTAAAAGACACTCAGTATCTGTAAGAAAATCATATAATTGGGTCAGAGAAGGATTTTTTGAGATCTCTTTTGAAACTGAAATCATAAGATCTAGGGAAATAAGAATCATGATAGATGGAAAAGTGAGAAAGAAGGCCCTGAGAGTTGAATAAAAATAAAGATGGTATGTTAATAAGTTTGAAATAGACATACAGACAAATTCCTACACAAATATATATTTTACCTTTTTCAAGATGAAATATAAAGCATAAAAACCCCTATAGCCATTGAAGAAATTGTATCAATATTTGAAAATTTTTCTTTCAGAGCAAATGTGTTTGACACACAATTTTTAGAAAATAATCAACAAGTATACCTGAGAATTCTAATATAATGTAAACTTCTCAAAATAAGAAGGGATATAAAAAGAAGGAAACATTCCCCAATACAGTGTATAATCCTGGTGTGAATTTAATGCTTAAATCAGAAGAATGGAGTGTGGAAAGGATATTAATGGCCAATCCCTATTCAGAAACAAAGAATAAAAACCTATCAATAAAATATTATTGAATAAAGAAAAGACTTTCAAATAGGAAAGGTGGCCAACTTGTTCTGCATATTGTTAAGAGCTCGTGGCTCATGATTACAATTCTCGGCACTTCATTCCTTATGACCTTAACCAAGACTGTTCTCAATGAAAAGGTGGAGAAGAAAGTCCAATTAGCATGAGTTGAGGAGGAAACAAGAGTATCAAGTGACATCATGCATATCAAACCAGTTCTTTTACTTTAAAGTGTTAAGATGCAGCTCAGATGTCTTCTCTCTGAAATCTTTCTTAATTCTTCAGACTCAATAAAATGTCCATTCTCTGATTTTAGTGCTTATCGTGTTTGTGGTTAATAGAGTGCCACTCCATAGAGTGTCTCATCTCTTCTCTTTCTGTCAAAACTATGTCTTTGTGTGTTGAAAGTGATTGGTAGAAGATTTATAAATCAAGTTAAATTGATTTGGAGTGTAAGGTAATATTAAAATTTATTGAATTTAATAATTGTGCATCTTTTAAAGGATTCACATTATTATTAATAAGACCTAGATTCATTCATAACCAGTGATATTGTAACAGCATGCCAACAGCTCCATATATTGGCATAAGCATAGTACCACATTTAGATATGTGTTCAAATGCAAGTACATTAGTTAAACTCACCATCATGATGTTTTCGTAAAGATCATGTAATATTTGGAGGCTACTTAGGTTGTCAAAGCAAGGCAACAGGAGACCATTTTCACACTATTTATAAGTGTTAAAAATACAGCCTATGTAGGGGTAAGTGTGTAAACAACTCAAAATAATAAAATTTTAATCCAAACTTTATTCAAGCTTTATCACAACTTGGAACAAAACTAAATATAGAACTGAATGTGACTTTCTCTGCCATCAAAAGCATGCTTTCTCTGAAACTTTACATTTTTCAATTTAGCTTCTCTAGAATAACAGTTGATGAGAGTACTTGTTTTCACTTCCTCATTTGGATAATAAAACATAGATCTTTGAAGATGTGTGGTTTTGTTTATGTTTTATTTTGATTTATAATAATACTCTCTTGGCAAGACCAAGGGATGTTTATAAGTGGAAATGAAAGTAGTTTTTGTTTGACTATCATCTCTTTTTTACATGCCTGAACAAAGCTCTATGAAAGTGTCATACATATAAAAACTTACTTAGCCAAAACCAGTCCCTTGCTTTAAAAAAACCTATCTCATAATTTCTATTCTGTATATATTTTTGCTTCACTATATTTATATCACATACAAAACTTTGAAGACAGTTTGCTTATAAAGGTGATTACAAAGGAATGTAAAACATTTCTTTGGGCAATCTAGGGAAATATATTTTTTTAATCGATGTGTGTACATCTGGATATGGTATCTTTTGTAAAATACCTGAGAGAAATTGAATAGGTGCTAACTGATCTGTCTTCCATTTCATAGTTAGGCCTGAGTTACTGGTTTAGTTTCAAATCATACACTCAAGAAAATATATTGAAAAAAATTATATATATTTGAAAATGTCTCAGCTATTAAAAGTTGAGGTCCTTGTTAATAAAGAAGATCATGGTTTTCAGATACTAATAAAATTCAGGTATATATTAACAGATAGTCTGGGCTTCGCAGGTGGTGTCAGTGGTAAAGAATCCACATGCCAATGCAGGAGACACAAGAGACCTGGGTTCAATCCCTGGGTCGGGAAGATCCCCTGGAAAAGGAAATGGCAACCCACTCCAGTATTCTTGCCTGGGAAATCCCATGGACAGAGGAGCCTGGAGGGCTCCAGTCCATGGGGTTCACAAAGAGCAAACATGTACACATTATGTACACATATATATACCCTAATTAAGGTTTGGGAATTCTGATTCATTGGAAAGAAATGATGAGATTCACAGTGATGAAGTCATTTTTGCTTCATTCTCACTTCTTGCTTTGTTTACTGTCCCATACCCCACTTCCTTTTTTAGCCAACCTTCTCAGCCTCTTCAGTTTTCTATTTCAGAAATACCTTCTTGAGCCCAATCAGATATTATTTTCATTCTGCCACTACCTGAAAAGTTAATTAATTAATTCCACTCTGCCCAATCTAATTATCATTTCTCAGTCCCTCCTCTTTGACTTATTAGCAATATCTTGCAGTCAAATGCTCTACCACTGAGCTTATTAGCAATATTTTGAATCCCCTTTATCTTTGAAACATTATCTCTGCTTGTCTTCTGAACTCACATTTTCCAGGTTTTTAATTTGTTTCCTTATCTGGTTGCTCCTTCTTATTCTCTTTTAATAGTGCTGTATCACCTCCCCATACTGTAATGCCTCAGCAGTTAGACCTTTCATCTCTTTTCTTTTCCATCTTCATCCAAGCCCTTAGTGATATCGTCCAATTGTATTATTTTTGAATAGCACTTTATAGTAATGACGACTATGTGTATATGTCTACAGTTCTCTCCTGAACTTTAGATTCATAATCACCTAAGTAATCAGTGTTTTGGTTTTGATTCTTATAAACATTCTAAACTTAAAATCCCTAAAGCTGAGCCTTTTAATCACCAACCATCCCTCCACATCACCACCACTCAAGCTGTCTCTTCTCAGAAAGTTGCCCTTTCATGAATAGCAACCTTATCATTTCAGATATTCAGGCCAAAACCTTTGGTAGCCCTTCAAGTCTCTTTCTTTCCACCTCTTTTCCAATTTCCAGAAACTAGTCTCCTAATGTCTTCTGTGACCACATTTCAAGCTGTTTTCCCACATAGCAGTAAGATAATCCTGTTAAAACATAATTCATAAAACATAGAACCCTTGGGGACTTCCCTGGTGGTCCAGTGGTTAAGACTATGATTCCAATGCAAGGGGCAAAGGTTCAATCCCTGGTCGGGGAACTGAAATCCCACATGCTGTGCAGCGTGACCTAAAATAAAATAAAATAAAAATAAAGGACCTTGTGTCCCCCAGAACATTAAAAAAATAAAATGAACCCTTGAATAGGCCTCTAGTTCACTATATATCAAAGATTTTAGAGATGTCTAAGCAAATACATGCTTAGACATGGAACAACAGACTGGTTGCAAATAGGAAAAGGAGTACGTCAAGGCTATATATTGTCACCCTGCTTATTTAATTTCTATGCAGAGTACATCATGAGAAACACTGGGCTGGAAGAAGCACAGGCTAGAATCAAGATTGCCCAGAGAAATATCGATAAACTCAGATATGCAGATGACACCACCCTTATGGCAGAAAGTGAAGAAAAACTAAAAAGCCTCTTGATGAAAGTGAAAGAGGAGAGTCAAATAATTGGCTTAAAGCTCAACATTCAGAAAACTAAGACCATGGCATCTGGTCCCATTACTTCATGGGAAATAGATGGGGAAACAGTGGAAAGAGTGGCTGACTTCATTTTGGGGGGCTCCAAAATCACTGCAGATGGTGATTTCAGCCATGAAATTAAAAGACGCTTACTCCTTGGAAGGAAAGTTATGACCAACCTAGACAGCATATTAAAAAGCAGAGACATTACTTTGCCAACAAAGGTCCGTCTAGTCAAGGCTATGGTTTTTCCAGTGGTCACATATGGATGTGAGAGTTGGACTATAAAGAAAGCTGAGCGCCGAAGAATTGATATTTTGAACTGTGGTGTTAGAGAAGACTCTTGAGAGTCTTTTGGACTGCAAGGAGATCCAACCAGCCCATCCTAAAGGAGATCAGTCCTGGGTGTTCACTGGAAGAACTGATGCTGAAGCTGAAACTCCAGTACTTTGGCCACCTCATGCAAAGGGTTGACTCATTGGAAAAGACCCTGATGCTGGGAGGGATTGGGGGCAGGAGGAGAAGGGGACAACAGAGGATGAGATGGCTGGATGGCATCACCGACTCGATGGGCATGAGTCTGAGTAAACTCCGGGAGTTGGCGATGGACAGGGAGGCCTGGCGTGCTGCGATTCATGGGGTCACAAAGAGTCGGACACGACTGAGCGACTGAACTGAACTGAGCTGATATTTGAATGCAATCCACAGCCCCGCTGTTCTGGACTCACACCAGCCGTGCTCCTGAGCCACTCTTGCTCTGCCTGGAATTCTGCCCTGCCTGTCTGCGTGCCTTGACACTTGTCCAGATCTTTACTAAAATGCCATTTGATTTATTGAAGCTTTTCTTTGCTGTTCTGTTAAAATGGCAATTTGTTCCGTTCCTTATTTTTCTTCCTTACATTTATCACCATATAATATGCGACTTATTTTACGTACATGTTGTGGTGTGTGTGTGCGCACGCACGCTTAGTCATGTCCAACTCTTTGTGACCCGTTGGACTGTTGCCCGCAAGGCTCCTCTGTTCATGACATTTCCCAGGCAAGAAGACTGGAGTGGGTCACCATTTTCTCCTCTAGAGAATCTTCCACACCCAGGGATTGAAACCACGTCCCTTATGTCTCCTGCATTGACAGGTGGATTCCTTACCACTAGTTAGACCTGGGATACACATTATATATTTTGTTATTTCCTGATTCACTCCACTAAAATGTAAATTCATAAATGACATCTAATTCTGTAAAATTGTGATTTTGTACATTTCAAAAACACCTTTTTTGTTATTCTGATACCTTTTGATTTCAATAACAAAGACAGACTTGACTTCATTACTTGCTACTGATCAGTTTTTTCTATTTACTTTCACACTTCTTGAAATTAAGAAAAATTGATGTCTTAATGTGGAAAATGAATATATGATAAATGTGAAACTAATGTGATTCATGACTTTCCTTTAAAAATGCAGAAAATATATTTCGAACATGAAAATTCTTTTCTCTGGCAAGTACTTTGGTAACATATTCTACACTTTCCACAAAATTATATTATCATCCTTTTTGAATTAGAGCTGTTACAATAGTCTCTCTTCTAGGACAAAGTCAGTCCTCAGACAGTGTAAGTAAAACAGAGTAACTTATAAGTTACTTTAGATATATTTTAGAAGAAACTTCCTGGACTCAAATTACTTGTCCTAAATCAAGCAGTTTCCTGTTCTTAGACTGCTTTAACTAATGATTTGAGATACAAGACAATTATGATACAGTGGAAGCAAAAAGTATATAATGGCAAAATCATTTTCCAAAATCACAGTGGGGCTAATGTAGGTTAAAGGGCCTGCTGGTCTTACTGTTCTTCTGTCCACTATGTCACTAACGTTTCACACTCCTCCTTATTTGTGAAAGGTTAGTTAGTTTGATTCTGCATTGTATGGCAAATACTCTAAATTGGAAAGTTGTACCCAAATTTTGTTTCTATGCAGTGATAAATGAAACTAAATATATTATAATGCAGTTGCTTGGATTACTAAGGAATAAGGAAAAAACATAGGAAATTGCAGAAATAAGGCTATCAGGTGCAAATATTAAATAATTTTTAGTGCTTTGCTTACTCAATAAAAAATAATATATTATTCAAATGAAATGCAAAAGCAGGAAAAAAACATTGACAAAGAGATAAGGATAAAAGCTACTGAATATAAAGGTATAAAGTTTAAGTGAAAATAACCCAAGATCTTTTCTACTACCATTTAAAGATCCAGATATTTCAGGAAATTAGACGTAAATGAAGAGCGAATGTGATCTTTCCATTAGTGCAATCTTTTATGGACTTAAATATTCCTATGGGCACAGAGTACATTATTTTTGAATATTATAAGAATGAAATCAATTATAAGGAAGAAATATCGCTAGTGTTTAGGGACCTAAATGAATGTTGCTTTCTTGACATTTTTGTTCCACTATAGAAGCTTAAAGGAAGACATTAATGTTTATTTCCCTCTATTCTTGGGTCTAATTAAACATGATTAGCTGTGCAAAGTAAGAGAAAACCCAGTAAGACAGTAGGTGCTGAGAGAGGGCATCAGAGGGCAGACAGACTGAAACCACAATCACAGAAAACAAGCCAATCTGATCACATGGACCACCGCCTTGTCTAACTCAATGAAACTAAGCCATGCCATGTAGGGCCAACCAAGATGGTCGGGTCATGGTGGAAAGATCTGACAGAATGTGGTCCACCGGAGAAGGGAATGGCAAACCACTTCAGTATTCTTGCCTTGAGAACCCCACGAACAGTATGAAAAGGCAAAAAGATAGGACACTGAAAGATGAATTCCCCAGGTTGGTAGGTGCCCAATATTCTACTGGGGATCAGTGGAGAAATAACTCCAGAATGAATGAAAGGACGGAGCCAAAGTAAAAACAACCCCAGTTGTGGATGTGACTTGTGATAGAAGAAAGGTCCGGTGCTGTAAAGAGCAATATTGTATAGGAACCTGGATGTTAGGTCCATGAATCAAGGCAAATTGGAACTGGTGAAACAGGAGATGGCAAGCGTGAACATGGACATTCTATAAATCAGCAAACTAAAATGAACTAGAATAGGTGAATTTAACTCAGATGACCATTATATCTACTACTGTGGGCAAGAATCCCTTAGAAGAAATGGAGTAGCCATCATAGTCAACAAAAGAGTCCAAAATGCAGTACTTGGATGCAATCTCAAAAACAACAAAATGATCTCTGTTCATTTCCAAGGCAAACCATTCAATATCATGGTAATCCAAGTCTATGCCCCGACCAGTAATGCTGAAGAAGGTGAACTTGAATGGTTCTGTAAACACTCACAACACCTTTTAGAATGAATACCCCCAAAAGATGTACTTTTCATTATAGGGGACTGGAATGCAAAAGAAGGAAGTCAAGAAACACCTGGAGTAACAGGCAAATTTGGCCTTGGAATACAAAATGAAGCAAGGCAAAGGCTAATAGAGTTCTGCCCAAAGAACACTGGTAACAGCAAACACCCTCACCCAACAACACAAGAGAAGACTCTACACATGGACATCAAGAGATGGTCAATACTGAAATCAGATTGATTATATTCTTTGCAGCCAAAGATGGAGAAGCTCTATACAGTCATCAAAAACAAGACCAGGAGATGACTGTGGCTCAGATCATGAACTCCTTATTGCTGAAATCAGACTTAAATTGAAGAAAGTAGCGAAAACCACAAGACCATTCAGGTAAGACCTAAATCAAACCCCTTATGACTATACAGTGGAAGTGAGAAATAGATTTAAGGGACTAGATCTGATAGACAGAGTGCCTGATGAACTATGGATGGAGGATCGTGACATTGTACAGGAGACAGGGAGCAAGACCATCCCCAATAAAAAGAAATAGAAAAAAACAAAATGGCTGTCTGAGGAGGCCTTACAAATAGCTGTGAAAAGAAGTGAAGAGCAAAAGAGAAAAGGAAAGATATATCCATGTGAATGCAGAGTTCCAAAGAATAGCAAGGAGAGATAAGAAAGCCTTCCTAAGTGATCAGTGGAAAATAAAGGAAGACAATAGAATGGACAATATTAGAGAATTCTTCAAGAAAATTAGAGATACCAAGGGAACATTTCCTGCAAAGATGGGCTCAATAAAGAACAGAAATGGTATGGACCTAACAGAAGCAGAAGGGATTAAGATATTAAGAAGATATTAAGATATTAAGAAGAGGTGGCAAGAATACACAGAAGAACTGTACAAAAAAGATCTTCATGACCCAGAAAATCATGATGTTGTGATCATTCACCTAGAGCCAGACATCCTGGAATCTGAAGTCAAGTGGGCCTTAGGAAGCATCACTACGAACAAAGCTAGTGGAGGTGATGGAATTCCAGTTGAGCTATTTCAAATCCTAAAAGATGATGCTGTGAAAGTGGGGCACTCAATATGCCAGCAAATTTGGAAAACTCAGCAGTGACCACGGGACTGGACAAGGTCAGTTTTTATTCCAATCCCAAAGAAAGGCAATTTCAAAGAATGCTCAAACTACCACACAATTGCACTCATCTCACACCCTAGCAAATAATGCTCAAAATTCTCCAAACCAGACTTCAACAATATGTAAACCGAGAACTTCCAGATGCTCAATCTGGATTTACAAAAGGTGGAGGAACCAGAGATCAAATTGCCAACATCCGTTGGATCATTGAAAAAGCAGGAGAGCTCCAGAAAAACATCTACTTCTGCTTTATTGACTATGCCAAAGCCTTTGATTGTGTGAATCACAATCAACTGTGGAAAATAATGAAAGAGATGGGAATACCAGACCACCTGACCTGCCTCTTGAGAAACCTGTATGCAGGTCAGGAAGCAATGGTTAGAACTACACATGGAACAACAGACTGGTTCCAAATCGGGAAAGGAGTACGTCAAGGCTGTATATTGTCACCGTGCTTATTTAACTTATATTCAGAGTACATCACATGAAACGCTGGGCTGAATGAAGCACAAGCTGGAATCAAGATTGCCAGGAGAAATTACAATAACCTCAGATATGCAGATGACACCACCCTTATGGCAGAAAGTGAAGAAGAACTAAAGAGCCTCTTGATGAAAGTGAAAGAGGAGAGTGAAAAAGTTGGCTTAAAGCTCAACATTCAGAAAACTAAGATCATGACATCTGGTCCCATCACTTCATGGCAGCCACATGGGGAAACAGTGGAAACAGTGACCGTCCTTATTTTTCCGGGCTCCAAAATCACTGCAGATGGTGACTGCAACCATGAAATTAAAAGACACTTGCTCCTTGGAAGGAAAGTTATGACCAACCTAGACAGCATGTTAAAAAGCAGAGACATTACTTTGTCAACAGAGGTCCATCTAATGAAGGCTATGGTTTTTCCAGTAGTCAAGTATGGATGTGAGAGTTCAACTATAAAGAAAGCTGAGTGTAGAAGAATTGATGCTTTTGAATTGTGGTGTTGGAGAAGACTCTTGAGAGTTCCTTGGACAGCAAGGAAATCCAACCAGTCCATCCTAAAGGAAACCAGCCCTGAATATTCATTGGAAGGACTGATGCTGAATCTGAAACACCAGTACTTTGGCCACCTGATAGGAAGAGCTGACTCATTTGAAAAGATCCTGATGATGGGAAAGATTGAGGGCAGGAGGAGAAGGGGGCGACAGAGGATGAGATTGTTGGATGGTATCACCAAGTCAATGGACACGAGTTCAGGTAAGCTCTGGGAGTTGGTGATGGACAGGGAGGCCTGCTGTGCTGCTGTCCATGGGGTCGCAAAGAGTTGGACACGATTGAGCGACTGAACTGAACTGAACAGTGCTGGATTGATTGTCTTTGATACATAATGTCTCAAGTCCCTTAACTATAAATACTTATAATAACCTTCTGCCTTAGAGGAGCTTTGTGATATTTACTAAGATCCAAGAAATCCCAAGAAATTATTGATTTACCAGGATAGAAAGCAAAATGCTAAGTAGAAATATGCAATGAATAACTTTGTGTTGCTGTTTCCTTGTAACCATCATTATGATTCATGTTATTCCAATATAAAAGGATATCTTATAATGATATCAAAACTTCTAGGAAAGCTTTTATTTTGTTTCTTCTAGCCAGACAACAATTTCATTTAATACTAAGATATTTCCAAAATCAAAAATTGGGAGTAAAGTATGTATTTTGTATTTAATGCAATCCATCAGCTGAGGAAAGATATAGGTGCAACAATAATAAATGCAAAGTTGCATAAAGTCTACAGGTTAAAGAAATAGAGAAATAAAAATATAAAGGTTTCTATGATAAAAAGAGGTTTCCAGCAAAATAATTTTCATATGAAATTTCACATGACATTTTCAAAATGTAGGCAACAATAGCCAAAGAAAAGTAAATATAGAAAATATTTTGATATGAATTTTATCATGTGTATGAATGAAAGTGTCTTGATATTCTTCTAGTAGGAAAAAGGTTTAAGTGACTTCAAAATGTTAGAAAACCAGTTCAAGGCCTCAGAAACTCTGGCAGTAGTTTGAATCAAAGTAAAAGAGTAGCAGATTAAAAAAGTGACATAATTTGGTATATCCTTTAAATTTCCATTTTTCATCTGTGAGTTAATGCTATAGGTAATATTTTGCTAATTTAATTGGGATTTCTGTGACTTTTATAAGCTGTGTATACTTTTTAATGATTATCCATTTCCATTTATCCATTTCTGAGTCACTTATTGAAGTTCTTTGTCCAGTCATCACTTATGGTTTTTACTTTTTCCTCATAAACTTGTAGGAATTGCTTCTACTGTCTAGATACTAGTCTCACATGAATTTCAAATGTTGAAATTGATCTCTGCACAGGGTACCTTCTCTCTGTTGTTATGGTCAATATTTAGAATTTTAGATCAATTTTTACCTTTTGGTTAATGCTAGTTGAATACTATTCAATCCATCACCTCCCTAAGGTTCTTTTCTTTTTTTTGTTCTCCTATTTTATTACCTTTATAGTTACCTTTGTTGTATTTTGGTCTTCAGTCCAGCAGAAATCCACTTATGTACAATTTTTATTTTCCATACATAAGAAAGTTTTCAAAACACTATTTACTTCATAATTCATTATTTTCCTATTAACTGATGAAACAATCTTTATGAGATATAAATTTTCCTAATATGCAAGTGTCCATCATTGAGGCCTTTAACTTGTTCATTGGTTTTGACTTTTAGATTTATATTAACAGCAAGTTTTTACTACAGTTCAGTTCAGCTCAGTCACTCAGTCGTGTCCAACTCTTTGAGACCCCATGGACCAGTGCACGCCAGGCATCCCTGTCCATCATCAACTCCCAGATTTTACCCAAACTCATGTCCATTGAGTCGGTGATACCATCCAACCATCTCATCCTCTGTCATCCCTTTCTCTTCCCATCTTCAATCTTTTCCAACATCAGAATCTTTTCAAATGAGTCAGTTTTCACATCAGGTGGCCAAACTATTGGAGTTTCAGCTTCAGCATCAGTCCTTCCTATGAATATCCAGGACTGATTTCCTCTAGGCTGGTAGGTTGGAACTCCATGCTGTCCAAGGGGCTCTCAAGAGTCTTCTTCAACACCACAGTTCAAAAGCATCAGTTCTTCTGTGCTCAGCTTTCTTTATAGTCCAACTCTCACATCCATACATGACTCCTGGAAAAACAATAGCCTTCACTAGATGTACCGTTGTTGGTAAAGTAAGGTCTCTGTTTTTTAATATGCTGTCTAGGTTGGTCATAACTTTTCTTCCAAGGAGCAAGTGTCTTTTAATTTCATGGTTGCAGTCACCATCTGCAGTGATTTTGAAGCCTGGAAAAACAAAGTCAGCCACTGTTTCCAATGTTCCCTGTCTAGTTGCCATGAAGTGATGGAACTTGGTGCCATGATCTTAGTTTTCTGAATGTTGAGTTTTAAGGTAACTTTTTCACTCTCCTCTTTCACTTTCAAGAAGCTCTTTAGCCCTTCTTTGTTTTCTGCCATAAGGGTGGTGTCATTTGCATATCTGAGGTTATTGATATTTCTCCCAGCAATCTTGATTCCAGCTTGTGCTTCATCCAGTCTGGCATTTCGCATGATGTACTCTGCATATAAGTTAAATAAGCACGGTGACAATATACAGCCTTGACATACTCCTTTCCCGATTTGGAACCAGTCTGCTCTTCCATGTCCAGTTCTAACTGTTGCTTCCTGACCTACATACAGATTTTTCAAGAGGCAGGTCAGGTGGTTGGGTATTCCCATCTCTTTCATTATTTTCCACAGTTGATTGTGATCCACACAATCAAAGGCTTTGGCATAGTCAATAAAGCAGAAGTAGATGTTTTTCTGGAGCTCTCTTGCTTTTTCAATGATCCAATGGATGTTGGCAATTTGATCTCTGGTTCCTCCACCTTTCGTAAATCCAGCTTGAGCATCTGGAAGTTCTCGGTTTACATATTGTTGAAGTCTGGTTTGGAGAATTTTGAGCATTATTTGCTAGGGTGTGAGATGAGTGCAATTGTGCAATAGTTTGAGCATTCTTTGAAATTGCCTTTCTTTGGGATTGGAATGAAAACTGACCTTTTCCATTCCTGTGGCCACTGCTGAATTTTCCAAATTTGCTGGCATATTGAGTGCCACACTTTCACAGCATCATCTTTTAGCAATTGAAATAGCTCAACTGGAATTCCATCACCTCCACTAGCTTTGTTCGTAGTGATGCTTCCTAAGGCCCACTTGACTTCAGATTCCAGGATATCTGGCTCTAGGTGAATGATAACACCATCATGATTTTCTGGGTCATGAAGATCTTTTTTGTACAGTTCTTCTGTGTATTCTTGTCACCTCTTCTTAATATCTTCTGCTTCTGTTAGGTCCATACCATTTCTGTTCTTTATTGAGCCCATCTTTGCATGAAATGTTCCCTTGGTATCTCTAATTTTCTTGAAGAGTTCTCTAGTATTGTCCATTCTATTGTCTTCCCCTATTTCTTTGCCTTGATCACTTAGGAAGGCTTTCTTATCTCTCCTTGCTATTGTTTAGAACTCTGTATTCAAATGGGTATATCTTTCCTTTTTTTCTTTGCATTTCACTTCTCTTGTTTTCATAGCTGTTTGTAAGACCTCCTCAGGCAATCATTTTGCCTTTTTTCTTTTGTTTTTATTGGGGATGGTTTTGATCACTGCCTCCTTTACAATGTCACTAACCTCTGTCCATAGTTCTTCGGGCATTCTATCAGATCTAATCCCTTGAATCTATTTGTCATTTCCACTGTAATCATAAGGGAATTGATTTAGGTCCTACCTGAATGGTCTTGTGGTTTTCCCTACTTTCTTCAATTTAATTTGGCAATAAGGAGTTCATGATCTGAGCCACAGTCATCTCCCAGTCTTGTTTTTGATGACTGTATAATGCTTCTCCATCTTTGGCTGCAAAGAATATAATCAATCTGATTTCGGTGTTGGTCATCTGACAAAATGTGGTCCACTGGAGAAGGGAATGGCAAACCACTTCATTATTCTTGCCTTGAGATCCCCATGAACAGTATGAAAGGGCAAAAAGATAGGACACTGAAAGGTGAACTCTCCAGGTCGGTAGGTGTCCAATATGCTACCAGATATCAGTGGAGAAATAACTCCAGAAAGAATGAAGGGACAGAACCAAAGCAAAAACAACAGACTGGTGATGGCAGTTAAATCTGATGCTATAAAAAGCAATAATGCATAGGAACCTGGAACGTTAAGTCCTTGAATGAAGGCAAATTGGAAGTGGTCAAACGGGATGGCAAGAGTGAGCATTGACATTTTTGGAATCAGCGAACTAAAATGGACTGGAATGGGTGAATTTAACTCAGATGATCATTATATCTACTACTGTGGACAAGAATCCCTTAGAAGAAATGGAGAAGCCATCATAGTCAACTGAAGAGTCCAAAATGCAGTCTTGGATGCAATCTCAAAAATGACAGAATGACCTCTGTTCGTTTCCAAGGAAAATCATTCACAGGAATCCAAATCTATGCCCCAACTAGCAATGCTGAAGAAACTGAAATTGAACGGTTCAATGAAGACCTATAAGATCTTCTAGAACTAACACCCAAAATGATGTCTTTTTTGTTATAGGGCACTGGAATGCAAAAGTAGGAAGTCAAGACATACCTGGAGTAACAGGCAAATTTTGCCTTGGAGTACAGAATGAAGCAGGGCAAAGGCTAATAGCATTTTGCAAAAAGAATGCACTGGTCATAGCAAACACCCTCTTCCAACAACACAAGATAAGTTTTTTGCTACAGTGGTCCTATAACTTATTTTACTGGCTGACAGGGCAAGTTCTTCCCAATACCCTCTACTTTGCACTTCTCTCTCAGAGTTGACCTAACTTTCTAAGGATTATTCTCCTACATTTGTCTTAGAACATGCTAGAATAATCAAAATAGCTTGAAAATCATCACAAAATTGTATATCCACAGAATTTGATTGTAATTACAACATATTTAATTAAAACATCTGGAAAATTGACTTTTCAAAGTGTCAAATCATCTTACCTAGGACTAGAAAGTATCTTAATCTATGTCTTTAATAAAATTTAATCACTGCTCTCAATGGAAGGTCTTATATTCTTTCCAGGGTAATATTTACAAACTATTGACATACTTTAGTTTCTGGGTTTCTGGTATTTATATCTTACTTTTTCCATTGTAATTTCCATTTTCAATTTATTATTGTCAATATAAGCAAATGCTATTAATTTTTTCATCTATTTATTAGAATCACTACTGGAGATATTATATATTTGAAAATTCACAGCTTTAACCCCTTAAAAAACACAGTGTTTTATTAACTAGTGGTAGTGAAGGAGCTGAAACTCTTCAGTTATGTTTACCAGATTTTGCAAGTAAAAATAGAATTAATTTGTAATCTCAAATAAAAACAAATAATATTTTAGAATAAGTATATCCCATGCCAAAAAAAATGGGACATAATAAACTTATTCATTGTTTAT
Organism: Cervus elaphus; assembly: GCF_910594005.1. Taxonomy (NCBI): domain Eukaryota; kingdom Metazoa; phylum Chordata; class Mammalia; order Artiodactyla; family Cervidae; genus Cervus; species Cervus elaphus. The sequence continues at coordinate 12,673,934 of NC_057831.1, forward strand.
TTAAAATTCAGATTTAACTGAAAGTCCTGTGTGATAACTTATAACCTGTCCCCAAGTGATTCTCTTTCACAAGCAGTACTGAAAATGACACACAGCTAATTATTTTGCCTACAACTAATAATGGTTTTATCACTTACCTTCAAATCATTACACATCATTCAGTATCAAATAATTAATAAATTTCCTTATGATTCATTACGTCAATGGAAATGTGTAAGATGCTTATTGGAAATGTGTTGGTCTTTCCATTAATTCTGGCTCAGTTAGGGGTCCATCTTCAGGTTGATCATTTTCTTTTTGTGTAGCTCCTTTCTCCTGTGAATCTCATCTGTGACATCAACTGCACTGTTCATAATGTCAGACCTCCATCTAAGTATCTCCTGTAAATATTTGGGACCATATTTTGGGTATGCTCATTGTTATCCCACCTTCAAAAGGTTAGAACAGTGCTCATACTGAATGTAAATTGTGAATGAATTGTAATTGGTCCATATTTACTAACTTGCTTTATTTGTATTTGTTTTCAATTTCAGAAAAATTTACAGCCTCATGTAAAACCTAGAGGAGATTTCAGCAGAGAGAGAAACGAATTGCATTATAGAATAAAAATTAGTTTTTTCATTAAATTGAAATGTGCTGAAATACCATGCCACTAATTTATGGAAGTAGGCAACTCTGGTTAAAGATTGCATTACATTCCCAAAAGTGAGATTAGGATTGCAGTGTATTATGCAGTAAAATGGAGTGTGTATCTCTACCTTCCACAGGTTTCAAGCAGTTCCAAGCTGGGGATGGGAATGGAGATCTGAGAGCAGTGGTATAAAGGCTTTCTAATAAAATGTTGTTCTGTAGAATATTCACAAACTATCACTGAGTGTAGGTATTATAAAACCATTGATATTATTAGAGAACTAGATATCTCTTTTATAAAAGAGAAAAGAAAAGAAAAAAGAGAGAGAGAGAGAACACTTTTGTCTGCCTGAAAGCATGAGTTGATTTTCAAAATCAAATTGTTTGATTTGAAAAAAACTCTATTTTGAAAATTGAACACAAATAAAAATGAGATAAAAATGAAAGAGAAACTGCAAGCTATTGTTAATAAGCTAATACTATTGAAAATATTTATTTTAAGTGTACTTAAATTATACCCCTGTGGTCACTACTGAAGATATTATACATTTGAATATACTGATAGGTTTATAAAAGCAAACATTTCAAAATACAGTATTTCCCAAAATGTTATGTGTAGAGAGCAAAAAAATAAAAATTAAGCTAAAAAGTGAACATTACCAGTATTAGAAAATTACGTACCTGCCAGCTGATTCCATTCTGACACAGGTCTTGTTTTGCCATCTCTTCTTTTTGTTGTTGTTGTTTTTTTGTTTGTTTGTTTGTTTGTTTTGCCATCTCTTCTGTACCAACGAGGTACTATGACAAGACATTTGTCTGCACAATAGTATTTCCCGTGTAAAATCAAATCTAACTCAGTGTAACTTTTACAAAAGCTAAGTAGCCAGGTACATGTCTGGATATTATAGACTGACTGACTTCTGAATGTGAACGTTGTCTTTATTTCTAATTAGCTAAGCAACCTAGAGTTAAGTGACTATTCACCCCAGATCTTTAGTGTTCTTATATGTAAAGTGAGAATAACTCTTGGTTGTTTTTATTCAGTATCTAAGTTGTGTCCCACTCTTTGCAGCTCCATGGATTGTAGCATGCCAGGTTCTTCTGTCCTTCACTATCTCCCGGAGTTTGCTCGAATTCATGTCCATTGAATCAGTGATGCTATCTTACCTATCTCATCCTCTGCCAACCCCTCTCCTTTTGCCTTCAGTCTTTTCCAGCATCAGGGTCTTTTCATTTAGGTGGTTCTTTGCATCAGGTGGCCAAAGTATTGGAGCTTCAGCTTCATCCTTCTGATGAATATTTAGGGTTGATTTCCTTTAGGATTGACTGGTTTGATCTCCTTGCAGTCAAAGGGACTCTCAAGCATCTTCTCCAGCACCACAATTCAAAAGCATCAATTCTTTGGTGCTCAGCCTTCTTATGATCCAACTCTTACATCCATACATGACTAATGGAAAAACCTACTGGAAAAATAATAGCTCTTACCTCAGAAATAACCCAGAGTTATGACTCCTATTTATGTCCCCTGTCCATCCTGTTCCTATCTCTCATGTCCTTGATCTCTGAAGCCTTCCATCCCACCATTGTCCTTTATGACTTGATCCTAAGGTTTGCTTTGACACAAACCTCTAGGGTGTTTTGTTTTTCTATTCTTATGCTATTATCTCTTAAGATACAGTTTTCTAAGTTTTGCTCTTTATCTTTTCTAAGAGCAGAGGAATGTATCAAGTATAGAGGCAAAGTATTCTAGTAGCTGGTATAGAAACACTACTGCATGAGGTTTATCACACAATATTTTCCTTTATCTCCTTTTTTCTTTGTCTCATTAACAACATCACCATGATCTTAACTCATGTATAATCACACTATTTTTTCCATACTCACATGAGCTGTCCAAAAGTTGCACAACCATTTGAGCTCAGTAATGTATTACCTTAGATCCTTCCTGTCCTTGATCCTTCCTCGGTTGAGTTCTTCAGAGAAGCCAGTCAATTTTCATTAATGCACTATTACAAATCTTGAATAAAGGCTAATATTTAGAACTGTAGCCCAAATCAAGAACATAATCCAGTTTGAGTTTGTCAGTACAATAGTGTTGTTATAATCTGTAATACAGACCTGAGTCTGAATTTTATTTCTGCCACAGATCTACTCTGACTTTGGATAAGTTACCCAATACTATGAGGCTCAGTGACTCACCTTAAAATTGAAATTAAAATGACACCTATTTCATTGTTTTATGGCAAAGTTTAAACTAGAATTTGAAAACTTTATATGTGTTGTCTGTGACCCAGTTAACATACTAATTTCACAATTTCTTGACTTTTAATTTCTATTACAGATAAAATCTCTATATTTTTTATCTGTAAAGCATTCCTATGTCCAAACTGTGAAATTTTTCACTACCTAAATATTTAACTTTGAATATTTAACTTTGAAACTGAGTTTTTGGCTCTCAATAGTTTTCTCTGGATACCATACCTGACCCTTTCAGATTTTAAAATCCTTGCTTCTGGTTCTCTTTATTTCATCAAGACCATCAATTCCATCATCATTCCTGTCCTTTACAAAATATACACCTTCTTATGATAGATTCACTCAAACCTGAATATTCCAAAGATCAAGCTCATTCTCTGGCACACAAAAGAATACAAAGAAAACGAGTTACCCTTATAAAACTGTGCCAATACAAATGCCATCTCCCAACAATATGTCAGAGCTTCATGTTAGTCCTACTTCAAAACTATTATTTGTCCCTATGTTAACTCTCTTTCTAATAAACAAAATCCATGCCTCCTCGTCTCTAGTCTTTATTCAGAGACATCCTTCTGTCATTTTTCCCACACTCTTGGTAGGAGACCTTGCCTCCAGCTTCCCAGGGAATTAAAAATAAGTCAATTCTGTCACTTGGAAATCCTCTCCAGTTATTCTTCTTATCCTACCAACTGGGCTTCCCAGGTGGTGCTAGTGGTAAAAACCCGCCTGCCAGTGCAGGAGATGTAAGAGACCTGAGTTTGATCTCTGGGTTGGGAAGATCTTCTGGAGAAACGCATGGCATCCCACTCCAGTATTCTCACCGGGAGAGTCCTGTGGACAGAGGAGCCTGGCAGGCTACAGTCCATAGGTCGCAGTCGGACACGACGGAAGTGCCTAGCACTGCTCAGTAGCATGCATGCTACCCGTTACCTTGCGCGCTCTGCACTCGGTGGATAAATGTGCCCTTGTCTTGAATATGGTTATCGCTTTCTGATGCTTTGGATTTCATACTCCCTTTGTCCTTCAGAGATCTTGAACCATCAATCATTCTCTTCTCTTCTGATCTTCTAATCCTTACTTAGTCTTTACTCCCATGATATAAAGCATTTTCAAATCAACATTTTTTTTTTTTAAAGAAAAGCATAAACATTTTTCAGAGTCCCCACAATCCCGTCCTCTCCTTTGTACCAAACTTTCTGAGAAAATGCTACACGTGGGCTCCACTTAAGGTCTGACTTTCCATTCACTCCTCTAAATCCAGTCCTTGGCATCATTCTCACGGTTGCACCGAAACCATCCTTGCCAGCTTTAGAATACTGCTGCGTGCTGCCAAACTTAATGGGAACTTTTTTTCCCTTTTCTTGACCACTATGTACATTTGGTGCTAATGGCCATAAAATCCAATTTAGGATTCCTTTTTTCTTTGGTGTCTGTCATATCTGGGTTTCCTTCTCCCCCCTACGGATACCCCCACCTTTTTTTTTTCCCCTGAGACTTTTCAGCCACCATTTTGGACTATTTTTCCCTGGTCCTGAGACACAACATGACTTAAATACATTCTTCACCTTCAGTTCTTTTCACTTTAAATATTTTCTTTTGGTGAGATCATTCAGCCTATGGATTTTATAAGGAAAAATGTGTTTATTTAACAATCATTTAGTAAGGAACTATTATACGCCAAGCACTCTCTTGGCAATGGGAACCTAATGGTGAACAAAATTGAACATCATCTCTTCATAGAGCTGAGATTCCAGTGAAGGAAACACACAGAACATATAAAATGCTTTTATCTGCTATTGAAAGAAAAGAAAGCAAGGCGAAAGTGATAGTGGCTGTCAGGGGCAGGAAGCAGGGGCTGGTATTTGACAGAGGTTTGTAGGGAGAAACTTTAAATCACATTTACATCCCCGTGGTCTACTTGTGGTCTCTGGCTCCCATATTACCTCCTGTGCCCTAGGCTGTCTTTGTTGCTAACTCAGCCTGACATCTGACATGCCAAATGTCAATGTAGAGGAAACTTTGGTAATCAATGAAACCACATACTATTAAAAAGTAGGGTAGCAATATGATATGTTAAATTTGTTAAGATCAATGTCAACTCATAACCAGAAAGGAAATCTTTTTCAATTTCTTTCACTCAGAATTGCCTCAGAAGCAGCATCCGGGGCAAAACACTTACCCACCACCAAGTCATCATTGTATCTTCAGTCCTCTGCTAATGTCCTCCAGCAAAGGAAGCCAAGACTCCTTTGATGGTACCCAGTCCCATGCCTTGGGATGAATAAAATGAGGATGAGTTGAGTGTATCCTGCTGTCAAAAATGCTAAGGAATGAGTGAAAGAATAAGAAGTCAAAGTAGAGCGCTTCTACTAGCCAAATTTGCACAATTTAAGCATTTAGAAGTAACATTACTTGTTATTTGACTTTTGACTGTTATTAATTCACTTGAAACAAAATGAATCTGAGAGACCTGATAAGTATATCCAAAAGAATTATTAAGGACAATAAAGGGTAGGCTGTATTAAAATAAAGGCAGAGTTATAGAGAGTGATACTTAATTCTTATTTAAAAATATGGAATCTAATATAAATATATTTTATTGTAATTTGTTAAAAGGTTGTTTATAAAGCATAGATATATACTTGTTTTGATCTGTATAATGAGAACTATAACTCCTAATTATACCTTGCCTGTTTCTAAGCCTTAACCAAATGTTAGGAAACTAAATAGTGGTACCTCACAATTTCTTTCATATACATTCATTTATTCAACAAATATTTATCAGATGAGATTATTTGACAGACACTCGAAGGCATTGGAGATGTAGTTATATACTAAACAATACAAAGTCCATGACCTTATGCAGTTTTCATTCCAGGGGAAGAGAAATCAAATTGACAGATTCAAAAGTGAAATATATATTAGGTGATGTTATGAAATATTTAATAAAATTTACATTCTTAGAACAGCTTATGCAGTCAAAATGCTTTGTAAGGACATTCTGTCCGATACTTTTTAGAGGGTATTCAGTTGAGCAGTGGTCATATGTACTCTTCAAAGAAAACACAATCAAATAAATCCAGGAGCTATGACTTCATCAAGACTTGCTGTTAACCTGGAAAACTCTTGATATATGTATATTCTGCTAGTAATATTCAAACGATCCTACTTTGGTTTTTGCATGGTCACTTAAGAACTTATAGCATCAAAGTTATCAAACTTTTATGCATATGTTTATTCACATAGTCAACATTTTATGAAGTATTGATACCAATATACCAGCCAGCAAATCAAACAAAATTCATGGCAATCACATGTGCAATGTGAACAAATTGATCTAGAAATAGATGAAGGTGCAAAGAGATTAAAAAAAAAATGGAGCAGAAATCATCATGGGGTCACAATCAGTGTTGCCAGTAGGCAACACATTTGAAGCCAACCAACATTGCTCATCGTCACCAGGAATTCCCTTGACCCATGGGAATTCTTTTTAGTCACTTCTGAGTATGTGTAACATGGGTCCCTCTCCTTGGAATGCTCTGTAAGTGAAAAAAAAAAAAAAAAACAAACACCAAAACATAAAAATCCACCACAGTGAAGTTAAATGACTTCCTAAATCATTAAGCACAAGTGAGACAGAGAACTGAAAATAGACCCGAGATATCCAGGGCCATAATTGCATCACTAAATTGCACTCTCCTTTTGACAAAAGTCTTAGAATGATTCATAAGCTTATGGGTTACAGTGCACAGGAGAAACTTCCTTGTAGACGAACAATGAGATGTGTTCTCATTTTATTTTAATATCTTAGCAAACCACAGACAAACATATTAAAATCACATTATGCTGGATGATAAAGCACTTTCAGAAAGATATTTGTTGCTGACTTTTACTTCTGTGGGTTTTAACAGAACATTCCTTTAGAGTTCTTGGCTTAAATGCTGATGTTGCTGATAACATTTGATTTGACTTATATGGCTAGCCTATTCACAAGGATCATGTAGACTCTTTGCCTAGACAATTCGAAAAATTATAAAATAAAGAGATGTTATTACTTGATTTCCATCCACAGGAATCAAGTGATTAATATATCAGTTTTAATGTGTCCCAGTAAAATATACTTTTTGCACATCAGTTCAGTTCAGTTCAGTCACTCAATTGTGTCTGACTCTTTGTGACCCCATGAATCACAGCACGCCAGGCCTCCCTGTCCATCACCAACTCCCAGAGCTTACTCAAACTCATGTCCATCGAGATGGTGATGCCATCCAGCCATCTCATCCTCTGTCATCCCCTTCTCCTCCTCCCCAATCCCTCCCAGCATCAGGGTCTTTTCCAATGAGTCAACTCTTCACATGAGGTGGCCAAAGTATTGGAGTTTCAACGTCAACATCAGTCCTTCCAATGAACACTAAGGACTGATCTCCTTTAGGATGGACTGGTTGGATCTCCTTGCAGTCCAAGGGACTCTCAAGAGTCTTCTCCAACGCCACAGTTCAAAAGCATCGATTCTTCGGCGCTCAACTTTCTTCACAGTCCAACTCTTACATCCATACATGACCACTGGAAAAACCATAGCCTTGGCTAGACAGACCTATGTTGGCAAAGTAATGTCTCTGCTTTTTAATATGCTGTCTAGATTGGTCATAACTTTCCTTCCACATGACCCACAGTAAAAAAATAATTTTTATATTGTTTTTCCCTTCAACAGATAATTTGGAGATATATTATTAAAAGCAATGTATTTTGCTGTTTTATTCAATAATATTTCCTTTTTTTTAACACTAGGCAAAACATAGATTTTAGGACCAAGTTCCGTTTGGTCTTATTTTATAGAATATCATTACAATGACTTCACATTGTGTGGAAGATGCATGCATGGATTCTTTCTTCTGCTATAACTATCATACTGTGGATAATAGGGTTTTGTAAGAAAGATGTTTGCTAACTGCTTTTCAAATTCCTCAGCAAAAAACACACAGAACTATGTACCATCTTCTCCTGCACTATTAGAATACCGAAAGTTTTTCTCTGCATCGTTTCTTCCCACTAGCTCCAAAACCAACCATGATTTCACTTTTGCCTCAATCATTTTAATAAGAGTTCTCACCAGGGACACAAACTATGTTATACCAAGCATTCAACGAACACATTTTCAATCCTGATCTTGTTTATCCTCTCATCAATATGTGACAGTGTTGACCGTCCCTTCTAAATCCCTCTTTTTTTTTTTTTTTTTTTTTGAGGGATGACAGAGATAATTTATTTATTTATTTTTCCCATTTATTTTTATTAGTTGGAGGCTAACTACTTTACAATATTGTAGTGGTTTTTGTCATACATTGACATGAATCAGCCTTGGATTTACATGTTTCTTTGATCTGTTCTTACACCATAGCTCAGCCTTAAACCTTCCTCATTCTCCATATTTTCTAGGCTCAACCTTGAGCACAATTTAGGTTATCATTTATATGAAAATATGAAAAATATTTATAAATCTACGCCTCCAGCTCAGACATATCTTTGGCATTTCAAGCCAGTATAGTCAACTTCATAGTTGACCTTTCTCCTACTTATTTTGGTGGCTCAGACGGTAAAGAATCTGCCTGCAAGTGGGAGACCAAGGTTTGATCCCTTAGTCAGGAGGATCCCCTGGAGAAGTGAATGGCAACCCACTCCACTATTCTTGCCTGGAGAATTCCATGGACAGAGGAGACTGGCGGGCTACAGTCCATGGGATCGCAAAGAGTCAGACACGACTAAGTGACACACACTACTTATTGACACCCTTATTTAATATTGAAAACCATTGACAGATAAACAAAGACTCTTCAAATTCAACCTATCCATAATCAAATGTTATCAAAGAGCTCAATGCAGTGGTTTCTTCTTTTCCAATATTTCCTGTTTCAGTGATTGTCACCAACGTACATTCAGTTGTATACATTAGATATTTATAAATATAAATATACTTCTATATCTCCCTTAATCCTCATCCAGCCCTATTAATTTTATCATTTAAATATCCCTTACTTCTTTCAATTTCTACCCACCATGTCACTACATACAGAAACCATTGTCTCTTACCTTGTCTGTGTTAAGTTTCTGAAAATTTCTTTCTGGATCTACTATTACCCTCATCTTAATTATTCTTCACCTTGCAGCCAGAGTATATTATTCTTAAAAAACACATATCTCATCATGTGAATTTCCTGGGTGAAAAAAAAAAAAAACCACCCTTCGTTATGTCCTACTGCTTTTAAGATAAAGTCCTAAGTTCTCAAAGAAGCATAGAAATCTAACACAGCCCAATCTCTCTGTAGCCCTACAGTTCCATGTACTCGCTGCTACCCAAGTCCTTGTCCTTTGTTCTTCCTTGCTCTTTATATTGAAGCTCTGTGAGAATATTTTGCAATTCATCAAAGATACTTTGTTTCCTTTTATCCCTTCATTGTTGTCATTTTAAATACTGATAATGAATTTTAATATTAACTTGGCTTTCCTAATTTTTACTAAAACAGATTTTGCCCCCAATCACTACATCCAATCCTTTTCCGTAAGCTTCTTTCAACATTTCTCATAGAGACTATTTTAATTAATGTCTACCTACCCTATTCAGCTGTAAGCTCTAAAAAGGCCTGTGCGCTTAGTCTCTTAGTCATGTCTGACTCTTTGTGACCCCATGGACTGCAGCCCACCAGGTTCCTCTGTCCATCGGGATTCTCCAACAAGAATACTGGAATGGGTTGCCATGCCTTGCTCCAGGGGATCTTCCCAAACCAGGGATCAAACCCAGCTCTCCCACTTTGCAGGCAGATTCTTAACTGACTGAGCCACCAGGGAATCTGTGTCTATTTTCCTTAGCACTGGGTATCCGCTATTTATAAGAAGCGTTTACCATACATTATTGTTTAATATATAAACACTATTAAAAATAAGTTAAGAAATGGATTTCAATTGTTGCAAGAAGTGTATTATATGTTAAAAGAATATTTTAACAATAATTGGTAAACATAAATGATGTTAATAAAGATGTTCATGGACTTTGTTTCTTGAGGAAATTTTTGACAATTAGCTTGGAATCTATATATATTGTGGGGCAAAATCTCTTTTAGGAATTTTTCCAGTTATAAATACTGAAAAAGACTGCAATTACAGAATTTAACTAAAATTACATGATCACATTTTACCACTATAGAGTATAAAATTAAAATAATTTAAGCTAAAAAAATTTTATGAATTAATCAGAGTAACTAGAACCCATTCAAAAATTTTAGTAACTACTAAATAGTTCTAAAATAACTAATTCTCATACAGTTCAATTTTGTGCCACAGATTTGCCGCTGCTGCGAAGTCGCTCCAGTCGTGTCCGACTCTGTGAGACCCCATAGACAGCAGCCCACCAGGCTCCCCCATCCCTGGGATTCTCCAGGCAAGAACACTGGAGTGGGTTGCCATTCCCTTCTCCAATGCATGAAAGTGAAAAGTGAAAGTGAAGTCGCTCAGTCGTGTTTGACCCTTAGCGACCCCATGGACTGCAGCCCATCAGGCTCCTCCGTCCTTGGGATTTTCCAGGCAAGAGTACTGGAGTGGGGTGCCATTGCCTTCTCTGGTGCCACAGACTTGCTTGGCATTATATCCAATAAAGTGGTAATAGGATGTATATAACATGCAAACTTGGTTCCGTATCTTATCTCTATAACTCCTACACATGCACAAAATGCACACAAAGTGACAAAGCAGTTATTGCTATATCTGTTTTTCCTGAAAATTAATAATGAATACCATGTTTTTTAAAATATATATAATACACTGTGCATTTACAAAACATTTCTAGGTGCACAACATAACATCTTACCATGCCCAAGATTTTGACAAGAAAATTAGAATATTATAACTGTTGCCTAATTATATATGATGCCAAGATATAAGATTTTGAATACTAAATATCTTAATATTGAAGAAGATTATATGGTTATTTAAGACAGTTTATTTATCAATTCAAACTGAAACAACTGTCCAAACAATTGTAACATACCTCAAAACTTAAGTGCCTCCAGGTATCTACCAACTGAGTTAAAATAAATGAAACTTAAGTGTCTCAAGGTGTCACCAGCCAGTGAAATAAAATGAAGTTGCATTTTAGTGACAATTACCTAACAAATATTTTACTATTACAGTTACCCTTTGCATATTTAATACAAGTCACTTGATCCCTCTTCTTCTCTTCAATAATGTACCCTCATGTCTGTTCCTAAAGATCTCAAAAGGATGCCTTATACGAGATAAAAGAACAATTAGTTATTTTAACCAAGAGATATCTACCATCTTATTCCTCTTCATCTTCAACCTTTACGTAATAAATATTTCCTTCCTGTGAAAACCTTGAACTTACCTTAGAGATGTCATTGGCTCAATAAAGGCATTGTCTTCTACTGCTCATATGAAAGCCACTGAGGCTGATTTCAGTGCAGAGATAAAGAGATAGTATCATCTAACTCCATGCCATTGTTCGTCATTTGGCACTTAAAGCAGCATTCTTGTCGCCAGAAAATAACTGGCCGTAACATCTGCTTTTTAATCATACGTTCTCTTTTCACATAGAGGCTCCAGATTAGTCAAAGGGTCTGGGTGAGTGCAGGTGGCACCCTACCCCACGCACCCTACACTTTTTGTTTTCTTTTTATTTGTTTTCCTCTTTGTAGTTCACAAATATGGTTGCACATACGTAAGGTCATCAAAGGACTTTGGCTAAAATTAAAGGTTCTGTGGATAGCAGATATCTCAAATAGATGCTTGGGCAGAGGACATCACTTAATGCAACTAAAGGATGAAAGCAAGACATAGGACTACCCTGAATATTTTTAGCACATTATAGACTAGTGTCAAGGAACTAAGTGACATTATAAGTATTTTTTTTCATATTTTGTTCATTTTGTTTTAAACCACTATCCAGTTGACAGACTTTAAACTGTACTGTATATGTTTTTCATAAAATATTCTATTAGACCAGTGGCATATAACAGGTAATGTGAAGTTGAGTGAAATGTGTCTCATAGTTCATTTGTTTTAACCGATGGAACGATAGAAACCAAAAAGAGTTGGCTTCTCCTATGACATTTTCATGGAGAAAAATCAACTCTAAATTGAAGAATATTTTATCATGAAATATGTCAGAGTTCTAAACAACTATTTGATTATCAATTCTATATGAACATGCTTTCTGATTTTCAGAACTGTGTTCATCAATTTCATATCCACTCCTATAGTGTAGAAATAAATTCCTCATGTTAACCAAAATTAATATAATAGCCTGGTATATTTATGTTTAGACCACCTAGTGTACATTATTTTGTAAAAATGATCTAATCTACTTGTTAGATCTCAGACAGCATCAGTGTATAGTTCAGTTCAGTTCAGTTCCTCAGTCATGTCCAACTCTTTGCGACCCCATGAATCACAGCACGCCAGGCCTACCTGTCCATCACCAACTCCCAGAGTTTACTCAAACTCATGCCCATCGAGTCGGTGATGCCATCCAGCCATCTCATCCTCTGTTGTCCCCTTCTCCTCCTGCCCCCAATCCTTCCCAGCATCAGGGTCTTTTTCAATGAGTCAATTCGCATGAGGTGGCCAAAGTACTGGAGTTTCAGCTTCAGCTTCAGTCCTTCCAATGAACACCCAGGACTGATCTCCTTCAGAATGGACTAGTTGGATCTCCTTGCAGTCCAAGGGACTCTCAAGAGTTTTCTCTAACACCACAGTTCAAAAGCATCAATTTTTCGGCCCTCAGCTTTCTTCACAGTCCAACCCTCACATCCATACACGACCACTGGAAAAACCATAGCCTTGACCAGACAGACCTTTGTTGGCAAAGTAATGTCTCTGCTTTTTAATATGCTATCTAGGTTGGTCAAAACTTTCATTCCAAGGAGTAAGCATCTTTTAATTTCATGGCTGCAATTACCATCTGCAGTGATTTGGGAGCCCAGAAAAATAAAGTCTGACATTGTTTCCACTGTTTCCCCATCTGGTCCCATCAGTGTATAAGGTATATATAAATATTGTAACCCTATAGGAAGCATTTGTAAAAGTAAATCATTATACAGCATTAAATTTCTCATGACAGTTGTTCTTTGGTATCTCCAGGGAATTGGTTCCAGGACCACACAGGATACCAAAATCTGGGGAATGTACAAGTCCCTTGTAAAAAATGATGTAGTAAATTTGACCCTCCATACAGATCAAAATTTGATCAGCGTTGGTTGAATCTATGGATGCAGAAGCTGTGGGCAAAGAAGGTAATTGTACTTCCTACTATTTTCAAGTTTAAGATTCCCCAGTTTAAAATGTATATAATAACTTTTCCCAAACAATGGAAGTTTAGGCTCTCAGATGGGAAGGCGATCTCAAAATATCATCTCTATTATGTATAGTTGAACATGGGTTCTAGAGTCAGAATGGGTGGCCTAAGTCCTGCCTCCCCCACTTACTAGCCCTGTGCCAAAAAGTATGATATTTTACCATGGGTTGTGCCACGGTGAAATACAGAGAGTACTTGTATCTTTATCTGTGGATGTGTTTTGAAGAGTGAATGAGTCCATTAATAGAAAATGCACAGCATAGACTTGGCAAACTTATTTATTTTTCTATTATCTCTGACCATTATGTAAATCAGAAAAATGAAGAAAACAAAAATTGTGTCATAAATTATGATCAGTTTGTGATACTATTCATTCATTTTTACTTTTTTCATTTTTTCTTCTTTCTGCCCCTAAATATTCTTTGGATGCCTACTCGGTGTGAGATAGTACTAATATAGTTCTCTCTGCTAGCTCCTTTAGTATTCTGTTGCGAGCAAATCATTATGTCCTACTGTAGTATAAATGGCGATGTACCAGAAAAAAATGTGTCTCCTGGTTCCTGCCTTGAAGACCCATGTTTTGTTATTTCAGAACTAAAAGCCTAAAGCATCATGATCTATTGAACTTTTTTTAGAAGTATATTGCACTACAAATGTTAGGACACTCTCATGTGGAAAACAAAAAATATATATATGTAGGTGGTATGGCAGACTTCTCTCCTTAGTCTTACTGACTCTAATTTCTTTACTCACATACTACCTAATGTAATAGAATAATAGCTTCAACCTCTGAAGTTACATCCATTCATATGTAAAAGTTTCCTCTGTAATACAAATGCTCACTGTATAATTTTGAACAGAAGAGTTGATGGCAGTGATTTTTTTTGCATTTCCTTTCAAGGTTTTTCTTTAAATGTCACTGATAATTTTGCTTTTAATTCCTCTTTGAGTAAAGTGTTCCATTTTCTCAATAACTGAGTCACTAGGAAAGTTTAAGTGAATATGCAACTTAAATTTTCCAGTTTGTAATATCACAGTCTGTATTTCACCTCCTGACTTAAAATATTTTTTTTATTTCTACTATCTTCTAAGAGGATATTGTGCATTTTATTGGATACAAATGCATTATTATTTGAGGCTACATGTCCTTTGGGCTTCCCAGGTGGCACTGGTAGTAAAGAAACCACCGGCCTATTCAGGAAACATAAGAGTTGCAGGTTTGATCCCTCGGTTGGGAAGCTCTCCTAGAGGAGGCCATGGCAATCCACTCTAGTGTTCTTGCCTAGAGAATCCCCATGGACAGAGGAGCCTGGCAAGCTATAGTCCATAGGATCACATAGAGTTGGGCACGGCTGAATTGATTTAACACACACAAGCTCTTTGCATTTTCATATTTCATTTCCTTAGAAAATATTCTCTGGTTATGAACTTTGGTTATGAGATTCTTAAATCTTCCATTAATAAATATTTCTGGTCTCCTTTAAAAAGTGCTATTTTAATTTATCTCTTATATTTTAGTGAGAATAATAGGACTGAAAAGAAATGCTTCTCCAGCTGATTATAATTGAAATGAGAAAATTTTATTTGGTCCAGGTGTTCAGATCAGGAGACTGGTTTAATCTTGAAGGATTATGCCCTGTCAAGTGTGGAGACCACCCTGGTTTTCTGATAGTTAAATGGTAGAAGCACTCATATTCTGATACCATTAGACTTAAATATAAAACTAACTCACTTCGTGTTGATTCAAAGTTTGCTAAGCAACATTTTAATGATAAGCTGTCTTTCCACACTGACTAGGAACTTGGGAATTCATAAAAATTCCGCAACATTTCTTGTGCGTTCAACAGTCTGTGACCGCCCTGAGAGAGGAATTAATTCTTAGGGTAATTATCAGATCAGATTCTGGTTCTACTCTGACAAAATGATAGTTCAAGGAAAGTGCTATCTCATGAGGCAGTAGCTGAGCTGGGCACTCACCCTCATATAGAAATATACTCTATATCTTGAAGAGTGTGCTCTGCATTTAAAGCATCTGCTGACAAAATTATTTCTATGGCCAGTCTAGTGAAAATAGTTAGATGGCCAAATTTTATATTACTGTTCTATATTATATAGAATGCCCATTAATATAAGAACAATTTGTTTTATAGTATCAAACTGTTACTATGCACCTAGGATTTCTCATAGTTTGTCTGGTTTAACTATTTTAAAAATAAATCATAGTCTTTATAAATAAAAAAAATAGAACTTACACAAGGTTAATTATTATGTTGATGTCATACCATGAGTTTCAGATCTGCTATGAATCCAAGAACCAATTTTCTTCCGCAACATCTGGGAAACGTTTTGGGTAAGGGAGGCCCTGAGGATAAATTGATGAACTCTTACGGAATAACTTTGCAGAACAATGTTCCATAGTTATAGGAGAATCTGAGAGCATCCTTGTTACAGTTCTTGCTTCTGTTCACTCCTAAGCGAACACATGAAGGAAAATGATATTTTTCCTTGAAAGTCCACAGAGGACTTTCAACTCCTCTGTCATCACTTCCAATTATAATGAAAATTTTCTTTTCATTCCTTATTATGTTTATTTTTCTTAACGATTATTTTTGTTAACAAATTCTGAGTTTATTATAAAAACATTTTTTAAAATGTAACACACATATATCTCACATAGATATCATCTAGTCATACTGAGGATCGAAAAGAAAGGAGAACCAAGTGTCCACAGGTCTCTCATTATTAAGTTTTGATTGAGAGTGACAGCAAGAAGAGCAGAGGCAACTCATCTGTCTTAAATGTGCCTGTGTCCATGTGTGCACATAAGGAAAGGTGAATTGGGGGTGGTAATAGAAGGTTTGTTTTCTCCTGTTGGTAAAAGATGAAGGCAACAGATGAGATGAAAGAATCTTATAATGAAAGTTAAAAGGACATATCAAAGCCATGCTCTGAGATTATATTGGCTTAAAAATATATCATTTCTTCCTTGGTTCTCATTTTTCTCTTGCTGTAAAAAATATTGATGCTGAAATTAAAATTTTCATAGATACAAATATTTGCAATGAATATAAATTAGAATTTTTTAAATGAAAGACTTTACTAATGTCTATTTCTCCAACATTATTTCTGAACTCTATTGTTCAGAAATATTAACAAAATGGTATATTAAATGCCAGGGAAATAACAGATAATGATTTATTATTTTCTGAATATAAATCCTTCCAAAAAATAAAGGGAAAGAAATGTGGCATCCAGAAGCAACTATAAACATGTGCTGAAAAGAAATAACTCAAAGTGTTCAAATAAATATTGGGGAAACACATGAAGGAAAATTCCCCAAGAGAGAAGCATAGATCAGACATTCTACTTAACAAAGATAAAAAGTGTATCTTACGAAAGGTACTAGATGAAATTCCTATTAATGTAATTGTGCACATATCAGGTGTATCAGTATATTTTAATTGTGGCAGCAAAGGATCAAGCTTCTACATTTGGGGATTTAGTAGTAACATTTAATCTGATTAAAGATTAACCAGATCACTGATCTGTACAGCAACTGTGGGCTAAATATTCCTGTGGGCTTCATTAAGGCATGGGTTGGTTTGAGTAAAAGGAATTAAAGTAGACCTCTTCCTCAGGAAAAAAATAAACTCAGAGCATTAACAATGGAGTGCAGTGTATTAACAGAAGGCAGTAACAAGAAAGTCAGTGAGCCTCAAAGTCAGAGGAAATCTTCTGCAGGATTTAAACCACATGACTAAATCACACTGACTTGTTGCTTGTATAAAATAATAAAATTAAAAATAATGTAAAACATTAACAGACTTTTTCTCTTAAAATTAGACTACTTTTATTTTCTAAATGACAGAATCGGTTTTTAGTGGTGCACATTACAACCTTTTGTAAGCAGTAGACTGTGAAAAATCATAATCTTCCAGCATGCTATTAATACTTAAAGTGTCTACACAGTTAGTGTAACTGAAACCAAAATTTCCTGCCCAACTTCTATTTCTTGAAGATTTCATTTTTACAGGGTTGTCTCACTGTTCTGCAGTGCTGGCTAGAACTTAAATTTCTCCCTTGGCCCTCACTTGGCCCTAATCAAACATTCATATGCAGTCACCAGAAGCATGGCACTCCGGTCCATTCACCTTAGTAGAAAACCAGATTTGGTCTGGAATCCTGTGAAACACAACCAACTCTAAAATCCACAATCTGATTTTCTGATTCTTCCAGGATTCTCTCCTAGTTTGGTCTCTCATTTTCTCTCCCCATTTATTAATAAATGAATGGATGAATTCAGCAAATACTCATAGACTATTACTAGTAACACACTCTGTAGGCGTTAGGTATTTTAAAAAATGGGTTACATATAGTGGTTGTCCCAGCTGATTTTTCTCACATAAAGAAAAATTAGTGTAAGGCACCAGGTGCTGTTTTTAATAGGGTGGTCAGTGAGGGTGACCTGAACACAGTGAGGGTGTGAGTCATGTGCAAATCCCAGGACAGAGCTTTCCTGAAGACGCCATGCAAAAGCACTTTAAATGAAGTACATCCAAGAGAAAATGCTTGATTCTCTCTTGAATGCATCGATTCCCCCGTCCACACACAGACCAAAAATACTCTTTGTTATTGACCCATTTTATCATATGGCAGCGGTCTGTAAGGCTTCCCTAGTGGATCAGTGGTAAAGAATCTGCCTGCCAGTTCAGGAGACCCAGGTTTGATCCCTGGGTTGGGAATATCCCCTGGAGAAGGAAATGACAACCCACTCCAGTATTCTTGCCTGGAAATCCCGTGGACAGAGGAGCCTGGTGGGCTACAGTCCACGGGGTCATAAGGAATCGGACACAACTTAGTGACTGCTGCTGCTGCTAAGTCGCTTCAGTCGTGTCCAACTCTGTGCGACCCCATAGACGGCAGCCCACCAGGCTCCCCTGTCCCTGGGATTCTCCAGGCAAGAACACTGGAGTGGGTTGCCATTTCCTTCTCCAATGCATGAAAGTGAAAAGTGAAAGTGAAGTCACTCAGTCGTGTCTGAATCTTAGCGACCCCGTGGACTGCAGCCTACCAGACTCCTCCTTCCATGGGATTTTCCAGGCAAGAGTACTGGAGTGGGCTGCCATTGCTTTCTCCGACTTAGTGACTAAAACTACTTAAACAAATCAATTGTCTGTAAGGTGAGACTGTTGGGAGTAGTGGGTCTCTCTGGGTTATTTTGAAGATGAAATAAATGTATATGTAAAGTTACTTAGCAACTTGATATATAGATAGTGAATGTTATTAAATAATAGTTGATTTTGCTATTATTGTTATTCAATATTTATTTGAAGACATTTCATTTTGATGCTTTGTTTTGCTAACATTTCCAAAAGCTTGTAATCTCTTGTTTGTGTCCTCTCTGCTTAGATATACTTAATGTTTCCCAGTATCATTGTTACTTTTTATTTGCTATTACTTTTTAGGCTTGGAGATATGGTTAGAGATTATGGCTTTTGTGATTTTAATTTGCACATATGCATTTGAGTGCAAACATAAACATATTTTAGGTATTTTTATTCTTTAGATTTTAGTCAATTTTGTTAAATGAAATTCAGAGCATTGAAAATAATCTTGTAATTTCTATTTGTAGAAAAAAATGTTAAAAATAAACCATTTAACTTTAATTATTGTTCTATGGTTTCTAACATGAACTTGCAATAGTTCTCTACCAGATATAGAGTGCCATGTGTTAAATTTCCCTCCTTCTCTCATATTGTCAGTTTACTTATATCTTTAATTTTTTTGTTTTATGCCATATCCTTTTGTATGTAAGGTTTAGTGGGTTTAACTTCTATCATTATAATATTAACCTGTTTATCCCAATGAATAGCATTTCTTTGAATTATGTTTTCTGATATTATAATACTTAATAATAGGTGATAATTCTCACTGAATTTTTTCAACTATATATTTTTAAATTTTCTTGGGTCTTGTTTCTCTCTTAAGGGTAATTTTTAAATTTCCCTTTCAGAGAAAAAATGTAAACTGTAACACTTAATGAAGTTTCAGATGTGTATTTCTATTGCCATCCTGTAGACTTCCTTCCCTTACTCAAGCTTCGCTGAAGTTTTACTTGGCTTGTTTGTGCTTGTTATAAGGGATCTGCCTCTTGCTGTCATACCTGCCGGGCAGGGGCTGTCAATCAAGGTAAATCTGCCTGGAAGGGGATATTCGGCGATGCTTGGAGCTACTTCTGTTTAGTACATCTCAAAGAAGTGAAGGGGACGTATTCTTATTGTCATCTTGTGGGGTGACATCGGGTTTGCTCCAAACGTGCTGTGGTGCGCAGTTCAAACTGTCAGTGGTGTTCACGTTGAAAATCTGCTGTGGGGTGTGGAAGGTGATTCTGTTTAGGAACATAACTTCAGAGTCCCCAGAACCTGAGGCGAAAACACCAACAGTCAAAGTTCTACTTTTAATTATCCTACAAGTCATCTTTTAATTAATCAGCTGTATAATTCCTAAAATAAGGAGTTTTCCGTGGTACCTGCTCACAATCTTACTTTACAGATTTTGTTAATTTGTTCTGAAAGTTTAACATATATTTTTATATTTTATTAAAGTATAACTTATCTTCCTTGAGAATTGCTTATTATTTCATTATCAATTTATAGATATGTCTACAATATTATTTTCCAAAAAGGGACATCAAACTTAACACTTTGAGAACAAATGATGTGGGGAAACACTCTGTGTCTTCCCTACCCAGAAATCTGAGTCTTTGGAGAGAAAAAAAAGCACCCTAAACAACCTGAAATACTTTGTAATCTCTTTAACCATCTCTGCTATTTAAAAAACTACATCTTTCCTTCTGTAATAGCATGGGTTCTATGACTGTTTACTGCCTTCACCTCTAACCTAACCTCCCGCCATGCACACATAGACAGAACATTTTCTGAAGGTCTGTATATTGCATGATCAAGTGTATTGAGACCTATTTTCCTCTGTTCTGACTGTTGACTGGAAGTTGTGGCTTTTGAGATTCAGAAAGAGAAATCAGAGAGGAATTCAGGAGAAAGAAGAAACGATGTGCCTCAGAAGTGAAAATGGGGGTGAGTGTCCCAGGGTCACTCAGGGTGACTTCCCACACTGCTGCACACTTGGTTACATTTATATTAGTCTTGACCATGCTTCTCACTTCAACCACATCATTATGTGGTTAGTAGAAATTCTTCCCAGGCTAACAAATGCTATATTTTTACCTACATATTAAAAAGCAGAGACATTACTTTGCTGACAAAGGTCCATGTAGTCAAAGCTATGGTTTTTCCAGTAGTCATGTATGGATGTGAGAGTTGGACCATAAAGAAGGCTGAGAGCTGAAGAATTGATGTTTTGAACTGTGGTGCTGGGGAAGACTCTTTGAGAGTCTCTTGGACTGCAAGGAGTTTAAACCAGTCAGTCCTAAAGAAAATAAACCATGAGTATTCACTGGAAGAACTAGCGCTAAAGATGAAGCTTCAATACTTTGGCCACCTGATGCAAAGAACTGACTCATTGGAAAAGATCCTGATGCTGGGAAAGATTGAAGGCAGGAGAAGAAGATGACGGGATGAGATGGTTGGATGGCATCACCGACTCAATGGACATGAATTTGAGTAAACTCTTGGAGATGGTGATGGACAGGGAAGCCTGGCACGCTGCAGTCCATGGGTTGCAAAGAGTCGGATTTGACTGGGTGACTGAATAGCAACAACAACAACATTTACTTTGATGGGTTGTTGAAAATTTTAATAGAACTCTGAGAGAGGTAGCATACAGATGCAACACTCTATCGAAATATCTTGTGTTTTTTTTTTTCTAACTTACCCATGTGTCTTCTATGAGAAGGACTTCTAAATAATTTCTATGTACAGAGAGGCCCCATTTCTGGATTCCTATGGCTTTTATATTCATACCTTTTCTTAGGCTGCCAAGATGAACTAAATTCCATTTATGTTCTTGGAAGAAACAAAAAGCCATCAGGAGTTACGTCTATGCACAGATGTACTGTGCTGTGCTTAATCGCTCAGTCACATCTGACTCTTTGAGACCCCATGGACTATAGCCCACCAGGCTCCTCTGTCCATGAGGATTCTCCAGGCAAGAATATTGGAGTGGATTGCCATGCCCTCCTCCAGGGGATCTTCCCAACCCAGGGATCAAACCCAGGTCTCCCACACTGCAGGTGAATTCTTTACTGTCTGAGCTCTGATTTTTTAGGGCATCCTTTGTATTACTGGCTTGACAACATACTCTGTAAAACTGACTTAATCTGAGTGCAAGTTGTTTTTATGTCATTTAGGGCAGATTTTATTTCACTATTAATATTTTTAAAAATTTAACCTGAGATTTTTGGAGTCCTGAAGAATTTAGAGATACACTAGCCTCATTTCTCAATCCTATCGAAGGACAGATTGAGGCTGGGGAAATGAGAGTGCTTTGATCAGGTGGTTCATTTGGTTGATTTGATGGTTCATTTGGGAGATGGAACTAAATTTAGGTTTTATTATGGGCTTCCCTGGTAGCTCAGTTCCTGCAATGCAGGAGACCTGGGTTCTATTTGGATTTAGGAAGATCCCCTGGAGGAGGCAACAACTGCCCAATCCAGTATTTTGGCCTGGAGAATTCCATGGCCTCTCCATGGGGTTGCAAAGAGTCAGACAGGACTGAGCAACTTTCACTTTAATGGTCTTGTTACCCCATATGCTTTCTACCATGCAGATACTTCAATTTCACTTGTCTGTATAAAACATACATGAAAATTAAAACGAAGAAATGCAGATATTTAAGAAGCATATAAAATCATTAGGTAATGATTTTTATGTACTTTGAAATGTATGGTGAGTATAAACTTACCATTTGTATTTTCAGTAACTATTCTTTTCTATTTTATATTAATGTAAACTTCACCACTCTATTATCATCCTCTAGGCTTGTATATTTACTCCCTTTCCTCTAAAAACAATTTTTATTTCTTCAAGAATGAACATCACTGTGTCACCTTCTGGAAAACAGTGAATGGACTTGGTGAGTATGTAGTATTCAAATAGAGTATTGAAATAGATGTTGTGTGGTAAAGCAGTGAGGGAGTAAAATAGGTGGGTGAGAAGTTTTGAACCCAAATTAGTTTGTATGTTATACAATAAAAATAGCCATTATATGTCCTCTTCAGAGACTAGCTTGATAAAATGACATTAAATGAAGATTGTTTTATACCTGAGTTGGATGAAACTAGTGTTTGCAAACTTTTCACGGTTGAAAAGAAATACGGACCATAGCTCATCTTTTTCATAAAAGCTCTGGGGTAATGAGTAGCCTCATAGCAACAACTGATCTGGTTTGGGGACATGAAATAAAATGTATCCACCATATTGTTATAATAAAACTGAACATATTACCTCTACCTGTGAAAGAGTCTCTCACATTCTACTAAATGAATAAAAATCTTTCAAGATAGCCCTGTTTTCATTTCACAAACCTATTCTCTTCTATCTACAGTGACTCCTTTTCTACAAATTATGTTAGCTTAATCTTGGTCCTAAATTTGGGATATGATGAAGGTCAGGGTACTTTTCATTTTAGAATAATATATAATATTAAAAATTAAGTTGTATAACACTCAGAAGAATAATTGGTTAATATGTAAATTCTCTAGAAGAGATTTTTTTAATTAATTGTTTTTTAAATTTAATTAATTGTTTTTTTCTGGCCCCTATTTGAGGAGCATTTCCAGAGCAGTGTGGCATAGGTGGGTTGGTTAATATAATAATGCAGTCATCTGGAGATTCAAGTACCTTTATCAAGAAATAAACCTCTGTTTATAAAAAATAACTCTAATAGCTATGGGCACAAAATATCTGTGTACCCTTTAAAATGTTTCAATGCATAACAGACTATTTAATACTTATTAAGCAAAAGCAGATGCATCCAAAATGTTGACCTTTTAAATCTAATAGATTTTGCCATGGAAATAACTATATTAGATAACAGAGACAATTCTTTGGCAGGAAATTGATATCTGATTGAAATTCAAGTTATCACACTTATTCAACAAAGACCTAGTATTTCCCCAAGGACTGCTCTTACACAGTTTGTGAAACTGTGAAAATAACTTCTTCAAATTCGCTGTCAGTTCTTGTAAACTAGTAAGTGTTTGCAGGCTTCACACGTAGATCTCTTTAGGGCAGTAACGCGACACAGTTACTGAAATAAAATGCTCAGGTAGTATCTCTTTAGTTCTCATTTTGAAGACTTTAGGTCAAAGTCAGTCTTTTAGAGAACCATTGTGTAATTTAAATTGGAATATGTACATGCACCAAAAACACTATGGTAATATAAATGTGTACATTTTAAGCTATGATTGTTTTTTAAGTTGTGCATTCAACTAAAATTTGAACTTCTAGCCTCATTTTAAAGTTACTCAATGGCTATGGCTTTATATTTTTTGTCAGTTGGCATATGTCATTGTTTTCTCTGTTACTTCACTTCTAAGTCTGCTGTATTAGCAAAAATTAGTAACGAAAAATGAGAAAGACAGGAAAAAAGAAAGAGAAAGAAAGTGCATCTCAGGCAGATGTGCTAATTCTGTAAACACTGAAGTAGAGGCGATCACTATAGTTTGTGACCAAGATCTTTGACTCTCTCTCCAATTCCGGGTCATTCTTAGAGCCCTTATAAGAAACACTTGTCTATGAGATATTTCGAGAGAATATTAATTGTATCAACTAACATTCATACTTTTCATCTGAATAATCTTGAGCAATTGTTTTTACTAACTTCACTTTAGTACATGTGATAGTCCAACTGATATCACGGCCCCCTTTATAGTGGTTTGTCTCTATCCATAAATTCTGGGTAATTTGACAACCATTAATCTTTGTGTCCTAAGTGTAGGTTTTCTGAACTGAACTGAAATAGGAGATTTGACTGTACTTTTATATTCTTTAGTAGTTCCGTTATTTTATTTATTTATTTTATGAATAGCTAGTCCAACCTTTTTCAAGATAGCTTTTAAATACTTTCACATACACTAATGAGGGAGCTTTGCAGTAGTGAGTAGATGGCCTGACAAAGGCAAAAAAGGAGAGAGGGAAGGAAAAGGGATATAGAGATCATTATTATAGTAAGACTCAACACATAAGCTTGATTATATCAACATCAGAATCTAACCAGCTCAGGTAATCAGTCATGGAAAATTGCAGAGGTCTAAAAATCAATAATCAAATAAATCCCAAACTCTTGGCTTGCACACATAGTTATGGCTAGATATAAGCCCTGAAAACCGTGCCTGTGGGTGAAAGGAAAGGAAGATTTAATAAAAATCTAAATCCCTGTCTGTACAAATTTAAATGCCTGTTTGTGAAGAAACTAAAATAAAGAGACTGACTGTTTCTGACCCTCTTGTAAACAGCAGGTAAGCCTCAGAGGAGAGTGTGCTCGAGGTGCAGGTTCAGATCACACATCTGCGCTCCGTGTGGCTTCAGGTGCCAGAGCAGTCTCTCTCTGCTTAGAACTGTGCCTAAGGCGTTCAAGGCTTCGGCTGCTGCTATGCAGTATGTAGTTTGATCTATCACTGTGCGTATCTTGAGATACCCATATCCCCAGGGTTTGGCGCTTTAGACATCATTGTACACAAGGCTTAGAATTCAAGGGTTTACAATTTGTATAACTTTAGATCCCAGAATTTATGTGTTTGTATCCAGAATATGTATCTGCATCCACCAGTGGATACAATTTCAACCAAAATTTCTCCACTTGGAGAAATAGAGGTACAAAGGGAATTTTATAAATAATATGCACATAGTTATATTATCAGTCTTTTAAAAATTCTCTCTAAAATTATCTATTCAAAATGCTATACTACATGCAACTCAATGCATAATGCCTTTTAGGCATGATTTCATACATTTTAGAATGTTCTTCCGTAATTCATGAAATTCCAAAATAAAGTAAAACAATTAAAATCTAGTGGGCCATGAGAACGCTGGGTGCAGTGATTTTTAAAATGACTTTGTGTGGTTAGTCGTGTCCGATTCTGTGACCCTTTGGACTGTAGCCCACCAGGCTCCTCAATCCATGGGATTTTTCAGGCAAGAATACTGGAGCAGGTTGCTATCTCCTCTGCCAGGGGAATCTTCCTGACTAGGGACCGAACCCATGTCTCCTGCATTGCAGGCAGATTCTTTACCAGTTGAACCATCAGGGAAGCCCATTCATTAAATTTTAAATTTCCTTTTTAAATTGAAAGCTTTCATCTATAAAGGTTGTTGTTGTTAAGTCGCTCAGTCATGTCCAACTCTTTGCAACCTCATAGACTGCATCATGCCAGTCTTCCCTGTCCTTCACCATCTCCTGGAATTTGCTCAAATTAATGTCCATTGAGTCAGTGATGCCATCCAACCATCTCATCCTCTGCCGTCCCCCTGTCCTCCTTCCTTGAGTCTTTCCCAGCATCAGGATCTTTTCCAGTGAGTGGGCTGTTCACATCAGTGACCAAAGTATTGGAGCTTCAGCTTCAGCATCAGTCTTTCCAATGGATATTCAGGGTTGATTTCCTTTAGGATTAACTGGTTTGATCTGGCTCAGATGGTAAAGAATTTATAAAAGAAATCCTGCTAATTCACAATGAAGCCATTTGGCAAGAGAAAAATAGGTGTAAAATCATAAAGGAACCAATGTCATTGTTGTCATGATGCTGTTGTTCTGGAATCCTGTTAGACCCAGATGTATCAATGTATTAGAGAAGAGAATAGGTAGAGTTCATGCAACCCTTACCTGGGAGGACAAAACTGATCTTATTTTATATTGAAGACATTGTACAAATATGTAAAAAGATAAATGCACATGTAGAGACATATAGCATATCTATATCTATGTGGATATATATATATGAACCATGCCATACTGTGAACCATATAGAGAGAAATAAAATCTTTTAATGTTTATCTTATATTTATTGCACACCTAATAAATTTGAGATACTACAAACAGGATGTTGCATATTGTATTAGTTTCCTGGGGTTACTTTAGCAAGGCATCAGGAACTAGGTAGATTAAAACAACAGAAACTTACTGTCCCACAGTTCTGAAGGCGAGAAGTCCATGTTCAAGGTGTCACCAGGCCTATGGTCCCTCTGAAACCCATGGAGGAATCCTTCCTTGACTTTCCCCCACTCCTGGTGGTTTGCCAGCTCTCTTTGGCATTCCGTG
The DNA here is from genome assembly GCF_910594005.1 of Cervus elaphus. Lineage (NCBI taxonomy): Eukaryota > Metazoa > Chordata > Mammalia > Artiodactyla > Cervidae > Cervus > Cervus elaphus. Next base: position 12,700,416 of record NC_057831.1, read on the forward strand.
CCTTGCAGCCACACAGCTCTGATTTCTGCCTTCTCTGTCACATGGGGCTCCCCCTGTGCCTTGGTCTTGCCACATAGCTGTCTTTTTATAAAGACACCAGTCATCTTAACCTAATTACATCTACGGCAACTCTGTTTCCAAATAACACCACATTCCGAGGTCCTAGGGGTTAAGACTTCCCAATGTACCTAGTTTTAAAAGGGACACAGTTCAACCCTTACCACATAGGTTGGCTGATTTCATTATCTTTAGTCTTATTATTTTGTCTTAAAATTATCACTGTTTTATAGATATGAAGAGGTTCTAAGTCGAAGAAATTTAATGAACTTCCAAGTAGTAATTGGAGGAGTTGCCATTTGATCCTCATCTTTCTAATCACAAAACCAGTGAGGAAATTCTCACAAAGATACCGTTAATTAATATGCAAGCCATAGTTAAATCAATGTCACTAAGTACAGTGGAAGCCAAAGGACTAATTAATTTCTTCTGACTGAGAGATCATGAAAGTCTTACTATAGGTTGTTACAGTTGAGTTCAACATTAATGGGCGGGTTGGAATTTATTAGGAAAAGAAGAAATGTGTAAAGACTGGGAGGGCTTTGAGAAAACTATGGAAAGATTAAAGATTTAAAGAGGTCACCCTTCACTTGCAAGTAACAAGTCTCAGTACATACCACTCAATTTCGCTAAAAACAAAACAAATTTGTTGCTTCATGTAATTCAAAGTTCAGGAATAGTGCCAGATTCAGAGTGAGCTTATTTCAATGTCTTCACGTCTATGGATTAGATCTGAGTTTCCCTTAGTTGCACTCTCTTCCTGCAGATTTTCTTCTCAGGCGTTTGCCTTATAGTGACAAGAGCAACTGCCATCTCTCTGTAGACCAAGACTTCCAAGGAAAGAGGTTGTGTTTTCTCCTGGCATTACAAGAAAAGACCCAGTTATTCTCACTCACTGCACACATGTCTGCCCCTGATGCAATGACTGCATGACATGTTACAGCATAAATGTAAAGCATTTAGAAGAGTGTATGGAACGCCACTAGTGTTATACATGTATTAGTTGCTGTTCCTAAATGTTTATTATTAGTGACCCGGAGAACCCAGCTTAAGCCTCTGTCATTATCCTGAGTGTTTTCCTCTCTATTCTGAACTGCTTAATAATAGGCTGTGATCTCTTACTCACCTTATCTCCCCAATGACTATGATTTTCCTGAGTATACTCTCCATTGGTTTTCAAAGCCGAGTGTCTGGGTGGTTTGTCTTTCCTGGGCAAGATCTAGAGGTTGGTGACTCTGATATGTAGCTCAAATCCCTCTCTCCCCAGGGAAAAAATGTATGCCTTTGTAATCCTTCCCAGAATTGCTGCTGCTGGAGTGGGGTTTTTCTCCTTGGTGAGATTCTCTCTCTGCCTTTCCTACCCATCCAATGCTGTCTTTTTACCCTATGCTATGCATTCTCTGTGTTCAGAGTTCCTTTCTGAGGAACTTCAGTCTTCATGTTCCTTTCTGAGAGAATTATTCCATATGTAGTTGTAGATTTGTTGTGTTCTTGGGGGAAGGTGAGTTCAGGGTCTTCCCATGTTGCCATTTTGAAACCTCCTCTCAAGCAGACTTTTTAAAACCTTTACAGTGATTAAAAATGAGTCAAATAATTACTATTATGTATTTACACACTTCAATCAGTTTCTGACCCTAGCTCTAATAAGTGTCATAAATATTTTTTCTAAAGTATATTCTTTTATCATGGTATTTTAACTTCTTTTATAATGTTGACTGCAGTCTTCAGAGTTTGACTTTTATAATTAATAAATTCTAATTGTTCACATCATTACATCTTTTCTGAAGACATGTTTTTTTTTTTTTTTGGACATGTTATTTTTAAATGAGGAAATACTTCATTTGAGAATTTCAAGACACCTCCTAATGGAGGCACTTATCTTTTCACTCCTTAAGTAAGAAGGATTTAATATTTTTAGAGGTATAGTCTTTTGACCTCTTTTAGAATTGATGCTTTTGAACTGTGGTGTTGGCAAAGACTCTTGAGAGTCCCTTGGACTGCAAGGAGATCCAACCAGTCCATCCTAAAGGAGATCAGTCCTGGGTGTTCATTGGAAGGACTGATGTTGAAGCTGAAACTCCAATACTTTGGCCACCTGATGCCAAGAAGTGACTCACTTGAAAAGACCCTGATGCTGGGAAAGATTGAAGGTGGGAGAAGGGGATCACAGAGGATGAGATGGTTGGATGGCATCACCGACTCGATGGGCATGAGTTTGAGTAAACTCTTGAGAGTTGGTGATGGACAGGGAGGCCTGGCATGCTGCGATTCATGGGGTCGCAAAGAGTCGGACACGACTGAGCAACTGAACTGAACTGAACTAGGATACCTTTTTTCAATACTTTTTAAAAAATAAATTATCTCTAGATGTGATTATTTTGCCTATTGCAACAAATTTAGATGCTTTAGAATGGTAGGTTGCAATTTTATCCCATTTCAATATAGAGAATAAATTTATACAATACAATAGAAAAGCCATAAAGTTCTTCCTACAAGTTATGATATTGGAAAGTACAATTAGATAATTCAAAAATCCAATTTCATACACCCCATGAGCTCACATAAGTTGATTTATTCAGTACAACTCTTGCATCTATAGAGCTTACTTTCAATGTTTTTCTGTTTGGAAATTTTGTAGTTAATAATTATAGGTCAGTAAACCTTGAAAAATGAGGAAATTTGCTGCTCCACTTTTGAAATACTTTATTCAAATTTTCTAAATGCATTAGAAAAGGATTCAAACAAAATACAGAGAGCTAATGCATCTAAAAGTTAAATATGAATATAGGGAATTTAGGCTGATAATAGTCCTTCAAATAGCTACACATGTCTAAAATCTTATCAATGACCTTCAGCAAGAGAAAAAGCAGATAACTGTTATATATATATATATATATATATATATATATATATGCCATCTGATGCAAAAAGCCAACTCATTGGAAAAGACCCTGATACTGGTAAGGATTGAAGGCAAAAGGAGAAGGGGGCAGCAGAGGATGACATGGTTCGATAGCATCACCGACTTAATGGACAGGAATCTTAGCAAATTCAGGGAGATATTGGAGGGCAAAGGAGCCTGGCCTGCTGCAGTTCATGGGATCACAGGAAGTTGAACATGACTTAGCGACTGAACATCAGCTATCAGCTCCCTTACAAAAATACTGTAGTTCAGTTACTCTAGCTTCATATACTAATACACATACACACACATACACAGAGAAATATTTGGGAGTTATAACAAGTATACATTCTCCTTAAATTTGGAAAATAATTGAGATTTTTCAGAATCAATCATAAATTATGTATGTACCACTACTGATTTCAAATCCATTTCAAATCCATTCTTGTTTTTACCTATTTTAGTAAAAATATTGTTTCTACCATGATTCCTTGTTCTACCAAAATCTGCACTTTTAATTGTAAAATAAGTTACTTTTATCTTTACTGGTGAGTTTCAATTAGGTTTACAATAAACTTATAATAATATCAAATGTCACATTAACTTTCAGTAGCTTTGTTTTGATTCAATAATAGACAGAAAATAATTTGAACCACTAACTGAATTTAACTTTTCTGGTTTACATTTTAAATCTCTGAATGTGCTATCTTCAAATGACATCATTTAACTTTTTGTGATATGATTTTTCTTCTAAAGGACTAAGACTAACTGATCTCATTTCCAATATGAAAAGCTTATCATTGAAAATGATAACAGTCAATTTAAGGGAAGTCACATGATCTAAATAAAAACTCATGCTTCATAAGAGACATGTCAACACCTCTCTGGAGCTCAGTATGACAAATCATCATCACAGCACATGCTAATGAAACTAACTGTAATATTTTAGGTAGATTCTAGCCCAGCAGTAAAGAATCTGCCTTCAGTGCAGGAGATTCGGATTCAATCCCTGGGTCCGGAAGATCCCCTGGAGAAGGAAACACCAACCCACTCCAGTATTCTTGCCTAGAAAATCCCATGGACCAAGAAGCCTGGCGGGTTACAGTCCATGGGGTCGCAAAGAGTCAGACATGACTGAGCAACGTGTGTGCTCAGTCATGCCTGACTCTTTAGCAGATTCACAGATACGTATCACACTAGTCTTCATAGATGATAAACGTTGATGTTATATCTACATTTTTTGAAAGTGTTAAGCAAAACACTTTTTTCATCGTATTAAATACATGGACTTTTTGTCTCACTGCTGCAGAAAAGCACCATTGCAAAATTAGCATTGCAAGTAGCAACATAAATAGTATGTCAAACAATATATTGCAAAATCACTGTAGTGAGAATATTTGAACTATACTCTCTAATCTGTTTAAACTCTGTGGTAGGGCTGCTCATTATTTATTACTCACACATATTTCACATTCACCAAGATACCATTTTTCTTGCCCACCTACCCCATTGATTGACATTCACGCATTGGGCAGGCTTCATTGCCCTCCATGATGCCCCAGCAATATAGTTACATTCTTGGCTAGCTTGGCTATTATCCAAGCACCTTCATTTTATCAGCAAGTATCCGAAATACTGAGCTTGAAAGAGTTGGAAGTTGAGACTGAAGCAGTGCAAGGAAAGGAAGAAAAGAAATGTGTATTACTGACACTCTTTTCATTTCTAACCACATATGAAAGTAAGAACTCCGTAGTTTACATGTGTCTCACATGTGTCAATGGGGAAAAAAAAATTGCACACAAGAGTCCCGAGTTTTTTTTGGGGGGGACAAAATGGGGAGTATGTCCTGGAATATATCCTCTCAGTTTTGAAGAACTGCTCTGAAGACATGTGTGTGGAGTGTCAGTATATATGTGATTTTGGTGAAGGGGAATATATGTAAACAAGCACACGTTTTTGGCAGAAGTTTACTCCTAGTCACGAGAGAGTTGCGGCTGGTCACAAGGAGCAGATGTCTCTGTTAATGATTTTAGTGTTTTCCTAGGTATGAAAAGATGTCAGAATTTGGGCTTACGACAGTTTTCCCAGAAAACAGAGTGCTTCATTTCTGATTTCCACCCTGAATTCCTTTCAGGATATGTTGAAGGTTGGCAACTGCTGTGGACCAAGGGACTTAATCCTTGTAGAACCAGATGGCAAATGACAATTCTTAGCTGGCAAATGATACAAGAGGAAGATATGGGAGAAACAGGAAGTAGAAACTGGAGTCTACCAATCTCATGTAGGTTTATGTAATTATTTAAATTGTATTCAAAGAAAAATTTTTTAAAAAACACACAGAAAAATGCTGAACCAGATAGACAGCTTATCTGAACGATAGAAATTAACTAAAACTGACCATGTCAAACCAGGCTACTTGACTCATAAGTTTCTCATATGAGTCAGTAAATTCTTAAGTCTTAGGCTGGCATTCCTTTTAATTTCTATTTATTTATACACTTTGATTGTTGTCTGGCAGGGCTTTTTTAAAAAAAATAAATTGTTTCTAAAGTTATCTTTGTAATGATTTAATGTTTTCTGTGTTTTCCACTGTGACATTGTTCTGTATTTCATAATTCAGACATTTTGAGATATAAGTTATTGGAAGAATTCATAGTGCTTTAGATAACATGGAGTGAAAGAGCCCACTTGGTCATATCATTTTAGTGTTTCTTTTCCTATTTCCATAACATTAAGGTTAAAATTCAGAACTCAGGAGCTAGACAAACCAAGTTCAAATGCCAGTCTACTACCTGTGGCAGCTTAGATACTTGAATCCCTCTGTGGTCCAATATCTTCATGTGTATCTTATGAGGTATATATTCCATGGAGATTAAGTAAGTTAACAAAAGTAAATTGCTTAGAAGATAGCAATGTTGGCTATAAGCATTATCCTGGGGCTTCAGCTTTATTTCTATTCTGTTCTTACTTGTTTTGCTTCCCATTTTTCTTTTACTATTATTCTTACTTCTCAACTCATTGTGGGCTGTAAATATCTACATTTATATAACCTGTGTACCCTAAAAGGGTTCACCCAAGACCTATCCTAACACGGCTTGGATTTGGCTTAAAATTTAAATGTTTTTTCATGACATGTGTGCGAACATGCTGCGTGAAATCATTTCAGTCATGTCTGACTGTGTGCAATCCTATGGACTATATAGCCTACCAGGTTCCTCTGTCCATTGGATTCTCCAGGCAAGAATACTGGAATGGGTTGCCATGCCCTCCTCCAGGGGATCTTCCTGACCCAGGGATCGGATTCATGTCTCTGTCATCTCCTGCATTGGCAGATGGGTTCTTTACCACTAGTGCCAATCATTTATTGCCCGGACCCTACAAGGATTCAAGAAATCAACTGTTGCTGTTGTTACGGTGGTTACTTGGTGAAATTAGTGGTGGCATTACTACTCTTGAGGTCATCATAACTACTTCATATTATTATTTGAGAGTTATTATTATTATCACTTCTTTGAATCCAAAAGATGAGGGACTTGCCCTAACCACTTATCATTATATTTCTTACACAAAAGGATTAGTATGTCTTCAGTTAATTTTAACAGAAGCAGAGAAAGGGGCAAATCAACAACTACCTTATTCAAGTTAGAAATCAAATTATGATGCTATTGTTTTTTAGCTTTATGTTTTTGACTGGGCCAGAAACAATGATCCTTGTAAGTATGAATCAATGAAATATTAATTTGTTTTTACTTCAAGCGGATTAAATTATGCCAACATGAAACTTCTGTTGGGAGTCTTTAGTTATAAGTGCATTTTATTATAGTTCAGTCTGCTTTCTCTGCAATTGCTGCTTCACAGTAAAATCGATGGTTCCCTAATCTTTTTCAAAAATGATGTCAATTAAAAGGAAAGTCTTCCTTTATATGGTTTAGATCATTTGGTACCAAATCAAAATCCTCTTTTTTAAAATTTTGTTTTTAATATTAACTACTCCATATTTCTTCTGGGAAAAAAGATTATATTGCACGTATCAGTGGTATTTATGCTTTGAAATCCATATTTATCTTTGCAATAAAATAGCAAATTTGTTAAGAGAAGTAGAATGCATTTGCTCCATGGAAATTGTGGAGATCACAGAGCTAAACAGAGTGAAGCAAAATCTTGCAATTCAATCACGTTTTCAAAAGTATGCTTTTTAAAAAAAGTCTTACTATAGATAAATTATCTTTAAAACCATATAATAAGTTCTAGTGATAAGAAAACATGTGACTACTATTTTTTCTTGTCTCAGTGCACATAATCTATATATTAAGAAGAATAGATCTTTTAAAATGGTTTTAGGTACAGAGAAAAGCAACTTTATATGTCAGTTAAATAATTCTATGTAACAAACTACCCAAAATTCAGTAATTTTACTCTTTAACATTGTTAAGATTTGAATTTTTAAGTGCTTATCTGAAACTTCACAACTGCAAGCTATTGTAGTACTAAAGTGAATTAATATATTAGCTATTCCACTATTATTTACATAATAAGGATTATAAGTAACTCAAAGTTTCATTTATTTTCATGTCCACGGCATTAATAAGTCTGCCTCTTTCTCTCTTCTGTGTTGCTCATGAATCAGCAGATCAGCTGAGATCAGCTAACGTAGCTGAGCTCTGCTAGCTTCAGCCAGGCTTGCTCACGCACTGCCAGGTCAGCTAGGGGCTCTGCTCTAAACTGGACAGCTGCCTAGGACATTTGAACTGCTCAGAATTGGTCCACATGTCCAGGCATGGTCTGACAGTTATAATGAAGCGTGGGAATGAGTAGAAATCCATGCCTCTCAGGCCTTGGCTTGGAATGAACATAGTGGCATTTTCTCCTCATTCTGTTGTAAAACACACATCATGTAGCAGGCTTAAAGTAAAGGGTTGAGGTAATATGGTAGCCTTCTTATTGAAAGGAACCAGAAAGTCATGTGGCAAACGGCTTTAATACTAGCAGGATTATGTAAGACCAGTCCGTTTTCCTCCTTTCTTCTTTAATCTGAAGCACTGATATATTCCCTCCAACTTTAGCTGCACGTATCACAGAAGAAAAGCATGGGCTTTTCATTTGTTTTGTTTTTTTTTTTTTCTTTTTTTTTTTTTTTTATCGAAAATGTATTTTTTTTTTTAATTTTTTTATTAGTTGGAGGCTAATTGCTTCACAACATTTCAGTGGGTTTTGTCATACATTGATATGAATCAGCCATAGATTTACACTTATTCCTTTAGAGTTGGATTGGAACTATTGTCACCATAGATAGTGCACAACTAAAATAAGCTGATTAGTGGCACTCTAAAAGCAGTCTCTGGAGAAGGAAATGGCAGCCCACTCCAGTATTTCTTGCCTGGGAAATCACATGGACAGAGCAGCCTGGCAGGCTACGGCACATAGGGTCACAAAAACTGGGACACAAATTAGTGACTAAATAATAACAACAACAAAAAGCAGTCCAACCTTATAAGAATTAAATTTGAACTTTCATTTTCCCCACAAATAATCATGAAAATATATTAAGCACTTCCTTCCCTGGCTTTGTGGCAACTCATTTCTTCCTTTAATTGAAAGTTTGGGATTTCTAAGTGTTTATCTGTGAATTTATAATTGCAAACAATTTAAGTCCTAAAGGGGATTAATGTATTAGCTACTCTACTGTTGTCTGTGGACTTCGTAGTAAAGAATCTGCCTACAAGGTAGAAAACCTGGGTTCGATCCCTGGGTCAGGAAGATTCCCCTGGAGAAGGAAATGACAACCCACTCCACTACTCTTGCCTGGAGAATTCCATGGACAGAGGAGCCTGGCAGGCTCCAGTCCATACAGTTCATGGGGTTACAAAGAGTCGGACACAACTGAATGACTAACACACATTGTTCTCTACTAAGAAGCCAGAGTTATTTTTATACAATCCAAAGCTCTGTCTGTTTCTGTGTTTATATGTTAACTTAGTCTTCCTCTTTGGACCTATATTCTCTAAAGAATGGTGTTTTATATTGACGGTCACTTTGTGAAATAAACCAGTATTTGTAAATGTTGTGGAAATAATCAGCTTAATGGAAAAATTAGGAAAATTTTCAATTATAAAGCTATGGAAATGACTTGATCATTTATAATCAGTACTGTATAGATATCTAATGAATCCAGATTTCCTTATTTTTCCAAAATGCAGGCCATGGCTCATTATGTGCATTTACTTTAACAGATTAACATTGCAAATGTTTATGGAATGGAATAGAAAGAAAGAAAATAAGACAAAAAAGAAAGTATTAACTGCAATGTACATAGTTATAGTAAGAACTGTTTTATGAAACTTCTTTCTGGTATGTGTGTGTGCATGATGTGGGTCAAAGAAGTTTGACAACTGGTAACCTAAATTTTGATATCATAACGTGGATCTAAGAAATTCTCTGGCTCATCTTTCTTTCTTTCACAAACCAAAAAAAAAAAAGTGTATGATTTAAATAAAATTATTTCACAAGGTACAGTCTCACAAAAAATAAACAACCTTGTCAAAAAAATTGGCAGAAGACACGAATAGATGCTTTTTCCAAACAAGATATACAGATGGATGGCCAATAGGTACCTGAAAAGATGTTTAACATCACTAATCATAAAAGAAATGCAAATAAAAAACTGCAGTGAGGCATCACCACACACCTGTCAAGATGGCTCTCCACAAAAGTCTACAAATAACAAGTGTTTAAAAGCATCAGAAGAAAAGGAAACCCTAATACACTGTTGGTGGGAATGTAAATTGGTACAGTCACTATGTAAAAGAGTATGGGAATTGCTCAAAAAAATAAAAATAGGAGTACTGTATGATTCAACAGTTCTGGTCCTTTGTATATATATCCAAGAAAATGAAAACAGTAACTAAAAAAGATATACGCACCCTATAATTCACTTCAGTTTCAGTTCAGTCGCTCAGTCATGTCCCACTCTTTGCGACCCCATGGACTGCAACACGCCAGGCCTCCCTGTCCATCACCAACTCCCGAGTTTATTCAAACTCAAGTCCGTCGAGTTGCTGATGCTATCCAACCATCTCATCCTCTGTCATCCCCTTCTCCTTCCGCCCTCAATCTTTCCCAGCATCAGGGTCTTTTCCAGTGGGTCAGTTCTTTGCATCAGGTGGCCAAAGTACTGGAGCTTCAGCTTCAGCATCAGTTCTTCCAACGAGTATTCGGGACTGATTTCCTTTAGGACTGACTGGTTTGATCTCCTTGCAGGCCAGGGGACTCTCCAGAGTCTTCTCCAACACCACAGTTCAGAAGCATCAATTCTTTGGCACTCAGCCTTCTTTATGGTCCAACTCTCACATCCATAGCAGAATTATTTACAATAGCCGAGATATTAGAAGCAACCTATGTGTTCATCAATAGATGAATAGGTAAAGAAGATGTGGTATAGATATGATGGAATGTTTCTCAACCACAAAACAGAAATTCTGATATTTTTAACAATATAAAGAGTATTATGCTTAAATAATAAGCATAAATAAATAAATCTGAGAAAGACAAATAAGTATGTTATTACTTATATGTGTGGGATCTAAAACGAAATGAATATAACAAGACAGAAGTAGACGCACATATATAGAGATAAAACTGGTGTTACCAGTGGGATGAGGGGAGCAGGGTAGGGGGTGACAAGATGGGGTAGGAAACTAAAGCACATGTGCTAATATGTATAACGTAAATAAGCTATAAGGGTTTACCATATAGCACAGGTAGTATAGCCAATATTTTCTAATAACTTTAAATGGAATATAATCTATAAAAATATTGAATCACTATGCTGTATACCTGAAACTAATATAATATTGTAAATCAAGTACATGGCAATACAAAAGAAAAGGAAATCTCATAAATTTTTCTTATTTTATTTTCTCCATTACCATATTTCAATGACTGTGATTCCCAATACGGCTTAGTATTTCTAAAGCCTAAGTAAAATCCATCTGGCTGTATGAACCTTCAGACCAGTTGTGATGTAAATGACTTTTTGTTTACAAGATATTTTGGAACAGATATTGAAATATGAATGTTGCCAAATTATTGATAACTTGCCATACAAAATGATTGAAAGTACAGCTTCTATCCCATCGAGTGTTTTGTAGAATATAGGGTTTTAGATGACCAACTGAAAGGTCATTCAGCTTACAGAATTATATCAAACAGCATTCTCTAGACAGATTCGTTTAGAGAAACTCTTTGGTATAGTGAAAAGTTAGCAAGGCTGGGAGTCACTGACTTCCCTTGCAGACTCCAGATTTGCTGCTTGCATCTCAATATTTTAACCTGACAATGAACACATTCGGCACTAATCATAGGCTCATCATGAGACTCAAAACAATCTATGGGAACGTATTTAGTAAACTCTAAATACTTTAAAAAATGATTTGACGATAACATGATTTTGGTATTGAATATATTATGAAAGCAAGCATATTGAAACAAACTTCTGCTGACAATAGTGACTGAGAACATTTTTGACAGATGCCTTCTTTCTCTATATCACCCTGACAATAGACATAGAAGAGTCGGGTCGAGTAATGGTTCTTGCTGGAGGAGTAACTCCTTCCAAAGTAATCTGGAAATCTGAGATAGAGTTAACTAGATTGTTCCAAATGTAGCTCTTGCTTAATTGTAGACATGCACACACACACACACACATGCACACACTTTAGTTTGGCAGACAGAGAAATGTTAATTATTTAGACTTGAGGAGTTGTTTTTGCACTTGATTTTAAAGATTAGCATGACAACTTAAACTAAGCAATTCATATCACTTTGGTTTGACCTTCATGTAGAAAGCAATGTCCTAAATAAAAGCCTAGTTTTCTGTATCTTACAACTAAGATACAGAAAATTCAACTGACAGTTTTATCCATTTTAGTTCATTTATGTTAGCCTTAAAGTATTTCCCATATGATATCATTATAATAATCTTGGAGAGGACCTTCCATAGCAAGGGAAACTTAGAAGTCATCTTTCAGAATTGTATCTGAGGCATATGCGATAAACTATTAGAACATGCCCCATAAGCCGGGTATTCCATAGCACCACATATATTGAAATCTACAGATAATTTGATATTAAAAGAGATATCAAGATTTAATGATATTGTACAATGTACAGTGTCCTTCCTTTACTACTTTCAGTATAATTTCAATACAAACTAGCAGTTACTATGAAGATAACTTGTGAATAAATGCTTCAAGTTGTAGTTATTTTTAGCCTCTTGGAGAAGAAAGGACTTATGTTGAGGCATCCATTTTTCAAGTTATAAGAGAGATAGGAAAGTAAATGAATGGTGCATAATTAGTGATAGAAATAACTTTAAGACATATAGCTATGTATAACTGCCTTATTCCTGCATTATGGCTTTATCCCTGGTTAATATCTATTAACCTTCCTACATCTCTCCCAGGGTCTCACTCATGTCCTATCACAGATTGTGGTGATTCAGTAATGTTAGATTTGAAATACACATGTGGCTTTCATCTTTTTTAGTTTACCTCTCTTTTTCTGGGATAGAAGAAGGCACAATTCCATTCATATTTTCACTAGACTAACCATATACATAGTAGTTATATGATAGAAAAAATCTATATTTGAGGTTCAGTGATTGAGTCTAATTATAGGTGAAACTGGAGGCTATTCACTCAAGTAATCTACCAGTAAGTAGGATACCAAATTAATTTTCTTTGCATTTGATGAGTCTCTGTTCTGTGTTTTTCTGTGCATCATTTTATATATTAGAGTCTGAGGGGAAGTACACACCAAATTATGGTAACAGCCGTTTCTTTTAAGCATATCAACAAAGATGATTTGGCAGATTCTAGGTTCACCATCTTTTATACAATATTGCCCTCTATGGGAACCTAAAATATTGAAGATTTTAGTAGAGTAGTATTTTTTTGATACACTTTCATTCTCATCACATGCTTTTTTGCCCCCTCTAAATTTAATCACTGCTCCCTTTCTCACCTTCTAACAGACATATACAGCTGAACTGGCAAATTTATCATTCCTTCATTATGTAGTATGTTTATTGTACCATTTTACTTTATTCATTACAGAATTCATCTTATTTATTTTATATTGCATTCAATTATTTCTTTTGTCTTCTTTTGGCAAAATATCTTTGTCATCACAGTACTGTATTTCCAGTTAACTTTTAATCATTTCATGTATGATAACTTCTATTCAGAAAGAGAAACATCAGTCAGAGCACTAAGATATAATATAAAAGAAAAATCATATTATGATGGAGCATTTAGAAATTACAGTGTCATTCCTTTGATTCTATAAATACCAATCAATACAGATTTGATTCTATAAATACAAATGCAAATTTAAAGAAGAAATGAAGACTTTAATCTTACTAAAATCTTTTTATTTATGAGTAATATTAGGAAGATTTAAATGACATGGGTTCTAAAATGGAAAATTAATCTGGATTTTCTTATCCATGGGGAAAATTGCTCTGTAACACCCCTGTGTGTCTTCATTTTGAAATGAGTTGTTAACTTCTATTTGTAGAATACAGAACTGGTGCAATAATTACATTGAAAATATATTGTATGTAAATATTAGTGCACCCCTTTCCCCATTTCCTAGTTCTAACTGCCACCATTCATTCATTCATTCGTAATTTTAATTTAAAAAAAAATTGCATATATCTACTCTATGCTATGACACTGCTCCAACTATTGAATATAAGCAACAAACAAAAAAGAGAGAGAGAGAGGTCATTTTTGTCCTCAAAAAGCAAAAACTCCATTGCTTGGATTATGACTGGGATTCAAAATCAGTGTGTGTCTCTAAGATAGGTAATGGTAGCAATATAGTGCTGTATATCCAATCGCTAGCTAGTTACAGAAGGCAGCACTGGGTTACAGGTGGAGCACAGTCTGACCCTGGTCCTGTATCTCGTATGTTTATTTGTACCACCTCTCAGCATAAAGGAGGCTTTCAGCCATCGCTGGCTAACTTTCAAGCATCATATTCTTATACCATTGCTCACAACTCACCCTTTCAATTGCCTCCAACACACACACACCACTCACTATACTGAAACCAAACAAGAGAAAGAATGACATCAGCAGGTGAACTGTCTCAGAGTGATAGGAATGTAGAGTAAGACACTGGTGCTAACAGGACAGAAGCTGATTTAGGAAGGCGTGGTGAAGCACTAAGATTTCCCACGCTGATCAGAGCATTAGCAGGAGGAGCTCCTAAATGAGACTATTTCCCCAAAGGACTGGAACAGACAGAAAACAAATGATATTGGGATACCTAAGTAAAAAGGAATTTGCTAACAGATGAAACAAAATGCCCTTTAGGACAGAGCGTTTTTACAAATTTATCACCAGGATGCTAGGATTCTGGTCTGCAAGAAGCTCTCTCATTTTGAGCACTTTGGACTTTAAATTAAAGGATATAAAACGACTTGACTCATAATGCCTAAGTCAAAAGGAAATTGCCACTAAACCATAACGAAATTTTGGCAAACACATTACAAAGAAAAGAGAGAAATGAAGAAACAAAGTGAAACTCCCTATGGTAGATACCCCATTCATACTGAAGCACTTAACAGTATTTAAAGATTCTCCTCGTATATATGTGACTCCCAATGGACTAGTAACCTAATTAATGTACTTTATGAATTCTAACCACTTTTATTTAGCCTCAGAAAGTGAAATTCACTGAAAATTCTCATAACAGGGATCTGATCATGGAATAATCATAAATTCAATTTCTACTGGCCTCTCCCCCTCCCCCCACCCCCCGGCCTTACCAGGGATCTCACTTGTGTGCTACACAACAAAGATTTCTGAGGTTCAATAATGCTTTGGCTAACATCTGCTATTTATTAAAAACCATGTTCCTTTAGGCTGTTGTCGGTCAAACTAGAATTGGACTGTTTAGTCTGTTTGTTCCCTCACTTGGCCTTTCAAGCTTTGCATCTTCAAAGGATTTATTTGAAGCATTAATATGCTGATTTGTCTCTTGCTAAAACAACGCACTACAGTGTTACTGGCAAGATGATTCTTCTTCCAACCTGTGGTTCCTGATTTTTCCTCTCTCAGTAACTTGCTAACTAGAGATCTAGATGTGTAAGAAGATACCATTTAAGTCTGTGACTGGAATGTTTGTTATATAATTAATGCTATATAGCATTAATTTTTCTCACTGTGTATATGATTCCAGTGGAGCAAACTCACTTTATGCTCTTTCTTTCTCACCTGATTTCCTATCTGAGTAATTACTAACAGGTTTTTTCCTTAAAAAAAGTTCTCGTAGTAGTATCACCCACAGCCCAATTAGAAGCTTTTCCCCCAAAGGCATAAACTTTGAACAGCAGTTTTTTTCTGTTCATGCTATTTTCTTAAGAAAGAATTAGGAGAGCTTTTTTTGGTGTTACTTGGGACAACTACAAAGCTGCTCATAAAACAAACAAACAAACAAAATTAAAAGGAAAGGGGACAGAAAGTAGTACCATGGTATAGAAGCCCAGTGTAAATTGTAAAATAAATTAGAATTTGAATTGAAGTTATTCAAAATTGTCATTTTGCAGTAGAATTAAAGAATAGAAATGATACTTGGGAAAAATAAAAATGTATATTAAAGCTATACTATCTTCTATTTATAACCTGTGCATGCATGTGAAGGGTTTCTAAAACCCAGAAATTGCAAAGTACTTGTAAATAATTCTTTGACATTTTCTTTGCAAATTTCTATGCGTTTTAGATGCATGGATTTATTACTTACCCTGGTGACTCAGACAGTAAAGAATCTGTCTGCAATGCAGAAGACCCAGGTTCGATCCCTGGGTCAGGAAGATCCCCTGGAGGAGGGCATGGCAACCCACTCCAGTATTCTTGCCTGGAGAATCCCATGGACAGAGGAGCCTGCCAGGCTACCGTCCATGGAGCTGCAAAGAGTAGGACATGACTGAGTGACTAACATTTTCACTTTCACTTTTAATTAACAAAAATGTTAATGAGAGAAAAACAATGAAAATTTTAGAAATTAAATTTGCTGGATTTTTCTGAATTCTTCTTTTATTTCTATTAGTGGATATATTTACCTTCTTTCACTGTAAAAACTGAATTGACATGTAAACCAATGAGTCTATTTCTTTAATAAATGTGTTTGATTTGGTTTTTGTTTCTTCTACTAAATATATAGGCACCAATATATTCTTTACATGCTTTATATACATTTTAAATATGTATTGTGGAATATTTTTCTAAGTTTTTTTTTAATTTTTACAATTTGAAAGCAATGCATATAATGCATTTTTTGAACTTTTAAGGTAATTCAGTTATAGCAATTGGGTAAAAATATGTGCAGCTCCAAAAATTTATTAGTTCATCTAATTCAATTAAGTTTAATAAAGATCCATTGAGGACTTAGTATATATCTGGATCTGATGTGTGTGCTCAGTCGCTCAGTTGTGTTCTGAGCGTTATATAGATTATTACAAGCTAACTGGATAGATGCTATATCTGACAAATGCAAGGCCTTTCAATTGTGGAACACAGGCTGAGTGAGTAAAAAACCCTTTGAGAAAATAATTCCTCCATATCTTCCCTTGCATATAGCATTTCTTCTTTGCAACATTCAAGGTCATTCATTTCATTTTCCCACCATGGCAGATGAGAAAATGATAAAAATTAAAATTTTCACAAAGGTTGTTTTTTTTTTTTTTTTAAATGACTGGAAAATATAACAGAGAAAAGAAATTATAAGAAAACTACTCAAGCTTTGGGGGTTATTTTATCTTTAATTTTAGTATGGACACTATGAATTTCTCCAACTTTCCTCAGAAGTAGCCAAAAAAAAAAGGACTTTTGTTTGGCTCGCACCATTCATACATGGTGTGTCTGGTGGGACCCTCTTTACCCAAGACTTTGTTTATTTCTGAATAAGCAATAAAAAAAGCATAGCAAAATCACTATTTTTCCTTTTCCTACTAAGAAGTATAACTCAGATGTTTGGAATTTTTTTATTTTAAAGTTAGCATTTAACAATATTTTAAGGTATTTTGTACTACTATATCTTCCATTAATATTGTTTATAATACTTTTATATTGTCAAAGTGTTTTTGCTCTATTATTCATTTCGCTCTAAATAATAATGCTGTTGCTTTAGCTTCAAGGATTGCTTACAGACTAATTGGATAAAAAATTTGTCAACAACTTTTACTTGTAATCAATTCATACCAACTATGGTTGTCACCAGAGCTAAGGATATAAATCCTCCTCCATGTTTTAATGTCATGGCTTTGTGGTCAAAATCACTCTATTTCATACAGCTTCAATAACTGAAATTACTCTGATAAAGTAGAATTCTTTATTGACTTGTGAAATAGAAATATATCAATGGGATAAAATACTTGAGTAATTTAAAAATGTAATTTTCATTTCTGTATATGTCAGACATATTTTCACTTTTGTATATGTCTAAACTTGGATAAATTAAAAGACATTATTAGTATGAAAAACTCCATAAAATGGAAAAAACTTCAATCAGCTTTTTAAATTTATTTTACTTTGTTTCTCAGTAGTGTTTAGCTTGTTGTTTAATAATAATTACTTTATTAAGATGTTATTGAACTGTTTAGCTGCAATGTATTTATCCATTTTGCAATTTGATGTGAATCACTATGGAAATTCTTGGTGAATTTCTAATGAATCTTTCCCTTTGAATTGTGTTGGAGAAGACTCTTGAGAGTCCCTTGGACTGCAAGGAGATCCAACCCGTCCATCCTAAAGGAGATCAGTCCTGGGTGTTCACTGGAAGGACTGATGCTGAAGCTGAAACTCCAGTACTTTGGCCACCTCATGCGAAGAGTTGACTCATTGGAAAAGACCCTGATGCTGGGAGGGATTGGGGGCAGGAGGAGAAGGGGATGACAGAGGATGAGATGGCTGGATGGCATGACCAACTCAATGGACATGGGTTTGGGTAGACTCCGGAAGTTGATGATGGACAGGGAGGCCTGGTGTGCTGTGATTCATGGGGTCGCAAAGAGTCGGACATAACTGAGCGACTGAACTGAACTGAACTGAATGAATCTTTGCCTTCCAAAGATTCTTAAAGGGTAGTAAGTAGTTCCTTGAGTCCTTGAGGATTTTCAAAATACACATTTTTCTTTAGCATACTTTTAGCCTGTGCACCTGAAAAAATAACTGATACATAATCCATAGTCTATTAATGATAGTATTATTAGGTTAGGAAATAACAGGGAGATAGTCTTTGTAATTTACCACATTTTTTTCCTATCCTCTACTTAGCATATGCCTAGAGTGTGCTGACCCTCTAAACCTTTTACAACATAATAACGTAACACTGAATCCATCAAAATTATTCACCCAAAGACCATATCACCAATAAAAGTGTGTTTTGAGGGCCAACCCCCACCCCCAACCTGCAGCATAATGAAAGGGTCACTGATATCGCCCCAGCAATTCTAGCAGAATTCTTTCTCACCAAAACACAAATATCCCAGAATACAATTTTGAACCTGAGAAGGGCCTGCAGTTCTGTACTCTAGCCTATAAAGAATCTTGGGCCAAACTGTCATCAACACATTTTATTCCATTAAATTAAATGGTGGAGACTAAATGAAATAGAAACAATAAGAGCCTGAAGAATTAGATAGCCTGGAATGAAGAAATACACTTGAAAGTACTCTACCTTTATCTTGTATGTATTTGGATAACGAAGTTCAAGAACTTTGCATAAAGTAAATAATTGCAATTTAAATACAATTTATATTTTATGAGTTAATATGAGTTAGTAGAGAACAAAAAGCAGGTAATCCTCATCCTATATTGCCAAATAGAAAATGAGGCAAGGGGACAACTTTTGTCCATGCTGAGAATAGAACTTCTCAATAATAATTCAGTAATTAACCTCAATGAAACCATTTATACACTAAACACACACACACATATGCCTACTCATTTTTTTATTCTAGCATTTGTTATGATCTGAAATATTATTATTAATTTCAGGAATACATAGGTCACTAGGATTTCAAGTTTCCTCCTGCTCACGGTTGGCTTGTGTTGAGTTCATAACTCATGCTTGACTAGCACACACTTACCGCAGAAAACCGTGTCATGAACTTTTCTTTTTTCACCCAATAGAATCTTTTGGTACAGTGTCCTAGCTGCAAAGTGGAATTTTACTCTCGAATTTCATAGGAAATAGTCCAACTGTACAATGAAAGATTATGCAAATCCTCCAGGAGCATCTAATCAATCACCCTGGTGTGAGAGGAATGCAGCTGATCGCTGAATTAGCTTCTGTTGGAATGTATTCATGTGTAACATCCCCCTGACTGGATGACATCACAACAGCTCCAGGTCCTTGAAAGTCTTGAGGATGATTAGCTGAAGGAATTGGCTGTTTCTGCCAATCATAAACCGGCTGCCTTTCTAGTTCTGGAGATGGGAGAGAAAGAGGGAGGGAGGGAAAGACCGACTCCAGCTGAACGAGGAGCAGAGCGGCAGTAAGAGGGGAGCGGAGCAGCTGGTGTTCTGGTGATTAAATAGTTCTCATAGCCTTTTTGCTGTACTCGGTCCGCTCCCTGGTGTAATTCTCGTGTCCAAGGAGGAAGCTGCATTTTAACGGTGTGCTGAACAGAGGTTTGAGTCATTCCAGCTGGCTGCTTGTTTTGAAAAGGACAATGTGTGTATAAATAAAAAGAGACTCTGCTGGAAGAGTTCAGATACTAGGACTGGAACTAAAGAGTGCTTTCGGAATATTAAAGCAGATTGTAGCAACTGAAAGCTCCTTCTAATTAACCTGGAGCCCAAGGAACCTGAAATACTGGATATCTCGTTTTCTAACTCGGATAAATTCAAGTTAGGAAAAGAGAAAAAAAAAGAAATGCTTCTCTAGGTAAGTTATTGCTTAATTTGCTGAAATGGAGGCATGTGCATTAAATGAATATATGTTGCTTAGCCATGTAAACAAGTTGAACACAATAAAGTTTTATTTGTGAAAGATTTATGTAAAAGATTTATGTAGTTTTAAACCAAATGCAGTTTCCCTTTTCAACATATGTGCTCTTACCTGTTATTACAAAGTTATATTTTCACTGTAAACATAAAATACAGTCCTGCTAAAAAAGAAAGACAGAACTTGAAATATTGTAAACTATTACTAGAATATTTGCATAATAAAGACCCCACTGGATAACAGTTTTAGCCTTTTCATATTGAAATGCAAATATTCCAAACTCAACAGCTGAACTGTGGAGTTATAAATGTTTCCCTGAGAAGTATTACTGATAACATGGCATTCAAATTACTCAAGATGGGAACTCCTCTCTTTGGGACCTGAGATTTATGGCCACATTCTGTCCTAATGGTCTGCTTTAGAGAAACAGCTGTCACAGACATTTGAAATTGTATGATGCAGCCATAAATTGCTTTTAAAGAAATAGATGCTTTTCTACTAGGTCCTATTAGGAAAGAAAAATAAATTCTTAGAACAATATATGCCATATGCCATAAGCACAGATTCCCAGGAGGATAAAAACAGCTTTATGTTATACCTGTAAATACCTCCAAATTCCTCATGCATAGAATAAATTGAAATATAAGAGGTGTTACTTAAAGTATGACTTTCATTCATCTCTTCCAAAATTTCTGATTAGAGGAAGCTAAATATAAATAGAAACTTAAACTTGTATTTTCCTTGTAATTTGTCCTCATTTATAAGATGCTATATTTTTCAGAGTTACTGTCAAGAGTATTTTCAAGTGATATTATATTTTGTTATGATAGGTTGTACTGTGAGTTCTAATATAACTCTAGAAAAGTTTCAATAGTTTATACTTTATTATGTGTTTTTCAAACTCACCTTTTCTTGCTTTCTTAGTGTAGTTTATCAGAATATTTTTCATCAACTTAGGATCATAAATGTTTTAAAGTAAATTGCATACAAAGTCATTGATGTGTTGTCTTAATTACTGTAGTTATTCACTTTCTCACCAACTTGATGGTTCAAATTCTGTGAGTTTCTTTATACAAATGGAACTACATGAAGACAAAAGTTATTGTAATTGCTTGGATCTCTCCAAAACTAGGAGGCAGTTTTTTCCCATAAAGGTTTAAAAAGTCTTTTTTATATCAGAATAATAATTTAAATTTCTGCTATTAAAATATTCCTGCTAGCTATAGCCAGATGCCAAGTAGATGCTATGTTGGTCATGCCTTTTTCATGAAGCAGATGTATGTAGAGAATGTAACGTCCACTGACTAGAAAAGTCTAAGTCTTCAACTGGAATGCATAAAAAATGAGTGATTTTTTATGTATTTGCCATGTACATTTATCTCTACGCAAAAATGAGAATTTAACATACTTTAATGCCTGCTGTGATTATTGATATTATTATAATAAGGAATCTTGTGAATATGTGTCTTATGATGATCAATATTACATAGCACCTACATTGGTAGAAGTCTTATGATAAGCTAATGGAGATTTTTGAAAATTGCACACTAAACACAATCATCAATTTTTATCCCATCTTAATGGCAGTTGGTCAGTGCTAAGACTGATGCTTAGAATATCTTTTGAAAAAATTATATATATGAATTATTAACTATAACTTGAAACTCACCCTTAAAGGGAAAATATTAATGCAATTTAGAAACTCAGGTGTCATTCTTAAATACAAAAGGTAAAACTTCATAAGGATTTTAATATTTGTTTTCCTTTCCATAAACTTGAAAATGTGTGTAAGTTGCATTTTGTTTTCTCCATCTGAAGTTATTATCTAAGTACGTGTCCATTTAGATAATTTTCCTTAAATACCAAAAAAAAAGGTAAATGGAGACTATTTATATATAAATACATAAAATGGTTATTTGGAATTTCTATATTTGATAGCCAAAATAGAAATACATGTTTATATATGTATGCAAATCAAAGGACAGCCTTTTCTATCTGAATATTCTAATTATTGTACCTATTCTTTTCTCCCCCCTCAAAAAAATATCATTCTTAAATAAATGTAGTCTCTTAGTTCAAATCTAAGTGCTAACCTTACTCCTTAAAAATGCTAGATAAATGCTTCTAAGTCAGTAAAATATTTGTACCCAGTAAGTCTTGCGTTTATATGATTATCTAGCAGATTCTGTTTGAGTGGGAAAGGTTTATTTTAAGAATAAAATCCAAAAATCAAACTTCCTGTGTTTCATATAGTAGCATCTACGCAGGGAGAAGAACAGAGAAACATTTAGCATGCTTTGATCCAACTAGAAGATTCTAGCTGGTACAGCCTCCCCAGATTTGGAAAGCAGCTGGGGAAACTTATAAAATAAAGCTAGAATATCAGTCCTGGCTGGAAGCCAAGGCAGAGAAGCTGTGTACCCAGAAGGTTAATTCTTTCTGGGCTGAAATTCATTGATAATGCATTATGCTTAAAATCTAGCTTGAAGTGTTACTTTTTTTCTCTAGTAAAAACTTTGGGATATTTAAAGAACAAATATATTTTCTGAGTAAAGTTTTCAAATAACAAAGTTGTCTTCTTTATTAAAGGCTGCTCTCATGAAAAATGTAAACAGTCTAGCTGAAACTCCTATAAAACGTAGTTGATACTCAGGAGCAGGAAGAGAAATAAAGATGAGATGCATTGTCTCACCCTTGTCTTGGAGATGACAGAGTGGTCAGAAATACCACATATGGATACATGTTAAAAGCAGTGTGAGATTTTCTGAAAGTAACTGGCCTAGTAAGATTTACAGTAGAAGAAGACTTTCTAAAACTGTGGTGACACACATCTTGTGAAGCTAGACAGCAGAGAGAAAGTTAACTGTCATCCATTATGTATTCCAAATCACTAGGAAAAAGGGAAACCATGCTGTCTGTTGATTTATTTTAAGTTTATGAAGTGAGAAAAAATGGGTCAGGTGGCAGACATAATGCTGCTGCCTTCAGCCATCAGGGAATAACATTTAGTCAACCTTTTCTTTAACACTTCAGGAAACTTTCAGCTATACTGTTACAGACTGTCAAATGCACTCTTTTTTAAAGTTGTTTTCAGCAGTCTTCAGAACTTAGAGGTGTCAATTGCAATGTAGAACTTTCATAAATACAGTCTTATTTCCAAGTTTCTTTATCTCAGTTTTCTAAGGAATGCTATCACATTCTAGAGTTAACAAATCTAAAATTTCTTTTGGAATAATATTGAATTGATAACAGATTTCCCTCAATCCAAAATAGTCTGATAATGAAACCCAAACGTATCAATGGCTTCTACTATTTCAAGACAAGTAGATTTTTTTTTTTAAAGTGAATAGTAATTTATTCTACATTCCTACTGGTGAACATGTTTGCTGATATAAATTGATATATTTATTTCCTATGTCTTTTTATAATTTGTCTATGTCCATTAATAATCCATATAATTCAGGTCATGACATAGATTATAACAAAATAGCATCTATATAACAAAGTAAATATTGGCTTTCAAAGTCACTCATTGAGGAAATTTTCATATTTAGATGACCTTAAAAATATTACCTCAAGAGATATATTTGACACTCTATGAATTCTAAATGATAATCATGATTAATTAATTGGAATTAAGGAAATGACAAAAAAAATCAAAGAGTTAAAAAGTACTGAATGCTTGGGAACTAAATTTGGTGACATACTCAAAGTATCTGAGAAAACAAAACTAATGACTCTATTAAGTTCTAGAACAGAAACTTCTGTGCCAAACTCAATTTTTAGACTTCTTAGAAATAAATGTTTTAAATATTTGTAGCTTTCAGTAAGAAGGTAACTTTTAGTAAGCTAACACATGCGCAGGCACACAGCAAAGAGTTCTTCTCCAGATTAAAAGAATTTCCTCCATTTTGGAGCTTCCACCATCAGATAAACTTGAGTTATGCTTTATTTCAAGCAGTTAAGCTCCTCATTAAAAGTCTTTAATAGAATTTGTTTTCCACCATATTCGTATGGAAGTTGAAAGCTGGGAGGGTTCAGTGCATTCAAACAAAAAGTAAATGTAGAAATGCTTCCGTAATTCTTTTCACTCTCCTTATTCTTTGCCTTCTTTCCCTTTCTTCCTCTCTCCTTCTGTCCCTTTCTCCCTATTCTTTCTTTCCTCCACCCTTCCTTTTTCTCCCTTACCTCTTTCTCATCCTCCTTCCCTCCCCCCCCTCCCCATCCCTTCTTTCTTTTCTTCTCTTCCCCATTTTCTCCTTTCTTCTGTCTTTGTTTCTGCCACTTCAGCTGAAACACTCTCTTGCAAACTTGAGGAGCACACCACTCAAGTTTAGTACAACAGCTATAGTTAATCTAATGGCCAAGTCTGAACACAGGAATGGGTAGAAAAATGCACAGAAAAGGGGGGTAAAGAACATTAAACCATAAAAGGTGAGATAGGATGAGATATTCATGTCAGAGAAGTAGTTATGTCAACTTTAAAATATTGACTATCCTCCTACCTATGAATTTTCATTTAGTTGGCTAAGTTCTTTAAGTAGAATCCTTTACTCCTTTTTTTATATACTTCCCTTTCACTGTCAGTGGATTTTTTTTTTTATGCAGCAAATGCAGCTTAGTGGCAAAAATAAAATAATAATAAATGTAAATAATCCTTATACTGGTATTTTAAACTCCCATAAATCATTTTTATATTTAATAGTTTAAGCATAGTAACATTCATATTCTGCCTAAAGGCCTACTGCCATACTAATGGAAGAAAAAGAGAGAAGGGAAAGCTATTTTGCACATTAAGATGCTTTGGCTTGACTCCATTCCTGAATCAGAAATTCAATTGTAGACTGCTGTTCCACAGAATTTGTCATATTTCATCAGACATCTCAAAAGAGTTCTTCTTGATGTACTGAATAGTCTTTCACGCCTACATAAAAATAATTTAAACCTCATATATAAATATAGCAACACTAAAGATTAATACAAGAAAGGAAACAGATGCAGAGATGCATATGCTCCTGTGAACGCATATAAAAGTCCCAATTCTATTCATTACTCTAAAGTGCAAATGGATAATTAGAATCAGAATTAAATTTCATTTGTTTCACAACCAATCTTTCACTAATAGTTATGTCAATACACTTGAGATTTCACATACTGTAATATGTAAAATCAAACATAGACAATCATTTAAAAATTACACCTATTAATCCACTTCAAGTGTGATGGCTCCTGATACATGTTTGTGAAGCCACTTTCCTTAGAATAGGGCACTTTTTGAATAAACACAAAAAAGATCTTCAAATCAGTCAAAGTTGAACTCAATTTAGTACTTAGATTATTCTGTTTCTCCATCTAGACATATTTTTCACTTTAAACAGAAAAAATAGCACATCATTTTTATTCAGTAATGTTCATAGTGATAATGATAATAAATATTCTCTCTTATTTTCAATATGTGCCAGATATCATTCAAGATACTAGGGTGAACAAAACAACTCTTAGGAGGCTTGTATTCTGGCGGGAGAAAGCAGGCATTAAACAAATAAGATGCTATGGGCTATTAAGTACTATAAAGATGAATAAATCAAGGTGGTGGTTTAAAGAGTATAAGTGAAAGCTATAGAGCTGGTCAGGAAATACCTTTCTGATGAACTGATACTCAGAAAGCCTATTGAAAAGTTACATGTCAAACTGAGAATATTACTCCATCTTGTAGAAAAATGCAATGAGGAGTAGCAACTTCTTGTAATATGCAAGCTGCCAAGCTGAATTTTGACTCTACCTGATGATTATTATCCTTGGTTCTGTGAAATTGTCTGGTAAAACTTAGGACACAGCACACTATTTAGTGTTATTTTCTCTGGAAAATAGAAAGACCAATCAATTTTAGAAAATGTAATTCTCAACTTTGCTTCTCCTCTTTACACTTACAAAGAATTTAAAAGTAGTGTGTGAGTAAAAGATCTCAAATTATTGTATTTTTTCCTATAGACTGAAAGTGAGTACTATTATTGAAATGTTAGCAGCAGCAGAACTGATCCCCTATCTTATTTTCACAAATTGGTGGGTGTAAGAACCAATATTCCTAATCATTACTCACTTGACTGGAACAATGGACTTGACATAATGAAATTACAGAGGGGTAAATGTAATTATTGAATTTTTTAAAACATTTCATCAGTTACAAATGTACTTCAAACAAGAACCCAAAATATGATAAGGCTAATACAATGCTAATGCAAACTTAAAATGAATTAACAGAATCACAGCAGCAAGAGCAAGGAAACAGTGACCCTGGTTAGCACAGGTCTGACATCATTTAGCCTATTTGCCAATCTCTGGTTCCTGACGCCTTGTATGAGGAACAGTTGTCTCTAAGCTTCCTTTTCCCCAGGGTAGAACATTGACTCTACTTCACTCTCACAGTTAGATCACAATATCTCTATCTCTTGGTGTAATTACTGTGTGTTTATCAGTGCCTGTCCTGTAACCAATAAATTTAACGGCAGGAATGCTAAGAGAATGCTTGACCTGTAGAAGATAGCAAGGGTTTGATAAATGTAAAAGGTGAGGTGGCATCTGGGAAGCATGTCTTGTGAACAATAGTGAAGAAACAATGCTATTTAAGGGGGAAAGGACTATGGAGAAACACTACAGTTACCTTTATATATTGCAGGGTATTTTCCTTAATGGAAAAGGGATTTGCTTTATATTATGTGACACCAGCGGAAAGATATTGGGAGGTGGTTTCTGTGCAATGTCAGAAGAAACTGTACATTCTGGAAATCAGTGATATTGCAGTCAATCAAAGTGATCAACGCAGGTTGGAGCACCACTTATCCAGAAGACTTCCATGAAAGGAATGTCTGCCATGAGTAGGAGCTACCAAGGTGTCTCATGTTTACATTGTGTAACTATAAGGAGTGTGGATAAAGGCTTTCATGAACACTCCACCCACCTAAAACCCCGCTCTAGCATTTGGTTAGAAGACTGATCAATAGCATTCAAGTAAATAATGATTGCTTACAATTACATAGAAGAAATATATGTAGTAATCAGAAATATGCCCTAGAGCATAAGACCAAATTTTTATAAAAAGTTCATTTTATAAAGTGTGTAAGTCCTCAAAGAAAACAACATGATAAATTTCTTAATTAAGCAAAGAATTGAGTTTTAAAAATTTAAATATATTGGTTTTACTTCTCTGTTGAGCCAGTCCAAGAAAGAAAATATCTAAAGACTAGATGCATGAGTAAGAAAGATATTTCTGGCTTCTATGAACTTCTACATGATAAGGAATATAGAGATTATTTGACTTGATTGTGAAGTGTAAGCCTTTCTAGAGAAGAGCTGCAGTCATATAACCAAATATAAATTCATTTAAAGATGAGATGGCATCATAGCATAGTAGAAACCAGTAGATAATGTTAAATTCCACCAAAGCTAAATTAAAATCTTGTAATATAACCTTGATAAAACAAGTTAACCCTTCTGTACCTCAGATTCATGATGTTCAAATGGCAGTGATAATTATTCTTCATAGAATTGCTGGTAAAGTTAAGCATGACAATATACATAAAGTTCCTAGTACAATGTTGGAAACAAGAGAGGTGTTAAATTAATAGAATTAAGTATTAGTTACTTGCATCAATACTCTGACTTTGGCCTGCAATATAACATTCTGTACTGATTTAAAGAAACTCCTGAGTGATGAGTATTGACTGATTCCAATCCTCTTCACTTGGAGGTAATGATCTAAATCACATTTTGCACTGTCTCTACTGTATTTTTATCACATATTTGAACATTAATAACATTAAATCTAACTTTCACTAACTGACATTTTAATCTGACTCATCACATTAATTCACATTCAAATATCTTAAGGAAACCAGACCATAAGCAGAAGAAAAAACTGTCAGTAGAAGATGCCAAATAGTTTATCTTACTTCTTAATTTTCTGGCATGCTGGAATAAGGAAAAACATGGGGTTGGAAGAACACAAGAAGGCAAAGGTTCAGAAACTGAAACTGGATAGGACTAAAACAAATACAAATGTGACTTCATTTGCAATTTTCTCTAGTAAAACACTAAAAAATATTTCATGTGGTGTCTGTATTGACAAATTCTCTAGAATTATCACAAAAGTTATTTATAAATGGTTTTAAAAGATGCTAGGCACTGAATCAAAATAATTTACTTTGGAAGGCTATTTGGCAAAAAAAAAAAAATTCTGGGAGATTATAAAATGTAAGACATTTTATTCATCATCAGAATATATTTGGGGGGGAAAGGATTGGGAAAATGAAGCTTGTTTTACATGTGGAAACCATGTAAACCTGTGAAAATTATGCTGTTATGTAATTTTACCCAGTTGTTTCCTTGTTACTTATTGAATAGTTTAACCAGCTGCAAAGCAGGCTTTGAGGTGGGCAGAATGTTCATTATCAACACCCCTGGAGTTCCACAATGAGAAACACAAGAGAGCTTGGTGACTACCATCATGTTCCTACTCATGGCATAAATTCTTTCCACAGAATCCTTTGAATAGTAGATTGAACTACTCTATATCACTAATGTTGACCCAGACTGAGAATAAAAATATATAAATTACATTTTAACTTTTACTACAAATGTGTTAGTATCTTAAATTGTCCTTATGGTTTTCACATTTAAAACAAGACCATTTCACTCCTCCTATTCTTTTCTCCCAAGATATTTTGAAGATCAACAAAATATTTGACACTTTATAATCTCCCAGTATTTTTTTTAACCAAATAGGTTTCCTAAGTGAATTATTTTGGAACAGTGTCTGCCATCCTTTTAAAATATTCATACGTATCATTTGTAATAATTCTAGATTCTACTCATCAAGTATTAAAATAGGAGCATCTCAAAAAAAGTTGCCTCTGATAAGTAGCAAAATGCTTGACATCATTCCAAAGCTCTTCTGATGAGTTTTTATCATGCTTTTTTCTAAACTTTGAGAAGTGTGTATCATGGATCAGTTTAGGGTGGAAGTATGAAATTTTATATGGGGTATATTTATATGTGACCAGTCATGTTGTTTCTGCTGATGTCCAAGCTGGTGTTTTATTCTGCAGTATCTAAAAGTTAAAATTGCATAAGCTATAAAGCAACTAAATAAAAAACAGGCACAAATCACTAGTGAAACTGAATGAAGCATGTCTTCCTTTGGCAAAGGAGTATCCAGTTGTTTCATGTTGTGTAAGATTAAGAATGCTCTGAAGTAAGAGATCTAAGTAAAAGGTAGATATAGTAACTATAAAATACACGAAATCCACAGTTAGGAAATAATTTATCAAAAAAACCTCATTTTCATTCCCATAAAGTTCTTTGTAAGTCCTGTTCATAGCACTGAAATTCTGCTTCTTGGTATTTAGAGTATGGATGAAGAACAGTGGTGATGGAGGAGGAGATATAGAATCCATCAGAAAATGTGGGGTCATGTGAGCTGTGTGACATTGGACAGCTCTCCACTTTTCTGTGCACTAAATTCTCCATTCATTCATTATTTAGTTTTATTTTTTACTAATAATTTTGATAATTGAAATGTATAGTTGTTTGTACACAGAATAGAGAATGTCTATTGGAAGAGTTTACTTGTCATTACAAGCAACTTAAAGAGAGTAGTAGGGAATTTTACAGAGATTGTATCCTGATGGCGTGATAATATAATGAAAAACAAAACCTACCAGAACTTCCTATAAACTAGATTTTAGTTATACTGGCCCAAAACAATAAATTTTCTCCAGACGTTCAGTTCAGTTCAGTCGCTCAGTTGTGTCCAACTCTTTGCGACCCCATGAACCACAGCACGCCAGGCCTCCCTGTCCATCACTGACTCCCGGAGTTTACTCAAATTCATGTCCATCAAATTGGTGATGCCATCCAATCATCTCATCTTCTGTTGTGCCCTTCTCCTCCTGCCCTCAATCTTTCCCAGCATCAGGGTCTTTTCAAATAAGTCAGCTCTTCCCATCAGGTGGCCAAAGTATTGGAGTTTCAGCTTCAATAGCAGTTCTTCCATAATGAACACCCAGGACTGATCTCCTTTAGGATGAACTGGTTGGATCTCCTTGCTGCCCAAGGGACTTTTCAAGAGTCTTCTCTTGAATACCATAGTTCAAAGCATCAATTCTTCGGTGCTCAGCTTTCTTTATAGTCCAACTCTCACATCCATACATGACCACTGGAGAAACCATAGTCTTGACTAGATGGACCTTTGTTGGCAAAGTAATGTCTCTGCTTTTTAATATGCTGTCTAGGTTGGTCATAACTTTCGTTCCAAGGAGTAAGCGTCTTTTAATTTCATGGCTGCAATCACCATCTGCAGGGATTTTGGTGCCCAGAAAAATAAAGTCTGTAATGATTTCCACTGTTTCACCATCTATTCACCTTGACGTGATGGGACCGGATGCCATGATCTTAGTTTTCTGAATGTTGAGCTTTAAGCCAACTTTTTCACTCTCCTCTTTCACTTTCATCAAGAGGCTCTATAGTTCTTCTTCACGTTCTGCCATAAGGGAGGTGTCATCTGCATATCTGAGGTTATTGATATTTCTATGGGCAATCTTGATTCCAGCTTGTGCTTCTTCCAGGCCAGCGTTTCTCGTGATGTACTCTGCATATAAGTTAAATAAGCAGGGGACAATACACAGTCTTGACCTTTTCCTATTTGGAACCAGTCTGTTGTTCCATGTCCAGTTCTCACTGTTGCTCCCTGACATGCATACAGGTTTCTCAAGAGGCAGGTCAGGTGGTCTGGTATGCCCATCTCTTTCCGAATTTTCCACAGTTTATTGTGATCCACACACAGTCAAAGGCTTTGGCATAGTCAATAAAGCAGAAATAGATGTTTTTCTGGAACTCTCTTGCTTTTTCGATGATCCAGTGGATGTTGGGAATTTGATCTTTGGTTCTTCTGCCTTTCGTAAAACTAGCTTGAACATCTGGAAGTTCACGGTTCACGTATTACTGAAGCCTGGCTTGGAGAATTTTAAACATTACTTTACAAGCGTGTGAGATGAGTGCAATTGTGCAGTAGTTTGATAAGAAACTCAGTGGTAGGCAAATGACTGTTGAAGTGAATTTTAAGAGATGGTAACCTTTTGTTACTTCTGCTGTTGTCAAATTCTTCTCATAATGATATAGTAATACCTCAATTCAAAAGAAGAATAATTAAAATATTAAAATTGTAGCTTCTAAGAGACTCTGGATTTTAATGTAACTTGTGAACATAAGTATAATACTATCACTAACACATTAAAGTCACAAATAACAAGCCAGTTGATGTAAAAGTTTAAGTAACTTGCTGTTTAGTGATTTACTGAAATTAAACTTTGACATTAAATACTAGGCAATTTTTTCTCTCTCCTATGTTCATTCATAGATCAAAAAGTACACTCTACAGTATAGCTTAATCCATTCATCTTTATATCTTATAGTTCCCTTGCCTATAAGAATATGAGAACTAAGTGAGCACTTTATATTTCATGCTTCCATGATTGTCTTCTGAGACAGTTAACAAGGATGCAGATCAATACTAAATATAATATTTGTATTTAAAGAATGATTATTGAGCTAACCCAAAGCAGTTATAAGTTGATGGCAATTATTTTACTACTATTGGCTGTAAGTTGATATTTAGTTAAATATGTTTTAGTTACTGCATAAGAAAAAGCAAAGAAAATTAATACTATACTGAAATCCTAAAGGCAAAATCGGTCATGTCATTCTCCTGCCTGGCCCTGGATCTTAATTTTTCTCCTCTGTTTCAAATCTCTTTCTCCTCCCCTAAAAATCCAAATCCTCTCATTCTTCAATGATTAGAACAATTTACTTCCCTCTTTAAGTCCTCTTCTAATAACTTCAGTTCACCAAACTCTCTCCTTTATTTGAAATCTCATAGCACACCCTTTAGAGTTCTCACTTGGCAACAAATTTTGTATTCCTATTAATTCTTTCACTTTCTTTTTACTTGCAGCTATTCTCATAACCTACTTCCTTCTTAACTCTTAATTTAATCTTCTGCTTGACTTCATGCTACTAGACATTTTGCTCAGGTCACCAAAGTGAAAGTCAATTTTCAATTGTATTCTTGACTCACATACAGTATTCAGTTTTTGATCAGACACATTTGTGCCCCCTTGATTGTAGCTTTCATGGTTTTATTCATCTAATCATAGTTCAAACAATATCAAAAATTTTAATGTTATGCATCTATCATTTTATTGTACACACTATTCCCTAGCTCTTTCACTCAATATCAAGGCTTTATCTACCCTTTAAGCTACCATTCCAGCACAGACCTTAAATTCTGTTGTGATACATTCAGCAGGAGGACATTTCTTTTGCATATCTCACAGACATTTCTAAAAGAATATATTGCAGTCCTCTCATTTTCTCTTGCCACATCTTCTCTGCTTCCATATATTTTTTTACTTTTCCTATTATCATACTTACATTTTATTGCAACTGCCTTCTTACTCAAATGTGTCGTGGAATAGACTTCCATTGCTTTTGAAAAGAAGCAGTGTTTATCAGATGAATAGTATAGCTGGTACTTGGTAAGCATTCAGTAAACATTGAATGAATGATGTGCAAACCTGAAGTTTTTTTAATTTTTTTCCCTCTACCACCAAGTCTTGACATATCTATTTCTTATGTGAAAGAACAAAAATAATTCATATGAGAATATTCACAACATTGCCCCTGCAAAAACAGTGTAAAACATTCACCCTTCCCATGTTCCCCCAAAGAGAAGGCTAATGTGCTTTCTGAGGGTGAGGTTAATTGGTTAATATAATAGATTCTTAAAGACAACAGGTAAGAGAAGAAAAGAAAATAATAGTGAATCAGATGGCAGAATGGAAATTTTGTCATTTGAAGATTTTTAGAGTATCTTTGGAGTACAGGGAAGTTGAAAGGAAAACCAACATTTTAGAAGTATCATTTCACTTTACAAATTGTAATTTTTTGATGCTGTCTAGAAAATGTCAGTGAAGAACATGATTTCTTTCATATAGTTACTGTGACCCTCATATTGTGCTTCTTAAATTCATCTGACTGTGGCACCCACATGAAGCTACACATTTGTAGGAGCTAGAAAATGATATATAAATGTTGTGAAGCTGCTTACACTTTTTTAAAAAACAGACCTTTTAGAGTAGCAAAAGTAATCACAAAATATACAGAGTTCTCATACACCTTCTCCTTCAACGTTGTTGTTGTTTTTAGTCGCTCAGTCGTGTCTGACTCTTTGTGACCCCAGGGACTGTAGCCCGCCAGGCTCCTCTTTCCATGGGATTCTCCAGGCAAGAACGCTGGAGTGGGTTGCCATTTCCTTCTCCAGTCCTTCAACATGCAAACATACATAAACTCAGCCTCCCTCACTACCAATATTCCTTGTAACTGATGAATCTATGTTGACACACTATTGTCAACTAAGTCCATAGTTTACATTAGGATTCACTCTTGGTGTTGCACATTCTCTGAACTTTCACAAATGTATATTATAGATGTGTCAGTGCCTAAAGATCCAGGTGTTTCACCTATTCATCTGTCCTTGCTTCTTCCCCAAACTGGCAACCATTGGTCTTTCTAGTGTTTTAACAGTCTTGCCTTTTCCAGAATGTCAGATGGCTGGAATCATGGCATGTGTAGCCTTTCCTGATTGGTTTCTTTCACTTAGTAACATGCATTTAAGATTTATCAATATATTTTTGTTGTTTAACACCTCAGTTCTTTTTAACACAGAATGCATTCTTAGTCGCTCAGTCATGTCTAACTCTTTGTGAACCTTTGGGCTGTAGTGTACTGTAGCCTGCCAGCCTCCTCTGTCCATGGGATTTCCCAGGCAAGAATACTGGGGTGGGTTGCCATTTGCTTCTCCAGGGGATCTTCCCAACCTAGGGATGGAACCTAGGTCACCTATGGCTCCTGCATTGAAGGTGGATTTTTTACCTGCTGATCCGTTGGAGAGGGCCTTAACACAGAACAATAGGCCATTATCCCATTATTGGATCTGTACCAAAGTTACTTACTGGAGGACATCTTGGTTGTTTCCAAGTTTTGGCACTTGTAAATAAAGCTGCTATAAACAATTGCATGAAAATACTTTGTGAGTGTATGTTTTCAGCTCTTTAGTGCAAGGATCTCAATTGCTGGATCATATAAGATTAAGTTTAGGTTTGTAAGAAACTGTGACTTGGTCTTCCAAACTGGCTATACCATTTTTCATCCCCACCAGCAATGAATGAGGGCTCCTGTGGTTCCACATCCTCTCCAGCTTTGCTGTTGTCATTGTTCTAAATTTTAGCCATTCTAATAGGTGGTATCTCATTGCTATTTTAATTTGCAGTTCCCTAATGGCATATGATGCAGATTATCTTTTCATGTTTATTTGCCATCTGTATATTTTCTTTGGTCAAATGTCTGTTCCAGTCTTTGGCCCATTTTTAAATCAGTTTATTAAATTTCTTATTGTGGAGTTTTAAGAGTTTTTCATATAATTTGGATGTGTGCCTGCATGCTAAGTCGCTTCAGTCATGTCTAACTCTTTGCCATCCCAGGCACTGTAGCCTGCCAGGCTCTTCTGTCTCTGGGGATTCTCCAGGCAAGCATACTGGAGTGGGTTGCCTTGCTCTCCTCCAGGGGAATCTTCCAGGTCCAGGAATCGAACCTGCATCTCCTGTAGCTCCTGCATTGCAGATTTGTTACCGCTGAACCACTGGGGAAGCCCTTCTTTTGGATAACAGTCCTTTGTCAGATACTCCTGTTGTAAATATTTTCTCCCAGTCTGTAGCTTGTCTTTTCAATCTCTTGATAATGTCTTTCACAGAGAAGCTTTTTTCTTTCTTTTAATGAAGTCCAACTTACTAATTCTTTCTTTCATGGATCAAGCCTTTGGTGTTGTACCTAAAAAGTCCTCAGCCAAGCCAAAGTCATCTTGATTTTCTCCTATGTTATCTTCCAGGAATTGCAAGTTTCTTTTTTTTTTAATTTGCAACTAGGTTTATGATTCATTTTGTGTTAATTTTAGGGAATAGTGTAATATCTGAGTATTTATTATATTTTTTTTAACATGTGAATGTCCACTTGTTGCAATATCATATGTTGAAAAAACTATCCTTTCTCCATTGAATTGCCTTTATTCTTTGTCAATGACCAGTGGACTCTCTTTGTGTGGGTTTCTTTCTGGGTTCTCTATTTTGTCCCATTGATCTATGTATCTATTATTTTGCCAATGCCACACTCTCTTGATTGCTGCAGCTGTATAGTAATTCTTAATGTTTGCTAGTGTCAGTCCTGAGACTTTGTTCAGCTTTGGTGTTGTGTTGGCAGCTCGGAGTCTTGCTTTCCATATAAACTTTGCTTACTATTTTTAAAAACACTCATTTCCTTTTTTTCTTTTTAGTACTTGGTCTTTGTCTCTTTGTTTCCAAAAGGAGAGATGAAGTAGAGTAGCTGTTATGAGCATGAGCTTGCCAAGATAAGATTCCAGCTTTGCCACTTCCTAGTCACATGGCCCTTGAGCACACTGCTTAAATCAAGCTTCTCTCCTTTGTAAAGAAGAGTTGTGATGTCTACCTTCCAGATTTATTGCAAAGATTGAATGAAATATTATAAATAAGGTATATCACACGGTGCCTGGCATAGAGTAAGTCCTTAGCCATGATGTGCTTCCATATAGGGTTGAGTCTAATTCTCCACCTTCTCCTCTGTTTTGTTGTTTGAAAGTTCTCCTTTGGCATCCCCACCCCACTGTTTATTTAACTGTTTGCTTCATGACTTTTTATTCTTTTTCATTATAGCTCATTACTAGATGTAAAATATAATTCCCTGTGCTATACAGTAGATCCTTGTTGTTTTGCTATTTCCATTTTCCAATGTCTTCATCTGAACTATTGTAATCAATTTTTAATTGATCTATCTTTTCATGGCTTCCATCTGTCCTCCTACTCCCTCAAAAAAAAAAATTAAAAAAAAAGAAAACATTTTCCATGTCAGTCTTGAAATTAAAGTTTTTCAATAATTGTCCAATTTTCAAGGCAATTGTAAATTTGTAACATTTTGAATAAGATCTTTTTATCTTCTGGTACCTACCTATCTTATCAATTGAATTACCAGAGAACATCAAGAAGGCCAGTGGAGTTGTTGAGAGTTCAGAGAAAGAGAAGTGGTAGAAAGAGCTGTAGAGACCACTATGAAATTTACTGTGAGAGTTGATCAGAAGAGGGCCCTAATGTGATGTAACTTGTAAAATGATTCCTCTGGCCAAAAAATCTGATGTGGGGAAAAGGCAGAGGCAGAAATCAATTAGATATAACGCTAATATGGATTAGAGTGACAGCGAAGAAGGTTTTAAGATTGTTCAGATTCTAGCCAAATTTTACAGGTAGAGCCAATAGATTGAAAATCTAGTGAGCCTTATGGGAAAGAAAGTCAACTAAGCCCAAAGTGTGTGCTTGTGTGCATACGTGTGTGTGTGTGTCCCTAAGCAAAGAAAATAATGCATCTATCATTTACGTATCTGGGCAAACAGTGAGAGGAATCAGTTTGGGGTTCAGAAAAGTATCAGGCAATCAGATTTGGTCTTTTTCAAAGAATTTTTATCAGAGTATAATTAATTTTAAATGTTGTATTAGTTTCTGATGTACAGCAAGGTAAAACAGTTATACATATACATGTATCTACTCTTATTAAGATTCTTTTCCTGTATAGGTCATTACAGAATATTGAGAAGAGTTAATTATGCTGTATAGTCAGTCAGTCAGTTCAGTTGCTCAGTCGTGTCTGACTCTTTGTGACCCCATGGACTACAGCATGCCAGGCCTCCTCGTCCATCACCAAACCTGGAGTTTACTCATGTCCGTTGAGTCAGTGATGCCATCCAACCATCTCTTCCTCTGTTGCCCCCTTCTCCTCCCACCTTTAATCTTTCCCATCATCAGGATCTTTTCAAATGAGTCAGTTCTTTGCATCAGGTGGCCGAAGTATTGAAGTTTCAATTTCAGCATCAGTCCTTCTAATGAATATTCAGTACTGATTTCCTTTAGGATGGACTGGTTCGATCTCCTTGAAGTCCAAGAGACTCTCAACAATCTTCTCAACACCACAGTTCAAAAGCATCAATTCTTCTGTGCTCAGCTTTCTGTATAGTCCAATTTTCACATCCATACATGAGTACTGGAAAAACTAGATGGATGTTTGTTGGCAAAGTAATATGTCTGCTTTTTAATAAGCTGTCTAGGTTGGTCATAACTTTTCTTCCAAGGAGCAAGCGTCTTTTAATTATATGGCTGCGGTCACCATCTGCAGTGATTTTGGAGCCCAGAAAAATAAAGTCTGTAATGATTTCCACTGTTTCACCATCTATTCACCTTGATGTGATGGGACCGGATGCCATGATCTTAGTTTTCTGAATGTTGAGTTTTAAGCCAACTTTTTCACCCTCCTCTTTCATTTTCATCAAGAGGGTCTTTAGTTCTTCACTCTCTGCCATAAGGGTGGTGTCATCTGCAGATCTGAGGCTATTGATATTTCTCCCAGCAATCTTGATTCCAGCTTGTGCTTCCTCCAGCCCAGCATTTCTCATGATGCACTCTGCATATAAGTTAAATAGTCAGGGTGACAATATACAACCTTGATGTACTCCTTTTCCGATTTGGAACCAGCCTGTTGTTTCATGTCCAGTTCTAACTGTTGCTTCTTGACCTGCATACAGATCTCTCAAGAGGCAGGTCGGGTATTCCGGTATTCCCATCTCTTGAAGAATTTTCCACAGTTTGTTGTGATCCACACAAAGGCTTTGGCATAGTCAATAAAGCAGAAGTAGATGTTTTTCTGGAACTCTCACTTTTTCGATGATCCAGTGGATGTTGGCAATTTAATCTCTGGTTCTTCTGCCTTTTCTAAATCCTGCTTGAATATCTGGAAGTTCACGGTTCATGTACTGTTGAAGCCTGGCTTGGAGAATTTTGAGCATTTCTTTACTAGCATGTGAAATGAGTACAATTGTGCAGTAGTTTGAGCATTCTTTGGGATTGCCTTTCTTTCGGATTGGAATGAAAACTGACCTTTTCCAGTCCTGTGGCCACTGCTGAATTTTCCAAATTTGCTGGCATATTGAGTGCAGCACTTTCACAGCATCATCTTTTAGGATTTGAAATAGCTCAACTGGAATTCCATCTCCTCCACTAGCTTTGTTTGTAGTGATATTTCTTAAGGCCCACTTGACTTCACATTCCAGGATGTCTGGCCCTTGGTGAGTGATCATACCATTGTGATTATCTGGGTTGTGAAGATCTTTTTTGTATAGTTCTGTGTATTCTTGCCACTTCTTCTTAATATTGAAATGTTGTTGCTGAACCATGGAAGATTCTGGGATTCTTGGTCTCCGGATAAGAAGAATTCAATCTGGGGCCAGAGACACAGCTTGATCACAGCTTGATTACACACTTTTGTGTAATAAAGTTTTATTAAAGTATAAAAGAGATAGAGAAACCTTCTGACATAGACATCAGAAGGGGGCAGAAAGAGTGACCCTCCTTTCCACAGTAATAGCAAGCCCATCCCTTTTCACCTGGGTCCCTCTTGGCATTTTTCTCAGGCTGTTTAAGAATGGTTCTGACAGCAATTACAAGGGCTTCTGCCTGTTCCTTTGTCTTTTTCTGCCTTTCTTTCTTTTCCTCATTTTCCCTACCATAATGGACTCTTTGAACCAGTTGCAACAGATTATCTAAAGACTGATTTGGTTCATACACCTGTTTTAATAGCTTAGGGCAGATATCTGGAGCCGATTGAGTGAGAAATCTATCTTTTAAGATCACTCTTCCCTCTTCACTTTTGGGATCAATCTTAGTGAACCTGCAAAGGGCTTTTCTCAGTCTGTCTAGGAATTTACCAGGAGCTTCCTTCTCCTGTTCTGTTTGCCAATTTGGCATAGTTTAAAGTCTTAGCATGTACTTGCCTGAGTCCTTCAAGAACACATCTGACAAAATGACTCTGAATATCTTCTGCTTCTGTTAGGTCCATACTGTTTCTGTCCTTTATTGATCTCTAATTTTCTTGAAGAGATCTCTAGTCTTTCCCATTTTATTGTTTTCCTCCATTTCTTTGCATTGATCACTGAGGAAGTCTTTCTTATCTCTCCTTGCTATTCTTTGGAACTCTGCATTCAAATGGGAATATCTTTCCTTTTCTCCTTTGCCTTTTGCTTCTCTTTCTCAGCTATTTGTAAGGCCACCTCAGACAACCGTTTTGCCTTTTTGCATTTCTGTTTCTTGGGGATGGTCTTGATCACTGCCTCCTGTACAATGCCATGAACCTTCATCCATAGTTCTTCAGGCACTCTGTCAGATCTAATCCTTAAATCTATTTGTCACTTCCACTGTATAATTGTAAGGTATTTGATTTAGGTCATACCTGAATGGTCTCGTGGTTTTCCCTACATTCTACATAGTAGGTCCTTATATTTTGGTCTTAGTCTAGTTTGAGATGTAAATTAGATTTCCAAGTAGAAATACCAGCAAGTGATTGAACACACAAATAGAAGCAAGCAAAAGATTTATCTAGAGATAAAATTTTCTTCAGCTTCTAGATAGTGTTTAAAACCATAAAACAGTGTGAGGTCATCAAGGAAATGAATGTAAATAGAAATGAGATGAGGTTCAAGGACTAAGCTCTAGGGAACTCCACATTTCAAGGAGAGATGAGAAGGAAACAGAAAATGTGACAAAGAACTTATATAAAACAAAAAATGTATGATTTTCTAAAAGCTGGGTAAAGATGGTTTGTGTGAATGAGGGGCTATACAATAATTAGTGTATTAGTTTGCTTGTTCGTGGTTGTTCAGTTGCCAAGTCATGCCCGACTCTTTTGCAACCCCATGGACTGTAACCCACCAGCCTCCACTGTCCATGGGAATTGGCAGGCAAGAATATGGAGTGGATGGCCACTTCCTCCTCCAAGGATCTTCCCCACCCAGGGATGGAATCCCCGTCTCCTGCATTGCAGGTGACTTCCTTACGGCTAAGCCACCAGGGAGGCCCCATATTAGCTTGCTAGGGCTACCATAATAAGGACTTCCCTGGTGGTTCAGCTGTAAAGAATCTGCCTGCAATGCTGGAGATGCTGGAGATGTGGGTTACATCCCTGGGTTGGGAAGGTCCCCTGGAGGAGGGCATGGCAACCCACTCCAGTATTTTTGCCTGGAGAATCCCATGGACAGAGGAGCCTGGCAGGCTACAGTCCATAGTGTAGCAAGGAGTCGGACATGACTGACAGTGAGTGAGCACACACAACATAATAAAGTTCCACAAAATGAGTAGCTTAAAGATTAGAAATTTATTGTTTCACAGTTCTAGGGGCTGGAAGTTTGAGATCAAGGTGTCAGCAGAGCTGTGCATCTGCTGAAGGCCCTAGGGAAGGAGATTTTCCTGGTCTCTCTCCTGGCTTCAGGCAGTTCCTGACTTGTAGCAGCAAAATTTCAGTGTCCACATGACATTCTCCACTTGCATGTGTCTGGGTTGTGTTGATTGCTAATTGCTTATTTCTCAGTTGCTAAGTCCTGTTGGACTCTTCGCAACTCCATGGACCACAGCCACCAGGCTCCTCTGTCCATAGGGTTTCCCAGGCAGGAATATTGGAGTGGGTTGCCATTTCCTTCTCCAGGGCATCTTCCCCACCTATGGACTGAACTCACATCTCCTGCATTGGCAGGCAGATTCTTTGCCACTGAGCCACCTAGGAAGCCCTGTGTTGTGTTGAATTTCTCCTTTTTACAATTTCTCCTTTAATCAGTCAGATGGGTTTGGGGGTCTGCCTTAGTACAGTATGACTTCATTTTAACTGATTATATTTGTAATAAGTTCACATTTTGAGGTAGTAGGGGTAGGACTTCAACATACCAATGTGGAGGGAGACACAGATCAACCTATAGGAGCAACTCTTAACTTTGTCATAACATTTCATTCTTTTTTATGGATAGTTTGATTTATAAATACTTTGTTTAGAATCTTTACACTTTATATTCATAAATTATATTTCCTGTAGTTTTCTTTTTTATATTACCCCTTCATCAATTACTGCTGTCTAACAAAAGAGTCAGACACGACTTGGCAACTAACCAAAAACAACAGGTTATTTTAGCCTAATACAATAAGGTTGACAGGTATTATTCTTGTTTTTTCATTTATTTGACAAAAGATTGTGTACAATTTGAATTATTTATTCCTTAAAACTTTGATTGGACCTTATGGCAGAGCAATCAGTGACTGGAGTGTTCTTTGTGGGAATATTTTTGACTATTCAAATTACTGCATTTTGCTGTATTCATTTACTTAAATTCTTTTAAAAGTATTTTTATAAAGTCATAAATAGTGTTCTCATATCTTTTCAATGTCTGAAGGAAAAGTAACTTTCTCTTTCTCATCCCTGTAGCTTATATGTGGTTTATTTCCTTTTAATCTTAATGTTTGTCAAATTTGTCAGCCTTTTGAAAAGAATCAGGTTTTAGATATTTTTACTGTATTTTTTGGAGAACGGAATGGCAACCCACTCCAGTATTCTTGCCTGGAGAATCCCAAGGACAGAGGAGCCTGGCAGGGCTATAGTCCATGTGGTCACAAAGAGTCAGACACGACTGAGTGACTAACACACACATTGCATTTTTATCTGATTTTTTTCAGCCCATTTTGTTATGGTTTTCTTCTACCATCTTTGTTATTATCTTATTATTTTCTAGCTTATTGAGAAGACTGCTCATACTTTTTATGAGTACCTGCTTCTAAGATTCTAAATTTGTCTATTATGGTAGCTTAATACACAAATTTTCATATGTGTTATTTTGGATATAATTTGTAACATAATGTATATATTCATTTTTTTCTTTGCTTTAAGTTATTTAGAATTATATTTCTTAGATTTCTAATATATGAGAATTTTCTAGTTGTTTGTTATTAGTTTCTATTAATTATATCATGGTTATAGTACATTTCTATATGATGTTTAGTTCTTTAATATTTATTGAGACTTTCTTTAGGACTCAGTATGATTAATTTTTG
The DNA here is from genome assembly GCF_910594005.1 of Cervus elaphus. NCBI lineage: Eukaryota > Metazoa > Chordata > Mammalia > Artiodactyla > Cervidae > Cervus > Cervus elaphus. The sequence continues at coordinate 12,742,476 of NC_057831.1, forward strand.
TAAATATCCATAAGTTCAATATGCATTCTACAGCTATTGACTATAATATTTTAAGTATGTCTTTTAGACAAAATTTGTTAATTGTGTTTATAAGTATTTCTTTAACCTTACTAATCTTCTGTCTGATTTTTCAATGAATTCTTGGCATATGTCATAAATTCATTCTCTACAATTGGAAATTTGTAAATAATAGCTTGTAGTTCTGCTTATCTCTATATATTTGAGGTCATGATATTAGATGCACATAAATTTAAATTTAATGACTTCTAGTGAACTGAACTTTTTGCTGTTTTAAAGTGATCTCTGTATCTCTAGTAACTCTTTCGCCTTATATTTAAATTTATGATATTTAGATAGCTTTATTAGTTTTCTTTTAATTAAAATATTTCTGATGTATCTTTTTTCAGATGTTTACTTTCACACATTTTTTCATGTGTTACTTTTAAACAACATATACTTGGATTTGTGAGCTTTTCCAAGTCAGTCTGCCAATCTTGTTTTTAAAAGATAATTTAGTTTATTTATATTTAATGTGATTACCAGGGCCTCCTGGTAGCTTAGTGGTAAAAGAATCTGCCTGCAATGCAAGAAACACAGGAGATGAGGGTTTGATCCCTGGATCAGGGAAGAGCCCCTGGAGGAAGGCATGGCAAGCTACTCCAGTAATTTTGCCTGCAGAATCCCATGACAGAGGAGCCTGACAGGCTATAGCCCAGAAATTCCCAAGTAGTCAGACACGACTGAAGTGACTGAGCATGCAATTTGATTACTAACATAAGCAGACCGAAATATTTTTTGTTTTGCATTAGTCACACCTATTCAGGTTTCTTTTTTCCCGCTTATTCTTTTTAATTAAATATTTTTTCTACCACTTCTTTATGTCTCCTGTAGTAGTCTTGGAGATATACGTTCTATATTTGTTTCATTAGAAATCAAAATATACATACTTAACAATGTCTTAAGTCAATTAATATCATGACCTTAATACAGTGTTCTTAGAACATTTTTGCTCCATTTACTCTCTTCTGACTTCTATTGGTTCTATTGATCTTATTTATTTCAACTATCTCTGATTTTATTTTCAGTCCCATGAGAATTTATTATTATCATTTCATATTTAAGGTCATTTAGTTTAATTTACATTTTATCAATTATTTTATCTTCATTCTGTTCAACAATTTGAACTCTTTTTATGCTTAAAAAATTCATGATCATAGAAGTTTCAACTTCTTCACATTAGATATCTGATAATTATTTCCCAGCTTCTCTCACAGCCAAGGCAGGGCCATGCCAACTAAAAGTGTATAGAATAGATTCCCTACAGGTTAGGGTGTCTTCATCTATATCCACAATCCAGAGACATCAATAGCAGCAGTTCATAGAGAACTGCCCAGATCTTAATCTTGACAGTGATGTTGCTGACTTTGCAGTATTTGGTCTATGGCCACTTTTCCAAAATGGACTTTTATGATTTGCATTGTGCGTGCATGTGTATGTGTGGCCTTGACTATGACTTGAGCTGAATGACGTGACTAAATCTAATTAAGAACTATTCTTTAATTGCATTTTCAATCATCTTGATGTTTGAATTCCAATTATAGTTTGTAAGCTATGTTGCCATCTGATTCAGTACTCTTTTATGATACTGTGGTACTGAACATCATTTCTTAGTCTCTATACTTTAACAAATTTTTAATGACTAACTTATGGAAATAACTTTGGGAAAGTCTCAAAACATGAACAGAAATAAATTTTGTTATATGTTTGTCCATATTACTCAAGATGATTAATTTCATTGCCTGGACAACCTCCTAATGATTCATTGTCTTTCAAATCATCAGCAACTATATGCAAACAGGTATCTTTTACAGATTCTCAGGTAAATGATAAATTATAATGAAAACACATAATATAATTCTAAGATATAACTGGGAGCAGTAGAAGTTGGTATCTAGAAAGCTTTTCAAATAAATCATAATTCCATTTTAAACAGAAATTGTGACCACAATTTTAAATTATTTTGAATAAATTCTTATGTTTTATATTTCCACATAGAACTGAAAAGTAAAGTAAATTGGGAGATGACCTAAATCATTATATTCACATTTCTCTTTTGTATTTAAGTTTTGATTATCATTTATCTTATTTACTTACTCCTAAGATTATTAAAAGAAGGTAATCATTTAAGCAGATTCAAATCTTCAGAAATCATGTTTTTTGGGGCCAATGAAATTATGGCACAAACATGATTGCATAGTAGAGAAATGTAAAACTGAATGGTAACTCTATTTCACACAAAAAAAGTATAGCATTCTACCCATTTAAGCAATAAAATTTGTATATCCTAAAGAAAATGTTAGTTGGAAACAAGATGTAGCAAAGTTTGTTTTATACATCTTTGAATTACAGACACTATAATTTTGTTCCCTTAAGTAAAAGATTTAGATCTTAAAAGTTTGCAAAAATTAGTAAGATGTTAAGAACTTGTGATATTTCATTTATCTATATCTTGGGTACACCAGCAAAAAATATATTTAATGAAAAAGCAGAAATAAGAATTTGGAAATGAAATCATATAAGCAATCTAATATTGGTTGTTTTTATTTCAAGTATGAATTAACTAAATGTATTTGGCATAGAAATGTGGCATAATTGGTATTTTAATCTTAAGAATCACTGATGTTTCTCTGATGTCAACAGCAGAATGCTTGTCTTAAAAGCAAAGTTACCTATGCACTCTGTACTCAGCTACTTAGCATTTCAGCTGTCAACAGAGGAAGTGCTGTGGTTCTATTTTTATAATAAAAGCAAGAACGCATCGCCCTCTAGTGTTGAATATGCTAGGAGATTCACGTTTAGAAATAAGAAATAATGCATTTTAAAAAACAAATGTCTTAGTTTTCTCTTTTCAAGTAAATGTAACATACCAATATTTAGGTTAACATCTTGAATTCTAGTAAAACAGATGGCAAACATAACTGATTAACTTGTTTGTATGGCCTGTGTTTTAAAAAAGGTTAACTAGCTTGAGAATAAATTCTTTTTAATATTTTACTTTTCAAATTATATTACATTCTATTATAGTTGTAAACTTTATGAAAGATGAATTATAATGCTTTATCTCCTAGTATTTATAGTAACTTTACTTGTGTTATAAAAATTAGTTGTAAAATTGTTAAAAATGTAACAAACTCGTGGAAATAGATAAACAGCTAAGTTTCTTTAGTTTCCCAAGGACAAAACTGAGGTTCAGACTTTTTCCCCCAACCCACAAGTTTCTGGAGAAGGTAGCATTTGACTTATTCCTTGGGGTAGAGAAAAAAGTTAATATATGCAAAATGTGAAAAAGTTGTTGATTTAGCATGATTGTTTCATGCATGTGACAAAGATGCTTTGTTTGACCAAACTCTAACCAGGCTTCTGAACCTTCTCCCAGGTTTGCATTTTCTTGCAAAATCTAGTTTTAGCAGGAATCTTGATAACCCAATCTAACCAGACTCCCCACCCTTGATATTTGAGGTGATCAAATTATAATTATAAAAAAATTATTTTATTAAAAAGTCTATTTTTCAAGTATTCAGGTATCTTCAAATTCAGCTCTATATCATCTCATCATTAAAAAAATAAACACACCTGCCTGACTTTTGCTTTCATCTGTTCTTAATTTCTTTTCTTTACTATTTTCCTTTCATTTCTAATAAGTCTTTATTTTTTTTTAACAGTGGATTTAAAACTTGTGCTAATGGATTAAATGTGAAGAATGTGGCCATTAATCAGCCAATCTAATGTAACAACATCCTGCAATGCAGGCACATTCTTTACAATCTGAGCCACCATGGAAGCCCTAATATTTACAATTGGACATTTAAAATAAAACTAGGACTGGAAAGGCAAAAAATCAGTTCAGTTTTGGATATTGCAGGAGATCCAGATTTGATCCTTGGATCGGGACGATCCCCTGGAGAAGGTAATGCAACCCACTACAATATTCTTGCCTGGAGACCTCCAAATCCAGACAAAATGAGACAGATGCCACAGATCTATCCAAAGTCATCCCAAGTTTCTAAGGGAGTTGGTCTGGATTTCCAGAGCCCTTGGGAAAGATACAGGCATTCCAGAACTGTCTAATTCTATTTAATCCTGGACCATACTGGAGATACTATTAAAAGCAAAAATCAATCATGAAATTTTGAATATAAATATAAAACAGTTTTACATAATGATTACTTACTCACCCCACTTGGTCACAAATAGCATTTATGCTACTATATCTAGATATCTTATGTGGCAAATCAGAATAAATGTACACTTAGTATTTTCCTTCTTCTCAAAGTTTCCATGTTTTTCTAATAAATAAGATAAATACATAGATATTCGCAATTTGATTTTAATACAAATAGATTTTTCTTTTTGAAAAATTGTGTTGTTTCTCTGCTTTAGAAAACAAGACCTAGGAAAGTGGTAAGTAGTATATCTCCAGGAAATGGTGAGAGATCACCTGACATTTGCTCTCTATTTACTGAGTTGTCTTCATAAGCTTTTGAAGTGTGAATGTAACTGATAGCTCAGAGCTATGTACCTAGTATAATATGATGTTACAATATAATACAGTGGTAGTAATGGTATTATTACACTTGAAATTACACTTTTGGAGTTTTTAGTGATAAAAATGCACACTTTGAGGATTAAAGTAACTGTATATTATATTACTGAACTCAAGAAAATATGAAATATCTTAAAGTTGGGTAGTAGTTAACTGGTTATTTACAAGGGTAGAAAATATCTTTATTGTAGAAAAGGATAAAATAAGTATGCTTCTTTGATTCTCATTAAATATAATAGTTACTCATCACTTTGTACATTCATCTGTAAAGTTATGTATGAAGCTATGGTTGTTACCAAAAATAATATCATAATATTTTGTGTCCTGGATGCTGAAAAGAGTGCCAAGTGACCACAGCATCTGTTATCAACCAATTCCTAGTCTCCAGTTTGGTTAAATCAATAATGGATACTTTCAGGAATCACTTGGAATCAAAAGAGACTGTTTTCATCTTCAGCTAAAACCTCTGTGTTATTTATAAAATCAGGTTAAATAATTTGAATTAGCTGCGCCCTCTCAAGTAGTGTTTCTCAAAACCTTTTGACCCTGATTCAGAATAGAAAATAATCTTACATCGGGATCCAGAACACTAATACACAGACACACGCACATACACACAAGACACACATACCTCTAACAACAAAAATTTCTTAAAGCACTACTTACCTTCACTCCTGAAGTATATCTGTATTTCTATTCTGGTCTATTTCATTTTTCTTTATGTGGTGCTGACCTATACTTGAAAAAAAAAAAAAAAAAGAGTATCTCTCTTGGAATATGGTTACAAATTTTAGAATTCTCCCCTAGAGAGTGAAAATGCAATTAATGAATGTATTTGAATAAACTGTTAAATGTTTACATGGCACAGTTTTTAATTAAAGACACTCCTGTATTGATATGAAATATAAGCTCTTTATTATAATCTTAAGGGTCAAACAAAAATCTCATGAAACATGTAGAAATGAGGTATTTGGTAAAATATGTTTCCCCCTCCATATATCATGAAAAGTCAAGAGTGATCAAATTATTGCAATTCTTATGTCATCACAACTTACAATACAGCTTCTTTTCAACTGATCTACTAATAATTCACTTCTAGATGTTTTCTGTTTTTGCGTTAGATATTTTTAGCTTTGAATATATGAATTTTTAAAGTTGAAATAAAACTTGCTGATATCTTAAATTACTTCATTATGGTAACTGCTAAGGTTTTGGTTTCATCTAACTTAATTTTGATTTTTCTCAACAAGTGCTATGGTGAGAAAATGGAACTCTAGCATCACAAATCACTCATGATATAATCTCAGTCTTTTTCTTACACCCTCTAAATCTCAGTTTCTTCATTTAAAAAATAGACTAATAATGGCTAAACAGGCTGATGAATGCCAAGAATGTAGAATAATGACCAGCAAACAGCAGCTTCTCATTAAATGCCAGTAAATATTTTCTCCTTGCTTTCAATTTCAGCTGAACTTTGAGTCTCTTTGAAGATCTCATCAGATCACCTTCAAGAAAGAAACAATCACGTGTATAATCATTGCTAATCCTAGCCTCTAACTTACTTCTGAATTTCCTTCATGCCAAAATTCGCGACTACAGTAGGACCTGCAGTTGCTTTGTTTACTGATTTCTCTGCTGCTACCAGAGATTAGTAAAAATTTACGATAATTGAGGACCTGTTGGTAAATGGATTTTGCAGACTGTATTTTAGAAAATCTATAAACACAATGTGGAAATGAGTCAAAGAGTGATTTAAAAATAGATACACAAAACAGTAATTTCTTCATACTATCCAATCTTAAAAGAGAGGGAAATTCTGGTAGACATTTGGTAGATATTCTACTACTATTGATGTGATAAGTCACACTTGGAAGATTAGAAGTTAAAAAAAAGGGAGGAAAGAAAAGAGTGAGAACAAGGAAAGCAGCACCTGTAAACCCCCCCTTTTTTTTTCTTCACCAAAATATGCAGAGGGATCACACATCTGATATTTTGGGATACGTTGTTGCCAAAATAATGAGGTCTCCCTTTCCAAATTTTTAACAATAGACTTATTAGGAAATATAAAAGGCAGATTTAGCGGAATTGGGATCAAAACCTATTTAACTTGCTTGGTATGGTACTTAAGGAAATAGTGACTCACAGATGCAATTACTCAGCTATCCACACATAGCCATTCATATTATAAGGGAAGCCAACACCATGGTGGAAGGGAAAGCGGGCAGAGTGCCCCTGTGAGCCTGTTTGTTGCCAACTGGTCTCAGAATCATCCTTCACAATGCTCTCTATTAAGGTAAAATTAAAATTTTGGCCTATCACCTAGACTGCTCCATAAAATGCTCCATGTAATTTTGGATTTTGGGAGCAGCATTTTAATGGCTTCACTATTATCCTTAAATGAATATTAATTTTATATGATTCATTTAACGTATGTGTGTCTCTGAGGTGTCCCTACCGCTCTGCACTCTGCATTGTCTTTTTTTTCTTTTTAAGGGTCATAATACCAGATAGGTGTATAGAGAACCTACTTTTCCTCCTGTGTGTTTCTCTTTTACTCTCATACCACCATCATACTTATAACTCCTCCGATACAGGGTGTGTGAGGTTTTCTCCCCACATCAAGCAGTGCTTTGGGACGCTAGCTGGGTGTGTGTGCTGAGCTGCTTCAGTCGGGTCCAACTGTTTGCGACCCTATGGACTGTAGCCTGCCTTGCTCCTCTGTCCAAAGAGATTCTCCAGGCAAGAATACTAGAGTGGGTCGCCATGACCTCCTACAGGGGATCTTCCCAACCCAGGGATCGAACCCACATCTCTTATGTCTCCTGCATTGGCAGGGGGGTTCTTTACCACTAGCCGCACCTGGGAAGCCCGGGACACAATCGGACTCTAACTGGCGTTAGTGCAGACCCCATATGTTGGGTAGGAATCAGTCCCATAAGACTGCTCCTCAACTCGGATCCAATTACAAGTCCTGCCTCTGTCCTTCTTGGCTATACAACAGAGGTTCCCAGGATGCCTCCACCTTGGATTTGATTATTTGCTAGAACAACTGAGAGAACTCAAGGAAACACCTACTTAATTTTACTCGTTTATTGCATAATAAAGGATATAGTTGAACAGCTAGATGAAGTGATACATAGGTGAGGGCTTGCATGGTCCTGAGAAAGAAGCTGAATCTAACCTCTGTATCCTGACACGGAATCAAATCTCAGAGACTGAGTTTTGGGTGAAGTGGAAAAGAATAGTTTTATTGCTTTGCCAGGAAAAGTGAAGGGGGGCCGGGGTACAGTGGGCTAATGCCCTCAAAACTGTGTGTCCCCACTTGGAGAGGGTAGTGAGAAATTTTACTATAATGAGTGAGAATGTTTTCAAAGAGAGAGTGATCAGCTCATGGACATTCTTTTGATTGGTTGGTGGTGAGGCAAATAGGAAACAGCGTCATCAATCTAATGGTTCCAATCAGTCTGGCCTCCAGGTGCATATCGGCAGCATGCCTTCATTAACCCTTAACTTCTCCCATCTGGTGGGGGTTTAGTATCTGCAAAAGAGTTTAAAGATAACGTCGTGTATCTCCATTGATGCAGAATGGGGCCTTGCCCCAGGGTTGCATTACTGTTTCTCTTGGCTGTTTGTTTTCTCCATAGTCTTGCATCCCCTCCCTTCCTTAATTAACAACTGCTTGAACCTGCCCATTGAAACTCAGGGAAAGTCGTGGAGTCTGAATGAAGCCTATTTCTTCTAATCAAACAAATACACAATGCTTTTGTGCCCAAGAGCTCCACAGGGTGTTGCTTGGTATAGCATCACTAGAACAAAAGACACTCATATCACCCAGGAAATTACAAGGAATTTAGGAGTTCTGTGCCAGAACCTAGGGGCAGAGGTCAATATATATTGCTGGAGCTTAGGGTGGACCATCTCCAAATTTGCCAAAGTGGCACATTGATTGAAAGTGTTAGTTGCTCACTGGTGTCTTACTCTTTGTAACCCCATGGATTGTAGCTCACCAACCTCCTTTGTCCCTGGAATTCTCCAGGCAAGAATACTGGGATCTTCCTGACCCAAGGATCGAACCCAGGTCCCTGGCATTGTGGGCAGATTCTTTACCACTTGAGCCACAAGGGAAGCTCCAGATTAAGAATCTGACTGCCAATGCAGGAGACACAGGAGACTTGGGTTCAATCCCTGGGTCAAGAAGATCCCCTGGAGTAGGAAATGGCAAGCCATTCCAGTATTCCTACCTGGAAATTTCCATGGACAGAATCTTGGTGGGCTACAGTCTATGCGGTCACGAAGAGTTGGACACAAAACTGGGCATATTGATTATTTGGAATTAAAGTTACTTAAGAAATAACAGTACAAGAACACTCTACCTCTCCTTTGTCTCCAGAAATTAGGAAGTAATCCCATATGAAAGCTATCCTCCCTGCCCCAGGAGGTAGGGAGACATCCTTATCATCAGAGATTGGAAATTCAGGGTGGAGAAGGCTATGTAAACTGCTTAGATTGTTCACTAAATAGTACCCAAGATGGTTCCTTTGTCTTGTCAATTCTTCTCAAATGTATTGTTTTTTGCCTAAAAGCTGCATGCTTTGTTCACTTCTTAGGTCTTGTATCTATGAGACCTCCATACATATGAAAGTAAATTTGATTTTCTCCTGCCTTCCCCCCCACCATTTTAATTATTAGATCAGCCAAAAGAACCAAGTGGGCTAGGGTGGAGATTTTTCCCCTCCCCAGTTATATATGCTTTATTTCTTTGGCATCCCAAACAATGCCATACCATTTCTTTTCTCAGGCATAGAACATGAATAAATTTCTTCGTTATATCATCTTCTTTTGTCCAGCCTTCCTCACCTCCACTGGTGAATCTTTTCTATGGAAGAATGAACAAGTGGACTGAATGAGAAATATAACTCATTTGATAAACAGACACACATAAATGCAGAGTCAAACACACACACGCACACACAGTGGTGGTAATATGCATCTATCATTCTTCTAACTCTGAACATATTAATGCTAAATAAATGTCACATTTAAATGTTATTGATTCTTTTGGTTGGCAGATTCTGGTCCCATATGCTTTTTTATTTTTTTTTTTTTACTATTGCATATTAGAATGAGCTGTTCTAATATGCAAAATTGACATCTCATGCTTTGTATATTCAAAAATAAATGTCACATTTTTGATGTCAGAATAGATAAAGATTTAACAACTATTAAGTTGTTACACACATTGTTTCTTTTCAAATACCTGATTAAATGTATTCTGAAAATACTAAGCAAACCCCTGAAGTTTATAGATTAGATTTCTACTTTTGTGGGGTGATGCAAGGTGGAGGTGGGAGTGCGACAGATTCCGTTTCTGTAAGTAGATTTTTTAATCAAACACTTGAATTTGGAGAAGTCTGGGAAGAAATATGATAAAGACTGGATAATTTTCTTTGGAAAATTTCAAATCTCTTTCAGTATTTATTTTATACAATTTAATTTGACTTTTATTTTTAAAATTTACTTTATGAACATTTTCAAATAAACATAAAAGTAAGGTAGACCATACCATAATTATTTTATATATTTTATATCAAATCTAAGCCTTTTTATCACTGTGTTTTATTTCTTTTCAGTAAAATATAATTTAATTTGTTCAAAGGGAGCAAAACTTTAAAACAACTGAAAGATTTGGGGGAAATCAAATAGCACTTAAAAATTATATTTGGTAACAGTGTATTAGTTAGTACCTGGCATATGGTGCTAATTTTCCGTTAAAGTGAATTTGAAATCAGTGGGAAGATTTTAAAAATTTGTTCACTCTTTCAAAGGGGAAAAATCATGTCTATTTATATATCTGGAATCTGAAAAACCAAAAATGTTTGGTAGAAATTTAAAATTTAAAATTTTTAAATTGTTAGCTTTTGAGATTGTTTAAATATTTTTCCAAAATCTGAGACATTATTTTTCAACTTGTTGATTTTTTTTCATTTAAATTACTAAGTAGGAAAAACGCATTTGAGAACATAAAAACATAAAATGGAAGTAATGATATACTCATATCTGTAATCATTTAATCTAACAATCTTCTAAAAATCTAATAATCTTCTAAAAATCTAATCTTTAATAATCTAATAATAAATAATATGCATAATTATTGTTTACTCAAATAAACAATTTTAAACATAAAAAATTTACAAAGTGATGGAATATACAGCTCATTATTATAAAACATGCTAATTTGTTCTCTATGATTTAGTACATCAATAATACACAACTTACAGTATATGTATTACAAATTAAAAACATAATAAAAACACAAAAATTATAATGGAAAATTATATCCAGTGTGGTGAAGCAGTTTAGGGAAATATTTTTTTAATGCTTTCTATGTATTATTTTTCTTTTGAATGATAGAAAGTAATTTGTTGGATAAAAGTTAATAATGGAAAGCAATTTTAATTCTGATAACAGATATCAGTCAAATTTAGGAATATGCTCTGAGAAAAGCATGTCAAGATTTTTCTTCTCATCTAAAAGATGCTTCTGGCCTCTGTTTCATTAGAAAGTTCTGAAGATCCTGTTGCCATTTTGTTCTTTGTCTCATAGCGTCTCTGTCACTTTTCTTCTAATAATGGAGAAAAAGAAATCCTTTATTTTGGTTGTTTTGCTGAAGAGGGCCAAGTGTCTCCCTGTAACTTCAGAAAGGAATATTTCTAAAGGGAAAAGGCTGTAACTACCATTTATTTGAGACAAAATCATTCTCTCACCTTATAATCCATATACCTAAGTAGATACTTACAAGCCTGCTCCAGTGCTCTAAACCCATGCTTTCCTAATTCTGTAAGTATATAGTGTTTACCAGTCTCATGGAAGCAAGTTGCATATTATGACCATTATACACTAAAGCTTTTTTCTTACGTTTATTTTTGAGATGACTAGTTTGAAAAATGATCTCAATCTGTATTTCTCTATATTGATATATGGATATTTTGGCAAAATCAAATAGGGTTTTATATGGTTGAAGACATGAAAAAATCTACTACAATCTATGTAGTAAAATCTAAACTGTAAACCTTAGGCTATTAATATTTTAGCATATCAACACACTAAAATTATCTTTGATATGTATATTTCTTATATATCAGCATAAGTATACACACAAATACTTAGATTGCTATTTTTGTGTTAGTCATTATATTTTTTTTCTCTTTTTCAGGTAATGTTTCAAGGACTCTAAAGCAATCTTTGGGATTGGACAGATTCAAAATCTCTTCAACTTTTTCTCTCCTGGTCCGCTGTTGTACTGCTTTAACTAGCTTGTGATCCCATCACGCATTTTACATGGTTTGCAATGGTTACATGAACATTTGGGAAGTGGCATATGTACCATCTCATACTTTATTCATGATGGCACTTTAGGAAAGTAATTTGGAAAAAGCTTCCAAAGCCGCATTTAAAAAAAAATGAATCTTATTGTGAAGCTTCGGAGAAGTTTTCCAACATTGATTGTTCTCTTAACTACCTTTTGCGTGGTGAGCATTGTCATCTCTGCCTATTTCCTCTACTCTGGCTATAAACAGGAAATGACACTTATTGAGACCACTGCAGAAGCAGGATGTACTGATGTTAAAATCCTGCCTTACCGGTCAATGGAGCTGAAGACAGTGAAACCTATTGATACATCCAAAACTGATCCTATTGTCCTCCTGTTTGTGGAAAGCCAATACTCTCAACTTGGGCAAGATATTATCGCTATCTTGGAGTCCAGCCGATTTCAGCACCACATGGTCATTGCCCCCGGCAAGGGAGATATACCTCCTCTAACAGACAATGGCAAAGGGAAATATATTTTAGTTATTTATGAAAATATTCTGAAGTATGTCAGCATGGACTCATGGAATCGAGAGCTCTTAGAAAAATACTGTGTGGAATACAGTGTTAGTATAATTGGTTTTCATAAAGCCAATGAAAACAGCTCACCAAGTACACAATTAAAAGGTTTTCCATTAAACCTTTTCAATAATCTAGCTCTAAAGGACTGTTTGGTCAACCCTCAATCTCCTTTGCTGCATATTACCAAAGCCCCCAAGGTTGAGAAAGGCCCTCTTCCTGGGGAAGACTGGACAATTTTCCAATATAATCATTCAACCTACCAGCCTGTGCTTTTAACTGAATTACAGACAGAAAAATCCCTTTCATCCTTGTCCGGCAAACCACTCTATGCTACAGTGATTCAGGATCTGGGTCTGCATGATGGAATTCAGCGAGTTCTTTTTGGCAACAACTTAAACTTTTGGCTGCACAAGCTCATCTTCATAGATGCCATCTCCTTCCTGTCAGGGAAGAGGCTGACCTTGTCTTTGGACCGGTATATCCTTGTGGACATTGATGATATCTTTGTTGGGAAGGAAGGAACAAGGATGAATGTCAAAGATGTGAAGGTAAGAACATTTATAAATAGCATCATTATGTTTCTTTCACTAACTCTGTGGTATTGATAAAATATCATTTTGAATATTTTAGATTCCAAATTACTCAAAAATTTAAGATGCAGTAAGTCTGAGATAGAATAAAAAAAAAAAAAACCCTTGAACTAAACCTTAACCATTCCTTACCCACTCCTGAAATGCTTCTGAGGGGCATAAAACTAAAATACCCCAAAGTTTCTTTGATCTTAATTGCTTGGTCTCTTAGGCTTTGCCTGTTAGAGCTAGTACCCCATGGAACGGCCTCCTTTACTCCACACATGTTGCAGTTTGTAGTGATGAGATGAATACAGTCATGAAAATTTATCACTGGATGGATTCTCCTGCCCTACATGGGTTTGACAATGGTGCTTGAAGTATAAGATAGAGAAGCAGCCCACATCTTTTCTATAACAAGTAAACATAGCACTTACCTATATCAAGTGTTCATACACTTGTAAATATGAACAAAAATAGTTTTATAGGGAATGTGGTATTAAACTTAGCCTCAGGAGGCTACCCCTATTATCACATCACTTTAGGCAACAGTGTTACTGGGAGCACTTCTAAATTATGGTCAAGTTGACTGCAGTATAACAAATTCACCCTGTGATTGCTATCAGATAAAGAAAAAGCCAAACATGTTTTACTAGTTTGGGCAGGTAATTCTGAGAAAAATTCCCCTTTTTTATTATCTTGATTCAACATTCTCACTCGTGCCTATCTTGTTTTATATATAATTAAATTCATTCTGTGAGCAAATGATTTTAGCAAACATATAAACAAAAATAATAGGGCATGGCTTAGAATAATAAACTAACTAGAGATTGTTAAGATCATGTCATCTTTTTTGAATTTCTGCTATTAGGCATTTTATCCTTCAAAGATGAAACCTTGGTACTACTTCAAAATAACAGCTTTTCTACCCATCCTAATACTTCATGACCATTATAATAAAATATCTCACTTTGGACATTGTTATAAAGAGATTAAGTGATCCCTCTTGAATCCTGGCTAGACTTTTTTTTTTTTTTTTTACCTTTTGAGTCTTCACTATACCTTTTAATTAGTATAAATTCTACTTGTATTTTAATTTTAAAATCATAAACTTAAGGCAAGTTCATGTGGTACAAATGGTTTTCTGAGTGATTCCTTTTCTGAAATCCTGAAAAGAAGATTTTCCTAATTTTAATCTAATAAACTGTATGAATTGAAAAACTTCTTTATAACTCAACAAATTTTTCAGCTCTAATTCAACTATATCACTTATTCTCAATAGAAAAACAGATAGCTATTTACCACTGCTCATATAATTTTCAGGGATTACTGATGACTTCTTGAGTGACTAACCCCAAACAAAATAACAGAATACTGAAATTTGACAGAGGCTGGAGCAGTGCCACAGGCAGATAATCATATAGTGTGTGTAATTGTGCATTTGTTTACTATTTTTATATCCTACACACACATACACTCACAAGTGCCCAGGGTACATGTCACTTTGAAGAAAATCCTCTTTTTTGCCTCTTTGGGTGTTGTATCTGGTTCTCTCTCAGAACTATTAAAGTATATCAGAAACTTGATTGGGACTGAAGTAACATGTTGGGTTACTTATAAGTCAATAAGGAAATGCTGTCTTTCAGTATAAAAATGATACTTTTAATCTTGGGCCTTTGATTTTTCCTTTGACTATTATTTTTTGGGTAAAAATGATTTTGTGGCAAAGAACCTCGAACTGTCCATAGAAAAGTTCTGCATACTCCCAGTACTTTATCCTCATGTGCCTTTTCTGGCAGTATAACATTTCATCACACACTAATATGTGAGGAGAAGTCCGTTCTCCCTGAAAATCTCCCTGAATTTTCCAGAGCGAGGGTATTGGATGGCTGGTGAGATTTTTCTGTATGATTCCAAATTGGAGAATAGAGCTATTCTGTTCCTCCACAGAACAGTTTGAGGAAAGCTGGAAGGTTTCATTTGAAAACTGTTGGTTATGTGTATGATAGCAGCCTCCCTGGCCACCCTCACAATTAGACTGGGGCATAGAGCTGAGAGTAATTAAAAGCAAATTCAAACACAGCCTTGTCTATAGCACCACCTCACTCTATGGACAAAAAATATATTAGCATATTATTATTATTTGAGCCATTTTTCTCACTTTGAGATAGAGATTGTGGATCAAATTGCTGAAGAATTCATATTTTTATGGCATAGAATTTGGTGCAGTGAAAACAATGCAGGTTTTTCAGTCCATATTCTTTCTGCTAAATGGTTCTGCCAGATAAACTACATAAACTAGGTAAACTACAATATATCTAGTTTTGGGGTTTTTTTTTTAGAAATTTGCATTTCATTGTGCCATTATCTGACCAAAGGCACTGAGATAGAAATGAATATGTCTTTTTCTAAGGCAAGCAAGATCAAGCTCAGACAGTTAGAGTAGCTGTCATCTGATTGTTAATAAAATTTCATTGTGTATCTAAAAACTCAAGATATCAGATAAAGTTAATCTATAGAAACTTCCAGAAACTAACTGTATTTCTAAAGATTGTGAAATATTAGCTATGGATGAAGTCAGAAAATATGGTCATAGTTTGCTTGTGTATGGTCCTCAAGACAATCACAAAGCACTTCCTGTAAATCTAAAGCACTCACGCTGAACTTAGGCTATAGAGGATGATGTCTTTTACACTTTAATTTATTCTTTCTTGCTTATGTTTAGTTTCATCAAACCAGGGTCTCCTGCATTTCAGGCAGACTCTGCCATCTGAGCCATCAGGAAAGCCCTTAATTATATGTAGATAATGTTCATTACCAAAGTGATATCAGTTGGATGATAATGCAGTTTTTAGAGAAAGGTAAAATAATAAAGGGCCATTCTGATTATTAAACATTTAATTTTCAGTCTTCTTGCAGCCTGCTAACCGATTTCTATGAACAATATTTTATCCTTGGTTATAACACTTGATATAGTCATAGAAGTGCTTCCCAGATGGCACTGGTGGTAAAGAACCAGTCTGCCAATGCAGGAGACCTAAGAGATGTGGGTTCAATCCCTTGGTTGGGAAGATCCCCTGGAGGAGGGCATGGCAACCCACTCCAGTATTCTTGCCGGGATAATCCCATGGACAGATGAGCCTGGAGGGCTACAGTCCATTGGACTGCAAAGAGTCAGACAAGTGAAGTGAAATGAAGTGAAAGTCGCTCAGTCCTGTCTGACTCTTTGTGACCCCATGGACTGTATAGGGGGGTCTGGACTGATTTCTTCAGGCCAGAATACTGGAGTGGGTAGCCTTTCCCTTCCCTAGGGGATCTTCCCAACCCAGGGATTGGACCCAGGTCTCCTGCATTGCAGGTGGATTCTTTACCAGCTGAGTCACAAGGGAAGCCCAAGAATACTGTAGTGGGTAGCCTATCCCTTCTCTAGTAGATTTTCCTGACCCAGGAATCAAACCAGGATCTCCTGCATTGCAGGTGGATTCTTTACCAACTGAGCTATCAGGGAAGCCCAGACAAAACTAAAGCAAATTAGCACACACACATATCCATAGAAATTTGAGAGAATTCAGAAGATATGTTCTTTTTTCATAGTTTCCTTAAGACAGAATAATTGCTCTGTCTTGATGCGGGTTTTTAAAATCATGAACATGGTGAAGGTAGGCTTTCACACTGGCAACAAAATGAAACTTCTTATTGATGCCACCAATAGTTCTGTTGCTTTCATCAATTCTGATGACCTGACATTATTTTCTCTGTTGGCAAGCAAACATAGTTATTAGCATTTTTATATGTCTTTACATTTATTGAGAAAATGCATCCATTTAGTCAGTGGATATTTACTGTATATAAGTTCTAAGTTCAGTTGTGTCCGACTCTTTGCTACCCCGTGGACTGTAGCAGGCCAGGCTTCCCTGTCCATCACCAACTCCCAGAGCTTACTCAAAGTCATGTCCATTGAGTTGGTGATGCCATCCAACCATCTCATCCTCTGTCTCCCACTTTTCCTCCTGCCTTCAATCTTTCCCAGCATCAGGGTCTTCTCCAATGAGTCAGTTGGTCTCAGGTGGCTGAAGTATCAGAGTTTCAGCTTCAGCATCAGTCCTTCCAATGACTATTCAGGACTGATTTCCTTTAGGATGGACTGGTTGGATCTCCTTGCAGTCCAAGGGACTCTCAAGAGTCTTCTCCAACATCACAGTTCAAAAGCATCGATTCTTTGGTGCTCAGCTTTCTTTATAGTCCAACTCTCACACCCATACATGGCTACTGGAGTATATTTAAGAAATTATCTGTCTGGGAAATCAAAATTTATTTTAAAGTCATATGTGATCCAGCTCAATTTACCTTTATGACACTTTTATTCTTGCTACTTCTCAATATACACCATTTGTTAGGCTAGCCCACTGTCTCTTCCTCTGCTGTGGATTGCCTATGTTTAGTTTCACCTCTTTTCACAGTTTCTAAGCCTTGACTAAAATACTTTCCTTGAATCTACCCATATTTCAGAAGCTATCTCAAGTGCAACTTCTCTTTTTTGCATAATTATTGTGTTTTATTTGATTAAGTAATTAATTGATTTGGTTGTGCTAGATCTTTGTTGCTGGCTTTTCTCTAGTTGTGGCAAGTGGGGGCCAGTCTGTGGTTGTGGTACATGAGCTTATTTCCACGCCCTT
This sequence comes from Cervus elaphus, assembly GCF_910594005.1. Classification (NCBI taxonomy): domain Eukaryota; kingdom Metazoa; phylum Chordata; class Mammalia; order Artiodactyla; family Cervidae; genus Cervus; species Cervus elaphus. The sequence continues at coordinate 12,760,214 of NC_057831.1, forward strand.
TCTCATGGAGCTCAGGCTCCAGGGCACCTGGCCGGCAGCAGTTGCGGCAGGTGGGCCCAGTAGTGGCAGCTCCCAGGCTCTAGAGCGCAGGCTTACTAGGCGTGCGCACAGGCCTAGTTGTTCTGTGGCACGTGGGATCCTCTCAGACTGGGATCAAATTCCTGTCTCCTACGTTGGCACCTGGATTGTTTACCACTGAGCCACCAGGAAAGCCCCTCAGGCTCCACTTCTTTTGAGAAGGTGACACATGCCCTAAGGACCCCTTGGATGGTGACCTTAAACTGAAACTGAGTCCCCGAAGAATCAACTAAGCTTAGCTGTCACTTGGCACTTTTGTGCACACGAGTCAACTCCAAAATTAGGTGCTGAAGCAATTTTTCTGATACATCTAATTATGTCCCAACATACCTGAGGAAACCTTAGACATAATATAAAAATATTATACTGACAATCATTATACTGTTTTTTAACTGATAAGTACAGAACTAATTAGTCTCAGAATTGACTTACTATTTAAGACCTTAAAAAACAATAATTTAAGGATAGATTTGACCTTTGTCTCTAAACAAGTTATATGTATATTTTTAATGAGAGACAAAACTAGTGGAAAAAAAATCTGTGTTATAAACCTGAAGTGTAAAATAAGTGGTTAATAGGCTGATTCATTTTACTTTTCCCCCCACATAATGCTTTTAATAGATCTGTACCTAGACTGGTGTTAAAGTTTGATCCAGATAAAGCAATTTACTAATATCTTAATTTAGATTTTTTATGCATTTAAATGACTATATGTTTCCTACATTGAAAATCCTATGTTCAAAGATTTATAGTGCAAAGGTAATAAATTGTGCAAATTGAATGACTAAAATGGAGAAGTTAAATTAATAGATATAAAGGAACCACTTAATAGAGGGTCTTGAAGTTCAGGGAAATGAGTTTTGATTAGTTCCAATACCTATTTGAAAGCCCTCTTTCAATAAGAAAATTACATCATAAAAATATTTGAGGTTTTCATTATTAATGTAAATATCTAAATAAAATCCTAGTTCAAACTTTTGTAAGAATTACGATGTTTAACAGAAGCCAGATTACTATGAGTAGGGAAGAAGAAATCTATCCTAGAATTTGAAACTTGTTATTGCTTTTAATAAGGGTTAGATGAGATACGGAAAAAAAAAATCCCATGATACCTAAAGAAGTGATGTAAGAAAATAGAAAATTATTGATGTTGTGAACATCTACACAGTTTATGAGGGAGCTACATTGGTAATTGAAAAGATTAGCTTACTAACATTTTACAATTATGACTGAAATGAGTTTGTTATATTTGACAAATTAATAGAAGAGCATTTTTAAAAGAATCCTTGATATCTTTGGAGTCACAATTAAAAAGAGGAGGCTAAAAGAAAATGTTGGTATGTGGTAGATGGAATCCAGATATGATACATCATCAAGCAGCATAAATTTAGCGAAGCAGAACAGTCCAGGCAGCAGGAACTGGGTGGATGGCCTGTCGGACTCAAGAAAGCATCATTTCAAAGTTCCTCGGCAGTTTCTAGGCAGGTGAGTGAGTGTGCACTCAGCAAGTGTAGCATCAGATCTAGGCAGTGGCTCAGGCAGATGGGGGTAGGCAGTTATCAAGATACTTCATGGCAAGAATGAGTGGGTCAGGGTTTGTGGGCATGTCTTCTTTCCGGAGAAAAAAAATAAAAAAGGCACATAGGTAGAGGCCCAGGCAAGAGGAAGCATGGGATTTGACATCATGGAGTTTGGCAGAGAGAACATGACAGAGACCTCGGAAGGCAACAGCTCAGCCACAACAACAATTCTCTAACGCAGGGAGGATCCATTAGCAAGACATGTGAGCTGCAGCCCTGACGCTGACTCAGACTCTTTAAATCTCCAGGGAGGAATTGCATTTAAAACTTACTCAAGATGCCCAGGTGCAAAAATGTCGATGTACTATTTGAAGACACTCAGTGAGCTCAAAAGGAAAAGCAGTTACTACCAAAGGTTTATAATAGGAATGATCCATTTTCTATATAAACATAGAGAAAATTACTGTGTCAATTCAAATGTTTTATTTATTTTTCAGCTGGGTAATTTTATATTTTGTTTTTTAAAATGGCTATACAGCTTATTAAAGTTTACTTACCCTTTACAGGAATTACAAAATATTGGCTCTGTTCCCCATGTTGTACAGTACATCCTTGAGACTACCCTACAACCAACGGTTTATACCTCTCCCTCCCCACTGTTATTGTCCTCACTCCCCTCCCCACCGTAAACCACGAATTTGTTCTCTTTATCTGCATCTGCTTCTTTATTTTATATTCAGGTTTGCTGGGTATTTTAAATTCTACATGTACATGATATCATAAACTGTCTTTTTCTGACTTATTTCAATTTTCATAATACTGTCCAAGTCCATTCATGTTGCTGCAAATGGAAAAATTCCATTCTCTCTTATGTCTGAGTAGTTTCCCACTGTGTGTGTGTGTGTATGTGTGTGTGTGTGTATCACATCTACTTTATTCATTCATCTGTTGATAGACATTTAGGACATTTAGGTAGCTTCCATGTCTTGGAAGTTGTAAATAATGCTGCTATGAATATTAAAGAAAGAAAGAAAGAAGTGAAGTCACTCAGTCATGTCCTACTCTTGTGATCCCATGGACTGCAGCCTACCAGGCTCCTCCATCCATGGGATTTTCCAGGCAAAAGTACTGGAGTGGGTTGCTATTTCCTTCTCCAGGGGATCTTCCCGACCCAGGGATCGAACCTGGGTGTCCTGCATTGTAGGCAGACGCTTTACTGTCTGAGATGGGGAATACGTGTAACTCTATGGCTGATTCATATCAATGTATGACAAAACCCACTGAAATGTTGTGAAGTAATTAGCCTCCAACTAATAAAAAAAAATAAAATAAAAAGTTTTTATAAGTAGAGTTTGGCTTGACTGGAAAGAAAAGCTACCTATCAATATTTTGGCAAAGTCAATAATGACTTCAGTACACTCAGAAGAAGGCAGTCACTGTACAGTATATATGTAATAATAATTTTCCTTCCTTCATTTAAAATCTCAATATAAACATCCTAGTTTTTGTTTTCTTCTGAATCTTTTCAAGTGGCCATACATTTAACTTTGTCAATGGAAGGAAAAAGTATTATTCCAAAAAATTCCTTTATGGAAGCAAATAGGGTTTGTCTCCACTTTTAAAAAATCGCCCAAATTATGTAAAAGTACATATTTAAATGATAAGAATGAAAAAAAGTATAAAAATATACACCAGTAATATCTCTTCAAAATTGAGTATTCAATTAAACACACTTGCAGTTTGTATATTAGCTTAATATAATCTAATTCAGCACTCACATCACTTATTTCTCACCCATGAGCTCTGTATATTATTCTTAATTATAGAATTTACACAAATATGTGAAATATCTGGTTCTTTATTTCAGTAGTATAAGAAAGACATTCACAATTATCAACATTACAAAGCAAAATACAATATGTGCCATGACAAAATTACTATGGACAATGAGAACAAAGAAGGAGCAACGATATTTCTTCTAGGAATTAGGGAGATTTCTTGGAGGAGGTGACACTTGAGTCTTCTGTGATGGTTTGACAGAACTATAGCAAATCAAGATGGGGAAGTAGATTCTTGGCCAGTAGGTCAGCCCAAGCTAAGATCTGGCTGAGGCTATCAGGACAAATGGCATGTTGCTTGTGTTAGTTGGATGATAAAGTAAATAAGAAATAGTAGTGGAACTAAATGCTGAAGATTTGTCTGTGGCCATAATATGGAGCTCACTGGGCAGGACGCCATTTGAATCACTGAGGATTTTAAGCCAGAAAGTGACATGTTCATGTCTAGGATTGAAGAAAAATATATTATTTGAATCAAGAAGATGCTTTTGAGAAGATCTGTAAAAGAGCCAATTACAACAAGACGGACATAATCATCATTATGCATGTTTTAAAATAGCATTTATTTAAGATACTAAAAGACACCGAGCACTGGGCTAATCATTAACAGGCTGTATCTCATTTAACGGGGGCTTCCCTGGTAGCTCAGAGGTAAGAATCCACATGCAGTGTAGCAGATGCAAAAGACACGAGTTGGATTCCTGGGTCGGGAAGATCTCCTGGAGTAGGAGGTGGCAACCCACTCCAAAATTCTTGCCTGGGAAATCCCATGGACAGAGGAGCCTGGCAGGCTTCTGTGCGTGGGGTCGCGAAGAGTTGGACACCTCTGAGCGACTGAGCACAAAGCACATATCATTTAATAGAACAACATTGAGAAGAAATATTTTGTATATTTTCTGAATGAATAAAATGAGACTTATTAGTATCAGTACTCATCTACCTAATAAGTAGCAGAGCAAACACATCGACTATTTTGTCCTGAATGTTTAAGCTTTCTTTTAGAATCCAATGCCTTGTTTGGGTTTCATTCTGGATATCTATGCTTACTAGTCAACCTTGAACATGTTTGAAGACTTATCCAGTTCTCAAATTGCAGATCTGTGTAAACAACGTAAAGCAACACGGTTCTCAGAGTTGTGATGAGCCTTGCATGAGATCAGGACTGGAGAGTTGCTAGGACAGAGCTTGGCTGGTTAGATTGCCACGGCTTGGTGGCAGTCAGGTTAGGAAGGGGAGACGGGGAGAGACCATGCAGAATTGACGGGTCTTGGGCACATGCTCGATGAAGGAGCAGAAAACGTGCAAATGCTGCAGCATCATGAGTTTTAGCCTGGGTGTGTCCATCAACATGCAGAATTGCACAGAGGAAATGGTGCTAGGAAGATGAGGAGTTGGGTTTAAGGTCTAATGACTTAACATGAGACATTCAGAGATGAGTCCCCTCAACCTCTCACTTGGTACGAGAAGGACAGCCTAAAACAGTAAATATTGGTAGTCCTCAGAAAAATTAAAAGAATGCCTAACTAGGAACAACACTGTTCATGCAGCAGAGAAAGCACCGTCTTTCATTGGGAATTTGGTGCTTTGAAATTTTTTCCTTCATATTTATGAACCTTTGATTAACAAGAATTGCAATAGGATCCCCTCCTAACTTGACTGTGACATGTACCACATGATGCTATCTCATAAATATCCCTCATAAATATATCATGTGTAATGATATGTAGGAGTTGAGTATTAAATGAACAAAGAAGCTAAAGCTTAATTTTTAGTTATTGTATCCAGAAATTATAGTCTACTCAGAGCATTTTTTTTTATTTTTTAGGTATTTATTTTCTTGGTGACATCATTTATTGTGCACATGGCTCTTTTTTGTTAGAAACAAGGCTTTTAGAAGCATACTTTCATTTAAACCTACTTTCATTATATCAATCAATTATCATTACTTTAAAAAGCACATTTTAAAGCAAGATTTATTACCAAGTATAATAATTTTCTGTTTAAGACTTTTTTGAAAGCTTTTCATATATAAATTCAATTTTAATTTAAAATTAGACATGTCCTGAATTCATTCACACTCAAAACAAGCTAGATAATAATGGATCTAACACTAACTTGACTCACTTTGTTAGTTCACAGTGTAAAATAATTACTGAGCAGAGAGCAGTCTCTTGACACACCAGGAAAGTAGACAATTACAGTCCGTGCAGCTCCATTTTGATGCTTCAGATGTAACAACTGTCTCCATGGGAAAGAGAAGATGTTAGAAAATACATTGGTAAGGGCAACCAAGCTGGACACCTCCCAACAAAGTAGAAAACAACCTCTGTTAGAGCCCTTCAGTCTTATGGTTAATGCCTTAAAAGCCCCAGGGGAAAACACAGGGAATGTTTTCTGATTGGTTTTGTATATTTTGTCATTCTCTGTGGTTATCTAAATAGTGATTAATTAATTAGCCAATTAATTAGCTCCGAGTATAATAAGCCTCTTTAGCTTAGGCCACAGTGCTGTTAATAATAATCGCTGAATATACTACAAATGGTTTCATACCTGAAGAATGACTGACAAAAAAAGCAAAGTAAAAACTTGCTCCTTTTATACTTCCTGTAGAAGTACTCAGTATATTCAGATACATATCAAATTATCATGGAGAAGAGCACCTTGGTTATAAAATCTTGCAGCAGGTAAAATATATTATTGTTATGGTTGTTGTTATTATTATTATTCAGAAAACAGATTAAGCTGTTAAGGCAGTCACAGACATTGTGTTTTATTTTCATTCAACCCATCACTTTATATGAATACGCTGTTTTGCTCTCTAGCTCTTTGCTGGGATTGATAATTTCTACCCACCACTTTTTTCTTCTTCTTTTAATTGAAACGTAGTTGACATATAATGTTATGTGAGTTTCAGGTGTACTCCCTGGTGATTTGATATTTGCGTGCTTTACAAAATGATCACCATCATTAAAGTTACGCTTTGTTGTGATGCACAAGCTTTTTATTGCAGTGGCTTCTGTGGGTGTGTAGTGTGTACTCCAGGCACACAAGCTTCAGTAGTTGTGGTACACAGGCTTAGTTGCTCTGCAATGTATGGGATCTTCCTGGACCAGCTATCGAACCCATGTCCCCTGCATTGGCAGGCAGATTCTTACCCGCTGGACCACCACAGGGAAGTCCTCACATATTCTTAAAGCGTAATATTCCAAAATCTTATTTCAGTATGGAAAATGAAAGTCACTCAGTCATGTCCTGCCAGGCTCCTCTCTCCATGGAGTTCTCCAGGCCAGAATACTGAAGTGGGTGGCTGTTCCCTTCTCCAGGGGATCTTCCCAAACCAGGGAAGAAGGGATCGAACCCAGGTCTCCCACATTGCAGGCGGATTCTTTACCATCTGGGCCACCAGGGAAGCCCAAGAATACTGGAGTGGGTAGCCTATCCCTTCTCCAGCAGGGATTGAACCGGGGTCTCCTGCATTGCAGGCAGATTCTTTACCAGCCGAGCTACACTCAACTGAAAATCACTTAAAATGCTAACTTAAAGGATAAAATTTGCTTACTTTGTTATGTTATAGTTTGCCTAATTATTTTAAGGAATTCTCACTTTTATACGTGCTATATTTGATGTACAATTAAAGGTAAAGTAACATTTGAGGGTCTGTGGAGACATGTTCATATGAAACATGGCTTCTGGGAAAAAAAAATGTATTAGTCCTTGTCACACAAAATCCCAAATACATACTAGCCCCTGAAACAATATTTAATAGTTTATAAGATGGACCCTCACAATTTGTTCTCTGTTTCTCCCCACAATCAAGACATAAAATTTAAATTATCAGATGTGTTTCGAATATTGCATTTCTATTCCATTTGAGTATTTTAAATACAATTTTAGTTTCCATTGCATAACTAGTAGGTAAATTTTGTTTTTAAGTTTCTCAGATTGTTGGTACTAGTTTGCTTAATTGCAGTTAAAGCTTTTATGATGCTTAAAGACTGCTTCCTTGACTTCTCAAAGTACACACTTTGTATTTTCACAGTGTGAAGGAAGTTACAGTAATATAATGGAAATACCATAAATTGCTCTCTCTTTCAAAATATTACACTAAATTAAGACATAGGAATGTCCGTACTGAGAAGTGTTTATCTGGAAACTTCTGTTTTTCAAATGGCACAAATAAAGAAATGACCTAGCAAATTTTGCAGAATGAAGTAGGAAGACATTGCTTGACAACTATGTGGCAACCCTGGAGTATAAATTAATTTCATTTGAATGACTTGTGCACCAAAATAACCACTGTTACCATATCATGTTTGTCCCTTGCCACAAGCATGTTTATATCTTATTGTTTATAGGATATAAACAATAAAGAAAAAAATTTAAAGGAAATAAGGAATAAGTGTGAAAGAAACATCTAAGGGAAGACAAGAGCACTTGAATTAACAGAATTTTAGAGGTTTAGTGGGAATAACTCAAGAAAAGGCAAGCCAAGTAGCTTCTATATTGAAGCTTTAGAGCGAGCTGACCTAATAAGGTTGAGTTCCAGGAATACTATTATAAAAGTTTGAAGATTTCTTGTGACTGCTCCTTATGTGCCTTTGCAGAATTTGTTTTTCTTGGTTAGTTAAAAATCTTAGAAAACTTTGAAATGTTTGTGACTGATTTCCATGATGGCTCAGATGGTAAAGAATCTGCCTGCAATGCAGGAGGCCCAGGTTCAATCCCCAGGTTGGGAAGAACCCCTGGAGAAGGGAATGGCTACCCATTCCAGAATTCTTGCCTGGAGAATCCCATTAACAGAAGAGTCTAGTGGGCTACAGTCCATAGGGTCTCAAAGAATCAGACACAACTGAGCAACTAACTCTTTCACTTTTTCACTTTTCAGAGAGGAGAATAACTATATGAATGTACCTTTATTTAAAAAAAGAAATTTGGATGAAACACAAAGTAGTGCTAAATTAGAAAAAGTGGGTGAAAGGAGAGATGGTCTATATAAAAGTTTTCTTTAGAAGAGTTTATAAAGAAAATCATTGAATTCTAGAGTTAATAATGTTGTCTACCACTTTGATATTCTTCTAGGGCTGTCTTTGGTCTCTGCACATCTGTATGTGTTCTCAGCTCATTGGAAAGCCAAATGTATCTCTCTGTAATTCTCATTGTAAACTATCACATTCATATATAGTCACATGTGTACCACATGGAACCCCTTCCCTAATGAAGGTAATATAAGGTTTGATGAAATGAAATACTACAGATGTCTGAATGTCCATAGGTATGTGATTGGGGTTCTGTGAGCAAAGGGGTAAATATGTTTATTTCCTAAGATAATATTTGTCATTTCATACCAGCTTAATATCACTTCCAATTAATTTCTGATCTCTTCACTTTGGTGATGATCAGTTCTCACTGTACTTATTGTTGTAATCAGAAGTCAATTGATTTTTTTTTTTTTTTGATTGTTGGGAAGAGGTACTTTGGACTGTTCTCATCATTATACTATTAAGGTTTATATTATATTATTAAGGTTTTAATAATTTTCTGTTCAGGGCTATGTGCTAATAAGAAAAAAATATAAGTTCTTAGTTCTTGGCCTCAAAAAATTCAATTTTGAATGTGTGCGTGTGTGCAACTTAGAGAACTTTGCATAGTGCTGGCTACTCATCTGTTCTGACTCAGTGGATCCATTTTTAAAATAAAAAAGCACAATTAATTTTTGCTGCCTGCTTAGTTTATGTAATTTAATTTCAAGTCTTTCTTACTGCTCTACTTAAGAAAAAGTTTGGAGTTCCTGTGGACTACAATTTCACTTTGTATCATTACTACTGAAAAAAGGGATTTGAAAGAGGTTGGAACTGAAACTGCTTCAGAATATGTTACATTTAAACACTGCTGCACTTACCTCAGAGCTGGAGAAACTGGTTCAAAGCTCTGTGCTCTGTTATAGAGAAGCACATCTGGATTTCAATGTTTTAAAATGTAAAAAAAAAAGATAAAATAGGTGTGCATTGAGAGGGGGTCAAGTTAAACTATATTTTAAAATCTCAGCACAAAGTAGTAAAATCTAACAGGAAAGTAAAAAGAATTGTTTCTATATTGGAAGCAGAACATAGAAAAGATATATATTTTTTATATATATAAAATTCTTATATAAATATCTTTTATATATGTATATATACATAAATATATATATGTATAAAACCAGGATAGCTAGCTCATTCAAACTTAAAAAGCAGTTAAATAATGCTTAGCATAGCTTGAAAAACCTTGTTATAGTAACAAAGCCATCACAAAAACATTGTCAAATATATTGTTTTCCCATTTGCAATGGTATTAATGGTGTTGCTCTGCTATTCAAATGCAAGTGAAAGAAAAAGTAAATTGAACAATAATACAGTTTAATATTAACGTTATTCAAGCAGTTAAAAAATGTTCTGTTCATTAGTGACAGTAGTGGCCCAGGTGAATCAACAGCTATGAAGAGATGAAAGTGTTTCTTATGCACAATAAGGAGGGAAGAAAAAGATGTGAAGGGGACCCTGTATATATATTTATTTATATAGGAATGCATACATGTGTATAAATATAAGAGCATATACAGTGAAAACACGTGTATGTGTGCATATATATGGAGTACTGTAAAAGACATTAGGCAGCTGGATAAACAGGAATCTCACATCTGAATCCTGTCCATTCTGATGTGTGTGTGTGTGTGAGCATTCAAATTTGTATATATACCTGTGTAGCTATGCAGAAAATTTCTGGTCACATAAAACAAAGCTGTGTCTATTCATTCAAGCAATTGATATGTTTATTGTCAGTCAAAGTAACAGCCTTGTGGGGCTAAACTGAAATGTTTAAAAGTTTGTGCAAAATGTAAACTGCACACCTATATGCAAATTTTTTCAGAAATAAAGCATGATTGGATTTGAAAAATTTGAAATTTCTGCCAGATGCCTTATAATTTAAGCATATGGTATTTAACATGCTTGGATCACTTGACTGAAAAAGAAAAAGAAATGAAATAATAGAGATGCCACAGTAATGAATAGGATTGATGTGTTAGAATGGACATTTTAACAATGAAGCAGCAGGTAAAAAAGCAGCAATAATAAAAAGTGACTTTTCTTACTACTGACTGTATGCAAAGTATTATTCTTAGTATTCTACAGATTTTAATTCAGATCCTCAAAACAATCTGAGTCATGGGTGCTTCTATTACTCTTTTTACAGAAGCAACAGAAATGGTTTGAGTGTAAAAAATGTGTTCAAAGTTACATAACTGAAAATTAGGAAAGTTATTTGGATTCTAGAAGTCTAAACTCCTACTACTCCTAATATACTGCAATGCCTCTTAATACTGACTTTTGATCTTGAAATTTTCCATTGGTCTTTATATTTACAGATTGTTTGCTCTTCTCTGTATAGTTTTATTTGAACAAATATTTTGTAATTAGACTGCCCTCATTAAAAGATATAATCCTAGTAAATGAAAATTTAAGATAAGAATTTTAATTCATAATTTGTTCCTTGGCCAAGCTCATCTAATACATTTCTATATTTTAACATATGATAGTGAAGCTTAAATTAAAAATTATTAGATATTGTTTGATATGTGAAATTCCTCCATTATAAACATTAGATTTTGATAAATCATCCAAACACACATATTATATGTGCATATGTGTTTGTATATTTAATCACATTCATAAAAGTAACTTTTTCCAAATATCTGGAAATTTGTCTCTTTATAGCTATTCTGTTCAATTCTTACCATGTAATACTTGAAAGAAGAAAAGCTTTTTAGAAATGTATTTTATTTATCTCAAGCCTATTTCCTTATCTACATAGATGTTACTATTAATGGTTTGCTTGGTGTTGGCTATACTTTTACTTTAGTGATCAAACAATAAATTAATAAAAATGTTTTGTTTTAAACATCAGATATGCAGAATGATCCTGGGTCTTGAAAACACAATTTAATGAAATATGTTAGGTGAAGTTGCAAGAGTTGTTTCATTCTTTTAAAGTAATTTTTCAGCATTTTAAATCTTCATTGTATTATTGCCATTTTGATTTTTTTAAAATGGAGTTGGAAGTTAAGGAGTTTGTAGGAAAAGAGGAGCTTTACACCCTAGCTCTTCCATCTTAAGAATTTTGATCTTGTTAAATATTATACAACTACCAATACTAGGATATGAAGTGAAATATTGAAAATATTTTATATGTATACTTATGTATGAGCTGATCTGTACACACAGAAAGTCATAGATGATACAGAATACAGATTATTTTTAAATATCAAGATATTTGGGTTTTTTTTGTATTTGGCTGGAAAAAAACACAGAGTCCAAATTTTTAAATGGATATGGAGTTTATTTTTTAGTCTCTCAGCTGAAGTTGCTTCTTCTTGACTTACATGGGTTTATAATTTTCATATAGAAATTTGGATACTCCATTAGATAAGAACTTAAAAATTATTTTAACTAATCAAAAATGTGTAAGAGATATGTGTGTGTGTGTGTGTGTGTGTGTGCACGCATATGCAACTGTGTGTAACCTCTCAGTCTTACAGTACTTGGAAACTATGTAACTTCTTTAAGAATATGAACAGGACATATCAGCTCCATAGAGCAAGTTTCTGATAGTCTTGTTAAATGTAGCTTATCAGTAAGTTAACCTCTTTATGCGTACTTTAAAATTTTTGTCTACTTCCAATAAATAACAAAATATGAAATAGTATATCCCAATGAAATAACAATAATGCAGAAATAAGTCAGAATTGTCTGATGTCTGGCTATGACTGCCAGTCATAGAGTTAACGTTATGTAAGAGATGGTACTCTCTACAGAACTGGCTTAGCCATGATGAGATTCAAGAGAAGCTGAGTTCAATCAATAAAATGTCTTAATGAAATTCTTATTTCAATCAAAGTGCAATTTTATATGATTTGGGCAAGAATGTAGAGTAGCTTCTGGAAATTTTGAATAAGATCTATGGTCAGCTAGAGGTAACACATATATGAAAATAATAGCAATGTGTTATATAATATGACAAAAGCAAGATATAAATAAAGGATGAATTGTAGCTACTAGAATGCTGAATTGTGATGAATATAGTCAGAAAAAATATTTAGAGAGGAGGTGGTATTTAACCAGACTGTTAATGACTTAAGAGAACACCAGCAGAGAATAGGCCAGACGAAAAGAATTGATGGGACGGTACAGTACTTATCTGATGTGGCTGGATCTTATATTTGTGTAGAAAAGATGAAATGGAAAATAAAAAGCTATTTTAGTATTATTTTATGTTGTGTCACAAAGGACACAATGAGTTTAGGCTTCATTCTGCAGGAAAATGAAGAACCATTGGGTGTTTTGGTTTTTTATGTTTCAAGAAGGACCAATTGAAGTTCTGACTTAAACAGTGTAGGATGAGTGGGAGGACTTGAGGCAGGAGAGAGGCCCCCAGAGACATGGCTTAGGGAATTATGGCAATAAATCAGGCAGACAAGAATAAGACCTGAATTAATCCTATGTCAGTGGAACTAGACAGGAGAGGATGGATACAAGGGACATCCCACAGATAAACATTTACTACTTTAGAAGAAGGGTAACAGAGGTGGGCATCCCTAAGGAACAGAAGAGAAGAAACATTTAAAAATTAGTCTAAGGATTGAACTAGGGTCTTAAATGCTGGATATGCCATCGAGAGAGAGAAAAAACTCATCATGTATTTTGGGGTCACAATTAGGAAGACAGCTGGAATAATAACCAAGATAGAATATAACTGTTTATAAAATAAAAAGACAGTGAAATGCTGAAAAAAGTTTCATGAAGATGCTGGGTATTGATCAAATTGCTCAAGAAAAGTAAAAGGAGAGAGAAGAAAAGGCTGGCTATGGAAATTCAATGGGAAAGGAGCGTTAAGGAATAATTTTGAAGTCCTTAAGGGGAAGCAATAAAAGTCACAAATGAAATTAGCTAAAGTAAGCTGTGTCTTTAAGCTTATTCGGATTTGCTCACATAAACCTAAGGAAAGAAGCCATGGGGATTTGCCAGGACAGATTTTCAAGGACAGTTGTGGTAAATTGAAGCAGGAAATTATATTCTCATGGAGTTATATCCTGAGATGAATTCAAGCAGGAAAGCAAGGAGACGTGCTATTTCAGTGAGGTGTTATGTCAAAGTGGTCACGTAAGAATGGGGAGGAAGAGATAAACCTGAGATATTTGAAGGAAAAATCTACTGAAGTTGGTGAATTGAATCTATGGAACAAAGAGAGGGGAACCATGAGTATCATTTTAAGTTTACATTATGAAACCAGGAAGTGAGGAGGAGGTAATTCCATTGACAAAATGAGGATTGTGGGAGGAAAATCCAATTTGAGAAGACTTCAATCTAAGCAGGTAGATCTGAAGACAAAAAATTCTGAAAAAAATATTTGTCTAGTACCATATTTATAAGTTAACAAAAAGGAAAAAGGAAATAAAAAACGCTTAGAAAAGCATCTCACGATGGCCTTCTTATTGTTTATTAATAATTTATATTTTAAATATGTACATTGTGATTGGTATTTTATATTTCCTCTAGTCTCAATAATTTCAAACTGGTTATCATTATACTTAGATTGTTTTCAGGATTTGTGTTAAAATCTGTAGAACACTAAGAATAATGCTTTTTTGTACAATTGTTTAGTCACTAAGTTGTGTCCAGCTCTTTGTAACCCCATGGACTGTAGGTCCCCACACGCCTCTATCCATGGCATTTTTCCATCAAGAATACTGGAGTGGGTTGCCATTTCCTTCTCCAACAGGTCTTCCTGACCCAGGATCTTTTGCTTCTCTTGCATTGGCAGTCAGATTCTTTCCCACTGAGCCATGAAGGAAGCCCAGTTTTTTGCACAGAGTAGCTAGTAAACATTGAACAATTTACCTAAAGCCACAGAGTGAGTGAGTAACAGAGAAACAGAACCGAGCATTCTGTCTCTATATCCTTATTCCCTTGCACACTGCCATATTTCCCTTGATTTTCTCTGAAACCCATGTAGACAGAACACCTACTTATAACAGATTTTGATGGAGATGTCTGGTTATATAGGAACCAAGAGCCACACTACGACACTACATGTTAATAACAAGAAGAGTTAAAATTCAGTACTGCACATCAACTTTTAAAAATCGTTTAGCCACCTCCATATCTGACGATTTCCGACTGACATTTTCCTGCTAATCCCTCACGGATCACTGTGCTGCTAAGACTCTTTCTCTCTCTCCTCCTCCACCGTCTCTCCCTCTTCACCTCCCTTCTCCTTTCCCTCTGCCTTCTCATCCCCATCCTCCTCTTCCCCTCTTGTTTCTCCTCTTCCTCTGCTTCTCTTTCTCTTTCCTTCTTTAACTTGCTTAATATTCATGGAAGACTGCCAAACTGATATAATCTTTTATTCAGAACAACTTCAACAATTCTTTGTTTAGCTACTTTCCTTCCAATCCATGCCCTTTCACAGGCTGAGGTTGCTGGACAATTAGTTCCTCCATTAATGGATTTGCTAAACAAGGACAACTTATTTCAGAGAAAAACAATCTCTTTCTTAAAAGCAGAAGAAGCATCAGCCTCTGAGGTTATACATTATGGATTTACTTATATATATATAAGTTACCTTGGTTGAAGTAACTATTACAATGTAAGTAACTATTTACAATGCAGTATACTAATACTCTTCCCATTTAGCAATATGCTAATACAAAATATCAACACTCGCTTTGACAACCTTCTCATTTGGCAGTACATATTCATGTACATGGGCTTCCCAGGTGACTCAGTGATAAAGCATCTCCCTGCCAATGCAGAAGACCTGGGTTCAATCCCTGGTCTGGAAGATCCCCTGGAGAAGGAAATGGCAACCCACTCTAGTATTCTTGCCTGGGAAATCCCATGGACAGAGGAGCCTGGCAGGCTACACAGGGTCGCAAAGAGTCGGACATGACTTAACAGCTAAACAACAACAGATGCATATATACTAAGCCCTTCCTATTAGGCAAAATGTCATTGGCTATAGTCTGTTTGTCTGATGCTCTTCAATTTTATATTTTTCTCAGGCTTAGATCACCAACAGGTTATGATGCATAGTTTCCAAACCACTGACATGATAATGTAATTTGGTCTGACCATTATTAGTAATAGCAGCTTCAAGAATAATAGCCTACCATGCTTTAGTTCAGATGTTAAGTCTAAAATAATACTTGATGTAGTAATATTTATGGTACATTTTGTTTCAAGTTTTTTTTAAAGAAAGACTCTGCTTTATTAACAAGTGTGTATGGAGGGGGAGAAAAAAAGACTAAATATAAGTATTAAGTTAGGGTATTACAATAATTTAAAGAATTTGTTATTCTACCTATACTAATATGGAACTATAAGACATTTCTATCTTATTTAAGTCAAAGTCTTTAGGGAAATATATACTGCCTGAAATATGTAATCACTGAGGAGTACAATTTCAGTTAAATTGAAATTTTAATTTCTGAAGATAATTTTACTATAAATATGGGTGTGTATGGGGATATGCATGAGAGTAAAAAAAGGAAGAATAAAAATACAAAAAAAAAAAAGTCAAAATGGTGCTGCTTTTTCTTATAGGAATTTGTTGTTGCTACTTATTATTGCTGTTAGGACTTACTACAGCTTAGCTTTTGAAACTAAAACGTGATGAAAAGCATCCAGAAACATGGATTTCTTTTTCTGTAATTTAAATTTCTTTGAGAGTAATTAGTCTTTGGAAGTAAAGAAATAATGTTAAGACCCACAGTTTTGAAAGTCTATAAACCATGCTTAAATCATAGAATAAATATTTATTCACTAAGCATGACCAGAAATACAGTGAAGAGTTTGCTTTTATGGTGATACAACAATTTCTAATAAAGGTTGTATGGCACACTGTGAAAGCGGCATTCTGTCATAGACTGGGCAGAGGGAATCTGATTCTAAGTTTATTTCCTGTGGCCAATAAAATGGTCTTTCAGAATGCTTTATGAAACTACAAATCACTTGAGCTGCTCCCTGGTTGAGAAACTGAAAATTAAATTGGAAAGAAACTCCAGGACAAATCAACGGTTTTTTTGAAACTAAGTTAACTCTGTCAACATCACCATCACCCTTACAAGTTTACAACTGATATAGAAGCCTATAGGGAAGCTTTATGCTTTTTATGCATAAGTATGCTTTTTAAAAGTATAAGCTAATACTATAATTTTAATGCAATTTACTATGAGTAGTACTATTAGCCATGTCTCTATTAGTGTTTTTCAAGTTTGAATGTTTTACAAGTGCCTTTAAAGAAACACACTTATAAACAACAGTGATAATTTAAAACATTTTTATAATATAACAGATATTTAATATTAAACTATATGTAACCTTGGAGTTTGGATGCAAGTATAACTCCCCCAAATCCACAGTTTATATAAAGCAAAGTTAACTAATGGTCAGTATTAAAATGAACGTTAATGTAATGTGATGGAAGACGTTACTGCTTGAGTATTTCTCATGACGTGAGGGATCTGAGCATGTGGATATAGTACCATCTGCTGTGCAGGGGCTCATGTCAGTTCAGCGTGCTCAGACTGTCTCTTGGCATCAGGAACTCATTTGTGCATCCTCTTGGCTTTTACTTCGTGTTACCCTACCACCTACTTATTAATTATCCCTGTGTCCTTTCTCATTAACCTATGGAATCAAATAAGTACTACTTCACACGAATTACATTAGACACTCAAATTAGGCATTAATATAACCAGTACTAGACTGTAAATTGAAAAGTTAAACAAGTTTACAAAATCTTGTTGGATTCAAGAATTGAAATGAATGACAACTTAAATTCAGAATAAGCTCATTTTCATTTTGGTTTATATCCAAATTAAAAACAAACACAGAGAATAAAAGGATTTATACAAGTTAATAATGTAGGTATATCAATGCAGACATTTACTCATGGGCAAATGTGGACTTTACAATAGATGACATAACTGTAATGGAATAAGGAGCTCCCCAAGTCAAAGGAGATAAATACTAGTTTGAATGGATGAAAAGGTGAATGAAGTACTCTATCTTGAGTTTTGGGTTTTCTGGCTTTTACAAAAAAAAATTGGCCAAGGGGTAGGGACTGTAACAAGAATCAAGGACCTAAAATTTCCAGTTAATAGTAACATAGGAGGAAATTTTTGATATGTAATTGTCAGGTGTACACAATAAGGCTCCTAGCAGACCACTGACTGCCCTAACTGTTGCTCTGGGTCAGCGGTCTACAAAGCGGGCTGAGTTCACCCCACTGGATGCCAAGAGGAAACAGAGTTTCAGCCTTTTAGGTTTTATCCTACTTTTCTAATAATCATATTTCGCAGTATATTTCTATAAATTCATAGAAAATGAAAAAGTTGGCAATCATATTTGTATTTAATATTAAAGCATGACAAAACTCTTTAAAGATTATTACTGAAATAAAATACAAAATTGTGTATTATATAAGACAGACCTTGCATTAGTGTGGCGCTCAGTCGTGTCTGACTCTTTGCGACCCCATGGACTGCAGCATATCAGGTTTCCCTGTCCATCACCAACTCTGAGTTTACTCAGACTCATGTCCATTGAGTCAGTGATGCCATCCAAACATTTCATCTTCTGTTGTCACTTTCTCCTCCCACTTTCAATCCTTCCCAGTGTCAGGGTCTTTTCAAATGAGTTGGTTCTTTGCATCAGGTGGCCAAGCTATTGGAGTTTCATCTTCAGCATCAATCCTTCCAATGAATATTCAGGACTGATTTCCTTTAGGATGCACTGGTTAGATTTCCTTGCAGTCCAAGGGACTCTCAAGAGTCTTCTCCAACTCCATACTTCCAAAGGGTCCATTCTTCAGCGCTCAACTTTTTTTATAGTCTAGCTCTCACTTCCATACATGAATACTGGAAAAACCATAGCTTTGACTAGATGGACCTTTGTTGGCAAAGTAATGTCCCTGCTTTTTAACATGCTGTATAGGTTGGTCATAACTTTTCTTCCAAGGGGCAAGTGTCTTTTAATTTCATGACTGCAGTCACCATTTGCAGTGATTTTGAAGCCCAGAAAAATAGTCTCTCACTGTTTCCACTGTTTCCCCATCTATTCACTATGAACTGATGGGACCAGATATCGTGATCTTAGTTTTCTGAATGTTGAGTTTTAAGACAACTTTTTCTCTCTCCTCTTTCATTTTCATCAAGAGGCTCTTTAGTTCTTCTTCACTGTCTGCCATAAGGGTGGTGTCATCTGCATATCTGAGGTTCTTGATATTTCTCACGGCAATCTTGATTCCAGCATGTGCTTCGTCCAGCCCAGCATTTCTCATGATGTACTCTGCATATAAGTTAAATAAGCAGGGTGACAGTATACACCCTTGACATACTCCATTTCCTATTTGGAACCAGTCTGTTGTCCCATGTCCAGTTCTAACTGTTGCTTCTTGACCTGCATACAGATTTCTTAGGAGGTAGGTCACGTGGTCTGGTATTCCCATCTCTTTCAGAATTTTCCACAGTTTATTGTGATCCATGCAATCAAAGGCTTTGGCATAGTCAATAAAGGAGAAATAGATGTTTTTCTGGAACTCTCTTGCTTTTTTGATGATCCAGTGGATGTTGGCAATTTGATCTCTGGTTCCTCTGCCTTTTCTAAATCCAGCTTGAGCATTTGGAAGGTCATGGTGCATGTACTGCTGAAGCCTGGCTTGGAGAATTTTGAGCATTGCTTTACTAGTGTGTGAGATGAGTGCAATTGTGTCATAGTTTGAGCATTTTTTGGCATTGCCTTTCTTTGGGATTGGAATGAAGACAGAAGTTTTCCAGTCCCGTGGCCATTGGTGAGTTTTCCAAATTTGCTGGCATATTGAGTGCAGCACTTTCACAGCATCATCTTTTAGGATTTGAAATAGTTCAACTGTAATTCCATCACCTCCATTAGCTTTGTTCATAGCGATGCTCCCTATGGTCCACTTGACTTTACATTCCAGGATGTCTGGCTCTAGGTGAGTGATCACACCATCGTGATTATCTGTGTCGTGAAGATCTTTTTTGTACAGTTCTTCTGTGTATTGTTGCCACTTCTTAATATCTTCTGCTTCTGTAAGGTCCATACCATTTGTGTCCGTTTATTGTGCTTATCTTTGCATGAAATGTTCCCTTGCTATCTCTAATTTTCTTAAAGAGATCTCTAGTCTTTCCCATTCTATTGTTTTCCTCTATTTCTTTGCATTAATATCTGAGGAAGACTTTCTTATCTCTCCTTTCTATTCTTTGGACCTCTGCATTCAAATGGGCGTATCTTTCCTTTTCTCCTTTGCCTTTTGCTTCTCTTCTTTTCTCAACTATTTGTAAGGCCTCCTCAGACAACCATTTTGCCCTTTTGCATTTCTTTTTCATGTGGATGGTCTTGATCCCTGCCTCCTGTAAAATGTCATGAACCTCCATCTGCAATTCTTCAGGAACTCTGTCTGAAGCGGCAGCTGTGGGGCGTTTGGGCGACTTGGAAGATATAACCCACGTCCAAAGGCAGAGAAACCCCAGCAAGATGGTAGGCACTGGAGCGGCGGCTGCGCAGCACCGGAGTGACTTTGAGGAGATTCCCCACAACCAAGGGCGAAGGAGAAGCCCCAGCAGACAGTAGGAGGGGCGAAATCATGTTTATAATCAAACCCCATTCCGGCCAAAGACACCCAGAGGGCTCCAACAAATCTTGTGCGCACAAGGACCCAGAGA
The DNA here is from genome assembly GCF_910594005.1 of Cervus elaphus. Classification (NCBI taxonomy): domain Eukaryota; kingdom Metazoa; phylum Chordata; class Mammalia; order Artiodactyla; family Cervidae; genus Cervus; species Cervus elaphus. The sequence goes on from NC_057831.1 coordinate 12,780,430, forward strand.
CCCCACAGAGACTGAGACAGACTGTGTCTGAGTGTCCCTGTGGAGGTCTGGGTCAGCAGTGGCCTGCCGTGGGCAGGGGCTCTGGGTGCAGCTGACCTGGGTGTGGCATAAGCCCTCTTGCAGGAGGTCGCCGTTAACCCCACCATGGAGCTGCCAGAACTTACAAAGGACTGGAAAATAGACGTTTGGAGGGCACAAACAGAACTTTGGCTCGCCAGGAGCCAGGAGAAAGGAGCAGTGACCCCACAAGAGACTGACCTAGACTTGCCCAGGAGTGTCCAGGAGTCTTGAGTGGAAGCATGGGTTGGCGGTGGCCTGTTGCAGGTTTGGGGGCGCTGAGTGCAGCAGTTACATGCATGGGACCTTTTGAAGGAGGTCCCCATTATCTTCATTACCTCACCATAGTTTGGCCCCAGGTAAATAGCATGGAAGGAACACAGCTCCACCCATCAACAGAAAGTTGGATTAAAGATTTACTGATCATGGCCCCGCCCATCAGAAAAAGACCCAGTTTGCCCCTCAGTCAGTCTCTCCCATCAGGAAGCTTCCATAAGCCTCCTATCCTTATCCATCAGAGGGCAGACAGAATGAAAACCAAAATCACAGAAAACTAGCCAATCTGATCACATGGACCACATCTTGTCTAACTCAATGAAACTATGAGCCATGCCGTGTAGTGCCATCCAAGACGGAAGGGTCATGGTGGAGGGTTCTGACAAAACATGATCCACGAAAGAAGGGAATTGCAAACCATGTCAGTCTTCTTGTCTTGAGAACACCATGAGCTGTATGAAAAGGCAAAAAGATAGGACAATGAAAGATGAACTCCCCAGGTCGGTAGGTGCCAATATGCTACCAGAGATCAGGGGAGAAATAACTCCAGAAAGAATGAAGAGATGGATCCAAAGCAAAAACAACACCCAGTTGTGGGTGTGACTGGTGATGAAAGTAAAGTCTGATGCTGTAAGAGTGATTTTGCATAGGAACCTGGAATGTTAGGTCCATGAATCAAGGCAAATTGGAAGTGGTCAGACAGGAGATGGCAAGAATGAATGTCGACATTCTAGGAATCAGCAAACTAAAATGGACTGGAATGGGTGAATTTAACTCAGATGACCATCATATCTATTACTGTGGACGAGAATCCCTTAGAAGAAATGGAGTAGCCATCGTAGTCCACAAAAGAGTCCGAAATCTGTACTTGGATGCAATCTCAGACACGGCAGAATGATCTCTATTCGTTTCCAAAGCAAACCATTCAATATCACTATCAGTAATCATATCAATATCAGTATCAGTATCATATCATACCATATCAATATCAGTAATCCAAATCTATGCCCCAACCAGTAATGCTGAAGAGGCTGAATTGAATGGTTCTATGAAGACCTACAAGACCTTCTAGAACTAACACCCTAAAAAATGTCCTTTTCATTATAAGGGACTAGAAAGCAAAAGTAGGAATTCAAGAAATACCTGGAGTAACAGGCACATTTGGCCTTGGAGTGCAGAATGAAGCAGGGCAAAGGCTAATAGAGTTTTGCCAAGAGAATGCACTGGTCATAGCAAACACCCTCTTCCAACAATACAAGAGAACTTTTATGGTCACTAGAATAAATCCAAGGATTCCAGTTTGAAAAATACTGCATTAGATAAATACACCGAATCACAAAGAAAAATAATTCAATGACTGTAGCCTGAATTTTTTACTTAGTAGAACTCACATGCTGGAATAGACTGGAGTAGAATCCAGTGATTTCCTGCCTCACACTAGGTATGAGAGGTTCTATTTCTTTGTCTTGCTTGCCTATGATTCTTATAGTAAAAGAAACCCTCTTTGTTTTATCTCTTCATACTCGTTCATATCTGTTTAGATACTGATTTAAATATTATAAATGTTTATTTATTATTAAATATTATAGATCTTTAAACTATAATAATTTTTTGTAGCATATAACAAAAATTTTTTGTTTTTGTTTTTTTTTTCCCCTTTCAGAAAACTCATAGTGACTTATTAGCATTGAGAAATTCAGTAGGTAACACATATAGAGATTTCACTAGATACAAGACGCTTGACTGAGAGCTAGTATGATTAGTATCCATTCTGTTTCATAGCTGACATAACTAAACAAAGACATTTTAGATGGTTAGGTAGATAGCCCTCATTGTCAGAGGGACAGTATCATATTCATACCTGAGTGGTTACAGGAAGCTATTGAACCAGCATGGTGTTGATTAAAAAGATGAGATGTTCAGAGGCATTTTGGGAGAGACCACATTATCTAAATTCATATTCCCTCACTCTCTTCATCTGTCTCTTTTACTTTGCTTAACAGTGTAAGTGCATGCTAGACAGTACTAATTATTATGACAGGAGTTTTGATAAATAGTACACCTGGTTTTTGCATTCCCAGGAAAATGTTCATGTCCTTGAGTATCATTTTGTATGTGACCATGTTTATTATGCAAATGTCAGAGTTATTCAAGCATATTAGTAAAGTATTCTGGGAGAACAGGAGACAGAATTTAATAGAGAAGAGTATGGCATGGAAAAAGAGACAAAATTAGGTCCCAGAGAATAAAAAAATGTAGAGTGCTGAGACAATTACCTCATGAGTTTTTCCAGCTTTATTGAGACACAATTGGCACATAACATTAAGCATAAGGCATTCAATATGTTGATTTGATACATATTGCAAAATGACTACCACCATTCTCATAATATTTAAAGAATAAGGCTATGCGTTGAGTATGTTCTCCTGAAATTCCACTACTAATTCTTTACTGGTGGTTAGAATATTCTTCACTGATTACTATCTAGATTTCTCTACAAGTCAGACAAGAGAAATTTTATTTACATTGCCTGTATCATCTACAGCTTCTGCTCACTGGCACTGAGAGAGATGTGCTTCTCATTCAGTTTTACTTTTAGACAATGTATTAACTTCCCATAACATGATGGACCTTCTATTTATTGATGGTTCAGCATGTGCTTGGCCACTGGGCTCTAATATGGAATAAATAGGCTTGTGTGTGTGTGTTAGTCACTTGGTCATGTCTGACTCTTTGCAACCCCATGGACTGTAGTCTGCCAGGCTCCTCTGTCCGTGGACTTCTCCAGGCCAGAATACTGTAGTGAGTAGCCTATCCCTTCTCCAGGGGATCTTTCCAACCTAGAGATCGAACCCAGGTCTCCCACATTGCAGGCAGATTCTTTGCCATCTGAGCCACCAGGGAAGCCCTTATAAACAATTGTCATTTCTTTAAGTAATACAGTGACATTTTGACATAAAATATTCTTGTTTTTTAACTTCATTTACATCTGTACTTAACTTCAGCATTTATTATGTGACTTTTCTATACTAGGAATCATGACAAATTTCAAAGTGATTGTCTTTCTTTCTTAAATGCCTTTCTCTGGCAGGTTCTTAAAAATCAAGATAAATGGATTAGAATGAACCTGATAATGCTATACAAATGTTTACAGGATCCACTAAATATTTGCTTGAATGAATAAAAAGGTGAATGAAGTACTGTATCCTGGCAAAATAATAGGATGAAAATTTATGTCTATTCCTTTTCTCTATGTGTTTTCTGAGAGGAGTTGGGTAAAAACTTTATAGGGGATCAATTACTATTTCAACCTGATTGCCTATTGACAGAGTTAGTTTATAAAACAACCACAAACAACTCTGATTATGAAAGAAAGCCTGGAGATGGAAAAGTATTTAGGTTTAGAGTCACGTGAATTTTAAGTCAATCCTTCAATGTTTGGTAAGCTAGAGACCAGTTTTCACATAAAATTTGCAGGAATATATGCTTTATATGTATTTATGTAAATAGTGTGTAAAGGCTTTGAATTTTAAACTTTTGTGGGATACATTTAAAACTAAACAAAATCATAAAGGCAAGAAAGAATTTAATAAAACTAGAAAATATACATATATAATACTGTCCTGGGCTGAAAAGAAACCAGGGAACCAGGAACCAGGGAACCAGGGAACAACTCCTAGTTCAGTAAAATCTTGCAATTCTAGGAAGAATTCTATCTATAAAATGTGTTTAGCTTGAAATTATAAAAGAACATTCTTATTTAGGTAAGTTCAGAAGTACTTAGAACAATTTTACTAAAATGCTTGCAATCTAAATAAAATGCCGTATGTCACTCTAAGAAACCGTTTTTCACTGATTAGTCAGAGGATTTGCTTCTGGAATAGGATTTTCTACATTACAAATCCATAATATTTTCCTGTTTGAAGGAGACTTTATATTATCAAGGCATGTATAACCTACTTATTTCTACAGTCATAAGAATTTAATGTAGTGTAACATCTGACATCTCATATTTTCAAATTGTGACTAATAACAGTCCTTTTAGAGGGAAACATGTCAACACAGACTGTGAATCTTTTATGACTCTCACAAACTGTGCAAGGCCCCTCCCAGGAGTACCTGCTGCGGTTCATGGACACAATAACCAGGCCTGATTAGGGTATACAAAGTAGAATTCTACTTGTTCACTATTGACAATGAGAACAAAGTTTCCCATAAAATGACATCATTATTTCCTTGAAAACTAGAAGCCCTCTTCTAAAGCATGGTCCTAACCATAAGTATCATAAATATTTCTAGGCAGTCTCTGAGGTATTTCATTCCATTAAAAACCAACAGACATGTTCTCAACAGTGGTGTGTGTGTGGGGTGGGGGTTCATTTTCAAAGTAATGTATGCCAAATGAGCAGGTATAATTTATGATTAACTATACTCTTAGCTGTTTACAGCTTCTGGGAGGTCATTTTGCAGTATTTATAATTAATGCCTTCAGAAAATTTTTAATTGTGGTGACATATTTACGTGTTTGAGTATTGTGGCTACCCAGGGCACAGACATAAACAGACCCAAACTATTAGCAACAGGATCTTCCTGCATATGGAAGAATAAAGCCTTAAGAAATCATTTCATTTGTATTCTGATAGAAGGAAAAAATGTGAACTCTATGGAAGTTAGTAGGACTATCTAACATGGAAACAAGATATTGGAAAAAAGTCACTTTTGGAGGGATGGAAAAAAAATTAATGAACCCGATAGTCAGGAAAGTCAGATCTTGGTCCTAGTCCTGATAGAATTTTAGGCAAAATTCTCTCATTTAAGGTCAGTGGATCTCAGCATCTTCACCGGTAAAATAACAATATACTAGAGGTGCTGTAGTGAGCTAAAGCCTCCTACATGTTAATACATGTCATATGGATGTAACAGAGTATAGAGTATGTTTTATATAACTTCAGTTTTAAACTTCCCCCCTTTCATGCCATTACCTCGTATGTTTTTCTCTATTACACAAATTCCAACAATAATTTTACTTTTGTACACCTCCTTATACACATGTTCTCATTTCCCAATTAATTCACTACAGGTTTAATTCCTTTTTATGCACCCTTCAACCTCTAGCCATAACTCAGGGCAGAACTCTAGCCCTGTTAAATTTAACTGTCCTTTTACTCCACTTGTGACTCCAACTGTGAAAGTTCATTGGAGAAAAACACAAACACATTGCAGTTTTTCTTGTTGTTCAGTCACTAAGTCATGTCCAACTACTTGCAACCTATGGACTGCAGCACGCCAGGCTCTGCTGTCCTCCACTGTCTCCCAGAGTTTGCTCAGATTCATGCCCATTGAGTTGGTGATGCTATCTAACCAACTCATCATCTGCTGCCTACTTTACTTTTTGCCTTCAATCTTTCCCAGCATCAGGGTCTTTCCCAGTGAGTCAGTTCTTCGAATCAGGTGGCCAAAGTACTGGAGTTTCAGCCTCTGCATCAATGCTTCCAATGAATATTGAGGGTTGATTTCCTTTAGGATTGATTGGTTTGATCTCCTTGCACTCCAAGGGATTCTCAAGAATCTTCTCCAGCACCACACTGCTGATTTAATTGATTACCTCTTACCTTAAAAAGGAGCTTACTCATGTACACAGTTACTCTAGCGCTAGGATTTTCCAAACAGCTGGCTGATGTGCAATCATGGGAGTACACAAGGACCTTTCTAGTAGGAGTAGTTTTATGCTAATCAACTGCAACATCCTAACTGTGCTATGCCCTCCTTCTTATACTTGATTTTCATGAGAAGGCACCAGAGGTCGTGACAGTGTACCGGTCTTCTTTCCCACTCTCTCTTGCATAATGGTCTTTTTCCCAATTTGTTAAAGAAAGACAACCTAAATTATTTTTTCTCATCAAGCTAAATTTTGCTATAGTACATTGCTAAGTTACAAAAGAAATAGTTTCAAAATTTGAGTGTTGATAGAATATACTGACTAAAGATGAGGCAACAAACCATGTTTCAAGTCAAGTGGTTCTAATTTATCGCTTTCAACAAAGGTAACTGAACATCCTCAATCATTTGCGGGGTAAGGGAGAATACACAGTAAGCATAAAGAAAGCCCCTTTTAACATTCAAAAGAATCATTGCTTGTTTATTGTTTCTTTTTCTCCTAAAATTTTGATTCCACTCAATTTATTAAACAGAAATTATTATCCTAGTTTAATTTATGTATGTTCAGGCTCTTACATAGCTTTAACTATGTGTTCAGTTCAGTTCAGTCCAGTCGCTCAGTCGTGTCTGACTCTTTGCAACCCCATGAATCGCAGCACACCAGGCCTCCCTGTCCATCACCAAATCCCAGAGTTTACTCAAACTCATGTCCATCGAGTCGGTGATGCCATCCAGCCCTCTCATCCTCTGTCGTCCCCTTCTCCTCCTGCCCCCAATCCCTCCCAGCATCAGGGTCTTTTCCAATGAGTCAACTCTTCTCATGAGGTGGCCAAAGTATTGGAGCTTCAGCTTCAGCATCAGTCCTTCCAATAAACACCCAGGACTGATCTCCTTTAGGATGGACTGGTTGGATCTCCTTGCAGTCCAAGGGACTCTCAAGAGTCTTCTCCAACACCACAATTTAATAACTTGAAATTTTGTAATGAGTTCTATTTCCTTTTTCTATAAAATTCTAAGCTTTAAAAAAGTTCTTCTGGATTGAATTTCAGGTATTATCATTAGTAAGAGTTTGACTAAAATGCAATGATCTTACAAACTTCTAAAGGAACTAGTAAGCATAACATATTTAATTTGAATTCTCTGGTGGCTCAGATGATAAAGAATCCTCCTGCAATGCAGGAGACATGTGTTCGATCACTGGGTTGGGAAGATCCCCTGGAGGAGGACATGGCAACCCACTCCAGTATTCTTGCCTGGAGAATCCCATGGAAAGAGGAGCCTGGCGGGCTACAGTCCATGGGGTCAAAAAGCGTCAGACACAACCGAGTGACTAAGCAGCAGTATGTCTTAAGGATGTTGATGAGGCCTATTTTTAAGAGCTTATATTTCCTTGAATGGATTTATTTAGAAAAAAGGTTAGGTCAATATCAGTCCTCTTTGTATATTTTGTTTTTATAAATGCTTGGGGGTAGATCTTCATAACCAGACTTGTCAATAAGGTTCCTGTTTGATCTAGATTATAGTTCATTTGAAAGGAAATAGCTGTGAGTCATTAGCAGGCAACACTTTGACAGTTGAAGGATGGATGTACGTTCTGATAAAGGTGATTTGGACAAGAACCAACAGAGCCACTACAACTATCTGTAACACCCAATAGTTTGCCATTTCAAGTATGAGTAGCTCAACATGGAGTTCACTGCTCATGGACTTTGCTCGAGCTATTCTCCCATCTCTCTCCCTCTCTCTACTAGACAAGATTCGTCACACCCCACATGCTATTTTGTCTCCACCTTAAACCAAAATAAAGTAACAAACAAAAGTACTATAGGCAGGAAAGGCACAACCATATTAGGAACATGTGTCATTTATGCAAGGATGACCAAAAGAGATCTCAAGGGAAGGTGGGGGCCCAGTTACTCAATGTCAGTCTCTATAGCCGAGAAGGTCAGCCATCAGCAATAGCCAAGACCTAGAACAGCCTTGTGAGTGGGGCCCCTGAATGTTGGTCCTTTAATGGACCGGAACCTGGTGGTCTGGAGTCGAAGATAAGAAAGTAAGAGAGAGAAAGAGGCTGATATCCCCTGGTTAAGAAAGAAAGAAAGACACGGGGACCAATGCTCTGATGGAGCAAAGGTGTTTTAATCAACATGGCGTGGGCATATATACTGTAACGTGATCCCTATCAAAGAGAGTTGCAAACAATCACCTTTTACCGTATGGTTCATAAGAAGGAAGAGGGTACTTATCACCGTAATGAGAAATGCCTGGATTCCTCAGCTCCGGGAAAGGCGTGCCTCTCCTCTTAATTCCTGAATATTCAGGAATTAATAAGGGCCAGAGGGTTCCTGACAGATCCAAAACAGCACACAGGAAGCCTCTTGTTAAATGCTTCCTGACACCTGAATAGTTTTCATACGTAAAACCACAGCTTTGCCTTTCATAGATTATTCCCATGGAAGTCACTAGAGGAAGGTGAGTTGCTCTAAGAAGTCTACACTCACTTAAAACAGTCTCCTAGGGGTAGTATTGTGGTGTTCCAGGTGGCACAATGGTAAAGAATCCACCTGCCAATGCAGGAATCTCAAGAGATGCAGGTTTGATCCCTGGGTCAGCAAGATACTGGAGTAGGAAATGGCAACCCACTCCAGTATTCTTGCCTGGAAATTTCTATGGACAGATGAGCCTGACAGGCTGTATACAGTCCATGGTCACAAAGAGTCAGACAGGACTAAGCATCCATGCAGGAGCAGTATCAGAAAAAGATCATTTTAAATTAAATTAACCGGTGAAGGTTTTGTAAATAGCGGTTTGGATGATTTTGAAATTCAAATCCAATAGCGTATCTATTATCTCTTCCACCACCTAGGCAAATGTTCCCTACTACCTAGGCAAATTTCCGTGTTCCTCTAAGAATAGTTGATTTTCACATTACCCTTAGACTTCATATGTAAAATCCTAGGGTCTTGTTTATGTGAGTTTCTCTTACTAGACCTCATTATAGGTTTTTCTATGGATTAGAATTGCCAAGTTGTAGGGGATGTACATGTTCATCTTTATAATTTGTGCCAAATTGTTTTCCAAAATGATTCTACCAATCTGCATTCCCACTAAGAGAGTATAAAAGTTCCCACTGCTTCACATTCTTGACAATATTAACATTCCCAGAACTTAATTCTCCCTCATCTAGAGGGTGTGAAATGGCATCCATTGTGATCTAATTTGAATTTCCATGATTACTAATGGGTTCTAGTATCTTTTCATATATTTATTAGCCATGTCTGTGAAAATGCCTAGTCACTTGTTTGTGTCTCATTTTACTTGCTTATTTTATCTGTTTGTCCTTAAACGTCCATGCATTATTCATCTAATAACTCCAATATCTGATGTTCTAGGTGGTCAAAATCTGTTTGTTTGTTTGTTTGTTTTTCCTTTCTGCTGACTTTTACTCACTGTGACTTATTTCCTTATATGTTTGAAACATTTGACTTTGAGTTGAACCTATGAAAATATGTAGGGCCAAAACATGGGGGTGCTTCTCATCAGAGATTATTTGAGTTTTCTCCTACTACTGAATCAGTATTTACAATTGATTTGGAATATTTTGGGCCTTATCAATGACCCTGATTTAATAGGCAGTCTCCACTTGACCCCCCACCATGCCATGACTGCAAGGTTTACTTTGTTTCCATGTAGGACACCCACATGGGCATTTGCCCGAATGGAAAACATACCAATACCCTCTCTACTCACTAGTTTCCTCCTTATTGCTCCCTGGTCATGGTTCCGCTTATAGTTGTGTGTGTATTTATTTTTTCTAAATCTTCAATCTTTCTTCTGTTAATTTTAGTTAGCATACCAGTAATATATTCCAAATCTTATAATTTGTTTGGCAATATTTGCAGAATATTTAGCCCACTATACTATCAGTCTGAGATAAAACTCCAAATTGGTTTCTCCTGTACTTAAGAGCAGATTCTTTCAAACTGTGGGACAGAATAATAACTTTAGTTCAAAACCCAGATAATCATGATGGTGTGATCGCCAATCTAGGGCCAGACATCCTGGAATGCAAAGTCGAGGGGGCCTTCGAAAGCATCACTATGAACAAAGCTAGTGGCTGCTGCTGCTGCTAAGTCGCTTCAGTCATGTCCGACTCTGTGAAATCCTATGGAGAACAGCCCGCCAGGCACCTCTGTCCACAGGATTATCTAAGCAAGAATACTGGGGTGGGTTACCATTTCCTAGGTGATGGAATTCCAGTTGAGCTATTTCAAATCCTAAAAGATGATGCTGTGAAAGTGCTGCACTCAATATGCCTGCAAATTTGGAAAACTCAGCAGTGGCCACAGGACTGAAAAAGGTCAGTTTTCATTCCAATCCCAAAGAAAGGCAATGCCAAAGAATGCTCAAACTACCGCACAATTGCACTCATCTCACACGCTAGTAAAGTAATGATCAAAAGTCTCCAAGCCAGGCTTCAACAGTATATGAAACGTGAACTTCCAGATGTTCAAGCTGGATTTAGAAAAGGCAGAGGAACCAGAGAATAAATTGCCAACATCCACTGGATCATCAAGAAAACAAGAGAGTTCCAGAAAAACATCTGCTTCTGCATTAGTGACTATGCCAAAGCCTTTGACTGTGTGGACCACCACAAACTGTGGAAAATTCTGAAAGAGATGGGAGTACCGGACCACCTGATCTGCCTCTTGAGAAATCTGTATGCAGGTCAGGAAGCAGCAGTTAGACCTGGACATGGGACAACAGACTAGTTCCAAATCGGGAAAGGAGTACATCAAGGCTGTGTATTGTCACCCTGCATATTTAACTAATATGCAGAGTACATCATAGAAATGCCAGACTGGATGAAGCACAAGTTGGAGTCAAGATTGCTGGGTGAAATATCAATAACCTCAGATATGCAGATGACACCACCCTTATAGCAGAAAGTTGAAGAACCAAAGAACCTCTTGATGAAAGTGAAAGAGGAGAGTGAAAATGTTGGCTTAAAGCTCAACATTCATAAAACTAAGATCATGGCATCTGGTCCCATCACTTCATGGCAAATAGATGGGGAAACAGTGGCAGACTTTATTTTTTGGGTCTCCAAAATCACTGCATATGGTGATTGCAGCCATGAAATTAAAAGATGCTTACTCCTTGGAAGAAAAGTTATGACCAACCTAAGCAGCATATTAAAAAGCAGAGACATTACTTTGGAACAAAGGTCCTTCTAGTCAAGGCTATGGTTTTCCCAGTAGTTATGTATGAATGTGAGAGTTGGACTATAAAAAAAGTTGAGCACAGAAGAATGTATGCTTCTGAACTATGGTGTTGGAGAAGACTCTTGAGAGTCCTCTGGACAGCAAGGAGATCCAACCAGTCAATCCTAAAGGAAATCAGCCCTGAGTATTCATTTTAAGGACTGATATTGAAGCTGAAATTCCAATACTGTGGCCACCTAATGTGAAGAGCTGACTCATTTGAAAAGACCCTGATGCTGGGAAAGATTGAAGGCAGGAGGAGAAGAGGATGACAGATGATGAGATGGTTGGATGGCATCACTGACTCAATGGACATGAGTTTGAGTAAACTCTGGGAGTTGATAATGGAAAGGGAAGCCTGGCGTGCTGCAGTCCATGGGTTGCAAAGAGTCGGACATGACTGAGCTACTAAACTGAACTCAACTGAAACAAGATACATCACATATAGAAAGCAAATTATTATTTTGAATGTATTAAAACTTTATCAGCATGAAGTTTTAATGTCATAAAAATGTAATTTTTTTTTTTTGGTCATGGTAAAAAGTTTGGAAGTCACTACTCTAAGCTACCTTCAAAAGCACTCCTGCAATATCTTATTAGACCCTTCAAAATGTAATTTCTTCCTCCTCAGAAGTATAGTGTTTTGATTATGTTATACATGTAATACTTCACGTAGTCAACTTTTTAATGATATCCTTTCTTTATTTAATTTATTCAATATTTATATGATTAATAATGTGTGCCAAGCAGTAAGCTTTCTTGGTATCTTATTTAGCTCAGAACAAATTATCAGAACAAATTATTATTTTTCAACCTGGATGGGAGGGGATTTGAGGGAGAACGGATACATATATATGTATGGCTGAGTCCCTTTACTGTCCACCCGAAACTATCACAACATTGTTAATTGGATATACTTCAATATAAACTTAAAAGTTAAAATGATAAATTATTTACCCATTTTTTAAATGTGGAAATTGATGTCTAACAGACATTGGGTAGTTTATTACAGTGGTTGATCCAGTGTCTAATCCAGGTCTCTCATACTAAACATCTATGTTGTTCATTTTATCATGCTGCCTTTATGAAATTCTAAGCAGTGGTTCTTCACTTCCTTTTTGTTTTTGCAAAGGATATGACCCCTGATGAAAACATGTATATTACCAATACTCATGAATTTATCTTATATAAATATAGATTATGTTATATAGATATTATATAAATTTAATTATATATATATATATTCATATAATGAACAACTCCTGATAAGCTGGATGCAGACACAATATTTTATTTCCTCCATTCAATAAAATATGTGGAAATGAAAATACACTTTAGTGATAATTTTGAGCCACCTTTAGGTTGTTTTTTTTTTATTTATTTATTTATTTTTTTTTTTTATTAGTTGGAGGCTAATTACTTCACAACATTTCAGTGGGTTTTGTCATACATTGATATGAATCAGCCATAGATTTACACTTATTCCCCATCCCGATCCCCCCTCCCACCTCCCTCTTCACCCGACTCCTCTGGGTCTTCCCAGTGCACCAGGCCCGAGCACTTGTCTCATGCATCCCACCTGGGCTGGTGATCTGTTTCACCATAGATAGTATACATGCTGTTCTTTTGAAACATCCCACCCTCACATTCTCCCACAGAGTTCAAAAGTCTGTTCTGTATTTCTGTGTCTCTTTTTCTGTTTTGCATATAGGGTTATCATTACCATCTTTCTAAATTCCATATATATGTGTTAGTATGCTGTAATGTTCTTTATCTTTCTGGCTTACTTCCCTCTGTATAATGGGCTCCAGTTTCATCCATCTCATTAGGACTGATTCAAATGAATTCTTTTTGACAGCTGAGTAATATTCCATGGTGTATATGTACCACAGCTTCCTTATCCATTCATCTGCTGATGGGCATCTAGGTTGCTTCCATGTCCTGGCTATTATAAACAGTGCTGCAATGAACATTGGGGTGCACGTGTCTCTTTCAGATCTGGTTTCCTCAGTGTGTATGCCCAAAAGTGGGATTGCTGGGTCATATGGCAGTTCTATTTCCAGTTTTTTAAGGAATCTCCACACTGTTTTCCATAGTGGCTGTACTAGTTTGCATTCCCACCAACAGTGTAAGAGGGTTCCCTTTTCTCCACAGCCTCTCCAGCATTTATTGCTTGTAGTCTTTTGGATAGCAGCCATCCTGACTGGCGTGTAATGGTACCTCATTGTGGTTTTGATTTGCATTTCTCTAATAATGAGTGATGTTGAGCACCTTTTCATGTGTTTGTTAGCCATCTGTATGTCTTCTTTGGAGAAATGTCTGTTTAGTTCTCTGGCCCATTTTTTGATTGGGTCATTTATTTTTCTGGAATTGAGCTTCAGGAGTTGCTTGTATATTTTTGAGATTAATCCTTTGTCTGTTTCTTCATTTGCTATTATTTTCTCCCAATCTGACGGCTGTCTTTTCACCTTACTTATAGTTTCCTTTGTAGTGCAAAAGCTTTTAAGTTTCATTAGATCCCATTTGTTTAGTTTTGCTTTTATTTCCAATATTCTGGGAGGTGGGTCATAGAGGATCTTGCTGTGATTTATGCCAGAGAGTGTTTTGCCTATGTTCTCCTCTAGGAGTTTTATAGTTTCTGGTCTTACATTTAGATCTTTAATCCATTTTGAGTTTATTTTTGTGTATGGTGTTAGAAAGTGTTCTAGTTTCATTCTTTTACAAGTGGTTGACCAGTTTTCCCAGCACCACTTGTTAAAGAGGTTGTCTTTTTTCCATTGTATATCCTTGCCTCCTTTGTCAAAGATAAGGTGTCCATAGGTTCGTGGATTTATCTCTGGGCTTTCTATTCTGTTCCATTGATCTATATTTCTGTCTTTGTGCCAGTACCACACTGTCTTGATGACTGTGGCTTTGTAGTAGAGTCTGAAGTCAGGCAGGTTGATTCCTCCAGTTCCATTCTTCTTTCTCAAGATTACTTTGGCTATTCGAGGTTTTTTGTATTTCCATACAAATTGTGAAATTCTTTGGTCTAGTTCTGTGAAAAATACCGTTGGTAGCTTGATAGGGATTGCATTGAATCTATAGATTGCTTTGGGTAGAATAGCCATTTTGACAATATTGATTCTTCCAATCCATGAACACGGTATGTTTCTCCATCTGTTTGTGTCCTCTTTGATTTCTTTCATCAGTGTTTTATAGTTTTCTATGTATAGGTCTTTTGTTTCTTTAGGTAGATATACTCCTAAGTATTTTATTCTTTTTGTTGCAATGGTGAATGGTATTGTTTCCTTAATTTCTCTTTCTGTTTTTTCATTGTTAGTATATAGGAATGCAAGGGATTTCTGTGTGTTAATTTTATATCCTGCAACTTTACTATATTCATTGATTAGTTCTAGTAATTTTCTGGTAGAGTCTTTAGGGTTTTCTATGTAGAGGATCATGTCATCTGCAAACAGTGAGAGTTTCACTTCTTCTTTTCCTATCTGGATTCCTTTTACTTCTTTTTCTGCTCTGATTGCTGTGGCCAAAACTTCCAACACTATGTTGAACAGTAGTGGTGACAGTGGGCACCCTTGTCTTGTTCCTGATTTCAGGGGGAATGCTTTCAATTTTTCACCATTGAGGGTGATGCTTGCTGTGGGTTTGTCATATATGGCTTTTATAATGTTGAGGTATGTTCCTTCTATTCCTGCTTTTTGGAGAGTTTTAATCATAAATGAGTGTTGAATTTTGTCAAAGGCTTTCTCTGCATCTATTGAGATAATCATATGGTTTTTATCTTTCAATTTGTTAATGTGGTGTATTACGTTGATTGATTTGCGGATATTGAAGAATCCTTGCATTCCTGGGATAAAGCCCACTTGGTCGTGGTGTATGATTTTTTTAATATGTTGTTGGATTCTGTTTGCTAGAATTTTGTTAAGGATTTTTGCATCTATGTTCATCAGTGATATTGGCCTGTAGTTTTCTTTTTTTGTGGCATCTTTGTCTGGTTTTGGAATTAGGGTGATGGTGGCCTCATAGAATGAGTTTGGAAGTTTACCTTCTTCTGCAATTTTCTGGAAGAGTTTGAGTAAGGTAGGTGTTAGCTCTTCTCTAAATTTTTGGTAGAATTCAGCTGTGAAGCCATCTGGTCCTGGGCTTTTGTTTGCTGGAAGATTTTTGATTACACTTTCGATTTCCTTGCCTGTGATGGGTCTGTTAAGATCTTCTATTTCTTCCTGGTTCAGTTTTGGAAAGTTATACTTTTCTAAGAATTTGTCCATTTCATCCAAGTTGTCCATTTTATTGGCATAGAGCTGCTGGTAGTAGTCTCTTATGATCCTTTGTATTTCAGTGTTGTCTGTTGTGATCTCTCCATTTTCATTTCTAATTTTGTTAATTTGGTTCTTCTCTCTTTGCTTCTTAATGAGTCTTGCTAATGGTTTGTCAATTTTGTTTATTTTTTCAAAAAACCAGCTTTTAGCTTTGTTGATTTTTGCTATGGTCTCTTTAGTTTCTTTTGCATTTATTTCTGCCCTGATTTTTAAGATTTCTTTCCTTCTGCTAACCCTGGGGTTCTTCATTTCTTCCTTCTCTAATTGCTTTAGGTGTAGAGTTAGGTTATTTATTTGGCTTTTTTCTTGTTTCTTGATGTAAGCCTGTAATGCTATGAACTTTCCCCTTAGCACTGCTTTTACAGTGTCCCATAGGTTTTGGGTTGTTGTGTTTTCATTTTCATTCATTTCTATACATATTTTGATTTCTTTTTTGATTTCTTCTATGATTTGTTGGTTATTCAGAAGTGTGTTATTTAGCCTCCATGTGTTTGAATTTTTAACAATTTTTTTCCTGTAATTGAGATCTAATCTTACTGCACTGTGGTCAGAAAAGATAACTGGAATGATTTCAATTTTTTTGAATTTTCCAAGACCAGATTTATGGCCCAGGATGTGATCTATTCTGGAGAAGGTTCCGTGTGCACTTGAGAAAAAGGTGAAGTTGATTGTTTTGGGGTGAAATGTCCTATAGATATCAATTAGGTCTAGCTGGTCCATTGTGTCATTTAAAGTTTGTGTTTCCTTGTTAATTTTCTGTGTAGTTGATCTATCCATAGTTGTGAGTGGGGTATTAAAGTCTCCCACTATTATTGTGTTACTATTAATTTCCTCTTTCATACTCGTTAGTGTTTGCCGTACATATTGCGGTGCTCCTATGTTGGGTGCATATATATTTATAATTGTTATATCTTCTTCTTGGATTGATCCTTTGATCATTATGTAGTGTCCTTCTTTGTCTCTTTTCACAGCTTTTATTTGAAAGTCTATTTTATCTGATATGAGTATTGCGACTCCTGCTTTCTTTTGGTCTCCGTTTGCATGAAATATTTTTTTCCAGCCCTTCACTTTCAGTCTGTATGTGTCTCTTGTTTTGAGGTGGGTCTCTTGTAGACAGCATATATAGGGGTCTTGTTTTTGTATCCATTCAGCCAATCTTTGTCTTTTGGTTGGGGCATTCAACCCATTTACATTTAAGGTAATTATTGATAGGTGTGGTCCCGTTGCCATTTACTTTGTTGTTTTGGGTTCACGTTTATACAACCTTTCTGCATTTCCTGTCTAGAGAAGATCCTTTAGCATTTGTTGAAGAGCTGGTTTGGTAGTGCTGAATTCTCTCAGCTTTTGCTTATCTGTAAAGCTTTTGAGTTCTCCTTCATATCTGAATGAGATCCTTGCTGGATACAGTAATCTAGGTTGTAGGTTATTCTCTTTCATTACTTTCAGGACGTCCTGCCATTCCCTTCTGGCCTGGAGGGTTTCTATTGATAGATCAGCTGTTATCCTTATGGGAATCCCTTTGTGTGTTATTTGTTGTTTTTCCCTTGCTGCTTTTAATATTTGTTCTTTGTGTTTGATCTTTGTTAGTTTGATTAATATGTGTCTTGGGGTGTTTCGCCTTGGGTTTATCCTGTTTGGAACTCTCTGGGTTTCTTGGACTTTGGTGGCTATTTCCTTCCCCATTTTAGGGAAGTTTTCAGCTATTATCTCCTCGAGTATTTTCTCATGGCCTTTCTTTTTGTCTTCTTCTTCTGGAACTCCTATGATTCGAATGTTGGGGCGTTTCACATTGTCCCAGAGGTCCCTGAGGTTGTCCTCATTTCTTTTGATCCTTTTTTCTTTTTTCCTCTCTGCTTCATTTATTTCCACCATTTTATCTTCTATCTCACTTATCCTATCTTCTGCCTCCATTATTCTACTCTTGGTTCCCTCCAAAGTGTTTTTGATCTCATTCATTGCATTATTCATTTTTAATTGACTCTTTTTTATTTCTTCTAGGTCTTTATTAAACAATTCTTGTATCTTTTCAATCTTTGTTTCCAAGCTATTTATCTGTAACTCCATTTTGTTTTCAAGATTTTGGATCATTTTTATTATCATTATTCTAAATTCTTTTTCAGGTAGATTCCCTATCTCCTCCTCTTTTGTTTGACTTGGTGGGCATTTTTCTTGTTCCTTTACCTGTTGGGTATTTCTTTGCCTTTTCATCTTGTTTAGATTGCTGTGTCTGGAGTGGACTTTCTGTATTCTGGAGGTCTGTGGTTCCTTTTTATTGTGGAGGATTTACCCAGTGGGTGGGGTTGGACGTTTGGCTTGTCAAGGTTTCCTGGTTAGGGAAGCTTGCGTCAGTGTACTGGTGCGTGGAACTTGATTTCTTCTCTTTGGAGAGCAATGGAGTGCCCAGTAATGAGTTTTGAGTTGGGTCTATGTGTTAGGTGTGACCTTGGGTAGCCTGTATGTTGACATTCAGGGCTATGTTCCTGTGTTGCTGGAGAATTTGCGTGGTATGTCTTGCTCTAAAACTTATTGGCTCTTGGGTGGTGGTTGGTTTCAGTGTAGGTATGGAGGCTTTTGGACGGTCACTTATCACTTAAAGTTCCATGTAGTCAGGAGTTTTCTGGTGTTCTCAGGTTTTGGGCTTAAGTTTCCTGCCTCTGGATTTCAGTTTTATTCTTCCTGTAGTCTCAGGACTTCTCCAACTATACAGCTCTGATAATTAAACTTCTAGGTTAATGGCGAAAAGATTCTCCCCCGTTAGGGACACCCAGAGAGGTTCACAGAGTTACATGAACAGGAGAAAAGGGAGGAGGGAGATAGAGATGAGTAGGAGGAGAAAAGGGCGGACTCAAGAGGAGAGAGACAGATCTACGCAGCTGTCTGTTCCCAGAGTGTTCTCGTATCTCAGACACCTACAAGGATTCACAGAATTGGATGGGGAAGAGAAGGGGAAAAGAGGAAATAGAGGTGTTCTGAGGTAGAAAACAGAGAGTCAAGATTGGGAGGGAATAATCTTCGGTTTAAAGATAGGGCTTCTCTTTTTTTTTTTTTTTGTAAGGTTATAGTGTAGTGAAGATGAAAATGAAGAGTAGTAGAGGAGTACTAGAGGACTTTAAAAGAAATAAGAGAAAAAGAAAAATAGAAAATAGAAGAGAAAAAGGAAAGAAAAAAAAAAAAGAAGAAAAAGGAGAAAAAAAAAAAGAAAGAAAAAAAAAAGAAAAAGAAAGAAAAAAAAAAAAGAAAGAAAAAAAAAAATTTTTTTTTCCCCTAATTAAAAAAATCGTAAAAATCTATGAAAATGAAAGTTAAGGAGTAATGGGGGAGTAATAGGGAATTTTAAAGGAAAATAAAAGAGAAAAAATAAAAAAAATATAAAAAGAAAAAAAAATTTTTTTTTTTTTTCCTTACTTAGAGAAAATAGAAAAATAAAAAAAAAAGTAAAAATATGTCTAGGAATTTCTCTGGAGCTGTTGCGGTCAGTGTGGGTTCGGCTCAGTTTCAGATAGCTCCTCGTTCCAGCTTGCACTTCTCGATATCTACAGGGCCCTTCCGGTGAAGTCGGTGTTTTCTTCAGGGATTTTAATCTGTTGCACCAGTCCCTTCTGAAGCGGTTCCCTTTGTTTATTTGGCTTCTGTTTGCCGGTCTCTTCAGAGCCTCATTTCCGCCCTTCACAGGTGGGCGGAGGTGGACTCTTATTCAGGTAGCTAGTTCCGTTGCGCTGCTGGGAGGGGCTGGCGCTGCGGGGAGGGGCTGGCCCTGCGGGGGCGGGGCTGACGCTGCGGGGAGGGGCTGGCCCTGCGGGGAGGGGCTGACGCTGCGGGGAGGGGCTGGCCCTGCGGGGGCGGGCTGGCGCTGCCGGAAGGGGCTGACGCTGCTTTCTCCGTCTGCGCTGCTCAGGCTCCCGGCTGTTCTATATGGAGCGCGCCCCGCGCTGCGCTAGGTTCCAGCCCTCGGGTGTTACACAAAAGCGCGGAAGGAAAAGCTGCGCCTGCTCTCTGTGCCTTCCCCGTCAGAGCGGTCCAGGCAGCGAGGGGCTTGATGGGCGCACTATCCCCAGGTGTGGCGCACTCACTCCCTTCCGCGGACCCAGTCTCAGTTTCCGCTGGCGCCAGTCGGGTGCGCGCGCCTTCCGCCCTCTGCGTCCCCAGCCCCAGTCCCCGCCCGCGCCGGCTGGGTGCCTGCGCCCTGTGTCTCGCCGCGACCTTCCCCTCCCCCCTGCCTCCTGCCTCCGGCGGGGCTGGGCGGGTCCGCAGCCTGCGAGCTCTTCTCGGGACTTTCCCCGTCCCTTTGTTCTGCGAACGGCCGGCAGTGTGTTCCGGCCGGTCAATTTTCTCTCTCTCCTTTGGTCTCCCACAGTTCAAGTTGGCACCTCACAGAAGCTCCCCCCGATTGTCCTCAGGGCACTCAGGCCCGGACCCTAGCCCAAGCAAGGCCGCCTAAGACTCCCTTCCCGGGACGGGTCTCCGTCCTTAGCTCTTTTGTCTCACTTTTTATCTTTTATATTTTGTCCTACCTCCTTTCTAAGACAATGGTCTGCTTTTCTGGGCGCCTGATGACCTCAGCTAGCGATCAGAAGTTGTTTTGTGAAGTTTGCTCTGCATTCGGTTATTCTTTTGATGAATTTGTAGGAGAGAAAGTGGTCTCCCCGTCCTACTCCTCCGCCATCTTGGCTCCTCCCCTCCTAGGTTGTTTTTAAAATGTGCATCACTCATTAGAATTTTGTTTTGATGTTTAGCTATAATTGTTTCTATCTTGCCTTGATTTTTAAAAGTAATTTTTGAATTGATAGAATGTCTCTGGTTTCCTCTTGGTCAGAGTCTGGACAAAGAGTAGGTACTATTTTTCATGTGTAAGCAGCATGTGTAGTGGTTACACAAGTAAATCTGTATTTCCCAAACTTTGTACCTAAGTTCCTGGGGAATGCAGTAAACTCCCAAGAGTGTCACAAGATCTTTAACTATTTGCGAGAAACACAGGGGCATTGCCAGGTTCCACACATGCTATTATTACTAAGTTCATGTAATAATGGAACTGTAAGATATTTCTTTTGGCCTAGGAATACCATGAAATAAGTTACTAAGACACTAAAAATGCTGTGAATGGAAAAAATTTGGGAACCTCTGACACAGAATCTGAAACCACCCTCTCTGTGTTTAAATCACAAGTCTACCAGTGCTAAACACGTCCAGCATATGATGAATACTATAAACTATCTGTTAAATAAATTTAACAAGTAAATAATTTTCTCTCTAGCACCACCCTTACATGTTGGAAAACAATAGGTACTTAATATTTGATGACAATGACAATGAATAAATGACTGAATAACTAAGATTTTTCACAGTAAGTCATCCCTTCATAAGGAAAAACATTACCACCTTTTTCTTTTTAATTTCTCAAGTTGCTTCCACAAATATTGAGGGGTTGAGTCTTTGCTGAGTGTATGCTGAGAAACTTCAAACCTATAGGCAGGAACTCAGACATCTCACAAGTATATAATGTGATTTGTCAGACAAAAAAAAAAAAATGAAAAACACCAAATTCTGTTGATAATGATCAGGAACATCCTTGGTGAAAAGGAGATAGATATCAAAGCTCTGTGATTAAATTAACTTCAAAACAAGACAAGTAATCTTTCCCTTAGCACTCATATTTCAGTGATACACTTTTTCCTTCAGAGGTAATCCTTCTCAGAGAATGCCATTAGCCAGCCTGTCAGCACAGAGCTAACCAGAAACCACCTTGCACTGTATTTAATATTGAGGATTTTTAAAACCTGTTTGAATTTCCCTTCAGTGATCTGGGAGAGTTCTTCTGGAAGGTTGAGCTACTTGATAAATAACTATATATTTTAAAAAAATCATATTTAGTAAATAATAATGATATCCAAGAAAAAAAAAATCATTCATTAAATATCTTTGTCTAAAAGCTATTTTGTCTATAAACTACTAACATTTTCTGTGTTTTCTATAAATTGAGAATTGGCTGTAGAGACTAGATGAGATTGAGGCTCAATATTGAAATAAAACTCCATCACAAATGGAATTGTCTTCTTTCATCAGCAGACATATAATATCTGGTTGTCTCTATTTGGTTTTAGCAGTCGTTAATGATCAATGCCTAGATCCATTAATTTATGAATAATTGTGAAATGGTGATATTGTAATTCCTTCTCTTTTCATTATCTAGGGTACTTCTACAAAGGGAAATTTCATTATTTGGATATTTGTGGTACAGCTCGTAAAGGAAAGGTGAAGTAAATGCTAGTTTGTTTTTTAACCCTCAAGTTTTCAAAAGGGTGTGTGTGTTATTCGCTGAGTCATGTCCCCCTCTTTGCAACCCCATGGACTGTAGCCCCATCAGGCTCCTCTGTCCTTAGAATTCTCCAGGCAAGAACACTGGAGTGGGTAACCATACCCTTCTCCAGGGGATCTTCCCAATCCAAGATCAAACCCAGTCTCCTGCATCGCAGGCAGATGCTTTACCATTCTGAGACACCAGGGTGTTGGTTAACTGGCATTCTCCAACCGTGAATAATTATTTGCTTTTTGGTTTCTCTATCCTTATGAGCTATATAAGCTGTATAAATATATACACGTATATATTTAAATCCATTGATAATGTTGTTATTCATTATTGATACTCAAATTATTCCCACTTGATTTGTGGGAAACAGTTCAATTCACTATGTAGTTTAACAAGATGTTCCAGCTTCATCTTTTTCATTTTCTGGTCTAGAACTGGATCTAACTATTTTGCCATAAAGCCCTGGTTCTTGTAAGACATATTTCATGGCCACCAACCATTCCTAAAGATGCTTATTATTTTCATATAAAATACATTATCCATTTAAGTGTCATACTCATTCTCATGACACAAACTCAACCACAAAATTGCATTTCTGTCTTACATGTATATCTCATTTCTCCAGTGCTGAGAAGTGTTTCATGACACTGAGAATACTTGAAGAGGATAACTGACTTATTTGCCATATCTCACAATAACAACTGAACATTCCTGAGATAATAATACTAGTGTGATTATTGATAGCACACATTTTTTTGTGCTTCCTTTAGTTGTTAAGGTATCTTCCAGTAGAAAAGTACAGAAAATTACTTTGATTAAAAGCTTCATGGCTAGTACCCCACTGTGCACTTAACATACACTAGTGTGATCTAGTTGGATTCACATTTATCTTCAATTCTTTCATCTTTAAAAAATATTAATGGAATGCTTTTTAAAAATTAATTTAAAAATTATATTAAATTGCTATATGATTCCAAAGAAAAAAACACCAAACAAGGTATATTCAAAGAAGTCTAGCTTTTTGATCTTTCATTCTATTCCATCAATCCCATGTAGGTTACCTTTTCAAAAACTGGCTTTGATTTATCCTTTTACTTTTTTATTTTAAATAGACACATATATACTACTCATATGCCCCTCTTTCCTTAGATAAATGATAATATACACTACAAACTCTTCTCTACATTGATATTTTTTTTTCTTAACAAAAAGAAGTTGGAGATCAGTTCATAGTAGTATAGTGAGATATACAGCACAGTATTTGACTTAGGATTGTTGGGCAATGTGAATACGTTTTCTTTTAATAGATGAATTAAGTCATTTATATTTATTGATTAATCAATATGGATGGCTTTGGTTTTGTTATATCATGCACATATGTGCACACACACACACACATTTTGTATCAATGTGTTTGCCCTGCTTTCATTCCTTGCTTAATTTAGATTCTGCTATTAATAGTCTTCTCCCCCTCAGTACAGAATTTGTCCACACTGGAAGCTTCCATTATTAGTTATGAGGTTCGTATGGCCAGATCTCTCTAATTACTGCAAGTGTTCAGTGTTTCCTTGACTCATCTGTGGAAGATATGTCTGTTCTCAGGTTTGACCTGTACCCTCTTTCTCCCTTTCACTTCCTCTTCTACAGATGCTGAAACTACATTAATCTTTTACCTGAAGGTAGTTTGACCCTACACACTCATTTTGTGGGTTTCATTGACCTGTTCACCTACTTCTGTTTTAGACGCAGTCCGTAGTTTCTAGTTTCCCTATATTTTTATGTCTGTGGGATATTCAGAGAGGTGTGCTGCTGCTACTATGTTCCCATAGTATTTCTTATAATTTAATTTTTAAAGGAGAAAAGTCACACGTTTAAAAAATAGGGCTTCCCAGCTGTCTCAGTGGTAAAGAATCTGCCTGTCAATGCAGGAGACACAGGTCTAATCCCTGGGTCGTGAAGATTCCCTGGAGTAGGAAATGGTAACCCATTCCAGTATTGTTGCCTGGAAAATTCCATGGACAGAGGAGCCTGCCAGGCTAAAATCCATGGGAACACAAATAGTTGGACATGACTAAGCTACTGAGCGTGAACACATGCTTAATAACAGGTTATTTAATGCTTTGAAAATAAATGATCATGTCTTTATAAGAAGATACGATATTGATATTAGAGATGGGATATCTCAGGATCTTTCATTTGTTGAATGTTAAATTTAATAAATGGATTTTAAGTTCTTGGACTCTTTTTCAGACCTAGGTTTGCTTCTCTGGGTTTCTTTTTGCCAAACATCAGAGAAGTTTATGACTTCTTTGGTAGCATTCATCACCTCTTCTCTTGCATAGAGTTCCTTTTTCCATTGTCTTATCCTTTCCCAGTTTTCCTCTTTGTGTTGCCTCTGAAGTTAAAGAGAAATCAAACTATAATGATTTTTCTAGCGAATAACCACATAAACAAGATACAGGATAGCCAAAGAAAAAGGAACGTTAGAAAGGTTATTGGATTTCCTAAAATGTATTGCAGGTATTCCTGTTTATAGTTTCTCACTCTTTTATGAAATGGTATAGAAAAGCCCACTTGAGTCCATTCAGCCACTAAACAAATATTAACTGAACAGGTATAATGTGTCAGGCACTGTGCTTGATTCTAGGTGCAGAAAATGTACAATCCTTTCTACCTACATGAGGTTTTGACTGCTGATTTTACCCTTACTTTCTGATTTTAGCTTCAGATGCAAAGTCAAAATATGTATTTAACATATAAGTCACCTGTGAACTTAACTGAAGTTCCCATCTTTGATGGCACATCTATTCCAAAGATATTCTCCCATCCTCTAGTTGATCCCTTCAGATATTTCCTCATAAATTTATTTCTTCTAATTTAAATGTAGGGTCCTGAAGCTGACATAATATTGATGGTTTATTTTGTCGAATACCTGAATCAGTAATGATGATTCAGAACTGGCACCGGCTGGAATTACTAGGATCCTAAATTTGACTTTCAGCATTAGCTGTTTATTAAGAGTTATTTAAACCAATTATTTATCCCTTAATTCAAAAGATATTTCTTAACACATGTGATGTTCCAGATACTAAATTTATACCCTAGAGATATTTTAAAAATCCCTGATCACAGAGAACATTCTGGAGAAAAAATCATATACATCATATTAATAAATGCATAAATATATGCATAAATGCATATATACACACACGTAACAGTAGTAAGGAAAACCAAAAATTTTGTTACTGCTGAGGATTCACATGATGTATACTTTAAAAGATAAAATTACATCATTTTCATTTTGCTATAGATTTACAAACTCAACTCTTGATCCATAGATTATCAATTTATAAGTTCAATTCCAAATTCAGAAGTCACGCGTATCTCCTCCTGCTCTTTGGTAGTACATTTTGCTTATTTACCGTGACTTGTCTCACTGGGACTCTGCTTCCGTGGGTCACCAGTCTCTAGCAGTGTCCACGGTGTTACAGATTACTCCTGCCTCTCCATCTTTTTCCCTTTCTGGAAGGCTCATTATTGGCTATCATCCTTTGCAAGAAAAAAGAACCTTTGGATCACAGCCTTGTTGATCTTCATTAAGTCATTCCATTTCTCTTCATAAAAGCGCTCGTAACATATACATTCTCTCTATTCCCCCTGCCTTTGTCTCTCTATTAAAATACAACACCATTTACTAAGTGAGAGCATATAAAGTTCCGTCCACTCATATATTATTGAAGATTTATTCTTATATTTTAACTAACTTTTGTTTCATACTTAGCATCTTCCATTTGCTGATGAAAATATTATAACTATGAAAATAAACATGAAAAATATTATATAATTGTGTTCCTTATTTAACATCAAAATAATGTTTGAAAAATTGTGTTACTATTGAATAATGTACTATTTGCCCATGGGATTTCCCAGGCAAGAATATTGCAGTGTGTTGCCATTTCCTTTTTTAGGGGGTCTTCCTGACCGAGGGATTGAATCCACATCTCCAGTGTTGCAGGCAGATTCTTTACTGAGTGAGTCAACAGGAAAGCCCAGAGAAATACCTAGTTTATATTAAATCTGTAATTAAAAGCTAGTAGTGTATAGCTGTAAACTATTGTGAACAGAGATGTTTCATATATAAACAACAAGAAGATAAAACAGAAAGATCATAGTTTCTTTTAATCTTGTGTTGCAAATATTTGTTAAAGAAAAAGCTCTGTTAAGAAATATTATGTGGTAGTCAACTTAGAGGAGAAAATTTTCTAACCAGATGAAACATTTTTCTCCTTTGAGAAGTAAGGTTTTTGAGATAAGAAACACAGTTAACATTTACATTTTTATCAATTCTGTGTTGCCCACTACCTGTTAAAACTATGTCTTAATAAACAATCAAAGAAAGCAGTCTAACTAGTCATTTATTTGAATCTTTGTTACCAAAGATAACTACTCAAAAGTTTTACAGTCCCAGTTATCTTGGTTTGCATACAGTGGCATAAGATAAATCCAAGTTATGCTCTCATTGTCCTTCTGTATCCTTACTGGTAATGACATTTTCCATTGTAAGTAGAATTCTGTAATTGACTTTCATGGAGTGAGTTAGATTTTTTGACACATCCTTGGTATGCAGCTGACAAAGGAGGAATTAAGCAAGGAGTCAGAAATCAACATGTTACTTCTATAGCCATATGTGACTTACATTCACTGTGTTGAAGCATTTACAATGTACCTATTGTACATTGGTACCAATGTACCATATGTGGGATGGTCTTACTCCTTAACTGGTAGTTCTCTTAAAACCAAAACCACTATATTGTATTTTAAATAACATGGCATGTATTTTAATATCTAAATTTAATGGTGACTACGAGTTATATTTCCACAATGAGTGATTCAGTAGCCTTCAAACAAATCACACGTGCATTTTGCTTACCTCTTCTGTGTCCTTGGTCCACACAATTCCTGCTATTCTCTTTTCTTGTGTTATATTATTTTGAGGAGCCAGCACCAATCCTTTGACCACGTGGACTTTACTCACTCTTTCAGTTACATTTGTCTCTTCCCAATTCATAGCCTTTGTTTTCTGTTTCTCTCTGTATCATAAAATGAAATACTATCAAATGAAATTTACTTTCTTCTATTTTGCATACTTCTGTGGTTTAAGTTAGACACAATCTTGTTTTTATCACAAATTTGCAAGTCCCTTAGTGGTTTGGACTCTGATTTAAGGAGGTATTAGAGAACCAGGTATAGGAATAACAAGGAGCAGACCATTTCCCACTTCTGTCACTGCCATGTTTAAATCTGAGATGGGGAAAAGAAAACATATTAAACCAGAATGGGATCTAATTTCTTACTTATTGGGACTGAATTTCTTTCAGTCCCTGAAAATTAAGCTGTTGTAACACTGAAAAAGTGAACAAGAAAGTTATAAGTTATACTGGAGATATCATTGGGGTTTAGAGAAACAAGACCCAGTAGAGAGGGGGCAATGACATTGCTGGGGAAATACTAGTTACATTTGGTACATTTGCTTAACAATTACTTACCAAGAGTGGTATCAAGATTTCTAAACATCCTTGTAATCCTTTTTCTTAATTATCTATTTTATCTAATGTTTCTCCATTAAAGTGTGAGGTAAGTACTTGCCATATTATAGTACTGTCCTCAAAGGAAAATGACACAGTTTTATGTTCATCCTCAGTAACATGCTCTTCACTTTGTCTCATAAACTTCTTCTGAATTTTGCAACCTTTGGAGAACCCTCCACCCAACAGAATTTTTTTTTTCTTACCTTGCTTTAAAATGTTCATTATTTGCAAAGGTGTGATGAGAATTATATTTTTAGCGTCCTCCATTCATCTTCTTTGAGGGTTTGTGTGTGTGTCTGTCTGTCTGTCCATGAGATAACAATAAAATCTACTTTGTTGTTTTTTTCCCTCAAAAACCTGACTCCTCTATAAGAATTCTCTTTTTCTCTATTAAACAGTGCAGGAAAGTTTTAATAGTTATGTGTTTACTATGACTTAAAGTTTCTGTCAAGATGGCATTACGTACAAGCTTTTTTTGTGCAGAGCAGGATTAAGTTCAAACGAGCAGTTTTTCTTGTTATATCTTCCTTCTGAGTAAGACAATCATCTACAAATTCCATTAAATATTTATTAGATGCTCAGCATTAACAGAATAAAAATTACAAAACATAATTCATGTAAATGCTGCTTCTGATCAAACCATATTTTATACATTTTTATATTGCAATTTGTATTAGGAAAACATCCCTGGTATCTTGTGACTCGTTGGTAGTTTCTATCATATTTTGGCAAATGTATCATTTCTATTTCTCTCTTCATTTATAGGCATTCAATGTTTATGCTTTCAAATTTCTAGTTTATGAATTTTCACACAAGAATATTCCTTCTTAACTGTCTCTCTGCATTATATAACATAAAAGAGTAATGGCAATGAAATCACATAAAAATATACTGACTTTTTTGTTTTGGAAGGAAAAAATTAAACTATACTTACTTTATGCTCACTTATTCTGAGTTCCTCAAAAAATTATGCCCTACTTCTAACTATATACTTCCACAGTCCATGTTCCCTGCAGCGCTCATTTGATTATGAACTATCTATCCTGCCTTCTCAACTTTTCTACAGAACACATTTTTCTTGTCTTCAATGAAAACTGGAGCTCTTACAGACACTCCATTCTCTGCAGCTAAAAAGAGACTGGTCTAACCGAGAATATGGCATTTTCCTGATGCTTTACTGCTCCTCAACCAGGATGAACATTTGGGTTGTTTCTGTGTCCTGTTTGGAGCATCAGACCAATTGGCCACAGAGACCTCAACCGGTGCCACTGTCATCTGACAACCTCCTAATCATAGACTGAAAACTATGCTCTCATAGTCCCTTTCCCATTTAGCTTTCCCACATCTTCACCTAATACTTCTGCCTTGCTTGTCTTGGAGAATTTCTTAGCCCATGATCCCCATGTTTCTTCTGTCGCACATGCATAACAAAACTCTGAATTGAATCAATATTGAAATCCATGTTCTCTACCGTTATGAATAATAAGTTTTATGAGCAAGTAATTTTCTGAGTTTTGATCTCTCTAATATAATGCTTCTCATACTTAAAACATACCTCTATATGCATGTGTCCTTCCTTTCTCCCCCTAAAATATCAGATGAAAAAGTGCCCCTCTTCCTGTTTAATACCAGCTCCTCAATCTATGTCCTCAATCCCGTCACATTCTCTCCTGGAATCTTGGTTTATCGATGAGTGTCTCTGGTCCCTATATTTTCAAGCTCTCCTTCTCTAAATCCTTCTTTGTTACAGCCTGTTAGCATGCTCCATACGTGCTTATCCTAGAAACCCTTCTTTGAACTCTCATGCCTTTCTGGTTGCTGCTGCTATTTTTTCTTTTCCTTCTTACTGACGTATTTGTAAACAGTAGTCCACTCTTACTTTTAACACTTCCTTTTATCACATGTGTGCTGGGTATCTTACATGTGACATGTGTCTTTCCAGATCTGAGCTGACCTATATGGATTACATCACTGTACTGTCTTGTTCTACAGCTTCCAATTGAGTTTTGCCAATATGAAACACTCGCGAAAGCTTGAAAAAAGGAAAGTGAGATGAAGCTATCCATCTCCCTGTGGGGATGCTGCATTCTGGTTTAGTGTCTTGACCAAAACCCTCACCCCTCTCAGGCGGCCCCTCTACATAGAATTACTTTTGTCTTCGGTCTGGTAACCACTCCCTCCTCATGACTTCATGACCCGTAATGTCTGGAGGTGGCGATGGAGCCTTGTGTTTGGGTTCTTAGGTATTATATTATCCTTTGTGCTTATTCCTACTCCCCATCCTCATTTTTATAAATCATTCCGTTGTAAAATTCCCCTTTAGTCATCTTAATTTTAATGAGGCATGCTTTCCGCAAGCATCTTAACTAATAAATATTATGTTCAGTTCTCACCCAATGTACTCTGGCTCCTAGCACAAGTCTGTAATACAGTTTTTCTTGCTAAATGTTCTAAGTACCTCTTAATTTCTAATTAGTCTTTTTTCATTTTTATTTTATTGACATTGACACTATATATAGGGATACTTCCTGCAACTTAGTCTCTCCAGAAATTCATAGATACAGTAGTCTTTTGTTTTCCTTGTAGCTTTGTATCTCTTCTTCTTTGGCTCTCTTGTTTATTTCTAATATCTCCTCCTAGAATGTTGTGGCTTCCAGCAGTTCCAGCTCAAGCCATTGCTATTTTTATCCTGTAACTTCAGATTTCTAAGGTTGATCAATAGAGTTGCAGTACACATATACACTAATGTATTTTAAATCAATAACTGTGCCCACAAGTCTGTTCTGAGATTCAGATTTCTAATACTAAACCAACTTGTAAGGCCCTACCCCTTGGCAATTCCTTTCCAAAATGTACCCACAACGCAACCCTTTATAAATGATCTTCATCCTGCACTTTTAAAATCATTTTTCTTTGATAGCAAGTTCATCCAACCAGATATTTCTGCTAAGGGTTCTGAGAGCCATGACTGATCCTCTCTATCACCTCTAACATCTAATCAAGGCTTACTACTGATTGTACCCCCTAAATATCCCCTGGAATTTATGCCCTCCTATCTTTCTCTACTACAAGTGCGCCCGTATATATCATTGAGATAATAATTTCTTCCACCCTGGTTATTGTGAGGAGTCAGTGGGTTGATATATATGGAACTCTTATAACAGAGCCTACTAAAAAAGCTAAATGCTCAAAAATAGTGCTTTAACATAATGGTAAAATTTAAGTTTCCAGCAAGATGTAATAGACATGAAATCACAAAATCAGATCAGGATGTGAAGGGCTTACAAAGAAAATAGTCGAAAACTGTATCCATGATACTTAAACCTTCTCACTCACTAAGAGACTATAAAAAAGAGCAAGAGATCAATTTGAGAAAAATTCTCTGAAAAGATCTTGTGAAGTCTCATTCTTCTCCCTAGGAGAAGGTGAGATGTAGGTTACTCTCTTTCTCATGTCAAACACACTGAGATTGCACTTCAAGGAGACAACTCAGAGAGCTTAATATGTTTTACCTACAGTTTTGAGACATATCATTCTCACCCAGAAATTTAGAAATCAATCCATGAGCTGAAAATCTGCTTTGGTGGAGAAGTTAAGTGAAAGTAGGGCTTCATTTCTCATAACAGATGGCAAAGGATCTATGTATGTTTCAAAGTGAGCAAATGTAAGACTCAGGGTTAGAAACGGGAGTCATTTAACTTTAAGTCCTACCCAAGAGGAACTTCTGAAGATATATGTAGACTCCAGCATAGTATGGAGATGCCCACCTGTGAAACTCACTGAAAAGGAGAGGCCAATAGGGAAATTAAATCTCATACCAATACACCATGCAGAAATGCAATCAGAATTCATAGGATTCACAGTACTGGGAACATTCAAGTAAAGTCACTCAGTTGTGTCTGACTCTTTGTAACCCCACGGACTGTAGCCTGCCAGGCTCCCCTGTCCATGGGATTTTCCAGGCAAGAACACTGGAGTGGGTTGCCATTTCCTTCTCCAATATTCAAAGAACCTATGAAAACACCCCAACAGAGAAGGGGTCAGCTAGGTTACCTCTTTTCCCTACTGTCCTTCCTTTGAACCAGTCTGTGAGTTAAAAAGCAACTAAAGAAAATGGGGGAGTCAGCAAAGAAAAGCAGATGCTGACTACACCTTCTTTTCAAAGGCAGGTTATAGAGTGAGGAAGGAAGAGAAGGGAGAAGTCTTATTTGAAATAATGATAATTTGTATTTAATGTGATTAACATTTCCATCTACCTACTTTTAATTCTGAGTGAATGAACTTGTGAGGGAGCAGGGCTGATTACTATTTGAAATTGAGTAGAAAAGTCAGAAGCCTGCTCAAGTGATCTTCGTTGTGCAGAGCAGCACTACACTTTATCGTATGCACTCAAAAGGACAGTTCTCTTGCCAAAACTCTGTTAGCCTTTGCCCTGCTTCATTCTGTGTTCCAAGGCCAAGTTTGCCTCTTACTCCAGGTGTTTCTTGACTTCCTACTTTTGCATTCCAGTCCCTTATAATGAAAAGGACATCTTTTTTGGGTGTTAGTTCTAGAAGGTCTTGTAGGTCTTCATAGAACCATTCAACTTCAGCTTCTTAGCATTACTGGTCAGGGCATAGACTTGGGTTACAGTGATATTGAATGGTTTGAATTGGAAACGAACAGAGATCATCTGGTCATTCTTGAGATTGCATCCAAGTGCTGCATTTCAGACTCTTTTGTTGACTCTGAGGGCATTTCTTCTAAGGGATTCTTGCCCACAGTAGTAGATATAATGATCACCCATTCCAGTCCATTTTAGTTCGCTGATTCCTAAAATGTCAACGTTCACTCTTGCCATCTCCTGTTTGACCACTTCCAATTTGCCTTGATTCATGGACCTAACATTTCAGGTTCCTATGTAATATTGCTGTTTACAACATAAGACTTTGCTTTCATCACCAGTCATATCCACAGGTGGGTGTTGTTTTTGCTTTGGCTCCATCTCTTCATTCTTTCTGGAGTTATTTCCCCACTGACCTCCAGTAGCATATTGGGCACCTACCGATCTGGGTAGTTCATCTTTCAGTGTCCTGTCTTTTTGCCTTTCCATACTGTTCTTGGGGTTCTCAAGGCAAGAATACTGAAATGGTTTGCCAATCCCTTCTCCAGTGAACCACGTTTTGTTAGAACCCTCCACCATGACCCGACCGTCTTCGGTGGCACTACACGGCATGGCTCATAGTTTCATTGAGTTAGACAAGGCTGTGGTCCATGTCATCAGATTGGTTAGTTTTCTGTGACTGTGTCTTTTGGTCTGTCTGCCCTCTAATGGAGAAGGATAAGAGGCTTATGGAAGCTTCCTGATGGGAGAGACTGACTGAGGGGCAAACTGGGTCTTTTTCTGATAGGAGTGGCCATGCTCAGTAAATCTTTAATCCAATTTTCTGGGGATGGGTGGAGCTGTGTTCCCTCATTTACCTGGGTCAAACTGTGGTGGAAGTAATGAAGATAATGGTGACCTCCTTCAAAAGGTCCCATGCATGTACTGCTACACCGAGTGCCCCCAACCCTGCAGCCGGCCACCATCAACCCACACCTCTGCCGGAGACTCCTGGACACTCCCAAGCAAGTCTGGGTCAGTCTCCTTTGGGGTCACTGCTCCTTTCTCCTGGATCCTGATGTGCCCAAGGTTCTATTTGTGCCCTCCAAGAGTCTACTTGACTCTACACATGGACATCACCAGATGGTCAATCCCGAAATAAAATTGATTATATTCTTTGCAGCCAAAGATGGAGAAACTCTGTACAGTCAGCAAAAACAAGACTGGGAGCTGACTGTGGCTCAGGTCATGAACTCCTTATTACAAAATTCAGACTTAAATGAAAAAAAGTAGGGAAAACCACCAGAGCATTCCGGTAAGACCTAAATCAAATCCCTTAGGATTAAACAGTGGAAGTGAAAATAGATTCAAAGGATTAGATCTGATAGACAGAGTGCCTGAAGAATTATGGATGGAAGTTTGTGACATTGTACAGGAGGCAGTGATCAAGACCATCCCCAAGAAAAAGAAATGCAAAAAAGCAAAATGGTTGCCTGAGGAGGCCTTACAAATAGCTGAGAAAAGAAGAGCAGCAAAAAGCAAAGGAGAAAAGAAAGATATTCCTATTTGAACGCAGAGTTCCAAACAATAGCAAGGAGAGATAAGAAAATCTTCCTCAGTGATCAATGCAAAGAAATAGAGGAAAACAATAGAATGGGAAAGACTAGAGATCTCTTCAAGAAAATTAGAGATACCAAGGAAACATTTCATGCAAAGATGGGCACAATAAAGGACAGAAATGGTATAGTCCTAACACAAGCAGACGATATTAAGAAAAGGTGGCAAGAATACACAGAAGAACTATACAAAAAGATCTTCACCACCCAGATAGTCGCAATGGTATGATCACTCACCTAGAGCCATACATCCCGGAATGTGAAGTCAAGTGGGCCTTAGGAAGCATCACTATGAACAAAGCTACTGAAGATGATGGAATTCCAGTTGAGCTATTTCAAATCTTAAAAGATGATTCTGGTAAAGTGCTTCACTCAGTATGCCAGCAAACTTGGAAAACTCAGCAGTGGCCACAAGACTTGAAAAAAAGTCAGTTTTTTTCCTGAAAAAAGGTCCCTTTTCATTCCAATCCCAAAGAAAGGCAATGCCAAAAAATGCTCAAACTACCACACAATTGCACTCATCTCACACGCTAGAAAAGTAATACTCAAAATTCTCCAAGCCAGGCTTCAACAGTACATGAACTGTGAACTTCCAAATATTCAAACTGGATTTGGAAAAGGCAGAGAAACCAGATCAAATTGCCAACATCCATTGCATTATCAAAAAAGAAAGAGAGCTCCAGAAAAACATCTACTTCTTCTTTATTGACTATGCCAAAGACTTTGACTGTGTGGATCAGAACAAACTGGAAAATTCTTAAAGCGATGGGAATACCAGACCAACTGACCTGCCTCTTGAGAAATCTGTATGCAGGTCAGGAAGCAGCAGTTAGAACTGGACATGAGACAACAGACTGATTCCAAATTGGGAAAGGGGTACGTCAAGGCTGTATATTGTCCCCCTGCTTATTTAACTTATATGCAGGGTATATCATGTGAAATGCCAGGCTGGATGAAGCACAAGCTGGAATCAAGATTGCCAGGAGAAATATCAATAACCTCAGATATGCAAATGACACCACCCTTATGGCAGAAAGTGAAGAACTAAAGAGCCTCTTGATGAAAGTGAAAGAGGAGAGTGAAAAAGTTGGCTTAAAACTCAGCATTCAGAAAACTAAGATCATGGCATCCAGTCCCATCACTTCATGGCAAATAGATGGGGAAATAGTGGAAACAGTGAGACACTTTATTTTTTGGCTCCAAAATTACTGCAGATGGTGACTGCAGCCATGAAATTAAAAGACTCTTGCTCCTTGGAAGAAAAGTTATGACCAACCTGGGCAGCAGGTTAAAAAGCAGAGACATTACTTTGCTTACAAAGGTCTGTGTAGTCAAGGCTTGTTTTTCCAGTAGTCATGTATGGATGTGAGATTTGGACTCTAAAGAAAGCTGAGCACCGAAGAATTGATGCTTTTGAGCTGTGGTGTTGGAGAAGACTCTTGAGAGTCCCTTGGACGAAAGGAGATCCAACCAGTCCATCCTAAAGGAAACCAGTCCTGAATATTCATTGGAAGTACTGATGCTGAAGCTGAAACTCCAATAGTTTGGCCACCTGAAGCGAAAAACTGAGTCGTTTGAAAAGACCCTGATGCTGGGAAAGATTGAAGGCGGGAGGGGAAGAGGATGACAGAGGATGAGATGGCATCACTGACTCAATGGGCATGAGTTTAAGTAAACTCCGGGAGTTGGTGATGGACAGGGAGGCCTGGCGAGCTGCGATTCATGGGGTTGCAAAGAGTTGGACACAACTGAGCGACTGAACTTAACTGATTAAAAAGGGAAGTGGAAGACAAAATAAATTAGTTTGGGTTATGCCACTAACTTTTCACTCTGACTCTCTGGGTGTTAGCTCCTATTATTGTTTCTATTATTAATGAGGATGGTTACTATCTTCTCTTCTGTAAAATTATAACAGCTTCCCGATTTGGCTTATTGGTGAAGAATCTGCCCATCAATGGATTTGATCCCTTCCTTAGGATGACCCCCTGGAGAAGGAAATGGCAACCCACTCCAGTATTCTTGTCTGGAAATTTCCATGGACAGAGGAACCTGGTGGGCTACAGTCTATGAGATCACAAAGAATTGGACACAACTGAGTGATTTAGCACGCTTGACACCTACATTGCTGATAATGTAGGATCCAGTAATAATGGTCAGTGAAAATAAGAATTTGGCTGATTAAATGAATATTGAGACATAAAAAAGAAATAAAGAGGAAATGGTTTTGAAGGGAGAGCTTCACCTTATTTTTAATTTTATTGATTGACGTATAAAATTTGTACTGTACATGAAGAGTAAGCCTAATAATAATTTTATAAATTCTTTATTATGTTGGCTCCACAATTGATTTTATAACCAGTAAATTTTGAAACTTAAAAAAAAATAACACACATCTGCCACATGCACCACTTAATTTTGTTTCCTGGTGTTTATGTAAAACTCTGCCCAGGGTACTAATTGATGATGAAAGATTGATAGCCCATCTTGCAATTACTCACAAATCACTTATTGAAGAGAATACTATGGAAATACTTTTTAGTAATTTTGATTGTGTTCTTTCATTTTTATCCCTTTGTGAAAAAATAAAGTCAAAATAATGAGCTGAGATTGCTTACAAAGAAAAATTTTTAAATATACAGTTAAAAACTCAGTTGTGTCCAACTCCTTGCGACCCCATCAACTATACATTCCATGGAATTCTCCAGACCAGAATACTTTAGTGGGTAGCCTTTCCCTTCTCCAGGGAATATTCCTGACACAAGAATCGAACCAGTATCTCCTACATTGCAAGCAGATTCTTTACCAACTGAGCTATCAGGGAAGCCTTAGTTAAAAACTCATCAGCCTCCATATTATTAATATTGAAAAAGAGATTTCATATAGAAAATTTATATTAACATTATTCCATATCATACTGAGGATTTTAACTCTGTCTTCTATGAAGAAATCTGCTACATATCATACTAGTTAATACGGCAAAATTTCGGCTGCACATGCACAAATGCAAATATTGCAATTTGGGTTAAAGATACTTGGAAATCAGTACATTGAGTATAGGATTGGTTGTTGCTCTCAATGGCTATCATTTTTCTATTTTTGAAAAGAAATTATTACTAGTTTAATTTCCTTTATAATTATCAATTTTAAATATTTAGGGTATAGTAGTGTTTAGTGACAGACATATGCATGCTTCAGCAGCATTGTAACATCTAAAAAATAACTATATCTTGAGGAAAATATATATTGTTGTTCAGACACATATATCCAACCCCCTACTACCAACCTATGATATCATAACTTTATGAATATAATAGATATATATTAAATTTTCTTCTCCAGTATTTTTGTGGAAAAAAAGTCTCTAAATATTGTAACCAAACAAATATATGATACACTCCACTCCCCTCTCTGCCCAAAAAATTAGGAATGGGCTATGAAGTTGGACACTGGGAGACTTCTAGATAATCTCTAGTCTAAAAAGTTTGAGAAGCACTGTTCTAGACAATACTTTTATAAATGATTGCTTTGTTATGACTAAGTAATCAAGACATTCTGTGATATAGTTAGCACATTTTTACACTGGATTCACCTCCTGTCATCCGAATGTTTTACTATACATTCCTTTTGAAAATAAAATGGAATCCTTTCAAAGAAGTGAATTTGATGGCAAGGGAAAATCAAATCCATACCCACACCCATTGTTGCCCACACTAACCTTTTATGTAAGATTTCACTGATTGGAGTAAGATGATACTGGGAATTTAACTGTGTTTAGGGAAAGAAAGAATTGGCTAAGCCAGGAGTGTTCTGGAGAACAGAGTACTATATGCCGCAGTGTTCCATGAAGAAAAAAATATCTATTATGTGGCTCTTATTTGGGTGGTGTGTTTGATGGATAAAATGAAGAAAAATACATACGTTGAATAAAAATGAAGAGTAACTGAGTTCCATAGAATTCAAAAGTGACATTAATCAAAAGAAAATACTTTGTAAGATATATAAGGTATTCTTACTTTTTGGTAAAAGCATGTTGAAGCTTTAAAAAGCCAATTTGCTTTATTAAATAGTGTGTTCTCCCTTAATAACAATTAGCAATATTTGATGACTTTTTAGTGTTTATTCTGTTTGAGTGACTTAATTGTAATTGAAGCCATTTTACAGTTAAGCCTCAAGTAACTAAAAGAGCAATAAAAATTATTTCAAAAACATAATAAATACCTACTTTCTGTTAAAGAAAAACTATTTCCTAATTTTAAGATCTTTCAGGTTTTTCCAAAATTGCTCTGAAGTCTGATTCTGACAGTTAGCAATACTTTATTGTATATTTGAAAATTACTAACAGAGTAGATTTTAAAAGTTCTCATCACAGGAAAGAAAAATTGTAATGATTGAGGTGATGATATTAACTAAACATATTTTGGTAAACACTTTGCAATATACATATATCATCATTATTTTGTACACTTTAACACTGTTATATGTCAGTTTTATCTCAATAAATCTGGAAAAACTAAACAGGGAAACAGATTAATAAGATAAAGAGATAATGAGATTGATTTATTGTAAGGAACTGGATCACATGATTATGGGAGGCTGAGCAGTGTCATTACCTGAAGACTCTGGAGGACCGATGGTGTAAGATCCAGTCTGAAAGCTGGCAGACTCAAGACCCAGAAAGTGCTGACTGTTCCTTTTAGTCTAGAGGCAGGTAGAGACTGATACCCCAACTCAAATAGTCAGGCAGGAAGAATTTCCTCTTCCTTTCTTCTTATTCAGATCTTCAGCTGATTAAAGGATGCTAACCCATATTAGGTAAGACAGTCTACTTTACTCTGTCTACCGACTCAACTCTCATTCAAAAATACCCTCAAAGTCACACCTAGGATAATGTCTGAACAAATGCCTGGGTGCCTTGTGGCCTAGTCAAGTTGAGATATAGAATTAAAATGGAATTTCAATTAATAGAGTTATTCATTCAATAAATATTTGAGACCTTACACTAAATGTGGTAAGGTGGTAGCAGATACAAATATTGTGGGCTATTCTTAACTCCAGTTGACAATATAATACATTAATAATATAGTTATTGCAGAATGTTACTAAGTGGTGTAAATTATAAATTCAAAGCAGATTGCCCTTAAGCACAGTCCACATCACAATACTATTTGTTCAGAGCTGAAGGGTTAAGGAGATAACGGTGACATTGCTTAGGCATAGAGGAGGAAACAATATTTGTAATAGGCTTTGAATTATAGATCCAACTTGAATATGTGAAAATGAAGGATAAGCTGAATGACATTTCCCAAGGAGAATGGAATACAGATTATGTACATAGAAAAATTTCCTCATTTAAACTTCATTTAGTATTGTTTGGACTTGGGTTGCATAAGGAAAACTCTGGCAGGTAGGCTGGGGAAATAATGTGGGAGACATATTTTAGAGAATTTTGTATGCCAGACAATAGCATTTGAATAAACTTTGGTAGGTAATATGTAGCCACTGGAAGTTTTTGAACGGGCTAACATTGACAGTGATCTAGTATTGGGTTAATAAGAATCTGAAGTAGTTAGAGGCAATGAAAAGATTTTAAAAATGGATCATGAAAAGAAAACTCTTAAAGACGCAGTGGGCAGATGTTGAGAGACTGGAGCATGACCTTGACATTTTTAGCCTTGGATAAAGCATTAGAATGATTGTAGCATTAGAGGAAATTAGAAAACTGGAAGGGATATGATTTTTAAATGGAAATGAATTTTAGATATATTAAACTTGAGGTAATGGGAGGCATTTGACTTGAGACATTCCGTAGGTAACTGGCAAGTGCACTGTGACTCAGGAAAAAAATTCCAGGCTGGACGTGTGTTTAAAAGATGTATGTAATGTGGGGATAATTAGAATAATTTTATTTTTTAAAGTATTTAAATTTTACAGAAGTGAAAATAGTATTCTACATTGAAAGTTAAGGAAAGCCAATGCAATAGAAAAAACAATAGGGGTAGTAATAGAAGAGAATTACCATATTCAATACCATACAAAGACAGGGAAAGAATTTTTTAAATGTGTTCAAAGAAAGTAAAGATGGAGGAAAAGATATATTCTGCAGCTGTGTGTGTGCTGTCATATCTGACTTTTTGCAATCCCATGGGCTGGAACCCTCCAGGGTCCTCTGTCCATGGAATTTTCCAGGCAGAAATACTGGAGTGGGTTGCCATTTCCTACTCCAAGGGATCTTCCCAACCCAGGGATCAAACCCAGGTATCCTGCATGGCAGGTAGATTCCTTACCACTGTGCCAGCTAGATTTTATTAATAGCAACTATGTTGATTTTTTAAAATATTGCCATTGAAATTAAATTAAAAATTAAGTTTAAATTATGATTTTTAAAATCTGGGCCATATTTAAAGTCTTCATTGAATTTGTTACAACATCACTTCTGTGTCATGTTTTGGTGTTTTGGCCACGAGGCACATGGAACCTTAGTTTCTCAACCAGTGATTGAACCTGCACCCCTGCATTGGAAGGCAGAGCTGTAAACACTGGGCCGCCAGGGAAGTCCCTGTGGTGAATTTCTGATAATGCTAATTCTAGCTAAACTATTGGAATGATAAGAGTAGCTTATTTTTAAAAGTTTGCTAGTAAAAGGACAGGCTTCCCTGGTGGCTTGGTAGTGAAGAAGCCACACGCCAATGCAGGAGACACAGGTTCAATCCCTGGTCCAGAAGATCCCCTGGAGAAAGAAATGACAACCCACTCCAGTATTCTTGCCTTAGAAAATGGACAGAGGAGCCTGGTGGGCTAGAGTCCATGAGGCTGCAAAAGAGTCAGACACGACTTAGTGACTAAACAACAATAAC
This sequence comes from Cervus elaphus, assembly GCF_910594005.1. NCBI lineage: Eukaryota > Metazoa > Chordata > Mammalia > Artiodactyla > Cervidae > Cervus > Cervus elaphus. Next base: position 12,820,948 of record NC_057831.1, read on the forward strand.
AACGTTAAAAGAACAAATGGAATCATACTGAGGGAGCAAGAAAGTTTTGGCATCTTCTTTGCCAGGGTAGAGAAATTCTTTCTATTCTTTACACATTTAATAATATTTTTGAAAAAGACAAAATAAAACACAAGCTAAAGGTAGGAAATTCCAATGGCTCATCATTCATTGAAGTGCTCAATAACTTCACAAACTAGTAAGGTATATTGAAAATATACCTGAGTCAACACTTATAGGAATCATAATATATGTTATTTTTATATTATATTCTTTACATTAAGAGTCATAGGGCAAGCACTCACTCCGACGTGAAAAGTTTATTTTACTTAATTTGGATGAAGAAATTCCAGTAAGAAAAGAGAGCAAGTGAGGTCACAAACTATGGTGTTGGGATGTTAGTTTTATTTCGTAACCATCAAGTATTAACACCATTGATTTAAAGTGACATTGAGCCATAACATCAGGTAGTGAAAATTTAAGATGCTGGTTCAATTTCCCATCAGATAACCCAGCCATTTATAAGTGAAAGCTCCCATATATCAGTAATAGATATAAAAACAAGATGTTTTACTGGTTGTGAAAAATAGTCTCAGGAATACCTAGCTTTAATAGGCATAATATCTAGATTGTAAAACTGATAAATTATCATTTGTTTTATGATAATAGCAGTGATGGTTAGAACCAATAGTTGCTTATTGGTTTGTGTTTTTTGTTTGTTTTATTTTGTTCTCTGAAATAATGGATTAGTTCTAAGACTCCAGTACTCATTATTGGTGGTCATTAAATCCCCCTTTCACTTTATCCACTTCACCTCTGCCACACACACACACACACACACAAACTTTTTCTCTCTCCTTCATTTTGCTATTTATGTATCCTATTTGTAAAGTATTTTATGAATTATTATAATTCTATTACATTTAACAAACTATATGTTTTTGATTGTAGACATGTAAAATTTACACTGGACAATGTATCTGTAACACTATTTATGTAGGATCTTGTAATATTAACAATTAAATATGTTATTTCTTATTTCCGTACTTAGTGATCGGGTTCCATACAAAATAGTTCTGTTGCCTTAGGGAGATATATTGACTATTAAATAAAGCAAGTTCTGCTATTCTTCAGAAAGATAAAATATTTTTAAATATTTTGATGGATGCTATATTGTTTGTGATTTTCAGATGAGCAGATCTTAAATAAATAGATTTTTATTGTTTATTTATATATTCCTTTTTCTATTATACATTAATATTTCCCTTAAAAGAGGATTGTGTAAGTTGACAGCAGTAGGTCTTACAAGAACTGTCAGTTCATAAAGCTATCAATCATTTTAGAAAAGCAAGTATATACATGAAGATTGTAGCATTAATAAAAGTGATGATCTGAAACTGTATGAAAGTAGAAAATTTGATGGTGCATAAAGTATAATGAAAGGTTAAGAAATAGACTTGAATAGAGTATCTGAAGGGATAAGTGATAAGACTTTTCCTAGAGTGTAGAAATATAGATAAGTACCAGAATGGCATGACAGCCATGAAGTGAGGCTAAGGTAATTGTTTAGTGTACAGCAGACACGTAACACAGAGATGAATAGAAAGTATTCAACAGACAAGCCATGTAGTGGGATAAGATAAGCACATTGTATCTGACTATTAAACTTCTGAAGGCAAACTGAATGTAAATATCACGGATGATTTTATCATTGTCCCTTCTTTTTCCCTTCAACTTGTAAATGCCCCATATTGTGGTGATTGTGGGAAAGGAAAAGCATTGCAATTAGATTGCATAAGAAAATTAAACTCTCATCAATGTGAAAAAAAACTACCACATAGGCTTTGATTATCATTTTGCATTATTTAGTTCTGAGTCAGTGATAAACTTTAGCATTTTATTTGATCAAGTGTTTGCAGAATAGTTGCTGAATTTTTGTAGGCAATGATTCACTTTTTGTTTTAATTGACCAAAATGAAGCTTCACTTTTAGAAATAGTTTGGAAGAAATTTGGGTTGTGTTTGAAAGAATGAAGAGTTTATATGGTAACTGTCTCTCATATCATCTGAAATTCCAAATCTATATTCAGTCAACCATTTAAGATATTGAGGACACAAGAAGCCATTTGACAAAATGAAGTGACAAATATAAAGAGATCTATCTTATTTCAAGTGGAGCAACAGAAGAAAAGAATGAGAATAAGGAAGGCAAAATAAGATATATTGGCTGAAAATATTCCCAAATTACTGAAAGATATTAACTTCATGTTCAAAAAATTGGGCTTTAAAACAAGAAATGAATACCAAAATAAATAAGTAAATAAAACAAAAGGAACAAACCTCACTTGGACACATTGTGGCCAAGCTACTGAAAACCAAAGTAAAAGAGCATACCTGTAGGGGACCAGCCATATAAATTATATTGACTTATCAAAAACAAGAGACTTGAAGAATATTTGAAAGACATCTTTAAAATAATTAAAGAACAAAATCTTTGTATTAGTCTACTTGGGCTGCTGTAACAAATTACCATAAATCGGATGGCTAAAGCAATAGAGATTTATTTCTCTTAGTTCTGGAAACTGGGAAGTTCAAGATCAAGATGAAGGCTCATTCAGTTCCTCGGGAGACCTTTCTTCCTAGCTTGTAGAAAGCTGCCTTCTTGGTATGTGCTCACACAGCCTTTCCTAGGTGCATGTAAGCAGAGAGTGATCTCTCTTTCTCTTATTACCAGGCCACTAATATAAGAAAGCCCCACTTTCATGACTAATCTCAACTTTATTAACTCCCAAAGGCCACATGTCCAAATACTATCACATTGGGGGTAAAAGCTTCAACATATGAACTTTGAGAGACACAGCATTCAGTCCATTGTTCCCTGTGCTTCACAAAATTCATGTCCTTCTCACATGGAAATACATTCATTCAATCCAAGAGCACCCAAAATCTTAACTCACTGGGAGCAGTAACTCTAAAGTCTGAAATCAAAGTTTTATCTGAATATCATCCAGATCAGACATGGTGAAACTTGAGATCCAGTTCATCCTAAGGCAAAGTCCCTCTCCAGCACTGAACCTTTAGAACTAGATAAGTTAGTTAAGCGTTTCCAAAATAGAATGATGGGATGGGCATAGGATAGACATTCCTATTTCAAAATGAAGAAACAGATAAAAAGGCAAGGGCAACAAGTCCCAAACAGGTACAAAACCTAGCAAGGAAAATTTCATCAGATCTTAAAGCTCAAGAATAGTCCCCTTTATCGTGTCTTCAATAGCTGGTGTTGAGAAAACTAAGTATCTACATGTGAAAGACTTCATCAGAATCAGCCTTAATGTCCATATTTCTAGTATTTACATAAAAAATCTTCCAGTTTCTACCCATTACCCAGTTGTAAAGCTGCTTATGTATTTAGGTATTCATTACAGTAGCACTCCATTTCTCAGTAACAAAATCTGTATTAGTCACTCAGGCTGCTGTAGCAAAATACTGTAGACGGTGTTTATTAAGCACCAGATTTATTACTCATAGTTCTGGAAGCTGGGAACCCCAAGATCAAATTGCTGGCTGATTTGGCTCCCGACTTGCAGACAGCTGACCTCTCATATGTCCTCACATGCCTTCCCCTCAGTGTAAAAATACAAAAATCTCTCTATCCACTAATCCCACTGTGAAGGCCCCACCTTATCTAATCTAACTCTAATTACCTCCCAAAGGCCACATGTTCAAATACCATCGCATTGGGGCTTAAAGCTTTAACATATGAATTAACTGAGGAACAAACATTCAGTCCATGAAAACCTGAGTTCTGTACCTTATAAATATATCCTTTAAAAATTATGATAAAAAAATGTTTGAGACAGAAGGCTTGTTTCTAATACATATTGGTAAAGATTCTGCCTTCTAATGAGGGTTTGATCCCTGGGTTGGAAAGATGCCCTGGAGTGGAGAATGACAACCCACTCTAGTATTCTTGCCAGGAAAATCTCATGGACAGAGGTCGGCAGGCTACAACCCATGGAGTCACAAAAGAGTCACACACGACGTAATATCTAAACAACAAGAATCAGATGCAACTGAGCATCTACATATAATCTATGAGAAGTGCTAAAATGATGTTTTTGAATATAAAGTGAAAAATCATATAAAAGTCAGTATTACCAGGGAGCAATTAAGAACACCAAAAAGAGGTAAATATCTGGGTTAAGATAATTGACTCCTTTGTCTTTATTTTCCATACCCACATAGTTTAAATTTTTAAAAGCCTATTAATTGTATAAAGTGACAAAATAGCAATATATTTTAGAGTTCAGAGCATATGTATAAGTAAAATATGTGCCCACGAGTACAAAGAAAGGATTTACAGTGTTGTAAGGCTTTTACAAGGTCAGTGAGATAGTATATTATTTGAATATAGACTATAATGCCTTAAAGGTATATAGTAATATTTAAAGCAATCTTTTAGAAATGGCTGTAGCTAAAAAGTCAATAGAGGGGAATTAATAGAACATAAAATCTTCAATTTACCCAAAAGAATGCATAAAAGTAAGAATAAAGAACACATAAACCATATGAGAGATATTAAAAAAAAAATGAGATGGATGGTGTAAAAAGTAACCATATCAGTAATTATTTAAATGTAAGTGACTCAGACTCCAATTAAAAGACAGATTATAATATTGACAAATGCAAGGTCCAACTCATTTCAAATATAGTGAAATTAAACAGGTAGAAAAATTAGAAGCATGGAAGTGTGAAGTAAAGAAAGTCAATGTATCTAAGTTAATAGCAGACCATAAACTTCAGGATAAATGGTGTTTTCAGATATAAACAGTGATTTCCATAATAATAAAAGGACCAATTCATCAAGAAAATGGCATACTAACCACAACCTATTTTGCAAAATACATGATGGCCATATTATTAAAAACAATAGTAAAATACACAAATCCATAATTATAGATAGATATTTTAACACTCCCCTCTCAATACTCGACAGAAAAAGCAAATAAAAATTTAGCAGTGATGCAGAAGATTTGGACAGTGGTAACAATGGACCTGCCATAATTGATACCTTTGAAACACTATACCGAACAACTATACGATGTCCGTTCTTCTTAAGAACACATACATCATTCACTAAAGTATACTATATGCTGAGCCATAAAAAATTCTATCTACAAATATCAGAGAATCAAAATAAAAATGCACTGTTCTTTTTTTTTTAACACAAAGGAATTCAATAAGAAAATCAACAAAAAGATATATGGAAAAGTCTCAAATATTTTTAAGATAAATAGCTTGCTTCTATATAACCCCATCAGTCAAAGAAAAAAAATCACAGAAGAAATATAATATTTAAATTGAATGGTCACAAGAATACTACATATCTTAATATGTGGGTTACAGCTAAGCAGTGCTCAGATGGAAATTAGTAGCTTTAAAACCCATATTAGGAACTAAGAAAGGTGTAAATGAATAGTTTTCCAGCCTAAAAACTTAGAAGAAAAGATAGAGAAAATTAAACTCAAAGTAAATAGAATTGAAAAAATAGTTAAAATAAGAGCAGAAATCAAATAGAAATAGGAGATAAGATAAAATTAACAAAGAAGTATTGACTATCTGAAAAGATTAATAAAACTGATAAATCTCTTGCAAGACTGACCAAAAAAGAGGGGAGGGGGGATTAACATTAGGAGTGAAATAAGGATTATCATTAAAGAGCATAGAAATGTTGAAAAGATAATCATAAACAGCTCTGTAACAATAAATTTTAAAACTTGGATGAAATGGAAAAATCCCCTGGAAAAACAATTTACCATATGTGACACAATAAATAAGTACAAAATATAAAAATTCTAATTGTAAAATGAAGTTTAAATGGATACCAGTTACCTTATCAAAAAATGAAAATATAAGAAGTGTTTTACATTGAAAACCATCAGCATTGCTTAGAGAAATTAGAGGCCTTAAAACAGGAATTTGATTAGTTCATGGATTAGAAGAATTTACAGTTATGATGTCTATTCTTAAAATTTTATTTAACACAATCACAGTTGAAACTAATACAAATGTCCAACATCCAGAGAATTGTGATATATCTATACATTGAAATACTAGTAAATAAAAGTAATGAAACTACATGTTTCCACTGAAATAAAATCCTAGGATAGGGTGGCAGGTTAATTTAAAGAGTCATGAGGGAATATTTAAGGTGATAACAATGTCACTAGTGAACTCATTACACCAAAATCATTGAATTGTACATTTAAAATAGTTGTTAGTTTCTTTGTACTGTGAATTATACCTCAATAAATGTATTTTGTAAAATACAAAATTTACTGTAGGGGGATAGAAATAAGATGATGCTTCTCCAAAGGGAGGAATTAACTGAAAGGGGGCTCAAGAGATCTCAATGCAGAATAAAGGTTTTATATCTTGTTTCAGCTAGTGCGTACTGTCTTCAATTACACAAAATTCATTAGACTGAACATTTAAGATCCATGCATTTCATTTCATTTAAATTATTTCTCAGTAGAAGCCTAACCTAAAAAAAAAACGCACTTTCAGGAAATCTCTTACTTTTTTGTGTTAGTTTTCAGAACAAGAACTGAAGATCATAGCACAAAAAGTTTTATAATCATCAATATGTCTTAAAGTACACTGGACTGTAAAAATGTATTAGAACTCTTTATATCGTGATTCCCTCATATCCTTACCTTCTACTTCATCAGTAAGTCATGTCCTTCTCTTGTTTTTATGTAGGGAATTGATTTAAAAATTATTCTCCCCTTTATCTTTGTCCTTAATATGTTCTTGTTCTTAATATGTATGCATCATTTATTTGTTTTTAAATTTTTATTAACAAGGTTAATCAACTATGCTCTAATATTAATATAAAAAAATTAGTTTTGAGTGTACAGCACAGCAATTCAGTTATATATGCAGGTGTATCTACTCTTTTTCAAATTCTTTTTCCATTTAAGCAATCACACGATATTGAGCAGGGTTCCCTGTGCTACACAGTATGTCCTTGTTGGCTATATATTTTAAATATAGCAGTGTGTACATGTCAATCATTGCTTGTTGACATCTATAAGAAGTAGAGGCTGGGACATCATATCTTACATTCACTTTTAAAGTGAAAAAAATAAGAAGATCCCCTAAACCCTTATGGAGGCAATTCATTCAATTTAAAAAGTAATCAAATGATATTACTTTAGATAAAAAGCATAAAGTGCCACAGTACAGTGACACAGCAGAGTAAGTCATCTGACAGGGTGAAAGGAAGACTGGAGGAAGATTTAATAGGACTCTATTATCTTGAAGAGTTAATACTAGTTTGGTCTCCATACAAATATTTTAATTAAGAGATTTTGGAGATGACAGTCCAGCTGCAAGTCTTCCCCTGACTCAGTTCTCTTGTTTAATCATCTGTATTCAATGAAATAGTTCTCAAGATTTTAAAGAGAGCACATCATATTACCAACACTGTCCTATTTATCAATGACACATTTGTCCAGAGTAGATATTTCAGAAGAAAGTGAGTGGTTAATTCAGTGAATTTTATGGGGAGTTTTTCCCCTAGGAATCCTTACTGGAAATTATTCCAGTAAATTATTTAGTAAAGCACTGAAAGATCAAGGAAATGGCTGTGATCTCATCTCAAAACATTGGAAGCTTTGCGGTTTATGGGAGGCCTAATAGGCAAATTGTTTTCTGTACCTCAGAAAACACAGTATACCATCGGACATCCATATGTGTGAGTGCAAGAGTATGTAATTGCTTGAGGCCAGAATAATAGCAATCCACTGTGTTAACACTAGTATATATGTGACAATATTTTGGGTCAATATTATAAAGTAAACATTTTAGGGCTTCCCTTGAGGCTCAGCTGGTAAAGAATACGCCTGCAATGCAGAAGACCTGGGTTCAATCCCTGGGTTGGGAAGATTCCCTGGAGAAGGGAAAGGCTACCTACTCCAGTATTCTGGCCTGGAGAATTCCATGGACTGTAGTCCAGGGGGTAGCAAAGAGTCAGACATGACGTGAGTGACTTTCACTTTCATTTTCACTTTCATAAAGCTGCCTATGTCTCTCAAAGACAATCACATAATGTAACTGTCACTTACAATTGCCAAATATATGGAGAAGATAAATTAAGTTGAGGCAAATGCAACAGTCAAGATTACTATCTAAACTTTTAGTTGAAATCTTGGAAACATCTTGAGTAAAAGATGAGTCTAGGTAAAGGAAAAATCTAAAATATTAAGCTTTACAGAACTAGACTTAGACAATGAATTTATTCATTGAAGAATCACAAAATCATCTTAAGACCTCTTATAAGACATTTGCAACTATATATATATGGCGATAAGGAAAAGACAAATAGTATACTTAGACATAAAAGCATAAAAGTTTTTATTGTGCCCTCTTGAAATATATTACATCTTATATGTGCATGATGGAAATTGTATAGTTAAGAAGTCCTCATCCATCCAGAAAGATCAATCAGAGTTTATATCGCTGAGGCTATTTTAAGGCCGACTCAGAGATTCTTTTCTGGGTCAGAAACCTTAGGAATGCCGGTGTGCATGCTAAGTCACTTCAGTTGTGTCCAGCTCTTTGCGACCTCATGGACTATAGCCCACCAAGTTCCTCTGTCCATGGGATTCTCCAGGCAAGAATTCTGGAGTGAGTTTCCATGCCAACCTCTAGGGGATATTCCCAATCCAGGGATTGGCAGGCAGGTTCTTTACCACTAGCACCACCTGAGAAGTCCCCTAGAAAGGCTTACTAAGTTCTAAGTCATTTCCTAGGTTTCAAAATATACTCAGCACATATTTATTTAAAAGTGAATAAAAAGAGTATAGCCGAATTATTCTTTTAAGGTCATATTGCACCAAACACATAATAGGTATTCAGTGAATGTTCATAGAGTTAGTGATGAATTAAAACTTTAAACTATTAAATTTTAAGAATTGTGTTGAAGATAAGCAATTTAAAATTAAAGGGTCAAATCCTTATTAAAAGTAGAGGGAAAATTCCCCATTATGGTAAGATTGAAAAATATTCAACCTTGTAAATTCAACTGTATTTCAGTTTGATCATGTGAAAATTCAATTTGTTACAGCTTCATTTTCCTGTAAAAGAGGTTAAACTATTTTTCACTTTTTCTCCAGTCCCTAATTTAGAGACAATCCTAGGAACTTTTTGCTCAGTTAGCCCAGAAAAGGATGAAATATTAAGTACTGTGGAAATACCATACTCAAAACCAATACATCTGTTACAGTGGAATAACTTCCTATTAAATGTTCAGATGGCGCTGTAATTTGGGCTTGACTGAGAGGGGGTGGCTACTGTGACGAACAGCAAGATGAAGTACATTTATACCAACTCCATGCTTGAGGCCAGCTTAATTTACAGAATGACAGATAAGTCGTTTGTCGGCCACAGCTCAGAACGCTTATTGTATTCATTGCACGTAGCGTGCCCAGAGCTTAGGGGTTGGGGAATAAAGTATTATGGGGTGTCAGATGCAAAAGTAATCAGCAAAATCCCTTTACTCCCAAAGGAATGAAAACTGAATTGTACTATTTGGAAGACTATACCTTTTCTAGATCTCCACTGAAGAATCTCATATATTTACTGTTTTGACTATAAGTAAGTAATACAGATGTAAAACCAAAATATCTGTCAGTATTGAAGGATGATCATGATAGAACACCTCCAGTTATCTTTGCTTGTTGTAATGGGCTATGGCATTGTGTAGTGTGTGCACGTATGCTGAGTTGCTTCAGTCACATCTGACTGTTTGCAACCCCATGGACTATAGCCAACCAGTCTCCTCTGTACATTGGGATTCTCCAGGCGTGAAAACTGGAGTGGGTTGCCATGCCCACCTCCAACGGATGTTTCTGACCCAGGATCTTCCTGACCCATATTTTAACCATCATTGTCTCCTGTGGCTCCTGCATTGTAGGCAGATTCTTTGCCACTGGGCCCCCAGAGAAGCCCCATGGCATTGGTTAATACAAATGAGTAATTTTCCACTGTTTATATTTTTAAATTGAAATTATTTTATTTTTAGCTACTTAATTTAAAAAATTAAAATTTAGGAGATTACATATTATAGAAATAGGCAAAGAGCAGGACATTTATTTAATGTTGAGAAGTAAAGCAGCCATAGGTCAGTGAGTAATCTAAAAGCAGATTTTTGCTATAATGGGCTGCCCGGTTCTCAGGAACTTACAGAGACTCAAGTCGACTCATCAGCCAGCCACTACTGACCATGTAAACACATAAAATCCATTACAAATTTTTGTGCTTCATTTATAAAATGATTATAAATAATTAACATTTATTAAATCCTTGTACCCATTTTGTAATACTCCATTTACATCATTGCATAATAGCCTCACAATTTAAGGTAGAAGTTATCTATTTATTATTTTTCTGTTTGTATGATCTCTATTTTTTTAAAAAATAATTATATTCAAGTGTAGCTGATTAACAAGGTTGTCTTAGTTTCTCGTGTACAGCAAAGTAATTCAGTGTTCAACACAATTCTAAGCCTGAAGGAATTTATAATATTATACACACACAAGACTAATGCATTAGTGAAAAAGTAGTGAAAATACTTATGAAGGTGTAACTAAATTCTAATATAGGGCTCCAGTGAAAGTTACATAATATACAGACCCATTCTTTGGCAATCAAATAGGATCAGACTATGGTTATTTTAAGTAAAATCAATTGATTGGAAGACATATGTATTATTAGAAAGATGAAAAAAAACTAGTTTTCAAAACAGAGAGCAAGACAGCCCTGAAAGTCTAGGTAGGGGAAATGAATGGCCATACTCTACAGCATCACTTAAATAAGTCAGTCAGCTCTAACCATCTGTCTTTGGGTCACACCACTGAGTAATTAAGATCCTGGAAGAGTGAGTCTGGCTGGTCTAGTTTGTGTTCATGCTTAGATAAAGCAGGACAGGCATTAAGAATCCCACTATGACCTCATGCAATGGAGGAAAATTAAGATGCTAGTACAGGGGAAATGAATAATTAGCAAGGAAAATAAAAATGACCACTTTAAGGAGAAAATTATCCTGGGTTCCCTGGTGGCTCAGACGGTAAAGAATCTGCCCGCAATGCAGGAGACCTGGGTTCAATCCCTGGGTTGGGAAGATCCACTGGAGGAGGGCAAGGCAACTCACTCTAGTATTCTTGCCTGGAGAATCCACAAGGGCAGAAGAGTCTGGCGGGCTACAGTCCATGAGGCTGCAAAGAGGCGTACATGACTGAGCGACTAAGCACAGCACAAAGGATTTCAATGAAGGCTTCAGGAAAGATGTCGATCTTGAAAGACAGGATTTGAACAGTTGGATGCAAAAAACTCTTGCACAAGGGAAAGACTTTTTGCATAAAAACTAGTACCATACCAAGATTTTGTACAATACAGATAGAGTTTTAAGTTTCTGCTTTAAGGATTTTGGCAGTTGTTTGGTTTTACTTTATTTTGTTTTAAAAATGATTGGCAATCCACTGGGAAAGATGTTTAAACAGAGTTCTCACTGCATACATGGAAAGGAGCTAAAACATTTTAAAATCCTTTATGTCTTTGTGATTTATCATTATGAGTTGATTAATGGAGATATTTGATTCCTTAGCAGACTCCTAAGAAGCATATATTCTCAAGAGGCACTATATAAGAAAAAAGAAAGATTAAATTCCTGGGAAATCAAGTAAACTGTTAAAGATACTTGATTTTCCCACATTGTAATTTATGTCAATTAACTTTACCCTCATTTTATCATTATTTTGACTTGGCATATTAGTCAAATAAATTCCCACTTAATGTAAGATGATCCAGCTATCATGATATTTTATAAGTGAATTGGATTGATAAACTATAGCCTTAAAGCATTATAAAATTTGTTATTTTAAAACATAATTTTAATATTTCACATTGTTGCATTACAACATAGAATAACAGATGTTCATGACTATTGATGAAAAAGTCAAAAGTGTATACTTAATTATGGATTTTGAATATATTCTAGAAAGATAGAAATATTGCCAGTTAAACTAAGATTAGCAAAATCAGGATTTTAAGTGCAGATCTTTTAATTGATAGCTTCTACCAAGAGTCTTCCAATACATGTAATTACAGGTTTATTCAATCTCTCATTGGAACTGTGAAGTATTATATACTTCCTAACTGTCTTTACCATGATGATTCCTTCCCTACTGTAGTCCAAACTTCAGAATAATCTTCCTAGAAAACTATGCGCTTACCTGTTGCCAAGAAAATAACTCCCAACTTTTAGCAATAAGAGAAAAGAAAGGACACTCAGAATATTTTATAACTCCATGAATACGCCATGACCTTTGATAATTTCTGTCCTTTTGCATGCATTTCTTATGCTTTAAATCTTCTCCATTTGGCAGAATCAGGAGTCCAGTAGGTTTAGTTCAATGAATGCACATCCAGATAACAATTGCAATGAATGTTTTATTATGATAATATCAATCACTTATCTCTCTCTCTCTCTCTTTTTTTTTTTTTGACTGCACCAGGTCTTAGTTTTGGCATAAGGGATCTTTAGCTGCAGCATATGTTACTCTTGGCTGTAGCATGTGGGATCTAGTTCACCAGCCAGGGATCAAACTAGAGTCTTAGCCACTGAACTACAATCACTCATCTTTATTGAGTGCTTTCTGTTTGCCAGGAAGCAATTGTAAGCACTTTCTATATAACACCTTAACTATTGCTCACAAGAAGCTATTGTGTAGATACAAATATTAGTCCCATTTTACAGATGATGGAAGTAAGAGGTGAACTAAGATCCAACTGGTCATGCTACTACTACTTAGCAAGCCAACATTCAAAATTCATAGATTCTGAAACAGTTTCTGTTCTGAAACAGTACCACTGAAGATTAAATCCAGGCTTCTGACTCATACCAGCTGTTTGACTTTAAGCGATGTATTATACTTAACCTCTCTGAGCCACAGATTCATCATCTATAACATGCAGTAACAGTAACATATACCCAGTTGGTACAGATTAAATCAGTTAATAATGTATATATTAATAGTACTTAGCACAGTGCTTACTAAATGCTCAATATAGGTTAGTTTTTACTGCCTTTTACAATCTAAAAAGCACATTTACAAAAATGAGCAGGTGAGTAAATATCTTGATGAAGCATAAAAGTGTCATTAATATGTTAATCTATCCATTCATATGCATACATGCATTTAAGTACTCAGTAGAAACCAGAAACTGTTTTTCATTGATGATATAGCAATAAACAAAAGAGACATTGACTCTGCTTTCATGAAGCTTCTTCTCTCAATCTTTCATGGTTGTTAACAAGAATTAAGCAAGATACATTTGTCATTTGATCCAAAGTTTGGCCTAGGAAGCATCACTACTAACAGAAATAGTGGAGGTGATGGAATTCCAGTTGAGCTATTTCAAATCCTAAAAAAATGATGCTGTTAAAGTGCTGCACTCAATATGCCAGCAAATTTGGAAAACTCAGCAGTGGCCACAGGACTGGAAAAGGTCAGTTTTCATTCCAATATCAAAGAAAGGCAATCCCAAAGAATGTTCAAACTGCCACACAGTTGCACTCATCTCACACGCTGGCAGAGTAATGCTCAAAATCCTCCAAGCCAGGCTTCAGCAGTACATGAACCGTGAATTTCCAGATGTTAAAGCTGGATTTAGAAAAAGCAGAGAAACCAGAGATCAAATTGCCAACATCCATTGGATCATAGGAAGAGGAAAAGAGTTCCAGAAAAATATCTACTTCTGCTTTATTGACTATGCCAGAGCCTTTGACTGTGTGGACCATAACAAACTCTGGGGAATTCTTCAAGAGATGGGAATACGAGACCACCTGACCTGCCTCCTGAGAAATCTGTATGCAGGTAAGGAAGCAACAGTTAGAAATGTACATGGAACAACAGACTGGTTCCAAATAGGAAAAGGAGTACGTCAAGGCTGTATATTGTCACCCTGCTTATTTAACTTATATGCAGTGTATATCACACAAAATGCCAGGCTGGATGAAGCACAAGCTGGAATCAAGATTGCCAGGAGAAATATCAATAACCTTAGATTTGCAGCTGACACCACTTTTATGGCAGAAAGCGAAGAACTAAAGAGCCTCTTTATGAAAGTGAAAGAGGAGAGTGGAAAAGTTGGTTTAAAGCTGAACATTTAGAAAACTAAGATCATGGCATTCAGTCCCATCACTTCATGGCAAATAGATGGGGAAACAGTGGAAACAGTGGCTGACTTTATTTTTCTGGGGTCCAAAATCACAGCAAATGGTGATTGCAGTCATGAAATTAAATGACGCTTACTCCTTGGAAGGAAAGTTATGACCAACCTAGACAGCATATTAAAAAGCAGAGACAATACTTTGCCAACAAAGGTCCATCTAGTCAAGGCTATGGTTTTTCCAGTAGTCATGTATGGACATGAGAGTTGAACTATAAAGAAAGCTGAGTGCCGAAGAATTGATGCTTTCGAACTGCAGTGTTGTAGAAGACTCTTGAGAGTCCCTTGGACTGCAAGGAGATCCAACCAGTCCATCCTAAAGGAGATCAGTCCTGAATATTCATTGAAAGGACTGATGCTCAATAGTTTGGCCACTTGATGCAAAGGACTGTCTCATTTGAAAAGACCCTGACGCTGGGAAAGATTGAAGGCAGGAGGAGAAGGGGACCACAGAGGATACGATGGTCGGATGGCATCACCGACGCAATGGACATGAGTTTGAGTAAACTCCAGGAGTTGGTGATTGACAGGGAAGCTTGACATGCTGCAGTCCATGGGGTCACAAAGAGTCAAACCCTACTGAGTGACTGAACTGAACTGAACTGAACATTCTCAACTTCATCCAAAATTTAGGCCTAGGATGGAAGGAAGAGCAAATCTTGTCTTATTATGATGCTTGGTGGTTGAAGTGACTCATCGGAGAAAGGCAAACCCAATTTAAATCCAAGGCTTAAAACAGATCTTTTTAAGCTGGCAAGAGACCCTCCACCAAAGGGCAAAATATACATTATGGGGCAGGAATCATAGCAAACAGAGGCAAGACCACAAAACACTCTATTGATTAAGTCTGGGGTTAAGTTAAAAAGAAAGGTCTGATTGCAAAACTATAGTCAGACCACAAAATTTCCTCAATCAGCAGTGTCAGTTTGATGATATATCTGAGAGCAATGAGGCTTAGAAGCCTGAATTCTAGCACTTATGTTATGAGGCTGCTTTTAATTCTTGCCCATAGCATGTGTTCTTTTAGAAACGACTTTTCCCTAAGGCCTTAGTCAGGGGAATGAAGTATGCCCTACTCCAGAGTATCTGCTACCCAGGGAATTGTTAATGGGGTTGCACAATATGAGCCATGACCTTCAGGTCTCTGCACTCTGGAGAATCCATTTTTAACTCGGATTCTAAGCTGGAAGTGATTCTTTCCATTAAAACAGGTTTCAAAAATCCTCTCTCATAACCACAATATGCCAGGAAAGTATCTCCAGCAAAGGCTATACATACAAGATGCTCACTTGGGGGACAGGCAGAGAAAGCTGCAGTGTGAAACAGCCATTCTTGCATTTAGCAAAGCAAACCCTAAGTTTTACGGAGAGTTGCAAGAGAGTTGCAAGACTAGAGGACATGACAGGAAAGCAGGCAAGGGATAAGAGCCTCAAATGGAAATTATTAATCCCTAAGCCCTCTTAGTACAGAAATCCAGTCCAAAGCAGAATGATTCCATTAGCAACACTACTTAAGTTATCATCGGCAGAGGAAAACCAGCAATGACTATCACAATGTACTGTAGATGCTTACATATCGTAGACTACATATAATTTCCAATATAGACTGTCATTTCCAACAAATCCTTTAATCCTCTGCAAAAGAATGCAAGTTTAAAACCCCTAGAACCAGGGAAACGGTACTTCTCTATTAAAATCAGGATTTTGATTTTTGGAGAGGGCAAAAAGAAACATCACTTACATAATTCTTCCAAAGTGAGTCATATTTCTCTCTGGACATATTGAGAAATATAATGGTGTATTCAGCTCAGTGCAGTCCAATAGCTGCTGGGTCTGTGCTATGGACAGCTCACTGTGCATGTTTGTTTATATAAGAAATATGAAGATAAATAAGATCAAGTTCCTCTGTCCAAGTCCTTGCTATCATATGGGAAATTAAGGAGAGACCCACAAAAACTACAAGATTGAATCATTGGCATAGCTTTCTTCAGATGTATGTATGCCTATATACTCAGATTACTTGTAAATGGAGGTGGACATTATTTTTACGTACTGGGAAATTAGTCACCAAAAAATTAGAATGGTGACATATTTCATACCCTTAAAGAGCTGATTATATGAATTTTTGATAATATTATCACCTATTTTACAGATATATATTTCCTTTAGAAACTTGGAGAGACTATCTTCCTTTTTTTCATTTGTTCTGTCTCCTTCATCTATATTGATGACTAAATATGCTAGGAGAAGTGGAATGAAAATAAAATGGAAAAGGAAATTCCCTCCTAATGAAGAAATGGGAACTACATCATGAAAATTTTAGATTTATATGTTTATTTGACAGATGAGTAGTTTTTATACTAGATAGAGCTGCAGTGAAAGTGAAAAGTACCCCCTCTGCACAGAAGCTCAGAAGTTGGGAAAAGATCATCTTTGCTAAGAGAGGGGTGATATTGAGACAAGCTGGGACCTGGAACCCTTTCTGCAGTGCTGCAATGCTTGCTTCTGGAGGAAAGTCTGCTCCAGCAACAAAATACAAAGAAACTATATGGGACTAAAAATAACTGCATGCATTAGCAGTTGGGGTCAATTCTGGACAAAGGATACAAAAAGGCCAAAAAAAAAAAAAAAAAAAAGACACACCCAACTGCCACTTCTGAATTGCTGGGAGCAGAAACACGGTGTTGGGAACAAAAGCAGGGTATTGTGCATTCTCCCTGCACTCAACATCACCTAAGAAGTGGGCAAAACACCTAAGTCACGCCTCCAGTCTGACCCCTGGATACATCTGTACCCTTACCCCATACATGGAACCAGCTCACCATCCCTTTGGGGAGTGAGCAAGGGAACCAGTGACTTGGTTTTGCTCCCTTCTGCAGCCACAGGAGCCCCAATAAAGCTTTGACTGGATTTCTTGTCTAGCCTCTAGTCAATTTCTATTGATTGGTTAAGGCCAAGAGCCCTGGTGGGTATCAATATCATCAGCCTGGATTAGTAGAGAAATGTGAGGAAATGTAAAAGGTATACAGGACTCCCTCTAGGGTCCCTACATTCAAACTAAGTACTGCGAGCGCAGTTGAGGCAGCTGCCCCATGGAAACCCAAAGTGCCTGCTCAGTTGAACAGGAACATGGATTGTTAAGAATGCATTGAAGCAAAAACAAGTCACTATGTCTTCTAAACATGACTTTCTGTTTTTTTGTTTTTTGGTTTTTTTTCCCATTTTGATCTATAAGCCACCTATGAACACATGAAGGGGTTCTCCAGATCATTTTCTAATTTAGCCTGAATGAAGAAACTCACACTGGCAAGTAATCTGTGTTCTCAATTTAAGCCAGTGCACACTGAATGAAAATTGGATTTTTAATATTGGCCATGTTTAAATAACTTAAGAAGATTGTTGTAATAAAAACAGGGGATGTTTGTTTCATTCTAAGCTGATCACCTTTCTGACAGGTTGAGGAAGTACAGCAAGTGTCTCTAGAGCTGAGACAGAACTTTGGAAACAGAATTAAGAGATGAAGATTCAGCTCTGAGAATGCCTCTTGCATATTATTAGTGTTTGTGTCCTCAAGGTGTAAAGGTGTTCTCTGACACAGCGATATGGAGTTAGACATGAATACAGCGTAGCATAGTAGAAAGATGAGGGATCAGAAAACAGCATCCCAATCTCTAAGATGAACTTCCTGTAAGAACTTAAGAAATCTTATCATCTGAGTTTTCTATTTCTCCATACATAAAAGATATATGCACAAGGCAGGTTTTTATGACTTGTGTCATTAATGACATGATATGCGCGCAGCCTCAGTAGTGTCCAACTCTTCTGCAACCCCATGGACTGTAGCCTGCCAGGCTCCTCCAGCAAGAATACTGGAGTAGGTTGCCATTTCCTACTGCAGGAGATCTTCATTAATTCTTCAAGGTAGATCTTTTTATTTCTGTTTTAAGGATAGGAAAACCAAGGTTCAAAAAATTTACTGTCAGTTGGCAACTCAAGTTTCTGCTTTAAATCTTTACTTCATTATAATTATAACACATCAAAAAACTAATAGAAAATTTGGTTTTTGTTTTTCATGGTAACAAAATAGATTTTAAAATATTATTTTAAAGAAATTATAAAAGATATTTGCAAAAATCAGATGTATAATATCAATATAGGAAGCAAACAGGGTATTCCAATTAAGATGAATGATTAAGAAGACAATTTTGGAGAATTGAAATAAAATTTGCACGGAAATGTCAGGATCATTTAATATCATTTAGTCTCTGATCATATATGGTGGCCTGGAAGAAATGTATTGGACCACACAAAATAATGTCTACACATGTGCCTAATGTAGATACTTATTCAAATTAAGATTGTATTTCAATGTCAGAATTTCAGTAGTGTAATGATAATAGCTATATGTAAGAGAGATCAAAATACTTTCATTTTTATTACTTCTAAGTAAAAATGGAGGTATCAGTTTATTGAAAATGAATCAATAATATAAATGATTATGAATCAAATCTCTTAAATCAAGTGAAAATATGTTAATATATCATTGTAAGCATTTCATATACTGATTCCAGCTTCACAGTCCCTGTAACAGTGATGAGATAGCTCTGGCTTCATCTGGCTATCATTAAACACCATTTCATAAGTGTATAACTTCCTGCCCAGTTTAGAGGAAATGAGAAAAGAATGAGAAATAATAACTTAAATGCTTCTTTGAGATTCTAGGAGAGGAGCTGTGTGAATTACAGCAAACAGTTCAGCACACATTTCAGTCTCTAATTTATTCTTTTGGTACCACTTCAATGATCTGTAATAGTTACAAATCAGAGAGAATTTCAGAGACATCTTGAAGTGACCTCTTCCAAGAAAAGCAGGTAATTTATTCAGAGATTTTTTTTCTGCTACTGCTCAGAAAGTCTATTGAGGTTTTTATGGTTTTCTCCATTCAGTGTGGCATTTTCCTGGTTAGTTAATCATGAATGCCTACTTGGTTCTAGCGTGTTGATTAATTAAAATGAAAAAAAAAAAAGAAAGCCATTTTTTTTAACTCTAGGGGTTTTATTTTTCACAAGATCTAAATGTTCTTCAAGTTGCAGTCTTATTCTTATTGTCTCATCAGGTTGTCTAACCCAACAGGCTCAAATACCTAGTTATATACAATGACTCAGTAACTGAAGAAAACATGTGTACATTTGAACATGACTCTCTATTCATTTCAGCCAACTGACAGTAATTGTAACTCCATTGGAAATGTTTTCACCCTAGAGGTGTGAGATGTGAGCACCTACCTCCCAGTAATTGATCTCCATTGGTTCCAAATACAGTCATCATTCATTCACTGCGTATTTATTGAGCTCTCTGTGTTTCAGGTACTGCTTTGGCCCCATGGAATATATCAGGGTATAAAGACAGAAAGTTCTCTACCCTCATTTGAGTGTGGGGGAGAGTTAACATATATAACTAAGTATATGTGGAATAGGATAAGGTGTACTGAGTGAGGTTTGGAGGAGGATGTATTAGTAAATACCACAGTCGATGTTGTTTTAGGGGATATTAGATGGAAATCTTGAAAGAGGTCCCAGAATTAACTGTCAGTATTACTCCAACAAACCAAGGACCCTGTTTATTTGTGTGAAACCAAGAAAATCATTGTCAGCCAAAGAAGATCTATTCAAAATAAATAATTACATGAAATGGTGGAACATAACTCCCATTACATTTGAAATGCAAATTATACTGAAAATCTTGCCAAGAGTTCCCTTCCAAGAAAAAGAGACTGGGTCACAGTTGTTTTGTTTTATCTTTAAATAATGTCATCAGATTAATTTCATAAAGTTATAATCTATCATATATTGAAAACTAACATTTTAAAAGAGAGGAAGGAATTTACTAACATGTTCCAAAAAGAAATTAAGCTACAGCTGACACAGCAGCCCAACACATTGGAAGATATCACATTGAAGGCTGACAAAAAAAAAGGAGGTTTGAGGTAATGCCAGATAACTCCTGTATATACATGTACATTTGATTTTGTGGAACTAACATAATCTCACACATTCTGGAGACTGCATGACTCAGATACATTCTTTGTTGTCGTATAACAACAATTTGTGTTTATCGAAATCTTACAATGTACCACACATTGTTCACGTATAGGAGTATTGTATGTTACTTCAATTATTCCTTCTAACATGTCTACAAAGTACGAGACATCCTCACTTAACAAATGGGGAAGTTAAGACACAGAAGGCATAAGTGATGTAAGTGGTAGACTTGTTTTGAGTGCATACTGACTCCTGGGGCTTCCCCGTTGGCTCAGGCAGTAAAGAATCTGCCTGCAATGTAGGAGACCCAGGTTCGATCCTTTGGTCAGGAAGATCCCCTGGAGAGAGGAATGGCTACCCACTCTAGTATTCTCACCTGGAGAATTCCATGACAGAGGAGCCTGGGGAGAGGGGGAGGGGAGCTACAGTGCCTGGAGTCACAAAGAGTCGGACATGACTGGGCACCTAACAGTTTCATTTTCATCCTGACTCCTGATTTCTTAACCGCAATGTGACCTTAACTCCTGTAAGAAGTTTGACAAACACCGCTCCAGTGTGGATTGAATACAAGGCAATTCATTGGCATTTGGGGAAAAAAGTACTAAGACACTGATCGATAGTCATCTAAAAGAAAGAAAGATTTGACCTAAATTATGATTTTGTAGAGATGAACCCTGATGTCCCACTAAGCTGAGTCTCAGACAGCGTCCTATCTTAGATCATATGCATAGCATCCTTGGAGGAGAAAGGGAGTGATACAGTGAACAGCTATGATGGTAGCAACCTCCCTGCTTCTTCAATTCCCATCTTTTGTTACATATTGTTTATAAAGTCACATAAAGGCATTTACAGATATGTAGGCCCTCGTTTGACTATATTAACCCTCCCAGAAGAAGCAGGTAGCTTGAAAACTCTTCCTAGGAAGAGACCACCTTTTAAACATAATACTGGGAACTCAAGCACAAATGAATAGCAAGAAAATGGCACAGCTGACCACACTCCCACTTCATGGATGCATGCTTTGTCTGTGAAGTCACATTACAGGTTTCAAGCCAGGATCTCTAATCAGATCTGACTTGTTCAGTCACATTACTTTCAGGTAAGACATTATAATTTTTGTTTGCACCAAAAAAAGGTACTATGCTGTTAACAAATAGAAGATAAACCATTGAAAATAATGTTCATTTTTCTCATTTCTATTTTGCATATTTTATAATGTACATAAATGATTATAGGAGTATAAGTATTTGATTTATAGAAATAAATATTCATGTATTAAGGACATAATCTCAAAATATTTACTGACAGTTGTGAAGCCACAGATCTAGATCATCAAAACAATTATCACTACAAATGGGAATGAATTTTTATTATAAGATTAACATTAATTTACGTCTTATTAACATACAAATTAACAGACATTAAGTGTCCATACTTACCGACTTTCGAATAATGTCCTTAAATGTCTGAATGAATCTTACTGTTTCAAGGTTACTTTTAACTCTGGGTTTTTTCTGTCCTTTATAAGTGATTGAATTTGGGACATACGTGTGCATTTCTCAAGAATAGAATATGTTTAATTCATCTTCAGATCATTTTAGCTCAAAATACTTAACACGCCCTTGGTGTCTCCATCCACACCAGTTGTTTCCTTTATCTTCCTTGTCATTCTGAGTGGGCTCCCCCGTCTTCTCAGACACTCAGGCTCAAAGATTTCTCTATTTCCTCTCTATTTCTTAGCATAGAAGAAAACTGGCAGGGCCTACGTTTTCTTCCTCTGCAAGGCACTCCATTTGTCTCTTCCTTTGCATTTGTGGCTAACACCACCCCAAAGCTCTTAAAATATTACTTTAATAACCTGTGTTTTGCTGGTTTCCACTGACATGCCCAAATCCCATCTAACAGCCAGGATTGATCTGTCCACACTGGCCAGTGTATTCTAACTTTAAAGATTACAGTTTTTTGAAGAAGACTTATTTCCAACCCTCTTCAAAAAACCATCCTGAAGTCAAATTTTCCCATCTGGCTCACAAAACTTTCTGCCTCGACTGTGTTATCTTGCACCCTTTGGCCTGCTCATTCTGTATTTTGCCCGTTGTCCTGGTACAAGACAGTACTGTCAAGCCTCTTTTTGAATGTTCATAGCACTTTGCTGATAAAATTCTTATGACATTTTCCTTCTTTTTATAATTACTCAGGTACATGTTTTCCTTCACAGTGATTACCCTTGAGGATAGACACCATGTTTCACACAATTAAAAAAAAAAAGGAGAAAAGAATCTTACCAACTTCTAGCACTTTTGCATGCTGATAAATACTCAAAATTAATATTTGATGAGTAAAAGTAGTCTAAAATAATGAAATATTTTCCTAGTTATTTAGAATGGACTTTAGCATATTTCAGTACCTTACAGGCCTTAGTTACTGTTTACATTTGTCTGTGGGATTGATTTTGAATAGTGTCCTCTTCGGCCGAACCCACCCGCCAATGTAGGAGACACAGTTTCCATCTCTGGGTTAGGAAGATCCCTGAAGAAGGGAATGGCAGCCCACTCCAGTGTTCCTGCCTGTAGTATCTCACAGACAGAGGAGCCTGGTAGCTATAGTCCGTAGGGTCAGAAAGAGTGAGACATGACTGAGGGGACTTAGCAACAGCACAGGCCCTAAATTCTCTATTTGTTATTGATCAGTGTATTTGACAGAATATTCGCTGACAGAAAGTCACTATGCATGTGGAAGCTACTTAGGGACATGTGCAAAGAGGTAAAGGAAATTTGGCAGTATGTCATTTTATGGGAATTTAAAGTATATTCTGGGTCAGGAAGATCCCTTGAAGGAGGGCATAGCAACCCACTCCAGTATTCCTTCCTGGAGAATCCCATGGACAGAAGAGCATGAATGGCTATAGTCCATGGGGTTGCAGAGGGTCAGACATGATTGATCAACTGAATAACAACAAAAGTATATTCTCACAGCCAGATATTCAAACTGTGTGATGCCATTTAAAATAATTCACGTATCTCTAAAATCTGAGAAGGGGAGAAGAAAGACTCAATTTACAAAAAGTATGATAATAAATAATTCACCTTTGCATACTCTCTCTCACTTTTCTTAGATTTTTTTTTTCCTTTTTGTTACACTAGGTCAGATATCAGAGTTTCTTCAAATATCTGTTTTAAACTCACTTAATGAAATCTCTTCTGATTAACATTATACTGCACTATATTTTTTGCACTATTTTTTAATTTGGATTCACTGAGTACTTCCATCTAGTTGCATCTAGTGTAGCAATAAAACATTTTGGCAAACCCAATAACATTCTTTACATGCTGCTTTTTACAGCTTTATTTTGTTTTGTTTGTTCAACAGAAGATTACTTCTCTTAGATATAGGGACAATTACTTTTATTTATTTTGGTTCCTGCTAAACCCATGGAACTCTTTCAAGTACATACTAAGTACTGCATCTGTACAAGTTTCTTTGAATGGGAATAAGAATATGATTTTTAACAGGCAAGACACTATATCAAAAAATAAAATTCAGCACATTCTTTTGGGGCTTACACAAATGTATCTGAACAATTCAGCATCAATCTCTGAACCAAATAGCAAGGCTAAATATGGCTTTCAAAAATGAAACAGATAAAGGATCACAAAGGATTCTTTGGTTGTTGTTCTGTCACGAAATCATGTCTGACTCTTTGTGACCCCATAGATGGCAGCACACAAGGCTTCCCTGCCCTTCACTGTCTCTCAGAGTTTGCTCAACTTCATGTCCATTGAGTCAGTGATGCCATCCAACATCTCATCCTCTATCGTCCCTTTCTCCTCCTGCCTTCAATCTTTCCCATCATCAGGGTCTTTTTCCAATAAATCAGTTCTTTGCATCAGGTGGCCAAAGTATTGGAGCTTCAGCTTCAGTATCAGTCCTTCCAATGAATATTCAAGGTTGATTTCCTTTAGGATTGACTGGTTTGATCTCCTTGCCAATAAATAGTGTCCCTGTCAAGATATGGAATGTAGTTGACCAGGTATGAATCATGAAAAAAAACCAGAATTACTAATCTACTTTTACCTCCTGAATTGAAGTAGTACAACAAAATCAGAGGAGCAGTGTCCTTATGGAAGTTCACTTTAGGAACAAGGATTTTCACTTTAAATAACTAGAGAACTCCTAAGCAGATGATAACCTTGATAAGTGCACAGCTTTACAGAATTCAAGTTTTATAACTTGTATAGGTGATTGCCTCCATCGCTTGGTTTTTGAAAACAGGAGCTGGAATGTAAATTTAAAGATTATTTTAAATTTGTTCCTCTGTTAAAAAATATGTAAAGTACCCATAAATTATCCAACAAAACAGGTCTAAAAGTCAGCAGAACAGGTATCCACTGGAAGACATCATCATAGCAACTTGGAATTAATGCTGAGACAGAGCTACTTTCAATTGTCTTATCCTTCCCCTGCCCCCACCACATCTAAAACTGGTTTTCTTTAAATCAGACACAATAACTTGGAGGTTAGAGGGTGAAGAAACAACTAATACGCTTGCATCTTATTCTATTCTTGTCAGATAAGGAAAAAATGTGAAGAATTGCATTACTAAGTCAGGTTACTGTCAAAATAAATGAGTCCTAAACCTTTCAAATTGGGTGCAGTTTAGTAGTGGACCCAGATGAAATTCCTCTATCCAAAACACCTCTAGATTCTTAGCCTGTCAATAAGAATAGTGAGCAAAAAGATTTTTTAAACTTTCAACTAAATTGTTGAAAAAAATGTGAATGTTTTGCAGCTTGAGTCTCATTTCTTTGAGATTCCAAGAACGTACTATCTATAGCACATCATGAAACTGTTATAATTATATAACATTAATTTAAATACTATTTTGTTTACTTAAGTTTTGACTCCTTCCTTTGAAACATTAAATTCTGAAACTGAAGTGGCGATTTTAAGTAAAATATATGTGGCTCAGTGGTGAAGAATCTTCCTGCAAGTGCAGGAGAACCAGGTTCAATCCCTAGGTCAGGAAGATCCCCTGGAGAAGAAAATGGCAACTCACTCCAGTATTCTTGCCTGGAAAATCCCAAGGACAAAGGAACCTGGTGGGCTACAGTCCATGGGTTTTCAAAGAAATGAACATGACTTAGGGACTAAACAATAACAGTAATATGTGGCTCAGCTAAACTATTCATAGTTGAGCTAACTCTCCTAAGTAGATAATGCCAAACGTGGCACAGTAGCCATAGGCACTATGAGGAACAAGAGTTTTGGAAACAAGATTCAGATTTCAGAGCCTGGTTGAGTCACACCATTTTTTAGATGAGTTGCTAACCTCAGATATTATAATGAGTTTAGATGAGTTGCTAACCTCAGATATTATAATACCTAGAATTATTTTAAACGTTAAGTGAAATACTATATGACAATATTTCAAAAAATTTAAAACTCTCAACAAACATTATTCATAGTATAGAGATATGGTATAATGTTTTCTCAACTTAAAAAAAAAAAGCTTTTGAAGTAAGCCTTCTTTTTTAAAATTCCTTTCTTTTCCAAATCTAAGCTTTCCTCTCTGCATATCTGGAAAAAGCCAAACCAAAGAAATTGTCAATGGCAAAGTTTATAGTCAATTTTACTGTCTCTCATAACTGGGTATTTGGGGCTTTGTAGTTAATACACATTAATATTTATTGTGTAACTTTCAAGCACATGATTAACCACCTTGGATTTCATTTAAGCATATTTAGACAAAAGCATAAAATTGTGCTTAAAAATATATATACAGTAATTTCTTATAATCATCAATAGTATATAACTTTAAGCTCCATAAAAACAATGAATGGTTCCTATGTTATCTCCTTCCCATCTCATTTACTCTAGTCCAATTCACAATGCTATATACATAAAAAATGCTCAAGAAAATCTGATCTAACTTTATAAATTGAATCAATTTAGCAAATAAATTTTATTTCAAACATTATCTATGAAAGAAAAAATTGGTAATTGGGACTTCAGTAAAATCAAAACTTCTGATGTCTTCTATGGGCTTCCCTGGTGGCTCAGCTGGTAAAGAATCCACCTGAAATACAGAGGACCTGGGTTCCATCTCTGGGTTGGGAACATCTCCTGGAGAAGGAAACCTACTCCAGTATTCTGGCCTGGAGAAGTCCATGCACTGTATAGTCCCTGGGGTCGCAAAGACTCAATGTCTTCTACAAAAGACATCATTAAGAGAATGGAAAGACAAGTCAGAGAAAATATTTGTAAAACACACATCTAATAAAGGACTTGCATCCAAATATATAAAGGACTCTAAAAACTCAACAACAAGAAAACAGGCAACCCAATGAAAATGGCCCAAAGAATTGAAAAGATACCTCACCAAAGAAGATAAAAAGATGGCAAAGTATATGAAAAGATGTTTGACAGTGTATGTCTTTTGTTACTGTTCAGTTGCTAAGTTGTGTCCAACTCTTTGCAACCCCACAGACTACAGCAGTCCAGGCTTCCCTGTCCTTCACTATCTTCCAGAGTTTGCCATGAGTCCACTGCCATGTCCTTTGAGTCGATAATGCCATCCAACCATCTCCTCCTCTGTTGCCCGCTTCAACTCCTGTCCTCAGTCTTTCCCAGCATCAGGATCTTTTCCAATGAGTCAGCTGTTTAGCATCAGGTGGCCAAAGTATTGGAGATTCAACTTCAGTGTCAGTCCTTCCAATGAATATTCAGGGTTGATTTCCTTTAGGATTGATTGGTTTTATCTTCTTGCAGTCAAAGGGACTCTCAAGAGTCTTCTCCAGCACCACAATTCGAAAGCATCAATTCTTTGGTGTTCAACCTTCTTTACAGTCCAACTCTCAAGTCTATACATTACCAGTGCAAAACCATAGCTTTGCCTATACAGAACTTTGTTGGCAAAGGTTCATATAGTCAAAGCATATGTCATTAGAAAACTTCTCATTAAAACAATTAAATACCACTACCATACCTATTAGAATGACCAAAGTCAAAGTACTGTCATTACCAAATGCTGGGGAGGAGGTAGGGCAGCAGGAGCTTTCAATCATTGCCTATGGGAATGCAAAATGGTAAGTCACTTTGGAAGAGTTTGGCAGCTCCTTATAAAATTAAACATTCCCATACCATACCATCCAGCAGTTGCACTCCTTGGTATTTACTCAAATAATTTGAAAATTTAGGTCCACACAGAAACCTGCACATGAACGTTTATAACAACTTTATTCATAATTGCCCAAACTTTGAAGTAACCAAGATGCCCTTCAAAATGTCAATGGATAAACAACATTTGTATATCCAGACAGTGGAATATTATTCAGCAATAAAAACATATGAGCTATGAAGCCACAGAAAGACATGGAGTAGTCTTAAATGCTTATTGCTAAGTGAGAAAAACCAATCTGAAAAGGCTACATACTATGTAATTTCAATTAAATGATACCCTTGAAAGGGAGAAACTATGGAAACAGTAAAAACATCAATGGTTGCCAGGAGAGGAAAGGGATGAATAAGTGGAATACAGGGGATTTTTAGGAAAGTGAAACTATTCTCTGTGAAATTGTAATGGTGGATTCTTGACATGCTGTGTTTGTCAAAACCCATAGAATTTACAATGCAATGAAGGAATCCTAATGTAAACTGTGGACTTTAGTTAATAATAATGTATCAATCTTAATTCATCCATTGTAACAAATGGGGGATCTGCAAGAAGATACCCAGAAAAGGATATATATGGGAATTCTTGCTTATTTTTTCTGTAAACCGAAAACTCTGTTAAAAAAAAAAAAAGTGTGACTCTCATAGCCAAAAGGAACTTAAGGAAATATGTACCTAAATGTAATGTGGTATCCTGAAGCAGAAACAGGATATTAAGAAAAAAGTAAGAATATGAATAAAGTATCAGTTCAGTTCAGTTCAGTTCAGTTGCTCAGTCATGTCCAACTCTTTGCAACCCCATGAATCGCAGCATGCCAGGCCTCCCTGTCCATCACCAACTCCCAGAGTTTACTTAAACCCATGTCCATTGAGTCGGTGATGCCATCCAACCATCTCATCCTCTGTCGTCCCCTTCTCCTCCTGCCCCCAATCCCTCCCAGCATCAGGGTCTTTTCCAATAAATCAACTCTTCGCATGAGGTGGCCAAAGTACTGGAGTTTCAGCTTCAGCATCAGTCCTTCCAATGAACACCCAGGACTGATCTCCTTTAGGATGGAATGGTTGGATCTCCTTGCAGTCAAGAGACCTTCAAGAGTCTTCTCCAACACCATAGTTCAAAAACATCAATTTTTCAGCGCTCAGCTTTCTTCACAGTCCAACTCTCACATCCATACATGGCCACTGGAAAAACCGTAGCCTTGACTAGATAGAACTTTGTTGGCAAAGTAATGTCTCTGCTTTTAATATGCTATCTAGGTTGGTCATAACTTTCCTTCCAAGGAGTAAGCGTCTTTTAATTTCATGGCTGCAATCACCATCTGCAATAAAGTATAGACTTTCGTTAATAATAAGGTATCAATATTGACTCATTAATTGTGACAAGTGTACCACCCTAATAAAAGATCCCATAGGTATTGGTATATATGAACTCTCTGTACCATCTCTGCAATTTTTTGTAAATCTAAAAAATTTCTAAAATAAGTTTATTGAAGAAAAATATTTATGGGTCATATACTCTGCTGCTGCTGCTGCTGCTGCTAAGTCGCTTCAGTCGTGTCCGACTCTATGTGACCCCATAGACGGCAGGCCACCAGGCTCCCCCATCCCCGGGATTCTCCAGGCAAGAACACTGGAGTGAGTTGCCATTTCCTTCTCCAATGCATGAAAGTGAAAAGTGAAAGTAAAGTCGCTCAGTCATGTCCGACTCTTTGAGACCCCATGGACTGCAGCCTACCAGGCTCCTCCGTTCATGAGATTTTCCAGGCAAGAGTACTGGAGTTGCCATTGCCTTCTCCACATATACTCTGAGTCAGGAACAATGCTTAGAAACATCAAAAGGAACATAATAGATTTCATGCATAAATGTAAAGTTACGGAAATCATATGTTTAAATTAAAAAATATATTATCATCGAACATTTGGGTATTAATTAGGAGGCCGTGTACAAGATTAAAGTCATTCATGTGCGGATGTATGTGCTGTCAGAACAAACTGAAAATGTTTTTCATTTTAATCTAACCACACTACTTGTTAAGTTCAAAGGTTCCATGTAATTGTTATGCTCTAATCTCTTGTTTTGGTTCATATTAAAATTTACATAAGTAGCAAGTTGTTCCTACTATCTGCTATGACAGGACTATATATTATTTAAATTTACCTTCCCCGGTGGTTAGAGATACGCACTGCCTGCAAATACCAATAGCAACTGACATTCTTAGGAATTTCACAGTTTAGCAGCTAAGTTGCCTCTGTATATACATATTCTTATACCTCATGCTAAGCCCACATATCCTATACATTATTAAAAATAGTTCCCCTCAAAGACTGACTTGCTTTTGCTTCACAATCTGTGATAAAATATTTGAGATTAGTTTTTCTAGGCTCAATGAAAATGCCATGTTTTCTCTCAACTTCATAACTCATTCTTCATGCAAAAGACAAATCTTGCCCCTGCAGCCCTATTGATCCAGGTGGCCCTTTTGGTTAGGAGTAAAGCCTCTTTAATTACTTTGGCTGACTTTCATTTTTTACAAAGTCTTAGGCACATTAACTGTCGCGCTGCAGTGTTCTCATTTGTCTTAAATTTAAATGCACCTTGGTCTCCGGAGATTGATTGACTGTCTATATTCTTGAGAAACCACCTCCTGCCCCAGTCTGTATTAACTCTGCGTAGCTTAGAAATCCGAAAGAGCCATCTCTCAGCTTCTCCTAAGGTTTGATAACCTCTTCCCTTTCCTTCACCAGAGGTGTTTTGACCTTTAATTAAAAGGAAAATTTGTTGTCTTCCTTTCAGAAGACAGCAAATAATGAACTCATTAAAATGAGGTTAGTGTTCAGGCCTTAGAGCAAGAGTTGAAGTCTCATTAGCAGCTAACAGCGCAGAACACAGCACATAAATAAGCCTAATATGGCACAGCAAAATGCCTCAGTGCACTAAATTTGAGCAGAATCAAATGTTTACCATCAGTGATGTCTAGGGCATGAAGTTTTAATGCACTTAATAAAGGAAAGCAAATTGCTTCCTATTAGCCTTGAAATGTTACCACAGAAATTGCCCCAAAAAGTATATTATGTAAATGTAGGATATGTTAGTAATTAACAAAGATATTGTAGAAAAATACCTGTCTTACATAATAGAGGCAGCAATTAGAAAGAATAAAGATGGCTCACAATCTCTAAAGGTAATTCTAGAGATTAATGTAAAATAATGCATGATGTGAGAGTAAGATTTTTTTAAGAGGCTTTATCTCATTCATGGCCCAAGGTGAGAGATATTTGCAATGTCAAACTAGAGAGCTGGTTAATAAAATGAAACATTTCTGTAGTTGATTAAATATATTTTAAGAAAGAGATTCTTTAAGAACTTATTTTAAAGAGTTAACTACACTGAATTTAAGGAAGTTAAGAAGAATTGTTTCAACAAATTCTAATATTTGGTTTTTTCTTATAATGCTAAATGAGTCATAATTAGTAAAATAAAATTAAGTTTTATTGAGTTTTATTTCAACAGTTCAGAGAATGGAATGAAAGTATAAATCCTGTTTAATATCTGTTATCTCTGCCACAATATTTACATAGAATGGTAATGATATGCTTTTCAGTTTACATTGTTTCAGATTCTTATATAAAGCTAGTTAAATATGTTTACATATATTTTCTCTGTTTTTTTTTTTTTTTTTGTCCTTTGGGGGTTTTTTCTTATATTTTAATTTTGCTTTCAGAGATAAAGAAATTTATTACAGCAGGAAGAGTGAACATCTGCATATTTGTACCTTATATTTTTACATAGAAAATTTTTTTTATTCTGCAACATTTCTTAATTTACTTTTTTCAAATAAGAGGATAACTGCTTTATAACATGTGTTGGTTTCTA
Organism: Cervus elaphus; assembly: GCF_910594005.1. Lineage (NCBI taxonomy): Eukaryota > Metazoa > Chordata > Mammalia > Artiodactyla > Cervidae > Cervus > Cervus elaphus. The sequence goes on from NC_057831.1 coordinate 12,852,323, forward strand.
CCATACAACCATGCGAATCAGTCATGACTACATATATACATATATTTCCCATCCTTCCCGAGCCTCCCTCACCCCCACCCCCATCCCACCCATCCCGGCCATCACAGAGCCCCAGGCTGAACCCCGCGTGCAATGCAGCAGCTTCCCACGAGCTCTCTGTTTTACACGTGCGTGCGTGCTAAGTTGCCTCAGTCATGCTGGCCTCTTCACGACCCTGTGGACTATAGCCCACCAGGTTCCTCTGTCCGTAGGATTTTCCAGGCAAGAATACTAGAATGGATTGTCATGCCCTCCCCCAGGGGATCTTCCCAACCAGGGATCTAACTGTGTCTCTTGTGTCTCCAGCATTGGCAGGCAGGTTCTTTACTACCAGCGCCAACTGGGAAGCCCTCAATTAACCTTTTCAATTTGTCCCACCCTCTCCTCCTCCCACTGTGTCTATGAATCTGTTCTCTACATCTGCGTCTCTAACATGTATCTAATATTCTTTTTAAAAAAATCCTTAGAGCAGTATTTTTACCTTATAATTCATTCCAACTATTTTTCCCAAAATATTTGGAAAAAAGCTTGCTTTCAGTCTATACTTTTTGAGCTCTCATGAAAACACAAAGGGAAAAAAAATGTCGTTTAACAACAACAACAAAATAATAGATTAGGAACACCTGCTTTCTGTAGATAAAGCCAGTTCACGAAATGATACTCTGGGGATGTTGAAGAGATACTTCACTACCGGAGAATAAATGTGGTTGGTAATTTCCAGTGTTCATCTGATAACACAAAATAGGGGAACAAATGCAGCAGTCATCATGCACCACATCCAATTCTCTAATGACCTGTATTCTATTCATCTGATATTTAAAGTCCTAAATATCTTCAAACTATATCCCAAATCTGAACCACTTCCCTCTTACATGACCACCAACTCCGATACACTTATTTCTCAATGAGCATAGTTCTTTCTTCTAAATGTCTTCTTCTTCCATACATGTCTTCCTTGATGCAGTTAATTCTTCGTACAATAACCAGATTTTAAGATGTGATGAACATGATATCTCTGCTTGATCAAAATTCCCCAGTGGCTTCTCAGTACTGTCATCCTCCTGCACCGTTAGTTCATTGCTTACTATCTGTTTCACCCACTTGAATATGTACTCGTAAAGAAAGGACTTTGTTTTGTTCAAAAGCCAAATCTCTAGTATGTATGACAGCTGGAATATATTAGCTACTCAAATATTTCTTAATATATAAATACAATAACATATTTCACTTATTTAAGAGTCCTTCTCAAAATTAAATTACAGACAAATTCCTTATAAAAATATACTGTGAAAGGTGGATAATGTCAATCATAGAACTTTAAAGAATATCATTTACATAAAGATATTTTGAATGTTGCCTTCTTTTGTTGGAAAACGAGAACTGGACAGAAAATGTTGCCATTAATATATTTTTGTTTTTGTCAGTCTCCTTTATGAATACCTCACTAGCTTTCCTTTATTTACTGAGAAGTGGAGTTGGTAGACTAGTAGGTGTTTATCAGATGATGTCAAGACTGTTTTGTTAAGAATCTGAATTGTAATTAGACTTTAAATAGAATTGAGCTTGAGGATGTGACAACATCTCACAGGAGCTTTCCATTTTCAAAACCCTTAAGTTTTGTCAGAGGAGGGAGAGACCTGCTAAAAGATGATTTGTCTACCAACACAGGAAATATCCACCTTAAAATAGTAATACCATGAATTCTGATACACTTAAGTTATAAACAAATCTATGTAGATAATGACATGTGTATTTCACACTTATTTAAAAAAACAAAACACAGATATATCTTTTCCTTGCTGGCATTATATTGAGAAGATTCTACTACATATGAATTTAAACAATAAAGGAGATTTAATGCCTCAAATGTATATAACTTGACGCATGACTTGATACTTAGCTTTTGGAAATGATTTTTTGACATGCATTTAAAAATGTATGTATCTGAATGTGTATTTGCAAAATATTAACCTATGTAGTATATGAAAGCTTTCCAAACATTTATGGAATTGATCATGCAAATTTTAACTAATCTAGATTTATTCAGATGTGGTAAAATAACATGAAAATAAAATACAGAAATGCTTTCACCCAGAGACTATTTACTTATTTGCATAATTTTTAAAGGGGCACATTATATTAGCAAGACCTAGGAGACTGCTTTGAAGATAGAAGTGGTTTGATAAATGCTTGCTGAAGTACAGTTACTTATAAAGTTTTTGGTATTTCCTTAAATCTATTTGCTGGCTACAGATAGATGTGTTTTATTTACAAATAATTTTTTCTCATTTCACCTGTTCAAATAAGCTAACTACTGAATTTATGCTATTACAATGAATGAATGAAAGACTAACTCTAGGTTCAATTCTATTATCAGCAGTAATCTTTTATTGCTTGTTTTCTAAGCCATCAAGGGAATGTCCTTGAATTTTTTAATTTGACATTTCTGTCCTTTTATCCAAAAATGTCAATATTCTGAAATAATGATGCTTTTTAAAAGTTAAGCGAATAAGTTGTCATGCACTACCTTAAAAGAGTAGACCCTAATAATAAATAATAAATTTGCTAATAAATGTAGTGGGTTTATTAATCTATTAGCTAAACTATGTATTCTAAAATAGATATCCTTATTCAGAAAGACAGTGAGAGTCTATTTTCTTGGGCTCTAGAATCACTGCAGGTGTGACTGCAGCCATGAAATTAAAAGATGCTTACTCCTTGGGGGGAAAGCTATGACCAACCTAGATAGCACATTAAAAAGTATAGACATCACTTTGCTGACAAAGGTCCATATAGTCAAACTATGGTTTTTCTAGTGGTCATGTGTAGATGTGAGAACTGGGTCATAAAGAAGGCTGAGTGCTGAAGAATGGATGCTTTTGAACTGTGGTGTTGGAGAAGACTCTTGAGAGTCTCTTGGACTGCAAAGAGATCCAACCAGTCCATCCTGAAGGAGATCAGTCTTGGGTGTTCATTGGAAGGACTGATGTTGAAGCTGAAACTCTAATACTTTGGCCACCTGATGCGAAGAGCTGACTCATTTGAAAAGACCCTGATGCTGGGAAAGATTGAGGGCAGGAGGAGAAGGGGATGACAGAGGATGAGATAGTTGGATGGCATTACCCACTTGGTGGACATTAATTTGTGCAAGCTCCAGGAGCTGGCAATCGACAGGGAAGCCTGACGTGCTGTAGTCCATGGGGCCACGAAGAGTCGGATATGACTGAGTGACTGAACTGACTATTCAAAAAGAAAACAAATATATTTACTGTGGGACATAAAAAATATGTGTGTGTATATATATTTCACATGCCACCTAATCTACATGTTATACAATTTTTTGGTAGTGAATAAAGTCAATGATTTATCTTTGTTCAAATCATTCACAGCATATCAATCTGCTGAATCATTACTACACACAACTATTTTCACCTTTAAAATCTTACTTTGCCCAGTGGTTACTTCAGTTGAGAAGATTAGTTCTTTTTAAATTAATAACAGAAAGTCAATAAAAATTTAAAATGTATAATTTGTAGTTTTCAAGTACAGTCTTAATGAAATAACTCTAGAAATAGGAGAAGCTTGATACTGGAAAGACATACTGATTTTCACTGGAAGTTTATTTATATTTTGAATAGAGAACAACTGAGTGAAATCACAGGGAAGATGAGGAGAGACTATACCTTTCTAAGAAAAAGTGGATAAAAACCTGCAGACAACTTGATGCTCTTAGTAATGTATCCCTTGCTCCTGTGGGACATGAATGATGGAAATTGACAAGGAAGTTATTTTTTTGTTTGTTTTTTATTTTGAATGAAATGTCTGCAGAGACAAAAATGATTGTTTCCAGGAAATTTTTAGGAAAATTATTATAGGACCAACATGTCTGCCAAAGCTGTGGCAGAAATCTCTGAAGCCTGTCTCCAAGACAGAGTTACCAAGTTCAGATGTTTCCAAGGTGCATCCATGAAAGAATGGGGAGTTATATAAAAATGAGAATAGAAAGTACACCTTCTGTGTTCAAGAAACACTTGGAAATTGTTACAATTTTTAATGAAAGAATGATATAATATGGCTAATAAGTGAATACCTTGCAAGTGGTCAAGCAGATGGCCAGAGTGAACATTGCCATTTTAGGAATTAATGAACTAAAATGGTTCGAAATGGCACATTTAATTCAGATGACCATTATATTTACTACTGTGGGCAAGAATCCCTTAGAAGAAATGGAGTAGCCCCCATAGTCATCAAAAGAGTCTGAAATGCAGTACATGGGTGCAGTCTCAAAGATGATAGAGTGATTTCAGTTCGTTTCCAAGGCAATACATTCAAAATCTCAGTAATCTTGCAGCAAGATGGAGAAGCTCTACACCTTTCAGCAAAAACAAGAACTGGGGCTGATTGTGGCTCAGATCATGAGCTCCTTATTGCAAAATTCAAACTTAAATTGAAGAAAGAATGGCCACTAGGCCATTCAGATACGACCTAAATCAAGTCCCTTGTGATTATACAGTGAAAGTGATTAATAGATTCAAGGGATTAGATCTGGTAGACAGAGTGTCTGAAAAAAACTATGAACAAAGGTTTGTAACATTGTACAGAAGGTGGTAACCAACCCATCCTCAAGAAAAAGAAATGCAAGAAAGCAAAGTGGCTATCTTAGGAGGCTTTACAAATAAATGAGAAAAGAAGAGAAATGAGAGGATAACCACTGTGGTGTGATAACTCACCTAGAGTCAGGCATCCTAGAATGTGAAATTAAGTGGGCCTTAGGAAGCATTACTGCGAATAAAGCTACTGGAGGTGATGCAATTCCAGCCGAGCTATTTAAAATACTAAAATATGATGCTGTTAAAGTGCTGCACACAATACATCAGCAAATTTAGAAAATTCGGCAGTGGCCACAGAACTCTAAAAGGTCAGTGTTCATTCCAATCCCATAGAAGGGAAATGCCAAAGAGTCTTCAAACTACCATACAGTTGTGCTCATTTCGCATGCTAGTAAGGTTATGCTCAAAATCCTTCAAGCTAGGCTTCAGTAGTATGTGAACTGAGAACTTCCAGATATACAAGCTGGATCTAGAAAAGGCAGAAGAACCAGAGATCATATTGCCAACATTTGTTGGATCATAGAAAAAGCAAGAGAATTGCAGAAAAAATCTGCTTCCTTGACTACACTAAAGTCTTTGACTGTGTGGATCACAACAACCTGTGAAAAATTCTTAGAGATGGGAATACCAGATTACCTTACCTGTCTTCTGAAAAACCTGTAGGCAGATCAAGAAGCAACAGTTAGAACTGGACATGGAACAATGGACTGATTCCAAATTGGGGAAGGAGTACGTCAAGGCTGGGTACTGTCACTCTGCTTGTTAACCTCTATTCAGAGTGAAGTGAAGTGAAAGTCGCTCAGTCATGTCTGACTCTTTGCAGCCCCATGGACTGCCCATGGAATTCTCTAGGCCAGAATACTGGAGTGGGTAGCCTTTTCCTTCTCCAGGGGATCTTCCAAACCCAGGGATCAAACCCAGGTCTCCTGCATTGCAGGCAGATTCTTTACCAGCTGAGCCACAAGGGAAGCCCAAGAACACTGGAGTGGGTAGCCTATCCCTTCTCCAGAGATCTTCCTGACCCAGGAATCGAACCAGGGTCTCCCACATTGCAGGCAGACCCTTTACCAATTGAGCTATCAGGGAAGCCCTTCTATTCACAGCATACCATGCCAAATGCAAGGCTGGGTGAATCACAAGCTGGAATCAAGATTGCCAGGAGAAATATCACCAATGTCAGATATGCAAAAGATACCACTCTAATGACAGAATGTGAAGAAGAACTAAAGGGCTTCTTGGTGAGGTTGAGAGAGGTTAGTGAGAAAGCTGACTTGAAACTCAACATTCAAAAAAACTAAGATCATGACATTGGTCCTACCACTTCCTGGCAAATAGATGGGGAAAAACTGGACTCGGTGACAGATTTTATTTTCTTGGGCTCCAAAATCACAATGGGTGGTGACTGCTGCCATGAATTTAAAAGGTGCTTGCTCCTTGGAAGGAAAGCTATGACAAACCCAGACAGTGTATTAAAAATCACAGCCATTACTTACCAAAAAAAGTCCTCATAGTCAAAGCTATGGTTTTTCTAGTAGTCATGTACAAATGTGAGCGTTGGACCACAAAGAAGACTGAGAATTGAAGAACTGATGCTTTTGAACTGTGGTGCTAGAGAAGCCTCTTGAGGGGACAGCAAGGAGATCAAACGAGTCAGTCTTAAAGGATATCAACATTGAATATTCATTGGAAGGACTGATGCTGAAGCTCCAATATTCTGGCCACCTAGTGTCAAGAGCCTACTCATTGGAAAAGACCCTGATGCTGGAAAAGATTGAAGTCAGGAGGTGAAAGGGGTGACAGAAGATGAGATGTTTAGATGGCATCACCAACTCAATGCACATGAGTTTGAGCAAACTTCGAGAGATAGTGAAGGACAGAGGAGCCTGGAGTACTGCAGTCCATGGGTCGCAAAGAGTTGAACACAACATAGTGACTGAACAACAAAAGGGAATACCTTGGCGTTGAAGAAATTTCCAATTGCATGTGAGAAGAGAATATTTCTGGAAATGAAATTAGGTAAGTCAGTGACAATACCAGCCAACAATTACTGAATATCTGTATTGTGCCAAGAACTGTTATAAGCCCTCAAACTTGCACTGAATGACGAGAAATTAAAGAATTCGAAATGGAGATTGTGAACAAAGACAGAGCATGATTCCTAAGGAAGAATGCCAGTATCTGACCTTGATTAAGACAACTGCTTCAGAGACTTTCATTTTTAAGGCCTAAAATATAAAATGAGAATTTTGATCTTGAAATAAAACATAATTTTGGTAATGAAAACAAATTAATCGTTGATTTTAGCCATTTTTTATCAAGATGCTCCAAGAAGTAACATCATATTTATCAAAAGGGTAATTGTTATTTCTAAGTATATTTCCACAGTTTCATAATACTAAGAAATTGATTTTGTTCTGAGGCTCTTATGGGATAACAAGTCCTGAAGTAAAGGAAAAGAACTCTTCTTCTACAGAATGCATGCAGATAGTTAATGCAATTATATAACTGAGTACATGTGCAGAACACATTTCTTATAAAATCACAGCTATTTATTATATTTTGCAACTTGCTTTGGATACTAAATAGGAAACTATGTTTGATCAGGCTATCATGACCCCAGGAAACACCTCTACCTCCAAAGTATTAACCACCTGTCTAATGTTTTTTCCTAAGACTGTAGCTTAAAATTAGGCAGGTAGGAGTGTGCATTGCTGGCAAATAGTTTGGGGGGAAAGCTAAGATAAGTCAGGTACAAAATGTTTCCTACTATAGTCTTTAGCATGTTAATGTGAATTGAGAACTTCCCAAGAGATATAGCTTCCCAGGTGGTGTTTGTGGTAAAGAAACCCACTTGCCAATGCAGGTAGATGTGGCTTCAATCTCTGGGTTGGGAAGATTTCCCTTGAGGAAGGCACAGCAACCCTCTCCAGTATTCTTCCCTGGAGAATCCCATGGATAGAGGAGCCTGGTGGACTACAGCCCATAGGGTCTCAAACAGTTGGACTTGACTGAAGCAACTTAGCATGCAAGAGATATATAATAGAGTGTTTCCCAAACATTTTGAATGTGGAATTACCTTTCATGGAATTATTAAATTTTACAGACCTAGTGACACACAGCTCACTGTTTGGAAATGTGTAATCAGGAACTCTTGTTTCAGTGCAGACATAGCAGGACAAAGCATTTCTATCAGATAGGCTCTCCAACACAGAAGTCAGGATTATGCAGGGTGATTCAGATTACATATTAAAATTTCAAACTAACACAGAGAGAATTGGGGTCCAGTTTTGAATCTCTGGAAATATTCTGAGTTCTAAACGACTTTGGTCCCATCCTCACCTGAAAAATTGTCTGACATTGTTTTATTGTTTATGTGTATGTTTCTCTCAGCTCTCTGATTCCTTAGATTCCTGAAGCTGTCTTTCAGTCATTGGGCTTACAATGACCAGTTTCATTCTACATCCCCAAAGTAGTCCTAATATAAAATAGTTCTGTCTCACTATTCTTTTATCATTTACTTAAACACTTCAGCCTAGTGCAAATGAGACAATTATTCTTGTCATTACTCTATAAAATCCTTTGAAATAATCATACTACATGAATCATGTATTCTGTTATACATATATCTTTGTACAACTCAAAAAATTCTTATAGGCCATTATGGAGACTTAGGACCAAAGCATATGGAAAAAATTAAATAATATAATTGAAGGGGAGACTTAAAAGCACTAATAAAGGAAAAACCCAGAAGTTCAAGAGATAATATCTTATGGGTCTTACGAGTGCATATTTGATTTGAATTTATTTATTTGATTCAAAATCCCAATCAATTACGTAGAACATGAAAGATATGAAACAGAAACACAGAGAATAGAGCATCCTCACGGTCTAAGATGACCTTTGTGGACTGAACCCGAGGATAGTGTTGAAGAGAAACTGGGGCAGTATTTCACCAACTTTATTAAATTTTTCTGATTCCAGGGAGACAACCAGAGGACTAATAAAAAAGCAGAAGCAGAAATTTATTTCATATACTTTCAGATTGGACTGAAGTCGGTGCCTTAGAATCCTGTGGACACAGATATACCAGATACCAATGACATTCCCCCGATGATCAAAGTATAGGGCACAAGAGAAATTCAACCACAGTCACTGGAAAGGGAGTGAAAGACACATGGAGTGCTTTGCTGATACAATCAAATAAAGTCTACAATACTCTAAATGCACTTCAAGTTTAATGATTTATATCACCTTCATTGTGTTCTTTGATAATCAAACAGAAAATGCAAACTCTCCACATACATGATGTGAATTAATATTATTTTACAAGGTCAAACCAGTTTTCAAATTTTTCCTTCCCTTTGCCTGTATCTTTTAATCAGTATCAATGTTTAACCTTCTGGTATCCAAAAAGCATTCCTGGTATGTTGAGACCACTCCCCTACTAATACATACACGTCCTTTGCATATTGGTACCTATATGCTATGTGTATTTGAAAGTAATGATGACATAGGACTTTAAACTTTAAACTCTGTTTTTCATACTAGGGATGGTTGGGGAAGAAATATGTAGTGTAGCCATGGAATTATTGATTTTTCCCTCAAAACTTTTCTCAAATTTTCCCTCACCTCACTGAATGTCAGAAAGCTGAATCATTAATGAAATCACTCCACTTTACTTCCCACATCAGCTTATCAATATTTATACTTTTACTTCTTTCCATACCCAGTACCACCAGTAGAAGTCATGCCTTTATTCTCTGTTACTTGAACTACTGCAAAGCCTTCTGAATGATTTCCCTATTTTCTTTACAGTTTTCCTATGATTCCTTCACAGCCAAGAGCCAGGGGAACCAATTTAAACTGTAAGTCATATGCTAGGTGAGGTGAATTAGAGTGTGTATTAATAAATAACAATAATTAATTAATAAATGATAAAAATATAGGTCCTCTGTTGTAGTTTCAACAATAGCATATACTATATTAGCATCTTATAATAATATAACAATAGCACATAATATGTAACATTAAAAAAACTAAGATTATGGCATCTGGTCCCATCAATTCATGGCAAATAGATGGGGAAACAATGGAAATAGTGGCAGATTTTATTTTCTTGGGCTCCAAAATCACTGCAGACAGTGACTGCAGCCGTAACATTAAAAGAAGCTTGCTCCTTGGAAGGAAAGCTATGTCCAACCTAGACAGCACATTAAAAAGTGTAGACATCATTTTGCTGACAAAGGTCCATATAGTCAAGCTATGATTTTTCCAGTAGTCATGTGCAGATGTGAGAGCTGGGTCATAAAGAAGGCTGAGTGCTGAAGAACTGATGCTTTTGAACTATGGAGTTGGAGAAACCTCTTGAGAGTCCCTTGGACTGAAAGGAGATCAAGCCTGTCAATCCTAAAGGAAATCAGTCCTGAATATTCACTGGAAGGACTGATGCTGAAGCTGAAACTCCCAATACTTTGGCCACCTCATGCAAAGAACTGACTTATTGGAAAAGACTCTGATGCTGGGAAAGATTGAGGGCAAGAGAAGAAAGGGATGACAGAGGATGAGATGGTTGGATGGCATCACCCACTCAGTGGACATTAGTTTGAGAAAACTCTGGGAGATAGTGAAGGACAGGGAAGCCTGACATGCTGCATGCAGTTCATGGGGTTGAAAAGAGTGGGGCATGACTTAGCTACTGAACAACAATAATAATTGTTTTAACATTAACAATAAAAAATTCAATTAAATAATTATTTGATTGATGTACCATGTGTTTGTGTGTCTAAAAAGAGTGATAACAATATACAAAGTAGTTTTGTCTGTCAGACACTTTCTGTCTCCACAACCTGAGGTAGCTTATTTAGGCTCTTTGCAACTTCTTTCCCCACTTGTAAAATAGGGCTATTAAAGGGATCATGGAGAGACTTGAAGAGATATTTCAAGTGGAGTGCTTCTAATAGTGCCTGACAGTACCTTACACTTAGTAAGTGCTCAATTATGCTAGATAGTATTGTCACCATTCTCCACTGTGTCCTTAGTATCTAGAAGAATGCCTAAAACAAGAATCAGGGGTCCAATATCAATACTGTTTGAATGGACACATGAGTGAAAAACAGCACAAGGAGGTAGAGAGCCAGAGCTCCAGATTCCTGGCTTCGTGGAGACTTAAGTAAAAGAAGCTAGATAGCAGTGGAACACTTAGATGGTGGGCAGAGAGCAAGAGGATAACTGCTCTGAAACACTATGGTGTTTTTCTACCTGGCCAGTTGTGCTTCAAATTGATTCTGACCTCAGCAGAAGGACCCCCAAGTCCCAAACCTTTCTCCCCATAAGAAACCCCCACATCTCTTCACTATCATCAGAAGACTGCATTCATTCTTCCTTGATTAACTCACCCATTCCACAATCAGAGCTAATCTGCCCCACATAAAATTATTTAGAAGATTCAGCACATTGGTATGATATTTTGTCACAACTTAAATTATGTCAGACAGTTTCCTCTTTGACTAGCAGTAGGGTTTATCAGGAAAAGGAAGAGAATAGATTTCTGAAGGAATGGAGATTTTTCTTAAGGGGAAAAGAGATGAGCAAGAACAGAGGCACAAACCATCAATGACAAACTTCAAAAGCTTCATATTTTAACCCCGGGTCAGACCTATCCGTCTTCATTTGTACGTTGACAAATCGTCTCTGCACAAAAGTTCATGAAATTCTGAGTCTGTTTCAACCTGGGTGGCCATACAGACTTACTCTAGTGAGACCTGAAGTTAAAGTCAGATCAAATGTTTAGGCAAACATGCTCAATTTTGGCACTCTTGCTTTGTTACCTGATTGGACCATTTAAACTTTCCATGAAGCATTTTTTTCCCTACTTGGAAAATAGTATAGATGTAACCTCTTCTGATTCCCATATCAAGAGCTTATAAGGATAAATGTGCTTGGTTGTTCAGTTGTGTCTGACTTTGTGACCCCCTGGTCTGTAGCCCACCAGGCTCTTCTGTCCATGGAATACAAGCAAGAATACTGGAGTGGGTTGCCATTTCCTACTCCAGGGGATCTTCCCAGCCAAGGAACTGAACCCATGTCTCTTGCATCTCCTGCAAGCTGATTCTTTACCACTGCGACATCTGGGAAGCCCTGGAAGGATAAATAGGATACCATCTTGAATTATTGAATGTAGTAAAAGACTGTCCAAGGAAGACAAAAACTATCACCCTTTGGTGTTTGATTTGAAATTCTGGAAGTGTAAGCTTTTACCAAAGTATGTATATAGTCATGACTTATTAATTATGCACACATAGGGAAAGGGTTAGGCTGATGGTAAACAATCTGAATGTCAGGATGGCTTAAAATGTATGCAGTATACCTTGAAATTAATACAAACAGTGCACTAGCAATATTTCCTGAAGTTCCTTGATGGCTATAATCTCCAGTGTGAAGTTATAAGAATCACCATCATAAATACAGATTCCTAGGCTCCATCCTATTCTGCAATTCAGAATACCCAGAAAATGGACTTGGAAAGAGCATCTTGGTGATTCATTTCATTTCTTACGGGTAAGCTGGAAACAACTGCTTGAGCTTCCTTAAGAACCAGCAGGGGTCTATAATGAAATGCATGTCCTTGAGTCCCATCATAGCCAGATTAAATCAATAATTCTTCAAGTGGGTGCACAGAATTGACAATTTTAGCAGTCTCCTCTAGAAAATATTATGTGTGATGAAGTTTGAAAAACATTGCTCTCTTCAGTATTTTGCAGTAAGACAAAGTTGTACTTGCTTTATTAAACACTGAGGAACTCTTTAGAAGAATATTAAATGAATGCAAGTATGTTTATTAAAATAATGAATTTTTGCTTTTACTTAAATAAGTTATATATTTATTTTCTTTAGTATCCAAATGACTTAGTGAGTCCTTCATGGATAATGCAAGGAAAACCTTTAAAGCAATTTATATATATTTTTATGACTTATAAACTATTAAATAAAATAAAGTTTATTATCCAAATGTTTAATATATTTTATTTTGCATATATTTTTAAAAGTTAATCAAATTTGCCCACAAAGTATTTTGATAAAATTAATATATATAAATCTACATATTATTTCCTATACTTTATTATTTGATTTTTATTTCAAATTGAGACATATTATTTCTAGCCCATTAACAAGTTTTTCTAAAATAAGGTGGGTTTTTTTTGCTTTACTCTATTTTATTTATTCATAATTTTATATTTTTATTTTTCCTGTTTGATATTTCCTGACATTTTACATTTTTTCTGTATTTTAATCCTTTATTTTTCTACATTTTTTCTTTAATTTTCATGATTCAATGCTTTTTTATTTTACATTTATTTCTGACTTTTATTTTTTTAAGTTATATCTATTTTATGCATATTAATTTATTTGTTCTTTTTTTTTTTTTACCATTGAAAGACATGGAACCATTCTTTCCTTGAATTTTTAAACTCAAAGAACATTTAGTTACAATGAAGTAGGAAATTTTGAGTCTTTTAGAATTTTCTTCTTTTTATTCATTTGTTTTGTTTTTGCTTATAGAAATTGTTATTTTACTCCAAATTAATCAAGATTACATAGTGGGAGGTTGTAACTAGACAACTCTAATTCTTTTAAAAATGGAAAGGTCTGTCAGATTCTTCATATAGCTAATTAGCTCCAGTGGAAGAAAACCCATCTGCTCTTGCCTGTGAGAGCCTGTCTTACTACACAATTTACAATTTAAGATTATAAGCCATCCATGTTATAAATGTGTTGGTGAAATACAGAATCCTATCTATATCATGTAATGGTATGGCCTGTGAGCCATTTTTATCATTTTACCATCAGAAAAAAATGTTAGCAATAAAAATAAATGAAACTAGCTCAGTAGGTTGCTGTATTTAATATGGCTTTTTATTACATTTTAAATGTCTTCCACATATATGAAAATATATTTAGCAACATGGCATATGTAAAATGAGCAGTAAAGGAAAATGATGCAAGTCTTAAGAAAAACAATTTAGGATGTTGCTTTGGGAGATGAGAAAAGGAAAAGCCTTAAGGCATCAGGGAAGACTTCATACAAATAGGTGATGTTTGGGCCAAGCTTTACAAATGGGGAAGGCTGAAAAGTGGGATGAGGAACAGCTAGACACTTTTCAGGACCACAAAACAAACAAACAAACAAACAAACAAACAAAAAAACAGAAAAGACATGGAAAAATGTAGAAGATGAGGAATAATACAGAGGACAGCATGATTTACAGGTGGCTTAACCATGGAGACACCACCGATACCTACCATGTGGTAAGAGATTGCCATATTAAGTAGTCATCAACAGCATTTTTCAAGATTTTATGATGTACCAGGCACTTAGCTAAGCACTTTGTATGCCTTATACAATGTAATCTTCACAATAATTGTGTGAAACAAGTGTTAAGCAGGATCCCATTTCACAGATAAGGGAAAAGATAATAAAAAGTGAAATGACCAACAAAGCTGAGTCCCTAACTGAATGGCTTCCCTGACCGCAAGGGTGAAGTGCATTGCTGTCTTTGGGATGTTGGCATGACGGCACAGTGTGGAATAGAGGAAGGTGGGAACACCGTTAGCAGCCTGTAGTGTTTTAAAGCCAAGAAAAAGACATATAGGTCTGCCTAAAGTTGGCGGCACACTGACTGGGAAAGAATAGATCATTTGAACTTTTTTAGATGGCCCCTAAGAAAGCATCAAGTGGGCCCACTTCCTCAGTCTAAATTAAATGTCTTACTGCATCTATCACAACATGCTCTAGATTTCTTTTGGAGCTCTTATGATTTGTAATTTTGCATTTGAGGGATCCTTTATTTAATAGAGGATCTTGCTCTCCCTCTCAGTAAAGCCCAAGGTTACAGAGGCTATGTTTACCAAACCCCACACTTTATCCGTCTAGAATAAATATTTACTGAATTTAAGAATGGTTGGTGGATTAATAAATGTGGAATAAAGAATGATTTCAAGAACAGAGGTGGAGTGGATGGGGATGGAGTGGTGAGAATAGGGGAAGGAAGAACTTAATAAACTTAAATTTTGAAAAAAACCCAAAACTATTTCAAGGTATGGAAGCTCAGGGATTGTGCATTGAATCAAACAAGAAACACAGAAAAAAAAAATTCCTAATAAAAAAAGATGCATGATTTAAAAAAAAATTTTTAAACTATATTCCAGAATATATACCAATAAGCTCAATTGTTTATTTTTAATTCTACTCTTTTTTTTCATATATAAATTGCATTTGGGGGGAACTTTTAAAATCTAGTTACACTAGTATGTCTTTTTTTTTTTTTTCCTTTTTCTATTTAGCTGGTGATATTTAAATAAGATTAGCCAGGATTATACCCAATCTAACTGTAATCTTGGATAACCAGGAACCATACAGCTTATCAACCTTGTAATTCTCTTTTTTCTTTACAAATTTGCAGGAAAGCTCTCTTAACTCTGGGGGGAATAAAAAGTAAAGTTCACTCATGCTCAAAAGAAATTGTCTAAACTTCTGGTCTTTTTCACCTTAAAAGATGGATAGGAGTAACCAAAAAACAGTCTTAGTAATATCTCTAGTTGGAAAGAGTTTCTCACTTCCATCAGAACAAATAAACTCCCTTTTAAAAATTCATTAAAAAAATTGAAAAAGCATTCTGAATAAATAATCAAATTACAATGCCCAAGAATATGAAATTTTGAATTATACTACATATGTCAACATAGAAATAATAGCAGTAGAATGCTTGGCATTAAATTTAAAGGACTAAGTCTGACTCAGAGATTACTGTCCAGATGTTCTTATCCTGTCTACAAGCAAGAGATTGACCTCTCATAATTCCAGAATGAGAAGCTAGGAAACATTTTGCTGTGTTTAGAGAATATTTTTTTATGGGATTACTGATTTCCTACCTCCCCTTTCCTTGTTCATATCTCAAGGTCTGTAATTAACATACTATAAAATATAAATTGCCCTTTAATTTGTAAAATAAAAATCCAAGCTTTCAACTCAAGAAGTATGCCTTAAAAATGACAGGAGAGGTTGCACAGTTACATATAACACTCAGTTGGAACTCAAACTGAAGTTATCTTCCTATCCCTTACCAACAAATACAGAATCTGTCTAAATCCAACAACTCTGAAAAAATTTCCCCAAGGAAAAGAAGTATGATAATCTAAAATTCAAGAAATGTCTCACATAGAAATGAAAAATGATTTCAGTGCTGTGTGGTTAGAAAATTGCCTCTCAGCAATTTATAATATGCTTAAGACTTAACTGCTTCATAATTTGGTAAACTTCAATAAAAATAATAACAAAAGTGATTATAATACCTGGAATATGAATAGCACTTAACATTAGCTATCAAAACCCCCAAAAGCAACAAAGACCACATTATTTTGTTTCATTCATGCATATGCATTTGAAAAAGAGGCATCCCAAAAGCTTCATATTTATTTTTCTAAAATCATGTTAATTTCTTATTTATTTCAGGCATTACTAGAGACTCAAAATTTACTGCGCACTCAGGTTGCAAATTTTACCTTCAACCTTGGATTTTCAGGGAAGTTTTACCACACAGGTAAGAAGGAGCTTTGTGTTCTCAGGCAGCTGCATATAAATAGGAGAGAGGATTTTTAATGTTTCAAAAGGAGGAGAAATAGAATATCCAGACTGATATGGGAAAAACTCGGGTGCATTATGAGTAGCCAAATCCAAAATCAATGAAACTTGTTTACTTTGGCAAATACTGTTAGAGTCAGGGCAAAACAGGAAGAGAAATGACTTAGTCAACTCAGTAAAAGAAACTATAACCATTGTTCTAAGTGTGTCTATGCATCCTGTGAAGCATAGAGACCATGGTGATGAAGATGATGACAATGAGATGATAACGATAATAATAACAATGGACAGTGTTTTAAAGTTGTAGGACAATCTAGGGACACACATTTTTAGTATATTATTTTTCTTTGGAAAACATCTAGTTATAAGAGAGGAATTGCTTCAAATAAATTTAATAGATTTTAAGAGTCATCTTGCTTAATTTATTGTCCCTTCAGGATTTTCCTTAAAAATATTGCAATGATTTGGCCAACATGCATTAAAACCATCACACTCAAACTTCTATTTCTTACCACATCTATCCAATCACAGTTTCATTTCTTTTCAGTCTCAGCCTCCAAACAAATCCTCAAAGTGTGATTGTTGTTCATGGACTACTCCATGTTCTTCTGTTTTTCACCTCTTTACCCATCTTTACCTCCAGAATTTGACTCTTATTTTCTGAATAGCAGCATTATAATGGCAGGCACTAGTATGGAGAAAATTATGTGAATAAAAGTGATTGTCTTAATGGCACAAAATGGTGTCTTAGGGCTTGTATTAGGGCAATGCCTACTATCTGCTACTATTTCTGCATCTTTGGTGAAAGCTAAATGATTTGTTTAGGGCTTTGCATTGTTGTTACTTCATAGTATTGTAGTAAAAACATTTCACAGTATTCTCTATACATGTGATTTATTGACTCATTAAAAATATCCCATGCAAAGGTAGTCTTTGATTATCATAAATTCAGTTCATTTACCCAAAGAGGTTTCTTAATGTTTACCCAAAGAGGCTCAGCAGGTTTATTAGAATATTGAAGCAGCAGGGTCATACTGGCTTTTCTTTAATGCTTTTTTCCTTCTGCTTTGAAACATGTAAATCTGTTTAAAGTAATAGAAAGAAAATTGGTATTTGGACCAGTTGATAAATGAAATCACTGCATATTTTAAATGGATATCTTGCAGTAAAAGATTTGGGTCATCACATCTACACAGCCAAAGCAATTCTAGCTTACAATTTTGAAAATAGACATGATTTTATAAACCTTTTTCAAAACCCCCTCAAGAAATGAGTTCAGACCTAAGAATCACTGATTATGAAGTTATAAAACAGATAACTCTACAGACTGTGTCTACTCATGCTGGGGAAAAAATATGGGATTGTTTGGAGTTCACACGCAAACAATACTATTTTGTCTTAAATAGCTGTATAAGAAAAGTAAAAGTCATTCTTCTGGCTGAAATATATCTGGATAACTGCCTCAGCTTTATTTACTTTTCATATTCAAATCTACTAAACCTGTCAGACGTTTGCAGAGTTAATGTTGATAGCAGGTTATAACACTTCCCATTTCTTTTTTATAATCCTGAGCGTGTACACGTTATACATCCCACTAGGAAATGAACACTCTAGTTAATATCACAGGGACAGTTGTTGGAGGAAGAAACCAAACAATAATAAAAAAAAGATTTTAATTATATCTCTTAATTGGACCTTATTGACTCTTTATGTTGGTAAATAAATATGTTGACAATAAAAATAATGAGAGAAACACTATTCTGTTGCTCTGGTATAATGTGCTTTACAGATTCTGCAATATATGTATTTGTAAGTTCTGGAAGCTTAATTACCTTCACATAAATATGAAGCTTTATTTGATTGGCTACATTATGTATAGAATCATTGAAATGCATCCATGACATTTTCCAAGGGTGCAATCATGCTCTATTAAGTACTTATTTATTCATTTGAGGGTATCAAGGTTTCTTCCAGTTTGGAGTTAAACATTGATAGTATTCACTTTCCCTAGGACATGCCTCTTGCCTATCTAGTTGCTTCCTATATGGAGGTTTAACTATCAGGAGTTTAACAAATCGAAAAAGTTCTTTCCTTATCTATGCACTTGATTGTGACAGGTAACCATGAAAAGATGGCCTTGTCACAGTCACCCTCTCAGATTCTCCCAGAATGATCTGATTTTCCAATGCATGAAGATGCTGATTGATGAGTTTCATTGTTTTGAAGACATTTAATCACATATGCCCAGTGTAATAAAGATAGATTCTGCATTCCTAGACTGCTTCACTTATTTGTATTTTCCATGTATTCTTTCCTGTTCAGTTTCTCTGTCCTTCACATGCTGAAAACAATCTTGCCCAAAAAGCACATTCTTAAAAGTCATTCACTCATGGGTGCCAAATTGAAAGAGGAAGGACATTCTGCTGATTGAAAGTAAAAAAAAATAAATAAATAAATAAATAATAATAATAATAAAAGCATGGAGTTCAGAGTATAATCTTTTAGTCTGGAAATATTTTAAAGCATGATTGGAATTGCACAATGAAAGCTCAATTGAAAAATGGAGACATTACAGGATCAAGATGACTTGTAGGGATAGAGAGCTACAAATATTTTGTGTAGGGCAGGATTTCTGGTGACAATCATTACCAGTTTTTGTAACTGACAATAAATTGAATATGACACAAACAATTACCTCGTGTATAATATTTTCAAATTGGATAAATACATGTCTTTTCCATGAGAGTTCATTTTAAATAAAGAAAACAGTACCTTATAAAAAACTAACTTTTAAATATGAAAGTGAAAAAGTGTTACATTCATTCTCTTTTGTTTGCTTTTGTTCTACTTTGTAATATATTGCTTCAAAGCCTAGACATTGGAAATGACCTGCTTTTGTTTAAATCTAGGTTCTGACATTATACTAGCTATGTGAACATAAACAGGTTACTTTTCTGTGCCTCAATGCCTGCATCTGCAAAATGGGAATAATAATATCTCTCATATGGCAGTACATAGCATGTCATAGTATGCAAATATTTTTATTACTAAGTATTTTTGTATAAGAATCAAATATTATTTAAAAATAGTGAATTATTCGCATGTCTCTGTTTTCCAATTTTGGAACTATAGGTAGCTTTTAATCAATTTTCATCATCAAACAATTCTTTTTATTTAGTATATTTAAGTTTAATTTATTCTATACTCACCTATATGGAACTGTGCCAGATTCAATGCATGAAGAAAGTTAGAAACCTCTTCTTGACGTTTCAGAATTACAATATTTCACATAAAGTAGCAAATATAAGATAAATATTTTTACAAAACTGATACGATTCTGGAATTTTATGTATCTGATTTTAATGTCACAACTGTGCCTTATGGAAACTAATCTATAGCCCAGAACTTGCTAAACTTATTCTTATTTGGCAGACTAAAAATCTTTTAGAGGCATACTCATAATATAGCACAGTTACTCCAAAAGCAGAAACAAAGAAATGAGTGCATAAATATTTTACTTCTGAATTAAACACTTTCATCTTCTGGGAATCAGGAAAGTAAAATGAGATAAATTTTAAATGAGAATAAAAATTCCATATTTTTAAATTAACAATGATGTAGATTTGAATCTAATCAGGTTAGAGGTAAAAGGGTCCATTTGAACAGAGACACCTGAACAGACTATAATTTGTGCTAAATAGTCATGAATGAACTATAAATTACATTCTCACATGCAATTTAATTATGTTAGGTATCAAAAAATAAGTATTTACAAATGAGTCAAAAATTTAATGTTTTCATTTAGCTGGATTCAAAAGCATTTGAAATTCTTTTTTGATCCCTCAGCATGACTTGATGTCATATTTTTCATTAAGTAATTCTAATGTCATCAGCTTGCCTTATGTGGCTTTGAATTATATGACCTGTATAAAATAAGAGAAAGGCTGATGGGAAATTAATCCATGGAGTGAAAAACAAAGAGGTTTTGAACATCACTCCTAATATTGTGGGTAGTGCTTACAAATTACCACACTTTCTGGTGTAAAAATTACCAAGATTTTATGATCAGTCATGCATCTGCTTATATCAATAGTCAGAAAAATTACCTTTAAATTTGAGTAATTGACCTCTTTCCTGGTCAAGTATGCATTACATACTTCCTGCTGCTTCCAATAACCATCTGTGGAGTTTAAAGTGAATATAGGCTTTTCTCAGAGCAAAACAAAGCACAACAAAACTGTTGGAGAACTATCAATTCATTCATCTCATGTGACATACAGTAGCTCTTTCTAATCTATGCTCTAGTCTGCTAAGTTATGACCATGAGAAACACTTGGTCTGTATTAAAAACACTTCACACTTAAAATCCATCTGAGGAAGTGACAAACTTCTTTTCATTTGGATATCAATATTTGAAATTCTTCATAAATTAACAAAACCAATGAATTGTAAGTCAATAATACTAATAATTTAGGCTCAAGTTAACAAAATTAAGAATTTTTGTCTGCTTATCTTATTCATAGAACTTTATCACTTTCAAAACTTCTATTTCTTTACTTTGTTTATAGTAGCAACTATTATAGTAGCAATAGTGCCCGTTAAACTTGTTGGTCCTTACACCTTTTGAGAATTATGGATTACAGAATATATACCAAGAATAATGCACACATATAAATACACACAAAAGTTGACATGCATTTAAGCTGATATATGAAGGTTTTAAAATTCAGTGACTATATATTAATATAGACTGAGGTAGAGTTTTCTCTTATTTACTTTCCTGGGGAAGTGGCATGATACAATGCAAGTTAAAAGGATCCAATTTCAGACTTCAAGAATCTGATAATCTAGGTAAGGCAATATTTTTAAGAATGTGTGAAAATATGCAACTTTAGAACACCACAGGCATAAACCAGTAGATACTATTTTTAAGCAGAAAGTCATCTTAGTATTTATGAATCAACAATTCACAATGTTGAGTGCTTTAATAAATTGATCTCATTGATTCTTCACAAGAGCCCATGAGATAGGTTTTTATACCTCCATTTTAAACCAGGAAACTAAGACTCAAACAAATTAACTTATACAAAATCACATAGCCAAGACACTTTAACAAATCCATGCTTTAACCATCTCATGGCACTCCTTCATGATTCATGCTGTCTTTACTACAGGACACTTGAAGAGGAATATTCAAAGACTCTTGAAAAAATTCCTTTAATATTTTTTAAAGTAAATAATATAAAATCATCATAAAACATACTCTAATTTGAAGAAAAAAATTATCCGAATAAATACACCTCACACTGTAAGCCAGGATTTGTTACTTTGCTTGTTAAGTATCCAGAGACCATATAGGAAACAATTATATTATTGATTCAGAATATTTTTAAATTGAACTGAATATTATAAAATTGTACAAAAATTATGATTTCATACCATAAAAATGTCCCTGGATTGCTGTAACATAGCTAATTTCCTTGGAACTAACTTGCTGATGTTGTTTTCCTTCCCTTATTTCCCCCTCTTGTATGACAAATGGCTTTTTCTATGCATTAGGCATTGTTAACAAATTTTCCTAATAGAGGATGAAAAATTGATACTAGTTTTAAATTCTCAATTCAAGTTTCTATTGTGTTAATTGATTTATTGTTTACATTTTGT
This sequence comes from Cervus elaphus, assembly GCF_910594005.1. NCBI lineage: Eukaryota > Metazoa > Chordata > Mammalia > Artiodactyla > Cervidae > Cervus > Cervus elaphus. The sequence continues at coordinate 12,874,274 of NC_057831.1, forward strand.
TAAATTATTATATCAAAATGAGAAATATTTATGTTTGTAATGGTAAGTCTAAAGTATAAGGACACAAACATATTTATACAGTAAGATCTCAACTTTAAAAAAAATAAGTAGAAAAAGATTTAATGAAAAATACAAAAATGCTTCTACTGGTTAGTTCCAAAGATGATTTTTGGCTTTGGTTTCGGTTTTGTTTCTGAGTTTTATATATTATTGTCTATCCTTTCTGCCTGTCTTCAATAAGAATATATTTTATAATAAAAAAAATTAACAGACATCATCATTTAAATTTAAAATTTTTCAGTTAAATATTAGGCTTTATATGCAGAAATATTTTCAAGAGTAAAAAGAATAATCATCTTTGATCAGGTTTCCCCAATGCATCCAATAAAGGAAAGAATTAATAGTTGATAAATTTAAAACAAAAATAAACAGACTAAAACTTGTTCTGTTTTTTGTTGTTGTTGTTGTTGTTACCACCATATGCTAACAAATCTAAACACTGTCAGTGATAAAATATCCCTAAAATCTAAATGTAAACAACATCTGCACATACCCCTTCCCATCCCAACCCCTAATCACACTGCCTCTGATGTAGTTTAGGCTATGGTCATTTCTCTTTTATTAAAACAACACAAAATTGGATTTAGGTATCAGTAGCAAGAAGAATAATCTGACAAACATAACCTTTAAGCTAATACAAATTTTTCACTTAAGCCATTTTTTATACGTTTTACAGGGACTGAAGAGGAGGATGAGGGAGATGACCTTTTGCTTCACTCTGTGGATGAGTTCTGGTGGTTTCCTCACATGTGGAGCCACATGCAGCCCCACCTCTTCCACAATGAGTCATCCTTAGTTGAGCAGATGATTCTCAACAAGGAATTTGCACTGGTGAGTACCTTTTATTGAAGTATTTTTCAAACTATGAATTGTGATATATTAGTGGGTTGTAAAATCAGCTTATTGGGTTTAATCCAATAGAAATAGAATAGAACAGAAAATACCTGAGTGTGTCACAAGTGTTAGGGCTTCCCCGGTGGTGCTAGTGATAAAGAACCCACCAGCCAATGCAGGAGACACGAGAGATGTGGGTTTGATCCCTGGGTCCGGAAGATCCCCTGAAGGAGGGCATGGCGACCCCAGTATTCTTGTCTGGAGAATTCCATGGACAGAGGAGCCTGGCAGGCTACAGTCCATGGGGTTTCAAAGAGTCGGATACAACTGAAGTAATTTATGCCACCATAGATATTGTGTACGTACTGCTTTGTATTATTTTGTTCCAGGAATGTGTGAGTACGTGTATATGTACTGGGTCATGATGTGCTATAAAATGTATTCAAAAAGTTGGTCATTGTCAGAAAGCTACCATCCCCAGCTTTATGAAAGTATTATACCATGATTAGAGAAAATAGTACTTTCTCCAGTGTATTCCTTGTTCTTGTTCAGTTGCTAATTCGTGTCCAACTCTCTGTGACCCCATGGGCTGCAGCACACCAGGCTTCCCTGTCCTTCACCATCTCCCAGAGTTTGCTCAAACTCATGTCCATTGAGTCAGTGATGCCATCCATGGGATTCTCCGGGCAAGAATACTGGAGTAGGTAGTCATTCCCCCTCCAGGGGATCTTCCCAACCCAGGCACTGAACCTGCATCTCTTGCATCTTCTGCATTGGCAGGTAGGTTCTTCACCATTGTACCACCTAAGTCAGATTTTCATTGTATTCCTAGTACATAATAACTGCCCCCTCAAAACGTATTTGCTGCAAAGGTGAATAAATTAGTTCAGTTCAGTTCAGTTGCTCAGTCATGTCTGACCCTCTGCAACCCCATGGACTACAGAACGCCAGGACTCCCTGTCCATCACCAACTCCCGGAGTTTACCCAAACTCATATCCATTGAGTCAATGATGCCATCCAACCATCTCATCCTCTGTCATCCCCTTCTCCTCCCACCTTCAATCTTTCCCAGCATCAGGGTCTTTTCAAATGAATCAGCTCTTCGCATCAGGTGGCCAAAGCATTGGAGTTTCAGCTTCAGCATCAGTCCTTCCAATGAACACCCAGGACTGATCTCCTTTTAGGATGGACTGGTTGGATCTCCTTGCAGTCCAAGGGACTCTCAAGAGTCTTCTCCAACACCACAGTTCAAAAACATCAATTCTTCAGCGCTCAGTTTTCTTTATAGTCCAACACTCACATCCATACATGACTACTGGAAAAACCATGGCCTTGACTACACGGACCTTTTTTGATAAAGTAATGTCTCTACTTTTTAATATGCTGTCTAAGTTGGTCATAGCTTTTCTTCCAAGGAGCAAGCGTCTTTTAATTTCATGGCTGCAATCACCATCTGCAGTGATTTTGGAGCCCAAAAAGATAAAGTCTGCCACTCTTTCCCTATCTATTTGCCATGAAGTGATGGGACCAGGTGCCATGATCTTAGTTTTCTGAATGTTGAGCTTTAAGCCAACTTTTTCACTCTCTTCTTTCACTTTCATCAAGAGGTTCTTTAGTTCTTCACTTTCTGCCATAAGGGTGGTGTCATCTGCATGTCTGAGGCTATTGATATTTCTCCTGGCAATCTTGGTTCCAGCTTGTGCTTCTTCCAGCCCAGCGTTTCTCATGATGTACTCTGCATATAAGTTAAATAAGCAGGGTGACAATATACAGCCTTGACGTACTCCTTTTCCTATTTGGGACCAGTCTGTTGTTCCATGTCCAGTTCTAACTGTTGCTTTCTGACCTGCATACAGGTTTCTCAAGAGGCAGGTCAGGTGATCTGATATTCCCATCGCTTTCAGAATTTTCCGCAGTTTATTGTGATCCACATAGTCAGAGGCTATGGCATAGTCAATAAAGCAGAAATAGATGTTTTTCTGGAACTCTCTTGCTTTTTCAATGAATAAATAGATAAATTGAGTCCCTAGAACAATGACTCTGGACCAGTGATTCTCAAACCAAGCATGTATCTTTTTCACTTAGAAGACTTTTTAAAACACATATGCTGGACCAAATCCTGGGGTTTCTGGTTCAGTAGATTGTCAAACAGGCCTGGGAATTTGCATTTCTGACAAATTTACAGAGGATCCCCTTACTCCTGGAACTGTGCTTTGAGAACCATTGCTCTGGACTAGGAGTTGGTCTACTGTGGCTAATGGGCCAAATTTGGCCTGTTACTTGCTTTATATTGTTCTTGAGCTAAGATAATTTTGTTTGAGTTTTTTGAATTTATGTTTTAAAATGAAAAAAGAGACAATAATATTCTGCTTCATAAAAATTACATACAATTCATGTTTCAATGTCCATAAACAAAGTGTTATTGGAATATCACCACACTCTTCTCTTTATGCTTTGTCTGCAGCTGCTTCTTCATTGCAATGGGAGAGTTGGGTAGCTGCAAAAGAGATTATATGTCCCACAAAGTCCACCTCAAATAATTACTATCTGGACCTTTAGTGAGAAAGTTTGCCCACCCAAGTGCTAGACAGGAAGTAAATCATCTATCCTTGTAACAGTCTACTGAAAGAAATCTTTTCCCCAGCAAAACACTCAGAGCCATATTGTCACATCTCACACAGTGTGGCAGATGGTCACAAGGGGTGTGTGAATCCCCCAAAGGCCCTGGACCCCAGTTAAAACCGCCATCTTAAGGTTTTTTATTTGAAATAAACAGTTTATTTGCACAGTGTAATTGCTGATAGATTTCATTTTTTAAAAGTCAAATTGGGAGGCACAGACCCAAGGCCTTATAAGTACTCTAATATTTTATAATAATTATGCCTAATCATTATGTTAATGGATCACCCTTCCTTCCATCTCTAAATCCCAAGACTTCTGTCAGATTTGCACGTAGGATCCTCACTAAGTGTGGGAGCCTAAAAATCAGTTAATATCATGGACTCAAGCCTGTGTTTGAATCCTGACCTTCCATCAATGGCTGCTTGAACCTAAACAAGAATTACTTAGACTCTGTGCCTCAGTTTCCCCATCTGTAAAAATGAGAATGATCATGACAACCACCTCATAGGACCACTTCAAGGATCTGGAAAACGTACTTCAAGAGCATACAATCAGCATTCAGTAGTTATTAATCAATTATGATCTTTCTAAATCCAGACAATTATGTGCTTATATCTTACTCTTAAAAAAAAACCCAAATATTGTTCAAAATATAGATTTATAAAAGTTTGATCCTCACTTACTTTGGGGGAATGTCTAAAAAATTTTGTGCTGCTTTGTAACATTGGAAAATTAAGTAAATATTCCTTTTTCAAAAAATAAACTTATCTTGAGTAAGCATGCTGAATTTTCTCAGAGCAGTTACCTTGAAAATAAACTGTATTTATCATTTGGCTTGAACCTCCCCCCACCTCATTCTCTCTCTGAAGCTTTGCTTTTTAGGCATGTAGATTATATTTCATAATGGTTGATTTCACCTGTTTGTGTAAAATTTTTTAAAGTCATGCTGAGAGCACTGGGAAAGACTCAGATGTAATTGCTTTGTAATGAAATGTTGAAAGCTATTTAGAGTCCATTCAGCACACATATTTGTTTAGTCAGTGAGGTTAGAAACTAGACTGAAGCTTATAAATATACTTTGTAAGAAAAAAATTTTATTGTATTTTGCATAATCAAAATATAATAACTAAAGTGAAGTCTGTTAAATACACATACTGAAATGACATTGTTCTTTTCCTCTGATGTTGAGCTCAATAAAACTAATCAGGATTCTTCAAGGGGTGACATTAGAACCCCAGTTTTAACTGTAAATATAGGATGACAATATGTGTGTGGTCCAGAGAGTCAGGAAGCATATTTCTTTCTTATTGAATTATTATCTTTCTATATCCAGATGACACTTCAAAACCCTCAGCAGTATCAAGATGGGATAGGATAGTGAAAAGCATTGTATTGACAGGCTAAATTTTATCCCTGACTGTTAGTAACATGTCCTAAAAAACTGGCACCTCATTTAATGTCTTCATGCCTCGGTTTCCTCCCCTGAAATGGTAATGATTCCCTTTTTCACTCTCTAAACTACAGAGCTTTTAGATAATTAATTTATATCAATTCATCTGCCAACCAAAAGCACAGGACCAGATAATCCACTGATCAATTCCAATTCTAAAATTCTGTGATCGTTGACGATATCGGTCTACAAATTTGGAATGAACATCTTGAAATACTCATTTAGCTAAATCAAAGCAATTATGGAAAGGGACTTTCAAACTAAAAGACCAATTTATATTGAAAAACATCCAAAGTGTTTAAATCTCTTTTTTATTCCATCCTGACATTACTCCCTATTCCTTGGTTTGACCTTGGCTGGCAGAGGTGTGCAGTGCTTTTATCAGTGAAGAGCACAGCTGTTCTCACAACATTTACAAAAGTGATTCACGTAACATATTAATAGCTTCATATTGGTATTTAAAAAGTTGTTAAACAATCAAACAAAATGGTTTCATTTGTAGAATTTCTCTGAATTGTTTCTGGATAGAGTTTATTTCCTGTTGTAATATGTCTAAAAATCATGAGAAAACCATATTGCAAGACTGTTTCTTTACTATTTCATTGTGTAAGAAGAACAATTATTACTGTAAAGCATCATCATTTCTTAATTCACACACACTTAAGTCTGCAGTGTGAATGTGTGTGTGGGCAATGACTTGTATGCCTATGTTGAATCCATGAGCACATGTGTGTGTAGTGTGTGTTTGTGTGTGCATATATATATATATATGCATGTTTAATCCATGAACATATATGCCATGTGAATGCCATGTGAATGTGTACATGCATGTGTTTGTTTTTATAGAAGGTGTTAGTCTACTGATAGCACAGGCAACCCAAATATAGTCATTGTAAGATATGAGTAAGGCAGTAGGGTGGGAGAAATAATTTTGATTCTTTTTTTTTTTACTTTTTACTAAATCATACGTTTTGCTGTCAGCAGATAGAAGTACAGATAGAAATAACACTTCGAAGATGGCAGCAAAAAATTGAGACTAAAGAGAACAAGAATATTCAGCTAATATTAAACTGCTTGATGAAAAATTACCAAGAAATCATCCCTGAATTAACCCACATCTCCTTTTCAAAGGAGAGAGAGAATACCTGTAGCATAATCCTGAATTATTTATTTCATTCCACAATAGATTTGTGGGGGAAAAGTAAGAAATGGTGGTTTGTTGTTGGAAGTTTTGTATATATATATTCATTAAAATTTCCAAATGAGAGGAGCTTTTTAATTCACTGACAGTAATAAACCGAAAATATCCTGAAGGGAAAAAAGAACACTTCTCCTCTTCAGTGGTGACTTTTCAAAAACGTTGTTTTCTTTTTGACATTTTATCAAACAGTCAGAAACCTTATTCATAACTAAATAAGTAAAAGATTCTAGTAAATAAAGGCACAGGTCTTTGAATCTGCTTTTAAAACACTACATGTATTTCTGAACTCTATATAACTTGGTTTCATAAGACACAATATTCCTGATATGAAAAATTCTGACATTAAAATAGTTCTCATAAAAAACCTAAGTTCATCAAAGAGCAAATGTGAACAATTACTAAGTGTTGCGGTGACCTGCACATAAAATCAGCTATGTAGAAATTTCAATTAAAAATAAAAGGTATGTGATAGTGGAATGAATGGCACAATGAAATAAAACAGAGACAGCGCTGCCTTTCATTAGCTGCTAAACCTGTGTGTTTACTAAATGATGCAGTATATAGCCTTATGCTAAGTCACTTCAGTCCTGACTCTGCAACGCTATGGACTGTAGCCCACCAGGCTTCTCTGTCCTTGGGATTCTCCAGGCGAGCATAATGGAGTGGGATGCCATGCCCTCTTCCAGGGGGTCTTCCTGACTCAGGGATCGACCCAGAGTCTCCTAGGTCTCCTGCATTGGAAGGCAGGTTCTTTACCGCTAGCGCCACCTGGGAAGCCCCACGGCTGTACTTGGATAATTACAACCAATAGCGTATTTCAAAAGTAGGAAATGTAGAGAAGGTAATAATATCTAATCAAAAGTAAAACTGTGAACAAACATCGGTTTTTGTTTTGTGGTTGTTGTTTAGTTACTAAGCCATGCCTGACCCTTTTGCGATCCCCCATGGACTGCCGCATGCCAGGGTGCTCAGTCCATGGGCTTTTCCAGGCAAGAATACTGCAGTGGGTTGCCTTTTCTTCTCCAGGGGATCTTTCTGACCCAGGGGTCAACCCTGCATCTCCTGCACTGGCAGGAAGGTTCTTTCCATTGAGCCACCAAGGAAGCCCTGATGAAAGTTTACTATGGAGCAAATAGTATATTTTGTAGGTTTAGTGATGTATAAGGCAGTCTGTATACCCAGCAGAGTAGACGCATGATTTAGATGAACTATAAAGAAGCAAAGCATCTAGGCATAGAAAAATTTGAAGTATTTTCAGCGATTGCATGAGTTCTTGAGGGATCCTGCAAAATACATACCCATGTGGTACAAATATCCAAGTGAAATACTTCTGATGTAATGGGGTGTATTTGTTATCTTTGGCTTCATAACAAATTAGCCAACAACTTAACAACTTAAAACAATGCACACTGATACCAAACAGTTTGTGTGGGTCAGAAAGTTGAATATGACTTAACAAGATCTTACAGTTCAGGATCTCTCAAGAGATTTCAACCAAAGTGGCAGCTGGGGCAGCAGTCATTTTGAAGCTCAACTAGAAGGTGGACCGGCTTTAAATCTCACTCACATGGTTGCCGGTAAGACTTAGGGCCTCATGGACTTTTAGGCTGTGGACCTGAGTATCTCAGTTGCTGCCTGGTTCCACACTCGGTTCCTCGCCATAAGGGCTCCTCTAGAGGGAACTCACAACAAGCAGGTTGTATGCTTATTTGGGTTCTGTGAATTGCCATAAGAATTGTAGGATCAGCTTATCAATCTCTGCACAGTGGCTAGCTGGAATTTCAATAAGGGTAGCGTCAAAGCATGGGTCATTTTGGGAAATACTGTAATCTTAACAATATTAACTCTTCTAACAGGCTGTTTTTCCATTTACTTAAGTGGTCTTTAATTTCTTTCAACAATATTTTATATTTTCAGGGCATATGTTTTGCACTTCTTTTATTAAAAATATTTCTACTTTTTGTATTCTTTTTAATGCTATTGTAAATGGACTTTTTATTAATTTCATTTCACATTGTTCATTTTTATGTGTAGAAGTACAATTGTTTTTTGTATATGGATCTTGTAACCTTCAAATTTTCTGCACTCACTTATTAGTTCAAGAGGTTTTTAAAATGGATTCCTCTGGATAGTCTATATGCAAGCTCGTGTCATATGAAAGTAAAGATAGTTTTACTTCTTCTCTAATCTGAATACAGCTTATTTTATTGTCTAATTTCCCTGACTAGAACTTGCAATGTAATGTTGAATAGAAATGGTAAAAGCAGATATCCTTGTCTTATTCCTGATTTAGAGGAAAAATCCAGTCCTTCACCATTAATCATGATGCTAGTTGTGGACTTTTGAAGATACCCATTATCAAACTGAAGTGTTTAATCTATTCCTACTCAATTGAGTATTTTGATCATAAAAGGCTGTTGGATTTGTTACATTTTTTTTTATGTCTAAAAAAATTGATTCAATTGATTGTGGGTTTTTTTTTTCCTTTTTTATTGTGATTATATATTACATTAATAGATTTTTAGATTTTAAACCAGCTTCACATGCTTGTGATAAACCTCAGTTGGCCACAGTGCGTGCTTGACATGTGTTGTTGAATTTAACTGCTCAATATTTTGTTGAAGATTTTGCATCTATATTCTTAAGGGTATTCTTCAGTAGCTTTCTTTTATTAAGAAACCTTTGTCTGGTTTTGGTGTTAAGGCAATACCCATACATTTTGATGCACTTAACAGTGTGCCTCATCTCTCTGAGATTCTATTCAATTTTAATTATTTTTTTCCTCTCTGCCCTTCAGATTGCATAATCTCTACCAATGTATCTTTCTTTAAATTCCTGGGATCTTTCCTGTGCCAGCTCTTCTGTTGAAACCCTTTAATAAACTTTTTATTTTAGTTATTATACTTTTTAATTCCAAAATTTCCACTTGATTCTTTTTTATAATTTGTATCTTTTTATTGATATGGAATGAATCATTGTCATCACACATTCCTTTACCTGTGTAAGTAGGACTTGTTTCAGCTCTTAGAATGCATTTGAAATCATTGTCTGCTATGTCTGGCATCTGAGCCCTTTAACAGCTGTTTGCATTGCTTACTTTACTTTGCTATCTATGAGTCACACTTTCCAGTTTCTTGCCTATCTTTTAACTTTCTGCTCAAAACTAGACATTTGGTTTGGTGACTCTGGTTTTGACCCCACAGTTCTACTCATCTTACAAGTCACCACTGACCTCACTCCCTCTAGGCTCTGGGGTTCTGAAATTCGGAGGAGCTTTCCCTACCTCCCATTTTCTACACCACATACACATGCTTAAGAACAAACTAGAAAGGCATGGGTCAAAGAATATTTTAGTGACTTCATCTTTTGTTAATTCACAAGTTATCCTTGCCAGTACTGAAAAGAAGTTGAGGAGAGAGAAGAAAAGTATTGCCTTTGTCTCTTCTACCTAAAGGTAAATTGTCAATTTCTAGTCTTATCTTCCACTTCCCCTTCTCCTTGCTTCTTAAGGATGAGGCCACTTTTATTTTACTGCTTTTATCATACAGTTCAATCTGTGTAATTCACTGTCCTAACTCTCCATACCAAAGCTACCATCCTACTTTTAAATTTAAGCCTTGTGATAGAAATGCAGCTATAATTGTTGATAATTTCCCCTGAGAAGCTAGAATTTCTAGACTAGATTTCCAAATTAAAACCCACTGTATTTTTGGAAATAATTTTTTTTATCAGTATTTACTCCTAAAGCAGGCAAAATGCATATATTTTTAAGTTTGGAAAAAGCATTAAATAAGGAAATCAAATATTAATGGCATTTCCTTGGAAGACACAGCAAATGTTTAGTAAATGGAATATTTTTATAATCTTGAATATCTTTATTTAATTATACTTACTGGAAACCTGTAATGAGCAAAATGGCGTCAGACAGAAGAAAATACTAAAAATCACAGTGGGAAGTTTATAGAACACCAGCCAGCAAGCTTGAGGCTCATTATATAAGCATTTAAATGACTTTGTTACTGAGTATAGAACATTTATTTATAGATGGCATTTTCTAGCTGTTTAAAATTATTTTCATATATCTATGTGGTCAGTAGAGATATCCTTTCATCATTATGCCTATATATTGTTTTTGCTTTTTATATTATATATGCATATATTTCTCATATATTTAGAAGTATCATTCACTCCATCACCATATTCCTTTCCTCTGATGGTACTGCCTGTCACAATCTACAATCCTTTGTGCCTTCCTGTTAATACTCTTGTGTTTTATTTACAATAAAAGTGAATATGACTTTGTGTGAAAAAATTGCACACCTATAGATGCAACCTTTAATATATGCTGTATCAAGATGGAAAATTATGTTACAGTGAGTGAGCTATTCATTTGTCACTGAAAATCTTCAGCATTTGAGTGCTTTACTGTTTTAACCATTGCAGAGAGTAACCTTTTAAAATACATAACTTACCACTTTTAAATTGATGAATGTGTACTAAGTATTATGTCACATTTTTCATGATGGCTAAAAGTTTTCATGTTGATTCAGATGATTTTACTATACTCAGTTCTTGCTGTGTTCTCAGAGTCAACTGCGATTATGTGGATTATTTGTTCCTAAACAATGTTCATAGAATTTTTTGAATACTTGTGTCTACTTTTTCTAGTTTTCCAGTCTATGGTTTGTAATATCGGTTGCTTTCTCTTCTAGCCATTGTCATACTATCTGGGTCTAGCAGCCAGGTTGCCATTTCAATAAAATGAAGTAGTCAAACTACATGACCACTGAAGCCCTGATGTCTCTAAAATTATATGAACTTGAATTGCCCTGAGCTTTGAAATCAGAGTAGGCTTCTTAGTCTTGCTTCTCAAGTAAAAATGAAAGTTCTCAATTTCACAAATTAAGAAACTGAGTTCATACATGACATGTGCTTGGTCGCACAAATAATCCACATTCTGCCTTGGGGTACCTAATTCAATGCTCTTTCAATTGCACCACATAGCAACCCAAGCAAGAGCAGATGATTTGTGGGAGAACCAGACGGTATCTCTCTAAGGTAAAATAAACCAATTTGTGTGCCCTGTTTTCCTAATGGCTTTTTGTTAATCATGTGTGTGTGCTGTGTGCTAAGTCACTTCAGCCGTGTCTGACTCTGTGTGACCCCGTGGACTGTAGCCCGCCAGGCTCCTCTGTCCATGGGGTTCTCCAGGCAAGAATCCTGGAGTGGGTTACCATGCCCTCCTCCAAGGGATCTTTCTGACCAAGGTAATAAGTGTGACCTCTGCAAAGTTGAATAATTGTTGAAGAACCCAGACCTATCTCCTCTACTGAGAGTAGATGTTATTATACAAAATTTCAATGATTAATATGGAAATTTTAGTGTATTAATGGCGTAATGACCAATGTATTGCATTACAAGCAAAAATATTTTGACTTCTTACCCACTGACAGCAGGTAGCTTTTTTACTCTTATTACAGTCGGATGATACTATTTAATAAAGTTCTAGTTAGTTTATAAAAGGAGCCACTAAGACTCTCAATTTCTGTTTTCACCAAACCTATGACATAAAGCATAGGAAAACTTTTTGCCAGGAAATTCCAATTGGTTTTTCACTAGCTGTTAATATTCATACTGCTGAGTAATGGATTTAGGGAAAAGGAGTGACTTTTCTTTTCATGGTCAGTCCTTGATTTGCCAGTGTAGTATTGACAGGTAGATGAAACAGTTTCCCTTAGACAGAAAATTTCTGCAATACATATTTATCTATTTGATATTTTTAGCAGAGGGCACCATTAGACACCTCCGTCCCCCATATTCCTACCTTAGCTGCAACATTTTCTTTCTGTAAAGTGGCTACTTTTTCCTGAACATGTTTAAATTCAAAGGAATAAATACCAGCTATAAAATGCACTTTAATATTGAGCAGCAATGGTTGAAGGAGGATGAGCTATTTACATTACTCAGATACTTGAACATGAATCTATCAAGGTTTGCATCTGTCTATTCTGAGTATCTTGTTATCATTATTTTTGGTAACTAGAAAATCTTAAATGTCATTCTTTCTGCTTTATGGTTTTTATGTATTTAAATATTTTAAGATTAACTAGAGGAGCTCCAATTCTTTTCAGCTGCTGGTACATATATTAATTGCAACAAAGATTTCCCCTAGGAGGTAAGCTGATGACTGCTTAAAGTAGTTGTTAATATTTAATTTACTTGCTTTAAGGTAAATACATATTTCCTCTAAATATTAAGTTTTATTTATATAATACAGAGCAATAAACTATCCACAAAATACAAAAGAAAAATTCACATTCCTCTAAAGAAAACAAAAAGTTAGTTATTTTTATACATAAACATCTTTTATGACATGAGTTTACCCTGTAAAGCCATTACCTAGTTGCCCAGAGTATTAATTAAGCTCATGTGTTTAGCTTCAGACATATCTTGGTTCACATTGTATGTCTGCCAATTACTAGACGTGTGTCCTTAGCAAATGACTAAAAATTCCTGTGCTTTAATTTTCAACATGTAAAATGGGGATGATAATAGTTTCTACCTTATAGGTTTCTATGAGGATTAGATGATGTGTGTACATATTCATATGTATATAATACTAAGCTAGGTGCTTGGCACATAAGTGTTTCAAAAAGTGTTGGTCATCATCACCATCGTTGTTGTTGTTTAGTCACTGATTAGTGTCCAATTCTTTGTAACCCCATAAACTGTAGCCCGCCAGACTTCTCCATCCATAAGATTTACTAGGCAAGAGTACTGGATTAGGTTGTCATTTCCTTCTCCAGGGGAGCATCCTGGCTCAGGGATTGAACCCAGGTCTCCTGCACTGCAGGCAGACTCTACCTTCTGAGCCCCCAGGGAAGCTGGAAAGTGTATCAAATTTGAATCATAATGATGGACAGTATTTCATGAATCCCTATTTAATGCACATCTAAACCTGCTGTGCCCTTGGAAATAATGAAATTTGTGGAACACAGAATACATTTCTTTTAACTCTTGCCCTTATGAATCTCCAAAAGGAGCATAAAATGTTGAAGAAAGGAAGAAGAAATTGATTTGGTGTCAGAAGAGGTTTGAGTTGGGAATTAAGAGAAAATGAGATTGTGTGGTTCTTGTGGGGCCAGAATATGCAGGAGCTTTTCCCCCTGGATTTGAAGGTCTCAGGAACCCTAACTCCAGCTGTACTGATCACTTTTGCTTAGAATGCTATCTTTTCACATTCCAATTCTCCAGATTCTCATATCACCACCCTTAATTAATGTATCCTAATTTACTGTGGGCAGGAATCCCTTAGAAGAAATGGAGTAGCCATCATGGTCAACAAAAGAGTCCGAAATGCAGTAATTGGATGCAATCTCAAAAATGACAGAATGATTTCTGTTCGTTTCCAAGGCAAACCATTCAGTATCACGGTAATCCAAGCCTATGCCCCAACCAGTAATGCGGAAGAAGCTAAAGTTGAACGGTTCTTTGAAGACATACAAGACCTTTTAGAACTAACACCCAAAAAAGATGTCCTTTTCATTATAGGGCACTCGAATGCAAAAGTAGGAAGTAAAGAAACACCTGGAGTAGCCGGCAAATTTGGTCTTAAAGTACAGAATGAAGTAGGGCACAGGCTAATAGAGTTTTCCCAAGAGAACGCACTGGTCATAGCAAACACCCTCTTCCAACAACACAAGAGAAGACTCTACACATGGACATCACCAGACGGTCAACACCGAAATCAGATTGATTATATTCTTTATAGCCAAAGATTGAGAAGCTCTAAACAGTCAGCAAAAACAAGACCGGGAGCTGACTGTGGCTCAGATCATGAACTCCTTATTACCAAATTCAGACTTAAATTGAAGAATGTAGGGAAAACCACTAGACCATTCAGGTATGACCTAAATCAAATCCCTTATGACTATACAGTGGAAGTGAGAAATAGATTAAAGGGACTAGATCTGATAGACAGAGAGCCTGATAAACTATGGATGAAAAGGTTTGTGACATTGTACAGGAGACAGGGATCAAGGTCATCGCTATGGAAAAGAAACGCAAAAAAGCAAAATGGTTGTCTGAGGAGGCCTTACAAATAGCTGTGAAAAGAAGAGAAATGAAAAGCAAAGGAGTAAAGGAAAGATATTCCCATTTGAATGCAGAGTTCCAAAGAATAGCAAGGAGAGATAAGAAAGCCTTTCTCAGCAATCAATGCAAAGAAATAGAAGAAAAACAATAGAATGGGAAAGACTAGAGATCTCTTCAAGAAAATTAGAGACACCAAGGGAACATTTCATGCAAAGATGGGTTCGATAAAGGACAGAAATGGTATGGACCTAACAGAAGCAGAAGATATTAAGAAGAGGTGGCAAGAATACACAGAAGAACTTTACAAAAAAGATCTTCACGACCCAGATAATCACGATGGTGTGATCACTCACCTAGAGCCAGACATCCTGGAAGATGAAGTCAAGTGGGCCTTAGAAAGCATCACTACAAACAAAGCTAGTGGAGGTGATGGAATTCCAGTTGAGCTATTTCAAATCCTAAGAGTTGATGCTGTGAAAGTGCTGCACTCAATATGCCAGCAAATTTGGAAAACTCAGCAGTGGCCACAGGACTGGAAAATGTCAGTTTTCATTCCAATATCAAAGAAAGGCAATCCCAAAGAATGCTCAAACTACCACACAATTGCACTCATTTCACATGCTAGTAAAATAATGCTCAAAATCCTCCAAGCCAGGCTTCAGCAATACATGAACCGAGAACTTCCAGATGTTCAAGCTGGTTTTAGAAAAGGCAGAGGAACCAGAGATCAAATTGCCAACATCTACTGAATCATCAAAAAAGCAAGAGAGTTCTAGAAAAACATCTATTTATGCTTCATTGACTGTGCCAAAGCCTATGACTGTGTGGATCACAATAAACTCTGGAAAATTCTGAAAGAGATGGGAATACCAGACCACCTGACCTGCCTCTTGAGAAACCTGTATGCAGGTCAGGAAGCAACAGTTAGAACTGGACATGGAACAACAGACTGGTTCCAAATAGGAAAAGGAGTATGGCAAGGCTGTATATTGTCCCCCTGCTTATTTAACTTGTATGCAGAGTACATCACACAAAATGCTGGGCTGGAAGAAGCGCAAGCTGGAATGAAGATTGTCGGGAGAAATATCGATAACCTCAGATATGCAGATGACACCACCCTTATGGCAGAAAGTGAAGAGGAACTAAAAAGCCTCTTGATAAAAGTGAAGGCAGAGAGTGAAAAAATTGGCTTAAAGCTCAACATTCAGAAAACTAAGATCATGGCATCTGGTCGCATCACTTCATGGGAAATAGATGGGGAAATAGTAGAAACAGTGTCAGACTTTATTTTTTTGGACTCCAAAATCACTGCAGATGGTGATTGCAACCATGAAATGAAAAGACACTTACTCCTTGGAAGGAAAGTTATGACCAACCTAGATAGCATATTAAAAAGCAGAGCCATTACTTTGCCAACAAAGGTCCATCTAGTCAAGGCTATGGTTTTTCCAGTGGTCATGTACGGATGTGAGTTGGACTGTGAAGAAAGCTGAGCGCCGAAAAATTGATGCTTTAGAACTGTGGTGTTGGAGAAGACTCTTGAGAGTCCCTTGGACTGCAAGGAGATCCAATCAGTCCATCCTAAAGGAGATCAGTCCTGGGTGTTCATTGGAAGGACTGATGCTGAAGCTGAAACTCCAATACTTTGGCCACCTCATGCGAAGAACTGACTCATTTGAAAATACCCTGATTTTTCAGGGAGGGATTGGGGGCAGGAGGAGAAGGGGATGACAGAGGATGAGATGGTTGGATGGCATCACCGACTCGATAGACATGAGTTTGAGTAGGTTCTGGGAGTTGGTGATGGACAGGGAGGCCTGGCGTGCTGTGATTCATGGTGTCACAAAGAGTCGGACATGACTGAGCGTCTGAACTGAACTGAACTGAATTTACTGCTCTCCTGTAACCTCCTTGATCAGGCTCTTATGTGCCTTTTATACATAAGATTAGGAAGTGGGCTGCTTAGCAACAAGGCACTGAGAATTCTTATTTCTGCTTTCTCATTTCAGGGTACAGATGTCTTTATTACTTGATCATCACTTCTAAACGCTCTCAGTACCCATTTTTACACTGTTCATAGTGAATAAAGCCAAAGTGTGATAGTGGAGCCAAAATGTCTAGCTAGAGGGCTGCTTTTTCAGCTTTTATTTAAGGTAGAGAGCATTTACTATAGTTCTGGCCAATTAGATGCAAGACTATGCTGCCGTAAGAAACTTTCAGGAAAGCAGGTTAGATGTGGTTGATGTTTGCCCTTTTGCACTCTGCCTTTGTTCCTTTCTCTTGCCCAGTATATTGTCTTATTGGCTGGAACTGACACATCCATCTTAAAACTATGAAGGAAAGGCCAAGAGAATCAGAGACCTCACTTCTGGCATTCTTGAACTTCTGAACCAACCACTTATCTCCAGATTTCCAATTACTCAAGAAAAATAAGCTTTTTTTTTTTTTTCAATCCACTGTTTTTTGTTTTCATTTTTGTTTTTCTGATACAAATTTTGACCATTTCCTATCCAATGCTTTTCCATTGCATTTTTTCTCATAAGTTATTTTTAGATTTGTCTAGATCCAAATTGCCCCCATTTCTAAAATTTGTAGACCCTTCAAAGGAATATTCATATTGAATGCCCTAAATAAGCCTTGGCTTCCCCAGTGGCTCAGTGGTAAAAAAAAAAATCCTCCTGCAATGCAGGAGCTGCAGAGACTCGAGTTTGATCCCTGGGTTGGGAAGGCCCCCTGGAGGAGGGCATGGCAACCCACTCCAGTCTTCTTGTCTGGAGATCCCATGGACAGAGGAGCCTGGCAGGCTACAGTCTTTAGGGTCTCAAAGAGTCAGACATGACTGAGCAACTTAGCATGCACGCACGCAAAAACATGGCCTAACACTTTTTAAGAAGTGTTGACGGTGAAAATTTTATGCTAGTTATCAAGCAATTATTAGATAGCAGTTCTATAAGTGAATTCTTAGAATATTCAATAACATCATAATTAGATTTCACTGACAAATTTTCATTTTTTTGCCTCAATAACCAAAGCTGTTTGCAATTAAGTGATTATGAGCTAATCAAAATCTCAGATTTTTAAGATTTTTTCAAAAATTTAACTCCACTCTACTGAGCATACCCTATTCAGACTGAATAATCCATCAAAAACATTAATTAACATGTGCTTTTCTCTTTTGTTTTTTCAATTTGAAAAATTCATTCAGCTCAATAGTGTTTTTATTTGTTTGTTTGTTTGTTTTTATGTTTCATCTATAGTGGTTGTATGCTCTCGTCATTCTGTGATTCCCTCTTGAGAGTCAATACCTCAGATCCCTGCAGTCATTTCTCAGTACCCTGAGTAATATGACAATATGAGAAATTGTTTTCAAATATGTTGACAGTGGAAAGAGTTAAAGCCAGTTAATAATACATGAGAATTGGAGTGCTTGACTGAAGTTGTTTTGAGATGAAAACTGCATTGATAATTTGATTTCCAAATAGGTTGCTACTTTAACATGAGGATAAGAAAATGGAAATATAATATTTGGTATGACAACATGTCTACAGTAAAATGGTAATTTAATCATCTTTATAGGCAGTTACTTAAGTGATCATGATTTGCTTTTTATTATATAGGCACCATTTGTTAACATAAACTTACTTTTTGTTTGATGAAATTTATTTAACAGGCTCATAAAGTTTCCACAGAATTGGAAACAATCACAGATGGAAATTAGTTTAACTCTTAGAGAAGGTACACGATGTCACAGAAGGACAAAATGTTATAATACCCTGTATTTTGGAGATGGGGGAGGAAATTTACAACCAGCGGAATGTCTCATTCTCATACCAAATGTTTAAAGCATTTTTCCAAAAATGCATTAAGCTGACATTAAGGCAAAAAATGACTCCTAAGGGAAATTTCAGCATGACTCAAAAATAATATTAGAAATAAATCCCATTGCTCAGAGTAAGTAATAGTTTATGCAAATATATTTCTGCAAAGTGATATGCTTAAATTAATGATTCCAAATCATCAGCCATATAATTGTGGGAAACATCCAAAAATTAGGAAATGTGTACAAAATTTTAAAATAAGGGACATTCCACCCAGCTTCAAAAAGAACAAGTTGCTCTTCTCAACTTGTCTAACACACACACACACACACACACACACACACCATAGGCATTTCACTTAAGCCAGTGCTTTATTTCAGGAACATAGATAAGCAGGTAGATTTTCTGTTTTTGGTTTTTTTATTTTTTTTTATAGAAGGATAATTGCTTTACAGAATTTTGTTGTTTTCTGTCAAACCTCGACATGAATCAGCCATAGGTATACATATATCCCCTCCCTTTTGAACCTCCCTCCCATCTCCCTCCCCACCCCACCCCTCTAGCTTGATACAGAGCTCCTATTTGAGTTCCCTGAGCCACACAGCAAATTCCCATTGGCTATCTATTTTACATATGGTGATGTAAATTTCCATGTTACTCTCTCCATACATCTCACCCTCTCTTCCCTTCTCCCCCTGTCCATAAGTCTTTTCTCTAAGTCTCTTTCTCCATTGGTGCCCGGTAAATAAGTTCTTCAGTACTATTTTTCTAGATTCCACATATATGTGTTAGAATACAATATTTATCTTTCTTTCTGATTCACTTCACTCTGTATAATAGGTTCTAGGTTCATCCACCTCACCAGAACTGACTCAAATGTGTTCCTTTTTATGAATGAGTAATATTCCATTGTGTATATATACCACGACTTCTCTATCCATTCATCTATTGATGGATATCTAGGTTGCTTCCATGTTCTAGCTATTGTAAATAGTGCTGCAATGAAGAGTGGGATACATGTGTCTTTTTCAATTTTGGTTTCCTCAGGGTATATGCCTAGCAGTGGGATTGCTGGGTCATATGGTGTATTTATTCCTAGTTTTTTAAGGAATCTCCATACTGTCTTCCATAGTGGCTGTATCAATTTACATTCCCACCAACAGTGCAAGAATGTTCCCTTTTCTCCACACCCTCTCCAGCATTTATTGTTTGTAGGATTTTTGATGAAGGCCATTCTGACCTGTGTGAAATGGATATCTCATTGTAGTTTTTATTCGCATTTCTCTAATAATGAGCATTTACATTCCCACCAACAGTGCAAGAATGTTCCCTTTTCTCCACACCCTCTCCAGCATTTATTGTTTGTAGGATTTTTGATGAAGGCCATTCTGACCTGTGTGAAATGGATATCTCATTGTAGTTTTTATTCACATTTCTCTAATAATGAGCAATGTTGAGCATCTTCTCATGTGTTTGTTAGTCATCTGTATGTCTTCTTTGGAGAAATGTCTGCTTAGGTCTTTTTCCCACTTTTGGATTGGGTTGTTTGTTTTTCTGACATAGAGTTGTATGAGCTTCTTGTGTATTTTGGAAATTAATCCCTTGTCAGTTGTTTCACTTATTATTTTCTCCCATTCTGAGGGTTGTCTTTTCACCTTGTTTATAGTTTCCTTTGCTGTGCAAAAGTTTTTAAGTTTAATCAGGTCCCACTTGTTTACTTTTATTTTTATTTCTATTACTCTAGGAGGTGGGTCATAGAGGATCTTGTTTTGATTTATATCATCCAGTGTTCTGCCTATGTTTTCCTCTTTAAGTTTTAGAGTTTCTGGTCTTATATTCAGATATTTAATCCATTTTGAGTTTATCTTTGTGCATGGTGTTAAGAAGTGTTCTAGTTTCATTCTTTTACATGTAGCTGTCCAGTTTCCCCAGCACCATTTATTGAAGAGGCTGTATTTGCCCCAGGTATATTCTTTACACCTATGTCAAAAGTAGGTACTTATAGTTGCATGGGTTTATTTCTGGGCTTTCTATCTTGTTCCTTTGGTCTATAGTTCTGTTTTTGTGCCAGTACCATATACCTTGATGACTATGGCTTTGTAGTATAATCTAGTCAGGAAGGTTGATTCCTCCAGCTCCATTCTTCTTTCTCAAGACTGCTTTGGCTATTTGGGGTCTTTTGTGTTTCCATATGAATTGTGAAATTTTTTGTTCTAGTTCTGTGAAAAATGCTATTAGCAATTTGGTAGTGATCGCATTGAATCTGTAGATAGTGTTTGGCAGTATAGTCATTTTCACAATATTGATTCTTCCTACCAGGAACGTGGAATATCTTTCCATCTGTTTAATGGATGACTCTTTGATTTCTTTCATTAGTATCTGATAATTTCCTGAGTACACATATTTTGTCTCCTTAGGTAAATTTATTCCTAGATATTTAATTCTTTTTGTTGCAATGGTAAATGGGATTGATTCCTTAATTTCTTTTTCTGATTTTTCACTGTTAGTATACAGAAATGCAGATGAGTTCTGTGTATTGATTTTGTATCCTGCAACTTTGCTAAATGAACTGATTAGCTCTAGTAATTCTGTGATACTACCTTTAGGGATATCTATGTACAGTATCATGTCATCTGCAAACAGTGAGAGCTTTACTTCTTTTCCGATCCAGATTCCTTTTATTTCTTTTTCTTCTCTGATCACTGTAGCTAGGACTTCCAGAACTATGTTGAATAATAGTGGTGAAAGGGGACACCCTTATCTTGTTCCTGAGCTTAGGGGGAATGCTTTCAGTTTTTCACCATTGAGAATAATGTTTGCTGTAGGTTTATTATATATGGCCTTTACTGTGTTGAAGTAAGTTCCTTCTATGCTCATTTTTTGAAGAATTTTAACCATAAATGGGTGCTGAATTTTGTCAAAGGCTTTTTTCTGCGTCTGTTGAGATCATATGATTTTTATCTTTCAATTTGTTAATATGGTGTATTGCATTGATTGATTTGCATATATTGAAGAATCTTTGCATCCCTGTAATAAGCCCAACTTAGTCATGGTGTATGCGCTTTTGGATGTGTTGCTGAATTCTGTTTCCTAAAATTTTGTTGAGGATATTTGTATCTATGTTCATCAGTGATATTGGCCTGTAGTTTTCATTTTTTGTGTTGTCTTTGCCTGGTTTTTGGATCAGGGTGATGGTGGCCTCAGAGAATGAGTTTGGAAGTGTTCCTTCTTCTGCAACTTTTGAAAGAGTTTTAGAAGGGTAGGCATTAGCTCATCTCTAAATGTTTGACAAAATTCTCCTGAGAAGCTATCTGGTCCTGGGTTTTTGTTTTATGGGAGGTTTTTTTTTTTTTTTTTTTTTTTAATCACAGGCTCAATTTCAGTGCTTGTAATTGGGTTGTTCATAATTTCTATTTCTTCCTGGTTCAGTCTTGGAAGATTGAACTTTTCTAAGAATCTTTCCATTGCTTCCAGGTTATCCATTTCATTGCCATATAGTCGTTCATAATGAAAGTGAAAGTTAAAATTGCTCAGTCGTGTCTGACTCTTTGTGAGCCCACGGAATATCCATGGAGTTCTCCAGGCCAGAATACTGGAGTGGATAGCCTTTCCCTTCTCCAGGGATCTTCCCAACCCAGGGAAGGTCTTCCCAAATCTTCCCAAACCCAGGTCTCCCGAATTGCAGGTGGATTCTTTACCAGTTGAGCCACCAGAGAAGCCCATTGTTCATAATTATCTCTTATAATCCTTTGCATTTCTGCATTATATGTTGTTATCTCTCGTTTTTCATTTCTAATTTTACTGATTTTATTCGTCTCTCTTTTTTGCTTTCTAAGTCTGGCTAAAGGTTTATCAATTTTGTTTATATTTTCAAAGAACCAACTTTTAGTTTTATTAGTCTTTACTATTGTTTGTTTCATTTCTTTTTCATTTATTTCTGCTCAGATCTTTATGATTTCTTTCATTCTACTGATTTTTTTTTGGGGGGGGGGGGAGTGTTGTTTTCTTTCCAGTTATGTAAGGTGTAAAGTTAGGTTTCTATTTGATGTTCTTCTTGTTTCTTGAGGTAGGATTGTATTGCCATAAACTTCCCTCTTAGAACTGCTTTTGATGCATCCCATAGGTTTTGAGTTGTCATGTTTTCATTGTCATTTGTTTCTAGAAGTTTTTTTATTTCCCTTTTTATTTCTTCAGTAACCTCTTGGTTATTTAGAAATGTGTTGTTTAATCTCCATGTGTTTGTTTTTCTTACAGATTTTTTTTTCTTGTAATTGATATCTAACCTCATAGCATTGTAGTCAGAGTAGATGCTTGATATGATTTCAATTTTCTTAAATTTACTGAGATTTCATTTGTGACCCACCATGTGGTCTATCCTGGAAAATGTTCCATGTGCACTTGAGAAGATGTACTCTTCTAAATTTGAATGGAATGTCCTCAAGATATCAGTGAGATCCATCTCATCTAATGTGTCATTTAAGACTTTTGTTTTCTTATTAATTTTCTGTTTTGATGATATGTCCATTGGTGTGAGTGGGGTGTGAAAGTCTCCTACTATTACTGTGTTACTGTCAATTTCTCCTTTTATGTCTGTCAGTGTTTGTCTTCTGTATTGAGGTGCTCTATGTTGAATGCATTAGTTCAGTTCAGTTCAGTCACTCAGTCGTGTCTGACCCTCTGCAACCCCATGGACTGCAGCACACCAGGCCTCCCTGTCCATCATCAACTCCCAGAGCCTACTCAAACTCATGACCATTTAGTTGGTGATGTCATCCAACCATCTCATCCTCTGTCATCCTCTTCTCCTCCCACCTTCAAGCTTTCCCAGCATCAGGGTCTTTTCAAATGAGTCATTTCTTCGCATCAGGTGGCCAAAGCATTGGAGTTTCAGCTTCAGCATCAGTCCTTCCAATGAATACTCAGGACTGATTACTTTTAGGATGGACTGGTTGGATCTCCTTGCAGTCCAAGGGACTCTTAAGAGTCTTCTCCAACGCCACAGTTCAAAAGCATCAATTCTTCAGCGCTCAGCTTTCTTTATAGTCCAACCCTCACATCCAAACATGACCACTGGAAAAACCATAGCCTTGACTAGGTGGACCTTTGTTGGCAAAGTAATGTCTCTGCTTTTTAACATGCTGTCTACGTTGGTCATAACTTTTCTTCCAAGGAGCAAGCATCTTTTAATCTCATGGCTGCAGTCACCATCTGCAGTGATTTTGCATAGATATTTACAATTGTTATGTCTTCCTCTTGGATTGATCCCTTGATCATTATGTATTATCCCTCTTTATCTC
The DNA here is from genome assembly GCF_910594005.1 of Cervus elaphus. Lineage (NCBI taxonomy): Eukaryota > Metazoa > Chordata > Mammalia > Artiodactyla > Cervidae > Cervus > Cervus elaphus. Next base: position 12,897,651 of record NC_057831.1, read on the forward strand.
TTGTAATCTTCTTTATTTTAAGATCTATTTTGTTTGATCTGAAGATTGTTACTTGAACTTTTTTTCCTTTGCATTTGCATGGAATATATTTTTCCATCCTCTCAGTTTCAGTCTAAATGTATCTTGAGGTCTGAAGTGGGTTTCTTGTAGACAGCATATATATGGGTCTTGTTTTTGTATCCATTCAGACAGTCTGTTCTTTTGGTTGGAGCTTTAATCCATTTACATTTCAAATAATTATTGATATATATGTTCCTATTGTCATTTTCTTAATTGTTTGGAGTTGATTTTGTAGATCTTTTTTCTTCTCTTGTATTTCTTGACTATATGAGTCCCTTTAACATTTGTTGTAAAGCTGGTTTGGTGGTACTGAATTCTCTTAACTTTTGATTTTCTGAAAAGCTTTTTATTTCTCCATCAATTTTGAATGAGATCCTTGATAGGTAAGGTAATTAATCTCAGTTGTAGATTTTTCCCTTTCAGTACTTTAAACATATCCTGCCATTCCCTTCTGGCCTGCAGAGTTTCTGCTGAAAGATCAGCTGTTAAGCGTATTGGGTTTCCCTTGTATGTCACTTGTTGCTTCTCCCTTGCAGCTTTTAATATTCTTTCTTTGTGCTTAGTCTTTGCTAGTTTGATTAGTATGTGTCTTGGCATGTTTCTCCTTGGGTTTATCCTGTATGGGACTTTTTTTGCCTCTTGGACATCATTGACTATTTCCTTTTCCATGTTGGGGAAATGTCCATCTATAATCTCTTCAAAAATTTTCTCATACCCTTCCTTTTTCTCTTCTTCTTCTGAGACCACTATAATTTGAATATTGGTGTGTTTGATATTGTCCCAGAGGGCTCTGAGATTATCCTCAGTTCTTTTCATTCTTTTAACTTTATTTTGTTCTTCAAAAGTTATTTCCACCATTTTATCTTCCAGCTTACTGATTTGTTCTTCTGCTTAGATATTCTGCTATTGATTCCTTCTACAGTATTTTTAATTCAGTAATTGTGTTGTCTCTGTATGTTTATTCTTTAATTTTTCTAGGTTTTTGTTAATTGATTTTTGCATTTTCTCCATTTTGTTTTCAAGGTTTTTGATCATCTTTACCATCATTATTCTGAATTCTTTTTCAGGTAGTTTGCCTATTTCTTCTTCATTAATTTGGACTTCTGTGTTTCTAGTTTGTTTCTTTATTTATGTAGTATTCTCTGCCTTTTCATTATTTTTATAACTTATTTTGTTTGAGTTCTCCTTTTCCCAGACTTCAAGGTTGAATTCTTTCTTCCTTTTGGTTTCTTCCCTCCTAAGGTTGATCCAGTGGTTTGTGTAAGCTTCTTATAGGGTGAGATTTGTGCTGAGTTTTTGTTTGTTTGTTTGTTTGCTTTTCCTCTGATGGGCAAGGCTGAGTGAGGTGGTAATCCTGTCTGCAGATGATTGGGTTTGTATTTTTGTTTTGTTTGTTGTTTGTATATGTCCTGCACAGGGTGCTACTGGTGGTTGGGTGATGCTGGGCCTTGTATTCAAGTGGTTCTTTTGTGAGAAGTCTCATTACTTGATACTCCCTAGGATTAGTTCCCTGGTAGTCTAGGGTCTTGGACTAGGTGCTCCCACTCCAATGGCTCAGGACTTGATCTCTCAATAGTTGCCGGTCCAACAAGCAAAACTAACCAGCTGCTCCACATCACGGGCCAGAAGGACTCTAGAGAATTTGGCATCTCAATCAAGACATATCCCCTCCTTCTCATTCTCACACAGAGCAAGAGCGTAGCCGAGAAGGACCAAACTTAAGATGTGCAGTAGTGCATCTGACATGTGACGTAGGCCTTCCTGCTGCAGAGCATTTCGGGAGGAGCAGTGAAACGAGAAGCATTCACTCCTCTGAATAAGAAACAAATTCCAAGGATGACCAGAGGTGCCTTCCCAGTACTTGTGGCAGCTTGGGGTCACCCAGTTTTTGTGGAAACAGGATTGCCCAGGAGGAGCAGGAACCACCCCGATTTTTTTTATTCAATACATGCTCTGCATAGATACTTGAGGTGCTAAGAATAGATACATATAGCAAGATAAATTAGTTATATTATTTACTTGAGATAAAATTATAAATGAACATGTGGAAATTCTGTGATTTGCATTAAACAGAATTATTTTGAGTACTTTCTTTTTCTCCTTTCTGCTTATAGTAACTATGGAAATGATATCATAATGGGATGGATAATGCTATTGTTGTTTCCATATCACTCAACACATTTAAAAAGACTCTCTAATGTTATTTCTTCCAGGTTAAAAGCACCATTCCATGTTCTAAATATTTAATATCCAGTATCATTTCTCTTGTCACTAAGTTAGTTCTAGAACTAGATCTTGCCATGCAACAGAGGCAACAACTAATAGAAAGGTACTAAAAGGCAGTCCTGGCATTTCTGGAGATAACCTGATAACACATCTTTGCTGCCCCTAACTCTTCACAGGGCTTTACTTTCCTCTTTATTCAGCTTTGCTCTATAACCAATCACCATAACCATTCCCTTGAATCCTCCCTGAACCCCTTTATACTTCTTGGTTCATCAAACTCCCTTGCAAAGTCTCAACTCAGTTTAAATCCAAATCTCTACCTAGTCCATACCTGTACCCTTGAAAGTGAATGTGGCTGGGACTAACACTTGAACATTTGTCACTTTACAAGGACTGCAGACCTCACGTGGGTCCTCAGTGCTGCCTAGAAGTTAAGTAGCGACTTTGTTCACAGTCTTACTCCCCTGGACCACTCTTTCATACCTTCTCTTTCTGTAAAATATACACATCTTGCCCCATCCTCACTCTCAACTGATGAGCTTAGTATTTCACTGTAAAAAAAAAAAAATCAATTAGTTGAAAGAGAACTTCTACTTGGCCCCATTACTACAGCTACTACTTCAATGTGAGGACAGCAAAATGGAAATATAGGTTTGATTTTCATTTGCAACATGTGAACCTGTCTAGACAGAAAACAAACATAAAAATTGTAATAGTCTTCATAGCTAGTGACTCTGGTGGTGATAATTATTTAGTACAGTTTTTTGGAATATATAGATAAATCACTTATTACCATAAACTGTGTTAACAGTGACCTAAATATACACTGTGGCCTGGCATCGGGAGCTTGTGGGGCACTCGATCCAACCCTCCATTCAAGAGCCTCTGCTACGACCTCCCACATTTCAGCTGGTGGGAGCTCATCCCCGCGTGGTGGGTGGTGCCTGTGGCCTGTGATGTGTCAGACCTGCAGATCCCGGGTGAGTCAATCACCCAGCGTTGGGAGATCCCTACCTGCATGCATGCTGCTGCCTGGTTGAGGGCAGGCACGGCATCTTCCAGCATCTTCCTGGCTCCTGGACTGGGCCGCCCTGCAAAGCTGCTTACCTTGAAAGACCAGTGGGCAGAGGTGGCGCCTACCCTGCCAGACAGTCACTTTGATGGGATCCCACGCAACACGTACCCACCATCTCAGGGGACCTGGCACACATACCAGTTCTGTTTCTTTATGGACCGTGCCTTCTGCCTGCTGAAGACAGGAGCATGCTCACCCTACTGCAACCTCACTCCTGGGGAAGTTGGTGAAGTGCAGGTACTCAGACATCACTGCCGAGTTCAAGGAGACGCAGGTGGACACCCTGCTGGAGGCTGGCTTCCACCGGGAGGACACCTATACACAGGTCATGGCCGACTAATCAGTGAGTCTTCTGGAAAATGATCATGTCCGGGACACCAAGCCCTGAAGCCACCAGGCCCAGCCACTCAACTGCCCACACAGCCCTGGGGACCCCAGGTTTCAGGTACAGCCAAACCCCATGCCCCCCCTCGATGCCTTTGTGACCAGGAGTGCAGGCTCTGGCCTCTCAGCCCAGGTCCAGACCCACACCAGCTGCGCAAGGTCAGTAAGCTTCCCTAACCTTCTCTGCGACTGGATTATCACTACCTTCCTCCCAGGGTCTTGAGGGTGAAATATACATTATATACATTTTATGTATGTACATATATACATATATACATTTTATAATATATATTTATATACATATGTATACATATATGTATTATATATATTTATATATAATAAAATATATAATAAATATTATATATTTATAATATACTTATATATAATAAATATTATATATATATATATCAGAGAAGGCAATGGCACCCCAGTCCAGTACTCTTGCCTGGAAAATCCCATGGACGGAGGAGCCTGATGGGCTGCAGTCCATGGGGTTGCTGAGAGTCAGACATGACTGAGCGTCTTCACTTTCAATTTTCACTTTCAGGCATTGGAGAAGGAAAGGGCAACCCACTCCACTGTCTTTGCCTGGAGAATCCCAGGGTCGGGGGAGCCTGGTGGGCTGCCGTCTATGGGGTCGCACAGAGTCGGACACGACTGAAGCGACTTAGCCGCAGCAGCAGCATATGTACATATATATGTATATATACGCACATGACTCAGGCAGCTCCCGCTCCCCTAAAGCGTTTGCCTCTCTGTAAGCAGTTACTTTTCTCACCTTCAGAAAGACCTGTGCTTGAGTCATCTCCCTTTCCAACTCCAGCAGCATTTCCTGACCCTTCATTTTAGCAAAGCTTCTTAAAATCCTTGTTATACTCACTGTAGCCATTTCAGCTCCCTTATTCTCTCTTAAATCCACTCTGGCTTGCTTGCTCTTCACCACTCCATCAGGTCCTCTATTTTCAGGTTCCCTAAACAGCACTGAGTGTTAAACCCAATGGACAGTTCTTAGTTCTCATTGTAAATTCCTGGTGTCCCTCCCGTCTTGCTTGCAGTGGTCATTCTGAGTGTATTTTCTGGATTCGTTCTATTTTCTCTGCTTTCTTGATGTTAATCTGCTCCAAAGATTTATCCTTAGGCCTCCTCTTCTGTCTGCATGCTCATTCTGTTGGTGATCTTAATGAGTTTTATAACTTTGAATAAAATCTATATGTTGATACCTCACCAAATTTAGGTCTCCAGCTGAACTACTCTAAACACTAGATGTATTTATTTGACTGACTTCCTACCTGGTTCATCCAATTGAATGTCTAATCCCAAACATATGTCCTGTCTTTCTCCCCTGTCGCGGTCTTTTAATGGACCGGAACCTGGTGGTCTGGAGTCAACGATGAGAAAGTGAAAGAAGGAAAGAGGCTAATATTCCCTGGGTTACGCAGCCAGCCTTTGCGCTCCAGGGAATCAGCCAGAAATAGAGAGACAGAGAGAAAGAGAGAGAGAGAGGGAGAAAGAAAGAAAGACACGGGGACCCAAGCTCTCATGGAACAAGGGTGCTTTATTGAATTCTGTAAGAGTATATATATGGGTAGCTTCTTCAGATAAAGATCAAGAGACCAGACTTTACAAGTTACCAAGGAAGCGAGGAGCAATGGAGGCCATAAGGCCAAAAGGCGATCCATATCAAAAGAGGGTGGTAAATAACCCCTTTCACCAAATGGAAAAGCTAATGAAGGAAATGCTATGCAAGCATCCCAGCTCTTTGATCTCAGTCCTGGGAGAGGCTTGCTTGCTCCTCTCCCCCTGACAGGGACTGATAAGGGACAGAGGGCTCAAGAGAGATAGGGAACAGCACACAGGAATCCTAAAAACATTCCCTGACACTCCCCCTAACCTGTTTGATTTTTAAACTTTGCAGGCTTACTTGATAGGAATTCTATCCTTCTAGTTGAGCCCCTTCTCTCATGTTTCACATTCATTCTATCACAATTCCCGTGGCTCCACTTTCACAATATATCCAGAATAAAAATTCCTTCTCACCAGTTACATTGTCCCCACCCCACTCCACGCTATCCTTATCTCTCTTAGGTTGTTACACAAACCTACTAACTGGCTCCTACTTGCCTCCTTACTTCCAGTCAACTCTCAACATAGCAGCCAGAAGAAATTTGTTTTTAATGATAGTCTAGATTATCTATCTGCTCAAAAATTCCCAGTAACTCCTCCTCTCATACAAGGTAAAGAAACATCACCATCCTTATTGTGGCATATCAAGGACTTAAATGCTCTGCACCCATTCCTTCTCGTCAGTGATACTGTGTCATGAAACTTCTGTAAAAGCATATTCAATGTGAATGGTGCCCCCTGGAGTTGTTCAGTAAAGAACTGACAAGGCTGCTTGCAGCAATGAGGCCTCTTGACATCATCTCTTGCTACTCTCCCCCTTTGCTCATGCTGCTCCAAATATAATTGAGTTCTTATTCTTCCTCAAAAATACCTGATGGTCAGGTATTACAACTCAGAGCAATGTATGTGCGTACTGTCCCCTATGCCTGGAATGATCTTCCCCAAGTTATCTGTATGGCTTAATCTCTCACAACTTTAGACCTGGGCTCAAAATATTACCTTCTCCATAAGACCCTCAATGAATAATCTATTTATTATGTTGCCACCCATACCCCTTGATTCCTCTTCTTTTCTCTGCTGTTTTATCTCCACAGCTCTTGTGCTTAGCTGCTCGGTCATGTCTGACTCTTAGCAGTGCTATAGACTATAGCCCGCCAGACTCCTCTGTCCATGGGATGCTCCAGGCTAGAATACTGGAGTGGGTTGCCATGCCCTCCTTCAGGGCATCTTCCCAACCCAGAGACTGAACCCAGGTCTCCCGCATACAGGCGGATTCCTTTCCACTTGAGCCACCAGGGCAGCTCTTAGCACCTTCTAATATAATATATATGCTCTGTGTGTCCTAAGTTGCTTCAGTCATGTCCAACTCTTTGCTACCCTATGGACTGTAGCCTGCCAGGTTCCTCTGTCCATGGGTGGAGAATACTGGAGTGATTTGCCATGCCTTCCCATTGGGGATCTTCCCAACCCAGGGACTGAACTCACATCTCATGTATCTTGCATTGGCAGGCAGTTTCTTTACCCTAGCACCACCTTGGAAGACCTAATATAATATACAGTTTACCAACTTGTTTATGATCTTGTTCTTACCCCATTAAAATATAAGCTTCTTGCTGGCAGAGATTTCTATTTGTTCATTGCTGTATCCTCTGTAACTAAAATGGCTCCTAATACATAATAATAAATAATAAATATATGTTAAATAATTAGCAATAAAGTGGGAATTGTGAGCACAAAAAGTTAGCAGTGAAAGTGCCTAATCAACTACATTTTATACAGTGTGAATGAAGACTTATTTAGTTTTCCTGTTAGCCATTTTTAAGCAGCTAAGTAGATCTTTAGCAGGTCAAGAATACTAAAGAGATGTGTCTCAATTGCCCAAAATAGCTCACTTAGAATTGGAAATTTCACACTATAGAAGCAATGCCATTGCTGCACTATTTCTTTTTCAAAAGAAAAATCCATTTGTAACACAGAGCTCTCCAGAGATTTATCACCATTTACTCGGCCGCGCTCCAAGAAGTGTCAGGACTGACCCAGCCAATTTCCAGGGTCACACAGTCATTGCTTTTATCACTTATGAAAACAGAAGACAATTTCAGTACCCAAAACACAGTGCAAAAATCAATGATCCTAGAATCATTCTCAAAGTTGACAATGTGATTCCAAGTCCTTATTAAAAGGAAAAATAGAAAATGAGATCTGTTTTCTTTGGCACAAGTGTCACTCCCTAGGAGTTGTGTAATTAGGAGGACAAATCAATAATTTAAGTTCAAAAGGGTACTGTTAAATGCATTGTCTCTTTACTATAAGTATATTCATTTATGCTTTACAAGTATATTCACTTATGTAATCATCATTTCATTTATTTTTTTCTATCATTTATTAAATATCTGTGATGAATGTATTTAATACAAATTTTTATTTGCTATTTTCTTTAAAAAATATTTGTAAAACAAGCATGCTGCTAGGAGTGCCCATATTGCCATCCTAAAACGTGTTAGGTCTGGTTTCATAATAACAGGGAAAAATGCCTTTTGTCTGACTCTTCTCCTCTCTGTATCAGGACCTCCATCTATTGTTCAGGTTTCTCTTCAGCTATTGTGATCGATCTAGGGAATGTCTCTGGTATGTCCATGAGTCCAGATCTCCCAACTCCCCTTTTTCTCCTTTTCTCCTCTGACTCTCTGTGGTACGCCAGGTCTTCTAAAAAGTACCTACCAATGATTGACCACAAAATTGCTCTTCCTAACTCTTGTGTTGTGCCTGCAGATCTTTTGGCCCATGTATTAGGATGTGGTTATCCTATGAAGGGGTATTCCTTTACATGCTGGCACAAAGGTGCTTGCAAGTCGTCAAAATTAATCCATTAGAGCAATGTTATTTCAGTGCAATCTATTCACCTTCTCTTGGTATGATACAGTTTCACCATGGAGTTGACCTGTGACATTTATTATTTAAAGACTGATCGTATGGTGGTCAGTCTGGTGGCCTCAGCCTGCAGCAGTATAACTCAGGGTGTCAGTTCTGGCCAAACATTGTCAGGTTTAGGTGGTGAGGGCATCTAGCCACAAGTCCAGTGGTCAGTGACACGGCCCTGACTCATCAGCTTTGCAGCAAATAATTCCTACAAAGACTGAAAGTACTGAAACAAATAAAGTGCTTATTAGGATGAAAAGAGAACAGTTATTTGTGGACAGGCACAGAGGCAGGCTCAAAGACCGAGGCACACCCTTGTGGTTTGAACCACTTTTACGGGGCATTTCTTCCAGATTTCCTTTGGCCAATCATTTTGATTTGCCTGGTTCAGAGTCTATATTTGGTCTATCTCAGGAACCTGCCATGTATGTGTACTCATGTCTTAACCAAGATGGATTCTAATGAAGAGGCATATGGGTAGTTGACATCACTTATAATGAGGTGACACTCCCTCCCTTTTTTACCTCCAAGGAGCCTTTCTACACATGTGTAATCCAGGAAGTCTCCTTGAGTTCAAGAATGAGGATTATTCGGTCTTTTATCTCTTAACTGGGCAGGGCCCAGCCTTCTCCAGCATCCTGCTTTTATAGAGTTTCTGCTATTATGGAGTTTTTGTCCACAGGGAAGAAAGTGTTCAGCCTGGGGCCCATCTATCTCCTGCCTCAAGACCAGTCTCCTAGTTATTTTCTCTATACACTAATTGCTGGCTGATCAACATAGGATTTAATGTTTTTGTTGTTCAGTTGCTAAGTCGTATCTGATTCTTTTGAGACCCTGTGGGCTATAGCCCACCAGGCTCCTCTATGAGATTTCCCAAGTAAGAGTACTGGAGTGGGTTGCCTTGCCCTCCTCCAGGGGCTCTTCCTGACCCAGGGACCAAACTTGTACCTCCTGCCTTGGCAGGCTGATTCTTTACCACTGAGCCACCAGGGAAGCCCAGGATTTGATAGTCATATATGATAGTAACCAGCTAGACAAATAAGTGTTTCTCATGTACTAATGAATTTTCTTGAAGATAAACCATGCAGTACTTTAGCAAACTCTCTCCTCCTCGGTTTTCCTAGAATTGAAGCCACTGACATCTCACCTGATCCCCTTAAACCTTTTATATTTAATAGAAAGGGGAAAGACCACCTGTATTAGTCAGATTTCCATGACAGAAGCAAAAGCCATTTGGAGCTTTTTTAAACGAAGAGAATTTTATTCAGCAATTCAAGATTCAAGTGCTTCCAAAACTTTGGAAAGGCTGATGGAGCAGATTCTAGGCTGTACTCCTCCTCTGGTACTTGCAGAGCCAGACAGAACTGGTTCCCTAGGGGAGCAACCATTTCTAAAGTTGCTACTGGAGCTCTGACAGAAGTATTAAGTTTTCACCGCTCCCCTGCAAATGGGCACCAAATTCTGCTTCAGAAAGGATCTTCCATATCAGCAACAGGGGCCAGGAGCTGCCAGGCTTTAGCATCTGCCCACCTACTACCTTCTGACATCTTTTCTAAGCACTTCTAGTTGGCTGAAACTTGTTTGAATCAAAAATGATAGCTGCAGGGTTTGGGAAGTGTATAATTTTGCCTTATAACCCTTCCAAGTAAAAATAGTGGTAGGAGTTCTGATTCAAAAATATATTTATAGTAAAATCAGTTCCCTACTGTCAGTAAAGTGCTTCTAGTCATTAACTGGGAATGGGCAGAGAGGGTCACAGTAGTAGTAACTGAGTGGAAAAGCAGAAGCAATGAATTTAGAGGACTTGGGTACAATTCTAGCTCTGACATTTGTAAACATGAGCAAGTTATTTGCCTTCCCTGAGCCTCAGTTTCCATATGTGATAATAACATCCAGGCTACCTTACAGGGTAATTATGAGGATAATGCTAGACATGAATGTAAAAAAAACTTCATAAATATCAGATACTAAGCAGTTACAAGCAGATATGATCAGTAGGAAGGACTAATGAAAAATTAAATGAGATCATGTCCATTACTGTTAGGTGTTTGGTACTAAATATATTTTATTTTATTCTAGTTTTTGAAAACTGATGACCCTCTTTTTTAATGGTCTATAAATTACCCCATTATCTCATTTTCAAGTCAACTGGGAATTTAACATAAATAGAAAATTAGACTAAGTTAAGCTCCCATCATTATTTGTGATGCATGTCATATTATGATATCATAGAACGCCTAGGTCCTTTAAAAGGCATTGTTTTAATAAATAATAAAATAATTTACTCTGTCATTTGTATTTCTAATTTTTTAATTTCAAATGTTTCCTATATTCACATTAGAAAATCTTTCAAATTTTGTAATTTTTGTGATCTTGTGAAAATATATTTAGTTCACTTTTTAGTTGACCAAGTCACTGTGAAATGTTTTAGCTCTAGACAGTAAAGAATGAAGGTTTCTACAGCAAGCCCCTTGATAACAGAAAAAAGAGTTACTAGGGAATTACTTTTCATTTTGTGTTATCATTTGGATGGAAAAAGTATAAACTCATAATTATCTAGTGTGATTTACTATTTTGATTGAGCTCCAGTTGTCAGTGTGATAAGATGACTTTATGAGCAGTAGAACATTAAGCCCCCAGAAATCAATAGATATAATAAAATCCTTTTACTGTCCCTTCCTTCCTACTCACCAAATCAATTGCTTTTCACCTTCTGGTTTTTTCATGAAAGTTCTACAATTCATTTTACTACCTCTCAAAAGTGAAATGTCTTTTTTTTTTTTTTCTGAAGAGATACACTTGTTTAATATTTCAGTTCTCTCATGATTTTATTTTCTATCTCTTTGCTTCTAGAAGATTCACGTACTTATCTAGTGTTCTGAGCCCAAAATTTGGAATAAAGTATTGATGTGAAAGTGAAAGTTGCTCAGTTGTGTCCAACTCTTTGGTGACTGGAGGGACTATATGCCATGGAATTCTCCAGGGAAGAATACTGGTGTGGTAGCCTTCCCCTTCTCCTGGGGATCTTCCCAACCCAGGGATCAAACCCAGGTCTCCCGCATTGCGGGTGGATTTTTTACCAGCTGAGCCACAAGGGAAGCCCAAGAATACTGGAGTGGGGAGCCTGTCCCTTCTCCATCAGATCTTCCCGACACAGGAATTGAACCAGGGTCTCCTGCATTGCAGGCAGATTCTTTACCAGCTGTGCTATAGAAGTGATAAAAATGAAGACTAACAAAGTAATTGGTAAAGATATTAGAATTCATGCGCTGTTGACTTTGTTATTCTTCTAATCATGCAACAAGACTAATACAAAACTTCATACAAATCACTTGAAAGAATAATAAGAATATAACAGGTTGTTGTCCCCTTTTTTGGTAAATCAGAACTAATTCTCTCAGCACCAGTCACACAAATCCTACTTACCAGACAGAGAGATGTGAACACACTTGATCCTAGACGTCTCTCATGAGAAGTTTATCTGTATGTCATACCCAGTGTATTCACCTTTTGACTGCTGATGGTACTGATCCTCACAAGGCTTTGGGACCATTCACTGAGCAATGTGGAACTAACCAGAGAGATCTAAGGCTTTTCCCAGTACATGTTTCCCAGTGACTGTCAGCATAAAAGTAGTTAGCTTTTCCCTCTGGTAGTTTCCTAGTAGTTTTATAACTAGACTTTGCCAACCTTACTTTATATTGAAAATGTAAGTTCCTGGAAGAAGTATTTTTCCTCTGCATACACAAAGAAATGAATTTTCCCCAGTACCTAGCCAAAGACTCCAGCTCATTCTACAGCATTGATTTCATAATTCAGTCTTTCTACAGAGCCATTTATTGTAATAGATGTTAGAAAACACATACTCCTAGTGAAAGAGAGGTGAATCTGGCTGTACAGTGAGGGTCAGACTGTGAAATGAAGGAGACTAGCAAAATCTTTAGGGTCTATCTTCTGAACTGAATGTGGCATTGACTTAGGCATTATAGATACGTGATCCATTCACTACTTGCTTATTATGCCAGACTGAATTCTTTCCCTGTGCTGTGTATCATACGATAGAAAATATATGTGGCAATTGTCAAGTCAATACTTTTTTTGTGTTCTGTTTTTTGATTCAGTCAGCCTTTATGTATTACTGAATATTGTCATTTATACCCTCAATTGATGAGATTCTATCCTTCAAGTCATCTTTATAAAGCAGATAAGCATTTAAAGGGAGAAATACAAAGAAGCAGAACTTAGAAGACTATAGGTTGATATGATGTAGTTTACAATGTAATACCATTCTTCTATAATTTTCTCATGTTATTGTTTTAAATTTATCCTTCTTTTCCTTTAGAGTTCACTGTTTACCCAAGACAAGTCTCTCATAGTAAATAGTAGGTTTTATAAAAATAAATTGAGCTGCTAAGATCCAAAACCAGTCTTCACTTTTCCTTTACCCACTGTATCCAAATCATCACTGAGTCTCATATGGCATTTTTTCGTAGGCTTTTAATCTGACCACCAACAATCTACAGTTCCCTCTAAACTGCACCATTGCAATAGCTTTGTAATGCACAGGCTTGATTCACTTCTTCCTCACTTCTGGTTCATCTTAGCATGTTGTCACTATATCCTGCTTCCTAAGACATAGAGCAGTCATGACCCTCCATGATCACAGAGCTTCCTTGTCTATGCCATTCAAATACATTAATTCCCAATCCCTGATGTTAACAGTAAAAGCTCATCACATTATTGCACATACTTACCTTTTTGGTTGTCTTCAACATTATAGACACACACACCCTACATTGTGCTATTCTTGCTCATAGTAGGGCAACTTATACATGTGCTTTTTGGGTTGTTTTTTTTTCTCTTTTCTGAGGAAGGGCCATGTCCTCTTCTTATCTTCCCCCCAAACTTTCTGTATTCAAAATTCAGAATTAATCTTAGCTTCCCATCTGGTAGAGAACCCATCTGCTAATTCAGGAGATGCAGTTTCAGTCCTTGGGTCAGGAAGATCCACTGGAGTAAGAAATGGCAACCTACTCTAGTATTCTTGCCTGGAAAATTCTATGGAGAGAGAAACTTGGCAGGCTACAGTTCATGGGTTTGCAAATAGTCGGACATGACTGAGCAACATGCCCAATGAATTTACTATGACTATCATAAGATCATGAGTTACTGAAGGACAAAAATGCCATCCTATTAGTTTTTATGTATTTCATTCTTAGCATAGAATTCAATGTATCCTAAATAGGTATTTGTGGAAATGATTTTAATTGAATTCAACCGACCACATGTCATATGATGTCATTCTGGCTTTCTTTTAGGAACATGGAATACCTATCAACATGGGCTACGCCGTGGCACCACATCACTCAGGGGTCTACCCAGTTCATATTCAGCTGTATGCAGCTTGGAAGAAGGTCTGGGGTATTCAGGTCACCAGCACTGAAGAGTATCCGCATTTGAAACCTGCACGCTACCGAAAGGGCTTCATTCACAATAGCATCATGGTGAGCATGTATTGTTGTGTGTATCGAAGGCTCTCAGTACCTACATGTGGAATGAAGACAAAATCTAACTTCAAAAACACTCTTTTACATGAGTATCATAAATCCCTTGCACACCATGATGGTCACACATTAATACACTGCTTGGCTATAGACTTGCTTCTTAAGCTGTGGGGTAGTATTGGCAAATTTGAGACAAGCTCAAAATGTTGGAAGCATGTTTCATGTAGGTCATCCCCTGCCATTTCTGGATTTGTCTGGGGACCTTTTACTTCTGGGGAGTTTCTCCAGGTCCATTTGTTTGGCTGGTTCTATTTAGAGTTTTCTAGGCAAAATGTAGGTTCATAAATCAAGAAAACACCTCTCAAATCACTACACTATAAACAGACAGAATCTAACAGATAGTATCCAAGAGCTAAATTTATCCACTCAGTTTATTTTCAGTTTAAGACACTGAAGAATATCTTAGGATAGCAGTTTTTCATTGTTCTCTTCCTAGCATATTATAAAAATGAAGGTATATATTTTCTTTTCCAATATATTAACTGAAAAATAATACTTTGATGGAAGGGTGGTGCATATGTTCCTGCAAATGAAAATAAAACCAAAAGTATATTAGATGGGAATTTATTAGATGAGAATGAAAAAGATTGTCTTGTTTTGCTTTGTAATAAAATAGCTCATCTTAAAACATCCATCCCCACATCCAGTGCCTTACGTCATATTCTCATCACTGGTTGCCAAGATCATAGGAAAGGTTTACAACTGTTCTCCCTCCTTTAAACATTTACATCTTTTCAACCCATTATTCAGGTTACTACTGGAATCATCTGCCTATCTATCTTTCTACCCAATATGTATCTAAAACCAAAGAAAAAGTAATAGGACACTTATTAACAGAGATAATACTCAACATTCATTAATCATAAAACTTTAATTTTTTATTGTAAATTGGTACTAGAGGACCTAAAGAAGCCTCAGATTTAATGGATCTATTGAAAATGCAACTAAAGGTATTGATGTCCTTAGAAATCCAGGAGATATTAAAAGTTTTACTCTGATATAATTGCAGATCAGAGTGAAAGCAGTTTTCCCTTAATTGAGTAGTGTAACCATTTGATATATTTTTAAATAGACACATTCCTTTAAGTCAGCACTATTTATTTTCGTATACCTAGATTTTTAAAATTAAGCAAAGAATAAATAGTTATTCTGTGCAAATGAATACATGTCCTCAACCCCATTAGATTATAAGTAGTTTATTATTCAATAAAAAGTTTTTGGAATAAAATTACCTATTTGCTTTCTCTGTTGAACATTCTGAGTTACAACAGAATTAGCCTCAAGACATACCAGAAGCAATCATTAGATAATTTGACTACTACTGGGATTAAAACTTTAATTCAGAGTAGTAAAAACAAAACAGAGTGGTGAGGCTGCTGAAAACTCATTGTTTTGAATCTCAGAGCCTGAGGACTCTGAGATGTAAGTACACGTAAACTGTATTTCAGGATCAAGGAAAATAACGGTCTAATACCATGAAAAATGTAACCTTGGAGAATCTCTATATTTAAATTAAATTAACCCTAAGAAGCCTTTTTTTTTTTTTAACCAATTCTGTAACATAACTCAGCTGGTAGGTGAAAATTATAGGCATGAATGAAAATGTTGTAATGTATATGTCCTATGACTTTGAATGGGCAACTCTCAATATTTACATAATTACACCAGCATCGACTCTTGGTTACAGTAAGATTTTGGCTTTATCCACTGGGAAACTCCAATGGGAATGATGATATGCAGACTCTGAAGTCATGACACAGCAATGGAACTTTCAATTAAGTCATGTCAATATGCTGCTTTTTCTTTTTCCTCAGGTCCTCCCTCGACAGACCTGTGGGTTGTTCACACACACTATTTTCTACAAAGAGTATCCAGGAGGTCCCCAAGAATTGGATAAAAGTATCAGAGGAGGTGAACTTTTCCTCACAATCCTTCTAAACCCAGTAAGTATCCTATTTATGCTTTTCACAATAACATCAGACCTTTTAAATATGTTTCATTTTGTTTCCGTTGTCAACCTTCTCACAAGAGTAGATGGTAAATACTAGAGAGAAATTAGACTACATCTAATTATTAAATTCCCTTAATAAAGGTCAATCAAGAAAAACACAGATTTGTTAAGATCCATGTGTTGACTATACCACTTAAATGTAAGATAATATCTCAACGTTGACTCTTATACTTGAATTGTAGTAAAGACATATATACAGTTGTCTAGCAAGAGATACTGGTTCAAGTGGGTTCGATCTCTGGGTCTGGAAGAAACTCAGGAGAAGAAAATGGCAACCCACTCCTGTATTATTGCCTGGAAAATTCTATGGATGGAGGAACCTGGTGGGCTACAGTCCATGGGGTCACAGAGTCAGACATGACTGAGTACAGCCAAAAACATTCACAATACGGTGGTGGGTATTTTGTCTGTAAGTTGAATCTGCTTCTAGCTCAAGTAGTAGTATGTCTATCAGTAGACATACATATTTCCATCTCTAAAAATGATCACAATGAAAAGCTGCATTGAAAATACGCAGTGTGTGTGTTAGTTCCTCAGTTATATCTGACACTTTGTCATCCCATGGACGGTAGCACGCCAGGCTCCTCTGCCCATATAATTCTCCAGGCAAGAATACTGGAGTGGGTTGCTATTTCCTTCTACATGAAAATACATAACTATGCATTATCTTTAAATACTAGGGTCATCTGAGGCTTCTTTTTAAAATATTCATTAATTTTGTTTGGAATCAAAGCTAGAAAATTTGCCCCTTTTAATTGTGCCCTTTGATTATTCAGAGTTTTGCAATTTTATTTCCAGTTATATGTGGAAAAGTATAGCAATATGGGAATATATTGTCACTAGATAATGTTGCAATTACTTCAGCTTTTTCAATTTTTTTCCCTTAAAGATTCCATTTCTGAGGTTTTAGAGAGTCATGTCCTTTTCTTTACATCCCACTGCACACAAGAAAATGTGAAATAGTGAGTTGTACGCTATGTCTAACTTGTTTTGGTAAGAAATTTTCATACTGAGAGAAAATGATTCATGCTTTAAAAAAAACTGTGGTTCGGTTGTCTCTGGTGAAGCTCCAGGTATGTTTAAATAAATTTAGCTAATATATATGCTATTTTTAATCCATGAAGAAATTAAATAAAAACCTACCTCGTATATAGATGAAAACTCATAAATTGAATTGAAGGGGTAGGGAAGTGGGGGTAAAAATGCATGTTATTGTTCAGTCTCTAAGTTGTGTCTGACTCTTTGAGACCCCATAGACTACAGTGCTGCAGGCTTCCCTGTCCTTCTCCATCTACCAGAGTCTGCTCAGATTCATGTCCATCGAGTTGGTGATGCCCTCTTCTTTACCTTCAATGTTTCTCAGAATCGGGGTCTTTTCTAATGAGTCGGCTCTTCCCATCAGGTGATCAAAATATTGGAACTTCAACTTCAGCATCTGTGCTTCCAATGACTATTCAGAGTTGATTTCCTTTAGGATTGACTGGTTTGATCTCCTTGCAGTCCAAGGGACTTTAAAGAATCTTCTCTAACACTAAAGTTCAAAAGCATCAATTCTTTGGCACTCAGCCTTCTTTATGGTCCAACTCTCACATCCATATATGACCACTGGAACCACCATAGCTTTGACTATCTGGACCTTTGTGGACAAAGTGATATCTCTGCTTTTTAATACCCTGTCTAGGTTTGTCACAGCTTTCCTTCCAAGGAGCAAGCATCTTTTAATTTCATGGCTGCAGTCACTGACACTGATTTTGGAGCACAAGAAAATAAAATCTGATACTGCTTCCACTTTTTCTTCTTCTATTTGCCATGTATTATTGGGCCAGATGCCATGATCTTTGTGTTTTGAATGTTTTCAGTTTTAAGCCAGCTTTTTCACCCTCCTCTTTCATCTTCATCAAGAGGTTCTTTAGTTTTTTTGTCGCTTTCTACAGTTAAAGTGGTATCATCTGCATATCTGAGGTTGTTGATATTTTTCCTGCCAAACTTGATTCCAGATTGTGAGTCATCCAGCCTGGCATTTCACATGATGTACTCTGCATAGAAATTAAATAAGCAAGGTGACAATATACAGCCTTGATGTACTGTTTCCCCAATTTGGAAACAGTCAGTTGTTCTGTGTCCAATTCAAACTGTTGCTTCTTGACCCACATACATGTTTCTCAGGAGGCAGGTAAGGTGGTCTGGTATTCCCATCTCTTTAAGAACTTTCCAGTTTGTTGTGATCTCACAGTCAGAGGCTTTAGCGTAATCAGTGAAGCAGTAATAGATGTTTTTTCCTGAAATTCCCTGCTCTCTCTATGATGCAATGAATGTTGGTAATTTGATCTCTGGTTCCTCTATGTTTTCTAAACCCAGCTTGTACATCTGAAAGTTCTTAGTTCAAGTACTGCTGAAGCCTAGCTTGAAGGACTTTGAGCATGGGGAATGAGTGCTTTATCTGAGTATGAGTAATCAACAAACCTCTTCAAACTGCAGGACTATTAAAAACAAAACAGAACTGTCTCTTTTGTTGGGATTCCATTAAACTGACGAAGAGCTTGGATGCTCTATGATCTTAGTAAGAAATTCTATTTCTCAGAACTTGTTTGCTCTCCTGTAAGACAAATGTATAAACTAGACAATCCTCAATGTTCCTCAAAAGTATTCCTTTTGGATATTCCATTTTGTATGTGTTTAATTCAAGCTCACTGAGACTTAGAAGAATCAATAACATCACAAAATACTTTTGAGAATCGATATATGCGTGTGAATGTGAATGAAAGCAAATATGGGAAATATTTCTCTTTCCTCCTTCCCCCATTAATTGAGAATTTGATCTTCACAGAAGCAAAGGTCACATCTTCATACTGTTTTCACTTTGGGTCTACACTCCCAACCCCAAATCTGCCCTTGTCCCCTCCTCAGGGGAAGGGATAAGCATCAGAACACTGATGATTCCCTCCCATGAACCTCTAGCCCCAAGGTCTGATTGTTACTGATATTCACTACCTGGGTGCCTATGGGGCTACTTGTCATTAAAGAGATGGATTTATAACTCTGCTTTTCAAATACTTTGAATTTAGTACTCCATATATAGCATCATTTCTGACTCTTTCTTTATTTTTTTGGAGGGGGGGCTCCAAAATCACTGCAGATGGTGATGCAGCCATGAAATTAAAAGATACTTACTCCTTGGAAGGAAAGTTATGACCAACCTAGACAGCATATTAAAAAGCAGAGACATTACTTTGCCAACAAAGGTCCATCTAGTCAAGGCTATGGTTTTTCCAGTGATCATGTATGGATGTGAGAGTTGGACTGTGAAGAAAGCTGAGTGCTGAAAAATTGATGCTTTGGAACTGTGGTGTTGAAGAAGACTCTTAAGAGTCCCTTGGACTGCAAGGAGATTCAACAAGTCCATCGTAAAAGAGATCAGTCCTGGGTGTTCATTGGAAGGACTGATGTTGAAGCTGGAACTCCAATACTTTGGCCACCTGATGGCAAAGAGCTGACTCACTGGAAAAGACTCTGATGCTGGGAAAGATTGAGGGCAGGAGGAGAAGGGGATGACAGAGGATGAGATGGTTGGATGGCATCACCGACTCGATGGACATGAGTTTGGGTAAACTCTGGGAGTTGGTGATAGACAGGGAGGCCTGGCATGTTGCAATTCATGGGGTCGCAAAGAGTAGGACATGACTGGGCAACTGAACTGAACTGAACTGATATAGCATTATTCAGAGACTAATAGTTGGTCCTTGTCAGTGGTAAAGAACGCACCTGCCAATTCAGGAGACAGGAGACCTGGGTTTGATCCCTGAGTCGGGAAGATCCTCCGAACAAGGAAACAACAACCTACTCCAGTATTCTTTCCTGGAGAATCCCATGGACAGAGGAGCCTAGCAATCTACAGTCCATGGGGTCGCAAAGAGGCGGACATGACTGAAGTGACTTAGCATGCAAGCGTGCATAAATCATTACTCAGAGGCTAGTAGTTGGTCCTTTAAATAAGATGGAAGACTATTTGGCACTTATATCTGTAGCACTTGCTGTAAACTGACAAAATAACACTAACCTCACTTAAAAAGCTTATCATTGCCAACCAAAGTTATTTTAATTGCAGGAGAAATAGAACAATGGAAGAGGGGAGTTTTCAGGAGATTTCTAGACTCCAATAACAAACTGTACTTACTTTATCATTGTGAACTGATGGTGATCTTAAAGTAGGATTCATGAGTGAAGGCGGGAAACCCAGATAGACAAAGAAGAAGGAGCAATGTTAGAGATGATTAACAGTGTGGATAATGTAAGACATTCTATGTACAGCGATATGAAGCTGGGATCAGACAAATAGCAATCCACAAAGATATGGGAGTAAGGAATAATGCTGCTCAAAACCTGAGCAGTGTAGTCATAGGCAATTCAAGTAGACACTACTCAGCTCTCTAGGGAGACAGACTGTGGGTAGCATTTGACGGAACCCAGATTAAAACAGGGCTTAGTTCTAGAGCTGCATGAGCAGAAGTTATCAGATATATTAATCAGGGTTCTTCAAAGAAACAGAACTAAGAGGATTGTGGGGGAGAGATTTATTACAAGAAATTTGTTCATGTGTTTATGGAGGTTGGCAAGCCTCAAAATCTACAGTGAACAAGCTAGAGTCCCAGGGGAACTGATGGTATAGTTTCAATAGAAGTTCTCTAGCCTGAATACCAGAACAGTTGATGGTGTATTTCTAGCCCCAAAGTCAACAGGATTGAGACCCAGGAAGAGCCAGTGTTTCACTTCAGGTTTTTAGGCAGGTTAAAAAAAAAAAAAAAAAAAAACAGAAAACAGTGATCAGTTCAAAGGCAATGGGGCAGAAGAAATTCCTTTTTATTCACAGAAAAGTGAGACTTTTCATTCTATTTGGCCTTCAGCAGATTAGATCAGACCCATCCACATTATCTGCTTTGCTCAGTTAACCAATTTGGTTGTTAATCTCATCCAAAATCATCCTCATGGACACACCCAGAATAATGTTTGAGCTGAGTAACTTGTGGTCCAGTCAAGTTGGTACAAAATTAGCCATCACACCAAATGAGGAAATGAGGTGGGAAAAGACATGAAGGGAGTGAAATAAAATGGGAAACAAAGAAAGAGGGAAGGAAGTGATGACTGAAGTAAAGATAATGTAAGCTTGGAAGTTTTTGTAGCTGTGTCCTGTTATGAATAGAGAGGCACCAGAAGTGATACATTTCATGCAAAGACGAGCACAATAAAGGACAGAAATGGTATGGACCTAACAGAAGCAGAAGATATTAAGAAGAGGTGGCAAGAATACACAGAAGAACTGTTCAAAAAAGATCTTCATGACCCAGATTACCACGATGGTGTGATCACTCACCTAGAGCCAGGCATCCTGGAATGTGAAGTCAAGTGGGCCTTAGAAAGCATCACTGCAAACAAAGTTAGGGGAGGCGATGGAATTCCAGTTAGTTATTTCAAATTCTAAAAGATGATGCTATGGAAGTGCTGCACTCAATATGCCAGAAAATTTGGGCAACTCAGCAGTGGCCACAGGACTGGAAAAGGTCAGTTTTCATTCCAGTCCCAAAGAAAGGCAATCCCAAAGAATGCTCAAACTACTGCGCAGTTGCACTCATCTCATATGCTAGCAAAGTAATGCTCAAAATTCTCCAAGCCAGGCTTCATCAGTGCATGAACCCATGAACTTCCAGATGTTCAAGCTGGATTTAGAAAAGGCAGAGGAACCAGAGATCTAACTGCCAACATGTTCTGGATCATCAAAAAAGCAAGAGAGTTCCAGAAAAAAATCTGCTTCTGCTTTATTGACCACAACAAGCCTTTGATTGTGTGGATCACAACACACTGTGGAACACTCTTCAAGAGATGGGAATACCAGATCACCTGACCTGCCTCCTGAGAAATCTGTATGCAGGTCAAGAAGCAACAGTTAGAACTGGACATGGAACAACACACTGGTTCTAAATTGGGAAAGGAGTACGTCAAGGCTGTATATTGTCACCCTGCTTATTGCAGAGTGCATCATGAGAAGTGCTGGGCTGGATGAAGCACAGGTGGAATCAAGATTGCCGGGAGAAATATCAATATGCAGATGACACCACCCTTATGACAGAAAGCAAAGAAGAATTAAAGAGCCTCTTGATGAAAGTGAAAGAGGAGAGTGAAAAAGTTAGATTAAAACTCAGCATTCAGAAAACTAAGATCATGGCATCCGGTCCCATCACTTCATGGCAAATTGATGGGAAAACAATGGAAACAGTGAGAGAGTTTAATTTTGGGGGCTCCAAAATCACTGCAGATGGTGACTGCAGCCATGAAATTGAAAGATGTTTGCTCCTTGGAAGAAAAGCTATGGCCAGCCTAGACAGAATATTAAAAAGCAGAGGCATTGCTTTACCAACAAAGATCTGTCTAGTCAAAGCTATGGTTTTTCCAGTAGTCATGTATGGTTGTGAGAGTTGGACTATAAAGAAAGCTGAGTGCCAAAGAATTGATGCTTTTGAACTGTGATGTTGGAGAAGACTCTTGAGAGTCCCTTGGACTGCAAAGAAATCCAACCTGTCAATCCTAAAGGAAATCAGTCCTGAATATTCACTGGAAGGGTTGATGCTGAAGCTGAAACTCCACTACTTTGGCCACCTGATGCGAAGAACTGACTCATTTGAAAAGACCCTGATGCTGGGAAAGATTGAGGGCAGGAGGAGAAGGGGTCAACAGAAGATGAGATGGTTGGATGGCGTCACCGACTCGATGGACATGGGTTTGGGTAGACTCCGGGAGCTGGTGATGGACAGGGTGGCCTGGCGTGCTGCGGTTCATGGGGTCGCCAAGAGTCAGACACGACTGAGCGACTGAACTGAACTGAACTGAACTGAACTGAACTGAAGAAAAAAAGCCTGTAAATTCATTGATGTGAAGGTATGTTTTCAAGATGAGTTCATTAATATGTTGACTCTAAAGAATATTTGTATCCTCACAGATTCTGTTCCCAAAGGAGAGGTCTATGCCTGCATTTTTTAGGTATCAAAGTCCCTTGGGGAGATGTGATTTCAGTAGAAAGTGTCAACATCCATGAAATCATAGAGAAAGATGATCACTTCTCCTACCTACTCTTTCAACTGATTTTGAACATGGAAAACCAATGTCTTTGTGCTTATAAGGAGAATAAGTGATCATAGTGTTAGTATAAACTCTAAAGGTTTAAGACCAATCTCATTTTATTTCATTTTTCAATAGTGACCTACACTTTCACATCCTGGAAATACTATGGACTCCTTATATTGTGGCATCTCTCTCACATAGTGATTTTCTCTGAGGATTTGTAAATGATCCACAGATTTTTGTCCTTAGTGTTGGGTTTCCAGTATATTAATGAATGGATGGATAAGGATAAGATAGTGTGATACAAAGGTGACAGTCATGGTAAATACATCAGATGATAATGTATAATACCTAGTATACATAGCACAGTGAAGTAACAGACCAAATCTAGCAAGATGAAATTTAACAGGCAATCATAAAAAGCCCCAAAATTACTTTCAAAGAAAATAGTGCACAAATTCCAGCATTATTTAAGTATAAACATTATATAAATATAGATTAAATCTGCCAGTAAATTGTATGGACTGCCTCATGACATATTCGGTTCCTTGTCATTGAACCTGTATAAACAGAAATTTTGTAGGAATGTCAAATCTATTACTTTTAATATCTCATCTGATGCTAAAACTGTGTGATTCTGTTCTTATCCAGTTAGACATAGGTATACATTTTTCATTATAAAACATAAAAAATATGAAGTAGGTTTAATTTTACATATTACAAACCAGCACTACATATTTAGTTATAGTAGGGTCAGAGGGAAAAGGAAATGGTAATTTATCAACATGCAAAAGAATTAATAATCAACTCTGAATATTCATTGGAAGGACTTATGCCGAAGCTGAAGCTCCAATACTTTGGCCACCTGATGTGAAGAGTTGACTCTTTGGAAAAGACGCTGATGCTGGGAAAGATTGATGGTAGGAGGGGAAGGGGGCAACAGAAGATGTGATGCTTGGATAGATAGCGTCACTGACTCAATGGACGTGAGTTTGAGCAAACTCAGGGAGATAGTGAAGGAGGGAAGCCTGGTGTGCTGCAGTCCATGGTGTTGTAGAGAATTGGACACAGCTTAGTGAAACAACATCAACAATAAGAATTAAGGGTTTCTCTGGTGGTTCAGTGGTGAAGAATCCTCCTGCAAATGCAGAAGATATGAGTTTGATCCCTGGATCAGGAAAATCCCCTGGAGAAGGAAATGGCAACCCACTCCAACATTCTTGTCTGCGAAATCCCATGGACAGAGGAGCCTGGTGGGCTACAGTCTGTGGAGTCACAAAGAGTTGGACACAGCTTAATGACTAAACAAAAACAATAGCATAAGAATGAAAAAATTCTGTAAAATGAGAAAATATTCAGTGGTAGATGTATTGGAGGAAGTAGCAGAGGAAGACATTTCTATCATCAGTATCCTGAAAGAAATATTACTGCCAGATTTAGCAGATCATTTGAACTGATCAAATAGTTTCTGGATTCATTTGTATGTGCATATCCTATGAAGATAATAAAAGCTGGAAAAGGTATATGAGGGAGTGTCCTGGAATTCCCCTCTCTAGAGTACTTTAAAATGGAATCAATAGCTATAGAGTTCTTTCTTATTGCCTTGAGGAAGGGGACTGGATTAAATATCCTTGAGAAGTCCTACCTAGTTGTTTGTGTTTTGTTTTTCCTGGTTTATAACTTCCACAGCTCTGTTCTGCAGTCAAAAAGGCATGAACCACACCAAGACTATGGTAGCTGCTTTCTCTGCCCAGTTTCCACTTTAGGAATTCACATTACTTTGTGTTGCCCTTCTCTAGAACAGACCTGTATATATTCTGTGCTCAAAAGTTGCTAATATTTTTCTTTATGCATGTTCAAATAGTTTTTTTTAATTTAATTTTGATTCTAGCTGCCATGCTGTCCTCATAGTTTTACACATTTTAAAATATGTCATTATTTTCTAATACACCATAAAGCAGAAAATGGAAATTGGAATATATTTTTACATCTTGACTCATATATGAACTCCTGTTATTGTTGTGCATTAGATATTTTGATTCAGCAAACTGCAAGAATTGGGGTTTCTTGATTTCCTTAGATACCAACTTGTTTTGCCCAGATTAATGTAAAAAACTGAAAATTAAATGACTTGAAAGCTGTGTGAACGGCATTTCAAAAGAATAGCTAAGCATCTGTCCACTTAACTTTCAGATAACTTCCTCCTGTTTTTTTTTTTTTTTTTTAGATTCCGTCATGACCTCATCACATATTGATATTTGCCTGCACTGTTCCCCACTTGTCAAATGCTAACATGTATTTCCCTAGTGCCGAATTCTTCCTGTATTTTCAATATAATCTTTGTACAGGCAGGAAGATATATAATTTAATCATGTATGAGGTGAAACAGCTTACACCAGGTAACCCACTATCATTCAAGTCAAGACACTACCCTATAAAATATGCAACAATTGACTGTAGTCGAGGAAGTCTGGAGTCTTATCAGATGGTGTCATCACTAACTGTAAAAGCTTAAAATGAATATGCCTTGCTGGATTTAATATTTTTTTCTAATTCATTTTAATGTTGTGCTTCACAAAAAACAATATGAAAATAGAATTTTCTAAGTTTTTTGACAGATATATCTAAATATTCTCTGACTCAGAGGCTTCAAAATGGCAGAGCTGGAGCCACGAAATGCACTACATCATCCAGAGTCCAGAGCAGTGCCTAGACTCACTAACCTTTGTTTTTGGCCAGTTGCAAATCCAGGTGAACAAAAAAATATGTGCCTGAAAGAATGGTGTACTTGCAATTGACAGTGGAGAATAATGGAACTGCAATGATATACTTCCCCACTACTGTCTCCTGAACCTTCTCACACCTAGGCTGGCTAATGAGCTTTTCTTTCTTGTGTATATCAATCTCCAATTCCATGCAATCTAATAGCAGGTGCAGTACATTATGAATTAGTGCTCACTTTTCAGGCAGATTAAAGACAGCTGCAAGGCTTAGGAAAACATCAACATGAACTAAGCTGAACTAAACTTTAAGTTCTTTTAAATCTTGAAACAATATGGAAGTGGATATGTAAGATAATTCACAGATACAAAGGCAGTGCAGCAAAATAAAATGCACAAAATATCCCACATCTTTTTTAAAGAAGATTATAAAGAATTACAGATTACTGATATTCAAGACATCTAAACATTCTTTGATAATTTTTATTTCCTATGAATGCTGTGCTTTATAGAAAATTATAGCCATCAGATATTTCATGTAGAACAAAGCAAATGCATATTCCAAGTGGTAAAGATCTGCACCTGGGCTTCCCTGGTGTCTCAGAAGTAAAGAAATCCGCCTGCAATTCCAGAGTCAAAGAAGATGCAATTCGATCCCTGGGTCGGAAGATCCCCTGGAGGAGGACAAGGCAACTCACTCCGGTATTCTTGCCTAGAGAATCCGATGGACATAGGAGCCTGGTGGGCTATAGTCCATAGGGTCTCAAAGAGTCGAACACAACTGAAGTGACTTAGCACACACACAAAGAACCCACCTGCCAATGCAGGAAACATGGGTTCGATCCCTGGATCAGGAGGAGGGCATGGCAACCCACTCCCGTGTTCTTGCCTAGAGAATCCTACGGCCAGAGGAGCTTGGCAGGCTTGTACATAGGGTCACAAAGAGTCAGACACAATCAAAGCAACTTAGCATACATGAACATAAAATGTACTTTTATAAAATGTATTTTATAAAGATAAAATAATATGTTAATATTTCTAACTCAGGATCATGGAAGATATTGACAAATGTTCCAGCAGTGTTTATTAAAAAATAATAAATTAACTTCTAACTGCTCTACTCCAGTGAAATGTGCCTCTTATCTGGGCAGGAACTTTTGAAGCAATTAATGGTATTAGAGCTCTGAGGCTTTAGAGCCTGGGAGAACTGCCACCAACTGTGAGAAGAATGGACTCCTGTAGAGTATATAGATTGTGGAAAATTCTATTTCCACTTACTGAAAGACCTACAGTGACCTCTTTTATTCCCTTTATCTGTTTTTTTGTTTGGCTTTTTTTTTTTTTTAACTTAAAGATTTGCAAGACTAACCTTTACAAAAGGACATGAATCATCACTTCTGCAGTGATTCACACTCACAGTAGGAATGTTGCAGAATATGTAGTCAGCTAATATCCATAGCTTCACTACAGGTAATACTGTTTTGTTTGGTTTTGTTTTTTGTCTACATTGAAAATCAGGATCACAGTTAGTATAACGTTTTAGAGAATGCCGAGAAATTTTTGCTCTCTCCCGATTTGGGAATAGTGCAGGTTTTGTTTTATTTTTTTGCAGTCAAATTTACTTAGCAATTAGTAGTTCAGAATGTAAAGTGTGCCGCCACAAAAGGCCAGAATCGTTTGTATCCTAACTCTGAGCTCTGTCTTCTCATCAAATGAGAGAAAGGTGGCTATTATTGTGTAGACATGCATCTTTCGATACCAATGGTTGCTACAGGTCCTGATGGAATACAATTTACATTCCAATATATTTCTAGATCATGAACAAATCCATAAATTGCACTTTTTTTTTTTTCAATTTTGTTTCCCCAGAAAAAGAAATGAAAGCAACATTATTTTATTGGGGGAAGTCTGTTTCATCTTGTGTAACTGCATAATTTAGTTTTCCCAAAGCATGTTATGAAAGATTGTGGAATAGCTCTTTCACATAAATAAATTTTCAACAGCAAAAAATACAACCTACCATTTATGTAAATGTTAGTCGATAGATTTCTCCTCTCTATTTTGAGGCTTACAATATATAAGTATTGCATACATAATGCTCTTAATAATTAAGGATTCTTTGAAAGCAAAATCAGTGAATTTATGGTTGTCAAAAATAAATCGCTCTATATTAGTGTTTATATGACTTAGTGGCTAGTGAGGTAATAAGAAGGTAGGTGCATTCTGTGGGAGCCCACAAAATTAATATTAATTTGTGTGTGGGTTTCTTTTTTTGGTTTGTGAGTTTTCACCCTGCCATTTATTCTTTCTTCTCCTCCGCAAATTATATAACACCTAGATATTTCAGTGTCTTGTTTCTTTCTTTGATATTTATTTTTAAAATTTGAAGTACATTGAAGAAAGACCATCTTGGATCACTTCATTTTATTTCATTTTCGTTATTCCTACTTTGTTTTCCTCTGGCTGCTCCTCAGAGTCAGATATTATGAAAATAAAACTATGAATTATTTTCTAAAACATATTTTTTTATTTTAGAAAACCAAATTATTTTGTCTTAGTCTTTCCATCGGTGGCTTATAATGCTGATATAATAAGGAGTATATTTAATATTATATCTCTTTAATATTATATCTCATTACTATTTATATCTCAACTATTTGATTTTTTCAAGGAGATCTTCTCGATGTGTTCACTATAAAGCAGTTCTGTCGTGTGGGTGTTGACGGGTGTGTATAACCCCATCAAGGAAGGCCTGGGAATCCTGTCCAGAGGAGTTGGTATTTGAGCTGAGCATTGTAGGGACTCATCAGACGAATGAGTTAGTGAGGTAGAAATGTGGAATGGGAGTTTGCAGCAGTAGAGGGAAAAGGTGTACAGAGTTACAGAGGGCAAAATGCTCATGGCAAGTTTGGGAGCTATATATGTTTGCATTTTAGCAAATTAGCACTAAGAGTACAAAATGAAGGTAAAGTCATTAACAGGAGGTAAATAAAATTATGGAAATTTTTGTATGACATGTCACAAAAGAAGAGGAAAGGAATTCAAACAAGGACGTGATAGACCCAAATAATATTTTGATTTATAGTTCTAGCTGACAGGTTAGGGCCTTCATACACACTCCTTCTAATGTCTGCAGTACTTTTCTATTCCCATTACTCTCGACTTCACCTCACTGTTTTCCCTCAGATTCTATCTCTAATTTCTCTTCCTCACCTGGCTCCCCCCACAGGTCAGCTCTCACTGCTGTGTGTATATATGACATAAACAAAGAGCCACGTGTGTAATGCTGCTCACGGCAGTAAATATCTTTATGTTTAGTGAATGTCGTCTCCCTCACCTGTACTGAACGCACCCTCAGGAACAAGTAGTCCCTCAACAGGTACCTGTTCAATAAGACTATAAATAAAAAAATTATATCATCAGACTACCTGTGTCTACTACATGCCATTTCACATGAGTTGTTAAAATTGCTTCAGAAGAAAAGGGAAAGGAAGGGAGAAAGAAGGAATAGAAAAAGGAAGAAGGAAAAGAAATAAGAGCAGAGGGCAAATGTAGAAGAAAGAGAAGGAAAAAAGAAGAGTGAAGGACGGGAAGATGAGGAAGCTAGTTCTCTCTCTTTTTTTTTTTTATAAAATTAGATGGACAGCAGAAATGTAAATGTATTAAGCAAACTCAGAAATTCTTATTTAATTCCTGACTGGCTAAATACTGAAGAAAAAGTTGTATAATTTCTCTGTGCTTCAGGATTTCTCTGTCCATAAATGAAATGAGGAAGCTAATGTTGGTTCCCTTAGAGAGAGTATGAGATGTGACAAAAACTAGAGTTTGGATTTTTTTCAGAGAAAATGTAAATGCTTTGGACATAATTCTTATTTGAGAAAGTAGAAGTATATATCACTTTTATTATCAAATATATTTGAGGTGTGTTAGCAAACTGCAAACCCTGAGTTTATTTACAGTGTGAATTTTGCTTGATTGTTTCTCCCTGCTAGAACACATAAATCATGTGATAAATGCATTCTCTTTTACAGAGGTATTTATTTTATTACAGGCGTCGCTTCTGAAAATGTTCTTGATTGTCACTTTATTGTGCTTCCTGAGCTATTTTTAAACAATAAAATATCTATCATTATTCTTTATTCCAGTGAAGCAAACTGTGTCATCAAATGCAGTGCTTGCTTGGTTGGTCAGGACTGGTTTTTTGTTTTTTTTTTTTAATTTGATTTTGTTGTCTACCAAAGCACCTCAGATGTTTTTGCCAAAGGTTTTTGTTTTTGTTGCTGGTGTTGCTGATTTTAAGGCCTTTGGTTTATTTATTTTTTTATTAATAGGGAGCTCTGCTAGAAACACTAGAAACACTAGAAACACTAGTGTATACTTTGATACACTTTATGTTCCAACACTGACTGTTGTGCTCAGATGAGGAGTAAGGATTGTAGAATTATAGCAATCTCTGTGTTTAGTACATGAAGTTAATGATATGAAAAATGGAAGACCTTCCTAAATGAAACATAATTACAGATAATTTGGATGAATGAGTTGACCTTATTAGAAATAAGAAAACCCAAACCCACAAACCAAATACAAAACTCTAGACTGACTTTCATTACATATTACAATGGGAAGGTACTTTTCATGTCTGCCAGCATTGATCCTATAGATCTGTCTTCACTGGACTTCACACCTAACAAAACAGTCAGTGTTCAATTACCTCTCAGTGATAGCATTAACTAAAACTAGAGAAGGATCCAAGAGATTTATTCATCATGAAAGATTGTGTTTTTGTGAACAGAGTTCATGGGGAGCGCCAGCCTCCTTTAGCCCTGTATGAAAATTACTAGCTTAAGCAATGTAAAAGATAAGATATCAAGCATGAAGTGTTTCCCTGATTTACAGTTGTCACTTTTAACCCAATTTAAGGTATCCAATAATGCCATTCAAAGTATAAAGTGTAAGTAGCAGAATAGAGCTCCTTTTTGAAGGTGTTATTATAGTCACTTAAACTTTTTTTCACACACAAGTACACATTCAAATCAAATGTGAATAAAAGATGTGACTTGAAAATTGCCATTCTCTTGCAATTTCTTTTTGGAAGTCCATTCTGTAACTCACTTAAATAACTTGCTCAAGCAATCAAATCAATACAGGTAGACTTTTCTACATGGGCTGCAATGTTATGATCATAAACACAAAGATGTTAGGAATTATGAGCTATTTAAAGAAATAAAAAAAGAAACTTTAAACACATCACAATGCCCCAAATTGGAATCATCTTCTATTCCATCTTTTGCTGAATGCACCTCAAAAAAAATATATGCTATAGCTTATAATGATTCTTGAATCTTTAGTAATTTATATTTTAGAAAAGACACCCATTCATAGGAAGTGCAGTGATAGTGACTTACAGTGTGAGGAGTTATTAACTCAATCATTATGGCTTTGGAAATGATTTTGTAGAGAGCAGGCATATTCCCAAGTAACATCAGAAGGCATTCGTTTTGCATGTTGATGCTCCCTGTAGGTCTTGTTGTATATCTGTTGAATGATTAAATCTATCAATAAATACTGTCAATTCTACTTCCAAAAAACTGAAAATGAAAAATGTAAAAGTTGCTTAGTCGTGTCCAATTCTTTGCAACCCCATGGACTATACAGTACACACAATTCTCCAGGCCAGAATACTGGAGTGGGTAGCCTTCCCCTTCTCTAGGGGATCTTCCCCACCCAGGGATCGAACCCAGGTCTTTCACATTGCAGGTGAATTCTTTACCAGCTGAGCCACGAGGGAAGACCAAGAATACTGGAGTGGGTAGCCTATCTCTTCTCCAGGGGATCTTCCTGACCCAGGAATCGAACCAGGGTCTCCTGCATTGCAGGTGTATTCTTTATCAACTGAGCTACCAGGGAAGCCATCTACTTTCAAAGTATGTTCCAATTAATGCTTTTCTCTCCACTTCCCAATGATGGGTCCCTTCTCTCTCCTCCAGAGAGCTATTACCATTCTGGCCACCAACTCTATTATTCCAAAAGGCCATCAGAATGATATTGTTAAATCCAACACAGACCATGTCATGGTCATTCTTAAACCCCTTCAAAGGCTTCTCATTTAATCTCAGAATAAAATTCAAACTCTGGTCCATGACTTGGCCTTCTACTGGCTTCTCTGCATTGACAAGTTCCACTGAAACTGCACCATGCTTGTTTCCACACAGGCCTTCAAAAATGCCGAGATCGTTTGCCCTTCAGGTTTTGTGCTTGCATCCCTTTGCTTCTAATGGGTTGCTTCCAGGAATTTGTTAACCTTGATGTCTACTGCCTCTCATGTCTCAGGTCAAAAATCACCACCTGAGAATGGTTGCCTGGCCTTTTTGCAGTCATTGTCTATGACTTGTCTGTCGTATTTTTTCATGGTTTTTACCACTCTCTATGTGTGTATGTATGCTTACTTACTCAGTCATGTCCTACTCTTTGCACTCACATGGACTGCAGCCTGCCAGGCTCCTCTGCCCATGGAATTTTCCAGGCAAGAATACTGGAGCAGGTTGCCATTTTCTCCTCCAGGGGATCCTCCCAATTCAGGGATTGAACTTGCATTTCCTGTGTCTTCTGTATCTGCATTGGCAGGCAGATTCTTTACCACTGAGCCACCTGGGAAGCCCTTACTGTTCTCTGCTGCTGCTGCTGCTGCTAAGTCGTTTCAGTTGTGTCCGACTCTGTGCGACCCCATAGACGGCAGCCCACCAGGCTCCCCCGACCCTGGGATTCTCCAGGCAAGAACACTGGAGTGGGTTGCCATGTCTTTCTCCAATGCATGAAAGTGAAAGTGAAGTCTCTCAGTCATGTCCAACTCTTTGCAACCCCATGGACTGCAGCCTACCAGGCTCCTCCATCCATGGGATTTTCCAGGCAAGGGTACCAGAGTGGGGTGCCATTGCCTTAAGGTTACTGCTCTCTAGAGCTCTCCTATTGATTTATGTGTTCACTACCTTCTTTCCCCAGTTTCATTCCTCATCCTTAAACCACCAATGATCCACTCCACGTGAGCTCCATGAGTCCAACAAAATTTAAGTTGGGGTGGAGGGTACAAGGAGGATATGCTGCTACTGCTGCTAAGTCGCTTCAGTTGTGTCCGACTCTTTGCGACCACACAAACGACAGTCCATCAGTCTCCACAGTCCCTGGGATTCTCCAGGCAAGAACACTGGAGTGGGTTGCCATTCCTTCTCCAAGGAGAATATGAGAGACATAGAAATTGCTCAAGGATATGATTGTTAATCATTCTTTATTTCTGTATAGATATCTTTGTGAGCTTTGAAAGTAATCTTTAGCTAAAGATTTAAAATGTTAATGTGCAAGTGAGAACAATTCTCTATATTTGATCATTGCTTGTTCTGATGCACACAAATAATTTTACAATTTTTATGGAAAATATTCCAAATACCTGAAGTGTTTTATAATATTTGTGCAAATTTGACTTACAGTAACATTTCATTTTACCTTACCAAGCTAGTTAGATCAATATGTTTGTGTGCGAGTGTGTGCTCAGTCACTTACTTGTGTCCAACTCTTTGCAACCCTATGGACTGTAACCCTCCTGGCTCCTCTGTCCACGGGGTTTTCAAGGCAAGAATATTGGAGTGGGCTGCCATTTCTTACCCAGGGGATCATCCCAACCTAGAGATCAAATCCTCATCTCCTACTTTGGTAGGTGTATTCTTTACCCCTGAGCCATCTGAGAAGCCTGTAGTTAGAGTAACATCTGCCTAAAATTAGAACAATTGATACCTTGCAATCATATCTTAAGAAATACGAGTGTAAGTCTGGAGCGTGAGGGTAAAATCTACAAAAGTTCCTATAATATCCAAACCATCTTCAATATTCTCTGAAGTATTGATATCCATTACTGTTGGTATAATAAATCTCTTTGTTCTACTTATAATAACTAGTACTTACCAATGCTACCTGGATTTAAAACTCTAAATGCTTTCTATGTATTAACTCATTTAATCCTCTCAGCAACCACATAATGAAGATGCTATTATCATTACTTTCTGAATAAGGAAACTGTCCAGAGAAGTTAGCTAATTAATCCAATATCATGAAGATAGAGAGCAGCAGAGCTAAAGTTTAAACTTAGAAGCTATTGTTATTCAGTTGCTATCTTGTCCTATCTTTTGCAGCCCATGAACTTCAGCAACAGTCCAGCACACACCTCCCTGTCCTTCACTATCTCCAAGAGCTTGCTCAAACTCATGTCCATTGAGTTTGTGATGCCATCCAACCATCTCATCCTCTGTCAATCCCTCCTCCTCCTGCCTTCAATCTTTCTCAGCATCAGAGTCTTTTCCAATGACTCAGCTCTTCTCATCAGGGGGTCAAATTATTGGAGCTTCAGCTTCAGCATCAGTTCTTTCAATTCAGGGTTGATTTCCTTTAGGATTGACTAGTTTGTTCTCCTTGCAGTTGAAGGGACTCTCAGGAGTCTTCTCCAGCATCTCTCAAGAGTCTTTAAGCACATCAGTTCTTCTGCACTCGACCTTCTTTATGGTCCAATTCTCACATCCCTACATGACTACCAGAAAAACCATTGCTTTGACTATACAGACTTTTGTTGGCAGTGTGATGTCTTTGCTTTTTAATATGCTATCTAGGTTCGTCATAGCTTTCCTTCCAAGGAGGAGGCATCTTTTAATTTCATGGCTGCAGTCACCATCCACAGTGATTGTGGAGAACAGGAAAATAAAAGCTGTCACTGTTTCCACATTTTACCCTTCTATTTGCCATGAAGTAATGGTACTAGATGGGCAAACAGTGGAAACAGTGGCAGACTTTATTTTTGGGGGCTCCAAAATCACTGCAGATGGTGATTGCAGCCATGAAATTAAAAGACGCTTACTCCTTGGAAGGAAAGTTATGACCAACCTAGACAGCATATTAAAAAGCAGAGACATTACTTTGCCAACAAAGGTCCATCTAGTCAAGGCTATGGTTTTTCCAGTGTCATGTATGGATGTGAGAGTTGGACTGTGAAGAAAGCTGAGTGCCAAAGAATTGATGCTTTTGAACTGTGGTGTTGGAGAAGACTCTTGGGAGCCCCTTGGACTGCAAGGAGATCCAACCAGTCCATCCTAAAGGAGATCAGTCCTGGGTGTTCATTGGAAGGTATGATGTTGAAGCTGAAACTCCAATACTTTGGCCACCTCATGAGAAGAGTTGACTCATTGGAAAAGACCCTTAGGCTGGGAAAGATTGAGAAAAGGAGGAGATGTGGATGACAGAGGATGAGATGGTTGGATGGCATCACCGACTCGATGGACATGAGTTTGAGTAACCTCCAGGAGTTGGTGATGGACAGGGAGGCCTGGCGTGCTGCGATTCATGGAGTCACAAAGAGTCAGACATGACTGAGTGACTGAACTGAACTGACCTGGATGGTACCAGATGCCATGACCTTAGTGTTTTGAATGTTGAGTTTTAAGCCATTGTTTTCACTCTCTTTTACACCCCCTTCAAGAAATTCTTTCGTTGCTCTTCACTTTCTGCCATTAGAATGGTTATCATCTGTATATCTGAGGTTGTTGATATTTCTCCCAGCAGTCTTGATGCCAGCTTGTGTGCCATCCAGTCCAGCATTTTGCATGATGTACTCTGCATGTAAGTTAACAGGGTGACAATATACAGCCTTGTCATACTCCTTTCCCAGTTTTGAACCAGTCCATTGTTTCATGTCTGATTCTAACTGTTTCTTCTTGACCTGCATACAGGTTTCTCAGGAGACAGGTAAGGTGGTCTGGTATTCCCATCTCTTTAAAAATTTTCCATGGTTTGTTGTGATCCATACAGTCAAAGGCTTTAGCATAGTCAATGAAGCAGAAATAGATATTCCTCTGAAATTCCTTTGCTTTGTCTATGATCCAAGGGATGTTGGAAATTTGATCTCTGATTCCTCTGCCTTTTCTAAACCTAGCTTGTACATCTGGAACTTTTCAGTTCACATATTGCTGAAGTCCAGCTTGAAGGATTTTGAGCATAACCTTACTAGTATGTGAAATGAGCACAATTGTCCTATAGTTTGAGCATTCTTTGGCATTGTTCTTCCTTGGGATCAGAGCGAAAACTGACCTTTTCCAGTCCTGTGGCCACTGCTGAGTTTTCCAAATTTGCTGGCATATTGAATGCAGCACTTTAACAGCATCATCTTTTAGGATTTTAAATAGCTCAGCTGGAATTCCATCAGCTCCACTAGCTTTGTTTGTAGTAATGCTTTTTAAGACCTACTTGACTACATACCCCAGGATGTCTTTCTGTAGGTGAGTGACCACATCATTGTGGTTATCTTGTTCATTAAGTCCTTTGTTGTATAATTATTTCTATGTATTCTTGCCACCGCTTCTTAATCTCTTCTGCTTCTGTTGGGAGGACAGGTTCTACCCACATTCTTTCAGCAGTATAGTTCACTGTCTCGCCAAGTTAGACTACTGTTCAAAATAACTTGGGGAAAATCTGTCTTTTTGTGATAGAATGATTTTAACAGCTATAACTAACTGTATTACATCAAATTCCAGGGTTGAACACATGTATGTAATTGCAGAGATACATATATCTATATCTGTATTTTTGAAAATTCCTTGCTTACCTCTCAGCCATAGCCTCCTTAATTCATTCATAAACACCTATTAAGTGTGATTAGTCTGCCAGAGATATAAGAAGACAAGAGTGCAGTCTTCACAGACTGGTGGAAGAAATAAACATACAACAGAAAATTTGGATATGGCTTTTGTGCTATCACAAAAGTCATGGAAATACAGAAGAGGGGAGATTATCACTGAGTGAAAAAAATCAGAAGTCTTCAAGGGTGATATGACATTCGAGCGGAACAGAATGTGTAGTTTTGAGTGTCATTGAAGGAGAAGGGTGTTTCACACTGTGAGGAATCTAATGAGATAGTGAACTGGAGTTATATAAAGAAAAGGGTATGGAAAAAAACAAATAATACAAAGAGGAAGAGATAAGAGTAAAGAGAGAGCATGAGGTGAGCAGAGGGCTGGAGCGGCATTGTGCAAGTTTTTATGGACCATTCAAAAGGACACTGACTGATATGATGCTCAAATTTAGAGACAAAGCTAATATTCTTATTTCTTAATATTCAAGCTATTCCATCAAAATGTTCTTCTTTGAGAAAGGATAGCCTTTTTTTTTTTTTTAATCACACCATGACTTTGCTAGAACTTTTGAAAAAATTGTCCTCATTTCAAGGAGCCCAGAAACCAATCCTGTTAGTCCTTTGCTCACAAAGAAGATGGTGGTACAAGAGATGAACAGTATGTGATGTCCTTTCTCCCTAGGATGCTTTGCAAAGCGAACAACCTCAGTGCTTCTGAAGGTTAGTCTTTTAAAATTAATTGTAACAGATGGAAATATTTAATATTGGGTCCACAGCCTTTGTGGGTTTTTTTTTTTTTCCATTTTTTTCTTTCTTCTCTTTCTTTCCTTCCTTCCTCTTTTCCTTCTCTCCCCTCCCCCCTTCTTCCTTGTCCCTCCACGTTCCCTTTCCTTCTGTTTCCTTTAATTAAGAGCTTTAACACATTATTTCTAGAATCATGATATTATTAGACCACAGAAAACATGTTGTAATTTTACACTATCCACTAATGTCATGTATAATGATAAAGATAATAGATTCCGATTAACAAGCAATAAAGTAGACTTTAAAATGAACTTATATTTAGAAAAACAGAATGTTTTCTGTGTTAAAGAAAAACAGAAAGAAATCTGTTAGACTGTCACTACCCAAGAAAAATAACTTTTAACATAATTTTAATGATAAAAAGGACTTTTTCATCATTAGACATCACAAATGTGTAATTTTTGCACATTTGACTGTTAAACAGATGATTCTAAAGGATGTAAATTTAGTATCTTACGTGTGTGTGCATGTGTGCGCTTAGTCACTCAGCTGTGTCTGACTCTTGTGACCCCATAGACTGTAGCCTGCCAGGGTCCTCTGTCCACGGGATTCTCCAGGCAAGAATACTGGAGTGGGTTGCCATTTACTTCTCCAGAGGATCTTTCTGACCCAGGGACTGAACCCGGGTCTCCTGCCTTGAAGGAGGATTCTTTACCAACTGAGCTAAGAGGGAATAGCTAATATCTGTGTGTGTGTGTGTATTTTAGTTAGACTTATTAACCTCAGTGCATCCTATTTTGGTGTCACTGGGGGAAAATACTGATCCATCAACAAACAAAACCAAATTTAAGTACAACTGGTTCACTGGCTCTGTTATGACATTAACCAAGCTTTACGGCTTCCCTCAGCGATCTGACAGCTTTGTGATTTGTTTTTGTTCTTAGAATACTGGGCAGAGGCTGCCTGGTTTTGATTGCTGGAGAGCCCCTGAGAACAGAGGAAGATTAGGGAGGACAGTTGCCTTCGAGGAAGGCTCGTCTTACCAGTTTACTGGAGCATCTTGCTTTTCGAGTTCATATCTAACACGTTTGCTAAGCAATATCTTATATTCAATATTTTTCTTCATTTTAAAAAATTCATTTGGATGCTTGCTCAGTCGCTCAGTCGTGTCTGACTCTTTGCGGACTCTAGCCCACCAGGTTCCTCTGTCTGTGGGGAGGATTATCCCGGCAAGGATCCTGGAATGGGTTGCTGTTTCCTCCTGCAGGGGATCTTCCTGAAAATAAAGATCAGATCAACATGTGTAGTAAAGGAGAAATTATAGGAGCAGACAAAAATGCCTCTCTTCTCACCTGCTTTCTGTCTGAGTCCAGGTTACCTATTCTCTGCCTGGTGATGCCAGGAGTGAAAAATAATTTGATGAAACATTAAAGGGAAACAGCAGTTGCTCTTGCCTTTCAAAAGCTAGTATTAAAAGTGTGAACTGGAAAGTTGAGTCTGCCCCATCTCAACTTCCTGATGCTTCGGGATGGTACTAATTCTGAAAGGATGATTGTTATCTTATTAAAAAAGTAAATGTAGATGGATGAAAGCATGTTTATTGAGATGGGGAATATTGGGAGAGGAGCCATTTGGGAAAAGGGCTATTAGGAGTACATTCATTGATAAGTTGATTTTGATATACTTTAGGCATCCACAACATTATCTGTTTGTTATTTGGCTACAGCTCAGGAGCTCTGTCTGTAATATCTGTAATAGTAAGATGTATTATCATCAAGATGGCATATAAAGTTATGAGACTGAATGATCTATCTACAGAGCAGTAGAATAGATTCAATAACACACAAAATTTCTTTCTCATATTTAGGAATATTATCCAAGCTGCTATGTCTTATTAGTAATTGCAAGGAAAATCTCATTTTCTCTACAAAAAAGAACAAGTCACTACACACACATAGACACAAAACCCACTCTCTGAATGACTGTCATAATATTGAAGTATGATGATGTTTTAGGGACTCTTTTTTCTTCTAATAGAGATATTCATTTCCTGAAATGGAAGTTTTGAGAAATTAAGGACATGGATGATTGAGACGAACTTTCCAGTTTGCTCATATACTAAAGTTTATGCTTCATTAGATACCTTTAATTTCCCCCCTGTTTCTTCCCCAAGCTTTTGAGTGAGTCTGAAGAGAAAGTGCTCTTGCATATTTAAGGCATCCTGACACAGAATCTGTACCCATGATCATATCTCTTTAGTGTCTACAAGGTCTCATACTATCTTTTCCCCAGCTCATCTTTCTTGCTCCCTTGCCATTTTGGACGATAAAGAACCAGCTCATAAATGTTTAACAGACAAGATAAGCTAATAAATACAGCTGCAAATACCATCCCCTTACAATAGTCCAAGAATTATCTGTCTTGAAATAATTCTTATGCCAACCAAGAAGAGCTCTCTAGAAGCCAAACTGTTTAAGTCAAAATTCAAAACAAAATCTACATTTTAAATAAGATATTAGCAACTCTTCTGACATTTTAATGATGCATCTTGCTACTCATCTCAATAACCTTTTAATTTCATACTAATGCATTTGATTGTCTTTACTAATGAATAAGGATTTGCCCAAGGAACTTGATGTTATCTTAACAAATAAATTTTTGAATGGCCATTGAATTAATCTAAATTAGAAATGTAGCTTTCATATAAGTCTTAGTGGTTGAGATGTTTTAAGACTCTAATCCTGATGTCATGTCAGCCTGTATAACAAATTACCTAACAACCTCTTCATCCTCAACATGCATTATTCATAGTCATAATAATGATTAAGATAAAACATTAAATTATATATTTATTTAATATTTTATTTTTGAAGGGTGGGATATCCCAGAATAGGAAGAGGAAATTTTTGAAAAGTGAATTTGCAAATAATAAATAAATAAATAAATATTCCTCTATTATATGTTTGGGTAAAAGCAAGATACTATTTTGGTTAGGATATTGTGAGAGGAATAATATTGAGGTAATAAAAGAGAATTGGTCCATTTCAAGCATGTACTTTGTAACATACTTTTTGATAAAATTCTTTATTTTTAATAAAGGCATTATTTAATTTAATAAATTTAATGAGAGACATTATTTTTATTTATTGAAAGCAAAATTTTAATAAAATATAGAAAGACTCCAGTCTTGACAAACAGGCTTACGAATAAATGCATTACAGTCCCTTCAGAAGGGCTGGATATTTTCAAATGCAAGTTGATTGGAAGCTTGCCTCCAGTCTAGATAAAGACCAGATTTATACATATAATATATATCCTCCAAACTTAAAATCAGAAGGTCTATAACAAGATAGATAAAGAATATGATTTTATTCTGCTTCAGTAAATATGGGGAAAACTTAGCAATTAAGTATTTTACATATCTTGTATCTGTGATAGTATGTGAAATTAACTGAGTCAGGGAACAGCTGGGTTAACCACATCTATTTGTTTACAGTATGGATGTTTAAAGATTACATTTATAGTGAAAGGTGTGTTACTAAAGAATGCTTATCTGTAGAATAATCTTCCCCAAATATCTCCTTTCATAACAAGAAATGCTGCTAGAGGTGATAACATGATAGAAAAATTACAGTACAAACATAAAAGTCACAGGGGCTTTTATCATCCAACTCCAGACACTTGATTAAATCTATTTCTCCCTACCTCAAGCTTTTCTGCACAATTTTTCTTCCTAAATATGATTGTGTAAGTCTATCTTTCTTTTCAATCTTTTCCTCTCATTTTCCTTCTTAATACAGAGTTCCTAAATGAAGCAAAACATCAGGATGTAATGAAAATAATACATTCCTGCTTCATATCTTATGGTTAATTATGTTATGACTCATAGAAAAATTGATCCCAAGGTTTGTAATTTTTCTTTTTCTAATTTCTTATGTTTGAAAGCTGCCTTTCCACCATTTCCTCATTAATGTAAACCAATAGCGGTCCTTGTTTGAAAGCACTTAATCAGAATTAGCCTCAAGTGAATCAACTGATGGAAGAAATGGTAATAAATGAACAAGTGTCAACAAGAGTGCTGTTGAGCAAAAAATTCAGTTACCTTCCAGCATAGACTACAGGATAATTTATTAAAGTGTCAGAAGCAAACCTTTAAGGTAAAAAATGGCTGATACAAAGTTCTCTGATTACCCAAAATGAATCTTTAATGTAAGTAAATGGAAAAGAACAGAATTGCAACTGTGCTGTTCACAATTCAAAATTAATTGGAAAATGGTTGGCTTAAAAATATGAAATACTCTAGCAAAATGACTACATAGTGAATAAAATTAATTCCAAGGGTTGTTTACACATAGTAGAGCTCCAAAATGAGCAAGTGTTTTGAATCATAAACATTATTTTTAGAAAGCTGCATGAAATCAGGCAGACAATGGAAAACAAAAAGTCACAAAGACAAATGTATCTCAATTTCACTAGTTCTTTGCAGTTTTTATAACTTGAATTTTTAAAAAAACATTCTTAATCTAAGGCGAAGTCAAATAAAGCCCTTTATCTACACTAATAAGGACATTCTGATTAAAAAGTCAGATTAAGTCTTCTCTGTGAGTAGTTGATAAGTTGATAAGAAATCCCTATTAACACATTACAGAGATTCAATTTGTGTGTGCTATACAGTGGCTTTAAGAAGAAGCTAAATATTATCTGTATAATTCTATCAAGGATAAGTAGACCATTTAACAAGCTTTACAAATTAACAGTGAAGTGGTCCAGGGGTGCATAAGGTAGAGTTTTATAGGGTGGTATATTAATTAGGCTATAAGGCTCTACATGTACCACAGATTGATCTTTAAGAGTGGGGAAAAAAGAAAGAATTTCCACCATGCCACTATATTTAGGGAAGGACAGACAAAGAAAGAGACTCAATTTAAGTAAGTTATTATAGCCTGATTTGTTTGTTTGTTGGTCCATTTGTCTTTCATTTTCAGCCTGATTTGATGATGTAGATAAAGTAGCTTTAAGCGTATGTGGAAACTTTTAACTCTACAAACCCATTACCCGAGAGTGACAATGTTCCTTCTGGGGTCTGGTCCAGTCCTTAATTAACTGTTAAATTTATGGATGGGCGAGGATAACAAAGCCTCAAAATTGCTTGATCACCTGAAAATTTCTATAATACATGTGTGACCTACAGTAATTAGTGGGAAGATAATAGATATAATATCTATCAGTCTATTTGGAATTGCATATATTTAATAACATTGGTATTGATATTTTATATCTTATTCCTTATTGAAAACAACCTCTAGAACTTACCGAAATGATATGTGTTCTTTTTGTTCAATATCTCAGAATTACCAACATAATTATTTTTAAAAATTTTTAATACTCAGCTATTTCTAGCATTATTTCTAGCATCTATGTGGCAAAGCAATTGGATAAATATTGTCAAAAGTAAGTTTCAGATACACATACATTTCTTTTTTATATGCATTTTTATGATCTTCAAGCAATCTGATATATCATGTACACATAAAGTGAACATGTATCATTGATACTAAAATTCTCTTGTTAGATGAAATTATGATTGAAAATAATAGCAGCAATCATTACTAATAACTTATTCAATTCTAGAATAAATAAACAAGAATAGTCTGTGAGATTTTCTGTTTCTACACTGATTATCCTACTGTTTCAGATTTTTTCATATTGTAGATATTTATTAATATGTTGGTTGAGGAGAAAAAATAGATGATAAATATGTGATATACATTAGAGTAAGGACTTTTACTTGAGTGAGAAATAGGAATTGAAAAGAGTACTGTTACTCAGATATGAATAGTTCACATAAAAAAGTATAACTTTTTGTGATTTAGATCTCTGAAATTCTTCTTTCATACTTCTAAATATACATTAATTGAAGAGAAAATATTTTCATGTTTAAGTCATTAATATTACAAAAGATATGTGACATCAAGACTAAGATTTTTTTAAAATATCAATATAGGAATTATAATGCCAATCTCAAAGGAACCCTAAGCCAAACCTTGCAGAATCTTATTTCATTGTGCCTTCGACATCTACAACTTGAGTGAAAATCCCTGTAAGTATCAATAATCTAGAGATTTCCAGATGCTGGAGAGTTAAAATGTGAAACCAAAGTTTAGATTACAAGTATTTCAAGTTTAAAGATAGCACATGTGTTGCTGTTTTTAATTTTTTTGTTGTTGTTTGTTTCTCTTTACTAAAAGTCAAACCAGACCTCAGATTTCTTATCTGGTATGTAAAGAGTTTGGAAGTCACCATACCATCCGAC
Organism: Cervus elaphus; assembly: GCF_910594005.1. Lineage (NCBI taxonomy): Eukaryota > Metazoa > Chordata > Mammalia > Artiodactyla > Cervidae > Cervus > Cervus elaphus. The sequence continues at coordinate 12,941,063 of NC_057831.1, forward strand.
CAATAAATAAAAAGTTAAACTGAAAAATCAACAAGTCTTCTTGGGTCAGAGAAGTTAGGTCACAGGGCAAACTGCTACCCCCAAAATTAGAAACACTGATGAACAGGGATAATCACAACTTACTGGAGTAGAAACCCCCATGCAAACCAGTGGCCAGGTAGGAAAAACCTGAACTGTAGTTGATAAATTGCTGGAGGCTCAGTGGAGACAAGTCTGAGAGTTCAGCTGGGGCACCCAGTCCCACGGGGAACCCCCAAACTTTTGTGAGTTTTACATTCATAAGTTCAACCAGGAGACTTCCAGTTATAAAATAAGCCACAGGAATGTAATATAGAGCATAAGGAATGTGCCCAATAATATTGTACTAACTTCGTATGAGAACAAATGGTTACTAGACTCATAATGGTGATCATTTCATAATGTATTCAAATTCAAATCACCATATAGCACACCTGAAACTAGCATAATACTGTATGTAAACTACACTTTGATAATAATTTTTTTTTTTAAGAGTGAACATCTGAGGAAATGCTTTTTGTGCTTCCAGCAAGGGGAAGGAAAAAGGAACCATTTTGGTATAACCCAGAGCACTTTGTCTTTCTTAACAAGATATTCTCTAGAAACTTTTCAACCAAAGCCTAGCCTAAAGGGATTTTAAGTGTAAGTATAAGTAAGTGTTAGTCACTCAGTCGTGCCCAACTCTTTGGGACCCCATGGACTGCAGCCCACCAGGCTCCACTATCCATGAGATTTTCCAGGCAAGGATACTGGAGTTGGTTGCCATTTCCTTCTCCAGGGGATCTTCCCAACCCAGGGATCAAACCCAGGTCTCCTGCACTGCAGGCAGATTCTTTACCAACTGAGCTACAAGGGAAGCCCAAGGGATTTTATAAGAACCTAATTGATCTGGGAGAAGGAAAACACCCAACTCCAGGCCAATCTAGTCATCCTGTCCCACCTGAATGAAGTAGGTGACTAAGAAGTCCCTAAGAAATTCACCGTCCAAGACATAGGCTCATTACATGACTGAGCACTAATCATAGGACCATAAACTGCTTCACTTTCTCCCACACCTCACTACCACATCAACGCATGTCTATTTAACATAGTACTTTTTATCTAGTACATCATGTCAGGCTATTAAAAACAAAAACTTAAAGGCATAGTAAGAGACAAAAACACAATTTGAAGAGACAAAGCAAGCATCAGAACTAAACTCAGATATAGCAGATATTGGAATTAGGAGACCAAGGTTTTTAATATCTTTATGATTAATAAAGAATCTAATAGAGAAAGTATACAGCATGCAAGAATAGATGGGCAATGTAAACAGAGAGATGGAAATTCAAAGAAAGCACCAAAAGAAGTGGTAGAGGTCAGAAACACTGTAACTTAATGCCTTTGATGGGCTTATTAGTCTGGGTATGGTTTAGGAAAGTGTCTCTGATATTGACAGATCTCAAAAAAAAAAAAACTCCAAAACTAAAAAACAAAAAAAAAGACTGGAAAAAGAAAAGCATTAAGAACCGTGGGACAACTAAGAAAGGTATAATATACATGTAATGGAATTATGAAGAGGGGAAGAGCAAAGGAAAAGAAGAAATATTTGAAGTGATAAGCAGTGAAAATTTTCCCCAATTGATGTCAGGTACCAAACCATGGAGCCAGGAAACCGAGAGAGTTATCTTGTAGGATAAATGCCAAAAAACAAGAAGCCAGAGAGAAAAACACCTAAACCTAGATAGAAACAAACATAAAAATTACATCCAACTTCTTCCCAGAAACCATGCAAGTAAGAGAGTGGAGTGTAATAGACTCAGAGATATAGATAACAAAATGGTGGTTGCAAGGGAAGAAAACAGTGGGGGCTGGGCAAAGTAGGTGAAGGGAATTAAGAAGTACAAATTTCCACTTATAAAGAAGGCTTGGGGATATACATAATAGGGAATATAGTAAAAAGTACTATAACAGCTTTATAGGATGATATATGTAACTAGATTTATGGTGATCATTTTGTAAATAAATACTGAATTACTGTGTTTTAAACCTGAAGATACCAAAATGTAACTCTATTATATGTAAATAAATAGGAAAAATGAAGAAAATGGAATAAAATATTTAAAATGTTGAGAGAAAAGCATCCACCAAACTAGAATTTTATGAACTATGATGTAATCCTACAAAGTGAAGGAGAAATAAAGACTTTCTCAGACAAAAATTGAAGGAATTTGTTGCCAGTGTACTTACCCATGAGAAATGTTAAAGACATCTCCCTAGAGGAAAAGAAAATTATATAGGACACAAACTCAGATCCACTCAAAGTGAAAGGCAAATGTAGGAACAAAGAGTAAGGGCAGCAAAGAAAAAGCTGTCGGGACCAGCCCAACAATGAACCAACCTCAGAAGAATACGGAAAAAGGAGACTCAGAAATAAAGTGGGGGGCAGGCCCAGATCCTAATCCTTGCATGCCTTTTATTGTTAACTTCTACTTCCTTATTTGTGCTCTCGAGATATCTATTCTTTACAATCTCAGATCAGGGATAAAGATATACAGAACTGACTTCAAGGCAAGAAGTTATCAGGAATAAAAACAGGAATTACATAATAAGGGATCATAAGGGATCAACTCTTCAAGAAGACATAACAGTTCTCAAAGTTTTTATGCCTAATAACAGAGCATCAAGCTCTGTCCAACTCTTTGCGACCCCATGGACTGTAAGTTGCCAGGCTCCTCTGTCCATGGGGATTCTCCAGGCAAGAATGCTGGATTAGTTTTGTCATGCTCTCCTCCAGGGGATCTTCCTAACCCAGGGATCAAACCCAGGTCTCCCTCTTTCCAGGCGGATTCTTTACCGTCTGAAAAGGGTACAAATTGTGTAACCCCAACTATGTGACTTTCTAGGAAAGCAAAAACTATGAAGACAGTAAAAAGATCAGTGATTGCTAGGAGTTAGGAGAAAGAGATGCATAGTTAGAGCATAGAGGATTTTTAGGGCAGTGAAACCATTCTGTATGATATTATAATCACGAATATCTGTCCTGTGTGTGTGTGCTAAGTCACTTCAGACATGTCCAACTCTGTGTGATCCTATGGACTCTAGCCTGCCAGGTTATCCCATGGATAGACATGGGAGTCTCCAGGCAATCATACTGGAGTGGATTGCCATGCTCTCCTCCAGGGGATCTTCCTGACCTAGGGATCTAACCCGTGTCTCTTATGTCTCCAGCATTGGCAGGCGGGTTCTTTACCATTAGCACCACCTGGGAAGCCTGAATATTTGTCATACATGTCATACATGTCCAAACCAATAGAACATACCACATTAAGAGTAAACTCTAACTTAAACTGGAGTTTGGATGACAATGATTTGTCAGTGTAGATTCATTAATTGAAATAAATGTACCAATATGGTGGGGAGTGTCGATAATGGGAAAAGTTATGTATGTGTGGAAGCGGAGCTTATGGGAAATCTCTGTACTTTTAAGTTTAGTTAATGCCATGAACCTAAAACAGCTCTAAAATGATAGCATCTATTTAATACATACATATATGCATACATACTTATATACATAAACCCTTGAATTTAGACATGGTTGACTCTGACAAACATTTTGACAACAAACCATAATTTTCTTAAAAACATGACAACAAACATGAAAAGATAGTAATCCTAAAAAAAAAAAATGTAAAATAACTATTTGCTTAGATTTTTTTTGCAAATAATTTGCACGCAATCTGAATAATTAATATGCAGTCCAGGTGAGTATTAGAATTATATATATATGCCAATATGTAGTTTTTTGTCCAAAGAAAATAATTTAGGAATGAGTAGTGATACTTTGACAGCTTCCCTGGTGGCCCAGCAATAAAGAATCCACAGACAATGAAGGAGAAGCAGGTTGAATGTCTGGGTTGGGAAGATTCTCTGGAGAAAGGAATGGCTACCCACTCCAGTATTCTTGCCTGGAGAATCCCATGGACAGAGGAGTGTGGTGGGCTACAGTTCATGGTATTGAAAAGAACTGGACACAACTAAGCGACTAACACTTTCACTTCCACTTTTAAGGCATCATTCTTATACAAAAGGATAGACTTTATGACTCTTTGAGAAAAAGAATGTAGGAAGACTCACACAACTAGATACCAAAGCTTATTTAAAAAATATATTATGTATCTTTCTGTATATGAGTTATATTTCAAAACACAGGATGTAAAAAATTTAGAGTAGAAAAATATAAGTAGGCTAATAGTACTAAGTTAATTATTCAAAATATATCCAAATATATATGATGTATATAGTATTCATTATCAACTCATAAATTCAGTAAGTTAATATTAACTGAGTGATCACAGATATAAATATGCTGGAAAAAATTCAAAACCATCTAAAATCCAGTGCTGTCTTTAAGGAGCTTCTAATTTAATAAGATAGATGTTAGGTTATGCTAGGTAAAATTACATGTACTCAACCATTTTTGGCCTACAAAAGGACAATTTCATATGGTTTACCTAGCATAACAAAAAAACTCACATGTTATTTTGATATAGGCAATAAGAAAAGGATGGAGTGCTACAATTATTCAGAAGGTAAGTTTGAAGAAGGACTAGAATTTCCAAACTTAAAACAGAACACATAGACAAGATCACATACAAAGATATGGGGAGATAATTGTTATGTTTGAGAAATGGCAATGGCATGCAGTTATATCAGAGTCAAGACCTGGGACTCGAGGTTGGGATTACATTGCAAATGGTCTCAAATAGCATTGAGGTAGCTTCAGCATTAATTAACAGGTACTGAAAGCAGTGACCATTTCTGAGGGAGAAAGACAAAGTTATGCCTTATGGTGAATAAAGTGTTGGCTGATGCTGAATGAACTATGGGGGCAAAGATAGAAGTTCGGACCAGGGAGGAGAGTCTTGCAATAAAGCTGCTGCTGCTAAGTCACTTCAGTTGTGTTCGACTCTGTGCGACCCCATAGGCTGGAGTGGGTTGCCATTTCCTTCTCCAATGCATGAAAGTGAAAAATGAAAGTGAAGTCGCTCAGTCGTGTCTGACTCCTAGCGACCCCATGGACTGCAGCCTACCAGGCTCCTCCATCCATGGGATTTTCCAGGCAAGATTACTGGAGTGGGGTGCCATTGCCTTCTCCATGCAATAAAGCTAAGGAGAGGTAAATAGACTCTAAATTAAAATGGTGGAAATGCAAATAGAATGGAAAAAATCTGCAGCGAAATTAGTGCCAAGGTAGACTCGATAGTCAAATGACAAAAAGATTCTACACTGATAGAAATGGTAAAGCGAAATTGACCTGGAGAAACAAATAAGGAGTTAAGAAAAACCTGGAAGAGCCACATCTCAGACTGTAACCGTGGCAGTAAACTTTTCTGATCTTGAAGGTATTTCTGATTCCCTTACTTTAAGGCAATTATAAAACAAGACCTTTTATAGTATTGGGAGAGGATATTGTATAGCAAGAGAAAAGGAAATAAATGGTTGTATACAGGACTCAGAGGACTTTTCAAAAAGAGAGAAAGAATCCATAACAGAAAACAAGAAAGTGTGAGCTGAGTTTGTTATTATGGTGGAAGATGAGCACTGCAGAGGCAGAGAAGTCAACACTGTCAATTTCTGCAGATGCCTCAAGTGGGGTGAAGATGTTAGGTTTGATGAAATCCTCTAGAGTTGGCAACTAGAAAGTTATCAGTGACTTTCAAAAGAGAGTTTCTGATACGGAGGTCAAAACCAAAGTCAAATTTAAAGTCCTAATGAGTCCATGCCTAGGGACAAATTGAAAGAATTTGACAAATTCAGTCGGGGAGGTAGCAGAAAGTTTGCATAGCTGCTCCAGGGTAGAAGTAAATTGAAGGCTATTTTAGAATTAAAGAAAAAAAAAAAAGAAACCTAGATGATTGTAGGCAAAGTGGTAGTGGAGAAGTAGGTAGAATAAATTGCTGGCGTTTGACTTAGAACAGGAGAAGGGAATGGGTAATTAGTAGGAAAAATGCCCTGAGGAGAGGAGACAGTACCCCCAAGAGCACATGGGATTAACCTTGGGCCGGCCAGCCTCCTCCAGTTCTTCTGAGGAAGCAGGAGTGAAAAAGAGGATAAAATTAAAGATATTTGGAGATATTGGGAAAGACATTGAAGGAATGCTTAACTATCTCTTAGTGCTGCTTTTATATTAAGATAGGAATAGCAACTGTTAATATCTGTTCGGAGAAAATTTCTGCAGTAGTCAACTTCCATAATCTTACTGAAAATATTGGTGGTGATGACTCTTGAGGAAAAAGTGTTTTGGGGCTTCTCCCAGGACGTTGCTCATGAATGAGTCACATCTCATTACTTGTAAGGTGATTCTATAGGCAAGGCTTTGTGTGTTAATGAAGTTTTATTAGAATGCCCCTGACTTGCTGTTGTTAACTTATTTAAAAGGGCTCTGACACTTGGGGTCACGTGGCCACGACTTAGTGACTGAACACACAAGCACACAAGCACTTTATTTATATTTTGACTTAGAGTCTTCCCAATAAAATATATTAGGTTTGTAAATATTCTTACCCCCTAAACTATAACCTGGAAAATGGTACAAATGTAGACTATAAAAAGAGATGCCAAGAGACTAGAAAGAAATGAGAACTTTTCACATTTAACTATTCAATATGTTTATACTTGCAATGCAATGATTAAAAGAACTATCAGTGTATAAAACAACAAACTATTTGGTGCTTTATCATTGGAGTTATTGAAGAATTGCTTCAGAAAGTTACCAAGATTTCTTAAGATCCATCTCTGTCATTATTGTACTTTCAGTGAATATTGAAAAACACAGTTTTCTGTTCACTATGAACCAAAGTACTTTCTTCTCACAATAACCTTATGATGTGGGTATGATTATCCCCAGTTTGCAGATGGAGTCACTGAGGTTCTGAGAGGATAAGTAACTTCCCCAAGGACAGTAGTTAGAAAATGATGAAGTCAGAAGTCATAGATGGTTGCATCTGGTACCAAGTTCTGTGCTTTTTTTCTCATCCAGTCTCCCTGGAAAGTGCAGCTGTTCCATTTGAAGACAGCACATAACATTTTTTAAAGAAGTTTATAATTGATGTTTGCTTTGACATTTTCTAAAGGTCTTTGTAAACCTCTAAGAGGATTATCAATTTTGCTGCACCTCTCTTGAGTTTTATGCTTTGTTCCAAGTATGGTTTAACTTTAAACACTTTATTACCTAAAGTGAACAAAGGTTTTATTATCTCTGCCAGACATCTCATTCAGCATAGTCTTAATATTTGACTTAGTATATTCTTCAAGGTCATTGTCCATCTAGTCCCTTAGACTTCTTAATATTTGATAAGAAATAGCCAGTTCTGTGATCTGTATATTCATCACCTGCCTAAAGTAAACAGAACCAAAATCCATTTAGTATAAGATGTACTAAAATGAGCCACTTCTTGCAAAGGCCATCTGAAAAAATACCCCTATTTTCCAAAGAAAGGACCACAAATTGAAATATTCACTTTGATGGCAAAGGGGATAGCTATTCTTTGGCTCAAAAACATGTGCTTTTTGAGATATAAAAATCTATGAAAATTGGTTTGAAAAATGTAGATGTGCATCTTTTATACCATGGAGGATATTATTTAAGAAAGTATGATAATATCCAGCCTGCCTAAATGTGGAGACAGAGCAGAGATGTGTGGATGAGAACCAGGAGGTGGAAATGACATTTAAAAAAGGAAGAAAGAAGGGAAGGAAGAAGTGGGAGAGGGAAGGAAGGAAAGAGGAAAGGGGAAAGAAATAAAGGAAAATACATTCAAAATAGGAATAAATTAGTGCTTCTGACCTTCAAAGTACCAAAAATGTGAAATGAGAAAACAAATCTGAACAAATATGGAATGTAAGATTCAGTAGCTAACTATCATGATCTCTACAGAAGAAATAGCAACCAGTTGTTTTTCTTAGGGCCAAAGTCAAGGGTTTCTCACTGCTCAGGAAAGTAGTAACAAGGCCAACAAAATTAAGAGGGTTAAGGAGGAAATTTTTATCAAATGTTAAAAAAAATTGTGAATTAGCAGGAAAATGATGCATTACACATACAATACTGTTTAAGAGGGTTTGAGAATCATAAACTCCTTGCATTTTAAACCCAATCTGTGTCATGGTGTGTGTGTAAGTTATGTCTCTTAAGTTTTAATTTCTTCAGAAATTAAATGAGCATATCAGGGCAGTTGCAGCGCCTAGAATTTAGGTGCTACTTTGTACATACTTGTGATTAGACATTTTTAAACTTCAGCTGTCCTCTTACTCAATGACTAGGCCAATAAATGCTTTTAAGCTTGAGCCTTAATAAGTGAGCAGCTTGACACTGAACTGAGTCTAGTTCTCAGGTATATTATTTCTACCTGTAATTTCCACCACGTGCAGTGGAGTGTACTTGCATTCTAAGATAGTACTGGCTGTAATGAATAAGGGGAAAAGCAGCAGAATCAATGTGCAGACTCCAGTAACATTTGTTAGGATCCAGACAACCAATTATATGAGAAGAATCTTCCTCCCTTTCTACCACAGTGAAGACAATAAAGGAAATCTGAGATTACCTAATGACAGCAAGTGGGAAATCCCTAGGTATATTATCAGTGTCCCCTTGCTGACCTGTCGTCCAAAAAGTGAAAAGGGTAAATTGCATGGGGATAATAACCTAATTAGTACATGAATTGAATGTACTCCAGGTGAACAAAGATACTATCTAACATTTCAGGGATTTTAAATGCCAAATTACATTTAGCTAGATAGTTTGGGGTTTCATAGAATAATTATTGAGCAGATCTACACAGGGAAGTCTGTTTTTGGTGCCAGCAGGCAGACCGGAGATGGCTCTAAGTTTTAATCATAGAGTCTCTTCTGTGCAGCTGCAGCTGAATGTCAAGTTACCCTTAATCTAAAGCTCAACACTAAGCCTTATAGAATTATGTCCAGGCAGAGATTTCCTTTAACAGTTCTTACTTAAGCACTGTGCTCTTTCTCATTCAGGTTTGAAATCTTCTCCTGCATGATTCTTAAAAAGATGCAGATTCCATTGTCACAATATTTGCTGCTTTCTATTTATCTAACTCTTTCTTTACATTAAAAATCACATTTAATTTTTGAAGTAAATTAATATTTACAGTAATCCAAGAGTTTGCTGCTGCTGCTTAAAGTAAAGCAAGTTAGACCCTGATATTCTTTGCTGTTCAGTTGCTCAATCTTGTGTGCAACTCTTTGTGACTCCTTGGAATGTAGCACGCCAAGCTTCCCTGTCCTTCACTCTCTCCCCGAGTTTGCTCAAACTCATGCCATTCTTAAAAGTTTTAATTCATAAATTGTTGGGTTTCTCCTATGGACACTGATTTTAAATTCAGATTCTTTGAGGACAAAAACTTCAGCACATTTAGGAATACTTGGTTTCACATTTGCCTCTTGTCGCTGTATCGCTGTTTTCTAAGTATAATTCACGGTGGACTCATTGCTATTATGCACCTCTTAAAAAGCACCTACATAGGTCTGTGTGACAGATAATATCACATACTCACAAAAATGCATAACTATTTCTTATCTTTTCTGGTTTTCTCAGTTCTCCTGTGAGTTCCTTTGTTTGCAAGGAGTTCATAAATCTAAGCCCTCTGTACGCACATAAAAATATTCAAAACTTCTGGTTGTTATTTGCCATCAAGCAGGTAAGAGATAAGGAGATGTGGAAAATCCAGATCCACCCTAGCTACTGGATTTCTTTCTTTCCATCTTTCATCACAGGTTTCTCATTTTCTCATTGAATGAAGCTGCAGATGGTATCTAAGAGTAAGAGAAATAAATTTTTCCTATCAAAAATGTTTAGTTCTACCAAAAAATACATGGTAATGAGCAAAACCATAAACTGTAAACATAAAAATGTAAGAGGCTTATAATACTTTACAAGTTAGATAATACCCAATAGTATACAACCTGCTCCCTTTCTTAGAGTTCACAACCTGATTGCTTATGTCACAAATATTTTATTTCTTTTCATCAAGAATTGGCAATGTGAAGTCTTCACACAAAGTGGAGAAAACCTGCAGGAAAATAGTAAAGTGCTATGATGAAGTGTTTTTTGCATCTATCTAAAGAGCTCCTCAGTGAATCCAGGGACTCATCGCTGTGTTCTGAAGAATTTGATGGACATTCAGTTGTTTGTCTGATTCCAAGAATGAAATAGGAGAGCTGCATGGACCAATACTTCTCTACTACACAGGACAGTGAACAAGCCCCCCATGAAGCCATGCATGGCTTTATTTATATCACCCCGTAAATATCTTTCTCATTGCTGATGGTTCAGTGATCTCCCCCATCTGGCCTCAAGCTTTCCTAAGCTATATTTCACTGTCCAGCCACATAAATCCTCTATTCCTGCTGAAACGATGTGCTCACTGTCTTAGTATCATGGGGCTGCCAAAACAAAATGCCACAGACCAGGTGGCTTTATCAGCGGTTACCCTGTCACAGCTCTGGAGGCTAGACGTCCATGATCCTGAGACCTCACTCCTTAGCCTACAGACAGGTCCTGCCATGATCTCTGCTCTGTGCTCACGCATCCTGGATATCACTTTCTTCTTATAATGATACCCATTAAATTGTACTGAGGCCAATACTGGGCTTCCCAGGTAGCTCAGTGGTTAAAGAATCCATCTGCTAATGCAAGACCCACAGGAGACACAGGTTCAACCCCTGGGTGGAGAAGATCCCCTGGAGGAGGAAATGGCTACCCACTCCAGTATTCTGGAGTGAATAATATTATTGCCTGAATAATCTCATGGACAGAGGAGCCTGGCAGACTACAGTCCATGGGATTACAAAGAGTCAGACACAACTGAACCTGCAGACACAGGGTCAGTACTAAAGGCTACATTTTAATGTAAATACTTCTTTAAAGCCTCTGTCTTTAAATACAGTTATGTTTTAACATATTGGGGATTAGGGCTTCAACAAATGAATTTTAGGGGAACACAGTCAGCTCATAAGTTGCTTTTCTCCTATGTGTCCCATTTTCATGCTTTCCTTCCTATCCATAGTGAAATAATACTAAATGCTTTCTTCTGAAGGCAGACAAAATTTACTTACAGTCAAAGTCTAACTGGAGTTCCACCCATTTTGTAAATTCTAACACACTGAAGACCTCCTCTCTGTTTTCAAAGCAAACGTGTTCATCCAACTGCCTTGTAACTTAAAATATTTAAATTAAAGGAAAAACAATCTTCTAAACTCTGCAAGAATTCATGCAATTTGAAATTCTCTTTGTGCTGTTAATAAGATCATTATTTTAAATAACTTTACATTGCTTGTTTTTGTAATTTTTTACTTTCCTTCTCTGTTGACATTTTCATTGGATTATATTTTCCTTCTGCATCATAATAGTTAATGGTTCCAGGTAAGTATAACTTCAGATACTTAAGTAAAACTAGGGAGAGATGTTAGAAGTCTTCTATAGTCTCTTTTTACATCTGTTATTTCCCTATTAGATGATGATCTCATGAAAATATAAGTATCATATGTTAATAATAATTTTATTAAGAGCACAAAGAGAATTCAAATTGCATGAGTACTTGCAGAGTTTAAAAGGTTGCTTTTCCTCTAATTTAGATATTTTAAGTAGCCACATATTCATCAAGCAGTTCTTCACTTATCTCTTCATGATTTTCTAAATCTCAGTATGGATATTTAAGGAAAAAATATTTGGGGCTCATTTTCTAGAAAACTGAATGGAAATTCCATTTTACTTGTAATAACCTTATGTATTTGCTTAGTGTGCCACACAGATCCCATTATTGAAATCTAGAAATTTCTGAAGCGATATGTATAAAATTGTTTGGTCAATATATGGTGGCTTAAAATATTTAAATTAAAGAAAAAGCAACTTTTCAAATTTGCAAGCACTCATTCAGTTTGAAAACTATCTCTTTATGCTCTTGATTTATAAATTTGTATAGCCAAAAAAGAGATAAATTGTACTGCATTTTATTTTTGCAACTTTAAACTCATTATTAGTAGAATTGTTATCCATTTTATTAATTAATATAAATTTATGTTTAGTAAATGATAACTTTTAATATACAAACAACCAGTTAGTGAAACTATGCTTCAAAATGAGTGGGCTATGAAAATATATTATTTTTCATGCCCTGCTTTTAACCATTTACATTTCAGTTGAGTATCTTCTTCAAAGTTTATGAAACTCAACACATGACCTAAATTCAACTCATAGACATGTTTTGTTTGGGAGGAATGTTGTTTACTTTTATTTTAAAATGTAAATACATTAGCAAAATATATAGGAAGTTTTAAAAAGTAGTATCGCTATCTATTGGAGAGTAGAGAGCAAAGAATTAGTTTTTCAGTTCAATACTGATGCCACCACCCCTGACTGTCTTGAATGTGAATTCGAGCTTTCTATCATTTGCATCTTTTGTTTTGCTTTTATAAATCCAAACTATTTTATTATACTTTAACTACTGCCATATGTTCTTCTGAGTCTGTGATTCCTGTCCTTCTTATACCAGGAACTATGCAGAGTCCAGGGTAAAGAAATGTATAAAAATGTTTTCCCTGCTCCAGATGTGCTCACGATCTAGTGGGAAAATGATTAATTAAATTATAATAAATAAGCATATAAAGCCATATTCAACGTGCTATGGAACACAGAAGAGAGAAAAAACTTTCATTCAGATCTTGCCTCTTTGGCTTTTCACTGAAGAAATATTACAAAGGAAACATTTAACTCATGTCAGATGTGCTGAAATAAAGACACATGGTATCTATACAAGTACCAAATTAAATCACAGGAACAATTTTCAGTCACATAAATTACTCTGTTTCAGGAGCAAAAGGATCATTAATATGAAAAGTGTTGAATTCGGAGACAATTTGTCATTATTAAAATTAGTGTTCTGTCAATCCAAAAATCTCTGTTTCAGCATCCTTTTGTGTTACTGCAGCTGTTTTTTGAGTTACAGATCCAAGTGTTCCAGGAGGTCCAACAGTGAGTGTATTATACCATTAAATCGACAGTAGCAGACTGTAATCTGTGATGGTAGACTGAAAGAGGGTGGTACATGTTAAACACTCACATCTCAAAGAGCCGCTGTAACAGATAACCATGCTCGGAGCTGTCTGGGTCCTGAGAGATGGACACGTGACAGGGATGTTTATGTTCACATGCTATTCGTGTATTGAAAAGTACAGCCTGCTGGCGCGTAGATCAGATTTTGACAGCTTGGAAATTATAGAACATTTTGCTGGTTTAATAAAAAGACTGAGGCCAGCAAAACCCATAGTTATATCAATACACAACAGAAAGTGGAAAACAGGAAAATGGTAGACAGAGGTTAAAAAAAATGGTGAAATGGAAGATACGAATTTTTCTTTGTATGTGATCACAGCAAAACCACAAAGGTCACAAGTCACTGAGATGATTATCACCACAGTACAGTCCGCCCCCAAACCAAGCTCATGTAGCTACCCGGCTTACTTCAATCAAAATTTTAGTATCCCTCTCTTTAAATTTTTTAATATGTATTTTGATATTGTTTGTCCATCATGAGTTTCAATTGAGGAGTTATTCTGATACTCTTCATTCAGCGTCAGATGGAGAACCATTCATATCCTTCCCTTTGTTGTCTTCAATAAAAGACAACAAAGGCAAAAAAACACCAAAAAAACAAACAACAGATACTTTTAAATGAGAAACAATACATCTTAAAAGTTAATTTAAATCAATATTATAAATATTATATAAATAATTATAAATATTATAAATCAATATTATAAATTTATAATATAAATTTAACCCATATTAAAAAAAGTTTTAACATACATATAAGCATTTCCTCTGTTAAAGTATGTAGATAAGATCATTTTAAAGATACTATATCACTGTGAACTATCAGAGAACTATTATTGGACAACATATGATTATATAAGTTTATTGAGAAGTCTCACATGTGCTACATTGAACCCTACTTCCTACAAGGTAGAAGATTCTGTAGGAGTATCTTAACCTGAATCCATAACTCTCTAGCCACTTTTAGTTATAAGAACATTATAAATATTTTAAGTTGAAAATTGTGATTTTCAACCCGAAGTTTTTTCTGTCTCCCAATGTTGACTGTGTCTGTTTGTCTCCCCAGTAGCTTGAAGATGATGTGCATGTGCACACATGTCTACATGCAGATGTGCAAGGGAATGTATTAATATCTGAATGCATGTGTGCAACAGTACACAGAAGTGTATGAAGAGCATATCTGTGAGTGTGCAAAGTCTGGGGTCTCTTTTTGGCAGTCTGTGTACTCTTAATCCTTGAAAGCCTTCCTGTTCTGGAGCCAAGTTTTCTAAAATAAATGTAGGTGCTCTAGCTTTCTTTAATTCATGTCAGCATGACATACCTTTCTCCATCCTTTTACTTTTAACCTAGTTGAGTCATATTTAAAGTGGGTTACTTGTAGACAGCATATAGTTGAGTCTTGGTTTTTTAATCCACTCTTGTAATGTCTTTCTTTTAATTGGTGGATTTAAAATATTTACCGCTAGAGCAATTATTCATAATTGGATTAGTATCTATCATGTTATAATTCTATTTGTTGTATTTGCTCTTGCCCCCTACCCTTTCTTTTTTGATCTTTGCTGGTTTTAACTGAGCATTTTAAATGACCCCATTTTATTTTCTCTATTAGTGTGTCAAATATACCTCATTTTAAAAGATTTTTAGTGGTGGCCCTAGAGTTTGCAGTATACATTTTTAACTAGCCTGAGACTACATTCAAATAATGCTATACTGCTTCATATGCAGTTCAAGTGACTTGTACCAGAATATTCACAGTTCTTTCTTCCCATTCCTTATGATGTTCTGTAGCTATAAAGTGAGTAGTTTAAAGTATAAAAATATACTTTAAAGTTTGAATATATTGTTAATTATAGAAAGAACATTGAGATCATTTCAGTCTCTGTCTGCCAATCATTACTAAGAAATCCCTTGTCCCACTTTGTTTCCATTCCATTAATTTAGCAAGTCCCCAATTCTGGAATAATTTAACTGTCTGCTCCCTTCAGATCTATAACTGACTTCTAAAACTGACAAAATGTTAAAGAATATCATACAACTTGAAGTCTCTATGAAGTGATATGGTCTCAACAGGACCCTCAGAGCAACCACAACAAGAGACTGTGCTTTCCTTTAAGCTTTCTGTCTGGTTCGCTATGACCACTATTTTAAAGCTTTTGTTTCTCTTAATCTTTTCTTCTATTTATTCCTTTTGGTAAAGTTGTTTCAGTATCCATCAAGTTACTTAACCCAAAAAACTAAATGTCATCTTTGTTTACTTCTTTGTTTCACTTTTCACATATAATCAAACAGGTCATTAGAGATTCATTATTTTTTCCTGTCTTTATAGAGATATAATTGACATGTGTAAATTTAAGATGTACAACAAGGTGATCTGATGCATGTACATCACAAAATGATTACCACAGTAAGGTTGTCATCATCATCTCAGATAAATATTGTGTGTGTGTGTGTGTATAGTAAGAACAATTATGATTTACTCTCGGTAACTTTTGAGTATATACTAGAGTATATAATACAGTATTTTTAGCTATAATCACCATGCTGTACATTAGATCCTCGAATCTATTCCTCTTATAGCTGGAAATTTATACACTTTGACCAACATCTCCCCATTTCTCTTATCCCAGAGCCCCTGGTAACCACCATTTTACTCCTTGTTACTATGAATTTGGCTTTTTTAGATTCCAGATATAAGTGATATCACATGATATTTGATTTCCTCTGTTTGCCTTACTTCACTCAGCAGAATGCGCTCAAAGTCCACCTATAGTGTCTCAAATGACAGGATGTCCTTTCTAGTGACTGAATAATATTCCATGATCTTCACATCTTTGGGGTTAGTTACTGAAAGATTATTGTGCTTCTTTGGCGCTTTCTTGATTTTTTTTTTTTTTTAATATTCCTTAAAGTCTTGCATCTCTGCCTTTGCATTTCAAGTAAGAATCACTTCCTCCAGTCTTCAGTAACTGACTTTAGGAGAGAAATACCTTCTGATAGTCCTGCAAGGAATTCTGAAGCTTTCTCAGCTCTTCTAGAAATACGTTCGCTTCACAGACCTCTCTTTTGAGAGAGTTCTTAGTTTTATGCCTTCTCTGAATCCAGCAACGTACTAGGCTGGGTTCCGAGACCCTCCCTTTTGCTTTCCCAGAGGTGGAGCTGAAGCTCAAACGTGTAGCCTCTCAGAGGCCTGCCCAGTCGGCCTGCTTTCCCGTCTGAGCTCACTGTTCCTCTCAGGAGCCCCACCGCGAGCCCGCCTTCCGAGCAGGCCTGGTTTTCTGCGCATGCTCACGAGCTGCCTCGGGAGCACGCACTGAGGACCCGCCGCGGGGTGAAGGTGTGCGTGGGTGAGACGTGCAAAGCTCTGAGGTTTCCTGGGGCCCACTTGACGGACTCTGCAGACAGGCATGCCCAGAGGCTTCTGGATGGGCTTCTTGATGGAATGAGAAGCAGTTCTCGTTGAAGGGACTGCAACCCTTCAGCCCCCGCAAGAGCGTTATCTGCCCCTCTTCCAGCCTCTTCCCAGCCCCCAGTCATTCAGCTCAGGACTCAGGACTCTGGATGGGTTGAAAGACACGAGGACTCTTTGGCAGCATTCTGCACAGCTGGGGGAACTGGGTGCTAGGAGAAATCGTGGCTTGAGAAAAACTGTGCACTGTGCTGTCCTGGGGCAAAGGTGATATGGGGTAAACTTGAACTCTTTCTTTTATCCTCTCCCGTACATCCAAACTCTTTTTTTTTTTTTTCCTCCACTGGGATCCGGACTTCCACGAGGGCTGTATCTTCAGTGGGTGATTGTCCAAGATAGTGTTCTCCAGGGACCCCTGGACTGACTCCAAGAGGAGCTGGACTCAGCTCATAGGCCACTGTGGGGGTCCCAGCTGGGACTGAAGTCTGTATACCTCCTACCCCACCCACGGGTGGGATAGACTCCCTACAATTCCCTGGGAAATGTTCCTGGATCCCGCAGCTTTCTCAAAGGCACTTCGGTCGTTATTGTTGTTTAGTCACTCAGTCATGTCTGACTCTTTGCGACCCCACAGACTGCAGTGCACCAAGCTTCTCTGTCTTTCACTATCTCCCAGAGTTTGCTCAAATTCATGTCCATTGAGTCAGTGATGTTATTATACCATCTTATCCTCTGCCACCCCCTTTTCCTTTGGCCTTCGATCTTTCCCAAACATTAGGGTCTTTTCCAATGAGTCAGTTCTTCTCGTCAGGTTGTCTTATGAACGTATGTCAAATTGTTATTGTTTGAAGGTAAGACATAAATAAGGACATATTCATTCACATTCCTGACATCACTCCTCAGACTGATTGTCTTAACACCAGTTGAATCTGTTTAATTTGTACCGTTCCCCACAGCTACTGGCCAGGTCATCATTATCTCTCAGTCGTTTGACTAGAAAAAACTCCTCAATGACTTCTGACCTCCAATCTTCAGCCCTTTTCAAAAGGAAATCAGGATATATTTCTTAAAATGCATATCTGACTATACTTCACCCCTATTCAAAATTTGTCAGTGTTTCTCCGCTGTTCTTAGGATTGAAACCCAAACCTTTCAAGAACTTAAAAGATCTATATGAACTGGTCTTTTCCTTCCTTTCTCTTGCTACCTTGCCCCCTTACATGGACTGCATTGCATTTTTAGTTTCTGGAATGCACACATTCACAAACTGTCACTGACACATTTCTTTCTTTTAACATGTGATCTTAGCCTCATGACACCCACTCCTACCCCAACCTATTCTCTTACATGAAGTGTCCCTAACTCATCATTTTTCAGATTTTTAACTCCAAGGTTCTTTTTTTAAAAAAGAAAACATTCCAAAAGTCCATTTTTAAGATTCTTTTTTTTTTTTATGTGAACCATTTTTTTTTTTTTAATTTGTTACAGTGTTGCTTCTGTTTTAAATTTTGGGTTTTTGGCCACAAGGCATGCAGGATCTTAACTCCCTGACCAGGGATTGAACCTGCACCCCCTACATTGGAAGGCTCAGTCTTAACCACTGCACACCAAGGAAGACCCCTTCTACAAGTCTTAGATCAGTGCCCAGCTCCTCGCATCTGTGTGATGTCATAGAGTAGGGAATTGCCACATCATGTTGTATTATAATCTGCTATGTTCTTTATTATATCACCACTTAACCCTCAACTCTTCTAGGCAAAAACCATTTATAGTTTATTAATAGTTATATCTCCAGTCCCTAACTGACTGACACTTAGTAGGCATTTAATAAATATTTAATAAACAAAAATATTAATACACATTTAATAAATAAATTATCAATTGGTTGATTGAAGAAATAAAAATTATTTCTTTTCCCCCTTGAAAACCGTTGAACTCTGAGGCTATTAGCCCAGCTTACACTGATCACTAGAGGACGTGGTTCCTCTACCCAGGGGCTGGACTGCCCATGATTATTCATGGGGTTATGAGTTTGCACTTCTGTGACTTTTACATAGCATTATTGAAGCAGGGTTGGAAAGGAGACTCGATCTTTTGAAAAGAGAGTAATGTTAAGTAGCTCAGATGGGAAGCAGCTTTGGTTGTCTGTCTCCCTTCAGGTAAAAACGGTACATCTTTGTTCAGAATCAGGGCATGCTAAAAGGCAATTACGGCAACATCTAAAGCCTGGATTCTGACTTGACTATTAAAGCAAGACAAAACACAAATGTATTCAATAACGATATGGTTGTGAGCATGTGTTGCCTTTTAGTGACTTAGGCCTCTATTAATGTACAAGAAAAATGGAGCGCACAGCTCCTGCTCACTGAAATGGAGCCGGAGCCTGCTGCTCTCCGTTAGGACAGCTGCCCTCTTCCCAGCAGCTTTGACGAAGTCACAGCCCAACTTCTTTATTCAGGAAGATCAGTGTTTACACTCTAGTTGGTCTTGAATCAAAATAGTTCTGATTTGTTAATAATTCACTAACCAAATATTATGGCTGAAAAACTGGGACACTGGTAAATAATCAGATGCAGAATGGAACTTCTGTTGCATTTAGCCTGATAATGGAAATGGAAAATACAAATAAAAAATGTAATGTAGCAGTTCATTATCTCCTATTAAATACCAGCTGTTTTCAGGGATTTAGCATAGGGTGTTCTGTTTTTCCCCTCACGTCTGGAGAATATGGGGAACAATTGGAAAGTAATGAAGTTTTATCACATTTTCTACTAGGAAAAGTAGTGTATGGTACCAAAGACTCATTTGTTTATTCAATAAATATTTGTTGTGCACTTAGTATTCCCTGACATCTTGCAAACCCAGAGTAGAGTGTATGAACTCAGAGAGCTTACATTTTAACCGGGAGTGAGGGAGCAAGAAACAACCAAACAGATACTTAATGTCAGGTGGTGACTGCCTTGAAGGACAAGGGCAGAGGTCTAAGGGCACTCTTTGATTTAGGTGCGTAGTGGAAGTGAAGTCACTCAGTCGTGTCCGACTCTTTGCGACCCCATGGACTGTAGCCTACCAGGTTCCTCCATCCACGGGATTTTCCAGGCAAGCGTACTGGAGTGGGTTGCCATGTTCTTCTCCAGAGCATCTTCCTGACCCAGGGATCAAACCCGGGTCTCCCGCATTGTAGGCAGACGCTTTACCGTCTCAGCCACCAGGGAAGTCCACCAGGTCATGGCATTACTTCCCTTGAGTACCGTCTGTCTCTGAAATCTCCTCACTGCACTTTGTGAAATAAAACAAAAGATTACATTTAACAATCTTGTCCTATATTGATTCTTAACTGCAGCTGTCAGAAGTGATTCTGAGGGATAAAACTTGCATTTATTAAGAAATCGCGTGACGACTACAAAAGAGCTTCATATGTTAGATATCAAACAGTGATTTTTACTCTGGTGTAAATATATCCAACATTTTCTGGTTTGACTAGAAATCACAGTAACTATCATAAGCATGATATATGCAGTTATTTCAGCAAATCAAAGAAACACCAACTTTGCTTACAAAAGATA
This sequence comes from Cervus elaphus, assembly GCF_910594005.1. NCBI lineage: Eukaryota > Metazoa > Chordata > Mammalia > Artiodactyla > Cervidae > Cervus > Cervus elaphus. The sequence goes on from NC_057831.1 coordinate 12,961,164, forward strand.
TTACCTCTGAGATGTATATCAACTAATTAAAAACTATATTTGATATGTTAACTACTCCATAGTTACCTTAATTGAATATGCATAATGGTAATAAATTTTATAAAACTGTAATTTATTGTTTCCATTTATAGTAGAAAATTCTGAGATTCAGAGATGTTAATCTATATGGTAGGGCAGAGACAGTCCTTAAACCCAGGCATTTTGGTTCCATATTTCATATTGGTACTGTCCCCACTGTGTGCAAACCAAACTGATGCAAATTATAACAGCAACCCAAAATCCTTTATGTTATCTGACTTATGCAGTAAAGACTCCCAGGATAATACGTTAATTATTTTTCTTTTTTTTTTTTTAACTGTTTGATTAGCATTATTTTCTTCACCAAACCTGCTCCAAATTAAAAACAAAGGTTTAGTTTTTTACACACCCAAGAAAAGTCTTCCTTATAATAGTCAAGGGTGTGGGATGTTAAAGCATCAACTGAGAGTAGTAATTAATTATAAATGCCTGTGGCAATGCACCTCTTACATGAAACCACATTGAAAGTCACATGGAACGAAAGAGCCCCCTCTGCTTAGAGAAGCAGGCTGAGTGGTTGAATCAATAGCTGGAGTTTACTCAGTAGAGATTTAAAGACGTAAACTAAATCATTCCGACATTTTTCCTGTCCATCTGCCCTGCAGATGGTGAAATATGTTTGACTTTGGACCTTTTCTTTGCTTCTCTTTCTTTCTTTTGCTCTCTTCCTTCCTGCCCTCCTCCTGCCTTCTTCCTTCCTTCCACCCTCCCTCCCTTCCTTTTTTCCTTTCTTCTTGTTCTTGTCCTCTTTTTCTTTCCCCTTCTAAGACCAGTTTTAGAGAAATACATTTTGAATGGTCTTTTGAAATCAGTGTTTCTTTAATATTGAAAGTTTGGAGTTACTTTCAATTTCTAGAACACATTTCTATTAAGAAATATGCTAATCTTCCCATATGAAATAGCAATTTCTGTCTTTACTGTGTATTATTTTGAAATGTTCAGAGTCGATAATCAGTTGAAATTGTATATGTGTAGAAATGTAAATATTGAAATAGTGACCTATTTCTTTCACTTCTAAAAAAATTTAATACATTAATCAAATTTTATGTTGGATCAATTCTAGGAAGATTTCACAAAGAAATGTTAGTTTTTACCTAATGTTGTTACAAATAAAATCTACCAGATAATTAAAACAACAGGAGGAGAAAAATTGGAAAATAGGAATCAGATAAACTTGTTACCAAAATCCCTGGCAGAACCTTGTGTGTGAGCACTGATTCTGAATTCACATACCCAACTTTGAGCAACGATTTGCTGGGATTCCCTCTATAATCTCAGAGAGAACACTCAAACCCTTTGATCTTCATGAACTTTTTTTCTCTAAAACAGGGTGAGTTCTTAGTACTTAATCAATACAACAAAAATGAACATAAAGCCCCGTGGCAAAGTTATATAAATAAATTAATATTATGATTCAACTGCATCAGTTGTTTAAAAAAATCAATAACTGGCCAAATTTTCAATATATGATACTTAAAATAAAGTGGTATAATTCAATAGTGAATTCCAAGCTAATGATGGGCTTTTAGACTGAGTGGCAAAGTAATATAACTGTGTTAGATTTGGCCAAATACGCCATACTTTTGGCATCTGAAAACATAGACATATGCATGTACCAAGTTATTAGTTGCCCAGGACTGAAAAGGTAGTATTGGGGTGCCTCTAATTATAACACAACAATTATGTCATAAGTGCTTAAAGCTGGTAATGTTGGTATAGTGCTTACAACTTGGTAATGAGTGCTTAAACCTTGGCAATGTTAAGCATAGTTGAATTCTTAGTATCTCTTGTGTGGTTCCAGCCTCTATTCAGAACAAAAAGACATAAGATCTCCTTTTATAGGAAAAATAAAGAGTACAGTGCCAAAGCCCATCAGATGAACCATGAGAGATGCCTTCCCCTGTATTCCATCTATCTTCACATTTTATGAGAACTAAAAGCCTAATCAATAATTTAACAAACTAATGGACATATTTTTAAACACAATGAACTCTTTCTGAAGAGCAGCACACTCACAGGGCCACAGAGGCAAAAAGGGAAACAAACTGCTAATACTTAATGTTGATCTGAGCTGTGGCATGAAGACAGGGCTGGCTGTCTTAAACTAGGGTACATCTCTTCTTGCTCTGCAAAGCTGTTGTATCTTCCTATATTTGTTATAATACTGTGTTTTCCTATGAACCATGTATTTGAAAACTCTGTGAATGATTGCATTTTTAGAGGCACTCTAAGGCACAGAATTGATATCCAAATATTTCAAGTGTATTTTAAATAAAAATATATGCCCTAAAAATGACTTTAAATTCCAATTTAAGCTACTACACTTGATTTTCTGGTTAAGAATATTAGCATCCATACAATTTACGGTGCCATTGTGTTTGTCACATAAGTAGGAAAAGCCAGAAAACTGTTCTGGTATTGGCAGTCTGAAAATACTTTTGCTCAATTTAGAGAAGTTTGAGTCTTCATTTTCTGGATAAAATAAAGCCTTTGTTTTTTATTTTATTTTCCTTTTACTCCTTTATCCTTTCTACTTAATAAGAGAGGCAAAATAAAACGATATACAAAACAATTGCATGACTTGCAGCTAAAGACTCAGTAGAACAATCACTTGCCCACATTTACAAAATAATATTTTGTTTGTCACTGCAACAGGCTGTGCTTTTACCCACATTTAAAAATTAGCCTCCCCATGGCTCAGTGGGGGAAGAATTCACCTGCAATTCAGGAGACACATATTCGATCCCTGGATTCAAGGTAAGATCCCCTGGAGGAGGAAATGACAACCCCCTTCAGTATTCTTGCCTGGGAAATCCCATGAACAGAGAAGCCCGGGGGTTACCGTCCAAATGGTCACAGAATCAGACACAGCTGAGCATGTGCATGTTGAAACAAAAGATTATCCTTTAGAGTCCCATTATTTTTATCCAATTCCCTGTTACCAACATTAATACATCACTTTATTTAAAACCTCCTCTTTCTTTGAACAGTAGCTATGGCTGCTAAGTCGCTTCAGTTGTGTCCGACTCTGTGCGACCCCATAGACGGCAGCCCACCAGGCTGTCCCGTCCCTGGGATTCTCCAGGCAAGAATAATGGAGTGGATTGCCATTTCCTTCTCCAAGGCAGGAAAGTGAAAAGTGAAAGTGAAGTCGCTCAGTCGTGTCCGACTCTTCGCGACCCCATGGACCACAGCCTACCAGGCTCCTCCGGCCATGGGATTTTCCAGGCAAGACTACTGGAGTGGGATGCCATTGCCTTCTCTGAGTTGAACAATAGATACCTCCTTCAGTGGATTTATTCTACAGGTCATGATTTTCCTAAATTTGTTGCATGTGTATTGCACCTAACATCAAGAAACTCTGTTTTATGTTTTTAATGAATAATTAGACTCTGAGAGTACCTTCAAGCTTGATTTTAATTTTTAAGACAGACTAAAGGCAGAATTTAGGTCTGTTTCATGTTTGGTTATAATAGAGTTGAGAGTGTGGACAGCGAGGGAGAGACATATGTCTCAGAGACAATGGCAAGGTGGAGGCAGCCCAGGGGCCAGCTTGGTGACAGAAGCCTGACCTCAGTGACCCCTCTGGGAGGCTTGCCAACAGGGGGCCTACTGACATTAGCGCTGGATAGCTTATTCTTAAGCTCATCTGTTGAACATGATGTCTGTGAAAGGCAAAGCGCTGCTTGTCTGAATCCACGCAAATCTCTGAGCTGCAGTATTTCCAGGTCCAGTGGGTTTGCATTTGTAAACCATTTGCACCAAGTATCACAGTCACATCTTTTCTAGATGATGCTTTGGGAAGTATTGGGCAAGAGTAGTTTTACTATATCCTTAAGGAAATAACGATCAGAATAAAAGCACAGGATAAGTGGAGGAACATATTGTATAGTTGCAAGGTCGTGTCTGACTCCCCATGGACTAGGGCACTCCAGGCTGCTCTGCCCATGGGGTTTCCCAGGCGAAAATACTGGAGTGTGTTGCCATCTCCTTCTCCAGGGGATCTTCCTGACCCAGGGGTCAAACTCACATCCCCTGCCTTGGCAGGCAGATTCTTTACCACTGAACCATCAGGGAAGCCTGTGGTGAACATATAGTCATGTAAAAAATAGTAGCAATATATTATGTCTGTAAAAAATTATTTACAACTGTTTTATACTGCATTTCTTTTGACTTTCCTTATTTATGCTTCCAACCACATCCAATCTTAATCTGTCTACTCTTCCTCCATGCTCTGAATGGTTTTTGTTTTTTTTTTTTAATAAACAAGATGTATGGCCAGAAATCCTAAAACTAAAATGTTCTGTCTGCACAATAGGTGCTTTTAGCAAGTCAGATATACACGGTTAAGCTGTGTTTACAGAATTTTTCTCCTTAAAGTGCAGTCAATTGACCATGTACCAGCACTAATTTATTTCTAACCAGTAAAACATGTACACATGCTACTGAGTAGACAGCTATTGCAACTGCTGTGGCCAGGTTGCTCACCTTTTTTCTCAGCAAAGGGACATTTAAATGCAGAGGCGTGCCTCAGCTTAGAACCACACAATGTCTCCAGACTGCTTTCTTCCAAACGTGGATTTTCCATTCGCCTTGCATCCGTGTTTTACTTCCTTCAGAAAGCACAACTTGTTCTCCTAAGGAAATTCTGAATAAACGACAAAATCAGTAGGCCACAAAATCTTTTAAGAGCATTATGGCAATGCCCACTCTGTAGTATACATCTGCTCATGATATAAAAATCATTTTTACCATATTCTCCAAGTAGTATTTTTTATTTACGTTTTCGTCGGGTTTTAAACAATGATAGGTACCTTAAAATTCCATCTTAAAATAACAGTGCTAGAGGGCAGGTGGTAGCTTTCTAGGACCTTATAATATTTCTTCAGACATTTGCCTGCAGCCTGGTTTTTCATAATAATTTCAGTCCTGAGGAACTACAATTATCCTGGAGAATTCTACTTATACTGTCTTATTTCTTAATTACAGTAGTGACATGAGATAAATGTACACTTATTGGGATCAAATGCATATTATTTTGTGGTGATTACAAAGAAGTTTTCATGACAGCAATTGCAATTATATGGTCATCAACTAGTGATACTATGTTATGTTCTAAAAATGCTATAATTAAGTCCTGCAAGAGGGCACTTTCTATCTGGGGCGGGGGTGGGGGGAATGAGCTTAAAAGTGAGATAGAGTTTGACCTATGTAAACACCCTGAACTTGTTCAAATGATTCCACATGAATATCAAGATCATTGTATCAACTAATATTTGAGGGATTTAATTTAAATTTCTATCTAAACAAGCTTTGTAAAGAATATTCTTTAAAATAGCTTTTCTCACTTTTGACCTTTAAAATAAAAAGCTTTGAATACACCCAGGGGAGGTGAGGGGCAGGTGGAAATGGACTGGAAATATGATAGGAGTGATACTGCCTTCAAAGATAAATTTGTAGCCTATTCTTTTATACTATAATTTGTTGTCTTAAAAATAATCATGTGAGTCCAAAAATAATTTATGTTCTGTCATTCTGAGTTAAAAAAGAAAAGCTTTATGTTGCCAAGATAATACCTAGATTTTCTACTCTCTTCTTTAGAAGTATTCATATTCTTGGTCTTTTATTTTCAAAAAGGCAAAAGTAAAGCAATGATGGATGTCAAACTCTTACATAAAACTGTTCAGGTGAAGGTTTTGGGTATATCATGTATCAGCTTTGCCTAGATTTTAAATTCTGCTCTGCCATTGAATGTGGGACTTGAACAAATTATTTACCTATGCCTCAGTTTCTTCGTCTGTCGAAGGGGACAATAACCATACCTGCCTTATAAGTCTGTGGTGAGGACTTAATCATTTCATACATGTAAAAGGCTTAGAGTTATGCCTAACACATAGTAAGTGCTATATACTTGATGGTGATATTTTATGTAATTTAGGATTTTGAGGGGAATAGTCCAAGTTCTCCACTCTCCTCCCTACCTTCAGCCATGGTGAGGAGTATCTTTAACCAACTTAGTGGGCTGTCCTCAGAGGACCCTTTTCAGCCTTCTAGTAAAGGGCATTCCATGAATCTGATACCTTGACTTACAGCTTATACTACCTTACCAGAGTGCTTTTATCTTAATTCTTGTGCAAGCTAAAGCTCTATTTTTTTTCTAGTTTTATTGAGATATGATTGCCATAATGCATTGTTTAAATTCAGGGTGTACAGCACAATGAGTTGACTTAACATACGTTATGAAATGATTACCACAATAATTTTAGTGACTATCCATTATTTTATATAGGTACAAAATTAAAGAAGTTAGAAAAGAGGTATTTTCTCCTCATGATGAGAACTTAGAATTTACTCTCTTTACAGGTTTCATGCATAACATACAGAAGTGTTAATTATATTTATCATGTTGTACATTATATCCTTTGTAGTTATTGATCTTGTACCTGGAAGTTTGCACCTTTTGACTACCTTCATCCAATCCCTCCTCCCTCTTCCCACCCCCTCACCTCTGGTCACCACAAATCTGATCTCTTTTTCTGTGAGATTTTATATTTGTTTGTTTGTTTTTGACATATAATTGATGTACCACACTATCTTAGTTTCTGGTACACAACATAGTGATTCATTATTTCTATACATTTTTAAATGACCACCACGATATGTCTAAATACTGTCTACCACCATGCAAAGGTATTACATATTTATTGACTACATGCCCCACACTGTACATGTCATACCCATGATTCTATTTTGCAGCTAGAAGTTTGTACCTTCTGGTCTCCCTCACTTCTTTCTCTTCTCCCCTGAGCCCTTTTATCCAGCAACCACCTGTTTGTCTTGTGTGTCTGTGAGTTGTTTCTGTTCTGTTACATTTGTTCATTTGTTTTGTTTTTTAGATTCCACATGTAAGTGAAATCATACAGTAATTGTCTTTCTCTGTCTGACTTATTTCAGTCAGTATAATACCCTCTAAGTCCATCCATATCACAAATGACAAGATTTCATTCCTTTTATGGCTAAGTCATATTCCATAATATATATGTGTTCCCATATATATATATGCATATTGCATCTTCTTTATCCATTCATCTAGTGATGGGCATTTAGGTCGCTTCCATATCTTGGCTATTATAGATAATATGGCAAAAAACATAGGTGTGCATGTATCTTTTCTAAGTTGTGCTTTCATTTTCTTCATATACATACCATAAAATAGAATTGCTGGATTATGGTAGTTATCTTTCTAATTTTTTAAAGAACCTCCATACTGTTTTTCACAATAGCTGCACCAATTTACATTCCTAGCAATAGAGCATGAGGATTCCCTTTTCTCCACATCCTATCCAACACTTGTTATTTGTTGTCTTTTTTTGTAATAGTCATTCTGACAGGTTTGAGATGATATCTTATTGTGGTTTTGATGTGCATGTCCTTAATAATGCCGTAAAGCTTTCTTTCATGTGCTTCTTGGCTATCTATAAGTCTTCTTCCCCAAAAAAATGTCTATTTAGACCCGCTGCCCATTTTTTAATTGGGTTGTTTGGACTTTTGTGGTGTTTTGTTATTGTTGTTTGAATTCTTCATATATTTTAGATCAGTCAGTTCAGTTCACGCATACAGTTGTGTCCAACTCTTTGTGACCCCATGGGCTGCAGCATGCCAGGTTCACTGTCCATCAACAACTCCCATAGCTTGCTCAAACTAATGTCCACTGAGCTGGTGATGCCAACCAACCATCTCATCTTCTGTCATCCCCTTCTCCTTTTACCTTCAGTCTTTCCCAGCATCGGGGTCTTTTCTAATGAGTAAGCTCTTCGCATCAGGTGGCCAAACTATTGGAGCTTCAACATCAGTCCTTCCAAAATATATTCAGGACTGATTTCCTTTAGGATTGACTAGTTGGATCTCCTTGCAGTCCAAGGGACTCTCAAGAGTCTTCTTCAACACCACAGTTCAAAAGCATTAATTCTTCAGCACTCAGCTTTCTTTATGGTCCAACTCTCACATTCATACATGACTATTGGAAAAACCACAGTTTTGACTAGATGGACTTTTGTTGGCAAAGTAATGTCTCTGCTTTTTAATATGCTGTCTAGGTTGGTCATAGCTTTTCTTCCAAGGAGTAAGCATCTTTCAATTTCATGGCTGCAGTCATTACCTGCAATGATTTTGGAGCCCAAAAAAGTAAAGTCTCTCACTGTTTCCATTGTTTCCCAATCTATTTACCATGAAGTGATGTGACCAGATGCTATGATCTTAGTTTTTTGAATGCTGAGTTTCAAGCCAGCTTTTTCACTTTCCTCTTTCACTTTCATCAAGAGGTTATTCAGTTCTTCTTCACTTTCTGCCATAAGGGTGGCATCATCTGCATATCTCAGCTTATTGATATTTCTCCTGGCAATCTTGATTCCAGCTTTTCCTTCATCAGGCCCAGCATTTCACATGATGTACTCTGCATATAAGTTAAATACGCAAGGTGACAATACAGGGGTTTGACATTCTGCTTTTATAATTTGAAACCAGTCTGTTGTTCCATGTCCTGTTCTAACTGTTGCTTCTTGACCTGAATACAGATTTCTCAGGAGGCAGGTCATGTGGTCTGGTATTCCCACCTCTTGAAGAATTTTCCACAGTTTTTTGTGATCCAGACAGTCAAAGGCTATGACATAGTAGGTGAAGCAGAAGTAGATGTTTTTCTGGAATTATCTTGGTTTTTCTATGATGCAACGAATGTTGGCAGTTTGATCTCTGATTCCTCTGCCTTTTCTAAATCCAGCTTAAACATCTGAAAGCTCTCAGTTCATGTACTGTTGAAGTCTAGCTTGGAGAATTTTGAGCATTATTTTACTAGAGTATGGGATGAGTGCAACTGTGCGGTACTTTTAACAACTTTTGGCACTGCCTTTCCTTGGGATTGGAATGAAAACTGACCTTTTCCAGTCCTGTGGCCACTGCTGAGTTTTCCAAATTTGCTGGCATATTGTGCGTAACACTTTATCTTTTGAGTGCAAATTTACTGGCGTATTGAGTGCAACAGCATCATCTTTTAGAATCTGAAAAAGCTCAACTGGAATTCCCTCCCCTCCACTAGCTTTGTTTGTGGTGACCTTCCTAAGGCCCACTAGACTTCACATTCCTGGATGTCTGGCTCTAGGTGAGTGATCACACCATCATGGTTATCTTGGTCATGAAGATCTTTTTTGTATAGTTCTGTGTATTCTTGCCACCTCTTCTTAATATCAGTTGAAAAGGACATCTTTTTTGGTTTTAATTCTAGAAGGTCTTGTAGGTCTTCATTGAACCATTTCAACTTCAACTTCTTTGGCATTAGTGGTTGGTGCATAGACTTGGATTACTATGATATTGAGTATTTGCCTTGGAAACGAACATTCTGTTGTTTTATTTATTTATTTATTTTTTTCTTTACTTTATTTTTTTTTATTTATTTATTTTATTTATTTATTTTTTCAGTGGGTTTTGTCATACATTGACATGAATCAGCAATAGATTTACACGTATTCCCCATCCCGATCCCCCCTCCCACCTCCCTCTCCACCCGATTCCTCTGGGTCTTCCCAGTGCACCAGGCCCAAGCACTTGTCTCATGCATCCCACCTGGGCTGGTGATCTGTTTCACCATAGATAATATACATGCTGTTCTTTCGCAACATCCCACCCTCACCTTCTCCCACAGAGTTCAAAAGTCTGTTCTGTACTTCTGTGTCTCTTTTTCTGTTTTGCATGTAGGGTTATCATTACCATCTTTCTAAATTCCATATATATGTGTTAGTATGCTGTAATGTTCTTTATCTTTCTGGCTTACTTCACTCTGTATAATGGGCTCCAGCTTCATCCATCTCATTAGAACTGGTTCAAATGAATTCTTTTTAACGGCTGAGTAATATTCCATGGTGTATATGTACCACAGCTTCCTTATCCATTCATCTGCTGATGGGCATCTAGGTTGCTTCCATGTCCTGGCTATTATAAACAGTGCTGCGATGAACATTGGGGTGCACGTGTCTCTTTCAGATCTGGTTTCCTCAGTGTGTATGCCCAGAAGTGGGATTGCTGGGTCATATGGCAGTTCTATTTCCAGTTTTTTAAGAAATCTCCACACTGTTCTCCATAGCGGCTGTACTAGTTTGCATTCCCACCAACAGTGTAAGAGGGTTCCCTTTTCTCCACACCCTCTCCAGCATTTATTGCTTGTAGACTTTTGGATAGCAGCCATCCTGACTGGCGTGTAATGGTACCTCATTGTGGTTTTGATTTGCATTTCTCTGATAATGAGTGATGTTGAGCATCTTTTCATGTGCTTGTTAGCCATCTGTATGTCTTCTTTGGAGAAATGTCTGTTTAGTTCTTTGGCCCATTTTTTGATTGGGTCATTTATTTTTCTGGAATTGAGCTTCAAGAGTTGCTTGTATATTTTTGAGATTAATCCTTTGTCTGTTTCTTCATTTGCTATTATTTTCTCCCAACCTGAGGGCTGTCTTTTCACCTTGCTTATAGTTTCCTTTGTTGTGCAAAAGCTTTTAAGTTTCATTAGGTCCCATTTGTTTAGTTTTGCTTTCATTTCCAATATTCTGGGAGGTGGGTCATAGAGGATCTTGCTGTGATTTATGTCGGAGAGTGTTTTGCCTATGTTCTCCTCTAGGAGTTTTATAGTTTCTGGTCTTACATTTAGATCCTTAATCCATTTTGAGTTTATTTTTGTGTATGGTGTTAGAAATTGTTCTAGTTTCATTCTTTTACAAGTGGTTGACCAGCTTTCCCAGCACCACTTGTTAAAGAGGTTGTCTTTTTTCCATTGTGTATCCTTGCCTCCTTTGTCAAAGATAAGGTGTCCATAGGTTCGTGGATTTATCTCTGGGCTTTCTATTCTATTCCATTGATCTATAATTCTGTCTTTGTGCCAGTACCATACTGTCTTGATGACTGTGGCTTTGTAGTATAGTCTGAAGTCAGGTAGGTTGATTCCTCCAGTTCCATTCTTGTTTCTCAAGATTACTTTGGCTATTCGAGGTTTTTTGTATTTCCATACAAATTGTGAAATTATTTGTTCTAGTTCTGTGAAAAATACCGTTGGTAGCTTGATAGGGATTGCATTGAATCTATAGATTGCTTTGGGTAGAATAGCCATTTTGACAATATTGATTCTTCCAATCCATGAGCATGGTATGTTTCTCCATCTGTTTGTGTCCTCTTTGATTTCTTTCATCAGTGTTTTATAGTTATCTATGTATAGGTCTTTTGTTTCTTTAGGTAGATATATTCCTAAGTATTTTATTCTTTTTGTTGCAATGGTGAATGGTATTGTTTCCTTAATTTCTCTTTCTGTTTTTTCATTGTTAGTATATAGGAATGCAAGGGATTTCTGTGTGTTAATTTTATATCCTGCAACTTTACTATATTCATTGATTAGCTCTAGTAATTTTCTGGAAGAGTCTTTAGTGTTTTATATGTAGAGGATCATGTCATCTGCAAACAGTGAGAGTTTCACTTCTTCTTTTCCTATCTGGATTCCTTTTACTTCTTTTTCTGCTCCGATTGCTGTGGCCAAAACTTCCAACACTATGTTGAATAGTAGTGGTGAGAGTGGGCACCCTCGTCTTGTTCCTGATTTCAGGGGAAATGCTTTCAATTTTTCACCATTGAGGGTGATACTTGCTGTGGGTTTGTCATATATAGCTTTTATTATGTTGAGGTATGTTCCGTCTATTCCTGCTTTCTGGAGAGTTTTAATCATGAATGGGTGTTGAATTTTGTCAAAGGCTTTCTCTGCATCTATTGAGATAATCATATGGTTTTAATCTTTCAATTTGTTAATGTGATGTATTACATTGATTGATTTGTGGATATTAAAGAATCCTTGCATTCCTGGGATAAAGCCCACTTGGTCGTGGTGTATGATTTTTTTAGTATGTTGTTGGATTCTGTTTGCTAGAATTTTGTTAAGGATTTTTGCATCTATGTTCATCAGTGATATTGGCCTGTAGTTTTCTTTTTTTGTGGCATCTTTGTCTGGTTTTGGAATTAGGGTGATGGTGGCCTCATAGAATGAGTTTGGAAGTTTACCTTCCTCTGCAATTTTCTGGAAGAGTTTGAGTAAGATAGGTGTTAGCTCTTCTCTAAATTTTTGGTAGAATTCAGCTGTGAAGCCATCTGGTCCTGGGCTTTTGTTTGCTGGTAGATTTTTGATTACAGTTTCGATTTCCTTGCTTGTGATGGGTCTGTTAAGATCTTCTATTTCTTCCTGGTTCAGTTTTGGAAGGTTATACTTTCCTAAGAATTTGTCCATTTCATCCAAGTTGTCCATTTTATTGGCATAGAGCTGCTGGTAGTAGTCTCTTATGATCCTTTGTATTTCAGTGTTGTCTGTTGTGATCTCTCCATTTTCATTTCTAATTTTGTTAATTTGGTTCTTTTAGAGATTGCACCCAAGTAATGCATTTCGGACGTTTTTGTTGACTATGAGGGCTACTCCATTTCTTCTAAGGGATTCTTGTCCACAGTAGTAAATACAATGATCATCAAATTAAATTCACCCATTTCAGTTGATTTCAGTTCACTGATTCCTGAAATGTCGATGTTCACTCTTAGCATCTCCTGTTTGAGCACTTCTAATTTACCTTGATTCATGGACATAATATTCCAGGTTCCTGTGCAATACTACTCTTTACAGCATCAGACTTTACTTCCATCACCAGTCACATCCACAACTAGGCTTTGCTTTGGCTTTGGCTCAGCCTCTTCATTCTTTCTGGAGCTGTTTCTCCAATAGTATATTGGGCACCTACCGACCTGGGGAGTTCATCTTTCAGTGTCATCTTTTTGCTTTTCCATACTGTTCATGGGGTTCTCAAGGAAAAATGCTGAAGTGGTTTGTCATTCCCTTCTCCAGTGGACCACGTTTTGTCAGACCTCTCCACCACAGCCCATCAGTCTTGGGTGGCCCTACATGGCATGGCTCATTGTTTCATTGAGTTAGATAGTAACTCATATTTTAGATAGTAACCTAATAAAGCTCTGCTATTTTTAAGGTGAAAGATGTCTTCCCTACATGATATTACTCTTACTTTTCTCATGAAGTTAATGAAATAATTGTATTAGTTGTTCCAAAATATTTATATATGTAAATAGTAAATAATAAAATGTATTTTTTAAATGCTTATATGTATATTTGAGGTAGAGGAGCAAGTACAAGTATTGCCTATGGTGGAAAATGATGAGCTCCCTTTTTAATGAGTTGCATTTGTAATTTCTTCAGTTTAGACCAAGATTATGCAAGTTCTCTTTTATTTGGTACTTTGTTTTCATTCCAGCTGCAATCCTTGATGAGTTGTATATAAGATTATATCATTAATCACATTCAAATTTTTGTTGCTCTCTCAAGAGCAATCAATCTAGATTTTTACTTTTTCTAGACTCTCATCCACAATACCCAAATGCTACAATATATTTAAAGTTAATCCTGAGGTAGGAAAAATTATAAAAAAGTAGTAAGTATGGAAGAGTAGTTGGCTAAAGGCAATCAGTGGCTATGCAAACATTAATGGCTTCTTTATTGCGGTAAAAATTCCTCATTAGACCACAAAAAGACAAGTTTTCTTAAGTTTGATTTCATTTTAACCCATATACATATATAAACTAAAAAAGTTCTGAAAGAATTGTTTAATTTTAAAAGTGGTATGATTCTGGTTCTTTGCTAGTCTAGAAGTTATTAGATTATTGAATTTGATAGTGTTGATTCCGCAATGGGGAAAAAGCTAAAATGTAAATTAACACTATACTTTTAATGAACAATGAGTTTGGCCTATCCCAATTTCAATTTTTATTTTTAGAGTGAGTTTAAGAGTGACTTTGAAATAAAAACCAGATGTGTGACTTTCTACCAGTATTAGTCTTTGCAAACTGCCATAACAAGACATCACAGATTGGGTAATTTAAACAGCATACATTTATTTTCTCAGTTTTTGAAGTTACAAGTCCGTGATGGAGGTGCCAGAAAATTCAGTTTCTTCCTGACTTAAAATGGAGAAGGCAATGGCACCCCACTCCAGTACTCTTGCCTGGAAAATCCCATGGACAGAGGAGCCTGGTAGGCTGTGGTCCACGGGGTCACTAAGAGTCGGACACGACTGGACTGAGAGGCTTCATTTTCACTTTTCACTTTCATGCATTGGAGAAGGAGATGGCAACCCACTCCAGTGTTCTTGCCTGGAGAATCCCAGGGACGGGGGAGCCGGTGGGCTGCCGTCTATGGGGTCGCACAGAGTTGGCCATGACTGAAGTGACTTAGCAGCAGCAGCAGCAGCTTGACTTAAAGACAGCCACCTTCTGGCTGTGTTCCCAATTGGCCTCTCCTCTGTGCATTGTAGGAGGGAGGGAGAGAAAGGGAGAGACAGAAAGAGAAAAGGAGAGGGGGCGGGGGGAAATGCACTGTGGTATCTGTTTTCTTATAAGGCTACCAGACCATCAGGTTAGGATCCTTATGACTTCATTTAAGCTGAATTACCCCCCTAAAGAATCTACCTCTGAATACAGTCACTTTGGGAGTTACAGTTTCAACATATGAATGTGGAGGGCGGGACTACTACCCTAATGCCACCTAAAATGATAATAGTACGTCTCATAAAATTCCATGTTTAGGTGAAGTTCTTCTTAGAGCTTCCATGCCACTTTTGAGCATATGCGTATGATATTTCTGGTCATTTTTATTTTTCAGATCAGCATTTTCATGACCCATTTATCAAACTATGGGAATGACCGCCTAGGGTTGTACACCTTTGTGAACCTGGCCAACTTCGTTCAGAGCTGGACCAACCTGAAATTGCAAACTCTGCCTCCAGTGCAACTAGCACACAAGTACTTTGACCTCTTCCCTGAGCAAAAAGATCCTCTCTGGCAGGTAACACTGAACATTCTCTCCTGGGGTGAAAGAAAAAAACTAGCAATTTGTGAGCTCTGAATTGATGTTGGGAACTCTGCTGGAAGTACTATAGCTGGCATTTAACACAAACTTCTTTTTTATCCAGTAGTTTTATTCTCTTCAATAATGCTTTGTGTTTTGTGGATTACGTATTTGCATTTGGGGTTTGTTTTTCTGAGGTTTTGTTTGTTAGTCAGTTGGTTTGGAAGCTTTGCCTAGAGGATATTGTTTCATTGTTGGTATTTTCTTAGAGCTGATCGTTTTGACTTGAGTTTAGCGGGACCACTGACTAGCAGGAAAACGGTTAGGTGTTAGGTATCTAGTGTTGAGGCAGTCTGAGTGCAGGTTCGGAAAGAATTTCCAAACAGAGCATTTCAGAAAGCAGGAAGTTTATTAAGAAAAAACAGCAGAGATAAAGTGGGCACTGTGAGCACAGTGGGCCAACACCTCCTGACAGGCCAGGGATAGTCAACCATTTTAGTGAGTTAATAACCAATTTTTATAGCCTCAAGACAAAGGAAATTCCTGCTGGATGGTTTGCATTAGGTGATTGGTTGGGGGTGCTAGAGGGTGTTTACTGGAGTGGGCATCTTTGCCTAACTGGGAATCAGGGAGCTTGTTAGTGATTACGAGGGGGCTTTTGGTAACAGTTACAAAGGGGCTTAGTCAGCTTTGGAGGTGACCATGGTTCTGGGGACTCATCATCTAAGAAGATGGGCTTCCCAAGTGGCTCAGCAGAAAAGAACCTGTCTGCAATGCAGGTGCCACAGGAGACATGGGCTGATCCCTGGGTTGGGAAGATCCCCGGAGGAGGAAAGGGCAACCCACTCCAGCATTGTTGCTGGGAAAATCCCATGGACAGAAGAGCCTGGTAGAAGTCCATGGATAGGGTTGCTAAGAGTCGGACACAACTGAGCATCTGATCACACAGAGCACATGTCTAGCAAGACAGAAATCAAGGGCCACCATCATCTAAATGCCTATAACTAGACCTTGATATGTATGTGTACAACACAGATAGTCTAAATAAAAAAGGAAAGGCAAGTTTTACTTCAAGCTCATACAGATTCTATCTTTAATATGTCTTCATGGTTTTTAAAACCAGTCTTGCACTAGGTCAGGACTGTTGGTAAAAAATTGTCAATTTTAATTCAGCTTTATGTGGGAGCCACTAAGCCTCAGGGCATGAAAATGTAAACTAGCTGCTTCTTACCATTTATCTAGGAAAATGCTACCTTCTACTTTCTTGGTTCTTTATGCATCAGATTACATTGACCCACGCAATCAATAAGCTGACTGCAGAGAGCAGATCAGATGGTCCCCTGCTAAGTAGTCAGTAGAGGAGTAGCATCCTCATTAATGAGAAATCACTGTGAAACAGACTTTTTTTTTACCATTTCCTCTCCCTCTCTTGTGTTTCTCTTTATTCCATAATTCATGTTACATGCCCTTCTGTGTCTATATGGTAAAAAAAAAAAAATCCTCCATGTTTATTGAGCATCTCCTATGTATAAGACAAGGCTAATAGCTCTAGAAAATTCAAAGAAGAATAAAATGTAGTGCTTTCTCTCGAAGTCAATGGAACATTTTCTTGTTATTTTTATTCACTGTTACATATTTTAAAGTCTGTTTTAAACAGCTACTGTAAGTCATACTTTATTTTAATGATTTATTCAGCAGTTTGGTGTATATATTAAGTAGACAAAGACATAGTTTTTATAGTGTGTATAGTCATAATACATAGACATTGAATTTCATAAAGGCAAAACCTTGTGTCCCATAAATGGTAGTTAAAAGTGCTCACATACTTATAAAATTGATAAATCATTGATAGTAAATCAATTCTTTTCTCACATATTTTTACTTATAAGATATCTATAATTCATGGTATAGGAACAATAAAAAGTAGCCAACTTAACCAAGGTGATAGATGATCTAAAAAGTGAGTCAGTGGCCCCAAACTATACTATCTTCAAAGGGGAAAAAAATGCTTTTTTAAATGAAAAATTTATACATCTTAATGCTTTATGAGTTTTTAAAAATAAATAATTGTGTTCATTGATAGTTTTCCTTCTCAGTGACACTACTTGTTTTCTTTGGAAATGAGCATAATCAAAAACACGTCAGCTCCAATAAGATTTGGTCAATATGATAGTTTTAAATTTGATGATCACATGTTAGATATGAAATACTGTGCTTGTTGAATAGGGGTATAAATGAAAATTAGAAAAAGAAAATAGCATTATTCTTTAGAGAACTGCATCACTTTGGAAGACACAAGAACATATGCATACACAAAGGAAAAAAGACATTTGTGCGTGTGACTGTTATAATTTTTAATAGCATCATAGAGGTAAATTCCTAGGGAGTTCTTAATAAATGATATAATTAATCAGAAAAGGCATCAGATAGTTCACAAATTTAAGTTGCTGTTTTCATTTATATTTCTATTATCAAAGCATAGCTTATTATAAGAGTATTTAAATAATGTGGAAAAAATGGAAAGTGGAGTTGCTCAGGCATGTCCGACTCTTTGTGACCCCGTGGACTGTAGCCCACCAGGCTCCTCCATCCATGGGATTTTCCAGGCAAGAGTACTGGAGTGGGCTGCCATTTCCTTCTCCAGGGGATCTTCCTGACCCAGGGATTGAACCCAGGTCTCCCGCATTGTAGACAGACGCTTTACTGTCTGAGCCACCAGGGAAGCCCGTAATACTCAAGAGTAAATGTTTACTAAAAGTCTCCTGTTTCATTACATGAATTATATTATTTATATGGTTACTTTTAACTGAAAAATGAAGTTGTAAACATTTCTTATTAACTAACGTGCCATATGTTCCCAAATGTATTTAAGAAAGAAAACAAGGACTAGTAGCAGAATTGCAGTTAAGTTGAACAGGGAATTATTCACATATATGAGATTTTGAGAACCAAAGACTTATTGAAGCAAAACTTTCCAGTCATAAAGAATACCCAGTGAACCAGTGAAGTTGCTCAGTCATGTCCAACTCTTTGCGACCCCATGGGCTGTAGCCTACAAGGCTCCTCCATCCATGGAATTTTCCAGGCAAGAGTACTGGAGTGGGTTGCTGTTTCCTTCTCCAGGAAGATATTCCTGACCCAAGGATCAAATCCAGGTCTTCTGCATTGCAGGCAGACACTTTACCATCTGAACCACCAGGGAAGCCAGAAAACTGCAAAGGATTTTCTCCTCTCCTCATTTCATGTTTATAATAGCAAGCAAACAAAATGGCTATAAGCATTATATTTGTGTCCTTTATACAGCATCAATTTAATTTTACAAAATATATATAATCATGAAATTGAAAGTGTCACTCAGTCATGTCTGACTCTTTGTAAGCCCGTGGATTGTAGCCTGTCAGATTACTCTGTCCATGGAATGTTCCAGACAAGAATAGTGGAGTAGGTAGCCATTCCCTTCTCCAGGGATTGAACCCGGGTCTCCCGCATTGCAGGCAGATTCTTTACTACCTGAGCCACAAAGGAAGCCCTACATGTAAGCATAACCAACACTAATGAAAGGTTTTACAGTCCATTCATCACAACCCTACCGAGATAAGATCAATTAATATTATGTGTCTCTGTCACTACTATACATTCTCTAAATTAAATGTTGCAGATACTGTATTATATTTATTATAAACATGCCTTTTTGTTTAGTGCATTTCACTTTGAAAAAGCCAACTGTTATCTTTCCTTAGATTTTCAATTCACACTTTTTTATTGTCACAAATAAAAAGAAAATGTGCAAAATGATAATCTTAACAGCTATTTAATTTCCTTTGGTTCCTTATGTAGATTTTCATTAGCACCAACTAACATATATGTGAAAATGTCTTTGTCACCTAATTAAAAAGTGCAATATGAATATCTATCGATGGCCAGCAGCGAAAGTACAACACAGAATGTTCTCCCGTCACTGGAAGTGGATTCCCGGGCAGTTTAACGTGAAAATATGTACTGAGCACACATGAGCTCTATCCCTAGAGTACATCCTCCTCTGTGTAGTCCCTGGTGTGGAAGATTCTTAAAACATGGGTGTCTATTAATTCATGCCCCTTTTTGTTTGGGTGGAATAATGACTATAAAGCATAAAAGAATAAGGTTTCCTCTTTTTTTTTTTTTAAACTCCCATTATAGAAACCAAAGCTCCAGTATGGAGGCAGTTGGAAGGTCAGATCATTGCACATTCACTAATCGATGCTTTTAAGCTCTCAAGCTGTCAGCTTAGCTCAGTCTCAATCGCCAGTCAGTCACTCCAGGGTCTCACTATCAATAAACGTGCCAAGCGTGATGTGGATTCCTGCTCGCCTGTGTGACCAAGGGAATGCTCAAAGAGCTGCAGCTCCTCTCTTTCTAGTCCAGTGTCTCTAAGAGTAAAGAAATAGGGGAACAAAGCCACAGGGTGCTAACCTTAGGGAATTAGCACCTTGGTAGATTCTCGCTGGGAAATCATCTAACTCCCGCTTGGAAATGATGAGATCTGAATGTCTATGACATAAACAAATCACATGGTCTAGTGATACAAACACTGTAGATTCTGTGAGTTGGTGCCGACACAGAGGATTAGGGATTGTAATAGCAGGAGGCAGTAGGGCATCTAGCTCAACCTATTCATTTTAGACACCTGAGGAGGTACAATGTCTTGTTCTAAGTTACTTGACTTGTTAGGGACAAGTCAGAACTGAAGCTCAAGTTGCCTGATTATTTCTGGAACTCCAGTTTAGTCCCAACCACACCAAGATGGTAGTTTTATGTTTAGAATAATAAATATACTTCTATCATTGACTGTCTATGTAGAACAAAAAATCAGGAATACCTTGTGACCTCAGAAGCACAGGATGGAGTACTCAGTGTGAATTTATGCAAAAAATGCTTTTGAAATACCTGTATAATAAAAAGAAAGGTCTTTGCATTCATGGAATTTACAAACCATTATACTCCTGGTTATGTGAACAAAATGACATCATAAATTTGTCTTCATATTTTTCCCCTTTTTTTCACTCTATACCTTATTTATGACTCTATTATTGCATTTCCTATATGGTATTGCAGACACTTGTGCTTGTCATATATCAGCTCATGCAAACCTTAAGTAGTAAGATGTTCGTAATCTAGAACCCAGCATGCTGCTGCTGCTAAGTCACTTCAGTCGTGTCTGACTCTGCACGACCCCATAGATGGCAGCCCACCAGGCTCCCCCGTCCCTGGGATTTTCCAGGCAAGAACACCGGAGTGGGTTGCCATTTCCTTCTCCAATGCATGAAAGTGAAAAGTGAAGTCGCTCAGTTGTGTCCGACTCTTAGTGACCCCATGGACTGCAGCCTACCAGGCTCCTCCGGCCATGGGATTTTCCAGGCAAGAGTACTGCAGTGGGGTGCCATTGCCTTCTTCGAGAACCTAGCATAGTACCATAGCTACTGTCATTAAAATCTCACAAATGTACAAGCAAACACAGAGGGTGTGTGTTTTTGTGTGCAAAAAAGCAGTAACAGTGGCACACTTGTTTCTTGGTAGAGAGGGCATATAATGGGACATGACCTTGAGGAGCACATGCGAGCCAGTCAGGAAAGCTTTGTGAGCTGTCAGAGTAACTTGGGTTTAATAGGCAACAAGTGTGTTCTGAAGATGAGCGTGAAATACTTTTTTCAGTGTTGGCCAAAAAAGATTATACCAGAAGTTTTTGTTTGTTTGTTTGTGTTTTTCTGCGACAAATGAGAACAGGGAGGAGCTGAAGTTAGGTAATAATCTAGATATGAGCCAGGGAAGCCCTGAGTAGCTTCATGGCTTGGGGGGGGGGGGGGGGGGGCGGGGAGTGAGACCTTCAAAGAAAAAGTGTTAGAAATTGTTTGTAGGTGAGACCCTGAGATTAAAGGAACTCTGATACATAAGTAATTATCCCCATAGCTGGGGAAATAAGAGTTCTATAATTTCATAGTCTTCACTTCCATTTATTCATCTTTTAGCCTTTCCAGTGAAATAGCCAGAACAACTTTTATCACTTCATGCTCAGAGCAGAGGCACAAACTTCATCAACATTTGATACATTTTTCCTAATCACCACGTGGATTCATGTGTTATTTATGTATTACAATTCTCTTCTTAATTCAGAATAGTATTTAAACCTTTCAGAAATTCTTCTGACATCCTCAGGTAATTCCTCATGATTTTAATTCTTTTAGTATTTTAGTTATTTAGTTTGCCATAAGCCATTTCACTATTTTGATTACACAAAGCTGTCAGACATTCTGACATCCAGAAATGGTGACATAAGTCATGGATTTTCCTTTTCCCGTCAATCAGTTGCAAATACAATCTTGTCAGGTGTCAAATTCTCCACACAAGTACCCTACTAAGGTTTCATCATGGAAAAACTACTTGAAGATAGCAAAAACAAAATATATATATATATATATATATATATATAAAATACTTTCATACTTGATGAATCAAAATCATCAGAAGATAACTATTTTGAACCCTTAATCCAAGTATAACAATAGAAACTGAATTTTTTGTGTGTGCCTTGCAGAAATGTCTGATAACTTTAATATGCTATAAGTGAAACATTATATGAGACCAACCTATTAAGAGTTTACAATACAGTTTCTTCCATTGAGTTGGTATCCAGATTCCCTGAGAGTATATTCACAGAACCATAAATAGTAATATAAGGTATTGTATGCAAGAGTGCATAGTCATGTTTGAAGATACTCAGAGCTACAGAGTAAACTTGTCACTTTCCCCTGGGGTCAACCGCACTTTTGAGAATATTTCATGGGAAAATACAAATAGTGTGAATTTACTGAAAAAAGATGATGTATTTTGGTGACGAATGCACAGGTGTTTAGGATAAATCAGAGGTATTTTGTGCTTAAACAATTCTTGCGGCACTATTACCAGGATCCACAGGCCTCTTCACATATCCCACCCTCAGAGGCTGGCATTCACGCACCTCTGTAAGTCAGACTGGGCTTCCCGGGTGGCGCTAGTGGGAAAGAACCCTCCTGGGTTCAATCCCTGGGTCAGGAAGATCCTCTGGAGGAGGGTACGGCAACCCACTCTATTCTCGCCTGAAGCGCCCCTGGACAGAGAAGCTTGGCGGGCTACAGTCCATAGGGCCGCAAAGAGTCGGATACAGCTGAAGCGACTTAGCATGCAGGCACAAATCCGAATACTTTGGTAGAAAAGTTTTCTGAACAAGAATCAGACTATTACATGGGAGTTCTGTGCAGAGGGCATTCATTATGGATCAGTGCACACAGGAAGGAAAAGCTTTTCCAAGGAGCTGATGGACTCCCTGGCTTATGTGATGTGCAGGTAGAATCGAGTCTTTGCAAAGACGGTGTGCATCTCAGAGTTTCTCCTTAAGGATTTGCTGACTGAAGCACTGAGGATACATGTCCCTAACCTATTAAAATTCTTCATCAGTGTACGTGGATTGTATTAGGCTTAAATGACTTTGAGAGACAAAATATTGAAAGTCACCAGCTTGTATAATGCAGATTTGGAAAAGAATTTTCTTTAAAGATGTGCATATGGCAAGGCTTAGTAAGCAGAATAAAATTTAAAACAACACACCAAGATGGGAGGAAGCAGAAGAACTTGAAAAACAAAAATACCTTTCGTAGCATTCTTCTTTAAACAGTGAGGTCAGAATAGCAGAAAGCAAGCATAGGGAATGGAGAGAAAACCAATAACCTGGAAATTTTTCTAATTAACAAAATAATCCTTCTACCATGAGCACTGGACAATTTTAATGTTTCGGCTATTAAGGTCTAGAGATCCCCTAGTTATCTAGAAAAGAAACATGACCTGAGAGAAGATAATCAGTCCAACTGATAATTCCACAGTGTCCTTCGCAGGGAAGGATGTGGAGAAGCGGTGAGCAGAACAAATTGTTAGTTGAGAAAAGGCAAGTAGGTTGGAATAAGCAGATCTAATGAGAGCAAAAGTTATTTTCATCATTCTATAAAACATGAATTTCAGGATCAGGACAGTGGTGTGACTTTTTTAAAGTATGTGTCTCTAGCTTGATAGTAAATTTGAAATTTTTACTTAATTAGAGAAGGAAAATCTGAGTGCTCATACCCTTCTTAATAACGTGATTTCATCAGAATTTACTGCCCTTTCTAAGCCTGGTTAATCATCTCAGGGAATCTTGTGTCCACTCTACCTATATCTACCAAAAAGTAAATCTGCCTCACCTCATCATATATTCCATGTACAAAATCTACCTGCATCCCATTTACCTGTGTAAGAGATAGTTGCATGCATTTTCACTACGCTGGCACTATTATCATATACACTGCCTAAAGCAGCTTTAACTGAGTATTTTTCCAAAGTTTCAGCATATCTATAATGCTAGATACTAAAAACAGAAAATTACAGTGTGTAACAGTTTCAGACATGTAGGGAACAAGCAGATAGGGATATAATTGCTTTATAAGTTTCTGATCTTTAGAATTAAAATAGCAATGGCACAAAGTATGAGAAAGTGCATGCAAATGCACCCCTTTTGTTATAATCATTGTAGAATCTTCTCCCCCTGCAACCCTTCTCTCTCTCTCTCTCTCTCTCTCTCTCTCTCTCTCTCTCTCACACACACACACACACACATGCAATTTAACTGCAGAGACAACCCCAGCTTTGGATTTCAAATCTGAAACTAATGTCCTGTGTCACCTTCAGCAAGACCTAAATAAAACACCTTGCATCTCAGCTTCCTTGGCTATAAAGAAGGGATAATAATATCTGTCTTGCCAGGTTGCTTTGAGGATTAGAAATAATCTATATCAAGCAAGTGCCTGGAATATAGACGGTGATCAATAAAAATTAGAAATTATGTTAGCTGTTATTCAGACAATAAAAGGAGACTCAGAGTAGGAAAAATCTAAACAAACATTTTCAGAATATAAAATAAGAAATGCAAACATCCTGTTACTAAAGCTGTGATTAACAGAGACAAGAAGGAACATACAAAGAAAAGAGATGAAAGAAGAAATATGGGCATCCCAATAGCCCTAAAATGGTCTAACATAGAAGGAATGCAGTTAGAAATAAAGCCTGTCCAGACCGATGTATACAAATGCCACCAATTATAAGGTACCTACAGGAAAAACTGAAGTAGTATAAATTGAACTAATAATAAAAACATTTGGGACAGCAAGTATTGTAACATCTTGCCAGCGTGCCACTGTGTTAGTAGCTCAGTTGTGTCCAAGTCTTTGTGACCACATGGACTGTAGCCGGCCAGGCTCCTCTGCCCATGGAATTCTCCAGGCAAGAATACTCTCCAGGGGTGGGTTGCCATTCCCTTCTCCAACGAATCTTCCCAACCCAGGAATCGAATTTGGGTCTCCTGCATTACAGGCAGATTCTTTAGCTTCTGAGCCACCAGGAAAGCCCACCTTAGCACCAGGTAATTTTATTTTATACTTTACTCCCATCAGTATAATTTCCTGGGAAAGTACAACTAAAATGACTAGGGTCTTTGTCCACCAAAATGAGTATTTAATCCATGTTCTGTGTGTGAGAGTCAAACTCCTTCCAAGTCTTACATTATCAATCTGCCCATTTCTGTGAAAGTTTGTTTCACCAGTTTTGCATGCAGAAATTTGAATGGCAAAGCCATGTATATTGTGATAAAGAAGAAAAGAGGTTTAGTCAAACATGCAGAACCAAGAGAGGTCTCACAAAAGATTTTGAGTTTCAACAGTGGCACTGAAATAATCAGTTTGCTCATCCACTTTATAAGTGTAAGGAAACCATTTGAGCAAATGAATGGAACACCTATTCTGAGATTTGTTCTTTGTTGAGTTATATATGATGAAATGCAATAAGAATAGGTAATTGACACTGCTTTCCTATTGCTTAATGTCTAAAATATAGTGGAAAGCTAAATTTCTTTGCAAATGATGCAGTTAAATGATAATAACGAGGAAAATAAAGATTAAATTCTACAGTGATCATGTGTGAGTAAATAGCAAGAAATAGCTTCCGGGGCCACCATGAAGAACATCATCTGTGACTGAATTTTTTTGTGGGTGTTTGAGAAGTAAAATATCTACACAGTTTATGTTACATTAGCTTTCGAACATGTATCAAAACCTGCCTACGCTTATAACAAATGTTTATGGCGCCCATCCTATCACAGTTAATCAATCATTCAGTCCATAATTATCAAGCAATTCTTATGTATTAGAGTGCATCAATCAAGAAGACAGAGGCCTCCTCCTCAGAGAACTTACATTCTAGTTGAATGTAATTATTGGAAATATAACCAACTATTAGTAGGCATATTACATACTATTGCTAGAAACACACACTTGAATTAAAGAATTCTGGGTACTAAAATGCAGTGAAGGAAATATGACAGGAAGCTCTTACAGAGAGACAGAAAACGGAGGAAGTGCTCTGGCTCTAGTCATCAGGGAAGGCCTCTTGCTTGGGGTGATACTTGAGTTGAGCCCTGAATGACAATAAGTGCTAACATAATGAATTGGATGAGTTGCAGTAGCCAAATAGCAAGAATATCCCAAAATAGGATGAGAGGAGAGTTTGGGGGAGAATGGATACAGGTATATGTATGCTGAGTCCCTTTGCTGTTCAGCTGAAACTGCCATAACATTGTTAATTGGTTATACCCCAATACAAAATTAAAAGCTTTTTTAAAAATAAATTAAAATTAAATAGCATTTAAAAAAACCATCTGAGCAAGCAGTAAATGTACCTAGATTATGTTTAAATACAATACAATGTGAAGAAAGAATATCCAAAAATAAACTAAATTAGGATTATATAGGAATCTTTGCATCATTAGGTATAATAGCCTATAGCTTCAAGTTTGCCTGAAGAAACTCCAAGCTGTTTCTTTATCAGGTATATTTGGCTATATTCAAATTTAGAGGAATCAAGGGATTATTTATATTGTGTGCATGCCTAGTCACTCAGTTGTGTCTGACTCTGTAACCCCATGGACTATAGCCCACTAGGCTCCTCTGTCCATGTAATTTTTCAGGCAAGCATACTAGAGTGAGTTGCCATTTCCTTCTCCAGGGGATCTTCCTGACCCAGGGATGGAACCTGAGAGTCCTGCGTCTCCTGCATTGGCAGGTGCATTCTTTACCATTGCACCACCTTGGAAGCCTTTTAAGTATAATAAATGTGAAAAAAAAAAAAAGAATATCCATAAATGCCGGGAGCCGGAACACGAGATCCCACCCATGACAAGGTCATGAGGAGAAGACCTGACAAGCAAGGCAGATCAGGACCTCAGGGATTTCGAAAAGCTGCCCCAGCGCTAACCTTAAAGATGATCTCTGTCTTTCTGATGCTTGCTATATTAGACTACTCCCTAATTTCTGTGACACAGGTCGAAGGCCTTCCCCAATCTCTCTCCAAACAGAATCAACCTAGAACTTTAATCAATATGTCCCCCGGAAGGTGGGATCCTATAAGATTATCCAGGATGAAAGGAGTGTTTCAATTTAGACCCCTTTGCTGGCATTCTAGCCTGCTTGGCACATGTGTACTAATGCACATGGATGCTCACAACACCTCAATCATAAACAGCATAAAGAACCTGATCACATAAAGGCCCTAATAGGCACAGAGCCCTTCGGGGGTGAGGAAGCCCTACTAGAGAACACAAAAATATTATTCTAAAAGTGGTTATAGTTAAAGATTTAGAAAAATAAGAGTTCAGAATTGTTAATTTTAACCAGGAATGCTAAACAGGGGCTGCCTCACCAGAGCTGCAGAGTGTTTGTGTGGTAAACCTTTTAGATAAATTTAACTGATAACTTCTGCAAAACGACTGACCTTTGTGTTCATTAAAGAATAGATTACGGGAAACAGCTTTGCATTCACCTAGGTCATAAAATGTCAATAGGCCCCATGGCCAGAAGATAATGTACAAGACTCTCACAAAGAAGTATGCAGAAAACACCCTGGTTTCATGAAGAACAAGCTGATGTAATGTTAAACTATCTTCCCCTTAGAAATGTACTAATTTAGAGTATAAAAGCCATGGTAAAAAATAAAGCATGGCCAGACTCTGCCAGACCCTGCAAACACCCCCGTCTGGTCATTCTCTCTCTCTCTTTTTCTCTTTCTCTCTCTCTCCCTCGCAGACTTGGCCCTGTCAAGGCTGGTCTCACATGTCTTCTCTCTCTCTCTCGCCGATGCCGTTCATCCTGAGGGTATCCCCTAGATCCTCCCAAGGCTGGACCCCGGCACATAAATAAACTGAATTAGGATTATATATGAGTCTTTGGATCATCTGGTAGAAGAGTCCATAGCTTCAAGTTTGCCTATATCTCATTCGTCCCAGAAGTCTAGCCATCCAGCTCTGAGAAGGTGCAGTCATCTTAGTTGCTGGTGCTTCTGACAAGGACCAGGAAGTCAGATCTTAGGATGAATATCTGCAATAAACCAGTCCATCGGCAAGCGCAATCTCTTTCTGCTGCTCCAGTTGCCTAACTAATCTGAACAAAGGGAAAAAAAGAGTCTATGTGAGATTACAGAATAAACTTCCCAGGTGATGCTAGTGGTAAAGAACCTGCCTGCCAATGCAGGAGACATAATAGACATGGGTTTGATCCCTGGATTGGGCAGTCCCCTGAAGTAGGAAATGCCAACCTGTTCAATATTCTTGCCTGGAAAATCCCATGGACAGAGGAGCCTGATGGGCTACAGTGTGTGGGGTTGCAAAGAGTTGGACACGACTGAGCCCACAGAATAAGCACTTTCTTTTATAGAGCACAATTTAATGTTTTTTTAATATATTAACTCATTTAATGTTCTCAATAACTGTGCCAGGTAAACAATATCAATCATTATTTAATGGATAAGAAAGCTGAAGTCCAGAGAGTTTGGGGAAATTGCTTAAGACACAGGCCTCCTGAGCTCATACTCTTAACTACCAAAATAAATAGGGATGATTTAGGATAGATATTAGCTTCATTGAGAAGAACTGGCAAGATTTTGACCCTGAATTGTAGGGAAAAAAGTAAAAGGGTTGCCCAGAAATATAAATAATTCAAAGATTCATAAGCAGGTATGAGTATATCTATAAGAGTGAATGCAGTAGAACTGAAGCTTTAGGTTGTTGTTGACATTTGTTAATTCAGTGCTACTCAAAGTGATAGTCACTCAGTCCTGTCTGACACTTTGCAACCCCACAGCTCCTCTGCCCATGGGATTTTCCAGGCAAGAATACTGGAGTGGGTAGCCATTCCCTCCCCAGGGGATCTTCCCGACCAGGGATCAAACCCGGGTCTCCTACATTGGAGGCAGAGGCCCATGAACAGGTTTGAAGTACTTGTTGCTAATTCACTATGAGATAAAAAGTTTGTGCCAACATATAAACAATCTATATCAGAAGCAGCCAGTTGCTTCACCCAGAATCTTCTTCATTTTTTTTTCCTGCAGCGAAATGTTCTTGTTGAGGCATGCAGTGCAGTAATTCAAACTGTGACACAAATTTTTTATCTTCTCACAGGAATCACAGTGAGAATATGGGCAATGTTGCTATAAGGATGGCATTCCAAAAATACAGAGGTTAAATAGAAAGATATTTCTCACTCATATAACTATCTGAAAAAATGGGCAGGCAGTCTAGGAGAGTGAGACAACTCTGTTCTACATGGTTACCCAGGGCCCCAGTTTGGCAGGTATTCAACATACATACAGTCTCCACTTCTGAGCCCAAGGCACATGGTGCAGTTGTAGCCATATTATAGCTGGCAGTGAGTAGAGAAGGGAAAATCTAGCGAGAATGACTTTAAGATACTTTACATCAATTTGTCTTACTTAAACTGAAGTGACTCATATGAAGGAAGCTAAATTCAAGAGATTATGAAATATAGTCTCTAGCTGGGAAGCCAGAGACTAACAAAATAGTGATGTTCTGTTACTGAAGGAAGAAAAGGAGACAAGATAGTTTAGCCCTCTCTGCTATGACAGAAATTATGTTCAGAGAGTTGAGCTGAAGTTAGACTATGGAGAATTTGAGATTGAATACTGAATAAAAAGATTGCAGAAAATAGAAACACTAGTAAAAATAAAATAAATGTCAGCTATTATGTAAAATAGATAAGAACTGTTGAGCTTATTGCTTGTAATTAACTCCTTTATCACAGTTTCTATAGATGAATTCATCAAGAAATTCAAAATGTATAGGCTAACCTTTGAGAGGCAAATTCTCACAGATTGCGTACATAACTGGTGTTTTTGTACTGCGCTGTACTCTTGTCCCAGTGGAAGATGGTGATGGAAAATGCATCAGTTCTGTGATAGGGATCTGGTTCAATGACTTATTGAGGAAACACTTTCAGGAAAAGCTTATGAGGGAAAATGTGGAACAGGAAAAAGCAGAGCACGATGTAGTCTTAGAAAAGTCAGGCCTTCACTGGATCTGCAGGGAGAGAGCTAATCATGCAAATTGACCTCGAAGCAAGCTGGTCAGGCTGTCACACTCCTGAATCAGTCAATTGCTGGACATGGGCCACCTCTGGAAAGTGGCAAGGGGTCGCATGACTTCCTGTCCAGTTGCTTCTATTTGACCAAGGCAGGACTCAGTCTCCCCAGCTGGTCAGAAATAGGGTGTTTCCTTCAGGGGAGGAAAAGGCATTCAGCCTCTATCACTGCCCCATCCACACCTTGGACCACAAAGCTGTACTTGCTTCTCATAGTACACTCACTCACCCAGGCATGATTTTTCCACAGTTGTGAACATAATTCTTGGGGAAACCTATAAGAGGAATGGCATTAGGAGAAACTGCAGCCTCATTGCTGCAGCCAATTCCAAAGCTGAATGAAACCAATGCACATTTTCTCCATATTCTCCACCTCTATATCCCCTACTCTGGCTTTTCCCCACCAGTGGGTAGAAGTTCTGCTGGTATAGAAGGCTGACGTGGTGTGTCAAATAGTTTCAGGACCAACTTCAGTAGCAGCACCTTTAGTTTATCCCACTAATTCTTTTCTTGTAATTTTCTCTGGGAACTATGACAGAGGAAGTCTATACCTGGATAAAGATAACTTAACTAATGAAGAACTGTACAAAAAAAGATCTTCATGACCCAATTAATCATGATGGTGTGATCACTCACCTAGAGCCAGACATCCTGGAACGTGAAATCAATAGGTCTTAGGAAGCATTACTAAAAGCAATGCTAGTGGAGGTGATGGAATTCCAGTTGAGCTATTTCAAATTCTAAAAGATGATGCTGTGAAAGTGCTGCACTCAATATGCCAGAAAATTTGGAAAACTCAGCAGTGGCCACAGGACTGGAAAAGGTCAGTTTTCATTCCAATCCCAAAGAAAGGAAATACCAAAGAATACTCAAACTACCACACAATTGTACTCATCTTCCACGTTAGCAAAGTAATGCTCAAAATTCTCCAAGCCAGGCTTCAGCAATACGTGAACCATGAACTTGCAGATGTTCAAGCTGGTTTTAGAAACGGCAGAGGAACCAGAGATCAAATTGCCAACATTCACTGGATCATTGAAAAAGCAAGAGAGTTCCAGAAAAACATCTATTTCTGCTTCATTGACTGTGCCAAAGCCTTTAACTGTGTGGATCACAATAAACTGTGCAAAATTCTGGAAGAGATGGGAATACCAGACCACCTGACCTGCCTCTTGAGAAATCTATATGCAGGTCAGGAAGCAACAGTTATAACTGGATATGGAACAGCAGACTGGTTCCAAATAGAAGGAATACATCAAGGCTGTATATTGTCACCCTGCTTATTTAACTTATATGCAGAGTACATCATGAGAAAAATAGCTGGAAGAAGCACAAGCTGGAATCCAGATTGCCAGGATAAATATCAATAACCTCAGACATGCAGATGACACCACCCTTATGGCAGAAAGTGAAGAAGAACTGAAGAGCCTCTTGATGAAAGTGAAAGAGGAGAGTGAAAAAGTTGGCTTTAAAGCTCAACATTCAGAAAACCAAGATCATGGCATCCGGTCCCATCACTTCATGGGAAATGGATGGGGAAACAGTGGAAACAGTGTCAGACTTTATTTTTTGGACTCCAAAATCACTGCAGGTGGTGATTGCAGCTGTGAAATTAAAAGGCACATACTCCTTGGAAGGAAAGACATGATCAACCTAGACAGCATATTAAAAAGCAGAGACATTACTTTGCCAACAAAGGTCCATCTAGCCAAGGCTATGGTTTTTCCAGTAGTCATGCATGGACGTGAAATTTGGACTATAAAGAAAGCTGAGCACTGAAGAATTGATGCTTTTGAACTGTGGTGTTGAGGAAGACTCTTGAGAGTCCCTTGGACTGCAAGGAGATCCAACCAGTCCATCTTAAAGAGATCAGTCCTGTATGTTCATTGGAAGGACTGATGTTGAAGCTGAAACTCCAATAGTTTGGCCATGTGAAGAGCTGACATTTGACAAGACCCTGATGCTGGGAAAGATTGAGGGCAGGAGGAGAAGGGAATGACAGAGGATGAGATGGTTGAATGGCATCATCAACTCAATGGACATGAGTTTGGGTAAACTCCGGGAGTTGGTGATGGACATGTAGGCCTGGCGTGCTGTGGTTCATGGGGTCTCAAAGAGTCGGACATGACTGAGTGACTGAACTGAACTGAACTGAACTGAACTTATAAAGTATACTGTCGTAAACTCTGGTCTGGTGCCCAACCTAGCCCTAATCAGGCTGTGGTGGTCATGCTTTCTCAATTATAGTTAGAATTGGGCATAGAAGTATCAGCAACTAACCTAGTGATTTGAACACCGAGGATATTTCTCCCTGTATAGTGGTGGTTCTACTTATGGTGATTGTTCTGCCCGCAGTCCGAGTCCCCGGTCGGGAAAGAAGACTCCTCGAAACAATGCAACTTGCAATAGGGGAATTTATTACTGACTCGTGCCAGGGCCTCCCGCCCTCACCAAGGGTGTGAGGACGAAAAGGCCCCGAGCCCCAGTTCTCTCGGGTATTTACTAGGTCAAAAAAAGCAGCAGGTAGTTGGCGCAAGCGGATTGGTTACACAGTTGCAAGGTAATTTTTGTTGGCCCAACGTGGGGCTTTCAGCTTTCCCCTGACAGGTTCCCTTTTCTCTGGCTAGGCATATGTTGATTGGCTGGCTCCAGGAGGCCTGATAATTATGTTACCCCGGGAAACCAGGCCTACTCCTAATCTAGGCTGCCTGTCATGGCATTAGCCATGACAGCCTCACAGTGATCAGGGTCAACTGTCCCTGTAAGGATTGTAATTCATTTCCATGCCTGCTGGTCTACACACACAAGGAGTCCAAAGTGAATGGACACAAACTGCAACGTTTAGGTGGTGATCCTCCTCCTGGTCCTCCTGCTTGGGCCTTCCCTTCTCTGGGAACCAGAGCTTCTAGACCCACAGACTTTAAAGTTGTAAGATGGAAAGCACAAATTCTCCAAGTAAGCCACTGCAAATGATGGTGAATGGATCTACTCCTACATCCACTCTTTAATTCCTGGACACAACTATGCTACTCTATGGAGACACAGAACCAACCAATAACTTTTAATTTAAGAGGCATGATGTGTATCTAAAAGCTGGTGCCTCAACTGCCTCTTTCATGCAGTCTCTCACCCCTCTGTCAGGTCAGCATCTCTGGATAGTGAGGCTGATAAGACCAGTGACTCCCATGGGCAGAAGCCTGCTATCACACTCCATGTGTCAGGAGTGGTCCCCTTCACCCAAAACAATATTATGTGAGCTACCATATCAGTGAGTTAGACATTCCTTGAGGCCTTGCGTAGTGATGATGGCCAAGGCTATGTAAGCTGAGAAAGGCAAATTTGTACTCTGAATATGTTCCAGCTGGGATCAGGATGAGTCACTGCCCTTTTCAGGAAGGACGTGTCCAACATAATCAATTTTCTACCAAGTGGTAGGAGAGTGCTGTTTCTGGAACTTAGAAGTGGTCTCTTATTGACAGGTCAGGTATTCGGCAGTGGCTGTAACTAGAGCAGACTTGGGGAAAGGAAGCCCAGGAATGGTTTCCAACTTGCTTTCACAGATCCTCCATTCATATACCCATTGTTTCAGAGCTGGATTGGCCAAGGACAGAGGTTAGTGACATGTGGGAATGCTGGGAACTGGCTGAATCATCTGACTGCTGGGTTGTGCAGCACTTCTACATTGGATACTCTCTGGTGTACATACATTCATGGGCAGTATAAAGATCTTAACAATTTTTGGTCACTTTATGCATCCATCCAAAAAGTGGAAGAAAAGCTATTATAAGCCTAGACAGCATGTTAAAAAGCAAATACGTCATTTTACTGATGAAAGTCCGTATAGTCAAAGCTATGGTTTTTCCAGTAGTCATGTATGGAGGTGAGAATTGGACCATGAAGAAAGCTGAGCGCTGAAGAATTGATGCTTTTGAACTATGGTGCTGGAGAAGACTCTTGAGAGTCCCTTGGACTGCAAGGAGATCCAACCAGTAAATCCTAAAGGAAATCATTCCTGAACATTCATTGGAAAGACTGATGCTGAAGCTGAAGCTCCATTACTTTGGCCACCTGATGAGAAGAACCAACTCATTGGAAAAGACCCTGATGCTGGGAGGGATTAGGGGCAGGAGGAGAAGGGGATGACAGAGGATGAGATGGTTGGATGGCATCACTGAATCAATGGACATGATATAGAGGCATCAGTGAGACCATGATAGGTAACATGGGATCTGGGCATTTACTTGTAAAGTTTACTTGTAGCCTTTGTATCTTCTTGAAATCAGTTCCAGCTGTATCACTCCATCTTATAATGAATAGCTACTGGGTATACTTGGACTTATGACTTGGTTGCTCTGTCAGTATTAAACTTATGATAGTGAATTGTCACCACATGATTACTTTGAAAATCCATAACAAACATAATCTCTTGCAGGGCCCAGTAGCATACCAGGAGCTACTGTTTGAATGATGTGCTGCAGAATCTTTTTTTTTTTTTCCATTTATTTTTATTAGTTGGAGGCTAATTACTTTACAGTATTGTAGTGCTTTTGCCATACATTGACATGAATCAGTCATGGATTTACATGTGTTCCCCATCCTGAAGCCCCCTCCCACCTTCCTTCCCATCCCATCCCTCTGGGTCATCCCAGTGTACCAGCCCTGAGCACTTGTCTCATGCATCCAACCTGGACTGGTGATCTGTTTCACACTTGATAATATATATGTTTCAATGCTATTCTCTCAGATCATCCCACTCTCGCCTTCTCCCATAGAGTCCAAGAACCTTAAACACTGTGATTCTCCCCTGGGACTTGACCAAAACTCTGCTTGATGTCCTTTTATACCATAGAGGCCATGGTACCATGGGTCTGCCACAGTGCATGGCCCAAGTAGGAGGACTGCTTAGACTTCAGACTTACCTCTCGCAGGGCTCTTCCTTGTTCTGGGTTCCACTCAAAACCAGCAAGTTTCTGCATCATTCAGTCGATGACTCAGAGAAGTATTTCCTAGGTCCAAAAAAAAAAAAAAAAAAAAAAGTGTCCAAAACCCAAAGAAGCCTATCAAGCTTTGTGCTTCTATCTTAGTGAAAGTGAAAGTGTTAGTCACTCAGCTGTGTCCAACTCTTTGAGACCCCATGGACTGTAGCCCACCAGGTTTCTCTGTCCATGGAATTTTGCAGGCAAGAACACTAGAGTGGGTTGCCATTCTCTCCATCAGGGGAACTTCCCAACCCAGGGATCAAACTCAGGTCTCCTGCATGGCAGGCAGATTCTTTATTGTCTGAGCCACCAGGGAAGCCCCTCTGTCTTAGTAGTAGGGATTGCAAAGTACAATACTTACCTTTTACTTTGGAAGGCAATGTCACCACAGGATCGGGATGGGGAACACATGTAAATCCATGGCTGATTCATATCAATATATGACAAAACCCACTACAATATTGTAAAGTAATTAGCCTCCAACTAATAAAAATAAATGAAAAAAAAAAAACAACCAAGGTGCTAGGCTCCTGAAACTTGGCTGGTTTGGTGAAAACATCCTTCAGAGGAACTTGGGTGACATAGTATTAGAGCAGATATGGATTTAAAAAAAAAAACTGACTTAAGTACATAAATATGAACCATAAATGTTTAATTATCTTATGCCACTTTTAAATTTGAATAATAAATGTAAAATTATCATTGTTTTAATGGTCAGCATATGTTTTTTAGAAAGAATTTTGTGAAAATAATTATTTTCACAATAATTATTATTATTATATATTTGAATATATTTATTAATTAGATTACCAATATAATAAAACCATTTTGTCAGTCAATAGATAATTTTAAAATTGTATCACTATCATTTACCCTTTTTTTAAAGATCATTTATTTATTTATGGCTGTCCTGGGTCTTTGTTGCTTTGCATGGGCTTTCTCTAGTGGCCAGCGGGGGCTACTCTGGGTGCAGTGTGCAGGCTTTTCACGGCAGTGACGCCTCTTGTTGTGGAGCACAGGCTTTAGGGCACACGGGCTTCCATCGCTGTGGCGCGTGAGTTCAGTAGCTGCAGCTCATGGGCTGTAGCGTACAGACTCGATAGCTGTGGGCCGCGGGCTCTGCAGCACGTGGAAGCTTCCCGGACTGAGGGTTGAACCAGTGTCCCTTGCATTGGCAGGTGGATTCTCAGCCACTGAACCACCAGGGAAGTCCTTAGGACTCTTAATTCTCAAGTATCATGAGTTGGATGTAAATTTGGGCCTCTCGACGTGAACAGAATGGAAGCTGGTGTAAGAGAAAGTTGAGATGGGGATAAAATTGGATGTATGGCTATGTTGGCTCATTTCCTCACAATGTCTGTGCAACAATGACATACACAACTTAAATTATTGTTCAGGAGCTAAGTAGGGGCTAGAAATAATGATCTACATGGTATCTGCTTGTGGGATATGGCCGAACTATGAGATTATCTGGATCAGCAGAGAATAGCGTATAGTGTAAAAAGGGAAGAAAAAGTTGGCCAAGTCCAGACTTCAAGGATGACTTTCCAGCCCTCTAGAGAAAAACGAGTAGGAATAATTAGGGTAGAGCACAGATATCTGAAAACCTGAGTTCAAACCAGGTAGAGACAAGCTAAGGATCAGGTATACAGACGTAAAACATGAATTCAGAAGTAGGGTGGAATCTCAGAAGTTAGATCACCAAGCCAAGCCTGAGAAGAATGATGGCAGGTGAGACCTGATGCAGAGTTCTATCCTTGAAGGAAAGGAAGGTGCCATTTTAGAAGGAAACAATTTGAAAATCAGAATCAGAACAAGGTCTAACTCCTAGCTTGAGGGTATCAGGCAAGAATTTGATCCTGTGGTTTGAACAATTTTTATGGAACAGAGCCAGGTATTGATTACACGATAAGATTCATTATTCTTCCTTCTTGCAGAATCCATGTGATGATAAAAGACACAAAGACATATGGTCCAGAGAGAAAACTTGTGACCACTTACCAAAATTCCTTGTAATCGGGCCACAAAAAACAGGTAAGACTAACCATCTGTGCAGTTTGTGGGTTTTTTGAGTTTGTTTTGTCATGAAACACAGTGTCGTATAGTACTTGATTAAGTTTGCCTTGGTGAAATATTTAGACAGCCATTCAAGTTCATTATTGAATTTCTCTTCATCCTTATGGATCATCTTTATGCCATGGTCCTCAAAGGGACCCTAAAGTTGCTCATTTAATTTATTAAGACTATGGACTAAATTTTTAAGAATGAATTTTAAAGCTGTTCAACAGACCACACATTTTTGACAACTTTGAACTTATATGTCACAGTTGTGGTATTTTATTTTTAATTTCTACTCTTTTTTGTGGCTTTGCCTAGTTAACTGCTGAATTAAGTTATAAAAGAGAACTTTGGCTTGATTCAAGCTATTTTATACTGCATATCAACCTTGACTTGATTTTTTTTCAGAACCATTGTCATTATCACCTTCAAATATTCTACCTGTGTGGTTTGTTTGTTTCTTTGTTTGTTTTCAAATAATCTTTATGTATACATATGATTTGGATTTATTTTCTGATGCACCTAAGGCTTATTAGGCAGCTTTTCCCCATGATATTTTCTCATGTACTGAAGGACATGTGTATAACTGTGTAGTAAAAGAGAGGGACAGTATTTCGCCAATGAGATGACACTTTCAATTAGACTATTTTATACTTTGTTCAGCATGTGACAGCTTTATGTACTTTGCTCATGTCCTGATTAATTAAACTTTTTATTGACTTGCTGTATTTTGAATTCACAACTCTGACTAGAAGTATTTTCATCAGTGAGTGCACAAACCATAACACAAAACAAGCAGTCACGATAAATAAGCCTGGCCCAGATGAAGATATTTGTAATACAAGCAAGTAGATCATTTTAAAGGTTGTGGGCAAAATTTCCAGACTATTAGATACTGGTTGTTGAAATCTTTTCTTCCTCCAGGAATATAAATTGTGTTGCAACAATAAGTTACACATGTGCAGGGAGAGAAAAAATACAGAACGTATTTTCATATATATCACTTTTGTTATTGTTCTTGTTATTTAAAATGTTCATTAATTTTCCACCAACTCCCTCACAGCCGTTCTAACACTGGAATGATGACTAAGAAAGAAAGCATTTCTATGTTGTAAAATTACATTGAAATTTTAATTTAAAATCATATCTTCTATCATTTGTCATTGAATATTACTACTTCTTAGTTCTACTAGAACATGACAGGTTAGTAAGTATAAATCTAGTTTTCCTCTTTGCTAGTTGTATTCATAAAGACAATAACTTATATCTTTAGAGTTTCATATTGACCTACCAGTGTGGAAATGATAAAGCTTTTAGCTGGTTTGAGCTTTCCCAAGACAAACAAACAAGTCAAAGAAATTGGATGGTGATATTTTATATGCTATAAAAATGAAATCTCCTTAAGGGCATTTATTACATTTTGCCCTCCCATTTCACTAGGAGCCACCATTCTGGGTTTCTTAGGTGCCCTAAGACCTACTGTAACTTTCTTTATCTACACAATTCTCTGTGATCTCTGCTTCCAGATCCCCAGTTGCTATCATTATTGTTCTGCCAGTCCACCTGCGCAGTTCATTCCATGCTCTCCTAGGGCTGGGAAATCTAACAAAGTCTCCTGAGTGCACCATGTTACAAAAAGAAATAACCTTTCCCATAAGGGAAGTTTTGATTTATGAGAGCCAGTCATTTCACGGTCCTTCCTGCTATGGCCCTCAATTTCTGCCTTAACCTAAGTTTAGATGTGACATTCATGCCTTCTATGATGTCACCCACTCAGGGGTTGATGTCAGCCAGTCTGTTCAGCCTAGTGCCTCATTATCAGGCTTGTCAGGGTAGGACAGTCAACTGGCTGTCTTCCACAATCTTGCACCCCTCTTTCAGCCTTACTGGAAATACTTACAATTTTTAAGCTACAATCTTAGAAAATGCTTCCTCCTGGAAGCCTTCCCTGACTGCCCAAGTCTAAATTCCCCATTTTCTCATATATTGGAAAAGCACTCTACTCTTCTCTCATCATGGGACCTCCCTCACCTGTTTACTTGACTCAAATCCACAAATGCACTTAAAGTCTACTGAGGCCAGCAAATATGTTTTTATTATCAAGAGTTATCACCAATCATTACTACAGTGACTTGTTCAGAGTTGCACTGGTCAACATCTGTTGAATAGTTTGATTAATTGATTTGAACATAGTATTAATTGAGGTTCAGGCATTGTGCTGGATGTCTTTGATACTTTAGCCACTCATCTGACTTCAGGAGGGAAATCTAATCACCCAGTTTCTGAATTTCTCCCCTAGCTGTATCAACCTGCTTGGCTTTGACTATGTACTCAGATTAAATGAAGTGTTTTAGTCAGTAGAATCATGAAGACTAATATAAGAACACAAATTATTGCCACATGCACTTAACTGATTTTTTGGAAATCATTCTGACACTGGAATGATTTGGTCTTACATATTACTTTTTGAGCAAAAATTTTGCTAAATATTTGTTTTAGGACTCCCCTGGTTGTCCAATGGTCACCACTCTGCACTTGCAGTGCAAGGGGGCCTGGATGCAATCCCTTGTTGAGGAAATTAAAATCCCGCATGCTACTCTGCGTGCCTCCACCCATAATAATAATAAAGTATTTGTCTTGTCTTTTATTGCTATATAACCTTTGGTCTCTCTCTCTCTTTTTTTTTTTTTTATAATAGGAACAACAGCACTTTATTTATTTCTTCTTATGCACCCTTCCATCATCAGCAATCTCCCCAGTCCCAAAACATTTGAAGAAGTCCAATTCTTTAATGGAAACAACTACCACAAGGGAATTGACTGGTAAGAGAAATAACAAAAAACAAAACCCATTATTAGCATGTGCTCATTCACAGATGAGCAATTATAGGTGTATGCAAGGCATCTACATAATTACAGAATAAATTTGTTTTGTTCAATTCTACCATAGTGAATTAGAAATTAATTTCTAATGATGATATGTTTAATCAGTGTTGCCTATAATTTGATTTGGACAGTGCAATAATGATAATATTTTTCTGGTAAATTAATATGATTGAATAAAGAGGATTATGGAATACTTTCATCAGAATTATTCATAAGGATATTTAAAATTCTCCTTAAGCATATTATTATTTCACTGAGTCTAGAATGTTTTTTTACTGAATACATAATTTGTCTTCACAACGATGCCTGAGAAAACAAATAAATCAATAGGTTGTTTTATTTTATACTCTGTGACTTGTATCTTCATTAAACACATAGATGGTAAATGTATTGTAATCTAAGCTGATATTTGTCATGCAAATACCAGAGCATTTCTAAAACCATATTAATGCTAGTCACACAAGTGCATAAGAGGAAAATTACTTTGTATTTAATAAGTTATAAAAATTTTAAAATCACAATATTACCCCTAAACTAAAACAGAATAAACCTGATACTGTAACTGATATTCACTCTGGTTTTTTTTTTCTAGCCATGTCCCAATTTTCTAAGGAAAATATGGCCCTGATTTCCAAATCCCAAGTATATAAGGCAAATTCCCCCTGAGGTAAACTCCCCTCACTGCATACCTGGGTAGCATGTACTGATGGCTCAGTGGGAAAGAATCCGCCTGCAATGCAGAGACCAAGGAGATGTGGGTTGGATCCCTGGGTCAAGACAATCCCCTGGAGGAGGGCATGGCAACCCACTCCAGTATTCTTGCCTGAAAAATTCCATGGACAGAGGAGCCTGGTAGGCTACGGTCCAAAGTGTCACAAAGAGTTGGGCACGACTAAAGAGCTTAGCACACACGCACATAGCATGTAATATTATGTCAATATCACATGTAAGTCTGTCCTCATGAAAAGCTCATTCTTTTAAGACGCAACCAGGATGAGAGTGGAGCCAAGGCGATAGCAGTGAGCAGATTTGAGTTCCTATGATGAGTATTGACATGTCCACGCTGCACCTAGGATAGCACTATTCTGTTTTATTAAAAAAGACTAAATGAATTTGGAAATTGCATGCAAGTTGCTGAAAGCAGAGCAGCAATTTTCTCATATCAGTGAGCTCAAATGGAATGCAAATTGTTAAGAAGGAATATAGATGAGACTTCTCACCACTTCACATTTGGGAAACATAATAACAAATGTCAAAGAGGAAAATAAGTATCTCATATGAATTCTTAATTGTTCTCATTATTTATTTCTAGAACATTTGAGGGTTAGAGAAGTGGTGAGCTGTAAGGAGGGTTACACACATAATTAATGCCTTGCACT
This sequence comes from Cervus elaphus, assembly GCF_910594005.1. Taxonomy (NCBI): domain Eukaryota; kingdom Metazoa; phylum Chordata; class Mammalia; order Artiodactyla; family Cervidae; genus Cervus; species Cervus elaphus. The sequence continues at coordinate 13,001,979 of NC_057831.1, forward strand.
GAATTAACCTCTGAACATATTGATTCTATAATCTACACGCAGAGGAATGTTCCGACAGCATATGGAGGGGTGAACCTGCCGAGGCTCCACAGGATCAACCGGCAGGAAATATCTCCTTAATTACTCTAGATAGACTATAATGTGTTCACATTACTATACACACTACAAATTATGCAGAAGTTAAAAAGGAGGAAAGCAACTATGCCCTAATCTGTTTAGTATTTTATAGCTATTCTGACTTACACATTTTCCTCTTTTGTGCACTTTAATCTCAATTTAAGAATTTAGCATTCAAGTGTGCAAACATAAATTTACTATTTTAAAATATTTACTAGGCAATATGGTGTAATTTGCTGTTTGCCAAGGGTAAACTTAATTTTTTTTAGATTTGGCTTTCAATAGCACAGAACATCAACCCAAATCTAAAGAATTTTCCCTCCGTTCCTTAGCAACCTACCCATTTCATCTCACTCTTTCGCCTGCCCTAAATAGCCCATTAGAACAGTAAAACCTGGGATTGTTTTCACTTTGAGAGTGTACAGAATAGTCTCTATTTTAGCTATTATAGCATCAATAATTACAAATTTATATAAATGAATGTAAAAATGTTTAAATAATTTCCTATCCATAGTATGGTAGGAAACAATTAGACCTCAAATTAATTGATTGTCTTTCTCTGCCTTCAGGTATATGGACTTTTTTCCTACTCCATCCAATATTACAAGTGACTTTCTATTTGAAAAGAGTGCTAATTACTTCCATTCAGAAGAGGCTCCCAAACGAGCTGCATCTCTGGTCCCCAAAGCCAAGATCATCACCATCCTCATTGACCCTTCGGATAGGGCATACTCTTGGTACCAGGTAGGAAGCAGTAAAAAAAAAAATCGTTAAAAGCATTTGGTCATAACTTGAATGTAAGTAATGGTGAATTACTAAAGTCCAGATGTGTTTAACAGTCAAATGTTAAAAGAACTATACAAACAAGCAAAAACTATGAGAAATAAGAGCTAATACCTAATTCATATCAATTTGGGCAAGGAATTTCAATAACAGAAAAAAATCAAAACGTTAAGAGATTGAACCATATAAACATGTAAAATTAACAAACTTAAGTATCTAAGTAGACCATCTTTAACAATACCTGGTAAAGGGCTTAGTTCCCTTAATTTGTAAAAAAAAAAAAAAAAAAAATTCCTGCAAATTGCTAAAAATAAATAGAAAAATGAGCAAATGAGCAAAAGACATATAATTTACATACACACACACACAAATCCAACTGCACAATTTCTGTGTAAAAATGGTCAACCCAATTATTGATCAATAAAATATAAAATCAAAATGGTACTCATAAATATCATCCTAGCATCCTGTCATCCTTATTCTCTCTGCTGACAAAGGTGTCATAATAAAGGTGCTCAAACATTCCAACAGAAGGATATATATGGAGATATTTTCTGAAAACTGATGACAGTTATCAAACAGTTTGTAAAGATACTTTTGTGGTAAGATTCCTCTTCTGGGAGCACCCATAAGGAAACCTCAAAAGGATTAAAAATATGTATTCTTTTTCATTCATCAAGGTATTAATCGTAACAATAATAACAAAAGGAAAAGTAAATATCCAACAATATAGAACTGTGTCACACCAAAATGGAGTCTTCTTCAGCATTTAGTGCCAGTTTTAATCCATAGAATGATAATTAAAACATTGTATTCATTCTAATATGTGAATAGTAGTTTTAGTCGATCAGTCATGTCTGACTCTTTGAGACCCCATGGACTGTAGCCTGCTGGGCTCCTCTGTCCATGGGATTCTCTAGGCAAGAATAGTGGAATCAGGTTGCTATTCCCTTCTCCAGAGGATCTTTTCAACCCAGGGATCGAACCCAGGTCTCCTGCATTACAGGCAGATTCTTAACTGTCTGAGTTACAGGGAAATCCTAATATATAAATAGATATTAATTCAATAAGTATATATATATATAATTAGAAATTTTGAAAGCGCTATGAGGAAGAATGGAAGATGCTATAAGAGCACTCTCTGGAGAAATAAACTATAGACTTAAAACTGAGGGCCAAGTAGGTATTAACTGAGTGAGGCAGAGGCGATGATGAGAGAGAAACCATGTGTCGTCCACTGGGTGCAAAGAACCACAGCACAGCCAAAGAACCAAAAAAACACCCGTGTGATTAGAGAGCAAAGCCAAGGAGGAGATCTGCAGGAGGTGAGCCTAAGAGGCACATGGCAGTTGGAAGCCGAGTGGGAGACCAAGTGGCCACCATTCCCTGAGCAATCAAAGTGAAGTGAAAGTGAAAGTCACTCCACCATGGACTATATAAGTCCGTGGAATTCTCCAGGCCAGAATACTAGAGTGGGTAGCCTTTCCCTTCTCCAGGGGATCTTCCCAACCCAGGGATTGAACCCAGGTCTTTCACATTGCAGGCGGATTCTTTACCAACTGAGGCACGAGGGAAGCCCAAGAATACTGGAGTGGGTAGCCTATCCCTTCTCCATCAGATCTTCCTGACCCAGGAAAACCCAAGAATCCAACCAGGGTCTCCTGCATTGCAGGTGGATTCTTTACCAGCTGAGCTATCAGGGAAGCCCTGAGTGATCAAAAGCCTTTTATTTATAATTTTTCTTAAAGCCTTTTAAAAGTGTTAAGCCAGTGTGTACCTACCAGAATTTCTTTTAGAAAACATGATACTTTCTGATCTTTGAAGAATGGATTGGAGTGGAAGAAATGACCATTCAGAGAAATGAATTATAGGCTGTAGCACTAGTCCTGCTGAGAAATGGCGGTAACAAGGACAAAAATAGGAAGTAGAAACTAGGTGAGGCATAAAGTATCAAGAAATCTTTAGGGATTGAAATCAATAGAACCTGGTTATAAAACAGTGTCAAGAATAACTCAAATTTCCAGTCCAGGCAACTAGATGATAACCATATATTCCCATGAAAAAGTACTGAAAAAGGATACAGGCATTGTGTGGGGGTGGGGAGGGCTAAAGATGTGACATAGATGGAGGTCAGGAGGTCACAGAATCACTGTCACACCAAAAGCAATAGTAGAGGTCACTGGCACTCTGGGGAGAGGTCTCAGCGGGAGATGGAAATTTGCGACTGAGAGGCCAAACGCCCCAAAAAATGGTGAAATCATCTGAGGAAAATGTTCAGAGGAGAAAAGTATAGAACAGAATGAGGCAGCCAGAGAGGAGTAGAAGAAAAAGCCCAGCAGTGTCATGACACCAAATACCAGGAAAAGAGCACAACCAAATGAAGGATCCAACAGCCGCTAAGAAATCAGACAATCAGGCAAGATAAGGCCTGAATTATTCTCACTCAGGGGAAGAAGTAAAACCTTTAACAAACAAGAATCCATGGACAGCAGTCTGGGTGGGTCAAGGAACGTGTTTTCTGTGGTGGTGATTTTAATAATAATGAGAAACTTTCAAAGGAAGAGGGCTGTTAAAGGCCCCTCAGAGAAAAATGGGAAATCAGTGCTGGGAGGACCAGAACTTCCGTATCACAAGGGGGAAGTGAAGTGAAGTGAAAGTCGCTCAGTGGCGTCCCGCTCTTTGCGGCCCCATGGACTACACAGTCCATGGAATTCTCCAGGCCAGAATACTGGCGTGGGTAGCCTTTCCCTTTTCCAGGGCATCTTCCCAACCCAGGGATTGGACCCAGGTCTCCCAAACTGAAAGCAGGTTCTTTACTGACTGAGCCACAAAGGCAGGAAACAACTTAGACGGGAGGCCGCTCTCCATTTAGAGTCTCACTTTTCTTGTGCTGGGTCTTCTGGCTGTCAGATGAGTCTATGTGCCCCATTTCAGAAACGTATTTTCAAGGCATTAAACTATCTAATATTAAAAAGGAAACAACTACATAGAAGTATAATTATCAAATCAGTATATACCAATATATCAAAAGTATAATTATCAAATTTGCTACTTTTAAAAGTAGCAGATCGTTCAATGGCAAGATCTAATGTTGGGGATAATACTACTGTTTGAAGCAGTGATGAGCATAAACAACTTTTGATAGAACTGAAAGACCTATAATGTGATGCAAAAGAATTGATTCTTACTGGTGGTAAAATCACAGGTACAATAACTACTAAATTTTATTTAAAAGTTACTAAAATTAAAGAGGCATCTTCTTTCTTTTCTTTTTTATTTTTTATTACAGATCCAAGTTCTTAGGTCCTCTGAATTCTATCAGTGGGTATCTATTAAGAAACCCTGCACTGAAACTTAAGTGAGGAAAAGTGTATTAATGTACATGCTGGTAAATTTGGAGGTCTGGGATAGAGAAATTAAAGTGACTATGATTGTCTCTTTTATTTTAGAAAGTTGAGGATGAATTAACATAGGAAAAAGAGAGGGATAATTTGGAAAGCAGTACTTTGAGGAGCAAAAAGAGAGGTGTGAAATCTTGGTACAGGGGTGAGATAAATTTGACCAGAGAAATGTAAATTTGGCTACTGCAATGAACACCTAATTAAAGTTGAAGCTTTTGAGTGTATGGTGATAACAATCTATATGTACTCAAAATCAATGAATATGAGAGTATACATAAATTAATGCCAAAATAAAGAAGATTAAAAGAAAACATTTAATGACATTTTGAAATAACATGTAATTTTTCTTTTTCCTTTATTTTTCTTGGCTTTTCAAAATTTCTTCAATAAACATATGTTGCTGAGAACAAATAGCAAGGGACAGAAAAATATGGTTCTGCAAACTGAGATTGCAAGAGTTTGGGGACTGATGTGGAACATTTGTCTTGGTAGCAAAATCCAGAAATTATTAGTAGAATCCATGAGTCAGTGACTCCCTCAAGATAGAAAAACATCTTTCTCACTTTATCAAAATTCATGTTGCAAATCAAGATAATTTTTTTAATTGTGCCAAAAATACTGAGATGTTAAGGCTTAAAGAAATGTTTTGAATGTGAATACATGGGGCAAAGTATTGCACATTTTCCTGGCAGAAATCACGATCACTACTCAGAGCACATTTATACGAATCTTTTTTTCCACATGGATTCAACCATTTTCTAAAAAGAGAGAATCTATGCCTCCTTTTTCAAGTAAATTCTTTGAACACACACATTTGAAAGGAATAATTTTTTTCTGATAATACTTTTTGCTGCTTTATTGCTAAGAGTAGGGTCCCCAGACCACTGTACATTTCAAAATAATGCAACCTATTACTTAGCCAGTCCCCTGTCTTCAGTAAGTACCATAAATCTGAAGCTCGACAGGTATAATTCAGAAACTCCTACAAACATCACCTGCCACTATAATTTCTACCGCACATTTTTATAATGGGCCTCACAGAGGACCTGCAGTGCTATTTTTTCCAGTTCTTTTGTGACTTCAGGTCATATTTTTATGCTAATCTTTTTTGTTGCATGAATATAAAAAAAGTTGATGCTAGACTGGTGTAAGTCAATATAAAGCAGAATAAGTACAATTCCATATTATCACAGTGTGAAGTAAAAATGTTAGCATTACTGTATTAATAATGCACAGAGTATATTTATGTTTATTCAAATTTTGTTGTTTCTACATCTTATATTAAGTAAATATATTATGTAGTCTCTATGTATGTAGCATTTACAGAGAAGGTCAATAAATATACAATTATGAGAGAGGTTCAAAAGTTGTATTTCTACCGATCTACCACTCATTGCTACTGCTGCTGCTAAGTCACTTCAGTCGTGTCCGCCTCTGTGCGACCCCACGGACGGCAGCCCACCAGGCTCCGCTGTCCCGGGGATTCTCCAGGCAAGAACACTGGAGTGGGTTGCCGTTTCCTTTCCCACTACCACTCACTAGTTACTCTTTAACCATCTACCAGTTAATCATCTTTGCTTTCTTAGTACTTTTTATTTCTAACATATATAGGGCCTGCTATTACATAATTCTATCAGGCTGCAATATACTTCCAAACTTATCCTGTAGTAAATTTTCTTTAAGTTCACTTCGAGATATCTTGCAAAAGCAATTCGTCCATTCCCAACACACCTCATTCATCTTCACTCAGATTTAAAGTTCTCCTGTTTCCACATTTACTTTTTTCTGTTTATCAAAATCTCACTACATTTTAGCTCAAAAGCTTCAATCTTTCAAAAATACCTTCATATTTCATTCAGAACTGATCATTTATTGGTCTGGCTATCACAACAAATAACTTATACCTCTATCATACATATGACTTTATCACAATCTGTTAATGTGTTGCTTTCCATATAAGGTTTTTATTTCTTTGAAGATAGCGTTTTGTCTTACCTATATCTCTTTATAATCTGTAGAAGGTCTTTGTTCTGGCAAGGATCTTGATAATGCTTATGAAATTATATTGACTTGTGTTGGGCTTTTGAACTTGACCAGTGATGGTTGGATGTGAAGGACTCAGAGGGTTTGGTACTAAAAAGCAGCATAGTGAATTCATATTTAGGATTTAGAAGAGTTAGGTAGAAGCCCTTGGGAGGGAAAAAGCAAAGTGCCTGGGGCAACATCAACATGAATGTGACACCTAAACAAGTGTTATAGACACCTGCCTTCTCTGTAGACATGGCGCCTTCCACATGGGGATATTGGGGAATTGTCAGAATTTGCCGGAGCAGCTGCAATGAAGCAAGAACACAGTAATGTGGCGGCCAACCCCCGCCAGGTGAAATCATCAGGCTTGATTCATCTGGGCCCTGACATCTTTTCACTTCTAATCAGATCCATGGAGAAAATCCTTGTACTCTGTCTCTTGTCTTGCATCTAAATATTTTATATGTGAAGATAGCCACAGGCTTATGTGAATGCCACTTGATATAAATAGAAGGCTTATACTCTATGGAAGCCTTATGCCAATGCCTAGGTTCCAATATAGCATGTACGTTTCACCTTGTTTCTCATTCTAAAATCAAGTAATCATTTTTCATTACTTTTTTGGAATAAAAAACATACACACTCATCCACACATCAAGCACATTCAGGCACATATATGTTTGCAGGCATAAAGAAGACTGATTTTACAACTGACTTTCTTGTTAAAGCACCAAAGATCACATGAAGATCCAGCTGCCCTGAGGTTTAATTTCTATGAAGTTATCACAACAGGACATTGGGCCCCATCTGACCTGAAAACTCTGCAGAGGAGATGTCTAGTACCTGGATGGTATGCAGTCCACATAGAAAGATGGCTCACGTACTTTGCTACTTCTCAGGTAATGTCCTGAAATGAATTTCTTCTGTTTATTGTATCATGATAGTGTTGCACTGACACATGGAAAATATAAATTAACATTGCCACAGAGAGAGCTTTATTATCAGAGATGATCATACCTAAGGAAGAAGTGTGGATTTTTACACTTCTAATGGCAGTGGTAGTGTTACGATATTAAGTGACTATGAAACACGTTCTTGGGATCTTGTCCTCACACAGGAGGTGTCACGTGCTTCATAGACAGTAACCAATAGCAGAATCGCCAGTTAAATGGAACATTTATTGAACACCATGTGCAAATACCCGTGCATCACCTATCCCGTGGAACTCTTATGAGAAAAGAAGTTCATGGATTAGACTGTCAAAATGGGAAGTACTGTAAAAGCTATGGGATAGAACCATGGGAGAGAACCTGGGATAGAACAGGAAATAAGGATTTGAGGAAAGTGTCCACATCCTTTATCTTCTTCATTCCAGTTTGGCTCACAACCAAAACCTGAGTTCTCTGTCATGGTTTGTAAGGATAATAGATGGATAATTTACATCTGTATGCCCATTATTTCTAAGCCCTTCACTCTAAGATTAACTCATGGTATTTCATAGGTTGGATAATTACCTGCTTACAGAACAGATGGAAAATCATGTTTCTACTTCACTACTGAATCAAGAAAGTGTCAATGTCTGTTTCTGATTTACAATCATGTTAGTTAAGGGTTATGAATAATGCCTTTGGCCAACTTTGTTGTTTTATTTGGAAGGACATCAGAATAGTAAATATGCATATGTATGCTAAAGAGTGCATATTTTCTTTCTATTCCCACTGATCTAATTGATTAACATCCTACCAGGTCAAGGGAGGCAGCTCAGTCTACCTAATATAGTTTTGTTCTTCATAGAGTGACTATTTTTGACTCTACAGTTGCTAATTATTGATGGACAGCAGCTGAGATCTGACCCAGCTACTGTGATGGATGAAGTCCAGAAGTTTCTGGGAGTTACACCTCATTATAATTACTCTGAAGCGCTAACGTGAGTCTGTTCTCATGCTTGATTTCATTTCCATTATTTGCCATCATAAATTATCACTGGTAGGTGTGTATATAGCATCATTAATACTAGCTAAGAATTTATACATCATTATGCTTCTCAAAAGCAGTCAAAGGAATGTCCCCATTATTCATGTAGTACATCCCTTTCGAATACCAGGATATTTTACCGGCCTAAGAATATGCCTATAGAACACCTTATGGCCATTTTATATATCACAAATTTCCCTTTCTGTGAGCTCTTTCCCAACACAAGTTTATGTAAATGTTGTACATGCCTACTCTGTGCAGAAAGTATCCTAGGAATGGAGGTTACAAAGGTGAAACAGAGGATCTTTATCCCCAGGTAATTTGCACATTAGAAATAAAATGTTGATGGCCACAGTTAGCCCTGTGAAAATGAATAGTATTTCAGGCAGAACTGGGAAAAGGATACATTCATGTTTTACTCTGTATTTATTACATTGCGTATAACCAAATACAATCATATATAACATTGCAGTGGTCTGGTATTGTACAGTAAACCTCCCAAAACCTACCAGCATGTAACCGTAGTCATTTTAGTATGTTCCTGGATCCTGTGGGCTGGGAATTTAGACAGGACATAGCCAAGACAACTCGTCTCTGCTCAAAATAGCTGGGACCGTATCTGGGAAGACATGAATATCTAGGTATGACTTGAATGGCTGGAGACTGGAGTTTTCTGGAGGCTTCTTCACTCACATCTTTGGCTCTTAGACTGGATGGCTCAAAGCTGAGCTCAATGGGGGGAAATCTCTCTGGGTGGCTTTCTTGCAGTGAGCATCCTAAGTCACTTCAGTCATGTCCAACTCTTTGGAACCCCATGGACATAGCCCACCAGGCTCCTCTGTCCGTGGGATTCTCCAGGCAAGAATACTGGAGTGGGTTGCCATGCTCTCCTCCAGGGGATCTTAGGGCCCCTGGGATCGAATCTGAGTCTCTGAGGTTCTTTACCACTCCCACCCCCTGGTAGTGACTGTGTGTTCTGAGAGGGAATGAGATGTGGAGGGAACATGGTTCAAGGCCTTCTCTGACCTAGTCTTGCAAGTCATGCAGCATCACTTACACCATATTCTATTGATTGCAAGCAAGTCACTAGAGCCAGTCCAAAGCCACAAGGAGGGAAAGGAGCCTCCTCCTCTTGCTGGGGAGGGGAAGGGCATGCTGCAGAAGAGAATGGAGGTGGGGAGGGGGTTATGGTTGCAGTCAGCTTGGGAAATAAAATTATGTACTTTGGGTAATTAAAAATGCAACAAAGAAGGAAAGAGGCAAAATAACAAACAAAAGCAAAAGCTCCAAGCTGTCAAAATATACATTTAAAAGGTCGTGTACTTGACTCCTTCATGAGGCCTGATATAAAGCCTATTATGTTTTAGGCAAAATTTTAACAAGCCTGATTACATAATTTCCCAGTTCACAGCAGATTAGAATCAGCAATTAGACAATTAGAGAGGGTAATGGAGGGGCAGGGAAAGCAATAATAAGATTGGGTTTTTTCCTTATCCACTAAAACACGTCTAATAAAGTTTTTACCTACACATGGAAATGACACACGGCATGGCCCCTGTTGATTAAGTAGACAGAGCGTCCTCTAATATATTTACATGAAGAGTCATTGATGTCAGCACGGCCTCCCCTTACTCCCTGCAGTAGTTCAGGGCATGATTTTAGCCTGTTTACTACAAATAGTTCCTTATGGTTCAATAAACCTGTAAAATCATACTTTTAAAGAAGAGATTACAAACAAGTACAGAATATTTGGTTTTTACTATGTCTCACACATCACAAAAATTAATAACTACAGTGATGTTCAGTGTAATAAAAGAACTCTTGTGGCAACCAGCTCATGTCCTCAAGTTATCTAACAGTTATTTGAGAAAGGCTTTGCATCTTAATTTCATAATTTCATGCCTACTAAAACCAAACCATAAAACAAGGAATTGATATAACTTAGCAGGAATAAATGCCCTTTGTTAGACCTCATGTTTATAACATTGTCAATGCAATAAATGATACCAGGACAGCAAAATAATGTGGACTCAAGGTTTTAACAGCCTTATCTAAAAGAATGACTTTCAATAGTCTGGAGGGCTCTCCTTCCTCAGATCATATTAAGCTCTGCCTCATAACAGCTGTTTGGAGAATGAGAGAGACGGGAGCCCGTCCTGAGACCTCTGCTCACCCAAGAGCAGAGGAGATGCTCTGTGTGTGTAAATATCTTGGCTTGGTTGCCAAAGCTGTATTTTACCTTAATGCAGTTAAACATTCTCATCCTGAGGCAGAGATGCTGTTTAGGGGCACCGTTATGCCGCCTCCCCCATCTCATTTTGCATAGCATGCCAAATTGTTTTTCCTCTTGGGAGATTAATGAAAACCAAAGAAAGGCCTATGATAGGCAAGATGCAGATTGGAAATGTCCAGGTTGGAAATGACTCTGTCTTCCTTTTATCCATTTACCCAGTGATGTATTTAATTTTAATTGATAACATGTACTAGGACAACCTGGACTATGCGGATCAGGTCTCTAATAATAGATTGGGCAGGGAACTGTGAAGAAAATTTCCCTCTCCCCCTAAATGAGTTCACATATGTGCAGAAGCAAATTGCAGGTGCATCGGTATTATAGGAATGGGCCCAGGGCAACAAAATATTCTGCAACTAATTAACTTTACATCCTAGTCAATTATGCTTCATCCTTCTAAAACATCTGCTGAGCAACAAAAATGCAAACCTTTTCGGTGTTTTATGCATGCAGCAATTCCCATAGCAGTAAATTTAAAATTTCCCTTCCTATTTGGTTTATTCTTTCCTTTTTCCTACCTTGTTAGTCCTAAACAAAAATTCTTACATATCTGAGTTTAAACAAATAATTAGGTTACACATTCTTTCTTTTGTAACTTGGTGCAGCCAAGGACGCAAAACAATGTTAGAATTTTTTTTATGAGTATTGAGATCTGAATGGTCCAATAGAATCATTCACCTTCAACAAAAGAAATGAAGAGCTGTCTAATGTTCCACTCACCATTTGTATGCTGCTGCTGCTAAATCACATCAGTCGTGTCCGACTCTGTGTGACCCCATAGACAGCAGCCCAGCAGGCTTCCCTGACCCTGGGATTCTCCAGGCAAGAACACTGGAGTGGGTTGCCATTTCCTTCTCCAGTGCATGAAAGTGAAAAGTGAAAGTGAAGTCGCTCAGCCGTGTCCGACTCTTTGCGATCCCATGGACTGTAGCCTACCAGGCTCCTCCGTCCATGTGATTTCCCAGGCAAGAGTACTGGAGTGGGTTGCCATTGCCTTCTCCACACCATTTGTATAACCTGTGTCTTATTTTCTCTGGAAAAATATTATATCTTTAGCCTTTTAATTTCCTCCTTGAAAACTGTAAATGTTTTGAACTGTTAAAAAAATTAATATTTTTCTTAGAAACTTTAAAATTCATGTTGTATTCAAAGAAATATATTTACATTATATTGTCACCTTAATATATACTATTGAATGATTTCAAAGAAATTTGCTAATGTATTTTGACAGGGAAATCACATAAATAAGAAAATAAATATTATAAAATCCTGTATATATGATTGTAGTTTTATTGATTCATCCTTGATCTTTTATGGATGAATAGGTAAAATATAAAAACCCAATAATTTCATCATAAGAAAAGACTAAATATCCATATGTCCTTTTTCATTACATTAGAAATATTCAAAAATATATAATATATAGTTTATTTAATTTCAAGTAAATTCTCTCAAATTGATTCAATGAATATTTATAGAATTGAATTAAATTAAATCAAAGCAATGAATATATGAAAGTGCATTTCCATTGCACGATTGGTGAGTTTCTCTCAAAATTCTGTATATAATTTATAAATCATTATATCTTTATATTCATTTATATATGTGATCTTTTGTAGTTTTGATCCCCAAAAGGGCTTTTGGTGTCAGCTACTGGAAGGAGGAAAGACCAAATGCCTTGGAAAAAGCAAAGGTCGAAAGTATCCACCCATGGATCCAGAGGTAATATTTTCCTTATCTTTGAAATTCTCTGGTAGTGTTGAGTCCAACCATGCTCTGCTTGCAGCACAATAGGCCAATGAATCTGAACGAGGAGGTGTTGGGACCAGGAATATGACTTTATTCCAAAAGCTGACTGACAGAGAAGATGGCAGACTAATAATCTCAAAATGACCATCTTATCTGGGTCTGGATGCCAGGTTCTTTTATGGATCAGAGATGGGAGAAAGTGAGGAAACAAAGTAAAAAGGCCATTAATCTTGCAAACATTTCCTAGAATGGCAAGCCTCAGGCGGAGGGATGTGTTAATTTCTTCCTACCATCTACAGGTGGACGGAGCTCTGAACAAAGGCACTTTAGTTTAACAGTCAGGCAGAGGGGCAGGATTCTCTGAGGCAGGCCAGAGGATCTTATAATGTAAGATTATAATGACAAAAGCAATGGAAAGCAAGTCAAAGGAACAGTTCCAACATGGAGTCAGAATTAATCCTTTCCTGTTACAGTAGAACCCTGTATATACAACTATTTCAAAATTAGTAGACAATAAATTTGATTCCTTTTTCTTGTCTTTCTTTGCTATCAAGTTTTATATATTTAGCAGAGTGATAGACCAACAGATAGAGATGATTAGGAGATATTTATGGGAATTGTATGCTGTTGGGATGCAATTCACATATAAATACTGAACAGTAACTTCTTTCCAAATATGTAAAGGGCTCAAACAAATAATCTAGTAAACAAGGATTTTGTATAAAATAAATAAGTATTATCATTACATATTAAATATGTATATCCAGTGCCTATAACATGCATGGTACTGAGTTGAGCCGTGGACAGTAAACTGTTCTGATCAACAGTTACAACATGTGATGGGGAGGTTTTTCCATATCACCAAGCAAGGCTCAGACACCAGCTGGGTCTCCACAACTCAACAAAATACTGACACTGTCTACAGAGAGAGAGAGTGTCAGGTCCCACAAGGAAAAACAGCAAGCACCTCAGATATCCAGATGATACCACTCTAATGTCAGAAAATTAAGAGGAACTAAACAGCCTCTTGAGGGTGAAGGAGGAGAGTTAAAGAGCCAATTTAAAACTAAATATTAAAAAAAACCTGAGATCATTGCATTCGGCACCTTTACTTTATGGCAAACAGAGGGAGAAAAGGTGGAAGTAGTGATAGATTTCCTCTTCTTGAGCTCTGAAATTACCATGGATGGTGACTGCAGCCATGAAATCAGAAGACATTTACTTCTTGGCAGGAAAGCTATAACAAACCTAGAGAGCATGTTGAAAAGCAGAGACATTACTCTGCTGACGAACGTCCATATAGTCAAGGCTATGGTCTTCCCAGTGGCTAGGTACGGTTGTGAGAACTGGAGGCATAAAGTAGACGGAGCACCAAAGAATTGCTGCCTTCAAACTGTGATGCTGGAGAAGAATCCTGAGGGTCCCTTGGACAGCAAGATCAAACCAGTCAGTCTTCAGGGAAATCAGCCCTGAATACTCCTTGGAAGGACTGATGCTGAAGCTGAAACTCCAGTATTTTGTCATCTGATGCAAACAGCTGACTGATTGGAAAAGTCCCTGATGCTGGGGAAAGATTGAGGACAGAAGGAAATGAAGATTATCAGAGGATGAGATGACTTGACAGCATCACCGATGCAATGGACTTGAACTTGGACAAACTTCAGGAGATGGTGAGGGACATGGAAGCCTGGCATGCTGCAGTCCATGTGGTCACAAAGAGTTGAACATGACTGAGTGACTTAACAACAACAACAAAAAGCCACCTCATTAACATAACAAAGTATACCTTTATCACTATCTCACTTAGGATATTCCAAGTGAGCCTTGTGCCAGGAATGGAGTCAATGACCAACTATATATTTCTTATTATAATTCAAAATGTCACAAATAGGATGCAGGATAAAACAGTTATGAGCCTCGGTTTATTATAGGAGAGTAAATTAGTTATGGTCACTTGTTTATAATAAAATATATAAAACAATATCAAACTGTAAAAAGGCAGGGGAGAAAAATCTATCAGTAAAAGTTATAGTATGAGGAGACAGAAGGATTGGGAAACTAGTTAGCAATCAACTGAGCAGATATAATGATTTATCTCTCCTAAGACAGTGTGGGCATAAGGAGGATGGAAATGATTAGGCGTTACTATGGAAATAGAAGAACCAGAAGGTCCTCAAACTACCTTTGAACCCAATAATTTCAAAAAGGCTTCAAAAATCACGTTGATCTACCAAGAAATCAATGTAACGACTCCACTACTTCTATAAACATCTTATCCAGAATTTGAAGTGTTCACAATCCACTTGAAGGGAAGAAATGTAGTGAAAAATCTAGTGAATGATACAAAAAAAGTAGCTATCTTGAATCCATTTCCACAGTATACAAAAGTTGCTAAGGGAATTTTTGGAAGAAAGAAACTAATTTGTGCTAAAATATTGGGAAGGGTTTAAGAGAGATGGTGTAAGTTTGACCAAATGGAAACAGCTGCCTATATTTCACAGGAAAAACATTCACTTCTATTATTTTATCAAAAAGACACAGAACTATGTTAAATGGGTTCTAATATGAGATAAGTGACATCCAAAGGAAAAAATAACCCATTTACAAGATTTTTGTCTTCTTGGAATAAAATAAACTAAAACCACAGATATATTTTATAATCCTTTTTTCAGCCACTCATCTAAAAATTGCCAATCACTCCAGCTTGGTTAGGAACATAAGAATCCCAGGAAAGATCACTATAAGGACCTTTATAATAAGACCTTATAATATTTGTGAAGTAGAAAAGCTTAATGGTTTTTTCAAAAAATCTGTTTTGGTACTAAATAAATATAGAAAGCATTTTATAACATGGCAAGTTATTTGTTTAATCATGAAATTCAGCTTTTACGATTATGTTGACTGATTATCTTGATGTTGTGACCCAATTTTACAGAAAATGACCAATTTCATAAACATAGGTGTTTCTTTTCTCTAGATTTTGTGCCACATCTGGTCCCTACTTATCTCATTCTTCTTTAGTATTACATGCCTCTCATCAACCTCTTCATCAGTCCCTCAATAAATAAGTGTGCTTTATATTGAGTGGGATGCCATGCCCTCCTCCCTGACAGATGGTATTTAATGTATAAAAATATTGACTCAATGTTGTATACCCAAAACTGATACAATATTGTAAGTCAAATTATACTTCAGTTTAAAAAATTCAAAAAAGCTAATTCTCCAAATGCTCTAGGAAAAATAAGATATATAAGTTATTCCTGGACCCATTTTTATTTTGCAACTTTACTTCTGTCAAATCTTTCCTAAAGGTAAAAATAAATGGCATCCATGGGAAAAGAGAAAGAAATGCCTGTTTTATATTCAGTCCCATTGCCATAGATTTTCTTAATAAATTTGCACAATCTCATTTAATGAACTAATAACTTCCTTTGTCTTCCTTTTGCTTTCAGTCTAGAACCTTCCTCTCTAATTACTACCGAGATCATAATGTGGAGTTGTCCAAACTGTTACACAGACTGGGCCAGCCTCTGCCATCGTGGCTGAGACAGGAGCTTCAGAAAGTGAGATAGCCCTGCAGAGGAGAGCTAAGGCTCACAAGATACTGACTTTTACTGTGAAACAGACAAGAAACCCCATCTTTTATCCCTTTACTGCACCTGTGATTGTCAATAGAGGACCGTGTGAATAAATCTCCTATCTTTTTCATAAAAATGGAAACGATTAGATATGCACGCATTGGCGATTACTAGCATAATTCCTATGTGAGCTTTTGGGAAATAATGTGGGGTTTTATGGCACTACCCAGCTTCCAGTGTGGGGATCATGACACAACCCAGTTCCTCTGTTAACCATAACATTTTGGAAACTATGTTTTACTGAGAACCCTGATTATATGCAAGTGACAAGTTGAAATTTTAAGAAAAAGGCTGTGAAAAAAAAAAAAAATGAAAAAGACTGTGATGTCTGTAAATGAGGCTGGTAGGAACCTAATATCAGAATTAAGGGTGTACATTTTCCCTTGCTAATTTGAAAACAATTTTGCATTTGCTGTGAAATTATCAGTGTAATCTTATATTCTTATTTTGAGCAGTTATTATTTATTCTATTTAGCCCACACGTTTTCCTCTGTTAATCCTCTTTAGGAATGTCCTTGACTTGCCCAAGTTGTGAAGTTGTAACCTCCCACATGCTTGGTCTGTTTTGATCTTGTAGGAGGATACCATCTGCAATTAGCTCATAATAGTATTTTATCTGGCCAACCTGCCAGTCTCGGTGAATTTTGCATTCTGGCTCCAACACCATCTATCAGAGATTTGGGGGATCAATGAATGTGAAAGTGCATACTTTACATAGTATTAACTACTGTGTGTAAGGCCATCTTTCCATGGGTAAAAATCTTACCATACTATTAATCTAGGTATTTCCACTTTGATAATGATGTAGTATTTATATATTTTTTTCACTATCCCCAGAAGAAAAACAAAAAAACTTTATTGATAAGACTGGAATGAAAATACAAATATGTGTTTACAGGTAGAGTGAGGCACTTGCGCCTTTTATGTAGTATATGTCAGTCATTTAAAGCATAGACTTTTATATATGCCAGTGCATATACTAATGCAGAAGATTATGTTTTTAATGCCTATTTAACAGAAGAAATGTAATCTAAAATTTACCTCTTTAAACACCACAAATTCTCTAAATTAAACCCTATTTCTCAGTCATGTCATCCAAAAATTAATTTC
This sequence comes from Cervus elaphus, assembly GCF_910594005.1. NCBI lineage: Eukaryota > Metazoa > Chordata > Mammalia > Artiodactyla > Cervidae > Cervus > Cervus elaphus. The sequence continues at coordinate 13,019,072 of NC_057831.1, forward strand.
TGGAGAAGAAATGATACTCTTCCTGTCTTAGACTTGAAGGTTACTCTCCCATTTGGAAATTGTTGTCATGCTAGTTGAATTTTTGTCTCATTTGTCAGTGAAGATATGTTAAAGCTTTGTTAATCTTTTCAGTGATACATGAGGGTAAAATCTGAGCAGAACAGAAAATCAAAGTAAATTTGGAACATTACCTATGAATTCATCCTTCCTCCAGAGTAATTTTTCTACAGGCTGTAAATAACATTCCTTTCCTCTATAATTTTTGAGAAATTATGCTTGACATAATTCAATGTCTTCAAAGGAAATGGAAGATCTTTGTTTTTGTTTGTTTGTGGTTTTAAGCAAACAATTCAAATATAATCCTAAAGAGAACCAATAATTTTTACATAGTTTATTTCAGGATTCAACTTTGGATTTATACTTTATTAAGATTTTTATTTGTTTTTCTTTTGTTTTCCCACTGCATCTAAAGGCTCTCTCTATTTTTCAGAAAATGTTAAGATTTTTTCTGGGCATACAAATCACAAACTGTTGCTTTTGTTGATTCTTTGTTAGGTGTGAGGCTTAATTTCTCAACCTTACTGTTACTTAGGTGAGCATGTGCTTGATAGCATTCCATTAAGCACACTAAAATCATAACAATTGTGTATTTAGAGCTCTAACTTTTTTGTTAATTTCCTCCAGTTTGCATTCTAATTTTTTCTTTTGTGAACTAGAGATTAACTTTTCCCCCCATAGATATTTATAGGAATCAGATGAGATACTTTTCATATCAGGTAAAATTCATGTAATTAGGATTCCAACTTATCTCTAGATTTTTTTTACCATGTAACAAATTTTCAGCATTTTCTTATTTTTCCAAATAATATATACAGTATCATTCACCTATGTGCACAGAGCTGGGAGCAAAATTCCCCCCAATTCCAAGTTCAACTAGTCTCTTCTCCCCTGGTTCATTTCAATCAGTGAGTATATTTTTCTTCCTAAGACTAATAATATAGACAACAAAACAAATTTTAATTTAATTATGTAATTCATCTCTTACAGTGAACTACTTAGAGGGATTCTGGGCTGTGAGAAGATTATAATAAATCTGAAAACTTTTAGTTTTAAGAATATCTTGGTTTTCCCAATTTTTCACCCACTGGCTATTGAACTATTGACTCAAGATTTAATATACATAATTCTTTAACATTCTAAATAAATTATCTTTCTTTTGAATGACATACTTTTTAAAATTTTAAAGAACTTCCTAAAACCTTTAAACAAGCCAGTATCTTCTCCTCGTTCCTTCTTTTTCTTTATTCTAATTGCTTCATTTACAAATATAATACTTGATTACATTAATAAAGACAAGGGACAATATTTGATAGAAATCTATATCAAAATATGTGTGCTTGTCAAATACCAGTCTCTACAAATTATAAATCTCATGCAAAAACAAATGGCCTCAAAATAATTAAGCAACAAGGGAGAATTTAGAGAGAAAAATATATACTCTTTCTAACACGGTATTTTTTCTAAAAAAAGAGAAAAAAAAGCTCTTCATCCAATAAGAGATTTTATTTGCCTTGATTTCAACAAACCCATCCACATGTACCTTATGGAGTTTTCGTTCTTCTGTCTCACGGTTTTAATATGACATAAAGTAACCTGTTCACCATGAGTGTCGATTCAATTATGCGAACAGTTTATAGTCCAATGATATTTTAAAAGCCTGTTTTTGGTGGCTAGATAACGTATTAACTATTTGCTTGACGGAGGTTCCCTGAAAACAGTTGTGGTAAATAATTTCAAAAAGAAAGAAATCAAACAGTCTTGCATATACAATTTAACTTCAACGATAGGAATGCAGCTTGGCCATGAGTACATATATATAGTCTACTATATATAGGTATAGATGTATATATATACACAAATTAATATTTTCTTGTGTGAGCCTATGAGGTGGGCAGGAAAAGCAGAAAGAGAACTCTGCATTTACTGAAATTGTTCAATAACTGATGTATTAATAGTACATGCATAACATGTCTTTGGTTCTCATTTCTTCAGAATAAATACTGTTGCTGGTATGGCCACTAAAGTAATGTTGTTTCTCCTCTGAAGCCCAAAGTTTTAATCAACAGATGAATCTTTTTCTTTCCCTTTTGCTTTTTCTGCTCTATACACACTCCCTGAATCCAAACATATAACAAGTGTAACCAGGAAGCTAGGAGAGTGGATTTTTCGGTATCTGGGTTTTGCATCCCAATCTCACCTTGAGCAAGTTGTGTGGCCTCAAACAATTTGGGGAACTTCTCTGAGTCACAGTTTTCTTTTCTGTAAAATAGAGACAATGGAGTATTACTTATTGGGTCATTGTAAACAGTAAATGAGAATATGTTTAAACAACTAACCACAATGCCTAATGTAGTTATGCTGGAACATGTTTGTTATGGAAATAATGTATAATATTCAAACCACTCTTTCTTCCTTCATCAAACAAGTATATGTTTTTCTACTCCCTTTAATAATAAAGCATATATATCTTAAACATATAATTAGCTGTATTTGGTTAAAAAGAGAAATTTTCTTCACCATCATTATCCAAAAATACATTTTGCATGGCTCCCTGCTATTGTTTTGATAAGCATTCAGAGCAAAAGTTTTCCATCTCAGTCCATTCTATTAAGGTCTCTTTATCCCTTTCCTCCTACTTACTTCTCCCTCCGTTTATCTAGTAGAATATCTCCCTTGTATATCTCTCTCTTCGAATTTTTCTATAGCTGGCTTCCCTGGTGGCTCAGCTGGTAAGGAGTCCTCCTGCATGCAGGAGATCCAGGTCCGGTTGGAAAGATCCCCTGAAGAAGGTAATGGCTACCCACCACAGTATTCTTGCCACTATCACCGAACCTATAGCTTTATGTTGAAGAGATAAATGCTGTTCCCTCAGATGAGACCCTGAGGACACATGGATCCCATTTCAGTAGCATGGCAAACTAAAATGAAATATGACAACAGACTTAGGTAATAAGAAGTTATGCCATTGTCCCAGGTATCATACAATATATACAATCTCCAACCACTTCTTCCCTCAGCCAACTTCAGCTGATAGAAATAATAAAGTGAGCATTTATCAGCATGTGTCCTAGTCTCTGAAATGAACCAGTGAATAAGACCCCCTCGTGATTTCTGTAACAAAGTCTATCAAACTATTTGAGTTATTTCAACCGGAAGAAACCCAGTGCATAATGTGGTACACAGATTTCGGAAGCCAGAGTCACAGTTCAGCTCCTCGCAATCCCACTTCGCACTGTGTAAGTTTCTTCAGGCGCATTCCTTACACTCACTATGCTACCATTGCCTCATCTCCACATTGGGGATGATAATAACAGCCACCTCTTGAGGTTATTGTGAAAATTATGTGAGTTAAAATACATAAAACAGTAGCTGGCCACTGTAACAGTGTTTGCTATTGTTAACTACTTTGTGTGTATCTATTTTAGATGTACAATACACACTTTAAAAAAGCATGTCCCAAAAGAGTTGGTTTCATGTAAATTTAATTAAGTGTATTCAAATCACAAGAATCCACAGCCACGAGACGGTTATAGGTAATAAGAAGGCAATAACAAGGAATCACTTAAAACATCTCCACATTTTAAAATTCTAATTCTGTCAATTATTTCTACATGGGTGACCAAATCATCAGATTCCTCTGAGCCTCATTACTTCCTGAATAAAGAACTGAGGATAGAAACCCAAGAAATAAGCATGGGATAAAAGAAACTAAAGTCCAAGAACAATGAATAAAAATTTATATTTGAACACCGAAATATGTTCATTAAATTCAAGTTTCCTGGAAGGGATGGATTTATTTATCATAACACTGAGAGAAAGTGCAAAGTAGATCATCATATCATCATATTTATTTAAAAAATGCAACATTGTTTAGGCATTATTATTGAGGAATAATGGAAAAGAGAAGTTCCCATTGATAAGTTCTAGAAAATATCAACCTAATTTCTTTAAATGGAGGATAAAAAAAAAAAGTGTAGTCTGTAAATAATAGATCATTGAATGTAACAATATGTGCACATGGGCAAGTCTGCAACTAAATTTGCAAAAAATATTCCACAGAAAACTAATTGTCAGGACATAAATCTAGATGAGATGGAATGTCCAAATTCCTCATGTGATTCAGATACAAACAGTCTCAGACAACTCTTTTTGAGATTTAAAAGAATGCACATAAACTTTTGCGACCCCAAATATAACTAGATTTCAACAAATCCTGTCAGCTTTATCTTCCAAACTATTTAGATCCTAAGAATGTTGCATCATACCTAAACTTGGCACCCAAATTCAAGCTCCCACTACCTTCTCAAAGGGAATTAATAACTCTTCTCACTTACAAATGTGGCTGCCTGGACCTATTTCCACATCAATCAGAGCCCCTCTTTGACCACCTTTCCCATCACTTCCCCGTTTTCTCACCGTCTTCAGTTCACACCAGCCTCCAGCCTCCTTACTTTCCTCTGAGCGTATGTCAGACAGGAGAGCATATTCACACTCCCTGTCCCCTTAGCAGGAATGCAATTTCCCCAGCCACCTGTACCCCTCCTTCAAGTCTTAGATGTCACTTCATCAGACAAGTCTTTCCAGACCCCACACCATCAATCTCCCTTCTCTTTACCTACTTGATTCTTCTCCCTACCACGCTTATCAACTGACCTAATTTATTTGTTCATTTGTCTGCTTCCCCTAGCTACAGTATAAGGTTCATGAGAAAAGGGCTTTCCTTTTGTTCATAATTGTGATACCTTCCTGTGCCTGGAGTTCTCTAGAAACTTGTATGAATCCTCAGTAAATTGTAGTGAAAATAATAATTAAAAGTAAAGTCAAGATGCTAAGAAACATAATACATGTAGACATGTAGAGGACATACAGAAATTAGGAACGTCTTAACAGAAGTTTGGGTATTGACAAGGAAAATGAAGTTAGCAAGAATAAGAATAGGTTTCAAAAACCTGTTTGTCTCAAGAACCTGTCACAAAAGGAGACAGAAGTTATAGAAAGGTAAATTTCCTTTTAATAAATTTCCCTTTTAGTAAATAGGGCAATTAGAATGATCTTCCTGGAGGAGTAGTAATTTTCACAAAATTTTAAGTCTTTAAAAACAGAATAAATTGGAATTTTAAAGGAAAATAATAAAATTAAAATCTCAGCTTTATATTCCCTTCTCATTCTGAGGACTATGATATTAACAGTAAGAAACAGGATATAACATTTGATGGAGAATGATAGCTAATGTTTGACTGGTTGATTAATTGTGTAGAAATATTTCTATTCTTCAAGTATTTAATTTATTCTTATATTTAAGAATGCTGCCAAACAATCTTATCTACAGACTAGGAAAGAAACTTGTGAGCAAGGGACTTATCTCAAACGCTGGCCTTAGACAGAAGAGGAGTAATTGTCCTCATTTTCAGATCAAATCATCTTCCCTAGTCAGGAAAATACATATGTTATATATATGTATATATAGTATATATATGGAATATATGGACGTATGTATGTGTGTGTGTGTGTCTGCCTTAGTGTTAGTACAAATGTGTACACATGTATCACGTGTATGTGCACTGTAGTGATACAGATCAGTAATCACATCTCCATTACAGGAAGCATGCCAAAATATTATGGTTTGAAAAAAACCCTGAAATTTGTCATCACTGGGAATGCAGTACTGTTATCTTTTTCAAGCTGTTTCACTTCTAACAGCAGCAAATAAATACTTTTATTTTGTCTATAGCATTTTATTCTTCACATTATGACACTTATACTCCTTATCACCAAATTCTTTCTTTCTGGTTGATTTTACAATTCATCTTCTCCAATAAAAGTTTTATAACAGGAATCTAATGAATTAGGCCCCACAGAAAGAAAAGCAAATTGGTCTGTTTCAAAGCTCAGAGCTACCGCAGTAAGTTCTATGGATTTATTGCAGACTCCTCCACTGCTCCAGAGAGGATGCCGAATGCACTGTTTCCTAGCCTTCTTTACAACTTTTTTTTAAAGGAAGAAACTGCTCAGATCTATTCCACTAGAATCATAAAAGACCCGGAATTCACAGAGCAGCCAAATAAGAAAAGTCATCAAAAAGATGAGCACTGGAGAAAACAGTGATGGTGTGGGACACTCAAATACGGCATTCAGGTACTGGTCTTAGAAAGCCTATCACATGAAGAACCCAGGAAAACAAGGAAGGCCACAGAAATAAACCTAACTCTTTGGGGAAACATCAGACAGTCCTGGAGGGTAGAATTGGGCAAGTCAGGACATCCTTGTGATCCAAGAAGCCCAGAAGAGAAACAGCGCCCACGACGTCCGAGATTGTGGCTTGCGTCTCAAAGAGCACAAAGCGAGAAACCTAGGAGAGGGTTATACAATAAAATCCTTGACTTTATCCATTGTTAAATTCTAGCAGGGGATTGTCTTTTGCTGTTGTTGCTGTTTACCTTGCTAAAGTGAAAGTCTTAGATCTCAGTCAATCGTGTCTGACTCTTTGCAACTTCTTGGACTGTAGCCCACCAGCCTGCTCTGCCCATGGAATTCTCCAGGCAAGAATACTGGAGTGGATTGCCATTCCCTTCTCCAGGGGATCTTCCCAACCCAGGGATCCAACCTAGGTGTCCTGCATTGCAGGCAGATTCTTTACCATCTGATTCACCAGGGACGCTCCTTAGCTTGCTAGGAGGAAACCAAAGAGAGCTGGGAAGGTCGCATTGTGCTACTCTTAGGCACACGGATGCTTACTAATTTCTGCAAAGGCTGCAGGTCTGCTACATATGTCTTGATGTCCAATTTAGATAAAAAAGGAAAAAACCTCAAATCACTGAATTCATTGTTAAAATAAGTTTAAAAATAGGAAGAAAATTAAGCACAGCATTTACATGATTAACCAAATGGCTTTCATTTTAGTTGGTATCGGTGATAGCTATTTCACATCCATAATTTATCAAGTCATAATTTAGCAACCAATAATTTAATTTAGAAGGATTGTGAATGTAAATGGATCAAGTGGAAAGTACAAATGAAAAGTTGCTAAAAGTTCACCATTTTCCTTTTTAACATGCTTAAATCATTTTTAGATAAGAAAATAAAGTTAGTGTGAGTAACTGGGATAGTATTTTTGATTAAAATAATTATTGTAAGGTTCTGCAAATGAACAAGAAATTTGGGAATAGTAAATAATAGGCAAACTTTAACATGCTACATTGGTAATATTATATGAAGTTGCACTTTTCCTAGCATTTATGAAGATAAAATAGATAACAAAAAATGTTTGTTCATGACACCCAAATACTTAACAGAAACATTTTTTTTTGTCTATGTGTTATATACTAACTGGTCCATATATGATTAAAGACATATTTTAATTTAGGCTACATTTGTTCATATTGACACTATTCTGCAATTGTACAGTCACCAATTTTATTTAGCAAATTACCTCCATTCATATTAATAAAATTATTTCAAGTGTATTATGTATTATATTACTACAGACAGGTATTAGAGGTGCTTTCTATGTTTGAGGAAAAGTCCCCACCAAATATTCGCATGTCTTCTCCTTGCTTCTCCTGGAGGAACGCTGGGGCCTCATTATCCCACAGTAAACCACTGCTGACGTGTCGTGATGGTACTTGTCCAAACTTCTCTCCTTCATTCCCCCTACAGACTTAGAGTGCCATTTTTATCAAGTTTTAAAAATAGGCCATTCATGTACTTCTACTGAAATACTACTGCACCAGTATTAAGCTTTGTTGATCAATAGAGCTTTTAGTTTATATTATTAGAATTCTTTCTTCTTCAAACGTTCTGTCTCTTCTTGTTTATTCTCCAGCACAATTTTAGTACTTGAAAAAAGTAAATAAATGCATTAATTCTATTAAGGTTTTCAATGGAACTGCATTATATATAAAATGTAATTTAAAATATCATTAAATTGTCCAGTCTTTCCATCAAAAATACTGTGCAGTTGTCTTCTTTTCATATAAAATTATTATATGTGTAATATAAGGTTTTAGACATGCTTATTAAGACATCTATGTGCATGCTAAGTTGCTTCAGTCACATCCCACTGTCTGCAACCCTGTGGACTATAACCTGGCAGGCTCTTCTGTCCATGGGATCATCCAGGCAAGAATACTGGAGTGGGTTTCCAGGCTCTCTTCCGGGAGATCTTTCCAACCCAAGAATCAAACCCGTGTCATCTCATTCATATTAATTAGTCCCTAGTTTCCTCCATGCATTTTATAATTTAGCTGATATTAAGCATGAGGAAATTTTTTCCCCAGTGTTATTTCTAAAGTAATAGTTTTCATTATGGGGAACCCGGGAGAGTTATGAAAATCTTTTAATTATTTTGGTTTGGTACTATCTGATGGCTTTCCAAAATTTTTGGTTTTTTCAGTTGATTTTCTTGAGTTTCTTGGATAGCAATTTTTGAAATAAAACAATCACAATCATTTTATCTCTTCCCCTCATATGGCCATATATCATTTTTTATTCTGTCATTAAGAACTTCAAAAAGGTTTTGAATTAATGAAAGTTTTTTAAATTAATAAAACATGTTCAGTTTGGATAACAGGTTTGTACAAGTTTGTATTTCGTGGGGCATATATGAACCTATAAAGTACATTCAAAGGTAGACTCACTTAATCATTTTAAGTTTTAAAGCTTATTGTAGTTCAGATTTGCTAAATATGGCATTTTATTATATTTAGCAAACTTTATTAAGGTTTAGGCGGAGGAGGCAATGGCAACCCACTCCAGTACTCTTGCCTGGAAGATCCTGTGGATGGAGGAGCCTGGTGGGCTGCGGTCCATGGGGTCGCTAAGAGTCGGACATGACTGAGCGACTTCACTTTCACTTTTCACTTTCATGCATTGGAGAAGGAAATGGCAACCCACTCCAGTGTTCTTGCCTGGAGAATCCCAGGGACAGGGGAGCCTGGTGGGCTGCCGTCTATGGGGTCACACAGAGTCGGACACAACTGAAGTGACTTAGCAGCAGCAGCAGCAGGCATTAGGGATAAACCCTAGGGTCTTCAAAACATAAGTATAAATAAGAAAGAAACATATCTGGAAGGTTTGTAAAATGTGAGCAAATCATGAAACCATTCCTGAAGGAGCTTGTTAGGCCTCTATCACCTACCTACAAAGCCCTGTGAAAGAGCTTCACATACTTCAAACGTTAGAACCATTCAATATTGCTCCATTACAAATACTAGCAGAGTATCTATAAATTAAGAGATTTACAGAAATAAAAATATTGTCAGGATATTATAGACAAAACTTGCAGTGATAGGAAGAGAGTTCAGAGATGCCTGTATATAGCTAAGCTACTCAGTATGAACAGCCCTAAAACAAATTTTTAATTAAAATGACTAACTTTGACATTAATCATTTAATAAACAGAATAATTTTAAAGCAATCTTCATTGGATTAAATTTAAGAGGAATATGCAAGTGGCATTTTCAAATTTGCTTTCTATAGTATCTTCTACTCTAACAAGGAGACACTGTTATTCATAAGATTAAAAATCATCAAATGAAAAGATAGCTATACCTGGCAAGAAGAGTTAAAGTACTATTTCACTTCATAAATTGTGACTTTACACAATGAGATAACAGACAATAAAAATGTATATGGCCATGCTGTTTTATTGTTGAGCTATATCTAATATCTTCATGACCACTACCATATTAATCTAATAATTTACTCTAATAATTTATTTTTATATTGATTTTTCCATGCAGAATATAAAAATGAACACAATAAAATTAATTGATCTGTTCCTAAGATATATCATTTAGCTTTCACTAATCAGGAAACATAAAAATAAGTGATAACATTGTACTTATGAACTTCTTTCAAAAAACTCCTTGAACTTGGGTCAAAAAATAGGTCTTCCCTGTAGCTCAAATGGTAAAGAAACTGCCTGCAATGCAGGAGACCCAAGTTCTATCCCTGGGTCGGGAAGATCCCCTGAAGAAGGAAATCACAACCCACTCCAGTGTTCTTGCCTGGGAAATCCCCTGGACAGAGGAGCATGGCAGGCTATAGTCCATGGGGTGCAAAGAGTCAGGCATCACTGAGTGATTAACACTACACCATTCAGGAAACATAAAAGTAAGTGATGACGTTTTACTTATGAACTTCTTTCAAAAAACTCCGTGAACTTGGGTCAAAATCATAGGAATTAACATTTTTATAACATTGATCTGCCAATTCCCAGGCTTATGCATATCCATCTGATTGTTTTTAGATCATTAATTTAAATATATAAGATGATGCCAACTATTCTCAAATACCCATTCTTTATAATCAGTTGAAATATTTCTTGTATCTCAGACCCTCAAAGAGCCTACATCAGAGATCCTTGAAATTAATTGACCCCTTTCAGATGGGTTGACACTTCAGCTGTAGCTTCACATACATGAGTCATGCAGTCACTAAATAGATATTTATGTGTGCATGCTAAGTCTCTTCAGTCGTGTCCAGCTCTTTGCGATACCATGAACTGTAGCCCGTCAGCCTTCTCTGGCAGTGCGATTCTCCAGGCAAGAATATTGTAGTGTGTTGCCATGGCCTCCACCAGGGGATCTTCCCAACCCAGGATCGAAACCACATCTCTTATGTCTCCTGAACTGACATGTGGATTGTTTACCACCAGTGCAACCTGGGAAGCCCCTTGATATTTATAGAACTCTTAAAATAATTCAGAATTACCAGGTGTTAATGAAAAAGATACACCCTCTGCCTTCCAGTTGTTTAGAGTAAAGCAGAGAAAGATACATATGACCAATCATTTCATGCAGAAAGTTAGTTTTCTGTTAAAACTCTCCATGGCTTTACATGGAGAAATAAGAAGGGACTTTATGGGAATATAATGTACAGTGTAGCTACTATAGATAATAATACAGTATTGCATATTTAAAAGTTGCTAAGAGAGAAAATCTTAAAAGTTCTCATCACAAGAAAAAATTGTAACTATGGAGGTTTACAGATGTTAACTAGACTTGTGTTGATCATTTCACAATATATATAAATATTGAATCATTATATTGTATACCTGAAATTAACATAATGTTGCATGTCAATTATACTTCAATTTAAAAGATTTAAAAGTAAAAAAAAAAAAAAACACAGATAAAAGCAATAAAAATTTCATAAGCACACACACACAAAAGGAACTTGACCCAGGCAGTAGGTTAGGAAACACTTCCTAGTTTAAACTGAGGGGAGAGATGGGAATTAGAGAGGTCAGTAGTGAAGAAAATTCAGAAAGCTCATATTAACGGAATAGGTGGTTATTATATGAGTGTCTATGCATGCAGTCCTGGGAAGACATTTGACAGTCATCAATATCATTTCAGGTCAAAAAGTGCTCGGGCCTGGTGCACTGGGAAGACCGAGAAGAATCAAGTGGAGAGGGAGGTGGGAGGGGGGATCGGGATGGGGAATACATGTAACTCCATGGCTGATTCATGTCAATGTATGACAAAACCCACTACAATATTGTAAAGTAATTAGCCTCCAACTAATAAAAATAAATGGAAAAAAAAATTCCTCTAACCTGATATATAATAGGTGGTTATTTCAAAGGCAAATTTTTTCAGGCTGGAATGATACAGAATTTTGTTTTTTCTCATTACAATACCTTTTAAAAAGCTCTACTGCCTCTGCAGAGATTGGTGCACGCATGAGTAATCAATTGTATCTGACATTTTGCAACCACATGGACTGTAGGCCTCCAGGCTTCACTGTCCGTGACTTTTTCAGGCAAGAATGTTGAAGTGGGTTGCCATTTCCTACTCCAGGGAATCTTCCCAACCCAGGAATTGGACCCATCTCCTGTATGTCCTGTATTGGCAGGCAGATTCTTTACCACTGTGCCACCTGGGAAGACCCACAGAGATTGGTACCACTTGTGAATTCTGGTCTATACACCCCTCCCAACATTCTGAGGTCTAAAATCCTGAATATGATCCAACTTACAGGGACAGCTGTCACATTAAATATTCTGATTTTGAACAATGATAAACAGATGGCACCACCCTTATGGCAAAAAGCAAAGAACTGAAGAGCCTCTTGATGAAAGTGAAAAAGTTGGCTTAAAACTCAACATTCAGAAAACTAAGATCATGGCATCTAGTCCCATCACTTCATGGTAAATAGATGGGGAAACAATGGAAACAGTGAGAGACTTTATTTTTTTTGAGGGGGGACTCCAAAATCACTCCAGACGGTGAATGCAGCCATGAAATTAAAAGATGATTGCTCCTTGGAAGAAAAGCTATGACCAACCTAGACAGCATATTAAAAAGCAGAGATATTACTTTGCCAAAAAAGGTACATCTAGTCAAAGCTATGGTTTTTCCAGTAGTCATGTATAGATGTGAGAGTTGGACTATAAAGAAAGCTGAAGGCCGAAGAATTGATGCTTTTGAACTGTGGTGTTGGAGAAGACTCTTGAGAGTCCCTGAGACTGCAAGGAGATCCAACCAGTCCATCCTCAAGGAAATCAGTCCTGAATATTCATTGGAAGGACTGATGCTGAAGCTGAAACTCTAATCCTTTGGCCACATGATCGAAGTACTGCCTCATTGGAAAAGACCCTGATGCTGGGAAAGATCAAAGGTGGAAGGAGACGGGGAGAACAGAGGATGATATGGTTGGATGTCCATCATGTCGATGGACATGAGTTTGACTAAGCTCCAGGAGTTGGTGATGGACAGTGAAGTCCACGGGGTTGCAAAGAGTCAGACATGACTGAGCGACTGAACTGAACTGAACTGAATTTAGGAAACTTGGACAATCTATATAATTCTTAGCTATAAAAGTATTAAATGTGTTAGACTCTGAAGCCACAATATTAACATTTGAAGCAATCATACAAACTTAACCAGATATAGCATTAATTTAAAGAAGACACCTAGAAGTTGGCTACAAGATAGAAAATAGTGTATCTTAATTTTGTGTTTTTAGGGACTATCAAATTATTTAAATGGATACTTTCTCCAAAGTTTCTCAAAATGCAGTGTTTATTAAATTTGTATGTAAAAAGTGATTTAACCAAAATACCCAATCAGCTTCAATTTCTGCCATCAATACAGCAGCTGCAACAAAATTCTCATAAGCACATTCTAAGTAAGGCATCTCAAGAATAAAGTGAAATGCTTATTGTAACTCATTATAAACACAAATAAATACAGAAATTAAGACACTGGTAGCACAGAAATTTATGTAAAACCATAAAAGAGTGTTTGCATGATCTACTGCACTGTTTCTGCTCATCATATGAAAAAATCAAATTTTGAAAAAAGTAACTATAAGCAAGTAACTTACCTTGAAGTCACATCAAGGAGAATGAGCACAATGTCATAAATAGTATTTGGAAAAATACCCTCCTTAATGGTCATCTACAGCTCATTGAGTGTGGTTTTTCTCTGAAGTAAAGGGCACTTTTCAAATTTAGTTTCACAGTTGATTCACTTAAGTAACAGTAAGAGTATTTTTGGATTGATAAATTTGTAATAATTCTACACAATAAAAATCTGCTGCAATTTTTACAAACTGAGTTGCCTTCCAGATGCTTATATGCTCAGGAATGACATTATATTTTTAAGACTTCTTTGTTTCATCTAAAGAATGAAACATGTGTCCACATGGGAGATTACAGTACGCCCATCTACACTGAGTACCAGGTGTATACTTAAAAGAAATATACTCAAATGACTGAAACTTGGGCCTTGGGATGAAAAATGCTAAAACATAAAAGTTTACAGTTTACTACATATTTATTGTAGAATATCCATAAACTAAACATTCATCATTTTAAATGTTTCAATCATTATAAATATATTATAGGCACTTCTACAATTATTGAAAAGGATTAATTATCCAATTGAATTGGATAAATTGGTGATACCAATATGTTCTCTATTTAGCTGATTTGATTAAAAAAATTAAACTATGGTTTAGAATACTAAATTTTGCATTTTGACAATTCAAAATGTTAGTAAACCTTTAAAAAATTTCTTAAAAATAAATAAAAGTATTTCTTTTGTGTTAAAAGATTAGATTTAAATAAATACCACAGATATCAATGATATTTGACAAGGGATAGGATTTAAATTTTCAACTATTTCCTTATTTCTCAAAAGTAGGCATTTTAAAATAGATCTCACATGTCATTTTTGTATATTTATTATTTTTGTATAGTTATTTTGAATTAGTAAAACTTCGTGTGGCATATGTACGAAGTAACAGAAGTTATATTGTTATTTTAAGTACCTAATATCCTAAACATTTTAAGATTACTGCATTAGACAAAGAAATGAAACAGACTTCTGCACATCAATATTCAAGCTGAACAGAATGACAAAATGTAAATAGCAAGGACAATGAATGACAAAATGTAATATCACTTTATAATTCTTTTTTATAATAGTGTATCTAAAGAAGTCATTAAATTAAAGTGAATTCTGTAATTGCTTTCATTGAACAGACAATTGAAAATAGAATTGTGTAATGCAGACTCATTTTACGTTGCATTAATTTCCTATTTTTAGGAAATTGACAAGACTTCCAAATTACTCGTTACATTTCACACTCACTTAAATGGCTATCTATATAAATAATATTGTACATAATATAACAATATGATGTAAGATTTCAAATGCTGTGTTTGGGGCTTGTTATAATCAATCTTAGCTCCAGGCTTTTTCTTTCCCTTTGACTAGTCACAAAAGTCTTCTATCATACTACTATGAAACCTGAAATTCCTTTCCTTACCTTTTTTAAAAATAATAGTAACAATTATGTACATATACACATTGGAGAAGGCAATGGCACCCCACTCCAGTACTCTTGCCTGGAAAGTCCCGTGGACGGAGGAGCCTGGTAGGCTGCAGTCCATGGGGTCGCAAAGAGTCTGATACGACTGAGCGACTTCACTTTCACTTTTCATTTTCATGCATTAGAGAAGGAAATGGCAACCCACTCCAGTGTTCTTGCCTGGAGAATCCCAGGGATGCGGAGCCTGGTGGGCTGCCGTCTATGGGGTCACACAGAGTCAGACACGACTGAAGTGACTTAGCAGCAGCAGCAGCGGCATATGTACATATATACACATATGTATGTATATATGGAAAGATATTGAGATACGCTATATCCCTCACAATAGAAATCAGAACCTAGCATGATCTATTATGTTGTGTATCAGTTATGCTCATATCTTCCTTTCTTCCTCATCAGTACCAGCCGGGCTGGAACCTTCAGTCAGGTGACACTAGTCACTTAGAAAAACAGAAAGATAAGCATGCAAATAATTTCAGAAAATAATTCAACTTGAAATTTAGAGCCTGAATTGATTGCCCAATTGAAAAAGTGGTGGACTTCTCTGGTGGTCCAGTGGTTAAAACTCACTTCCTCTGCCTAGGGAACAGATTTGATCCCTGGTCAGGGAACTCAGATCCCACATTCTATGTGGTGCCTCCAAAAAAATAAAAGAAAAGAAAGAAAGAAAAATTGGTAAAACAACAACAGAAGAAAACCAATAATAATCCTAGCACAGAAGAGAAAATCTGAATGGCTAACAAACCTGTGAAAAGATGCTCAGAATTAAGCATTATCTCACCTACTACTCAAATCTAGGCAGAAATACTGTTATATTCTTTTAACAGATGGGAAAGCCAAGAGTATATTTAATTATCAAGGTCACATAGGTAACAAGTCACAGAGTTGAGATTAAAATCCAGGTGCCATACTAGGGAAAGCCTGAATTGCTTAAGAAATGAAGTAAAAACATTTTTTTTAATACATAGAAATCTTTTTACTAAACTACAAAAGGCCTGAAACATATGCAAATATAAGTAAGATGCAAAGAAAAGCAAGGAGTAGATGAGAGTGAAAAATTGACTTAAAATTCATTAATCAAAAAAACTAAGATCGTGGCATCCAGTCCCATGACTTCATGGCAAATAGATGGAGAAAATGTGGAAGCAGTGACAGGTTTCTTTTACTTTTTTGGGTTCCAAAATCACCTGGACAGCAACTGCAGTCATGAAATTAAAAGATGCTGCTCCTTAAAAGGAAATCTATGACCAAACTAGATGGTGTATTAAAAAGCAGAGACAGAGGTCCATATAGTCGAAGCTACGGTTTTGCCAGTAGTCATATACAGATGTGAGGGTTGGAGCATAAAGAAGGCTGAGCACAGAACTAATGCCTTTGAATTGTGGTGTTGGAGAAGACTCTCAAGAAGCCCTTGGACTGCAAAGAGATCCAACCAGTCCATCCTAAAGGAAATCAACTAGACAATCCTAAAGGAGATATAGCCCTGAATATTCATTAGAAGGACTGATGCTGAAGATGAAGCTCCAATACTTTGGTCACCTGATGGAAAAAGCCGACTCACTGGGAAAGACACTGATGCTGGGAGAAGGGGATGGCAGAAGATGAGATGGCAAGATGGCATCACTGACTCAATGCACATGAATCTGATCAAATTCCAGCAGGTAGTGAAGGACAGGGAAGCCAGCATGCTGCTGTCCATGGGGTCGCAAAGAGTAAGACATGATTTAGTGAGTGAGCAATGACAAATTGCCCAAAGTCAAGCAGAATGACATTCCTACTCCACTCACATAATTTACTTCCTACCAAGACAATTTAAACATTCTGATCCTGAGGTTTTTTTTATCAGTCAAACGGGAATAATCATGTCAACACAGATTTTTCTATGGGGGTTACATAAGGTAATTGATATGAGAGTCATATAACAGTATGTTGGTAAAATAATAAACCATCTTTAAATATTAATTTTCTTACCTACCCTTTGCCTCCACTATTTATTGCTTGATTTGTCCTATGTGTGTATGCTGATAATCATGTCATTAGATGTTTTTTCTTTCTGCAAAGCTTTGCACTTAGTCTTATGAAAAATGGGTTAGGAAAAAAAAAAAAACCTCAGCCTAGTTATAGTTCCAGGTTATTCATTAATTGCAGTACCACTCAGCTTTTTCAGAGAATATGTTATGTAGCTGTGACCCAGTTTACAATAATGCTTAGTAGCATTACTTCCTTGTTTCTATATTAGAAAGTAGATGTCATGTTTTATTAGTCACACAACTGTTAAGAAGTTCCAGCTGCCTGTGGAAAAACAGAGAAAGTAAGTAATGCTGCTCCTTATTAAGTTTTAGAGGTAATATTACAATGTCTTCTGTGTATTGGATATTAGAGTCTTATAGTTAACATCATCAAAACATTAGAACACGGACAGTTCACTGTTGCAAAGTCTCATTAAATGTAGTATCAACAAAAGCAACTGATAAGCTGCCTTCCTAAAGCAAAAATAAATACATGATAATAAACCAATCTCCAACCACTGGCTTCAAAATCTTAGAAGACACAAAAATAATATTAATGCATGGTTATTTTTTAAAATGAAATCCATATCAACCATTATCAGAAGTCTACTAATAAAGAAATGATTATGCATGTTTCATATGCTCCATTCATAATTTACTTATAAAGACTTTTTGTTACTTTTCTAGTAGAGATTTTATTATTGAAAGTCTGAAGTTTCATCATCGTGATCTTTATTTTGAAGATATCTCACTGACTCTAGTGTACATGTAGCAATGGAAAATTCTGTGATAAACTTTAAATACTGTGTAATGGTGAGGTACTTGGTAAAGTGGCACTTATATTCCATTATAGTGTTATCCTCCATTTAACACCCCACTTCATAGTTTAAATAACAAGCATGCTCTAGAGAGCAGAGACCCTGAACTTTCCCATTTCCAGTTCAGGAGTGGTGTCAGATGAACTTCTAATGCTGTCTGTTTATGACCACCTGGTGTGGATGTAGTTTAAGTCATTTTCTTCATATATGTGTCTATACATACATATATATATATTTTTTTCTTCTTCTTCTTCTTCTTAGGGCCTCAATTTTCTCATTTGTAAAATAGATGTGAAAATCAAATTTGAAAAGGTAGGTAAAACATCTGAACAGACTTGTTTTGCAAAAAAATATAGGTGTTTCTTCCTCACATCCCTAGTTTCTTTGTGTAAATAATTGCAGAAAATCAGAGGTAAATATTTGGAGAGGCTCAATAATAAGTCCTGGTAGGCTTCAGTGTTTGGACTGGAGGAGGAATATTAGAAAATAAGTAGCAATTTTTTTTTGCATCCATATGCAACAGAATATAAACACATACATGAGAAATACACACACCACCTTGTTACCTTGGGCTTAGATGTATTTGTAATATTATATTTTATTAAAACACCAAAATCAATATAGCAAATAGTAACAGTTTCAATCTTGGTAGTTATGATTTTCTAAAGGTATGAAATACATCAGAAGTGGGGAATTGAAATTCCTTGCTAATTATGTCAAATGTTACATGTACAGTGAGCTGGGGAAAGTCTCAACGTACTGTGGTGCCTTCTGGAAAATATTTTTTTTCTTTAATATGAATGTAGATTCTATATCTGAGAAAGACATGTGAGTTATTAGTATTTATATTTCTATGAGTTCTTTACTTTTCAAGATTTAACAATGAGGCAAAAGCTGAAGGGAAAAAACAAATGTGGAGAATTAAGGGGCCAAGACTTGAAATGATTAGTATCCTTCTGCCCTGTTCTCCTGTAGTTCTTCCACATTATCTTATTGTTCTAGCCAGAATAATTATAACTTTCTTGAAAGTAAACCATGGCTTATTTTAATCACTGATTTCCTTGGTAAGAGAATGGGGGAGGTGTGTGAGTGGGTGCTAATTATAGGGTGAAAAACTCCTTGTAAATGTAAAATGAAGCTTTTCCAAAAGTGATTGGATACTCATAATAAATGAGTAAATAAGTGACTTTCTGAGAAATGTGGATATAGACAGAGGGCAGCAACACTAGGAAGAATGTTCTCACTAAGGGAATATTATAAAGGACATAAATTATCTTTTCTAGTATAAAAGCAGATATATTTAACTTCTAACTTATTGTCCATGTAATATATTCAGTTCTTACTACCCTCATGTCTCAAGTCAGAAAAGCATAATTGCTGTGAGTTACTTGGGATACAAGAAATAGCGCAGGCTGAGTCCTTGACTTGTCTGCGAGTTTAGAACTGAACTGGGCTGGGAGAAAGTTAAGCCCTGGGGCTAGTTGCCTGGTTCTAGGAAACACAAAGGATACCCAGGGATAGGCTGAGAACAGCAGATGAAGTCAGGCAGGAACAAATTCGAATGGAGGCTGACTCAGTGGGGATGAGAGAGAGCTCCTTCTCCCTTCTACAAAGAACTACTAGGAGATGAAGCTTCAGGGGATAAAGTGGATATAGACAGGACTTCCAATTTCTCATCTACTTCTACTGTTTTTCAGCATTTGTGTGGAGTCCTAAGGAAGTGCTTCCTTGACTCAGGGTGAATGGTTTAGGAGAATGGCTGAAAAGGTGAGCTGTAAATCCAATAATCCTCGTCACCAAAGCTTTTTAATTTTTTTAATTAACTTTTTTTTTAATAGAAGGATGATTGCTTTTGTTGTTGTTGTTTTCTGTCAAACCTCAACATAAATCAGCCATAAGTATACATCCATCCTCTCCCTTTTGAATCTCCCTCCCCATCCCACCCCCCACCCAGGTTGAGACAGAGCCCCCGCTTGAGTTTCCCGAGCCACACAGCAAATTCCCACACAGCAAAGTGGGAATTGGCCATCTATTTCACACATGGGAATGTAAGTTTCCATGTTACTCTTTCCATATATCTCACCCTCTCCTCCCCTCTCCCCATGTCCATAAGTCTATTCTCTATGTCTGCTTCTCCACTGCTGCCCTGTAAGTAAATTCTTAAGTACCATTTTTCTAGATTCTGCATATATGCGTTAAAATACGATATTTATCTTTCTCTTTCTGACTTACTTCACTCTGTATGATAGGTTCTAGGTTCATCCACCTCATCAGAACTGACTCAAATGTGTTTTATGGCTGAGTAATATTCCATTGTGTATATGTACCCAAACTTCTTTATCCATTCATCTGTCAATGGACATCTAGGTTGCTTCCATGGTCTAGCTATTGTAAATAGCGCTGCAATGAACAATGGGATACATGCATCTTTTTAAATTTTGGCTTCCTCAGGATATATGCCTAGCAGTGGGATTGCTGGGTCATATGCTTTTATTCCTAGTTTTTTAAGGAACCTCTATACCATCTTCCATACTGGCTGTATCAATTTACATTCCCACCAGCAGTGCAAGAGCATTCCCTTTTCTCCACACCCTCTCCAGCATGTATTGTTGTAGACTTTTTGATGATGAACATTCTAACTGGTGTGAGGTGATATCTCATTGCAGTATTGATTTGCATTTCTCTAATAATGAGCAATGTTGAGCATCTTTTCATGTGTTTGTTAGCCATCTGTATGTCTTCTTTGGAGAAATGTCTGCTTAGGTCTTTTCCCCACTTTTTGAATGGGTTGTTTGTTTTTCTGCTATTGAGTTGTATGAGCTGCTTGTATATTTTGGAAATGAATCCTTTGTCAGTTGTTTCATTTGCTATTATTTTCTCCCATTCTAAGGGTTGTCTTTTTACCTTGCTTATAGTTTCCTTTGCTGTGCAAAAGCTTTTAAGTTTAACGAGGTCCCACTTGTTTACTTTTGTTTTTATTTCTGTTACTCTAGGACGTGCATCATAGAGGATCTTGCTTTGATTTATGTCATCGAGTGTTCACCAAAACTTTTTATGTGGACTTCCATCTAAGAATTAATCTGTCAAAAGATTCTTGAGACACAGAAAAGGAGCAAATAAAATTTCTATTTTTATTAAATGACAAAATTTATATAATACAGGTAAAATAAATAAATTATGCTTCTCCACAATGGCAGAATATGAAGGGAAATAGTCCAGGTATTTGTCATAGTAGACTGACACTTTAAAGATTTCTATAATACTACAGAATAAGTTACTTTTTTTTTTTACTTTAAATTTTCTGTCTTTGTAGAATTAAGATAGTCAAATCCTTAAGCTTACAAGCAGAGGTTTTAAAGGAATGAAAGGAATAAAGTAGTTTTGTGTTGTACAGAATTTAAATGTACAGAAATTAATCCCACATTGGAGAATCTATTAGAATAGAGGTGCTCACTGTGCTTTCAAACACCTGCTTAACTAGTAATTGATAGTAGGTCAACTGGTCAAAAAGATGTAGGAGAACTAAACTCTTGATGTTCCCCATACCTTTTGGTGAATGCCTGATTTTTCTAGCCCACCATTCCAAAATGTAATTTTGTCATCCTTCCTTTCTGGACTATCCAGATCTCAGAAATCCCCTTTGGAAAGCCTTTCATATGTTGTAACTGAGTCCTTTTCCTCGCTACAGATTTAAGACTATTTGTGTCATCTGTAACCCATAACCCATTTCTTTAGTTTCCCTCCTCACTGCTCTGAGATATTTGTAGTGTGGAACAAGAGAAATGAACATTATTTCTCCTCTTAAATCCGTTAACCAATTGTATCACCATCCATAAGCCTCCATGAGATTGTGTTTCCTCACTTGAAAATGAAAGTTTATTCCAAGGAATACGATTTCATTTCAGATGTTAATAAGTTTTCAGAAAAAAATATTAAGTAACATAAAATAATATTATTTCTGGAAAATTTTTCAGGACTGTTACTGTGTAAATGTTCACTGTAAATCTTCAAAATGGGGCCAAGTTGTGCACCATTTCCTAGCTTTATTTTATCATGAAACCCCAAATTATCAGGACATCTTACAGAAATAAAATTATAGGCATCAGATTTAGGGAACACGGGTCTTGATATTTCTCTCATCCAAGCTTCTACCTTACATCTTTCTGAATGTAAGAGAAGTAAAGGTATAAATTCAATCAGTGACAAGGTAGCATTAATGGGTTTTCTCAGATATATTTAATCAGAATATCTAGGGTAAGAGGGTTAGGAATCTAAAAAGCATCATGCAGGCATGCTTAGTCATGTCCGACTCTTTGCAACCCCACAAACTGTAGCCTGCCAGGCTCCTCTGTCCATGGGATTTTCCAGGCAAGAATACTGAAGTGGGTTGCCATTTTCTACTACAGGGGATCTTCCTGACTGAGGGATCAAATCCGTCTCTTGTGTCTCCTGCATTGGTGGAGGTTTCTTTACCATTGAGCCACCTGGGAATCCCAGGAAAAGAGTATGTGGTCTTTCACAGAGGTTAGACTCCAGTGCACCCCAGTACACTCTCAGATACCCATCAGCGACATATGAAAAAAAGCAGACAAATATGACACTTTTACAAGGCATATGCTAACTTTTCGTTTTAATGTGAAGAGGCTTTTATATTAGAAAATCAACTGATGGAATTCATCATGTTAATAGATTGATGGAAAATAGACATATGATCATATTAATAGAGGCAGAAACACACTTGATGACAAAGCGTTTATGAGAAAACTTTTTGTGTTAGACACAGAGTGATAAATCTTTAACCTGATACATCTGTGTTAAATATATACTCTTACATGTATATCTGAAATATTCATAATAAAAATGCTTAAATATTAGCACCCTATGTGATTGCAATTCATAGTCATACCTAGTAATCACTGTTCTAAATGGCCTATTCTATAAGGAGTAAATATATATATATTGAGCAAAAATAATCTAAAAATGTGTTTTCTGTGTTAATTGTAGGATTTAAAAAATATAGATAACCAATAAGGATCAACTGTATAGCACAGGGAACTATACTTAATATTTTTTAATAACCTATAAGGGAAGAGAATCTGAAGAATATATATATATACACACATGTATACACACACATCTAACTGAATCACTGTGTGGTACACCTGAAATTTACACAATATTGTAATTCAACTATACTTCAATAAAATAAATTTGGTTCAAAAAGTGATGCATATAAAAGCATAACATGTCTCACTAGCAGCTCCAGCTAATCTTAGAATGTAATATCTGTAATGCACACCAGTGTGAGTTCTTGTTTTCGCTTGAGGTTTTTCTTTCTGTTCATTTTTCTTTTTTTTTTTTTTCGGTCATACATTGATATGAATCAGCCATAGATTTACACGTATTCCCCATCCCGATCCCCCCTCCCACCTCCCTCTCCACCCACCCGATTCCTCTGGGTCTTCCCAGTGCACCAGGCCCGAGCACTTGTCTCATGCATCCCACCTGGGCTGGTGATCTGTTTCACCACAAATAGTATACATGCTGTTCTTTTGAAATATCCCACCCTCACATTCTCCCACAGAGTTCAAAAGTCTGTTCTGTATTTCTGTGTCTCTTTTTCCATTTTGCATATAGGGTTGTCATTACCATCTTTCTAAATTCCATATATATGTGTTAGTATGCTGTAATGTTCTTTATCTTTCTGGCTTACTTCACTCTGTATAATGGGCTCCAGTTTCATCCATCTCATTAGGACTGATTCAGACAAAGATGCCACAAAAAAAGAAAACTACAGGCCAATATCACTGATGAACATAGATGCAAAAATCCTTAACAAAATTCTAGCAAACAGAATCCAACAACATATTAAAAAAATCATACACCATGACCAAGTGGGCTTTATCCCAGGAATGCAAGGATTCTTTAATATCCGCAAATCAATCAATGTAATACACCACATTAACAAATTGAAAGATAAAAATCATATGATTATCTCAATAGATGCAGAGAAAGCCTTTGACAAAATTCAACACTCATTTATGATTAAAACTCTCCAAAAAGCAGGAATAGAAGGAACATACCTCAACATAATAAAAGCTATATATGACAAACCCACAGCAAGCATCACCCTCAATGGTGAAAAATTGAAAGCATTTCCCCTGAAATCAGGAACAAGACAAGGGTGCCCACTCTCACCACTACTATTCAACATAGTGTTGGAAGTTTTGGCCACAGCAATCAGAGCAGAAAAAGAAGTAAAAGGAATCCAGATAGGAAAAGAAGAAGTGAAACTCTCACTGTTTGCAGATGACATGATCCTCTACATAGAAAACCCTAAAGACTCTACCAGAAAATTACTAGAGCTAATCAATGAATATAGTAAAGTTGCAGGATATAAAATTAACACACAGAAATCCCTTGCATTCCTATATACTAACAATGAAAAAACAGAAAGAGAAATTAAGGAAACAATACCATTCACCATTGCAACAGAAAGAATAAAATACTTAGGAGTATATCTGTTCATTTTTCAATAACAGCTTTACTGAGATCACTCACATTTCATAAAATCCACATTTTGAAAGTGTACAATTCAGTGTTTTTATTATATTCACAGAGACGTGTAACTATCATCATTCTCAAATTTTAGAATAATTCCATAACCCTCTAAATAAATCCTGTGCCAAGTAGTTTTCTGTCCCCCTTTCCCCCTTCTTCCCAGCTCCTGGAAACTACTAACCAACTTTCCTTCCTTACGGATTTGCCTCTTCTAGAAGTATGATATAAAAGGTCCTATTCAGTATATGACCTTTTCATGTGGATTCCTTCACTTAACATAATGTTTTCAAGAGTCATCCTTATTGTAGCAAATATTAGTACTGCATTTTTTTTTATGGAAGAAAAATATTCAGTTATACAGATATACCACATTTTGTTCATCCATTCAACAGTTGCCAAGCATTTAGGCTATTTCCACTTTTGGCTATTATAAATAATGTTTGTATGCACACTAGTTACAAATACTTATGTGGACATATGTTTTCAATTTTCTTGAGTGTGCACCTAGGAGTGCAATTGCTGGTCGTATGGTAACTATATGTTTAACATTTTGAGGAACTGCCTAACTGTTCTCCTGAGAGCATCATGGCACCTTTCTGTCAGCTGTGTATGTAAGGTCCAGTTTCTCCACTTCTTCAATGACACTACTTATTCTCTCTCACTTTTTTTAAGCATCTGTTGAGTATGAAGTAACATGTCATTATGTTTTTGATTTGAATTTCCCTCATGACTAATGACATTGAGTACATCTTAACTTGCTATTAGATAATTGTATATGTCATTTGGAGAAACAAGCCCCTTATCAGATATATGATTTGCAAATATTTTATCTTATTACATGAGTTATCTTGGAAGCACAAAATTCTTAGTTTCTATAAAGTCCAATTTATCTTTTTCTTTTTTTTCCTGGTCACTTGTGTTTTTGATGCCATAGCTAAGAAACCATGAAGAAGGTTGACTTTTCTTCTAAGAATCTTATACTTTCAGTTCTTACACACAGGTCTGTGATTCATTTTGAGTTAATTTTGTGTATAGTATAAGGTAGGTAATCTAATTTCATTTTTTGCCTTTGGATACCCAGCTATCTCAGTACTATTCATGAAAGGCTTCCTTACGTTTCAATAAGTGAGAATTTGTAAATAAAATCCAAATAACCAGCCAAATAGCTCAGAAATTTCCCTTTCAGATGCAAACACAAATCTGAAGCTAGTGCGGGAATTTTAAGGGAGCTTGTAACAGAAAAGTTGGTGCTCATCTATAGCGGTCAACATGAAGAGACCTGATGGCACATTAAATAATTTCATGTGTAAATCTCTCACAAACTGATTTCCCACTGGCCAGTTAACTTGTTAACATTCTTAGAATTTTAAATATAGTAGTGAAAGCCACATTTACTCCTAACATAAGAAACAGAACTTATCTTATAAGCCAAGTGTCAAGTAACAGCCAAGTGCCAGAGATTCTGCAGTGAGTAAGGCATACAAATAAGGGCTTCCCTGGTGGCTCAGAAAGTAAAGAATCTGCCTGCAATACAGGAGACTCGGGTTCGATCCCTGGGTCAGGAAGATTCCCTGAAGAAGGGAATGACTACCCCTTCTAGTAATCTTGCCTGGAAAATTCCATGGACAAAGGATCCTAGCAAGATCCATGGGGTCCTGGCAGGGTCCATGGGGTCAAAAAGAGTTGGACACACCTGAGTAACTGACTAACTGAGGCAGATGCAGGCTCTGTCTGGAGAGAATCCAACCAGCCCTCCTCACAAAGCAATATGCTGTGTGTTTTTTCCCCTTTAAAATGAGTCTCTGTTTCATCTCTTTTCATACATTTATTTATTCATCTATTCATTAAAACAAATTTCCTACTATGTGTCAGGCACAAGCTAGGAAAGAATAATACAACAATAATAAAAATAGATACTATTCTGCTCACATAGGACTTTAAACCTAGTGATTAAAATCCATATTAATCAAATAAACTGGACATCAAAGACACAATAGCTTCTGTAAAAGAAAGATTCATAATGTGGTGAAATTCTCTAGTGGAAAGAAGGATTTGACCTGGTCAGAAATTAAGGAAGATATTCTCAACAAAATATCACTTTATCTAGGATCTGAAGATATAACGGTATTGAAGAAATTGGAATGACCTGAGGAGAAAAGGATCCTTGTTCTTCCCAAGAAGAACAAAGTATTATCCAGTAGGTCAGTATATTTGCTTGCTTTTCAGTTTGTGTGAGATGACTGGATGCTTCTGCCCGCACTGAGAGAGCATGTTCACGTCTTTTGTTTTCACTGTCTCCTTTGCTGTCAGCCTTATATACTTCTGGGTATTTGTTTCACCCGTACAACTTTATGTTCCTTCTCTAGCAACCTGCCATTTATAGTTAAACTACTAGATAGTTCTATGACATCGTGGCAAAGTCTTCCTAACCCAGTCCAATTATACTCCTTCACAAGACTGTCAGAACCTTCAGAGGTCTGCTCTTAGAAAATTACTGGCACAAGGCCCGGATTTCTGTCTTCTTGTCTCAACTCTGACAAAACAAGTTATAAGACCTGGAACAAGTTTCTTTGCCTTATGTAAGCCCAGTTTTCTCAATAGACAGCGATCATTGCCCCTGCTAGCTATAACATTAGAAGATGCTTCTTTTGGCAACTTTCTACATTTCCTCTGAACTTGAATCTGGCCACCCTTCATACCGTTCCCAAAGGCACTTCAGTTTAGCCTCATGTTAGCTTTTTTCATGCAAAGGTGTTTTCATGCAGAGGTGTTGCTTGCATTGGGACACCGCACGACCATTTGGAGCATGGTTCTGCAGAATTTCTGAAATGCCCAAATCAGAGTTGACTTGAGAAGGGAGAAAAGAATGTTCAAATAAATCTCAAGAGTTGACTCTCCTCACTCAGTGTAAATTGTAATTCACCTCCAGTGAGTGGGCAAATGACTATTTACAAAGCCATTAGAGGACTCATTAATTGTCATTATTATTCACAGCTATCACTGCAATTACCAGAGGGCCTCTGTGCACTTTACCTTGGAGTTCTCTTTTTTAATTAGTCATATTGAATGTAACCGGCTGGCCTCCTTGCATAATGGATAAGGAAGTACGCAGCAAAGTGATGAAAAACAGGATCTTTGTTGTAAGGAGGGGATCTGTGAGGCTCAATCAGTTGCACTTCATCACCATCACCACACACTGCCTGCAATTTTACCTGCACAACAACCAAGAGAAATGACATCATTAGGCATGCAGACTAACGACATTTTAATGGACTTTCCCTCCTCCAGGGAGGGAGAGGAGAGACTCTGCTTTCCAGAGCCTGGAAATCAATAATTAAATTGCCAGCAAGAATCCTATCATCCTGTTATTTAAACATTTAAGCCAATGCCCTGGTGAAGCAAGATTAACAAGAAACCTGCCCATGGTATCAATTTATGCTGATGGGACTCATTGCCAAGTGACACAAACACATTACAGACTTGCAATTTATTATTTAGGCTGATTTGTCTTTAAGGTTCACTTGAATGTAAAGATTGGTATGTTTAGCTTTATCTAGCAATTCCTAATCCAGAAAGCAATGATTTCTGTTTTACTACTATAATGCAATTCTTTCATTGGGACGTTTTCAAATAATATTAGGAATAAGCTATTTCAAAGAGGGATTTTTATTTGCTATATTATATAACACTTGCTACTCATATGAGTCAATCAAAACTATTATTGAGCACCTACTACAGTGTGAAAGTGAAAGTGTTAATCTCCCAGTGTGTTTGACTCTTTGTGATCCTCTGGACTGTGGTCTGCCAGGCTCCTCTGTCCATGGAATTCTCCAGGCAAGAATATTAGAGTGGGTTGCCATTCCCTTCTCCAGGGGAATCTTCCTGACCAAGGGATAGAACCCGGGTCTTCTGCACTGCAAGAAGTTTCCTTACTGTCTGAGCCACGGGAAGCCCCTCCACTATAGTGTGGTAGTTGTTAAAGTGAAAGAGAAATAGTAGCAACAACAAAAGTGGAATTACCTGTTACAAGCAGTACTGCAGCAAGCTATCAGAGATAACATTTAAAGAGAGAAGAGATTATGATGGCTAAGGCTATCAGAAAAATTCCATGGGGGAAATAAAGATGGAATTGGATGCAAGAGGGTATCTTGACAGATGTATACAAGAGAGAATGATAATTCAGACAAAGGGAAACACCAAACAAAAATATACAGATGGGAAGACTTTTATTGTATTTTTAGGTCTGTGAAAACCTTCTCCTAATGGGTTCATTTTGAGAAGCAGCAAAGAAATGTGGAATCAGAAACAGAAAAAAAAAAAAAAAAAAAAACTGTATGGAGCTTCAGAAAGTAAGAAGAAGTTATAAACTTCACATGTGATAATAAAAGTGGCTCTTGACAGTTCTTTCAAGTTTTCTCACAGTGATAATCCACAGTGGGCAAGCCAGACACTGTCATTATCCTCATTTAGAAGATGAGAAAACAGTTCTGTAACTCAGGGATGAGGAAGTGGTATCCACAGCTAGTCAACGTGATCTGACTCTGGAGGTAGGAATCCTACAAGGAGACCGTGTCAGTCCAGGGAAATGATTCTTACAGCACACTCAGGATGGATTAAGGAGGTGAGAAGCCAGGGTCAAAGTCACCTGGAGTCAGACAGCAACTTCAATGCCTCCTTTGACTTAGATGGTAGGATGGATATGGAATCGTCTAAGGAGACATGTGATGAACCAAAGAAGAATAGTTCAGAAAGGGGATGATAATGAGAAACTAACAAAGATTCAGGTTTTGGTTAGATAGACTTTGGAAGATAGATTTTTAGGAAGCATGGAGTTCATGAGTTCATATTCAGATTTGGATATGTGAATCTAACATTCAAAAAGAATTACAGGTTCTCTGTGAGAGGATAAGCATAAAGATATAGTTAGTGTGAGGGACCTCCCTGGCAGGCTGGTGGTTAAGATTCCACATTTCCAATGCAGTGAATGTGGGTTAGATTCCTGCTGGGGAAACTAAGATCTCATATGCCACGAGACACAGCCTCCCCACCAGAAAAAGATAAAGTTAGACAGAGGAGCCTGGCAGGCTACAGTCCATGGCGTCACAAAGAGTCAGATATGACCGAGCAACTAACGCTTTCACTTTTCACAAACCATGGAAGAGAGGAAATGAAGGGGCCCTGCAAAAGCAGCATAGGGGACGTGCTTCCCATTGCTCTGCCCACTGTACCCGTTCCTCATTCTTCAAGGCTTGGCGTATGCAGTACAGACAGTAGAAGTCCCGATTTGCCCGATTTCGAGTTCTGTTCTGTTAGTTCCCTATATCCAATCACACCTAAGTCATGTGGGACTTATTGGTGTACTTGCCTTTCCCCCTGACTACTAGGCTGTAAGCCTCGTAACGGCATCTATTTCATTAGTACATACCAATGAATTATAATGCTTCAAGAGAAGAGAAAGAATTAAAAGTGGTTTGCAGATACAAATGATTTTTTACATCACACCCCCACCTCCCTACCCTGCCAAGCTCAAATTAAGATTATTCATCCATTAAGTGATTTTTATTGCCCTTGACATGAGGGCAAATAAGAGAGTTTTGAGGAAAAGTAGAGCATGTTTGGTAAAGTTACGGAAAACAGGAAGGGAAGTTGCTGAGAAAAACAAGGCAGCATGGTCAGGTGATATTATTACTAGAAGACCAACTAATGTTGCAACTGTACTTTTGGTGTGGTTAATAAGATCTCTTGGGTTTTATTGAGAGGAAAGTAGTATTTCAAGAAGATAGTCACCAGGATGAAAATTTGTGAATCTTCTGGGGTAATGCATGTTGATTTGTAAACATATTGCTGAAGAAAAACGGAAAGGGAAATGGAGATAATATTAGTATGGAAGTATTCTAGACCATCAGATTCATCCTTGTCATAAAGATAAGAAGCCACTGGCAACTTCCAGATACTGGGAAATCCTTGCAGTTTATTTAGCTAATAAGCATTTTTTGCTTTTTCGTCAGTTGCTAAATTGTGTCCGACAAAAACCAAAAGTGATTATAAGCATACTCCGAACAAATTCTCACCTGCTAAAAATCCATCTTAGAGAGAAAGAAAACCACTCCTCCAGGCCAATAAGGATGAATTTGTGTTAAAGTGAAATTAGCAGGAATCAAGTGGGTGAAGCCACAGATAATCTGAAAATAGAGAAAATGAAATTACTTTGGGAGATTTAAACTATTAACACATAAGAGCTTAAAGTAGAAGCAGGCAAATTTACTTTGGGGAGTGCAGGACAGCAAGAAAATATTTTTGTTTCTGTACACTTAAGGCTTTCTGAGCAAATCTTACTGAAACTTGGAACTTGGATTAAAAGCAAGATTTTGCAGGTAATTTGTGACTGATTGGGAGCAAAACGTAAGAGATATTTAGTTTTTAATAAGGAGATAAATGGCTTATAGACAAGACTGTTACCTGATTCAATGAGCTAATATATCTAATAAAAACTTTAGTGTATATGATAGGAAATGGAGGGAAAAAATTGGGAGAAACCATACTTCCAGATGACAGTAGTTGTTTTTGGTGTTATCCAGGGCCAATGGTCTAATCAACTATAGAAAAATTTTCAAAATTGAGTAGGTTATGGAGCTTCTTATCTTTCCTGGTAGCTCAGTCGATCAAGAATTCACCTGCAATGCAGGAGACCCTGGTTTGATTCCTATGTCTGGGAAATCCCCTGGAGAAGGAAATGGCAACCCATTCCAGTATTCTTGCTTGGGAAATCCCATGGACAGTGGAACCTGGCAGGCTGCAGTCCATGGGGTAGCAAGAGTAGGACATGAATTAGTGACTAAACCACAACCACCTTCTACTTGTAGGGGAAAATATGCTCAGGGACTCTTGAAAATACTTAAACCTCTAGGAACTTATTTACATTGATTTCAGAACATTTACTTGGGAATTAAAAATTATTTTCAATTGTTAATAATTCCTTAAAATAGTCTGATCTTTATAATTCATTTTTTATAAATCTACAAATGAAAACCAGAAGTAAACTATAATCACAGAACTAATAAATCCCCAAAACATAATGAAAGTCTAGAATTTCTAAACAGCAGTGTGAAAAACATTTGTATTTGGATATTTTCCTCTTGCAAAGGTTGACGCATCATGCTTTCACAGAATGATGCTCCAATGATTAAAATCATCCAATTCATTTTATCTGATTTCATGATTTGAGATTGCAGTTTGACATTTTGTGCACATTTGACTACAGAGAAAGAATTAGCTTATCATTTAATGCAAATATCTACATGTCTTGGTTGTAGATCTGTTTGTATAAATTCATAAATTGTCATGTTTTTTATTTTATTTTGCAGTGTTCTTGGCTAGTTTTGCAGCAAGGCAAGTTACCCTGCATACGTTAACAATTATATTTCCAAGGCAGGAAATCTTGAACAAAATCCTGAACATGATCATCAATCATTTCTTTTGAAGGATGACTAGCTTTCCTCAGGTGGCACTATTTCTTCTCATTGCAAAAATGAAACAAGGACAAAGAAACTATGTCATTTTAGAGTTTATAATAACAGGAAAGATGAAGACATGTATCCTTGAAGGCAGAAATCCAAATATTTAGGAAAGAGATAGTATTGATCTCATGATATGAGATTCTGTCATAGAAAGTGCTTAGGGGTTCTTAGAAATATAATGTTTATTTTTTCAATCATAAATGATTCTAAAAACAAATAAATGATTCTGTTGAGAAAAATAGAAGATACCTAAAGAATGCCAGGAAAAGTACATATTGTGTGCTCTGATCAGCTCAGACTTTAAAATCTACATACAAAAGTGGAGAAAATACTTAGAGATAAATAAGAAGATGGCACATACCAAGCTGATCAATGCCTTTGCATCTAAATCTCCTAATGAGTTTAGGCTTTGAAAAAATTGCTCTTAACAACCATGTTTATTCTTTTGTTTAAATGCAAACCAGAAAAGATGATGAAATAGGAAGGCTTGCCTTCTGCAGCCTGTGATGCACTATTAATGGACAACATGGGGCGCATTTCCTCTGTTATCGTGTTTCTATCTCCCCTCTCAAGCAGAACAATTCCCAGCCTGGCAAGGAGAAAATACCGCCTAATATGAACTAGGAGACTGTTAGAGAATACACAGGCTGTTGTAAATGAATTAAGTCCTCATGGTGAGAGGATAATTATATATCAGGATATAGGGAAATGTGTAAATGAGATCAGTGAACTACTGTTAGAAACCTTTGAAGAGTTTGGAGGATAGGAATGATGCCAAAGTGCTGTGGAGTAATAAATGCCACAGCTAATTTAAAAAGAGGAAAGAAATAGAATCCATCATCTATTTATCATTTATATGTTTATTTTTTGTCCTGCTAATTTCATATAGGGTTTGAAGGGATTTATACAAAAGTGTAGGTCAGATGGTAAAGAATCTGCTTACAGTGCAGGAGACCTGGGTTTGATTCCTGGGTCAGGAAGATCCCCTGGAGAAGGGAATGGTAACCTACTCCAGTATTCTTGCCTGAAGAATTCTATGGACAGAAGAGGCTCGTGGGCTGCAGTAACTATTGCTCCAGAGTGAAACAGCTAATCAACTTTGGACCATTCAGATTATTATTTCCAGCAAACAGAAGTTCAGAACTAGGTAGTATGAAGGCTGGTATTCGTTGGAGCTGTATTACATGTAATGCTCTAGATATGAGATTAGGAAAGGACCCGCCAGAATCTCCCAGCTGGCCTGGGTCCTTTGCTTCCTGAGATTCTCTCATCGTACTTGCCTTCTGATACTTTCCTCTACAGACTTAAAGTTGTAAACAAGAACCCCCACATCTCAGTGGCTCACCACAGTAAAATGTATCTGCTGCTCATACAGTACCTCAAAGGCTTTGGTTGGTAAGACGGTTCTCCTAGGAGATGTCTTTCATTTGACAATTTATCGACTTCAGCAGCTTCTTCCATCTTATGACTCTGCCTTCCTTAAAGTCCTCAGAACTGAGCAAGTGAGAAATGTTAAGTATTTTTATGGTTCAGCAATGCACGTGTCAGAATCATTTCCATACCATCCATTGGCTGGAACCCAGTGCAATGGCCTTACACTTATCATTAGCTGTGTGCCCAGGAGAGACAGAAAAGCAGTTTGGTGACCAACTAGTCCATCTCTGCCATAGTCAACCCTCTGGTCACCAAATGCGTTTTGCTCTTCTCACACAGAGAACATACTTACCCCGTACTCAAGAGATTCTCCAAACACCATGCAGTCACTATACCCAGTTCATGCTCCCAGGAAAGGGCAAAAGCTTGGTGGCAAGTCTCTATCACAGCTTAAATCCTATGTCTAAGCTAGTAAGAGTAGATTTATGATGCCTGCAACCAAAAACGTTGCCTAATAAACAACTATTGGAAACAGACTTCTGTTGGATCTTGAATTACTTAGAGAGGTTTTTTTTATTTCATTTGCTTGTTTGTTTTTTTCTTAATACAAATAGACTCTACCTTCAAAGATTCTGATTTAATTTAACTAGGTGGGGACTTTGGCACTGGTGTTTTTTAAACATTCCCCAAATGAGTGTAATGTTCATGTGGGACTGAGAACCATTTATCTATGAGAGAGTTGAAAAGATAGCAGCTGCATGTATAAGTAACCACTTCTACTGAATAAAGAGAACCAATAGTTTAGGAGGAAAATTGTGCACATAGAAGAAATCTACTAATTTTCTATAATATATAATTTTCAATAATATATAAAATATATATATAATATATAATATATAATATATAATATAATATAATAATATATAATTTTCAATAATCATCTGAGTAATGAACTTTATTATAGCCAACATATGAATATTAATTCTTTTTTTTTTTAATTATTCACATAAATTTTATTATCATAAAACATGGTTTTGTAAATCTTTCATTAGAAAACATAGTGAAATTCAGTTAAAACCAACACCAAGTGAATACAAAGTTTAGTTACTTGAAATATTATTATTATTATAACTGTGTACGTAAATGAACACTTGCTTACTAAAACACTAACCTCATAAATCTAGGACAGTGGAATACTTTTAACATTGATGATTGACAAATTCTATATTCAGCTTACATTGCGAATTGATATTGCAGTTTTCATCATTAGTTTTCAGTGTTAGCAGAATTAGTGTAAAAAACAGACTACAAAATATTGTATTTCCTCATTAAGTATATTGGAAGTATAAAACATTATCTGTGTTTTGCTACCTATTGCCAGGGTTACATATCAAATAAAAATTAAAAAAAACATTATATGAAAGAATTTGCATTCTGACTTGAATAAAAATGGTCACGGAGCTGAGGGACTACAAACACATGAGCTAGAGAGAAGATAATCTGGCTCGAGTGCTGTTCAGGGTTTGAGAATTAAATCTGTGTCTCCCAGGGTATGTCATCTTAGATGCCACTATGGTTTCCCTCCCTGTAAAAAAATTCCTCTTTTTGATTTTTTAATAACTATATTTGAGATGAAAGAAAAATTTAGGCAAAAATTCACCAGAGGAGTTGTTTGTAGATACTAGATTTCCTGTCCCCTCCCCTCATGGAGTCCTTTATTTTGCTAGACTTGTTATCTGCTTCCGCCTCCCCACATCCAGTCCTATACAGGTGGGACTGAAATTCTAGCTGCAGTGATGGGGGTAGAAGCTTCAGGCAGAAAAACTCCGTAAGCCACTTGGGTTTGGGAGTTCAGACTGATAAGCTGTCTGCACACAAGTTGCTTCTTGAATGTGGCTACAGGATACAAACAGGCATACCTTTAAAATCACCTTAAGATTTCAGTAGATTTTCAAAGACTGCTAAATCAACACTTTCAGATATGAAAACAACGGAAACGAACAGGAAGGAAAAGTATATTCTCTTAAACAATGGCTTGGACTTAGAAGAGTTTGGCTAACGTAAAGTTTCTTTGATGCATCAAACTCAGAAAGCGTAAGGGTTGTGACATGTGGATAGACTAATTTTACTCAAAACAGACTGCCCAATTTACAGCTATGTGTATATGGGTGGACATGGTGTAAATGAACACTCAGAAATTCTATCTATAGACATGCAAAGATATTAGAATACAGCAAAATATTTTATCTAAGTATTGAAATATGACACAATGGAGTATTTGAAAATCATATGCAGTTGCTAAGTGATTTTAATCATTTCAAAGAGCACATTTAAATGTATGGGTATGTCTCAAATTACCTATCTCTAAACAGAAAGGTATCAATGTCAAGACTGGTTTCTTAGGGTCCTGCCAACTCAAATTCAATCTGTGTGTGCAACATCTCTGTTCATTAAGAGTCAGAAATAACAGCAACAAAATGTAGTTGTTGTTCAAAATTGATCATGTCCAAAATTGATTCGCTGTAAATAAAGTATTTTGGAATGTTTGTCACCAGGTGTCTTCCATTTATTTTTCTAAATCACAGGCATGTACGTGGGCTAAAATTGAGCCACTTTTGATACATGTATAGATTTGACACTTATAAGAGCTTGAATTTAGAGCTTGTTTCAGACTAATTGGCCAAATATGATAAGACAATTTTTCGAGCTACTTTATGTATTTCCATTTTACACTCATTTTATTTTTAATTTTCTGCCCATCACTCTCTTTCAAACTTATCACTTAGTCTTTAAAAGAAAACTGATTATGATGTCTTGGGAAAAGAGCTCCAAATTGCAGACAATAATGACAGACAGTTTCAGAGTCTTCAGCTTGGCTCTAAAAAAGGCTACCAACACTGAGGAAAGACATTGGATTAAAAAATTGCAGACAACAATGAAAATGAGACACTGATTGGAGTAAAATATAATACATTGCTAAATTCTTTGCTTTTCTTTTCGTAATTTTATGTAAGTGGTAAAGGCTACAAATGCTTCTTGTGCCTGTTTTTATAGGAAATAGTTATAGGTGCTTTTGGTAAACTGCCTAACTCCTTCATGTGATGACATTAACTTTTCAGTGACATTTGCATTGTCTTCATTATCAAAAGAAGTTGCAGGTAAATGCAGTGCAATCCTAAGGATTTTTTTAGGATGTGCTTGAGTCATCAACTCTTAATGAATCTTGTTGATAAAAACTATGCAACTAATGTTATAAACCAATGTTACCTCCATAAAATAAATTTTTAAAAAAGCCCACTATTTTATTTGACAATACTGTGCTTTGCATACCCTAATTAAGATAAATATGCTTTGTAGAAGTCAAATGCTTTGTCATCATGACATATAAACATTAAAACAAGAAACCTATTAAATGTTAGGACAGTCAGTGGCTTTTAGACATCATGATTAATCTAGGATGAAGATTGTGGAAAAAAATAGTCTGTACAGTAATGAAAAGTAAAGACGCTTTTTGTTTTTACCCTAGGAGATATATTGAAAGGTGAAAAGAAATATTTTTATGTTTTGTGTCCCAATTGAGAAAGTGTATTTTCACATGATATAAAGTGACACTTTCTTGTAAAACAGATTAACATTGAACCCACTAAATTCAGTGTCTCTCAATCACACAGAACTCTAACTGAAAATGTCATTTAGTAACCCCCCCCCTTCTCCTGGTGGCATAGCGCTGCTCCTCTCCAGCATAGAAAAGTAGAAAGAATTTACAGGTGAAAGATTTGTTTTAAGATCCATGAAGTGCTGCACTGTTTGTCTAATGATTCCATTAAAGAGAAGAAAAATGAGAAGAACAGGGAACAACTGAAGTCAGATATTCCATCTTCCAAAAAGAAGCGATCTCTTTTCACTACAGTACAGAAATTTCTTTTAAAAGGATTGTTCCTATTACTGACATTTTAAGTCCTCTTTGCTCAAAGTTAACATATTCTTTCCTTAAACAAACATGTTAACTGAAAATGGAATCAGAAAACTAATCATTTATGTGGAAATAATTTCAATATACAGATTCTAGGTTAAAGGTTTTGCTTATTCAGCTGACTAGTGGTTTGGTGTATATTACCAAAGCAGGAAGAAAACCCTAACACAGGTTTGTTTGATTTTCCCAACTTCAGTTCCTCTGGTCTGGTTTTGTCTGATGTTGTCTCTCATCATTCATTGACTCACTAAATGCACTGACGACTAGAAAAATCGATGTTTAGCCCACTTAAATTTCCTCAGATAGCAGAACAGACAATCACAAACTAGGTTCCTTTTGAACCTGAAAACCCCTTTCCTTCTCTATACTGTCTCTCTATGGCGGCAACCCCCGCCCCTTGGCTCCCAAGGAAAGCTGGCGATAGCAATCCCATCAACAGAGACAAATAAAATGTGTCCCAATTGCTGAAAGAGAGAAAAAGGAAAGGAAGAAAGTAGGGAGGGAAGGACAAAGGGAAAGAAGAAAGGAAAGAAGGGAGGGAGGAAGCAAAGCCACAATGACCAAGGTTTTGTCCAGACTGTTCCCAAGCTTTCCATGAGACTAGATTTTTCCAAATGTAGGTTCTAAATTTAGAAACTGTATTGATCTAAATTTAGAAACTGTATTGATCTAAATTTAAGTAGGAAAGAGCTAGACTACAGTCTGCCTAGAAAATTCTACATTATTCCTTTACTGTTTTATTATTATAAAGTTCATATGTTGTTGTTGTTTCACCCCTAAATCATGCCCAACTCTTTGCAACCCCATAGACTATAGCCCACCAGGCTCCTCTGTCCATGGGATTTCCCAGGCAAGAATACTAGAGTGGCTTGCCATTTCCTTCTTCAGGGGATCTTCCCGACCCAGGAATAGAACCTATGTCTCCTGCTTGGCAGGGGGATTTTTTTTTACCACTAAGCCACCTAGAAAGCCCTCGAAGTTCATAGATAGGGCCTTACTAAAATTAATAGTCGCTATTTATTGAGCACGGTGAAGAAAGCACATGACTTGCAAAGGATTATTGAATATATTAAGTCCTCAGAACAACATTATAGGGTAGATTTTCTTAGTTTGCAGATAAGAAAATTGAGGCTCAGGAAATGTTGTTTAGTCTAAGTATTAAAACTAAGAAATTAGCCCTCAGTCTTTCTCTTTGTATAGGTACTGAAACCTTGGCACATTTTACTGGCCGCAGGGGGTAAAGTAGAAGTCTAAGTGCTTCCACTAGCTTTGATAATGTTGGGGCCGATACTTAACACTTCACTTGGTGTCTCCCCATTGTGACTGTGAGTAGGTCACTCCAACTGGCCTTCATTTGCTCTCTGAATGTCTCCTTAGTAGCATCCATCCCAGACTTAGAGACTGTCATAAAGAGTGAAATAAATCAGAAAGAGAAAAACAATTGTTGTACATGAATGCATATATGTGGAATCTAGAAAAATGATACAGGTGATCTTACTTGCAAAACAAAAATAGAGACACAGTTGTAGAGGACAAACCTATGAACCCCAAGGTGGGAAAGGGGGAGGAAGATGGGGACTAACTGGGAGATTGGGATTGACATATACACTATGGATACTATTTCATGGGTGAAAAAGAGCTGAGGTACAGCTCAGGGGACCCGACGCTGCTCTGTGGTGCCTAAACGGGAAGGAAATCCGAAACAGAGAGGATGTATGTGTACATGGAGCTGATTCACTTTGCGGTACAGCAGAAACTAAATTGCAAAGCAACTATACTTCAATAAAATTTAACTAAAAAAGAATAGCAGTCATCCCACTGGTATTAATTTGCGTGATGCACCTGGGCCCCTCTAGATTGCAAACTGCCTGAGGGCCCTGTATTCTGGAACTCTTTAAACTTCCACAGACTGATACAGCGCTAGGCATGCAATTGAGACTCAGGAAATGGTTGCTGAATTATTGGTTATAAATTATTACAACTTACTGTGATCTCAAAGTACTTGGGGAAAAGATAAAATTCTGTGCAAACAGTAACCTTCTGACAGTTGCTACTTAAATGATTAACTGCTGACATACTGTCTCATGGTCCAGTATTTGCTTCTCTGGTTTGAAACAAGCTAGGCAACTCAACTTGGAGGAAATTGGGTGTCCACCTCTATGCTAATATTTGATTCAAATTTCATGGCCAAGCAAAACCCTTCCTATTTATTGTTAGAAAGTGCAGAATAGAGTTTTCTCTCTACTTATTTGTAGATGAGAGGATAACTATATCCAGAGCAACTGATTCCACTATAGTTGCAGGAATAAGTCTAAATGTGGAGGTTAGAGAAAAATGGTTCCTTTCATAATTTCTGACTGGTACTGTATAAAATTCATTCTTTTCCAAATGCAAAAAAAGACAATCACCTTGGGCTAAGAGTGCTGAATAAACCCTTCATTTACATCCATCATCCCCCTTGGCTAACTACTCAGGTCATTTGGAAGTTCTGGCACAATAGCTTGCCATCTGAGAAAGAGAATTATTAATAGCAAGAAAACTGTTGAATCTTACAGTGTGCCTGGCCAAAGGAAAAACATAGCAAATTTATAATTAAAGTGAATTAAATAATTTTGCTAGATTGGGTAAAAGCAATTGATATACACAGACATATAGATTTAGACAAATAAAAGAAGCAAATTGAGCATGTCATTGTTTCAAATTGAAAATTAAAAAAATAAGAGATTACTCATAAAGCCATCCAAAAACACAGAAAAATTGGTGATGGTGGAAATTTTAACTGTGAAAGTTTAATTGGACATTACTCTGAACAGCAAGATGATACTCAGAGCAATCAAGAATAGATTCAGAATCTGAAATAAAAAATTGAAGAAGGCACCATCCACAGTCATATTTCTAAAAATGTAGACAGGCAATGTGCATTATGGCTTTCAGGTAAAATTAACAATTTCATTTGGCCCATAAATGAAACATTTTGTTCACCAAGTCTCTCTGGCACCTCCAGACTTCTGAAAGTCATTTGTGCTCCATTGAACAAGGGGCTGTTAAACTCAGGCTTAAAATGCATCCCATGGTATTCTGAAATACACCTACTTTTCATGTATACAGTAGTTCAACAACCTCTAAAACATTATGGATCAGATAATAGGAACTGTAAGAATGTATGGTCCTTGCCCTCATGATATATATGATTGCTCTAAGTAATGAGTTGTGATGGTCTTATACAAAGTGCTAGATAATCCAAGAAAGAGAGCTACTAACTCTCTGGAATTATTAAGGAATTCAGTTTGACCTGTCTTTCTAAATAGAAATTTGCTATGTAGAGAGAAGGAATAAAATAATCCAGATATGGAAAATCAAGGGGGGGTGGAGAATCTCTTTAGGTATTTGTGCTACAGCCTCCCTAAGAAATATTACACCCTATGAATGAATTATCTCATGAAAAATACTACTTAACTAAATGCACACACAGCAACTTTGACACTTCCACGTTATATGGTCTTGGATAAAGATGCGAAATTGAAATTCCCCCACAGAAATTCAGACTGCACTTATTCGTGCCACACTGATTAAGAAGTTGTGATATGCTATCATTTTGCATTTGTGTAAGTCCTCCCCTTTCCACATGATATGAAAAAGTTGGAGATGAAGTAAATCCATGAAGAAGTTGTGTACCTTTTTTAAAGCCAACATAAAGCTTGAGAGTAGAGTATATTTGTTAAAAATTGAGACTCTGGAATCAGACTCCTTGGATCTGAATCCTGGCTCTGATATTTACTGGCTTCAGGAAGCTGAGCAGATTGTTTTGTTTTGTTTTGTTTTTTTTAATTTTGGAACCCTAGTGTTCTCTTCTGTAAAATGTAAATAATAATACTACAACCTTTAAAGTTTGCTGTGAAAAGTAAATATGATCATACCTATTACCACTTTGCATGGTTTCTGCCACTGAGTAAGCATTTATTGGTCTAGTTACGGTCATCATAACTATAATCAAAGCATAATCAACAGGCACACACAGGACTGCCCTGGTGGTACCGTGGATAAGAATCCACCTGCCAATGCAGGGGTTGCAGGTTCTACACCCGGTCCAGGAAGATTCCACACACCGCAGAGCCACTAAGGCCATGTGTCGCAACTACTGAAGCCTTCTCTGCAACAAGAGAAGCCACTGCAAACAGAAGCCTGCGAAGCAAAGAGTAATGTCCCCTTGTAGCAACTAGAGAAAGCCTGCACAAAGCAACAAAGATCCAGTGCAGTCAAAAATAAATGAATTATTTTTTTTTCAAAGTCACACATGTACGTGCAGAGAAAGAAGGGACTTTCA
The DNA here is from genome assembly GCF_910594005.1 of Cervus elaphus. Taxonomy (NCBI): domain Eukaryota; kingdom Metazoa; phylum Chordata; class Mammalia; order Artiodactyla; family Cervidae; genus Cervus; species Cervus elaphus. The sequence continues at coordinate 13,060,552 of NC_057831.1, forward strand.
TAAATATCTTGAAAAAAATTAACCAGAATTGGCTGACAGAACCAAGCCTCTATCTTCACCTTGACCATCCTTTATTATATCTTTTGAATTTTTATTGAAACTAACAAAAATAGCAGTGAACAATGTGCTTCTCATCTTGACAGTGCAGCTTCCCTAGTCATCACTAAGACAGCTTGTTATATGCACAGCTAAGAGAAATAATAAGGCTGTCCCTTCAATGTGATATACTGTCTACACTGTTAGGTGACATGTCCTTTAACAATTATTTTCTTGTTTTTCTGCTACTGCTGTTACCATTTTCTTTCTGTAAAATTTTACCCTCTTTATTTTCTATTATATGTAACTCCATCTTTTGTTCCTTATCACAGAGTCACCTGAGTCCTTACCGACAACTATAACTGTCACTCTTCACACAGCCAATTGGCAAGTCCTTCTGGTTCCTCCTTTACAAAACTATCTCTTCCTTCCATTTCCACTGCTATCAACTGAACCCAAGCCCCAGTCTTTCATGTGTGACCTATTATAATAGCCACCTGTCTTCCAGATTGTAATCCCACCAATTGATTCTCGAGTTCATAGGCAGAACACTCCGATGCTCAATAACCTCCAGTGATACCATTATCTGTAAGATAAAGTTAAGATTACTTAGCAAAGTGTTCAAGTAGAAAATTCAAAGAAGAGAGAAAATTTCACTAAGATTTTTTGAATAGGTAGTAGGTTAAAAGATGGACACAAGGAAGAAAGGAAGAATGTGAGGGATGGAGGGAGGTAGGGAAGGAGGAGCTCTCAGACTTTATAGGTCAAGATCAAGTTTAAAATTTAATGTGATAATAGAGCAGTAACCCTGAATTTCTTGATTTGTGCAAGATGAGCGAAGATGCACATCATGGACTATGACCATTGCAAGATCATTTTTCAGGTATACTTAAAATACTGATTTTTTCCTTAAAAATTGTCATTATTAACCAAATCTATAAAAACAAAATGATTATACTATTCCAAAGATATGATTTCAAATCATAGTTCTGTTTTAAATAATACATTCAGTGTATTGTGCTATACAATCATTCCTTCCTATTATATTATATATAGTTTCTGTAGTCTCACTGATCACTATAGAGAAGTACAACTCGCCCCTTGCTAACTGTAAGAATACAGTATCCTCTAATTAAAACAACTTATTATCTATATTTTGGCAGGAAACTCCTCTCAAGAAGTCATAAAACTAAAAATTTTCATCCTACAATCAGCCCCAGAGGCTCTGTCATGATTTATTTGTGCTGCTGAACTAATTTCCCAGATATTTTTAAGTTTCTTTGTCCTAAAAATTCATCAAGATTTGAGCACACTTTTAAAAAGGGAAGCATCAGCAAAAACAAAAGGTAAATGATGGATTTCTTGTGTCTTTTAATTGCATTTCCAGTTTTAAGTTAGATAGGCCCCAGGTAAAAATCTAGCTTAGGTAGCTCAATTGATTCTGTTTTATTTGTTAAAGGTTACAAGTTTTTAGAGTTCTTTTCTCTAACAGAAAAAAGAAAGCCTTTCCACAATTTTCAACAGTGGTTCAGAAACCACTGCCATTCTTCCCTTCTTTCAAATCCTATCTGAATAAATTTTATCTGAGCTCTGTTTAATCATGGGGCTTTCTACCATATTACATAAAATATAAATTTTTGAATGTATGCATACCTGTCTCCAAATGTTTTGTGAACTATCAAACCACCCTATGGTTTTCCCCGTTCCCAGAGGCTAGAACAAATTTTATGAATTCCCTTATAATCTTCAAAATGGCACACACATGCCAAAAGCAAAATTGAAGCTTGTCACTTCTATGTGGATATTTTGGCTAAATATCTTAAAAAAGTGAAAATATACATTTTCTTTTTCATAAAACCAACTCAGGCCTACATACTTCTTCCACTAGCAACCAGTCCCATGTGCCTTCAATATTACTAAGATATTTTGGGGAACAAATTCCTTCATACCTCTTAAAGCTATACTTATTATTTAAAATAAAAGTATCTATTAACTATTTTGAAAGTGTCATTAGAGCAAAAATAAGATTATATGCCTATGCAGAGCAATTGTAAGACATCTTGGCCATTTCAGTTTTAGATGATCTGGCAAAAATGATAGCACATTTGTGAATTGGTGAAAAATTTTGTGGTTGGTTAATCAAACCCAGTAAGAGAGTCACTTCTTATTTACTCCAATTTCTAACGTGATAATAAAGATTTTAAAAACAAAAGAAAAGCAAAAAGACTTTGGGCCAGAAAAATTTATGTGAAAATGCATACTTAGACAATAAGCAATCATGGCTGCAAAGTCCTATTTGACAGCTTTAGAACCCAAAGAATCAACAGAACCGGCTTGTAACTCCTCCTCTAAGGTTGTGTTTGACTTACTAGTCCCCCCGACACCACCCAGAAATTCATTGCCTCCCTCACAGCCTGATGTCATAACACTTACCTGCTCAAAGATTTTCAATAACTCCAATTGCCTTTAGAGTAAAAGCTACATTTCTTTGCAAAGCACTTTGTGATGTAGCTCTGATTATGTGACCGTAATTACTTCTCCCCATCCCCTTCCTGTGTTCTCCATGAATGCTGAAGACAAAAGCTGTAGTTCCCCCAAGCACATGATGAATTTTACTAAGATATTCTGTCTTTCTGATTCCTCTCTTCCATGTATACTACCACTTCTCATTTAGGAATCAGCTCCAACATTAACTCTTCTAAGAACCCTTCCTTGACCATTCACCCCTTTCTGCCCCGATGGAACTCTAGGAATAGTATTCCTCACATTCAGCTGTACTTACTTAGGTTTATCCTCTCCATCAGATGGTAAGCTCTTAGAAGATCAGAATGCTATCTTTCTCATGATTGTATCCCATATATGGCTTACTACCTATCATAATAAGAATTGGTCATATTCTGCATTCATCCATTATATATGGAACAATTAAGGAGGACTGTCTTAAAGGGCAATAAAAAGCACAAAAAGCTTTCTTAACTAACCCAAAAACATTAATACAGAGAGTTGACCTCTACTCTATTTGAATGAGCAAATTTTTTAGATATAAAACCTTCAGATGAGGTCTTCTAAAATGTGGAAGAAAACCATAAGGCTTTAAAGCCTAAAAAATAATCATGCAGTACTATTCACTAAGTTCATGAATGTCATCATGAATGATGACAGATTTGATGTGTATAAGTGACTATTCATTTCTTGTTACCTCATCTGCCATAAATATTATACCACCTCATGCTCAGCAAGCTCAATAGAATTTTAATTTAAAACTATTAATTTAAGCTTTTCAAGGTTTTGGATGGACTTCACAGGTGGCTGAGGTGGTTCTCTCCTTAGTAAGGATATCCTCTCCTTAAGGATGATCCTCTCCTTAATAACAGGTAAACCAACTCAGAGGATCTGCCATATATATAACTTTATATCCAAAGAACAATGGTGGTAATAATGAAGTTATTAATAACAACAGAAGCAAAACAAAAAACAAGCAATTGTTGAACAACTTGTTTAACAATTGTTAAACATTGTCTGAAATGCCTCACAAACAATGTTTGATCCCCACAATATCCTGTACCACATTAGGAAAATACTATCATTTCACAGATGAAGAACCTGAGGCTTGGAAAAATAAAACATCTTATCCAGGTCATGTAACTAGCAAACTCAAAACACTGGGATTTGAACCCAGAGAGCCAAACAGCAATACCTGTGTGATTAACCACTCTGTGATAGCCTAAGTTCCAACTTAATACTTTACCATTACAACCTACACTATCCATAGTTTATCCATAGTTATCCATAGTTATTAATTATGATAATAACAAGTCTGTGTCAACCTCTTTCATCCCCTTAGATCATATAAGAAATAATACTCACCAATATCATCTTTAGTGCTAGAATTGAACACATAATTTTGATTAAGATAGGTAACAGAATGCACATGAATTTGCAATAAACATTACTGCATTTTGAATTGCGGAGATGTCTTTAATAGTTTCAGGAGACACGTGGCTTGCAACATTCACTTTTCTCAACCACACTGCTGGTTAGTCCTCCAGTTATACAGCTTTCCTCATAATGCAAGCTGTTATTAAAAAAAAAAAATTATATTGTGAAGCCTGAAATACCGGCCAGTTGAAAGGAGAATATCCAGCAGGGCTCTTTTTATATATGTTTGAGAATTTAATCATGTGCTGCTGGGTGGATGTTTGGTCTGTGAAGGTTACACAGTGGTCTCTTAAACTATATTAGTAAAGTGCTGGTACTGGAGGAAAGATCTGACGGGCTGATGAAGCTTCCAACCTGGGCAATTATTTCAGCAAATCTCCATACCCTGGACTTTTTAAACCACATGACCCTTTTCATATCCTTAGGTGTATTAATTGGAAACAATGTCACATAGGAAAAATAGCTCCTTCAGTTTTCTTCCTTCTCTGATCCTAGCTGAAGGGAAAGCTGTTAAAAAAGCTCCTGGCCCCTTCAATACACATAAAATTCAAGTAGCTTTCTGGATTTCACACACACACACACACACAGTATTTGCTTATGTAAAAAGTGGCGGAAGAATAAAATTTTATTGTGTTCAGCTGCCCCTTAAAACATTTGTTTTCCTCTCTTATTTTTGGAATTTGCCAAATATACAATATCCAGAAAACTCTTTTGATCTCCTAAGTAAGCATGCTAGTTATAACACTGTTTCCCTGCAAGATGCCTTCCTTGGGAGTGTTGGTGAGTTACATGATCCCAGTATAGCGCCAAAACACTGGATTATACCCTTGAAAAACCAACATTGCCAAGATGGGCAGCCTGATATTAAAAATCACTCTGAGATTGTCATCATGTCCATTTGCAGTCTGCCTGGGACTAAGCAGAAATTTGAAATGGACCCTGGGAATAAAGTCAGCTTTGTGGCATTTGTCAACAAAGCTATATTACTGTTTTGATCTAGATGACTCTCTAGATAAAAGAAAGATGCCTGTAAAACATACAATGGATATAATTTAAGAAGTGGTGAGCAAAAATGGCCCTGAGCAGCAAAGAATACTGACTCTTTTTTTTGGGGGGAGGGGGCGGTCCATGGATTATTAGTATCACATCCTTCACAATTCTCTCCCGTTAATTCTATCAGCTGGGAAAACACCTCTAGCTTTGAAAAGGGAAAAGAATATCACACTTAGCACGAGGGTCCTGCTGAGAGGGAGTGGTAATCATTGCAGCGACTTCTCTCTGAGAGACCTCATAGGATCCTCCAATCCAATTTACACTATGAAATTACCAGCCCTGATTTGGTAATGAAAAAATATTTTTACAATGAGAATGTTCATTTTCAAAAATTCAGGACATTTCCTCTTTGAATGAGCAAGAATAGGTTTTATTACTATGCTAGTTGCTACCAGTCTTATTCTTCCCTTATATTGTATATTTATGACTTTTTTTTTTTTTTAAATTAACCTCAGCACTGCCCTGGGAATCTGTTCAATTATTCTGTTCTTTCTGAGATAAAGAATTTAAGTTGACATCAACAAGGAATGTGTATTGAAAGTCACTGCTAGATTAGATTCAAAAGTCAGCCATTGTGAATTCAAGCACTGTTACTATTAGAACAAGCATAAGGAGATACTTCTGGTTAGACATTGTTATCTGATTACTTCTGTTCTTATTAATTTTTTTTGAGGTTGGATTTGGTTTGCAAATGTCCTGCTTATTGCACACATATACAGTTTTTCCTAAAGCAAATAAAATAATTCCAAATATGATATGAAGATATATGAAGATTTTATTATGATATAAAATACTATTTTATGTTGTAGCCTTTGTCTAGAACAGATAATGCTGATGAACAAACTGGTAGCTTTTTGTTATTTAATCTGTTCTCTGTTAATATATGCTTTGCTCACAACATCTGAAATTTCATTTTCTGAAAGAGCACATATTGTATTTTTTTTAAATACCTAATAAAAAAATGTTTTTATATATGCTTACTATTTTTTTACACAATGATTTTCTTCTCAGTGCTAAAGACTTAAAATCTGTTCATGGTGAAATAGTACTGTATGAACAATATTTGTTCACAGGGACAGAGAGTAGGTAGTAAAAATAACTTTGCTTTGCTTTTAAGCAAACTTAAGCTCACATCAGTGACGTGTCTTGAGGACGTTACTTTCTTCCTTAGAGATTCATTATCCCCCTGTCTGATAAAGAAATTAATACTAATACCTGCCTTATAGGATGGTTAAGAAATCAAGAACACTGGAAAGTGTCTACTGTCTGGTTTAGTAAATTCAAAGAAAAAGCAGGATTACTAAATTATTTAATTAAATAGTTTTTTTTAATTGTAATGAATCAGTTTTTTTTTTTTCTTGTGTGACTTAGTAGCGCTTTGATTTTTGTTTTACCACTGGTCAGAGCATTAACAAATCTTCTAATAACACCCTCTGATAGTTTTTATATGCATCTTCCTGACCACTGCTGCTTATTAATTCAGAAATGTAGAACTACTCTCTGTTTTATTTCTCTTTCTCCAGTCTTAACATACTTCTTGGTGACTTTATTGCAAAAAATAAATTCATTATTTCTTCCATGCTTTCATTTTGTCTTAAAAACATATCTCTCAAGTGAAACACTGTCCTCGGCAAAGGAGATATTATAGTGAAGAGAGCAGGCACTTTTTCTCCTTTAAGGACCTCACGCTACAATTGAGGAGCCAGCCTTTAATTCAACAGTACTAATATACCAAAGTATGATTGCTATAATAATAAATCAAAACTATCTTAAATACTACATAGGAAACAAATGTGGTCTTTGTGACTAAATAGAGGAGGCATCTGGGAGTCAAGGAGGCTTTATTGAATGAAAATTAAAATTGGTATGAGATTTGAAAGATGAGTTGGAATTACATCGGTGAAAGGTACTGTGGGGTCGAGAACAGAGGTGAACACAGCAGGAGAAAGAGTAGGAGCTAAAGCCCTGTGGTGGGGGAGCAAGGGGCTCCCGAGAGGGCAGAGCACTGAACAGACCAAGGTGAGAGCGGACAGTGGTCTGGAAGTGGGAGGGGTAAGACTAAACTCTGTCCTCTCAAATGTATTAATAATTTTAGCTGTTAACAAGGGAAGCCACTGAAATGTTTTTAAGAAATAGTAGGTGACAAGATTATATTTGCATTTTTTAATTTGAATATATATATATATATATATATGGGAATATAGCCAATTAACAATGTTGTGATAATTCTTGGTGCACAGTAAATCTACCCCCATACATATACATGTATCCATTCTCCACCAAACTCCCCTCCCATCCAGGCTACTGCATAACATTGAGTAGAATTCCCTGTGCTCTCTGGTAGGTGCTCACCAGTTAACTATTTTATACATGGCATCAATAGTGTATGGATGTCCATCACAATATTGGCATTTTGAGAGATCTCTCTGAATGTTATTTAGAGCATTAAGGGCCTGAGAGCATTTCAGTTCTATGTGCCTACACTTCACCTGCAGATGTTTTTAAGGCCGATTTGATCCAGTCCATCTAGGGGTGGGGCTTGAGAATCTGCATTTTTAACAAATTCTAGATGACATGGTTACTGGAAGTCCATAGACTGTGCTTTGAGTAGCAAAAGTTTAGAGAAAGGAAGTATGGATAAATGGGAAATGAGTTAGAAAGCTATACTTTGATTCACTTCATCAATATACATTTAGTGTTTACTAAGAGCCAGCCCCAGCCCCTCTTCTAGACTGCGGGAATAGGATGATTCACAAGACAATGGCCTCTCAGTTTTTGTAAGTAGCATACAAGCTGGGGGATGCTGCAGGATACAGGTAAAGGATGACAGAAAGTTGGACTAGAATAGTGGCCGCCAGACAGAGTACAATTAACAGATGGTGGAGATACTTACATGGCAAAATAGGGTGAGAGAGACTCTGGCTTTTGAAGGATGAGAGAGACGATTTGACAAGGCAGAATTCTAGGCTTCAAGCTATCTTTGAGAGGCCCACATATAGTACACTTTTAAATCTATGGATTTAGAGCTAAAAATAGAGGTCAAGGCTGTCAGGATTATCATGAGGCAGATTTTCTATTGGTTGAATGTGTGATGCCTTGAGTATAATTTCAGTGTGGGCGTCGGGTGTCCTCCAGTTACGAGCACGTGCCTCCTACTCTTCTGAGAAAAATAAGACCATCAGATGTTTTTCTGTTTCCACATTCATATTTAGCTGTAACTCAACTCACAATCACTTCTTTTCTCCAGTGTCTGAAGAGCGATAGCTCCTTTTTGAAATGAATCTGAGTCACATTCCTTAAGTTAATAATTTATGTTCGTTGTGTCCTTTTTCTTACGTGGCATTCCTCTTCTACTCACTGTGATATAATTCTGCCTTGGCAACTCAGTCATTCAACCAACCCCATCTACAGGTTTTAAGTTCTCAACTTGTTTTTACTTTTCTTCCATAGTATTGCCCATGTTTGTCTTGTAGAAACTCTCATCCCTTGGCTTCTACTATATATACTGCATATGTTTTCCTTTTATCTTTCCAAGCATTCCTTCTAATCACTTCTGATGGTTGGTCTTCCAAGAATCTGTTTAACGTTGACACAGCCTAAAATTGTGTGCACTCCCTCTCATCAAACACTAACACTTCTCATTAAACACTTAACCCAGTGATTCAGCTGCTATTTACATGCTTGGAAACAGAATCACTAATCCATTCTTTCCTGAGCTCCAGATCTATATAGCCAACTGCCTACAGGACATGCCACTAGGGTAACCCCAGACACCTTAAAGCCAGCATACCTAAAATTGAACTCACCTTTATTTACTGAAATAGCTCCTACTGTTTTACTGTTTTGGGTAAATATTCTTGGCAGAAAGCTGAGATCCAGTCAAGACTTATTTATCCTTCTCCTTCCTACCCTCAAACCAGGAGATGATCAAAATCTATCAGTTCTTCTTCCTCTCCACCATACCTCCATACTGGTGGCCTTTAGGACCTCTTCAGTCCTTCCAGGCATCGCTGAATCAGTCTCCACAGAAGTCTCTGCACGTCTTTGCTCTTTTTTTCTTCCGCTTCATCTTCAAGCCCTTGCTAGTATGCTTTTCCACTTCGTGGCTTAAAAATCTTTGCCAGTTTCCTATTCTCTGTGAGAAAATGGTAAAACATACCAGCATCCTGGTAAGTTTCTTCCTGATCTAGATGTGTTTATAGCTTCTGTTTCTCATAACAATTTCTCTTTCAGTCCAGTAGTCCTGAACTCCTGGCATTTAAATTTGCCAGGCTATTTCATAACAATATGTCTTTCAATTCCCCCTACCTGAAAAGCCTAGTCAATTTGGAAGAAATGCATTTATCTTTCCAAACTCAATTCAAGCATCTCCTTCTTTTGAAAATGTTTCCTGGTCCTGCCCCTCTCTTTTGTGTCTAAACTGTACACAGGCACATATTTCTTTCATGACAGAGCAACTTATTTGTGTATTTTTTAATATGCCTAGTATACTAAACTGTGAATTACTTTAGCAAAAGATTTTATAACTCTGAATTTCTGAACCCAACTCATTGTAGTAATATAAACTCAACACAAAATGTAATATATACGGTGATAACTCAGTTTTCAACCCACACCTGCACAGTGCCACATCTTGTCCCATGCCACTGAGAAACCCACTGGCCTACTGCTCTTGAGTTTACATGGGATCATTTCTCCCCTACATCTTTTCCTTTACACATTTAGGCAGTATTTCAAAATAATCTCCCTTCATGACAACCTGTAGTAGGAAACCCACTCCTCTGGCTCTCCCATAAGAAGCTTGGATGCCTAGGCATCTGGCTTAGATGTCTCCTTATTCATCTTAGGCCTGGATTGTCATCCTTTCTTGGAAAATAGATCTTGGTCCACTTTCCCACATCCATTTTATACACATTAGTTGTACAGTTGGACCATCTTGGGGAGTGTTAACACTCCTATGCTTCCCTGGTGCCTCAGTGTTAAAGAATCTGCCTGTCAATGTAGGAGACACAGGTTTGATCCCTCGGTCAGGAAGATCCCCTGGAGAAGGAAATGGCAACCCATTCCAGATTCTTGCCTCAGAAATCCCATGGAGAGGAGCCTGGTGGGCTATAGTCCATGGGGTTGCAAGAGTCAGACACAACTTAATGACTAAAACAGCAACACCCTTATACATGGGGATAGAATAACATTAGGTTGGAGAAAAAGTTTGTTTGAGCTTTTCCATATGATGCAACAGAAAACTCTAGATGAATTTTTGGGCCAACCCTCCACAAATTATCTTGGACAGTCTCTTGTGGATGCATCCTAATTTATTAATTTTAACATTAAAAGGATTCTAATTTTTATATGTGGCCTAGATACTATAAAACAGGACTTCTCTTTGTGAAACTGTCATCTATTGAGCATTTCTGAAGTGCCAGATATTCTTCAAAATGCTTTGCTTGTGAAACAGGGACAGTAGGAATAGTTCAGTATCAAATCAGATAAGTTAGAGAGAGAGAGAGAGAGAAAAGAATTCTTTAATAGTTAACAAAACTAAATTTCCCTATAAGATCCTGCTTCTGTTTGGCACTAGCTAGTGTTGCTACTTATAGTCACAAATCAAAACATACTCAGAGTTAGGTGAATATTTAATGTAATTAATGTCTTATTGTCTCAGCTAATGCTTACCTGTCCCTCTCTGATCTTCGTCCAATTCTCAGAGGTCTTTCCCTCTTACGCCACCTGTTTCTATCATTTAATTTTCCTCTGTCACTCGTGCCAGGAGCCAGGAGCAGCAAGGACAGAATGAAAGTATCACTCATGGTTGGGAGCCCATCGGCATCATCGTAGGGAGCACATCGTTGCTGTAACTTCATCTGCTCCCCCAGCTGGTGCAGGTGAGTTACTGTCTCTTGGCATAGATAGCTTTGAGGTTGGCTTTTACTGTGCAGTCATGAGAATGACCTTCATGTGCCCATATGGCCCTCTAGCAGCTTTCTCACTTGGGTACTTATCTAGAGGGATGGTGGAAGCTTCCCTTTTTCAGCCCCCGTGGGTGACCCACCCTGCAGGGTTGCATGGTCATTGGGCTTGCTGGGCTCAGAGATATGTTTTATTCCACCTCCAGCCTGCAGAAACATTTTAAAAGAAATAATCTAAAAATAGATTTGCTTTTTCTCACAGCTTCGTGCAATGTGCCAATTTGATCAGCATGCCTTATTAATTGAAATAAAGTTATTAATTGAAAATGTTGAGTATTACTGTGGAGAGAATAAAGCTCTGAGACTTCATGTTAGCTATCTTTCGATGCTAACAGCTCATTAAATTTTTAACCTTTGTATCCAATTAATCAACTCCTCACAATTCTACCTAATTATGACAGAAGCCATCCCTCATTCTCATCTGCAAAAATGCTATTAAAAGCTATTGTCAATGTCTTACAGAAAATCAGGACCTATGTGTCTAGAAAATTCTCTGGTACACTTAAGCAAAGAAAGAAGGAAGAAGATTAAAAACTAAGAGGGAAACTAAGGAAGGAAATAGGGAAAGAGGTTGGGGAGGAGGGCGATATGGAGGAAGGAAATAAATAAGAACAAAAGAAAAAGAAAAGAAAGAGAACCTCTCCTGATTGATTGTCACTCAGTTCACTGAGGGCTGTAGTGTTCACTGCAATCCTATTCACAGATCAAGGGCTTATTAGTCCACTGTATTATCTGGGAGGTTTTATCATGATTAAAAAAAAATTATAGAACATTTCAACCCAACCAAAGACATATCTGAAAAAAAAGCAAAGGATTGATGCTTTGTTTCCCAGTTTCAGGGCTGATAGTCAGCTCTCTCTGTGTCTCTTCTTCCTCACTCCCTGCCCCTTCCTCTGGCATGGCTACCCTTACATCTCCATTAATACCCCCAAGGCATGGAAAACTGTAAGGCATGGACAATCAAAGTTTGTAAAAGGGCAGTTCTGTAGATTTTTGGGGAATTGCTTTAGGCTCACCAATCTGCAGTAGATAATCTATTCTGTCTTCTGTTTATTGGAAACCAGAATGTTATTTTCTGCCTTCAATTTTCTAGTGTCCTTCCATTTCCCACAACTCCTCAAAATGTATTAGCAACAGACATGTGGCCATCTCCTCCCCAAGTTCCCTTGGAACCGAGGATACAATTTGTCTGAATGGTTTGAAGCATCAGTTTCACTCTATAAATTATCTCACCTCCCTCACAGATCAATTTCCACCTGACTATATGGGCTCTACCCTCTCTAGCTGAAGGATCATTTCCTCTGACAAAGCAGATAAAACTTTGTGAAGTGAAGGAATCCTGTTTATCCCCCTGTCGTCTGTTAACGTTATACCATCTGTCCCAAGCAGCAGGTTTCTACTTACTTCTGCCTTCTACTTGCTTTTAGCATGCTTGAAAAAGCCCTTTGGCACTGTTGGCATTTTTCTGAAGTCACATTTTACTCAGGGTTATACATTTCCTGATGCAATTTATACAAATTTGCAGCACATTTAATATTAATTCTTGGCCATGTCAGCTAATTTCCATTCTTGTGCATGATTAATTCCACAATAAATCAACAGAACCTAAGTGTTAGTAGATGTTCTACGTTATCAACTTGAACTCTTCAAAATTCTCTTTCTGAAAAGAGCAATGCCTCTATACTTGCTCCCCTTCCTCAACTTTTACTCATTCATGTTGGAATCTTTCATTATTAAGAACTCTTTGTTTTGGGGTTATCTGTGCTCAGTTGTTCAGTCCTGTCCAACTCTTTGAGACCCAAGGCTCCTCTGTCCATGACATTCTCCAAGCAAGAATATTGGGTATGTGGGGAGCCATTCCCTTCCCCAGGGGATCTTCCCCAGGGATTAAACCCACTTCTCTTGCATCTCTTGCATTGGCAGGTGGGTTCTTTATCACCACAGCCACCTGGGAAGCAACTCTAATATGTGCATCACTATGTACACAGGTAGACAATAAACGAGAACCTACTATTTAGCACAAGGAACTCTACTCAATGATCTGTATTGACCTAAATGGGAAAAGAATCTAAAACAAAAGTCGATCTATGTATATGTATAACAGATTCACTACACTGCACAGCAGAAACTAACACATTATAAAGAAACTGTACTCCAATAAAAATTTAAAAAAAAATTTGTCACCCACTCATAATTTACGGTTACCTGGAGGGAAGATTGGAGGGGAGGAATAGACTGGGTATAATATATACATATTATTGTACACAAAGTAAATAACCAAGAAGGACCTACTGTATAGCACAGGAAACTGCTCAATATTCTATAGTAAGCTAAATGGGAAAAGAACAGACACACGTAAATATATAAGTGAATCATTTGCTATACACCTGAAATTAGCACAATGTTGCTAATTCTTTAATATAAAATAAAAATTAAAAAAAAAAACAGTGTGTCTTCCAGATAAATCCCCATGAGAAGAAATTCTCATTACTATAGGAACTTGCATATTTCCTTTGTTGATATTTTTATTTTTATTCTTTGTTAGTTTTCCTAAAACCCATCAACCACTTTCTTCATCTAGCTGGAAAGTCCTACCTCTACGTAAATTTTACTTTCATTTGTTTATTACTTGGTTACCTTAAAGGGAGGATAAATATGTTTCCTGATACTCTTTTTTTAAATTTATTTTTTTATTGAAGGATAATTGCTTTACAGATTTTTGTTGTTTTCTGTCAAATCTTGATATGATTCAGCTATAGGAATATATATATATCCACTCCCTTTTGAACCTCCCTCACATCTCCCTCCCCATCCCACCCCTCCAGGCTGATACAGAGCCCCTGTTTGAGTTTCCTGAGCCATACAGCAAATTCCTGTTGGCTATGTATTTTACATACGGTAATGTAAGCTTCCATGTTACTCTTTCAATACATCTTACCCTCTCCTCCCCTCTCCCCTTGTCCATAAGTCTATTCTCTATGTCTGTTTCTCCACTGCTGCCCTGTAAGTAAATTCTTAAGTACCATTTTTATGGATCCTGTATCTGCGCATTAGAATACAATATTTATATTTCTCTTTCTGACTCACTTCACTCTGTATAACTAGGTTCTAGGTCCATCCACCTCAACAGAACTGATTCAAAGGTGTTCCTTTTTATGGTTGAGTAATATTCCATTGTGTATATGTACCACAACTTCTTTATCCATTCATCTGTCAATGGACATCTAGGTTGCTTCCATGTTCTAGCTGTTGTAAATAATGCTGCAATGAACAATGGGATACATGCGTCTTTCTCAATTTTGGTTTCCTCAGGGTATATGCCTAGGAGTGGGATTGCTGGGTCATACGGTGCTTTTATTCCCAGTACTTTAAGGAATCTCCATACTGTCTTTCATAGTGATGGTATCAATTTACCTGTATCAATTTACATTCCCACCAACAGTGCAAGAGTGTTCCCGTTCCCTTTTCTCCACACCCTCTCCAGCATTTATGGTTTGTAGACTTTTCGATGAAGGCCATTCTGACTGGTGTGAGGTGATATCTCATTGTGGGTTTGATTTGCATTTCTCTAATAATGAGCGATGTTGAGCATCTTTTCATGTGTTTGTTAGCCATCTGTATGTCTTCTTTGGAGAAATGTCTGTTTAGGTCTTTTTCCCACTTTCTGATTGGATTGTTTGTTTTCTGGTATTGAGTTGTATGAGATGTGGGTATATTTTGGGAAATTAATCCTTTGTCAGTTGTTTCATTTATTGTCATTCTCTCCAATTCTAAGTGTTGTCTTTTCACCTTATTTCTAGTTTCTTTTGCTGTGCAAAAGCTTTTAAGTTTAATCATGTCCCAATTGTTTACTTTTGCTTTTATTTCTGTTACTCTAGGAGGTGGGTCCGGAGAAGGCAATGGCAACCCACTCCAGTACTCTTGCCTGAAAAATCCCATGAATGGAGGAGCCTGGTAGGCTGCAGTCCATGGGGTTGCTAGGAATCGGACACGACTGAGTGACTTCACTTTCACTTTTCACTTTCATGCATTGGAGAAGGAAATGGCAACCCACTCCAGTGTTCTTGCCTGGAGAATCCCAGGGATGGTGGAGCCTGGTAGGCTGCCGTCTATGGGGTCGCACAGAGTCAGACATGACTGAAGTGACTTAGCAGCAGCAGCAGCAGGAGGTGGGTCATAGAAGATCTTGCTTTGATTTACATCATCGAGTGTTCTGCCTATGTTTTCCTCTAAAAGTTTGTAGTTTGTGGTCTTACATTTAGGCCTTTAATTCATTTTGAGTTTATCTTTGTGTATGGCGTTAGGAAGTACTCTAATTTCATTCTTTCACATGCAGCTGTCCACTTTTCCCAGCACCATTTATTGAAGAGGCTGTCTTTGCCCTATTGTGTATTCCTGCCTCCTGTATAAAAAAATAAGGTACCCATAGGTGCATAGATTTATTTTTGGGGTTTCTGTCCTGTTCCATTGGTCTATATTTCTGTTTTTGTGCCCGTACCATACTGTCTTAATGACCATAGCTTTGTAGTATAATCTGAACTCGGAAAGTTGACCCCTCCAGCTCCATTCTTCTTTCTCAAGTTTGTTTTGGCTATTTGAGGTCTTTTCTGTTTCCATATAAATTGTGAAATTTTTTGTTCTATTTTAGTGAAAAATGCCATTGGTAATTCAATAGGTATCACATTGAATCTGTATATTGCTTTTGGTAGTACAGTCATTTTCACAATATTGATTCTTCCTACCCAGGAACGTGGAATATCTCTCCATCTGTTTATGTCATCTTTGATTTCTTTCATCAGTGTCTTATAATTTTCTGTGTACAGTTCTTTTGTCTCCTTAGGTCAGTTTATTCCTATATATTTAATTATTTTTGTTGCAATGGTGAATGAGATTGATTCCTTAACTTCTGTTTCTTTTCACTGTTAGTATACAGAAATGCAAGTGATTTCTGTGTATTGATTTTGTATCCTGCAACTTTGCTAAATCCACTGATTAGCTCTAGTAATTTTCTGATACTATCTTTAGGGATACCTATGTATAGTATCATGTCATCTCCAAACAGTGAGAGCTTTACTTCTTCTTTTCCAATCTGTATTCCTTTTATTTCTTTTTCTCCTCTGATTGCTGTAGCTAGGACTTCCAGAACTATGTTGAATAATAGTGGTGAAAGTGGACACCCTTGTCTTGTTCCTGATCTAAGGGGGAATGCTTTCAATTTTTCACCATTGAGAATAATGTTTGCTATAGGCTTATCATATATGACCTTTACTATGTTGAGGTAGATTCCTTCTATGCCCAGTTTTTGAAGAGTTTTAATCATAAATGAGTGCTGAATTTTGTCAAAGGTTTTTTTCTGTATCTATTGAGATTGTCATATAGTTTTTATCTTTCAATTTGTTAATATGGTGTATCACATTGATTGACTTGCATATAATTGAAGAATTCTTGCATCCCTGGAATAAACCCAACTTGATCATGGTGTATGCGCTTTTGGATGTGTTGCTGAATTCTGTTTGCTAAAATTTTGCTAAGGATATTTCCATCTATGTTCATCAGTGATATTGACCCGTAGTTTTCTTTTTTTGTGTTGTCTTTTTCTGGTTTTGGTATCAGGGTGATGGTGGCCTTGTAGAATGAGTTTGGAAGTGTTCCTTCCTCTGCAATTTTTTGAAAGAGTTTTAGAAAGATAGGCATTAGCCTTCTCTAAATGGTTGATAGAATTCTCCTGTGAAGCTATCTCATCCTGGGCTTTTGTTTTTTGGGAGATTTTTGATCACCACTTCAATTTCAGTGCTTGTAATTGGGGTATTCATAATTTCTATTTTTTCCTCTTTCAGTCTTGGAAGATTGAACTTTTCCAAGAATCTATTCATTTCTTCCAGGTTATCCATTTTATTGACATATAGTTGTTCATAATAGTCTCTTATAACCTTTTGTATTTCTGCATTGTCTGTTGTAACCTCTCTTTTTTCATTTTTCATTTTGTGGATTTGATCCTTCTCTCTTTTTTTCTTGATCAGTCTGCCTAAAGGCTTGTCAATTTTTTTATCTTCTCAAAGAACAAGCTTTTCATTTTATTAATCTTTACGACTGTTTCTTTCATTTCTTTTTCATTTATTTCTGCTCAGATATTTATGATTTCTTTCCTTCTACTAATTTTGGGGGGTTTTTTGTTCCTCTTTTTCCAGTTGTTTTAGGTGTAAAGTTAGGTTGTCTATTCAATGCTTTTCTTATTTCTTGAGGTAGGATTGTATTGCTATAAACTTCCCTTTTAGATTGATCTGCTTTTGTTGCATATCAGAGGTTTTGAGTTGTGTTTTCAGTGTCATTTATTTCTAGAAAATTTTGATTTCCCTTTTGATTTATTCAGTAACCAGTTAGTTATTTAGAAACATATTGCTTAATCTCCATGTGTTTGTGTTTCCTACAGTTTTTTTCTTTGTTTTCTAGTCTCATGGTGTTGTGGTCAGAGTAGATGCTTGACACAATTTCAGTTTTCTTAAATTTACTGAGATTTGATTTGTGACCCAAGATGTAATCTCTCCTGGAGAATGTTCCATGTGCACTTGAGAAGAAGGTGTATTCTTCTGCATTTGGATGGACTGTCCTGAGGATATCAATGAGATCCATCTCATCTAATGTATCATTTAAGACTTGTGTTTCCTTATTAATTTTCTGTTTTGATAATCTGTCTGTTGATGTGAGTGGGGTGTACTATTATTGTGTTACTGTTAATTTCTCCTTTTATGTCTGTTAGTGTTTGTCTAATGTACTAAGGTGCTCCTATGTTGGGTGCATAGACATTTACAATTGTTGTGTCTTCCTCTTGGATTGATCCCTTGATCATTTTGTAGTGTCCTTCCTTGTCACTTGTAATCTTTATTTCAAGATCTATTTTGTTTGATCTGAGGATTGCTACTCCAGCTTTCTTTTGCTACCCATTTGCATGGAATATATTTTTCCATCCTCTCACTTTGAGTCTTATGTGTCTTTACATCTGAAGTGGGTTTCTTGTAGACAGCTTATATATGAGTCTTGTTTTTGTACCCATTCAGCCAGTCTGTGTCTTTTGGTTGGAGCATTTAATCCATTTACACTTAAAGTAATTATTGATATATATGTTCCTATTGCCATTTTCTTAATTGTTTGAGGTTGATTTTGTAGATCTTTCTTTGTGTCTTATATTTCTTGACTATAAAAGTCCCTTAAATATTTGTTGTAATGCTGGTTTGGTGGTACCAAGTTCTCTTAACTTTTGCATGCCTGAAAGCTTTTATTTCTGCATCAATTTTGAATGAAATCCTTGCTGGGTGCTGTAATCTTGGCTGTAGATTTTTCCCTTTCAGTACTTTCAATATATCCTGCCATTCCCTTCTGGCCTGCAGAGTTTCTGCTGAAACATCACCTGTTAAGCATATGGGGTTTCCCTTGTATATTACTCGTCACTTCTCCCTTGCTGCTTTCAATATTCTTTGTGTTTTTCCTTTGTTAGTCTGATTAGTTTCTGTCTTGTTGTGTTTCTCCTTGGGTTTATCCTGTATGGGACTCTTTGTGCCTCTTGGACTTGATTGACTATTTCCTTTTCCATGTTGGGGAAATTTTCAACTATAATCTCTTCAAAAGTTATCTCATACTCTCTTATTCTCTTCTTCTTCTTCTGGGACCCCTATAATTCAAATGTTGTTGTGTTTGATATTTTCCCAGAGTTCTCTGAAACTATCCTCAGTTCTTTTCATTCTCTTTACTTTATTCTACTCTTCAGAAGTTATTTCCACCATTTTATCCTCCAGCTCACTGATTCATTCTTCAGCCTCAGATATTCTGCTATTGACTCCTTCTAGAGTATTTTTAATTTCAGTAATTGTGTTGTATATCTCTGTATGTTTATTCTTTAATTCTTCTAGGCTTTTTTATTGATTCTTGTGTTTTCTCCACTTTGCTTTCAAGGTTTTTGATCATCTTTACCATCATTATTCTGAATTCTTTATCAGGCAGTTTGCCTGTTTCCTCTTCATTTATTTGGACTTCTGTGTTTCTAGTTTGTTCCTTCATTTGTGTAGTATTTCTCTGCCTTTTCATTATTTTTTTAACTTATTGAGTTTAAGGTCTCCTTTTCCCAGACTTCAAGATTTAATTCTTTTTTCTTTTTGGTTCCTGCCTTCCTAAGCTTGGTCCAGTGGTTTGTGTAAGCTTCATATATGGTTATATTTGTGCTGAGTTTTTATTTGTTTGTGTGCTTTTCCTCTGATGGGAAAGGCTGAGTAAGGTGGTAATCCTGTCTGCTGATGATTGGGTTTGTATTTTTGTTTTGTTTCTTGCTTAGATGAGGTATCCTGTATAGGGTGCTACTGGTGGTAGTGTGATGCTGGGTCCTATGTTCAAGTGGTTTCCTCTGTGTGAGTTCTCACTATTTGACACCCCTAGGGTTAGTTCTCTGGTAGTCTAGGGTCTTGGAGTCAGTGCTCCCATCCCAAAGGCTCAGGGCTTAATCTCTGGTCAGGAATAAAGATTTCACAAATGGTTTGTTATGGCATTGAGACTGAAACAAATATTCAAAAATGAGAAAACAAAGATGAACCACCAGATAAATGGTGGTTACAAAATCAGGCAAATAATAATTAAAATAATGGAATATACACATATACCTACACCCCCAAGAGCAAAGTCAAAACAGTCCACAAAAATAAAGTACAATAGATTGACTTGGCAAACAAAGAAAATCAAAAATTATATTTACTGGTTAAGAACAAAACTAACTGAAACACAAAGTGGAAAACAAAACTAAAGCAAGGTGCCAAGTTGGGAATAAAGCAATGAATACAAAACTAATAAATATGTTGAGAGAAAGGAAAGAAAGAAAAGAAAGAAAGAATAGTTATGGAAAGTTAAATAGAAGTACATGAAGAAGATTTATACACATTAAAGATTAACTGCAAGGGGAAAAGAACAGTAGGAAAAACAAACAAAGGAATAAATGTAGAAAAAATATAGAAAGTTTTTAAAAATTAAAAGTTAAAAGTATAAAAAAAAATAGGGGAAAAAAAGGAAGAAAGAAAAAAGAAAACGCCGCAGAACTGCAAAAGCCCAACATAGATGCAGAGGTTTATAACCACAATAAAAATTGTGACTGAATAGAGACATATACATATACACCCATAAGAAAAATCAAAACAATCCAACAAAAATAAAGTACAATAGATTTATCGGGAGAACAAAGGAAACCAAAAATTATATCTACCAGAACAAAATTAACTAAAGCACAAACTGGAAAACAAAACTAAAGCCAGTTTCCAATTGGGGAATAAAGCCATGAAAATAAAACTAACAAATATGTTGACAGGAAAGGAAAGAAAGAAAAGAAAGAATAGATGTGCAATGTTAAATAGAGGTAGATGAAGATTTATATATATTAAATATTAACTGCCAGGGGAAAAGAACAGCAGGGAAAGCAAACAAAGGAATAAATGTAGAAAAAATAATAATAGGTTTAAAAAATTAAAATTTAAAAAATGAGAAAAGAAAAAAAATAAAAAAGGAAAACTCCTCAGAACTGCAAAATCCCAATGTAGAGGCAGAGGTTTATGAGAGCAATAAAAAATGTGACTGAGGACAAAAAAAAGAAAAAGCTCAAAGCTTAATTAAATTTCATAGTGCCAATAAAATTGGCAACTACGACAGCGGGGGTGGGAATTCCAAAAGAATCTACAGAACAAGTCAAAACATAAGAAAAACAAATGTTTTTCTTGATCACTGCTGTCAGAGTCCTTTCCCTCGCTGGGAGTCACAGTCCACCTCACCTCCCTAGGATGACCTTCAACACCATGCTGATCTCTGGACCTGCTGTGGGGGCAGCTCAGAGTCTAATCTGGTCCCTCTCTTGTGTGTTCTTGACTCCAATGTCCATAGCTGTCAGAACTAGTGTGTTTTCTTTTGTGGGAGCTCTCAATGATCTTTTATATATTCCATAAACAGAGAGTCTGCATAGTTGATCATGTGGATTTAATCTTCAGCTTGTACAGTTGGTGGGATGGTTTTGAGTCTTCTTCCTTAGTCACACTGCCCCTGGATTTCAACTGAGGTTTTATTTCTACCTCTACATGTGGGCCATCCTGGGGTTTAGCTCCTGAGGCTGCCCTGGAGGGCTTGGGTCTGCCCCAGTGAGGGCAGGTGTGGAGGTGGGGCAGCTGCTTGGGTCGCAGGGCCTCTGGCAGCACCAGGTACTCAGGGGAGTTGGCAGCTAGGGCAGCAGGAAATATAATGCCCTGGAAGGGTATGGCAGCCAGTAGTGGTCAATACGCTCCAGTGTCCTTGCCTGGAGAATCCCCCTCCCTGACAGAGAAGCCTGGCGGGCCACATTCTACAGGGTCACAAAAAGTCGGACACTGCCGAAGGAACCCTCGGCACATAGATGCAAGACCTTTTTTATCTGTGGCGGCTCTGCCCTAGTGACAGTTGAGCATGAAGGTGGCCCAGATGCTTGGCTTGCGGGGATCCTGGCGGGCCAAGTGTGCAGGGACACGGACGGCCTCCACCGCAGGAGTTATGGTCTTATCAGAGTCGTCTTTCGAGCCTCTTGTAGCTGGCGATCAGAAGGTGTGTTTGGCCGGTCTTTCTCTGTGGCTCTGCCCATTCAGTCACCTACAGACCCTTGCCTGGGGTCCTTCTCTATTGTTCAGTGCTCAGGCACTTAAAGGAGCATCCTGGGTGGGGCCTACTGAGCTCAGGGCCTCAGGCGTGTGATGGGCCAGCCTCTCTATTGTTCAGCTGCCGGTGCTGGTGTGTGGGGGGAGAGAGGCTATGGGGATGGCTCCACCCCCTACACGTGACTCAACAGTATCGCTTTGCTTCCATGGCTGCCCGGCTTTCCTCTGCAGGCATTTCCCACCACAATCTCCTCCCTCACATCCCCTCTCTGCAGTCAACAGCAGATTGCTCCACAATCCCTGGGGGTCTGCATCCCTGTCCGGTCTGCGTCCCTGTCCGGGGTATGTATGGCTTCGGCAAGGACTGTCTGATTCTCATTCCATTCAGGCTGCCACAGAGCAGCTGTCTCACTCTCAGCCTTAGATGTTTCTCCTCTGACTCAGACAATTGCCCTGACATGGGGATCGGACCCCTGCTTCAGTTCCCCCACCGGCTGAGAGCAGGGCCAATTCTATTAAGACTCCTGTTTTTCCCTCTAGTTCCTTCATCAGGCCCAATTTTGCGTGGGTCTATACACTCTTTTCCGCTGGTCAGGTCCACTCTTAGCTGGTACTCTGCATGCACTTCTGTGTCTGAAGGTGCGTTCCTGATGTATCCGTGGAGAGAGATGGACTCCACGTCCAACTACTCCTCCGCCATCTTGTTCTTCCCTTCTTGATACTCTGAATATTTTCTTTACCAAATCTCTTGGCACTTTCTCTATGATTGCCACCTATTTATGTCAGCCAGCCAGACAGAAAAGTATTCAAGTCCCTGTGCTCAAAGAGACAAGACTATTGATTTTATGTCTTTACTAACAATATGACCTTGACCAAGTTTTTTTAATATCTTCAGGTCCCACTTTTCTAATCTACATTTGATGACCTAAATAAAAAAATAATCATACCCAATAAATTAGTGGAGATGATTAAACAAGCTAATGCATGGTAGAATCTTAGAACTTATAGTGTACCTTAAGAACTCAATAAAATGGAATTCTCATAATCTATGTAACTCTAGTGTTTTGGTTTTCATATAATAAAAGCATTTTTTCCTCTCTCTCCTTTTAGATTAAAATCCCATTGATTATGTTGGCAATGTCTGGGTCACTGTTCTTTGTCCCCACCAAGTAATTCAATCCAAATCAAGGACACATTCTCATAGATTAAAACAGGTCAAGGAAAATAAATCCTGTTCTTCCACAAAACAACCATTTGCTCACTCCCAATTTTCTTTCTCCTCTAAAGTTATGATAGTCCATTATAAGAAGAGGTAAAAATCAAATATATCTTCAAGCCTTTTACTTTTCTACCTGAAAGTCTATTGTTCCTTAGAGACCCCTTGCCAATTGATCTGGCCGTGGCATTTGTTCCAATATAGACCAACAAGAAGAAGGTCATTTCAAAATTTTTATAAGATGCTCTGTCTTGTAAACAATAATTGATATGTGAAGGCCAACATTCTTCCTTCCTCATAATAGCCTGTCTGCAGAAACTTGCCGTAAATTTCAGTCATCAGCCATTAGCTTTCTTGGGTCTTTTTCTCAGAGGCCATCATCAGGTTTCCTCAAATCTGTTAGTGACTAAAAATCCTCTTTATTGTTCAGGAAAACAAAAGCTGCATTTCCTCTTTAGATATCTCAGTTCAGCTCCTGTGAAAAGGATTTATAGCACTGTTGGTTCAGTTTCTCTTCTTTCACACCAGTTTTTTCAGGCACTCGCAAAGTTTTGCTGATTTTGACTGGCTTCAGCTTCCTCACAATGTTCCTTCCTCACTCTTAAAATTCAGGTTATTTCTTCTGTGCAGTCTAGGAATAGTTCAACCCCAATAAAGAAATCTTCCTCAAATACACACAGGGTCTTTCCATTTTTTCACCTTCTCTTTTACTTGAACATGCAGAAGTTCATAATAATTCACCTACTGATTAGCACTAGCCCTCTAGCTATTTTTCAATCACAAAATGCAAACACAGATGCAATCAGTCATATCACAGGGAGCATTACTAAATTTTTTAGACAAATTTTTGTTTTCTTAAACTTTTAAAAAGTCTGCTTCTCTTCCCTCTTTGGCAGACCTTTAACCATTTTCAGACTTAAAAAAAAAAAAAATCGGGTACCAATATCAATGAATTAAATCAAGAAAAGGCTTCCTTAAATTTGCTATGCTGCATTATCAACTGAAGACAGTCCTGACCCAAAATCCTTGTTTCCCACTTTTCTTTCATTAAAGGCTGCCAACTGTACGATGATTTAATAATCCCCTTTTTGGCATGGGGAGGAGTGCAAAAGGACGTTTGGATGAGACGAGCAAACTCATTATTCATATCAACCTAAAATGTGATCCTGTGAATTCTAGTGGTGAGAGGTTAATGGTATAATTCACTAGACTCCTTTGAATTTTAATTAAAATTATTAAAAAGATTTTGAATTTCAATATGAACTGGAGCTTTCTATATTGACTAGCAGATATATCATCACACCTAAATCTCCTTAAGCAGTAAATGAAGAACCCTGACAGTACTTCTCATTTACTTCTCATGAATTTTATTTTATAAATACATCTGATTATGCATTCCAAATTATCATTATATTTATTAGTGGGCAATACTACCTAATATCTGTCAATAAACTGTATACACCACATCCCAAGAGCCAGACTCTCTGAATGATTTGATAGGTATTTTCAAAATATACACTATGGGTCAAGCTTCAATTCTCAAGTATTAGAATATTCTTTATTTGTTGCATGTTCTCTTTTTGCCATGCCATGTTTAATTTCTTTAGGTCTTAAAGGAGACATTCAATGTCACCTACAGTAAAGCCTTTAGGAAATTAAATTAATCTTCCCTTTTATTATTAAATGTCAAAAGAACTTATCTCTTGGGGAATCATGCTACATAACACCATACTAATAAAGTTGATAATAGCAAATAAGTTGGTAACAGCACATAACTATACAATGCTTATGCTGTTCTAGGCACTACTGCAAATGTTTTACCTATATTAACTCAATTAGTTCTCACAATAATCTTTTAAGTAAGTACTATTATTACCCCCACTCTTTCAGGTGATGCGTCCAAGCCAGGATTCAAAGCAGGGTGTTTGGAACTAGAAACCACAATTTATTTTAAGTAAAATCAGTTATTGTCTCCAGATCTGCATCTGTAATGACACCTGATACCGAAAATATGAAGAATTCTCCATTTAAATAAAACTTTATGCTAAATATGGTATATAGAATATTGTTAGATATCATGCTGAGATGTCAAAAATTGCAATTTTGTTTTCATACTATTGAATACCAAAAAAGAAAGAAAAAGGAATCAGGATTTCAAAATTCAAAAGGTGGTTTGTTAGGTGCTTGGGAACACAAGCAGTGAAGGAAAAGAGTTGCCTAGAACAACTAGAAACTCTTGACTTGTAGAGGGTTCTGTCTTTTTCAGCACATGTATTGTGGGTTTTATTCACCAATATGCTATCTGTTTTGGAGCCAAATGCCACATAGGCACCTTCCACAGTTAGAATTTTTAGATATTTCAGTATTATTATGTGCATCGCCACAGATTCACATTGTGTGTATTCATATCAGTTCATTGAGGATATACATATAAATTCACTTTGATTATTTTTTCCTCAAAGATGGTAATAAATAATGATTTTTTTTTTTTACAATAACTTTCTTATAACCAACCTTGCTAGAAAACATCGATTCCATTTGATTGGGTGTACTTGTATTCATAATTACAAACTCAAAATTCTCAAGATAATTCTGAATTATCAAGCCTCATTACACTGCTTATACTAAAGATTTAACTTATTTACATAATAGCTATGCTATTTAAATCATATATTCCATATGCTTGAGTGAAGAAAATTCATCATGTTTTGAAAAATATTTCAAAAGTGATCTCACTGTCTGTATTCTTCTTTTACGAGCATCTTTTAACATTGCCAGTGAACAGACGAATGTAGAAACAATTAACAGCAGAAAAGAACAGACAGAATCTCAACTGAAGGATTTAAACCAGCAGGTAAAGATGGATTCATGGTTTACCAAGGCTCAATCCATAGTTTGAAACAGCAGGTGAAAAGAAGACATGATTCAGGAGAAGGGGATATTATTTTAAAGAAGTGGTCAGTCACACTGAGAAGTATCTTTGAATTAATGATGAACACATACTAAACTGACTTATTTAAGAGAATCAGTTGGCGTGTTTTTAGTTTCTGTTTTGCTTTTCTTTCCCCGCTTCCTAGAAGCATGAAAATCCAATTCTTTCTAACCCTGCTGATTTTTTGACATTTTCCATTTGGCAAAAAAAGGAATTTCTCTCCCTCTATGGTGTTTCTAATGGACCTGAAACCCATGTGATTACACGGCTTCCTTCTTCACACTAGGCTTGGCATCAATAACGCTTTCAGAAATAATGTGTAGATCTCCTTAGATCAAGTGCTAATTTCTGCAAGTCCTGGCTAAAAAGCTATTATTCTTGGCCTCCCTTATTCAACCTGAGATCTAAGAAGAAAATACTTTTGCTGCTTATGTTTTTGCAGTTATATTATTCAGAAAATTAAAACTATGTTAATGGAATGTCAAGATCAAGTTATAAAATTTTCTTCTTTGGGGGGCGCAACTCCCACTGGCTTAGAAAAAACAGGACACGTTTCAAGGTTCCTAACCCGACTGCCTAGAAGAATCATCCAGGAAACTTTCAAACTAAAAATTATCAGCACCCAGATTCCAGCTTCAGAAAGGCTCAGTCAAGAGTTCTGGAGTAGCACCTGGTATCGAATAATGTTTAAATTTCTCCAGGTTAATACTAGCATACAATCAGGAGTTAAACCATTTGCTTACTCTACCTAACATTCATATAATTGAAAAGTTTAAAAAAAAAAAAAAAGGCTTTGGTGAAATCGATGTTTTGAGGTGAAGTCACATGAAATATTTTCATTTAAATAAAAGTTGTTTACCAAGGTAAGACAGTCATGCTGGTTTAACATTTCATGCTTAGCAAAATTCAACTTCATGACCAAAGTTTAAAGTCAGCTCTTGCAAAGTAATCCTTCTTTCTGTTATATCCCACAACCAATTTATCAGTAAGTCAAAATATTCAGAGAGCTTGATCTCTTCTTACTGACCCCACTCAAACCACACTTACCCAAGCACCATCCTGTTTTATAATCCAGGTCTGCTAACTGGTCATTGCCCTTTCTTTCTTAAATGTCACCTTCTCAATGAGATCTATCCCAATCACCCTGTTTAAATCATAGCTGCCCTCCCAGCACTCCTTAAGTTACTCTCCTTTTTCTCTTTTTACAACACTTACATTTTGAATTCTACATAATAAGATAATTTATCATTTTTATTGTATAGCATCTCCTCCTTTTAGACTGTGAGTTCCATAAAAGCAGAGTCCTTTACCTATTTCCTTTAGTGATCTATTTTAAAGGCCTGAATGTGTGTGTCACACAGTAGGGAACACTAATAAATACCTATTGAATGCCTGGTGTGTGTAAAGTGACTGAATAAATACAAACAGCAACCCTGTGGGATTATGTTTTTTAATTGTAATTGATAATATCTTTACAATATGGTAATATCTTATTTTTGTAGAACTGTTATTATATTTCTATTTAGTTCTTCAAGTCAAATGTTATGTACTGTTTTGAGGGCTTCAACATCCTGGCAGCCCCTCCAGTCCCTGAGATAATTTTCACACAGGGACACAGATATACAAAATAATCTATTAATGTATTAAGAAGGCTTTTCCATAAAACTATTCCCTGTCCCTAAAATCATTGCCATGTCATTCTTGTAGATACAACTTCATCTTCATATTATTGTGTAAAAGGAACCACCTCCATTACATATCAACCAACTTAATTGTCTTCGTATTATTCTTCATCAGGATATTGGCACCAGGATACTTTATCAGGGCCTTAAGTGATTTCTAAATTGGTAATTTCACCAATTAAAGTGATTCAATAATATACCTAACTTGATTCAAAAGCTTGTGAAAGAAGCTAACAACTTCAAACACAAATAAATGCTGCATCTCTTCTCCTTCCTAATAGTAAATGTAATTCTTTTGTTTTTGGCTGATGTTTCTCACTTGTCATTTTATTAATTCAGCAAATACTTTGTAGTGCCTGTCTCTGTTCTAGGAACTTAAGTTTACAATGAATAAATCACACAACGATCCCTCTTTGTGAGCTCACAGGCTCATCTTTTGATTCAGTGACAACTCAACAATTGGTTACATCAGAGTGCTAGATATACCTATTCTATGCAAAACTTGAGGGGCTTCCCTGGTGGCTCAGCCACAAAGAATCCACCTGCCAATGCAGGAGTCACGGGTTTGAACCCTGGGTCAGGAAGATCCCCTAGAGTAGGAAATGGCAACCCACTTCAGTATTTTGCCTGGAGAATTCCAGGAAAGAGGAGCCTGGTGGGCTACAGTCCATGTGTCACAAAGAGTCGGACTTGACTGAGCTGCTAAGTGCGCACACACACACACACACACACACACACACGCAAATCTTGATTAGATGCATCACTAAAGGTATGTGGACACATTTTAAAATAAAGAATAGCAAATGCAAATACCAGCCTCCTGCTAATGAACATACTTGCTCTGACTGGGATTCTATTGCCCTGAGAATTACAAAGCTTATCAGTGTTGGAGACATCAGACCTGGACATCCATCTTTCAACTCCATCACTTACTGCTCATGTGACCTGAAAAATGCTACTTCAGTTCTGTACCTCTCACAGTTTCTATATCTACCAAATGCAAATAGCACTTCACAGACCTGTATCAAAATCCTGTAAAGCTGCGTCAGTTTACATTCCCACCAACAGTGTATGAAAGTGTATGAAAGTCGCTCAGTCATGTCCAACTCTTTGTGACCCCATGGACTTCAGAGTCCATGGAATTCTCTAGGCCAGAATACTGGAATGAGTAGCCTTTCCCTTCTCCATGGGATCTTCCCAACTCAGGGGTTGAACCCAAGTCTCCCACATTGCAGGCGGATTCTTTACCAGCTGAGCCACAAGGGAAGCCCCAACAGTGTATGAGGGTTCCCTTTTCTCCACATCTTCTCCAATATTTATTGTTTGTAGATTTTTTGATGGTGGCCATTCTGTCTTGTGTGACGTGATACTGTATTTGATTTGGTCATAAATTCTCTCTAGAGTAGAGGGTATAGAACTCCAACCCTAAAAAGGAGACCAGTTGCATCAGAGATAATGTTCTTTACTGGGCTTCCCTCATGGCTCAGCTGGTAAAGAATCCGCCTGCAATGCAGGAGACCTGGGTTCCATCCCTGGGTTGGGAAGATCCCCTGGAGAAGGGAACAGCTACCCACTCCAGTTTTGATTTGCACTTTTCTAATAAATAGTGACGTTAAGCATCTAGACCTCTACTCAATGCTCTGTGGTGACCTAAATGGAAAGGAAACCCCCAAAAGAGGGGATATATGTATGCATATGGCTGATTCACTTCACTCTACAGCAGAAACTGACACAATATTGCAAAGCAAATATACCCCAATAAAAATTGTTAGAAAAACCCTGTAAAGCATCTACAACAATATTAACCAATAGTAAGTATTCACCAAATTATAGTTATTGTTAAGTTACATATAGCAAAGGAGTAAAAAAGAACCCAATACTCTCTAGCTATAACATCAGGAAATTGAAAAAAAACAATTCTTGAAAATAAAGACTCTGCAAAAGCACTTTACTAGCAAAGAAAGTGAAAGCTGCTCAGTCATGTCTGACTCTTTGCAACCCCATGGACTATACAATCTATACCGTCCACAGAATTCTCCAGGCTAGAATACTGTAGTGGGTAGCTATTCCCTTTTCTAGGGGATCTTCCCAACCCAAGGATGGAACCCAGGTCTCCCTCATTGCAGGCGGATTCTTTACCAGCTGAGCCATGAGGAAAGCCCAGCAAAGAACATTATCTCTGATGCAACTGATCTTCTTAGGGTTGAAATTCTATATTCTCTACTCTAGAGAGAATTCATGACCAAATCAAATTAGGATGAATTCCCTTACTCTGGTCCCATATTAACTAGTGTTTTCCCTTGCCTACTTGTCACAGTCGTAATTACGTGACTCACATTGGACTCTACCACTTTACTGCAAGCTGCAATACAGCAGGAGATGGGTCTTAGCATTCTATAGAATGGTCTCCTTCCTACTGAATGCCTAGCACACAGGGCATGAGACACAGCTAGGTACATGATGACATTTGTATTTAATTGTAATGCAATCTCACAGTTCCCTGGTGGTCTAGTGGCTAGGATTCAGCCCCTGTGGCCTGGGTTCCACACCCAGTCAGGAAAGGTGTGTTTTTGGCAGCTTCCCAAATGGTTCAAGTGGTAAAGAACCCGCCTGTCCAGGCAGGAGACATAAGAGATGCGGGTTTGATCCCTGGGTCGGGAAGATCCCCTGGAGGAGGGCATGGCAACCCCCTCTAGTATTCGTGCCTGGAGAATCCCATGGACAGTAGAGCCTGGTGGGCTACAGTCCGTAGGGTCGCAGAGTTGGATATGACTGAAGCAACTTAGCATGTAGTGCAATTAGTGAGAAGTTTGTAATTTGCCTCATAGAAGGTCTGCTTAATTTTTTGTGTGTAGCTAAGTCATGTTTGAAAAATGTAGGTGCCAATATCCTGAGAAACAAAGCAGACCCCTTGTAATAGCTTTTATTTTTATCCATAAACTTGTCTTATCTGTTCTGATTTTTATTGGTTTTCTTACTTTCATTTTATTTTTCAGAGAATTGCCTCCCTAGAAACTATTATTCCCAGAAATACTGAAGAGCAGTCTTCATCAGCTGAGAAAAATGAAACTGATATTCCTAAAGAGAAAAGCCAGGTACGGTCACAGGGGGATTAGGAATAAGCTGAGAGAAGGATGCAATTCCCAGGGCTGCTGACCAGTCCTTTCGTGTGCCATTGTTTGGGATATTCTAGGCCAAGTCCTTCCCTGACGTACATGTGTTGAACCCTCACCATGACCCTAGGTGGGCCTCCTCTTACTGCTTCCATTTTGTCAATGAAGAAGCGTGTCTCAGTTGAAGTTTAGAATTCTCAGAGGCAGATGCTGGTAAGAAGACAAGATGGGTTTTCAGCCCAGGACTCCCTGACCCCTCATCATGACAGTGCTGAATGTCTCATGAATGTCCTTTCATAATCTTGATCCTGGGTTCAAATAAGAATAGTTTTACCTATCGTACAAACCAAAAATAGACTCATGACTTAATCAAAAGCCAAACAATGGGTATATTTTTTTTCCAATTTGCAAAGAGAAAAAAAAATATTTCATAATTACAACTTAGTTTCAGAGAGCAATTTCTTTTTCCAAAATAGTAATGTTGGGAAACCTTATCTCTACAATAAGAAGGAAAAAATATATCCTGTAGTATTATAAATTAACATTCAGTAGTGAGCTTGCTTAGGACTTCCTGAGACATAGAAGAAAATAAAATTGCATGGGAAAAATGACTTGTAGCCATTGACATCTGGGAAATACTTCCATATTGTTTGCAGTATCTTTCTATCAGGTTCTGCTGCTCCTACTGTGTGTGCTCACTGCTCTCTGACTCTGTGACTCCACGGACTGTAGCCAGCCAGGTTCCCCTGTCCATGGGATTGCCCAGGCAAGAATTCTGGAGTGAGTTGCCACTTCCTACTCTAGGGGATCTTTCCGACCCAGGGATCGAACCTGTGTCTCCTGCATCTACTGCACTGGGAGACAGATTCTTTATCACTGCGCCACCTGAGAAACCCCTCTATCGTGTACACAGATAAATAATTGGTAAATAAAAACTAAAATAGGTACATTCATATATTCAGTGTTGTAACTGATACACTAATAAAAATGCTAGATTAAGTTGAATGCAGTGAAAAGCTTCTAGCCAATTTACTGGATGGTGTGAAAAGTGCTAGAAAAAGTTGACTATTTAATTATATAAAGTCTCTAGTTTTAATGACTTCACAACAATTTGCAAATTATAATTTTAGGTATTATCAGTTCTTAAGACTATAGTGGAAAAATGTTATGTTACATTAACATGTTTTCTTGGGAAATAAATTGAAACATGAGCAGGTGATTTATCTAAAGTGACTCCAATTGCCAATAGGGCCAGAAATGGGAAAAATATTCCTTTTTGCAAAATGTACCCCACATTCCTATCCATCACATGCATATATCAAAACCTTTGATTCTCATCACTATACTACCAGGAGTTTCTGGCTATTGAAAATGTGGTTAAATGGTACTATCAAAAAATAGATAGGTTGAAATTTTGTTTAAAGAGTGGGGTGACATCAAATACATGAAAAAATCTAGGGAAATAGTAAAATAATGGAACTCTGAGAAGAAAGAAGAAGGAATCTTATTCTTTCAAAAATGGTGCTGCAGTCATCCTTCAGAGTAACAGTTTTCATTTCCTTAAAGCCTATGGTCTGTCCTCAAATATTTTATTTGCGATGACCTTCAATATGAGAATTATTAATTCACAGCACATTGCTACAAGTAAATGCTGAAACTTAATTTCTTGAAGATGTAGTATCAAGCAAAATAAAGCAACACATTCATAAGCTATGTTTTTGCTCAACTTTTATATAGTACTACTGATCTGAATCTTGCTTCATTACTTAACATCATTTTGTAAATCAGTTGGATACATTCAGTTTATGTGGTGGGTGTGTGTGTGTGTGCATGCCTGCATGTGTGTGCATGTGTGTGTTTTCCAGAACACCACAGCCCAGTTCTAACCTTGGCTGTCCTAATGTTCTTTCTTTTGGATGTCTTTTAGATTAAAACAATTGCAAAGCACAAACGTGGATTGCCAGTAAAGTTGACCTTTCTTTAATACTTGATTACAACCTGTTTCTATAAAAATGAGTATTGCTGTCCTAAATCTTGGTTCCAAGAACCAGATGCTTCCTTAGCTTATTACTGGTTAAGTGAAGTGAAGTGAAAGTCCCTCAGTCGTGTCCGACTTTTTGCAGCCCCATGGACTATACAGTCCATGGAATCCTCTAGGCCAGAATACTGGAGTGGGTAGCCTTTCCCTTCTCCAGGGGATCTTCCCAACCCAGGAATCGAACCGGGGTCTCCTGCATTGCAGGTGGATTCTTTACCAACTGAGCTATCAGGGAAGCCCATTACTGGTTAAGAAAACATTTTAATTAGGCATTTACAGGGCTGGATTGAAGAGTATTGGTGCAGAATACCTTTATGCTACTACTGCTTCGGGTTTCCACGGAAGAAAACAGGCACCGACAAAAATAACCAGCTATGGGTATTCATGAAGAAGAAGGTCGTTCTACGCAGACACGAGACGTTCGACTCTGCCGGTTCATGCGGTCCGGCTGACTGTATTTAGAATCAGGCGGCCTCCACCCTTGACTTCTCAGAGAACGCCAAGCAGGGCTGATGCCTGGTTTGAACGGCTGACAGCAGTTCCGCCAGGTTGCTGTTCCCTAGTCCCTGCTGACAGCGGCATGCCTGTCCCCCTGCCAGCCCCACGCCCACCGCTGCCGCCTCCTGCTGCTGCCAGCTGCCGGGAGACAGCCCCGGGCCCGGGGAGGGGAGACAGCCGGGAGACAGCCCCGGCCCGGGGAGGGGAGACAGCCCGGCTCGGGGAGGGGAGACAGCCCCTGCCCGGGGAGGGGAGACAGCCCCGGCCCGGGGAGGGGAGACAGCCCCCGCCAGACACACGCCGGGGCCGCTGCCGGCTCCGCAGCGGGCCTCCCTGCCGCATGGCAGCCTCTGCACCCTGGGTCAGCCCTGCTGTCGCCAGCGGAACATCAGCCGACCGGTTGCCGAAAATTAACTTTCCCACAGATCCCCCTTCCCTGAGCTCCTCTTTTGAGTGAGATGCGGTTTCATTTTCTCCTTTGAGACAGCGAGCATATTTCATGGAAAGGGATTCTTTGGCTGCTGCGGGTACACTGACTGAGGTGCCCGCGAAACAGGTTTGCTACTCACACATTGACCACAATTTTCTTGCACTTAATAAGGTCACTGGGCAGAAACAACTAAATTTGAAATCTGGAATCCAGATTTGAAAAAAGGAAAGGAACTTTAAATAATCTCCTAATGTATACACAAAGTCATATGTTAACAAGAGAAACTTCAGGATTCATAGCTTCCACGCTTTTCATCTCCCCAGTGTATATTAGTCTGGGCAGAATTCTGAAAGTCTTGAACAAACTGTTACCTAAAAATCTATGCATTCTTTTTAAATAGTAGTCAGATACCTACTGTGCTCTAAGGTATTAGCACAGATGAAGAGATATAAAAATGGGTTCCAAAAAATGGTTTCTGGACCCCAATACATTATACAGAGTATTGGCAACAGGAAAAAGTCAGCTCTCATTTAACTACACATTGTATAGCATGGTCTATGTGTACATACAGCGCCAGGGGTTTAAGGGAAGGTAACTGGTTTCTACATTGAACTCTGAAAGCTTCTGAAGGAAATCGGCCTTGAGTTGGGATGACTAGATTAGTGAATCTGTGGTAGACAATGTTGTGCCCAGATTGTGAAACCTCTTGAATACCCAGGTTAGGGACCCTGGATTTTACTATATCAGCGATGGGAAGTGATTGAAAGTGTCTTGGGTAGAAAAGTAACATGATAAACTTTGGAACAGGTTGAACCACATGTTATTTCCCCTTTTTTTCAAGTCAAAAGCATTCAGTATCTGTGCTTTCTTAACATTCAACCTAATATAAAAGACAAGATGAAGAGAAAAGAACAGAGAAATTTTCTTTCCTCAAGAACACATTTTGTTCTATCAACACATTTGCCAAATTACTCCCTTTACCAGTGTCTACTTTCTTAAACAAAGAGATGAAAAGAATAAGAAAAAAAGAAAAAAAAGATGAGAAGATAGAACCAAAGGAGAAGGAAACAAAAAGGCAGAAAATTGGGAAAAATCATGGAGCATCTTCAACTGTTTTTGGAAAGTTCTCAAGCAAACCTGCACAAACACTCTTGTTAGGTCACAAGAAATAGAACAGCTCTGCTAAATCTACACAAGGGTACATTTTGAGTTCAACAAAATATAATTTGAAGGTTTTATTTTTCCCCTTCCTTCCCCAATTAGCTGTTATTTACCTTTTCTTAAAAAATTTCACTTTTTCAGGCTCTAAAGAAACTTGTTTTTTAATCCACTACTTTAAAGGTATCAGAGGATATCTATTTCCTTGCATTGTATTTGGTGGAAGAATTGTATTTTCTGCTAATCTTCAGATGATGCAATTGAAATGCCAAATATTTGACTTCACAGAATATAAGCACAACGTCCTGCTGCCCCATAATCTTCACAGTTGGCATCATTTAGCTCTCAGTCCACACTCCAGGACCTTTCACCTCCACAAGAGAATCTAAGGAGCCCAGTTCAGGCACGATATCAGCAAAAGTATTCTTATTGTTGATCATGTATAATACCGTGCAGAGCCTCCTGCCATGATGAACACCCCACACTGACTTCCAGATCCCCATTCATCTGGCCCACATCTTTCTGCTTCCTTCTTCTCTGCGCTATTCTCCCAAAGGACATTTTCTCTAAGACCATTACATAAAGGAATGTTATTCCCCTGCCCCTTCTCTACTTTTCTTTACTTTTCTTTCTCTACTTTTCTCTGAAACAACTAGAGGGAGACATAGAGGAGATAATATAATAGTCAATGGTAAAATCACAAAGAGAATACCAGTCACGAGAATTGTAATAGTCATTCAGGTTCTATTCAAATAAACTGGGTCTAGGCATGCTCCTAGATGGACACGCAAAGAGTCGGACACGACTGAACTGAACTGAACTGGGGCATGCTCCTGTCTACATTTTTACCTTGTTCTTTCACTGGCATAATGTTCTCCATGAAATTTGGAGTCTAATAAAAACTCTTTCTTTCTTAGTAAACTACTGATTTTTCTTTGTTCTTTGACAGGAAGCTCCAATCTCAGACTCTGTAGTTCTCAGACAGAAAGTAAAACTGATGAGGGTTTGACTTTGTTAGAATAAATAAAAAGATTCATTTACAGGAGCCAAGGTCTCTGCCAATAGTCTGTATTTTTATCTTTGAATTTTTGTTGATTGGCTGTACCAGTCTTTGCTTAAAAAAGACAAATTTCATCTTAGATTCACTTTCCAAGGGTCAAAACTCAAGTTCCTAAAGAATCCAGGAAGGTAATATAATTAGTGACATGGAGTCAGGTGTAAGAAAAATAAGAAGTGACAGGAACTGTGATGATCTGGAGGGCTTGTGCCCCATCTTAAGGGGACCACACAAATAAATCAATATTTGCTTTGAAGAAGCAGGGCCAGTGTTTTCAGATCTTTCTACATTTTTGCAAATGTTTTTAATTTGAGAAATTAATTTAAAATTATTCTAAACTTTATTAAATAAAATGAAAATCTCTTTACAAATGTACCTTAAAAATATTCATTTGCATCTCACAGAATAAGGCCCAAAATTCTCAACATGGCCTTTGCTCTCCATAATCTGCCTTGGCCAACCTCTCTCATCATATTTCTTTATACACTCCTTATTCATTGAGCTCTAACCCCACTTAGCATTCTTTGTAAACTCCAAGAACTCTCAACTTGGGGACTTTGCAGTTGGAATTTTCTTTATTTGGAATTCTCTTCCCTTATCTGTCTTCAGTTCTTTATTTCCTTCATGACTCTGCACAAATAGCACCTTATTGGAGTGATTTTGAGTTTTTCCTGTTAAAAATAGTGCCTTCAATTCTTATCCTAGCTTCCTTATTCTGCTTTATTTTCCTACCAAACATTTATTACTATTTGACATATTACATGATACATACAATGAAATATAAGCAGCACAAAAACAGGTATGTTATTGCTTTTTTTTTTTTTTTTGGCAAAGAAGCCAGTGCTGTTTTCCTTATATTACTGCTCTTTTGATTGCTCTAGTCAAAGCACTTTCACTAATGCTGGATGCATCGTAGACGCTGAATAAATGTCTTTGAATAAATTTATCACATCTATCCAGATTTTATGCATATTTGCATGTATCTCTGACAAATTTATTTTTTGTGTGATACTCTATGGCTCTAAGTAACATTTTATTTCTAGAAATGCCAACCCCTCTCATCAGGTAGATTCTAAGTGAATTCCAGGGCAATGGGACATATTAAGACCAAACCCAGTGGTTTTCAAAGTGTGTATTTGTGAGGCTACTCTAGATAAAGATGTAAGAACAAAGTTATAAAGTGACATGAGCCAAAGGGTCCTAGATTAGGGTTTGGAAATAGAAGCCAAGGAGTAGGACTTGGATAAGCAAGGAAAAAAAGCAAGTATAAACACTGCTTGTGCTTTTGTTAGTTACCTCTGACTCTTTGCTACACAATGAACTCTTGGAGCCAGCACAACAGGCTCCTTTGCCCATGGAATTTTCTGGGCAAGCATACTGGACTGGGTGGCTCTTCTCTACTCCAGGGAATCTTCCCAACCCAGGGATCAAACCTGAGTCTCCCACATTCAAGGCAGCTTCTTTACCATCTGAGTCACCAGGGAAGCCCCACTGAATGAGCCTATTTAACTCTGGCAACACAGAGTGAGTCTTTCCTCTGTGAAGCTGTGTTTAATGGCTAGGGAAGTGTGATCATACTACACAGCAAATAAGGTCACCACCCAATCAATATAAGAAACTCTGTTTTACAAACTTTCATAATCTCAGTGCTTAGCAAAGTATTCTACACATAGTACACACCTAATGAGCATTTAATAAAGCTGAAAATAATAATTTTTAAGATAAGAGACTGACAGTCCCAAATTATTAAAATACGCACAAGGTTCTCAGCAGGTAAATACTCTCAGAAATGTATTCCTTTAGTAGATAAAGCGCTTTGCTTCCATTCTGTTTCCCTGTTGAAGTACAAATTACTGATTACCAGCTAAACAAACTGGAGAAACAATCTTTGTGTCTCTTTTCTTGGAAAAAGTTGTGAAATATGTATAGATGTCAAAGAGAAAAGAGGATTTTTCTTTGGGCTCTCCCCAATAGTGATGACAACCTTTCAACATTGTGTTTATTTAGTAGTCTCATATCTGTCATTTTATTTCTTTCAAAGAACACATAATCTCACCTTTACCTTGACAGGTATCTTCTTGTCTTCATGCAAATGTTAAAAAAAGCCCCGAAATTTCTCTATTGTCTCAATAGCCCAAAGAAGCTTATTGGTATCTGGGCATATTGCAACTTACATATGAGCTACTCTGTCCTTACCACATTTGTAAAATTATTCAAACTACTGTTCCCCCTCATCAAAAATAAATTCTCAATGAATAAATATCTGACAATTACCATTTTAATGGATTTTGTTTACATATGTCATACACATCATAAAATCCAGCCAAGACAAATTTAGCTTTATCCAAAAGACAGTGATTGATTGGGTGGAGGCTTTTTGTGTTAAATAATATATCATTTGATGTTTATATGTCATTGATATAATATTTGGTGCTTCAAGTTTAATTTTCTGCAACCCAAGCCTTTGCAACTCACTTGAGAGAAAATAAGTAAAATAACTTAGGGGGAGAGTGGCACTTTTCCCGGGACTATCCTTGAAAGTGAAAGTCATTCCATTGTGTCCAACTCTTTGGGACCCCATGGACTGTATAGTCCATGGAATTCTCCAGGCCAGAATACTGGAGTGGGTAGCCTTTCGCTTCTCCACGGGATCTTCCCAACCCAGGGATGGAACCCGTGTCTCCTGCATTGCAGACGGTTTCTTTACTGGCTGAGCCAAAAGGGAAGCCCAAGAATACTGGAGTGGGTAGCCTATTCCTTCTCCAGCAGATCTTCCAGACCCAGGAATCAAACCAGGGTCTCCTGCATTGCAGGGGTATTCTTCACCAACTGAGCTATCAGGGAAGACCATTTATCTCTCTAGTCTCCATAATTAGCAATAATGCCCCTTTCATTCAGAAAAGTGATTGGATGATTAATTACATACTTGTCCGAACCATACAACCACTTCATAATATTGATATTTCTCAAAGCACTTTTCCATTACTCTGTTGAAACTGTTTTCAAGGTCAATCACTTGAACTGGAATATTATTAGAGCACTGTGTCATAATCAAATGATCAAAATAGTATTATAAAATGTAATCACTCATTTTAAAATAATTAAATCAAAATGTTTTCAGTTGTTTCTAATAATCAAGAACAAGCTCAGGAAAACAGGTATCTGTCACTGAGAATTTCAAAAATTATCTTAGCAAGAAAAGGCAAAAACAACTCAGTAGTAGGGATAGTAATAGTGGCAATAGCAGCAGTAGCAGTAATGGAATAAAAACTACTATTTATTGGGTATTTGCTGTTTTTTCAGTCATTATGCTAAGTACTTTATATAAGTTTGTGTATATAATCTTCATGTCAGCCCCGAGAAGTAGGGGTTATTATCCCTATTATATAGATGAGATACTAAAACTTGGGCTTTGTAATTTTAGCTAACTTGACCAGGCTCATGGACAGCAAATTGTAGAGCAGTGACTCAGGCCTGTTTAAGCTGACTCCAAAATCTATGACCTTGAACACTGCACTATACTACCTTTCTAATCTTCCATTCCAGGAAGATCATCTTCCTGGACATGGGTCCGGGACATGTCCATGGACATGGCTGAGGATGGGATGTCCTTGGAATAGTGGTGATCCTGTGTGTCTGGAACCTAAGATAAGGATAGAGAGGAGTATGAAACTGCTAACATGGAGCCACCTTATGAAGGACCTCCTAAGTCAAGTTATGATATCTTCACTGTGATGCACATAATAAGGATTTAATAGTGCTTCAGTCAGAATAGTGAAAAGATCAAATGTGTTTCAGAAACTCAAGTTTGAGGAAAGGGAAGAAACAAAATTAGAAAGGAGAGAGACTAAACATAGTAAGTCCAGTAAGGAGGCTGGTTCTAGAAAACTGATAACAAGATCCTGAATAAAATCTTTGACAATCAGAATGGGACTGAGAGAATTTATGTGAGAGATATTTAGGAGCTAAAGAAGACTCTAGGACTGACTGGATGAAGTAAAGAAAGATGAATAAGAAGGGAAGGAGGGCTCAGGTATGACTTCAGTTCCTAAGCAAAGGTGCTCTGAGCTAGGAAAAGATTGTAAGTTATCTATCGAGGTTTTTGGAAGAGTAGAGACAGATGGAGATATTAAGAGATGAGTTAACAGTTGCAAAGTTTGTGGTTCCTGGTGTCCTAATGATAAGGGATAAACTGGAGAAGGGGAAGTTTAGACCTACTGTGCTAGAACAGATCATGAGTTAAATACTTCAAAGATTTGAATACAAATGATTAAGGCATCAAAGAGAATGTGAAATTTGGGCTATGGAATTTCATGCCAATATTTACCTGTCTGGATTTCTATCTTGCATCAGAGAATTCAGAATGCTTCTTTGCTATTCCTCTTACAAGTAGAAAAACGGTCTCTTTTTCCTTTTAACTGGTATAAAGTATAGAGGACATTAGTTAAAAACCTAGGTAATTGGTGCATTGATATCTTCAAACCAGAAATAGTGTGCTTTTATGTTGGATGTAAGCATAGCTGTCTTATCAACTTTTAAAGCCACATTAACATTTTTAAAATTATAAAAAACAAACAAACAAACAGCCATCTTTATTCCCTTCAATAGTGAATCGTGGTCTAGCTTGCCCACAGCAAGACAGGGAAATAACAAACAGAAAACTATGAGGGTGTTCCACTATTTCCAGTTGTTTGGTAAAAGAAAATGAGGAGAGACAAAGTAAAGACTTCTTATTTAGTAGCAACAGATGGCTTTAACACCAAGTAATATTATATTCTTTTCACCTCCATGCTGCTTGCATTCTCGACATATTCAATCTCAGACTGTAGGCAATAGTATAGGCTGGGAAATTGTAATTCTAGATGCATGTTTTATTGTCTTATTGTAATAAGTATGTGACTCAGCTAATCTCTTTCTTTAAGCTTATTTTTGCTTAAAATGGTAACATTTCAAAATACCATGTGAAATTCAACAGTTAAATCTTGTAAGAAGTTCATCATGGGTACAGAGGATACAGGCAACTTGGCATAAACAGTGTCAGGCATCTATTAGCTTGTTCACAAATACACAGAATATCTGGAGTTGTCATTTAAAGGTAATGTAGAAAGAACTTAATAGCTTTACTCCACGTGTTAGGAAAGGATGCAGAAAAAGATGCAAACATTAAAAAGTGAGAGGCCTTGACTATTAAGTTCATGGCATTTTGATCCATCTTGTTTGCCTTTTGGTTATCAAACCCCATCATATTACCAAGAAATATAAACAGAATTGATCTGATGATAACATTTTCTCTAAGGTGTTTTCCATCCAGAACCAATGAGCTATTTCTTTTAAATCTGTGGTCTTTTCACTACATACATACAGTTTGCTATAGTGAAAATAAAATGTTTGCGAATTCAGTCATTATAAATATATCTGATTCATACTCTTGGTATTTTAACTACTAAGGTAAAAGTGTAAAACTTTAAGGAGATGACTCTGGGAAATCATATGTCATACCTGAACCAATCCAGTGGAGACTGAGCTTTGTGTATAAGTCGTTTTCTTTTCACTTATATCAGATCTGAAATCAAATATTATTACCTTTCTCCCAAATGGCTTTCTCTCACATCTGGGATTTATTTGACAGAATAGAAGTTTCTATTTGGACATAAAAGATCAAAGTGGTGAAAAACCTCTGCAAAAGTCTAAACTGACAACATCTGAACAACCCAGACACAGCACATGCCGGGAAGAGGCCTGACACCCTACTCTGAGAGAGTGGAGACTGGGTACTCAGATCCCTGGGTTTGTGAGTGACTGATAGGTTAGTGTAGGAATAATTAAAACCCCTCCTTAAGCTGAGAGGACTGGGAATAAAACTCTCCATCAGAGTATCTTCTGTCCCTTTCAATCAGGGTTATGGCATTATTAGGATTCCAATAATGTCCAATAATGTCCAACTGACGTAGACAGATGGATGATGTGTTCTATTTATTCCAAAGCTGGATCTGTTTTAATGGGGTTTACTTTAAACTATATTTTCAGTTTGATACTTCTTCAATATATATTCAATACCCATAAAACATTTCAGTATCTTTAACTAGATAATATATCTCAATGCAAATAATTTTGTTCATTTTGAAACCATCTGTTCTGTCTGAGGCATGGTAGAAACAGAGAAATATAAACTCCTTCCTTGTATGGTTTAAGTGTCTAAGAAGGGGAGACTGCTGTGAAAATTAATAATTATATTTGAATAATGTAAAGACAATCATATAGATATACAAAATTCTTGATTAATCTAGAGGAGAGAGTAAATAACTGCTCAGGGAGTTAAGCAAAATGTAGAGAGCAATTGAGATTTGAGACAGGTTTTGAAGACTGGATAGGAATTTCCAGGTGGAAAAGTCAAAGAGAGACACAGCCAACTGACTAACATGCGGTCAATGGAAATATAAAGGAAAATGGCCCGTTTATTACTTAGAATAAATGCCACGTGCTATTACAGAAGGACTTGAGATGGACAGAAATAAAAACAAAAGTTTGCCTCTCACTCATATAAAGTGGATATTCCTGGCTGACATATGGCTTTTCTCCAGGCAGTAATCCAGGAATGCAGGCTCCTTCCTTCAGAGTCTCTGCGGTCTCCTAAGGTACCATTACTTCTTCCATCCTCCTAACAGAGTGTGAGATCTTGGAGGGCCATGTCTACTGGCCTACAAATGATGCACTGTGCATCTACTCCTATTCCATTTGCTAGAACATGGTCACTCATATGACTGAGGGGGAAAAATTCAATGAGGCAGAACTTAAATTTAATCTGTTAGATGAAAAAGGCATACCTACACCCCAATGTTTAATGTGGGGCATATGTAAAAGGTCTATATGCTCAGTCACTCAATCATGTCCAGCTCTTTGCGACCCCATGGACTGTAGCCCACCAGGCTCCTCTGTCCATGGAATTTTCCAGGCAGGAATACTGGAGTGGGTTGCCATTTCCTCCTCCAGGGGATCTTCACAACCCAGAGATCAAACCCACATCTCTTGCATCTCCTGCATTGGCAGGAAGATTCTTTTTTTTTTTTCCCATTTATTTTTATTAGTTGGAGGCTAATTACTTTACAATATTGTAGTGGATTTTGCCATACATTGGCAGGCAGATTCTTTACGACTGTGCCACCAGAGAATCCTGAGGATGAGATGGCTAGATAGCATCACCAATTCAACGGACATAAGTTTGAGCAAACTCTAGGAGATAGTGAAAGACAGGGGAGCCTGGCATGCCGTAGCCCACGAGGTTGCAGAGTCGGAAACAAGTGAACAGGAACACCAAAAATAACAACAGTCAGATGGTCACAATTAACTCTAAGGGGAGCTAGGAAGTCTCCAGCTCTGGAATTCAAGTGTATTGGGCAGGGGAGGCTAACCCCTATGAAAAAAAAATTCAGTGGCTTATCATAGTAAATGGTTGCTTCTTGCTTGCACCACAGTGTAATAAGGATTGTCAAGAAGGCTCTGCTGCAGGCACTTATTCAAGCTTTCTTCCATGCAGTGGTTTGACAACATCCTGGGACCTTAAGGCTTCTTCCTGACCCTGAGCAGTGGCCAGAAGACATGGGGAGAGAGAATCATGTGAGGGGCCTGCCTGACGAGGGTGGATACCGTTTCCACCCTCAATCCTATGAGCAGAAAATAGCCATACAGCCCCAGCTGCCAAAAAGGCTGGGGAGTAATGTCTAGCTATTTGCCAAGTAAAATTGATGTTTATAAACTAACCAGTCTTTGACACCCCTCTGTTTTGAATATGACTTTGCTCTCTCCACATAAAGAATATCCTTGCCATCTCCCCAAAAGGATAGAGCCAGAGTCTCATTCAGTCACTGCCTCCAACCCAAAGTCAAGAATCTCCAGGAGATGTGCAGTCCTCAAGTGCAAATGCTGTTCCTGATGATTCTATGCATAGTAAGAAAACAAATGTATTTGGATGATAGATACAGATATGTGCAAGCACTTCAGTCATGTCTGACTCTTTGTGACTCTATGGATTGTAGCCCGCCAGGCTCCTCTGTCCATGGGCTTCTCTGGGCAAGAATACTGAAGTGCTAGCCACTCCCTTCTCTAGGGGATCTTCTTGACCCAGGGTTCCACCTACATCTCCTACATTGCAGGTGGATTCTTTACCGCTGAGCCAGTGGGGCAGCCCAGATATAGATATGGATATGGGTATGGATATAGAACATGGAGCAGCGACAGAATAACCACAGTAAATATGCTCATTTAAAGAAGGGAAGAACCAGAGTTGTAATGAAACTGCATTGATTCTGAAATCCTGTAGGATCAACCTGGTGAACGAATGCAGGTCCCTCTCCTGGCATTTGGTTTCTGAGTTAGACCCTGCTTCTGCCTTCTGGCAGGCACACGTCAGTTTCCACTGTTCTTCACGGCC
The DNA here is from genome assembly GCF_910594005.1 of Cervus elaphus. Taxonomy (NCBI): domain Eukaryota; kingdom Metazoa; phylum Chordata; class Mammalia; order Artiodactyla; family Cervidae; genus Cervus; species Cervus elaphus. Next base: position 13,104,741 of record NC_057831.1, read on the forward strand.
CCTGATTCAGCCTCTCAGAAGGTTCCTCATTTTCCATCGCTCTCTACCGGAAGAATGCCATCCTTCAGGGGTGTCCAGTTTCCACAGCTCATTTTCTCTTGGAATAAGCTTGGTGGCCTGAACTTTGTTTGATAGCTTGAGCATTCAAAAGTTCTTTCTCGTTGACACTGTTTCATTGACAACAGAAGTCAATTCGAAAATGTCGTCACAGGCTTCTGCTCATTTTGACTTTCGCATGCCAGTAACCACACTTGAAGTACTGACTTAGGCCTCATTCTGTTTCTGCTTTCTCACCCTTAAATCCTGTCTCTCAGCCTAACGGGCCACCTCCACACCAGGTGGGACAACACACCAAATCAGAAGATACCTTTAATTTGTGTCTGGGCCTGAGTAACTCACTTCACTGGAAAAGTCTCACTGGGTTTTCAGTGTTCAAAGCCTTTTTTTAATCTTATCTTTTATATCTCTCCCAATTTGACGTTCAGAATCAATTGGTTTTCCTACTAATAGCCAGATCATTAAATCTGTATATGCCATGATAGAGAATTGTTTTCCATTCTGTAGTCAGGCAGAAGCTATTTGAGATTATTTTTCACAGTAGAAAACCACAATCAAATCTGCATTATAGGAAGACTACTCTAGAAATATAAGAGGAAGAAGGAAACTAACATTAATTGAACATCATTTAACACCTTAAATGAGCTAGGTTCTTTTCATTTAATTATAGAAATAATCTTGTAAAGAAGGTAATTTTTATTGTGTCCCATTTTGACAAACGAGGAAAGTTTAAAATCTTAAAGCTTTAATTATCTTTTTTCTTGTCCAACAGTAAGTTTCAAAGTCAGTATGCAAACTAGAAATATCTGACTTAGGAATCCATACTCTTTTCACAGGCTAAGCTGGTTAATTGGAAGTGAGACTAGAGACATAAAGGCATTTTAGAAAATTCTTTTAATATCTCATGCAAGTAATGAAAAGAGGGTATGTACTATAGGTCAGCAGTTGTGAGGGTAGAAAAATGGGAACTTGTCTGGAAAATAGCTTGAAAATACAAAGAATCCGCCTGCACTGCAGGAGCCCCTGGTTTGATCCCCAGGTTGCGAAGATCCCCTGGAGAAGGGCATGGCAACCCACTCCAGTATTCTTACCTGGAGAATCCCATGGACAGAGGGGCCTAGTGGGCTACAGTCCATGGGGTCACAAAGATACATGATTGAGCAACTCACACACACACACACACAAACACACAAGGCAGAACCTGGCTGAAAGAAGTGATTCTCTCTTTCCAACAGCCTCCAGAAAGAAGCTCAACCTTGCCATCATCCTGATTTTAGTCCAATGAGACATATTTTGAAACTGTAACGTCCAAGATCATAGCACAATAAATTTGTCTTGTTTTTAATTGCATGATTTGCTACAGAAGTAGTAGGAAGTTAAGGTGTACTCCAACACCAACAATCTTTAACCCCAGAAAAAACAATAATACTTTGATCATATTACGTTTTCACTGCTTCCCACTTTCCTCTCCACTTTACTCAGTCAATTCACCAGCTTGAAGTCCCTGGCCAGTTATTACAATCACTCCCCTCTTTATGATATTCACTTAGCAAAACCCAAACACCAGCTCTCTACCTACCCACTCTAGGCCTGCATTTAGATGACAGAGAGTGTTAATGACAGTGCATGCAGATCACAACCACTCTAACTTCATTGTGTCTTCCATCAGGTGGCTCCTTAACACTGAGCTGCTAAAATACTGTATTTCTCTAGTCCATTTATTAAGCCACTCTTCTGTTGACATTTCTGTACTTATTTCTCTCCTCAAAACCTTCACATCAATTCCCTATTACTTTAAGTCAATGACCTTATTTCATTAAATGAAAGGAAACAATCTAAAGATTACATCTGCCTACTTGCACCATTTTATCTACCCATCTTCCCATATCTGTGCCCTAAAATTTATCTCGTTACTATGGCTGATTTGCCTGTGCTTTTAACGGAAGTCAAATCTTTCATTTATATACTAACTCTTGAGTTTTTGTCTTTTTTTTTTTTTCAAAGAACTTAGCTGGTTTGTTTATCTATTTATTTTTCACTCTGTCCCAGGCATGCAGGGTCTTAGTTCCCTGACCAGGGATGGAAATACAGCCCCTTGCATGGGAAGTGAAGTCTCAACCACTGGACGGCCAGAGGAGCGCCAGCCTTGCTTCCTCTTATCTATTTAATCCAAAATTTCTCCTGTGTCTCTCAAGCTTCAATTTTCCCTATCTACTGCCTATGCCGTTCTATATGTGAACAGGCTGCTATTTCTTCTATCTTAAAAATTGACTGTATTCTCTTGGTTCTCCCATCCCTCTCCATAGTTGTCTCATTTTCTTCTTCAAGATAAACTTCTCAAAAGAGTTGTCTACAATTTTTATCTTCTATTCCTTATCTCCACACACCTCATGCCCTCTTGAACCCCCTCCACATAGGTTTTTCCTCAAACACTATAAAAGAACAGCTTTTGTTATGACGCCAATTACCCTGTATTCCAAAAACTAAAGGTAAATATCAGCCATCATTTTACTTGATCTATCAGTTCCATCTGATCCTGTAGCTCACACTCTTTCTTGAAATACTTTTTTTACTTTCTTCCCAGGTCACCATCATTTCTTCATTTACGTCTCATCTCAGTGATGTCTTCTACTTCCTCTTTGTTGTTTTCATAGCATATCTTTAAAGATAAAGATAAAGATAAAGCAAATCTTTAAAGAGTGAAGTGTCATTGGACCTCTTCTCAGCACTCACTTATTTAGTGAACTCATTCAACTTCATTGCTTGAGATGCTATGCTGACAATTCTTAAACTGATAACTACCCATGAACTCACGTCTGAACCTCAGCCTGTTATGTTCAAGACTTTCTACACGGCATCGCCATTTGTACATTTAATAGGCGTCTCAAACAAAATATCCCAATTGACTCCTTGATTCCTCCTCTCCCTGACACACAAACCATGGACCGATGGACTGAAAAAATATTTGCAAAAGATTCATTTGATTAAAAAAAAAATCCCAAGTAACTCTTAAAAATGAACAATGTGAAAGAAAAGCAACTAGATTAAAAATGGGCAAAAGACCTTAATAATTATCACACCAAAGAAGATATGTAGATGGAAATTAAGCATATAAAAAACACACAAATAAGCATTAAGATGCTCCACATCATATGTCATCAGGGAAATACAATTAAAACAATGAGATACCTCTACACGCCTATTGGAACAGCCAACATTTGGAACACTGGAGACACCAAACATTGGCAAGGGTGTGAAACAATAGAAACTAGCATTTGTTGCTGCTGGGAATGCAAAATAGAAGAGCTGCTTTGATGTCTTATAAAATTAAATATACTTTTTCCATATGATTCGGCCATTACACTCCTTGATATTTACCCAAAGGAGATGAAAACCTATGTTCATACCATGATGGAATGATGTTGATATGTTGGGGAGGCTATGCATGTATTGTATTAGGGTGTGTGGGAAACTTCTACCCAATTTTGTTGTAAACTGCTATTAAAAAAGTATGCATCTACTGGGAAGACCCAGAGGGATCAGGTAGAGAGGGAGGTGGGAGGGGGGATCGGGATGGGGAATACATGTAAATCCATGGCTGATTCATGTCAATGTATGACAAAACCCACTACAATACTGTAAAGTAATTAGCCTCCAACTAATAAAAATAAATGAAAAAAAAATAAAAAAATAAAAAGCAGAGACATTACGTTGCCTACAAAGGGAAAAGAAAACAAGTGTGCATCTATTTCTCCCCTTTCCTCTAGTAAACAGAGCCTCCTAACAAGGCATCCAGCATAAAAAGCCTTCCCCTTCTACCCTGTTTATAACTGCAACGGCGCCTCTCTCCACTCCCACTTCACCAGAACTCCCTTTCTTTCATCTTGACTTATTTTTCTCCATTGCATATTATATTCCTCACCTATGGATTTTGCTTATTTTGGTTATTTTCTCTCCCTGCTCTAGGATTCAAGGTCCAGGAAGATAGGTATGTCAGTCTGTCTTGTTTACTATTGGATCCCTAGTGCCTATAAAAGTGCTTGATGTATAAGAGGTACTCCATTATTTCTTGACTTAACTATATCTTTGAAGGAGAAAACCTAACACATCTGAAACATAATGAATATGATCACTCAGAAAAAAACAAAATGTTTAAAATGAAAAAACATAGAGCAGAAGAAACAAGGAAGGAACTTGTTCCTTCAAGGTCCAAACCATTCCTTCCGGCTTGATTCCAGCTCTCCGTACTCAAAAGAAATCAATTGCTTCCTGTGATGGAGCAAATCATACTAATGTTTCTTGAAGCCATCAGATTATTTCTAACAAGGACTGTGTGAGTGTGAGTGTGTGTGCACATGTGATGGGGAATTAGGAGAGGGGAAGAGATGACTAACAAATATAGCCTTAGAAATTTTTGGAAATTCATTCTGACTAATGGCTAGCTTGGAAAACCTCAGGCTAGAGTAAACTGAACTGCCAATGCTTGATTTTATTCTTGTCTTTTCTCTGATTGCTGTGAGTCTCTCACAAAGTACAAAGCCACAAGTGGTAGAAATATATGTTAACAGCTCAAAAATCAAAGCGAACAACGGTCACGTTTGTAAAGCAAAAAAACAACCCCTTTGCCTTATCATTGTCTAACAGATGATCTAAAATTTAAACTGCACTGACTTTACTAAAGTTTTACTCCTTTGCATCAATGCATCTTCCTGGTGCTGAATCCTTTTAGTTGGATCATAACAATCAATGACACAGAAAATGCTAGAAACTAACTTTTTAAAAAGTAACCTTGCTTTTTATGCTCCCCTGTTGTTCACCTCACAGGACATCTCCTCTCTATTTGAAGGTGTTCACAAATTGAATATGCCCACTACAGTGGAACTCCATGAGATGAAAGGTAAAATCACCCAGCTGCACCATTAAATGCATAATTTATCAGATCCGTTTCTTTCTATAGAAACAGTCATGAATTCTCTGTTCTATAATGTCAGTTCTCAGGTTTGTGTTATTGTTCATTGTCAACTTGCTGAAATCAGTTCTAAAAGCATGACTCCCCATCCTGTGACATTGGATTCCAACTGCAAAAATACCAATTGCCATGAACAGCATGCTCTGGCTGTCGGTTCAGATTGACAGAATGTTCTAGCCAGGTCTCTTCCTTGCCCTTTCCATTTGTCTAACATTTGTCCTGTTCGACTGGCCAACTTGTATGAAATTAATTGCTCAAAATGGCCAAATGATATTTAAATTATATGGAGAGCAACTCAGCAAGTATTTTTCCTTTTAATATTGTTTACTAGACAAACATATTGTGAAAGACTTTTGGGGACAAATGCCAAAGTTTGACAGGGGACTGAGGGCTGGATGGCATTAAGAAATTTTTATTTTCAGAAGTGGTGATGTTATTGTGAGTGTATATGTGCTCTTTTTTTTGTAAAGATGCAAATTGGAGGTAGTTCAAGATGAAATGTAATGATGTATGTAATTCATTTCACAATAGCTCAGAGAACAAAAAATGAAATTATAAAGTGAAAAATAAAGCTATCAGTTCCCAAAACATAATTGATGATTTTCATTAGCTCTCATGTTGGCATATATTCTTCCAGTTAAAAGGTAAGTGTTACTACATAATAGTTATGGAATGCTTGTTTTGTGTCAGGCTCTCTCATAAGTATTTCATATGCATGATCTCATTTAAGTATCCAACAAACTTGTCTGTTGTAGATAATAATATTTCCATTTTAAACATGGAAACAGTACTTCAGAGAGGTTAAATAATTTTTCTAGATTATACAGTTTTTTTAGTCACTCTCCAATGTGTATACTCACACCCACACACCCACATACTGAAACAAAACATACATACCTCCCCAAAATCTTTCATTCAAATATGATCTTTGTTTATTGTGTATATACCTCACTCTTCCCGAAGTTTTTTAGACACAGACTTATACACCTTCCCCTGAGTAAGCCTCCAGAGACATCTGGGCTTGCAACCCCAAATTTAGAGAGTGTATAACTGTGTAGTTGCTCAGTCGTGTCCAACTCTTTGTGACCCCATGGACTGCAGCCCACCAAGCACCGCTGTTTCCAGGAAGTTTCCAGGCAAGAATACTGGAGTGGGTTGCCGTTTCCTCCTCTGGGGGCTCTTCCCAACCCAGGGATCAAACCCGCGTCTCTTGCAGATTCTGCACTAGCAGGCAGATTCCTTACCACTGAGCAACCTGGGAAGCCCAAATTTAGAGCAGCAGTTTTGAAATGGTTCTTTGCAAAGCTGTGGGTGCCACGGAAGACATCATGGTTCCCATGTCAGTCAAGAGACTCCCTTGGAGCAGACTCCTCTTTCAATCCATCTTATTTATCAGGCTGCACATAAAATCCCATTTGATAAAAAATATTCTGCTACTAGAGCTTCCCAGGTGGTGCTAGTGGTAAAGAATCTTCCTGCCAATACAGAAGTGCAAGAGAGGAGCGTTTGATCCTTGGGTCAGGAAGAACCCCTGGATGAGGGCCTGGCAACCCATACCAGTATTTCTACCTGAAGAATCCCATGGACCGAGGAGCCTAGTGGGCAACAATTGGTGAGATAGCAAAGAGTTGGACACCACTGAAGCTACTTAGCATGCATGCACGCACATTCTGCTACTAAAAAAAAAAAAGTTTGGAAAATGCATATCTAGATAAGTAGATAATACCTTCATGCAATCCTTTATGACTTATTATTTATCTCAACAATGCTCCTGAAAGTTATTGAAAGACAAGTCAAGAGTATAGTCCTGGAAAGGACTCTGCATACAGTTGCTTTCGCTGTGGGAGTCCAGGGCAATGCTGTCTGCTACAATAGGCAGGTGCGCTGTGAGCAGGCTGACGTCCTCTTGTAAATCTTTTAAAAGGGGCTGATCTCCTCTGCTGCTGGGTGAACCAGGTGACACCCTCAGGTGAGAATAAGATTGTCATCAGACAGCAATTCTGAGTGTGATCTTATACAGCAATACCCAAGCAGGCTAGTCTTCACAATTCCAAGCCATAGCCCCTGCGTGCATAATTTTAGCTTGGAACACATTTATAGGGTTCTACCCATTGTCCCTTAAACCATATTGAAAGTGCCCGATAAACCATACAGAGCACAGGATGAGCATCTATATATAATCTGCAGTAAATTGCAAATAAGCCGAATATTTTACCTACATTAACTTTCACTTTACGATATTTTATATGTACTAAATAACTCTTTTCTTCTGCCAGCAAATATATAACTGGAGCTAGCTTCTATTAAGGCCACTATTAGATCCTGGTAATAAAATGAATTCATTTTCATATAAGAGAATCCTTCTCGTTCAATTGTCTGGAGGAGGGACTATTCATCTAGAAATATAAAATATTTATGAAGTGTGTAGAAATGGGCAGAGAGAGTGACCAGAACACAATTCCTTCCTCTTGAAAGCATTATCTGTTGCATCAATAACCCATCACCACTGACTTAATTCTCTCAGTATTATAACATAAATCTTTATACATTGTTAACCAGTTGATGTTAATTAGTGTAGGGCAACCTTTAATAATCTCTGCCCATGAATTTAAAGACAAGAAAACTTCAGTGAGAGCCAGTTTTAGATGACCCTGGGAATTTTTGACAACAAAGTAGCACAAAGTGTGACAATGGTTAGTGTTGGAATTGTTGTTGTTTAGCCGCTAAGTCGTGTCCGACTCTTTCGTGATCCTAGAATAGCAGTGCGTAAATGCAGCCTGTACTCCCTCTAAAATATTGGTCTGAAATATTTGCACTTGTATTAAGCAAGAAAATAGCACACCCTTGATATTAAAATCTTAATGAGTTCATAACTTGGGAGAAATAAAGAGCTGCTTTTTTAAAAAATAGAATGGACCACATACAGAGTGATACCAAAGAGGAAAATAGTGACAAAAGCAAAAGAACCATGAAAAGTCTGTATACAGTCATGAAAGAACCAACTTCCTCACCCTGTAATCCACTATTTAGCTAGATTTTATTATTTTAGCTCAATTATAATATGTGGCCCAATCACAGAGTAGCTAAGAATATAGCAGTTATTATTGGTGTGTCATACTGAGAAAATTAAATCACTCCTGTGTGAGTTTTTATGTGAGCTTCAACAGCTTACTTACCAAGTTCACATGTGAATGATATATCAGCTTATCTATCCATTCTCCTTTTCCTGGATATATCCACCAAGTTGGGGTCCCCCCACAGTATGACTTGTAACTAAGTTGTAAAGTAAACATATGCAGTTTTACATTTCATCAGATTTAGAGTGACCACTTTCAATTTTTATCTTTCTCATTATCTCACTAATCTGGTTAGAAATTTTTCCATTCCCTAATCTTTGCAAAGAGTTGATACTAAACCAGAAATTTCCAGTTTCCTGGGACATTGTACAAATTAAATACACGTAGGTTATTTATTCTCTATGGTGTGAAATGAGAAGCTCTCCCTCAAATGCTGAGTTTTCAGTGGTCTTCAAGTAGCAGCAAATCTCAAATACAACCTGAAAGGACTTTGCCCCTCTTAGCATTTTCTTTGGTTCCCCCCATCTTTCTCAATTCAAATCTGTGTAGAGAGAGACCCAATATTGTGGGGGGAAAGTGCTAATAAAACTGATGCCTAAAACCACCCATTGTCAACTATACCTTGATAAAAAAATATATATATATATATATTCTTATATATATATACATATATATATAGGAAAAAATGGAAAGAAAAACAAAATACCTAACCCCCTTCATCTGTTCCTATCTCAGATAACTGAGCATAGATGTTTTATTTTTCTCAAAATAAAGGAAAAATACTCTTGCACAGTCCCTAGCACACAATAGGCATTCAATAAGTATGTGTTGAATAAAATCTCTGAATAAATTAATGTAAAAACACTGTAGTTTCCACATCATGTTCATCAGGGCTCCCTTTTGAATTTATTTTTCCAATATGGTGCTTGAATTCTCAGTTTAGACTATTAAACTTATCTGAGTTGCAAGTAAGAATCCATTCATTCCTCCTGGGTAGCATCCACTTTGCTTTCTGCTGACAGGAAAGCTACAGACCTAAGGTTCTGACTTCCATTGGCATCAGTGGCATTTTAGAAAGATTCATTCACACAGGCTATGACTTAATACATCAACACTAATGGCTTATTCGTGTTTCTCTAACTGTTAAAGCACCTCTAAGCATGTAATTTTAGAAAATCAACCATACATTGACTCAGGCCAACCATACCAAATTATGGGGGGAAAGCAGACAATAATTAGTTACCTTTAGGATTAATAACATGTTTTATAGGCTTATTTTAATATCACGAGTGTAATTATGTATAAGCAAATGATAGATATTTACAAGCACCTGCCTGTAGCAAGTTTTCAATAATCAACTACAACAAAAAGAGATTACAACAGAAAACTTTTGACATATTCATACAACAACAATGTTGATAATAGATTCCCAGGTGGTTCAGTGGTAAAGAGTCTGCCTGCAATGCAGGGGACCCGGGTTTGATCCCTGGGTTGAGGAGATTCCCCGGGGAAGAAAATGACAACCCCTGCAGTATTCTTGCCTGGAAAATCCCATGGACAGAGGAGTCCATGGGGTCGTAAAGAGTCAGACACAACTGAGCAACTAAACCACATTTGTTGATAATTATTGTTTTAAAGGGACAATATACATATATGAACTTGCATGAGCTGAAACCTAATATATTACTGAATGTGATCAATTTATTAGAATAAACAACTCTCTTCTGTCTCATCAAAGGAAATGAACAAGGTTCGATTTGTCTCTGCATCGGATGTCAGTATTGCACCCCTGAAATATCACTGACACTTTTACCCTGCTAAAAGAAATTAATCTTTTATGGAGAAATACAAAAATTAAACAGCTTCAAGTAATTTTACCTGCGATTCAACTAATGATCTCACTGTTTCTGCCTGGTGTGCTGCCTTTCTGAGGCTTCTCTTTTAGCAGCTACAGAATCCTGTAGGTTCGTAAATGAATGCCTCAGAAATACGACTTCAAAATGTCACCACCACTTTGAATAACCTTCAAAAATGCTTAGAGGAGGTCAGTACTCTGTCGAGGTTGGTGTGCAAGTGAGGATGATTAATTTTTTAAAAGGCTAATAATTCAATTTTAAAAGATACACAGTTACTCACCTTGAGTGCAATAGCCTATTTGTTCATTTCGGAGGTGGTTGGCAGGAAGCTACACAATGATTTCTGAAACTGCAAATGGAGGTATATAGCATATCATAATATATTTATTAAGGACTAATGCAAACCACATTGAGTTATAGGAAGGAAAATGTATTCCCCAGTGCTGAGAATTTACTGAACATGAAGAACTCAAATGAGATTGTTTAGTGAGAAGGAGGAGAAATTTCCATCCCTACCTCCCCAAACAAATAAATCACTGCTTATGTCCTGGGAATGTTTTCAGAAATACTATGCTTAATGACATGAATAGTATTAATAAGTGAGTTTATATTCACATGTCTTTTCTGCTTTGCTTTTCAAATGTATACTTCAGAGTAGGACTGCGAATATTTTATGCTTAGGATATAATACAGGATATCGAGTCAGTTATCCTTGCATTGTTCTCTTGGGTTTAAGGCAGCAGCAGAGTTCCTTCACTGAATATCTAGCTTGTATTCATCCACAGACTGCACAGCATAATGTCATGCAATAGCATAAGAGCATCTTTGAAGTCATTTTTATCCCAGCCCAGAAAATAGGGTCAATAGGCTAAACAGAAAAAATGGAGGCTTTCTTCCCCAGATTTGTCATCTATTCGTGCCATTTTGTTGAAATTTTTTCTTTGTTTCTGAGTCAGTGTCTCACTAATTGATCAAATGTTAAGTGATTCACAAATTGTCAGGCATGCATCTTTTCTTGGAAAAAAGTAATGCAACAAAAGAGTGAAACCGCATCTTCAGAAGTCCTCACATGAAATATCTGAGATCAAAGATATTTAGAAGACATCTGAACAAAATTGCATCGAAATGAGCAAAGGAATAAAATGTAAAAAACAGTTAGGTTTGAGGTCAGAAAATCCAAGTGCCAGTTTGCTTATCGGCAGACCTCACAGTAAAAATTGTAACCATCGTTCAACGAATATTCATCAAGGTCGGTGATGGGCAAGGCATGTAACAGGATGAAACCTGAGCAAGACAGAAAATAGGCACCTTGAACAAGACACAGACATTGGTGCTGATGAAAACCTTCACGTGACAAAAAAATGACCAAATCAGAGTGAGAAAAGCATATAATACTAAGGGCAAGAATTATTGTTTATCAACTGGGAAGAAAATCAGTTCAGGCTAGTATCTCACATTAAACACTAAAACTAATTTATCTTGATTAACAACTAAAATGCTCAAAATAAAACAATATACAACTAATAGAAATTAGAGCTAAATATTTATCAACAGTCTACAGTGACAAACATGACTTTTTATGTCTGAAAACAAGTGGGTGAAAGTCGCTCCATCGTGTCTAACCCTTTGCAACCCCATGGACTCTACGGTCCATGGAATTCTCCAGGCCAGAATACTGGAATGGGTAAGCCTTTCCCTGCTCCGGGGATCTTCCCAACCCAAGGATGAACCCAGGTCTCCTGAATTGCAGGCAGATTCTTTACCAGCTGAGTCACAAGGGAAGCCCATGAAAACAAGGGAAGAACTTAAAAAAGAGAAGAGATTAGAGGAAAAATTAACCTTTTATCTACAAATAATAAAGGCAAAGAATATAGTAGGGTATATATTTGTAAAAAAATATGAAAACTTATGGAAAACCTAAAGAAACAATTAAATACTTACAGATAGACAAGAAAATGTACATAAATATCTTTTTTAGTGAAAAAATGAAAATTAAAATCAAACTGAGATAGAATTTTCACTGAGCAAACGAGCAAAAGAAGGAAAAACAAGTTTAACTCTTAATAATGATGCGTGATAGGAAAACAAGCATTAATGATACTGTAAACTAGTGAAGGCTTTATTTGGAAAGCAGTTTAACATTGCCTGCTGCTGCTGCTGCTAAGTCGCTTCAGTCATGTCCAACTCTGTGCGACCCCATAGACGGCAGCCCACCAGGCTCCTCCGTCCCTGGGATTCTCCAGGCAAGAACACTGGAGTGGGTTGCCATTTCCTTCTCCAATGCATGAAAGTGAAAAGTGAAAGTGAAGTCGCTCAGCCGTGTCTGACTCTTCACGACCCCATGGACTGCAGCCTACCAGACTCCTCCGTCCATGGGATTTTCCAGGCAAGAGTACTGGAGTGGGATGCCATTGCCTTCTCCTTAACATTGCCTACCAAGAGCAATTAAATATTCTTAATCAGTTTAATTTCAGTTTCTTGGGCTCTATTATAATAAAATAAGAAAATACATAAAAATAACAAACAGAGGTATCCCTGAAATCATTTTCTTAATAGAAAGCAATAGAAAGGAAATATTAAGCAAAAAATTATGTATATATATATATACACAAGGATTAAGCCATGACGTATCTTCTGATGGACTATTACACAGGACTACAAATGTAAATATAATTCTTAACTATGTGGAAACATGTACATTTTGCAATGTCAAGTGAAAAAAGAAACAGAAAAATTATTCATACACTACCATGATTATGCTGAAGAAAAAAGTTATAAATCCTTTAAGGAAGACAGAAAAGAATACTCGGAAACAAGGACATCCTCATTTGGAGATTGAGAATCTTCCTTATCCATCCATTCATTCATCCATCAGTAGATATTTAGGTTGTTTCTATGTCTTGGTAATTGTCAATAGTGCTACATTGAACATGAGAGTGCATGCTTCTTTCCAAATTAACGTTTATCAGCTTCCATTTCTTTACATTTAAAATCATGTTGTGGGAACTACATAACTCAAGCAAGCCTGGGTGCTTACTAAGGTCTCAATTAGAGTTGTGGGGTCTGACTCCCATAACCAAAGATGCCAATTGCAGCTTTACAATCTAAAGATTTTTTTTTTTGGAAAAGGAGAAAAAAAAAAAAAAGCTGCCATTTCTGAAAAAGACAAAAGCCCAAGAATCATACATGATGCCAAACCAGAGGAAAATTAAATACTACAAAAATACTCCAAAACAAAGGCAAGGGCTTTGGTTTCTTCAGCCTGGATGTTTAGGATAGGCAGACAACATTAACAAACTCCTCTCACAAGCCTGTAAAAGTCCTGATGAACCAGCTGTAGGCACTTCCTCCCACTCACCTAAAGGTCAGAACAAACGAGTGAAAATAGCATTGTTACAGTGACTTTGAATTGCCTCTGCTATTAAAAAAAGTAAGCTTGTGACTCACATGGCAACTGATCATATCCCACAGTGTCTTTAATGTCTGAATTTGAGTAAAGCTCTCACTTCTCGTTCCAAAAAAAAAATAGACTAAAATAACATAAATTTTTGTTTTAGAGGCATCCAGCAGCAGAATAAATGGATAAAATATACCTTTTTAATATGCATCTTAAATTTACTGTCACAATTAGGGTCTCATTATTACAAAGTCCCATAGGATTTTGCACAGCTCCATTTTTAGTTCCAAATTCTGTCAATACCAGTTTTCTCAGCCAGACTGGCTAGTCTGTGAAGTCTTGGGTCTGCTGTTCTCCACCATCTCGCTAAACATAATGCCCTTGGCAAACAGTGGGCAGTCAGCAAATGTTTTCTAGTGAATTAATAAAACAAAAATTACTGGTCCTAAAATTCTGACCACGTATTTCAAATATTTCCTTGTTCATTCAGAGTATGATTAATGCAGTGGAGCTTATCTAGTGAAAAGAAAACATGTCTTTCCACTGAGAAACTATAGTAGTTTAGATTATTATATACTGTCTCATTATTTCTCTGTCAGTTCACAGAGCTAAATCAACACAGTAAAGTGCAGACTAAACATTTAATTTAATCAATATAGACACATTAATGTAGGTAAATGAAGCTATGAAAAATTGAGTTTGGCCTTAAATGCCTAAAGTAATTAAATTAACTGGGTAATTAACGAAAACTCCAATTCCGCTTGTAATATGTAGACACAGCCTTCAGAAGAACAACTGTGGTTTTTTTTTTCCTACTCTTTGGTAGAATTTTGTTCCAAAGAGTAGGTAAAGCATATGTGCTGGGCTTAGTCGCTCAGTCGTGTCTGACTCTTTGCGACCCTATGGACTGCAGCCCCCAGGCTCCTCTGTCCATGGGATTCTCCAGGCAAGAGTACTGGAGTGGGCTGCCATGCCCTCCTCCAGGGGATCTTCCCAACCCAGGGATCTAACCCGGGTCTCCTGTATTACAGGCAAATTCTTTCCAGCTGAGCTACGAGGGAAGCCCAAATAAAGCACATAGATAGTCATCTAAAAATAAAGTAAGATTGGGATTCAAGGGAGCTTGGAGTTTGTCTAACCAATATGTTCATTCTGAAAATAAGTTGAAGCTTAAAGATATTAACCGATTTGCCCCGATTTGTGTTAGTAGATACACAGCCGAATACAGGCTCTGTCTTCACACTGTGTTTTTTGCCACTTAGACATCCTGACTCAAGCTCTAAGTGAGTTCATTTGTTAAAAAATATTAATAATTTTGTGCCCTATATAGCCAAGTGAAAATCTAAGGCTTCACTCTTTGGCAAGTTCTTTTGCTTAAATAACATAAATTATAAACCTAGGTCAACAAAATTTGTTGTCACCAATTATAAGGACAGCTCTACTCTGTCATCCTAAAATATAATGATAATAAATATGGTGACTACTGGTAGATTAAGGAAAATAGAAACTAAATAACAGGTTTCATCTGATTTCTTTTAGAAATCCACATTTCTGGAATTTGCCCAGAGTAAGTAGGTGTGGTAATTCTACTCAGAATTGGAATATATCTACATCAGGAAAACATAATTGCAGAATGTAGATGTATATATGTATATGTACAATATACACTGGTGAACAAATTGTTTTAAATGTTATTCTCTACATAAATTTCTCACAATAAAAGATAAAATATCTAGTAAAAGTTTATTTTACTCTTTTATACTTTCCTCTTTGCTCTTAACCAGTTTTAAGTTACTTTTATGAGGAAAATTAGTTTCCTAAATTTCTCCATTTTTTTCCAATCTCTAAATCTCACTGTCTCTCAAGACTGTATTCAATTATCAGCATCCTAAAAGTGAGGGGGAAAAAAAAGAATTTATAATTCTACATTTAACCACTAGATGTCACCAAAGGGTTGCTTATTATAATAATACCTACCCAGCATTAGTTCTTGGCATTACAAACTACTGTCACAAAAATATTAGTTCTATTTCTCAGCACAACCAGGAAAATACTAAAATAATGTGTTTCTACACGCAACGCAAAATAATTCAAGTACATATTAATGCAGTAATTACTGTTTATCATTTCAAAGTTTTTCAGAGACCCAGACAACAGGTGTTGTCAACTTGAGAGTTATTTTATAGTAAATATATGTATGTCAACATAATCATAATAAATATATATGAATACACATGTCCATGTATATTTTCTCTCCAGTTTTCTTTAGAAAATAACATACATTGGCCTCTCTCACCCATGAGAGATCTCATTAATGTGAGGAATTACAAGACTATTTGCAACTGAAACTGTTCATATTATTATGAACATCATAATGAGCCCAAAATGAAAATTGTGCAATTAATTTTACATGTTTAATTGCTTTATATAATTTGAAAATAAATCTTTTCATTTACTGGATTTATTTCCACAAGAAGTAATAGGGGATTATTTGCTTCATAAGATTTTATGGTAAATTCCTTCACAGAGCAAACTTCCATGACACATGCACAATTTTATTTGAAAAATCCAGTCTAATCATCTCTATTCTTCATTTATGGTGAGAAAGGTAAGGTTCACTTGATGGGCAGACTTTTAAACCTAAAGAAATGAAGAAGGAAAAATTGATAACAATATAATTTAAATAATGAATGTTATTTTAAATATAGAATTTTTTCTTTTTAATGTACTATCAGAAACCACCTTTGGGTGGTTAAATGCTTTCCTTAGATGTGCTCTTTTTTAAATAATTTAATATAATTGAAACTGTTTATCTTCCTTTAAACACTCACTAATTATAATTTGCTTTCTAGGACATCGATGGTGTTTTTTTGCAGCTTTCCCAACTTCAAGACAATCTCTATGTTATGGAGAATGCCCTGAATATCACCAGGATGGAATATTTAAATTTATATACATTACCAACTCAATCCTTTCAAGAAAAAGAAAAGAAATTTTATACTATAGGACTCTGTTATGTAATGTCTACTCAAAATTATTATATTTATGGTATGTTGATCATTGGTTATATTGATAATTTTGTTTTAGCACAATATTCAGAAAAGGGTGAGCATGTATATGTTTAGTAACTCATAGCTTGTCCTCTGACATATTTCCTGGCACATATTAGGCATTCTGTATATATTTGTTGAAGGAATGAACAAATGCATAAATGATACATGGTAATAATCATGAGAAGAGAGATTTTGGATTTTCCCATACCAATCCCTGCTTCTGTTAAAAAAAAAAAAATTCAAACACCGTGTGTAATATTGATGGCAGTAACATATTGGCAAAACATTTTACATGAGAAGTAGTTTATTTATACAACTTACACTTGCAAAAAGGTAGAGATTATAATCTACTCGTGAATGGAGAAAATTAGGATATTGTCCAAATTGTCACAGGAACCTAAGATAAAGTGACTGATATATTGAGTCACTGTATTCACCAGACTTTTCTTTGAAACTTTAGTATGGTATTCCATCATCTTTGTAACCCAATATTTTTGGTACTCAAGTCCGTACTGACCAGGGGTAGAGTTTGGAGGTAGTTTCCAGTAGTCATGTATAGTTGTGAGAGTTGGACAATAAAGAAAGCTGAGCACAGAAGAACTGATGCTGTTGAACTGTGGTGTTGGAGAAGACTCTTGAGAGTCCCTTGGACTGCAGGGAGATCCAACCAGTCCATCCTAAAGGAGATCAGTCGGGGGTGTTCATTGGAAGGACTGATGCTGAAGCTGAAACTCCAATACTTTGGCCACCTCATGCGAAGAGCTGACTCATTGGAAAAGACCCTGATGCTGGGCGGGATTGGGGGCAGGAGGAGAAGGGGACGACAGAGGATGAGATGGTTGGATGGTATCACTGACTCAGTGGACATGGGTTTGGGTAAACTCCGGGAGTTGGTGATGGACAAGGAGGCCTGGCGTGCTGTGATTCATGGGGTCGCAAAAAGTTGGACACAACTAAGCGACTGAACTGACTGAACTATTATGCTTTAGTAGATGTATTCTTTACTTATATTTAAAGAAAGGACACCTATACCAACAGATAGACTATATGACTTGTTCTTGATTTTCCCCACATTTTATTAGAAATATCCCCTCTTGAACCTTCACTTATTCAACACTATTTATTTAACAAGAACTAGATGCCAGGCATTGATCTGCTCACTGAGTACTTAGCATTGGAGAATATCCATGTTGTAGAGTTTGCATTCTTATTGAGAGAAATAAGCATAAACAAGGAAAAAAATGCATCAATAAGGCAATTTTAGGTAATGATGTGTGAAAAATTATGTTATGAGAAAGTAAGAAAGAGTGATTGTGAAAGTGCTTTCTGAGCAGAGGGCATTTGGACAGAGGTCTACATGATAAGGAAGGGCATCGGATAAAGATCTGAAGGAGGGGGCCTTTCAGGGACGGAAGAGCAGTGCAATCCTTAGAAGAAAAGTGAGCCACATTGAGAAGCACAGAACGCCCAGTAAGGCTGAAGCTCAGTGGGAGTGGGAAGTACAGTCTAACTGGTTGGAAGTACAGGTCATGGTTAGAATGGTAGGATCAGGTGGGCCCCCGTGAGACCTTTGGGAACCCCGAGGGTTTCAACAGGGGAGTGACATAGCAGAATGTGTGTTTTCTTAAAGAGGACTCTGGTTTTTGAGTAGACGCTACATATTAGAAATCCAAGAATGGAAGGTGAGAGACCTTTTAGGAACTTCATGCAATAGGCTAGAGGTCATCATGGTTGTGGTGGAGAGAAATGAAAGGGTTCAGAAAAATTCCAGTGGTTAAGCAATAGGACCTCATTGTTTGATTGGCATATGTGAAAACTATCGTCATCAAGGTGTTTAAGTAACTAGGCAAGTATTAGCCCTATACATAAAATGGGAAAATCACAGTGGGGAAACTAAAAATTCTGGTTTTGACATTTTAAATTTGAAATGCTGTTAGACTTAAAAGTGAAGATGCCAAGTAGACAGTTAAGTTGGAAACTGTAGGGACAGGTAAGAACAGAAGATATACATTTGGGACTTCAATGTATGTATGACAGTCAAAGGCAAGATCCTCTGTGCGTACATATAGGGAGAAGTTCTGATAGAAATAGAGGGCAGGACTCCAGTTCTGGGGGTGCCAACATTTTAGAAGTCTGACTGCAGAGGGGTAGCCAGAGATCAAGCCTAGAAATGGTCATTAAAACAGGACAGAAAACAGGGTAGCACATCTTAGGAAACACTCAGAGCTTTCATTTACTGCAAAATACTACATTAGTTACCATCCTAAATTCTGTTCCTGTTTACCCCCAAAATAACCATATGACACAGGTTAAACAGATTCTACGTTCTCCTTTAAAGAAGAGGAAATAAGGCAGAAAAATTAAGAAGGTAAATCATTCCAAGGCAGAGGGAATTATGTCAAATATTCTGAAAGGCTGAATTTGAAATAAGACAAAGATGAAAAATGATCCTTGAGTTTAATGAGATGGAGGTCACTGGAGGTCTTGGGGGAAAAAAAAGAAAAAACATTTTAATAGAATGATGAGGGAGGAAGTCCAGCAAAAGTGGATAATATAAAGAATGGGGGAAACTTTGTGAGAAGTTTTGCAATTAAAGGGAAAGTGAAGACATAACTTAATCAGAGGGAAACACAGGGTTAAGATCTCTCTCTCTATCTTTTTGTTTTGTTTTGTTTTGTTTTTAGATAGGAGATGCCAAGAAGTATTTTTTATTCTGCTGGGGAAATACATGGAGAGAAATTAATGCACAGAAAGATGGTGACTAATTACTGAAGTAAAATCTTGGAGAACCAGAATGGGCTCCATACTGCAAGCAGAGAGGAGCTGACTTCTGATGGGAACTGAGGCATCATGCATTTTAATAATTACTGAGACAAAAAGAATGCAGATACAGAGGCAAAGAAAAGAGGTAGACTTGGTGCAGAGTACCTGAGGAAGGTCATGACTATTTCTATTTCCTGAAAGAAGTATGTTGTGAAATCATCATCTAAACCCAAAGAAGAGGAGGGAGTGTAGAAGGATTAAAAAGAGAGAATATGAAAGTAGTAAATCTATTAAGAAAGAGTACAGAGAAGGGCGGGCAGCGTTGACAGCTCTGCTAAGACTGGGGCCATGAGTCTCGTGAGAGAAGGATCAGGCACTGCGGTCCCTCTGGCAACATTCAGCTGTTCTGGGGTAGGTGTGGTGCAGGGAAATGAGTTTTCCCAGGTGAGTTAAGTCGAGGGGATTGGTTTTGCCCAGGAGAGTCTGATGAAGATCCACCCCTGGAAGCCTGGTGCAGTGATTACCTTGTGTATCACACCCAGCAATGGGCCTTTGCTGGACTAAAGTGAAAATTCCTTCTGTCTTCACACCCTGCCCCTCTCTCTGATAGGAGAACTTCCACTTTGCTTGTAAGATGCTTTTGGAGCTGTCACGTTCACCAGGTCCAGTGTTGAAGTAGTGTTGTGTTTGAAAAGTTTGGGGTTTCAACTCATGTTATGAGCGTTTATATGGACTCATATATGTTCATTCACAAAGTGAGTTGCAGCAAGTTATCCTTTTCTATTCTCTGTGCATTCATGCTAAGTCATTTCCCTCCAGTCTGACTCTTCCTAACCCCATAGACTGTAGTCCTCCAGGCTCCTCTGTCCATGGGATTCTCCAGGCAAGCATACCAGAGTGGGTTGCCATTTCCTTCTCCAGAGGATCTTCCCAACCCAGGGATTGAACCCAGTCTCTTATTGTCTCCTGCAGTGCAGGTTAGTTCTTTACCACTGGAGCTGCCTGGGAAGCCCTCCTATTCTCTAGGACCTCCCAAACTCCTGGGGATTTTCCACTCTCACTGCAGAATGGAATCTTTCAAATCATGCCATCTGATGTTTTATTTTTAGTCAAAATTTCTCTTACAATTCTTGAATGGCAGCTGCTGCCTGCCATTTCATGAGCTACCTGGAGTCATTCTTTTTCTGTCTGTCATGGTCACCATGGCTATTTGTTAAGAGAGTTGGTTGAAACTACATTTGAGAATACTAATTATGCTACATTTCTCAACCTGGGCACTTTCTACAACATCACACTTGGAAAAACCTCTTGCTGTCAAACATTATTAGACAGTAGAATCTTTGTGCAGAAGACAATGTCTTATTCAACCTGGTATCCACACACAGAGTCCTGTGCCTAGCACAGAGTGGGCGCTCAATAAATGTGTCTTTGAAAAAACAAAGAAGTGGATTATCCTGCTGAGAAGCCTGAATAACACACACAGACAATCATTAAGCCAAGAGGGGAGAAGGAAATGAAACATTAACCTGTGCGAACACACAGGCTTTTCATTGTGCTTATACCTGAAGAGTGTGGAATTCAACATTCTGTTCCAAATCACTCGGTGAGATGATTACAGAGCGATGATTTAGACCCACATTTCATTTGCCTAGATATTCTACGCCAAGTATATGACTATTCATTTTCTCACATTTCTTAGACCAAGGTCCCTGACTGTTTTGCTCTCTTTAGAAAAGCTGTTCCAGAACTGCATCACAAGATCCTCAAGATGTAGTAGATTCTGAACTATTGACTGAGAAACCCAAGAGAACCATTTCATTCATCAGGACTCTTACCGGTAAGTCTTACAATTTGATGTGAAGCTGAGGGTCCATGCCTATCACCTGGAAAAGATTCAACAAGTAAGAAGCAGTTTGTCTCCAAACCACTAGCCTTAGTGTTTATAACATCTATCCTAAAAATATTAAATGTCAAGATTTTAATTATATGCACATATGCTATTTCTCTTGCCAAAACATTCAATGTATTTTTGTATGCTGCTGCTGTGCTATGCTCGGTCATGTCCGACCCTTTGTGACCCTGTGCTTGTAGCCTGCCAGGCTCCTCTATCCATGGAATTTCCCAGGCAAGAATACTGGAATGGGCGGCCTCTTCCTCCAACAGAGGATCTTCCCAGCCCAGGGATCGATCCCACCTCTCCTGTGTCTTCCTGCTTGGCAGGCAGATTCTTTACCACTAAGTCACCTGGGGAGCCCATATTTTTGTATATTTATCTCTAAAATAACTCCAGGGCTATGGATGTCAAGTATACTTTCTTTATTTTGTCCCGCAGTGCTATTCTGTATAGTTTATAAAATAAAAGCAAATATTATGTGAATTTAAATGATTGGTGACTATTATATAAATTTTAAAAGCATAAAATGAAGCCACAGTAAGACCATGAATGAAATTTGTCCAAGTATAAAAACTTCTGACGAATTCTATATTTTATGGATATTTATGAATAACCTGTTAATATTAATTCATGAAAAGATAAAGCCTTCCAACATGGGGGAAATGATGATTAAAGAACTTAAAATGCCTGTAGGGTGCCTGCTTTTGACATGGTTGAAATTGTTATTCTTTTATTTTAAGCTCTCCACTTGGGTTAAAATAATATATTTGCATGATTTTTTTAAAAAAACAACACCTCTATTGAGATATAATGGATATGCCAGATACTACAACACATAATTGTATATACAGTGTATAAAATCATGGTAAACACAATACGTTGATTTCATGATTTCCACTAGGCATGGAAAGTCAGTGTGTTTAGGTCTTAATTTGTAACATCTATAAGTTAAACAGGGCAATGAGAAAGAAAGGCAAATACTACCCAAACAGATACTGTCAAAAATAAGGCTATCTTTACAGGATCAAGAAAAATGTGGACTCAAGAAAGAAACAGAGCTTCTCCCACTCTTCCCTTAAACTTCCTCCTGGAGGGAATTGATTAATTAGTTCATCCCCCAACCTCTGTTGAGAAACTGTGCTGTGCCAGACACAATCTGTTCATCCATGAGCAAGACAGAAGTAGTTCTTGTGATGAAGGAACTCAAAGCTCAGAAGCGGAAAGGAAAATATTGTGATTAGTGGTGCAGCACAGCTAGGAAGGGGGTCTTACTTGAGTCACAGTGTAACAAGGTAATAACAATTATTTTGTCTCATCATACATAAATGCAGCCCTACTCCCATCCTAAGTCTTCATCCTGTTTCCTAACATACTGATATGGAAGCAGTAGGACAAAAAAAAAAAGAACCAGAACACTCTTTCATTCACTCAATGTATACTTTATGTGTGCTTCCCAGGTCTCAGGTCTGTGCTGTGTGCTGGGAATACAGGTATCAACATCTCTAGGTATCAACACTCTATGCAGTGTCTGTGGCGGAGAAACTGATATGTGAACAGTTATGATAAGCAGTTATGAATTCAGAAAATCAGAAGAGAAATTGAGGGAAAGGGGCATAACTCACATTGAGGTCTTGATCGAAGAGATAATATCTCTTCGATTTGAAGAGGTAAGAGTTAGTCAAGGAAAGGGTGAGGACAGAACTGGAATGAAGAGAAAGAAATACTAACACTTATATTTACTAGAGAGAGTATATTGTAGGGGAAATTACCAGTAGTTCCAATTGACTGATGAGGTGGTATAATAAGTGGCAAGAGATAACTTTGGGGGTGGTGTCAAACACCAAATAGTGTAAGGTCTAATGTTCCAGTCTAGGTTTTATCTTATTATAGATAGGGAGCTATTGAAAGATTTTTGAGTAATAAGAAGTAGCGTGACCAAATGTGCATGTTTAGACAGATCATTCTTTAAGTAGAAGGAAGAGAGTTCATGAAGAAAGAAATCCAGAAGCAGCAAGAACAATTGAGGGGGATGTAGCAAAATGTCAAGGAAGAGATAACCCTCTGAAGTAAGACTGTTGTGAAAGAGTAAAGACCCAAGATATACTAGGGATGTAGAATTAGCAAGACTTTTTTCCGGGAATGAAGTAGTAAGTGAGGAAGAAGTCCCAAATGATCCAGAGTTCGTGGCTTGGGTGATTTATTTAATGACAATGTAAATAATTGTCAATAAGGAAGAGCAGGTGATTAGGGAAATAGGAACAAGGAACAGATGATATTGAGTGCGTTCTATGTGCTAGGGACTTTTCTTCTCCCACAATTTAATTCAGTTGTTGTTTGTGCTGAATCCTATGTATCTCTCTCCAGCCATGCCTTCTTTCCTGAATTCCAGATCTATATATTCAAATGTCTCCTAGATATTTTCATTTGCATATATTGATGCCATGATGAAACCGAAGAATTCCTAAGTGAAGTCTTGATGATGAAATTAAAGACACTAAGAGAAAATGTGTGTGAATTTTGTTATTATTTGTTTTGTTAGGTTGTTATATTTTTCACTGAAACTACAGAAAGGAGAAAAAAGGAAGACATGGGTATAATGAGTTAGGAGAAATGGCAGGATTTGAAAGAACAGTGGATTATGAACACCATTTTTTTCAATAAAGTAAAAGCAAGACCATCCACCAGAACCAATAGGGGTTAATTAGAAAGCTAAAAGACTTGAAGGGAAAATGATGAAAGTTTGAAATAACTATAGAGACTCAGGGAGTTGAAATAGAACAAATAGAATGATAAGTAGCTATCATTGACAGTCCAACGCAAATGAAGAGCCTGCTTTTTTAGTAGCATCAACCTATGTGGCTATTTGATCTTTGCCCATATCGCTTACCAGTCCAGGTATAGGCAGGGGGGACACAGGTGGTTGGGTTGATACAGGATTGGACTTTGCTACATGGATGCAGCAGGAAGGTAAAGGCCAAAGTCTGTCAGTACAGACAGTAGGAATTTTAAGTGAGGGATCAAAGTCCCAGACTTATTGTCAAAGAAAATACTCCAGGGAGGAGCCAAGATGGCGGAGGAGTAGGACGGGGAGACCACTTTCTCTCCTACAAATTCATCAAAAGAATAACTGAATGCAGAGCAAACCTCACAAAACAACTTCTGATCGCTAGCTGAGGTCATCAGGCGCCCAGAAAAGCGGACCATTGTCTTCGAAAGGAGGTAGGACAAAATATAAAAGATAAAAAGTGAGACAAAAGAGCTAAGGACGGAGACCCGTCCCGGGAAGGGAGTCTTAGGCGGCCTTGCTTGGGCTAGGGTCCGGGCCTGAGTGCCCTGAGGACAATCGGAGGGAGCTTCTGTGAGGTGCCAACTTGAACTGTGGGAGACCAAAAGAGAGAAAATTAACCGGCCGGAACACACTGCCGGCCGTTCGCAGAACAAAGGGACGGAGAAAGTCCCAAGAAGAGGTCGCAGGCTGCGGACCCGCCCAGCCCCGCCGGAGGCAGGAGGCAGGGGGGAGGGGAAGGTCGCAGCGAGACACAGGGCGCAGGCACCCGACCGGCGCGGGCGGGGACTGGGGCTGGGGACGCAGAGGGCGGAAGGCGCGCGCACCCGACTGGCGTCAGCGGAAACTGAGACTGAGTCCGCGGAAGGGAGTGAGTGTGCCACACCTGGGGATAGTGCGCCCATCAAGCCCCTCGCTGCCTGGACCGCTCTGACGGGGAAGGCACAGAGAGCAGGCGCAGCTTTTCCTTCCGCGCTTTTGTGTAACACCCGAGGGCTGGAACCTGGCGCAGCGCGGGGCGCGCTCCATATAGAACAGCCGGGAGCCTGAGCAGCGCAGAGGGAGAAAGCAGCGTCAGCCCCTCCCGGCAGCGCCAGCCCGCCCCCGCAGGGCCAGCCCCTCCCCGCAGCGTCAGCCCCGCCCCGCAGCGCCAGCCCATCCCCGCAGCGCCAGCCCCTCCCAGCAGCGCAACGGAACTAGCTAACTGAATAAGAGTCCACCTCCGCCCACCTGTGTGAGGGCGGAAATGAGGCTCTGAAGAGACCGGCAAACAGAAGCCAAATAAACAAAGGGAACCGCTTCAGAAGGGACTGGTGCAACAGATTAAAATCCCTGTAGAAAACACCGACTTCACCGGAAGGGCCCTGTAGATATCGAGAAGTGTAAGCTGGAACGAGGAGCTATCTGAAACTGAGCCGAACCCACACTGACCGCAGCAGCTCCAGAGAAACTCCTAGATATATTTTTACTTTTTTTTTCTAAGTAAGGAAAAAAAAAAAAAATTTTTTTTTTCTTTTTATATTTTTTCTTTTTTATTTTTTCTCTTTTATTTTCCTTTAAAATTCCCTATTACTCCCCCATTACTCCTTAACTTTTATTTACATAGATTTTTACGATTTTTTTAATTAGGGGAAAAAAAATTTTTTTTTTTTCTTTCTTTCTTTTTTTTTTTTGTATTTTTTTTGTTTTTTTTCTTTTTCTTTTTTTTTTCTTTTTTCTTCTTTTTTTTCCTTTCCGTTTTCTCTTTTATTTTCTATTTTTCTTTTTCTCTTATTTCTTTTAAAGTCCTCTAGTACTCCTCTACTACTCTTCATTTTCATTTTCACTACACTATAACCTTACCAAAAAAAAAAAAAAGAAGCCCTATCTTTAAACCGAAGATTATTCTCTCCCAATCTTGACTCTCTGTTTTCTACCTCAGAACACCTCTATTTCCTCCTTTCCCCTTCTCTTCCCAATCCAATTCTGTGAATCCTTGTAGGTGTCTGAGATACGGAGAACACTCTGGGAACAGACAGCTGCGTAGATCTGTCTCTCTCCTCTTGAGTCCCCCTTTTTCTCCTCCTGCTCATCTCTATCTCCCTCCTCCCTTTTCTCCTGTTCATGTAACTCTGTGAACCTCTCTGGGTGTCCCTAACAGGGGAGAATCTTTTCGCCATTAACCTAGAAGTTTTATTATCAGTGCTGTATAGTTGGAGAAGTCCTGAGACTACAGGAAGAATAAAACTGAAATCCAGAGGCAGGAAACTTAAGCCCAAAACCTGAGAACACCAGAAAACTCCTGACTACATGGAACTTTAAGCAATAAGTGACCGTCCAAAAGCCTCCATACCTAAACTGAAACCAACCACCACCCAAGAGCCAGTAAGTTTTAGAGCAAGACATACCACGCAAATTCTCCAGCAACACAGGAACATAGCCCCGAATGTCAACATACAGGCTGCCCAAGGTGACACCTAACACATAGACCCATCTCAAAACTCATTACTGGGCACTCCATTGCTCTCCAAAAAGAAGAAATCAAGTTCCACGCACCAGTACACTGACGCAAGCTTCCCTAACCGGGAAACCTTGACAAGCCAATCGTCTAACCCCACCCACTGGGTAAATCCTCCACAATAAAAAGGAACCACAGACCTCCAGAATACAGAAAGTCCACTCCAGACACAGCAATCTAAACAAGATGAAAAGGCAAAGAAATACCCAACAGGTAAAGGAACATGAAAAATGCCCACCAAGTCAAACAAAAGAGGAGGAGATAGGGAATCTACCTGAAAAAGAATTTAGAATAATGATAATAAAAATGATCCAAAATCTTGAAAACAAAATGGAGTTACAGATAAATAGCCTGGAGACAAAGATTGAAAAGATACAAGAATTGTTTAATAAAGACCTAGAAGAAATAAAAAAGAGTCAATTAAAAATGAACAATGCAATGAATGAGATCAAAAACACTTTGGAGGGAACCAAGAGTAGAATAACGGAGGCAGAAGATAGGATAAGTGAGGTAGAAGATAAAATGGTGGAAATAAATGAAGCAGAGAGGAAAAAAGAAAAAAGGATCAAAAGAAATGAGGACAACCTCAGGGACCTCTGGGACACTGTGAAACGCCCCAACATTCGAATCATAGGAGTCCCAGAAGAAGAAGACAAAAAGAAAGGCCATGAGAAAATACTCGAGGAGATAATAGCTGAAAACTTCCCTAAAATGGGGAAGGAAATAGCCACTCAAGTCCAAGAAACCCAGAGAGTCCCAAACAGGATAAACCCAAGGCGAAACACCCCAAGACACATATTAATCAAACTAACAAAGATCAAACACAAAGAACAAATATTAAAAGCAGCAAGGGAAAAACAACAAATAACACACAAAGGGATTCCCATAAGGATAACAGCTGACCTATCAATAGAAACCCTCCAGGCCAGAAGGGAATGGCAGGACGTCCTGAAAGTAATGAAAGAGAATAACCTACAACCTAGATTACTGTATCCAGCAAGGATCTCATTCAGATATGAAGGAGAACTCAAAAGCTTTACAGATAAGCAAAAGCTGAGAGAATTCAGCACCACCAAACCAGCTCTTCAACAAATGCTAAAGGATCTTCTCTAGACAGGAAATGCAGAAAGGTTGTATAAACGTGAACCCAAAACAACAAAGTAAATGGCAACGGGACCACACCTATCAATAATTACCTTAAATGTAAATGGGTTGAATGCCCCAACCAAAAGACAAAGATTGGCTGAATGGATACAAAAACAAGACCCCCATATATGCTGTCTACAAGAGACCCACCTCAAAACAAGAGACACATACAGACTAAAAGTGAAGGGCTGGAAAAAAATATTTCATGCAAATGGAGACCAAAAGAAAGCAGGAGTCGCAATACTCATATCAGATAAAATAGACTTTCAAATAAAAGCTGTGAAAAGAGACAAAGAAGGACACTACATAATGATCAAAGGATCAATCCAAGAAGAAGATATAACAATTATAAATATATATGCACCCAACATAGGAGCACCGCAATATGTACGGCAAACACTAACGAGTATGAAAGAGGAAATTAATAGTAACACAATAATAGTGGGAGACTTTAATACCCCACTCACAACTATGGATAGATCAACTAAACAGAAAATTAACAAGGAAACACAAACTTTAAATGACACAATGGACCAGCTAGACCTAATTGATATCTATAGGACATTTCACCCCAAAACAAGCAACTTCACCTTTTTCTCAAGTGCACACGGAACCTTCTCCAGAATAGATCACATCCTGGGCCATAAATCTAGTCTTGGAAAATTCAAAAAAATTGAAATCACTCCAGTCATCTTTTCTGACCACAGTGCAGTAAGATTAGATCTCAATTACAGGAAAAAAATTGTTAAAAATTCAAACACATGGAGGCTAAATAACACGCTTCTGAATAACCAACAAATCATAGAAGAAATCAAAAAAGAAATCAAAATATGTATAGAAATGAATGAAAATGAAAACACAACAACCCAAAACCTATGGGACACTGTAAAAGCAGTGCTAAGGGGAAGGTTCATAGCATTACAGGCTTACATCAAGAAACAAGAAAAAAGCCAAATAAATAACCTAACTCTACACCTAAAGCAATTAGAGAAGGAAGAAATGAAGAACCCCAGGGTTAGCAGAAGGAAAGAAATCTTAAAAATTAAGGCAGAAATAAATGCAATAGAAACTAAAGAGACCATAGCAAAAATCAACAAAGCTAAAAGCTGGTTTTTTGAAAAAATAAACAAAATTGACAAACCATTAGCAAGACTCATTAAGAAACAAAGAGAGAAGAACCAAATTAACAAAATTAGAAATGAAAATGGAGAGATCACAACAGACAACACTGAAATACAAAGGATCATAAGAGACTACTACCAGCAGCTCTATGCCAATAAAATGGACAACTTGGATGAAATGGACAAATTCTTAGAAAAGTATAACTTTCCAAAACTGAACCAGGAAGAAATAGAAGATCTTAACAGACCCATCACAGGCAAGGAAATCGAAACTGTAATCAAAAATCTTCCAGCAAACAAAAGCCCAGGACCAGATGGCTTCACAGCTGAATTCTACCAAAAATTTAGAGAAGAGCTAACACCTACCTTACTCAAACTCTTCCAGAAAATTGCAGAAGAAGGTAAACTTCCAAACTCATTCTATGAGGCCACCATCACCCTAATTCCAAAACCTGACAAAGATGCCACAAAAAAAGAAAACTACAGGCCAATATCACTGATGAACATAGATGCAAAAATCCTTAACAAAATTCTAGCAAACAGAATCCAACAACATATTAAAAAAATCATACACCACGACCAAGTGGGCTTTATCCCAGGAATGCAAGGATTCTTCAATATCCGCAAATCAATCAATGTAATACACCACATTAACAAATTGAAAGATAAAAACCATATGATTATCTCAATAGATGCAGAGAAAGCCTTTGACAAAATTCAACACTCATTTATGATTAAAACTCTCCAAAAAGCAGGAATAGAAGGAACATACCTCAACATAATAAAAGCTATATATGACAAACCCACAACAAGCATCACCCTCAATGGTGAAAAATTGAAAGCATTTCCCCTGAAATCAGGAACAAGACAAGGGTGCCCACTCTCACCACTACTGTTCAACATAGTGTTGGAAGTTTTGGCCACAGCAATCAGAGCAGAAAAAGAAGTAAAAGGAATCCAGATAGGAAAAGAAGAAGTGAAACTCTCACTGTTTGCAGATGACATGATCCTCTATATAGAAAACCCTAAAGACTCTACCAGAAAATTACTAGAACTAATCAATGAATATAGTAAAGTTGCAGGATATAAAATTAACACACAGAAATCCCTTGCATTCCTATATACTAACAATGAAAAAACAGAAAGAGAAATTAAGGAAACAATACCATTCACCATTGCAACAAAAAGAATAAAATACTTAGGAGTATATCTACCTAAAGAAACAAAAGACCTATACATAGAAAACTATAAAACACTGATGAAAGAAATCAAAGAGGACACAAACAGATGGAGAAACATACCGTGTTCATGGATTGGAAGAATCAATATTGTCAAAATGGCTATTCTACCCAAAGCAATCTATAGATTCAATGCAATCCCTATCAAGCTACCAACGGTATTTTTCACAGAACTAGACCAAAGAATTTCACAATTTGTATGGAAATACAAAAAACCTCGAATAGCCAAAGTAATCTTGAAAAAGAAGAATGGAACTGGAGGAATCAACCTGCCTGACTTCAGACTCTACTACAAAGCCACAGTCATCAAGACAGTGTGGTACTGGCACAAAGACAGAAATATAGACCAATGGAACAGAATAGAAAGCCCAGAGATAAATCCACAAACCTATGGACACCTTATCTTTGACAAAGGAGGCAAGGATATACAATGGAAAAAAGACAACCTCTTTAACAAGTGGTGCTGGGAAAACTGGTCAACCACTTGCAAAAGAATGAAACTAGAACACTTTCTAACACCATACACAAAAATAAACTCAAAATGGATTAAAGATCTAAATGTAAGACCAGAAACTATAAAACTCCTAGAGGAGAACATAGGCAAAACACTCTCCGACATAAATCACAGCAAGATCCTCTATGACCCACCTCCCAGAATATTGGAAATAAAAGCAAAACTAAACAAATGGGACCTAATGAAACTTAAAAGCTTTTGCACTACAAAAGAAACTATAAGTAAGGTGAAAAGACAGCCGTCAGATTGGGAGAAAATAATAGCAAATGAAGCAACAGACAAAGGATTAATCTCAAAAATATACAAGCAACTCCTGCAGCTCAATTCCAGAAAAATAAATGACCCAATCAAAAAATGGGCCAAAGAACTAAACAGACATTTCTCCAAAGAAGACATACAGATGGCTAACAAACACATGAAAAGGTGCTCAACACCACTCATTATTAGAGAAATGCAAATCAAAACCACAATGAGGTACCATTACACACCAGTCAGGATGGCTGCTATCCAAAAGTCTACAAGCAATAAATGCTGGAGAGGCTGTGGAGAAAAGGGAACCCTCTTACACTGTTGGTGGGAATGCAAACTAGTACAGCCACTATGGAAAACAGTGTGGAGATTCCTTAAAAAACTGGAAATAGAACTGCCATATGACCCAGCAATACCACTTCTGGGCATACACACTGAGGAAACCAGATCTGAAAGAGACACATGCACCCCAATGTTCATCGCAGCACTGTTTATAATAGCCAGGACATGGAAGCAACCTAGATGCCCATCAGCAGATGAATGGATAAGGAAGCTGTGGTACATATACACCATGGAATATTACTCAGCCGTCAAAAAGAATTCATTTGAACCAGTCCTAATGAGATGGATGAAACTGGAACCCCTTATACAGAGTGAAGTAAGCCAGAAAGATAAAGAACATTACAGCATACTAACACATATATATGGAATTTAGAAAGATGGTAACGATAACCCTATATGCAAAACAGAAAAAGAGACACAGAAATACAGAACAGACTTTTGAACTCTGTGGGAGAAGGTGAGGGTGGGATGTTTCAAAAGAACAGCATGTATACTATCTATGGTGAAACAGATCACCAGCCCAGGTGGGATGCATGAGACAAGTGCTCCGGCCTGGTGCACTGGGAAGACCCAGAGGAATCGGGTGGAGAGGGAGATGGGAGGGGGGATCGGGATGGGGAATAAGTGTAAATCTATGGCTGATTCATATCAATGTATGACAAAACCCACTGAAATGTTGTGAAGCAATTAGCCTCCAACTAATAAAAAAATTAAAAAAAAAAAAAAAAAGAAAATACTCCAGGAAGAAACTTTTAAATTGAGAGAAAAAAATGGAACCGTTAAGGAACTGGATACCAGTAAAGTATAGTAAAATGGGTACTGGGATAACAGGAAGCTAAGTCAGAGAGTGAGGTACTAGAGTAGAATATTTCAGAAGTGGAGAGTTTCTGAGAGGGTAATAGGCAGGAAGGCCAGGGGTCTCCAAACAGAGGAAACAGGCTGCAAGTGTCAGACATTTTTTACCTCTTCCTTAAGCAGCAGGAGGAAACAAATTACAAGAGTCAGACTTTTCTTCCTTCTGTACACAAAATTAAAAGGAGGTTTCTCTTAAAATTCTGTGTTGCCATGACAACACCTGGTTCCACCTGAACTTAACTTTTCTCAAACGTTGAGCTAACCAATGCGTTTTTCTTATGGACATGTTTTTCCTAAGCTATGTTAATGAAACTATGTATTTCCTTTGGAATTTGCCTTTCTTCAAAATGGTTCCATCAAAGACCAACTTTTTTCTTTTTTCAAACCTTGGGCTGATAATAGCTCAACAAACCAGTATTCATAGCAATTGTTTTATGGCTAGCAGATAACACACCTCATGCTATCCTATCTCAAAAATGCATATTGTGGGAGAGGGGCCTTGGTGAAACTCCGTCAGCCTTGAGGTGTCTCTTCTGTCTGACTAACAGCTTTCTAACAGACACAAAACATCCCATCCGGCTAAAGACTAGCAGGGGGGCACTCTTTCTGTCCCCTTCTGATGTCTATGTCAGAAGATTTGTCTGTCTCTTTTATACTTTAATAAAACTTTACTACACAAAAGCTCTGAGCAATCAAGACTTGTCACTGGCTCCAGATTGAATTCCTCTCCTCCAGAGGCCAAGAATCCTGCTGTCTTTCACAGCTCAGCAACAACATTTCATTTCCATGATAAAAAGCCCAGATTTGGCTGGAGGTGATCACTGAAGGGGGAGGGAAGAGATGGTCAGCGGCTTTGACAACACCAAGCAAATATGATACTCTTTTGTTAGATGGTCTGCACAATATCTGAAAAAGCCTTAAAGACTACTAATCCAACCTTCTTAGAGAGAAATTTACATTAAGGCATGTTGTTGTTATCGTTTAGTGGCTAAGCCATGTCTGACTCTTTTGCAACTCCAAGGACCATTTTCCAGGCTCCTCTGTCCATGGAACTTCCCAGGCAAGAATACTGGAGAGGGTTGCCATTTCCTTCTCCAGGAGATCTTCCCACCTCAGGGATCAAACCCACGTCTCCTGCTTGGCAGGTGGATTCCTTACCACTAAGCCACCAGGGAAACCTGTATTAATGCATAACCTTCAATAAATCTTGGCCAAGTAGCTGTCATCCTAAGCATAAAGCAATGACCCAAGATAGAACATCCTCTAGGAATGATTTCACTCACATTCTTTAAAATGAGTGTAAAATAAAATCAGTGATACTTTTTGTTTGGTTAAAATTAATGATTTGCATATAGTAGTTAGTATTTTTTACTTTATTTTTTAGAAGAAATCATTGACATGATGTGGAAAGAAGGAAATTTTGGTTCCCTCTGAGTCAAAAACACTTGAACAAAACTTCTAGTGGGAGAAGCAGTCAAGGATGTAACTAAGGTTCTCTGTGAGTTTGACACTTAAATTACTTCTCATGCACAGGCACGAAGCCAATCTCAGTTTTC
This sequence comes from Cervus elaphus, assembly GCF_910594005.1. Classification (NCBI taxonomy): domain Eukaryota; kingdom Metazoa; phylum Chordata; class Mammalia; order Artiodactyla; family Cervidae; genus Cervus; species Cervus elaphus. The sequence goes on from NC_057831.1 coordinate 13,138,110, forward strand.
CCAGCCCACTTCCTGTTGTTCAGGAAAGTTCTATTATCTTAAATACTCAGTTTTGGCAATATATCAGACCGCTAAATCCTATTTTTTTAACCTTTATATAAATGCATCCCTGGACTTAATATAGAACTAAACATAAATCAAAACATCAAAACCTATCCTTGGAGTTTTAAATGTACTAGAAGATTCTACCACTATCAGCCTCTATAGAAAGAAAACTTAAGACTGCTGGCTTACCCCTGGCTCTTTTTCACATTTTCTTTCCAAAAATGAGTCAAAATCAAGAAAAAAAGTTTAGTTCCCCTTCTTCCCTGAGGAGGAGTGTCACTTTTTGCCAACTGCAAGGCTGATAAATGTTTGTTGAGTTAGAACGAGCTAATCAAACTTGAGTAAGAAGATCTGGGCTTCCCAGGTGGTGCCGGTGGGAAAGAACCCACCCGCCTGCCAGTACAGGAGACACTAGAGATGTGGGTTCGATCCCTGGGTCAGGAAGATCTTCTGAAGGAGGGCATGGAATTCTCTCTCTCTCTCTCTAGGCCAGTATTCTTGCCCAGAGAATTCCCATGGATAGAGGAGCCTGGCAGGCTATAGGCCATAGGGTCTCACAGAGTCTAATATGACTGAAGTGACAGAACATGCATGCAAGGAGAATTAGAAGATATGTGCAGATGCTTCTCAAACTTTTCGGAAACCTTTATTAATCTTATAGTTTATCTTCATCCACTAGTAGAGAAAAGTTATTGAATCTGAGAAGAGACCTAGCTATTGAATTGAGTCAGATGTCAACGACTGCTTCATTTGCTACACGTGGTTCCTTCAGCTGTCCTGGAGTGGGGTTTAGCCATCATTTCCTTCCACACTTTTAGGAAGCTTTAGAAGCCACAACTGATCTGATTCTGGGGCCTGAGTTTGGTGTTTGGAATACAGGCTTTTGTGAAATGGAGACTGATAAAAACAGCAGTAACTCCTAAAACAAAGCGCAAAACTGTAGGAGAAAATCCAAGTGCTATTTGAGTAATACACATGGCTAGATTTAAAAGCTCTAAAAATTGTAATGTATAACATTCAGTTGTTATATTTCTTGCATTTTACTGTTGTGGCTACAGCAGTTTCTCTTTTGTTCTCATGGACATTATGTCATAATCTCCACAATCACATTTAACCCATGAATTGCCTAGATAATCATAATGCCTACTCTGTTACTGCCATTCTCAAGCACTCTGTCAGTCAATATTCCTAGGCATTTATTTTGCTTTACCAAGTCAAGTAAAACACAATTTATAAATTGTTACTTTTGCTGAAGACTTTCATTACCAGAACATATTCTTTCCTATTTTAAGATGAAAAAATTCCCATTTCTTTTCCTTCAAACTAGTTAAGAAGCTGGACTTAGTACAACTATTTTGCCGATTGCCGAAGTACATAGGTAAACTTAAGAGTGTTAGAGTTTGGTCTTCTACACTTTAGCATAATAGAATGGCCTTTGCACGTTTGCATGCTAAGTTGCTTTGGTTGTGTCTGACTCTGTGCGACCCTATGGACTATAGCCCAACAGGTTCCTCTGTCCATGGGACTCTGCAGCAGTGCGTTGCCATGACCTCCTTCAGGTGATCTTCCTGACCCAGGAATTGAACCCAAGTCTCCTGCATTGGCATGTGGAAACTAGCACCACATGGGAAACAGAATGACCTTGACATTATGTCAAGTTAAGTGTCTAATACAAGAAACTTGGCAACAACAGTGGTGAAACTGTGCCATAAAACCAAGTATCCAGCACTCAGGCACAGACACAGGCTTCTGGGGGAAGTTGCTGCCTAGCTAATGCAATGCAGATTATATTTGAGAGTGATTAACCGAAAATCCAAAGGGGAGAGTGTTGTCAGAAAATCATTTTCCTCAGTATAGTGGTCCTCCCTTCTTCAGAGCTTCCCAAGTGGCTCAGTGGTAAAAATTCCACCCGCCAATGCAAGAGACAGAAGTTTGATCCTTGGGGGTGGGAAAATCCCCTGGAGAAGGGAACAGCTACCCACTCCAGTATTCTTGCCTGGAGAATCCCACAGACAGAGGAGCCTGGTGGGCTACAGTCCATGGGGTCACACAGGGTCGGACACCACTGAGCACACACACATACACACACATACACACGCCTCCCTTCTTCACCACATATCCTTCTGTTAGAACAAACTACTTGTAGCTTCTTTTTGTGCCACACTCCTCCATAATTCATGATCCACCATAGAATCATGCCTTCCAAAAATTATCTCTACTTACTTCTCTGCCTCTTGAATGTCTAGTCATACTTTATAATTCAACTAAAACAAGCCCAGGTGGAACATTCCCTCATCCTTCTCTATGCCTCAACAGCACATTTTTCCATATGTACATTACAATATATATTCCACTGCCGACTAAAGCCGCTTGCTTCAGTGGGCTTTGTCTCCTTCAAGTCCGGGACTGTGGCTTCTTCATCCTTCTATTCCCAGGGGCACATACAGTGCCTGGCACTTTAGAAACACAGAAAACAATGTTTGATTGTGTTTTAATAAAGGCAGTACTTAGAGCAGTGAGATGGAGAAGATAATAAGAACACTGACAAAGGAATGCTATTTTGTGGTGTTGTAAATGAAGATACAACCTTTGATTATGTGTAAATTAAAGTAAATGTTATAGATTACATCCAACTTAGCATTAGAGATGTCAGTATGGTCAGAATTGATAGCAAAAAAAGTAGGCTACCTGTGATGTAACATAAAGAAGTGTTAGAAAAATAGGTAAAAAAAAAAAACAAGAAAAAAAAAAAGAAGTGTTAGAAAAATAGGAGGTAGAAAGTGAATATAAGCAAATAAGCCAAGGCTTTTGGATAAAAAGATCATTACAATGTGGTCAGATGGATGTTTTTCATAACAGCTTTAGTTAAAGATCTAATAGATGTATCAAATGTTCTAGTATACACGAAGCAGAATATTTCATTAAGATGCTTAATGAATCAGGCAAATAGAAAACTATAAAAACATTGAGGTTTATGGTTTAATTATAAAACAGTATGAGACACAGATATCAGAAGGGAAGCATTCATGTAAATAAACAGATATTTCAGCAGAATGAAGAGAAGTGATAAGCTGGTGTTAAAAGGAATGTAAGGAACAACTGATTTGTTAAAGAGATATATAGCAAAAGCCCAGGTAAGGGGTAAAAATGACATAGATATATCTGAGGAACAGAAACACCAGCCCAAAGAAGACAAAGCACTGTTCTGATGGGTGGTAGATATTTGAGTTAACAGCAAAAATCTGAGTTGGAATATATGAAATCTTTCATCTCCATAGATCTTAAAATTTTTTTTCTATGGTGCTGACCACGAAGCCAGTGGACTTTTGACTTGCAATGAAATAGAGAGTCTACTAGGAGAAGAAACACCAGAACAAGAGTAATTGGAGCTGTTTACTGCTGAGAACAAGGTGTTCTCCTGTGTTGGACTAATAAGAGAATTTGGACTGACTGGTAAAGGGGCTTCAAGGCTGGTGCACAGATGAAGGCCCAGAGGGACAGGTAGCCTTGGACAGTGTTGTGACTTACAGTCCCAAACTAAGCAACCTGTGACTTAAAATTTTTAGTTTACAGTTGAATCCAAAAGCAAAGATTATAAGAAAACCTTGGAATTAACAAAAAAACATGGCATCCCATGCCAAATGCAGTGATCATGTAACAAATCATTCAATCCAGTTGCATGAGGAGAGGGGAAAGCATAGTAATGCCTTCCTCTGTACTTGCTTAAAGGATTTTAGAACGACACTCTTAAGACTAGAATTTAAAGCTGAGTAGTATAAAGTGATGAGGTAAAAACAAACTAGATGGCTACTATTCATTTTATGGAAAAATTGTTAAGGCAATATGTTACTACATAGGAAATACTACAGAATCTAAAATATCTTTTAAAATTAGACGATTTCCCTCACCTGCTTATTTTCTATTTAGTTTTCACAGACTCTGTGGTGTAAGAAATTTAAAAATGCAGTAAATATCTAGGGGTAGTTTCTTAACCAGTGATATGAGCAACAGCAGAAGGAAATACAGATGGCTATGGAAAAGAAGTATTTCATCCATTAAATGGAGGAAATTCTGATGTGAAAAAAGGAGACTTTTTGAGGTATTAATTCTTTTGAAGACATGTTAGAGCTGACATCTGAAGCTGGTAGATTAATATAACGTACTTGGCCATGAAACAAAATTCCATCTAATCAAATGCTGAACTTAACCTATTTCCTTTTAAATTGTGTGTGTGTATGCTCAGTTGCTCATTTGTCTTCAAATCTACGCAACCGCATGGGATGCCCACCAGGCTTCTCTGTCCATGAGATCCTCCAGGCAAGAATGTTGGAATTGGCTGCCCTTTCCTCCTCCAGGAGATCTGCCTGACCCAGGGATCAGATGCACATCTCTTGCGTCTCCTGTATTGACAGGTGGATTCTTTACCACTGTGTGCACCACCTGAGAAGCCCACTTTCAAAACTGGAAAATAATGAATTATTAAATTGCTGTCATTTCCCTCATATGAGAAAAAAATAGCCAGCAGAGAGATGCTTTGCACCTCCCCATCTCGGCATGGACACGCAGGAGCTGACTCCCAGTGCTGTCAGCCCACTCTCAGGGATCACATCTGCTGCACGTGGAAACATCTACGAAATAACAGGACCCGCACGGCTGTAGATGCCTGGATACTGCAAAGTCCTGCACTGTTGGCCAGATCCCCTTGACTTCCCTGGGTCCTATATTCAAGACTTTAAAGATCTTTGCTTGATTTTGCCCCATCCCAGCATCATTTTTGCGAAGGAAAAAACAAACAAAAAAGATAGGCTAGCATTCCAAAATACAAATTGCCTGGTTGGAGGAACCATTCACCCAAAGCATGCGAGCCATTCTGAGGCGGATTTGGATCTGAAAATGCTGCCTCCTTCCCAGGTCACCCTTGCTTCACCCTCACACCGTTTTGTCTACTGCTCCAGGGAAGATGAACATGCCGCCATCCTAGGCTAAGTTCTTGAATGAGCGCCTCCTATCAGGCCTGGGCCTTTCTCTGCCTCTAACCTGACAGCTGGCTGCAGTTCCAGCATCTTCTGTTAATATCAGGGACACGAGTGATGCTAAATAACTGAGAGTTAGAGAATCAGAGATAAAATGCACCCTGGTGCAGATCCTTCTAGAAGTTCCAGTAATGAAAAGAGGCAGGCTCTCACTGGAGAAAGGTCAGGTCTCTATTTGTACAAACCAGCTGTATTAAAATTTTGATTACCAAGTAGGAGGTAAAAAGGGAATACATGGCTTGACAGTTTGAAAGATCACTAATCTATGCCCCAAACCAGATCACAGGGCCCCCCGGGCTGTCCCCTGCTCAGCACAGCCTTCCTCCCAGTTCCTCCCAAACCTAAGAGGAAGCACCATCTGTACATTCATCGTTTTTGATGGAAACTACATCCTAAAGGACATTCAGCTAGTGCATGCAAAATATTTTTTTAACACAGTTGAACATTTTCTCAACTTGGCCTTCAGTAATGTGGAATGCTTGAACATCCAATTGGATTTCCATACTCTGTTGAAAAACAAAGACATTATTATACACATAAGCACAATCTATGCACCATAAACTGGGAACTGCTAAGGCAACTTAGAAAACACTGAACAGCAGACAACCCAAGAGAGGAGACTGAGAGCTTGGAAGCAAGAAGATGGGAAGCAGGCAAGGGAAGAAGGCAGACTGTATAATATGTAGGATGAGATCTGTAACTGGAAACCAACACACTCCACTCAAAAGTTAATTATGCTTTCACAAACGGTGAAGCTGACTTATCCATTATCCTGGATCTGTGAAATGGATTCAGAGGTACATGAATAAACTTCTTTCTTGTCCTCATCTCCTTGTGTTCCCAAATGAAAAACTCTGTGTCCGCTGAATTCATTGTAAAAGAAAATGTTGTAACTAGGATCTAGTTTAAACGTCTGAAGCTCAAAATATTTTTATTCTAGAATAAATAAGAAGATAGAAGTTCCAGAAATAAGACTATATTCAGAGCAGTAGCTTGATTTTATTTTACAACTATTTCATCCTATTTTTTGCAATATTTCAGCCATAAGTTTTACAGAGGTACATCTGACTTAGATGCTAAAATGTACTACTTCTTTTGACTATCATTCAGTTTCAAAGAAGTTTTTGTTTTTTAAAATAAAATTTGTTTAATATACTGCCTTTATTTAAAAAAATAGATGAAGAATTATTGGTTTGAGTTCATTTTTATATAATCTAAAGAATTGTTTAGTATAATTTAAGTATTAACTACACACATGCACAGTCATATATATTTTTCCATGTATATAGGCATTTGTATTTGCTTTTTTTCTATTGACCAAGCTTTAACCAGTTGTTCACAGTGGCATATTTAAGCATCTAGAACCACCTTCTTATTCATAAGGTAAACTTATTATGTCCAGAGGGCAGAATCAGAATTGGAAGCAGAACTGATGATTTTTATATCATAGCCTTGGGCTTTTCTTAATGCCTGGTCTCTACCTACCAGCTTTCGATTCGAGAAAAAAATGTATAGACATCAATCAGAAATATTACACCACATTATCATCATTAATGTGAAATTTGGATGTTACGTTCAATTTACCTAATATGTTTATATCCAAAGTCACCATTTTCTGCTAAAAGGAATACTCACGGACTTCAGTTACAGTCCCATGAGGGTAATTAAAGCAAAATTAGCATAAATACATAAATTTCTTCCTTTCTAACATATTAGTAATTTACATTCTAATGCAGCACTGTGCTGAGTAATATATCCTTCAACAGCAAAATTGCTTTTATCTAGGATCTCAATAAGTAACTATTTTCTGTGTTGTGTTTTGCTTCTGCCCTGGATGGAAAATTGATCTTAATATTAGGACTAATATGGCTTGGTAGAAATTACCTTTTAAAAGTGTAGATATTATGTTGAATTCACGGTAATTCTGCCTTTGTAATAAGAAATGATCACTTACCGCACAAATATGTTACTGAAAGAGTAATTAACTAATTGTAGATAGAAATTAACATAGCAATAAAATATTTTTAGTTGCATACAATTCTGAGGACTTCAGATTTTATTAATACATGAAAATGCTTTGTAATACCTGAAATATTTAATGTTGGTGCTAGACTTCTTAGAGTAGATTTACACTATAATTGGGGGCTTTCTTGGTGGCTCAGTTGGTAAAGAATCTGCTGCATGCAGTGCAGAAGACCAGGAGACATGGGATTGATCCCTGGGTCGGGAAGATCCCCTGCAGAAGGAAAACGGCAGCCCACTCCAGTGTTCTTGCCTGGAGAATTCCATGGACAGAGGAGCCTAGTGGGCTACAGTCCATGGGGTTGCAAAGAGTCAGACACAACTGAGGACTAACACACATGCACACACATTAGTGCTTTGGCTTAGTAATAAATATGAGAGACCTTTTGTTGGGAAAAATAGCTGGCTAAAAATTATGCTCTCTCAGAAGTAAGAAAGAAGCTCTCTAATAAAATTCTTAAACTTTGTAATATAAGATTTAAAAGCTTTGTTTCAAATTATTTTTGATAATATCAATTGCAAATAAGCATTCTCTAAATGTGATTTTATATTTACAAACCAGATGAATTAGAAACTAGAATGAAAAATAACACTTTCAATAATAAAACAGATGAGATGACTTGAAGTTGTTTCGTCACTTCAATTTGGTTTTCTCATGTTTAAACCTTGTCAAAGTGGAGTCATTCCATCTCAGTGGCACTTTGGAATCCAGTGCAGAGTTGAGCTATGAAGAGAGAGGGCACGATGTAACTGTGATGGCCAAATGCACATCTGAAATACCAGCGGGTGAATAGAAGCCTTAATAAAGAGTTGGTGGATGAATGGATAAAACATATTTTCTTAAACAATAACGTTCAAAACCTGAAGGCACAATAATGTGAAAGCAGTTGGTCTATTCAGTGTGTGTGTGTGTGTGTGTGTGTGTGTGTGTATGTGTTAGTTGCTCAGTCATGTCCAACTCTGTGACCGCATGGACTGTAGTCCACCAGGCCCCTCTGTCCATGGAATTCTCCAGGCAAGACCACTGGAGTGGGTTGCCATGTCCTTCTCCAGCGCTATTCAGTATATCCATGACTAACACTGTGAATTTGAGGGCCCATCCTGTGCTGGCCATTATGCTAAATGCTTTCAACACACAGTGTTTTTAAACATTTAGTATAGTGCGCAGAACAGAATGTGTGTGTGTGTGTGTGTGTGATACGTATTCAAGATAAGCCAGTGAGGTAACCATTATCATACAAATAAGAAACTAAAAAGTTAAAATTAGTAGATGTTGGGGTAAGCTTTCAAAGTCAGAACCCTCAGACAGTTAGAGCTTGAGTCCAATACATGATTCAAAAACTAAATAAATTCATGAGGATGTTCCTGATGAGGCAATTCATGGACACACTCTATCATAAGACAAGCAGTAGTGAGTGAACTCTCTGGTGCACACAAAAGCTTTTTTGACACATACTCTTGCCCTCTGAGTGTCCCCACAGAACCCTGTGCATATATTGACTATAGGTGCCGGTATTTTATAGTTACCTGTATGTCCATGTCTCCCAACAGATCACAAGCTCCTTGAAGGAGACTGTCCTTATCATCTGTAAATTCCCCTGGTATCCAGCTTATTGTCTGGAAGAAGGTAACAACCACGGAATATCAAACAATTTCTACCCCTACCCCTTCACAGCAACTCCTAAGTTCTGGTGGATAAATATTCTTTCAATTCACTACAGACGTGTATTTCAGAGGAGGTACTTACCGTTTATAAATAACAATGGTCCACAAAATTTTCACAAGCAGCTGAACATTTTTTCATGTTAATTTCACTGCAAGTTTTATGTTCCATAATGTTTAATTATAATGTCTAATATACTTAATTGCTGGGCTTCCCAGGTGGCTGGGTGGTAAAAAAAAATCTGCCTGTCAATGCAGGAGACAAGACGCAAGAGAGGCGGGTTTAATCTGTGGGTCAGGAAGATCCCCTGGAGGAGGGAATGTCAACCTACTCCATATTCCTCCAGCATGCCTCAGAAACCCCACGGACAGAGGAGTCTGGTGAGCCACAGTCCATGGGGTGGCAAAGAGTTGGACATAACTTAGCGACGGAGCATGCAGGCATGTGAATCTAATAACAGGCAAAGCTGGGAGTAGGGCACTGAAGCAGGTCATCTGGGCATAAATATTCTCATAGTTTCGGCAGAAACAGGATATGGGCGGGAAAAAACCAAGAGGTTCGTCTTGTCTCAGCAGCACCTCGCCACTGCTGGTTCCTAGCAGCGCAGGACGGCAGGGGCAGGAACCAGATCACATGAAGGGATTTTTTTTTATTTTGTTTTTAATTGGAGTCCTCAGAGGATCCAGTGTGGTGGATTCCAGGACAGCTGCAGAAGGGTGCTGCATATCACAATATGGAGGGGGGGAGGTGGCAAATATGTGGTTGGGTAGGAGAGGTTCAGAGGTGACTCTTTTAAGGACAATACTCTCAAATCTTAGTTGATAAACATCAGTGGAAACTTTACCAGAAAATACCAACTGTTGTACTTAGGAATCTGAGAATGCCCCCAGATTGTAATACAAAGTGTCTACATCCTCAAGAAAGAATCTCCAGCTTTCTTCAGTCTTAATCATAAACCACTGCTTTAACCCAAACATTGCTTCCCTCCAATCCTGGACATCCAAACTCTGCTTCTATGTCAATGTGGAGGGATATTGAAACTTATGACTTGAGAGGAAAAATGATTGATGTCTTAATTCTCATTTGCATTTGACAAGATGATGACCAGTTATAGAAACACTTGCAGAGGTTTTTTAAAAAAATAAATGAATAAATACCTTCATGAAAACTTTACTTTATTAGAGAATCTAGCCCAAGTGTGGAAAATTTAAAATCACTCTATTTACCAAAACTGGCTAACAATAAGCTTACTAAAAAAAAAAACAACAACAATGATCAGTAAATACCTACACTTAACATTCTTAATTATGGGACAGTTTTATGATCCATGTTGATGTATTTGTAAGGTAAATCCCTGTTTAATAATAATTAAAAAAAACATTCTCACATGTAACACAATGTTTTCACACTCATATACACATATAAAAGTTGGGAGACCTGTCTCAGAAACATGTTTATAATGGAGATACATAATATTGTGAAATAAAATCTGAATAAAAATTTTATTCCAACAACATTTCTCTATTTTTAAATCATGTTTATTGTTTAAGTTCTTATCACAGTGGAGATTAACTTATGCTTAATCATCCAGTGAATGCCTACTGTCAACTTCATCCAATTCCAAAAAAGCAAAATCAACTCAGTCATACACTCTAAGTCCTGTTGCCATCCCACCACTCATTGCCTGTGTTTTTCTTTCCCTTTAACGGCAATATTATAAGATTGTGAAAAGGTATAACTAATAGGCTTATATGTGTAATACCATTTCTTCAAGTATTCAGAGAACAATGTATTTGCCTGCATTGTACATTAGAAAACTACTTGTGGCATTATTTCTAGGTACAGGAGAGTGGCTCCTGGTGGGAGTGTGATGAAGTCGTATGTCATAGTGTATGACAAGGATTTACAGCATTCTAGAATTTTCACAACTCTTCCCATGTTAGTGAAAGTCATTAGGTAAATGCTGCAGTTTTCTACTTTCAGCTGTCAGACATAAGACTTCGAACTACAAATAAATAAAGCATACACTCAACATGTGCAGCGCAAATGCTAAGTAAACAGAATGACATGGAATGAAGTCCTAGATGCCAGTGAGTGCCCGGTTCAGTGGGGGGGTCCTGATTTTCTGATGTCTGCGACTTGCACCCCATTCTCAAATGAACACTGTCACTGTCCCACGGCAGCCACAACGGACCGCAGAGCCAGAGCAGAGGGGAGAGAGGTGAGGCGGGGGGGGGGGAGGGAGGTGGGGCTCACTTTCACAAAGAAGTGGGACAGCTTCTCTGTCGCTTCTGTGTGCCACGGCAAGTTGGATTTGGTAACCAGATCTCAAACCTCTCAGACAAAGCAGGTACCGATATGGAGAAAAGCAAATGATCCAATGAAAAGAATGAAATGTTGGCACCGATATAACAGATTGTGTGGCCCAGACACCAAAAGGGGATGAAGAAGGTGGTTTTTTAGTTAAAACTTTGGAAATATCACATCTGAACATTCAAAAATTACATTATAGAAAAGTCATCAAACAACGGCCCTGTTTAAAGATGCCATATAGGCAGTAGTCTTCAGTACTTTGAACAAAAATTAGAGCTTTGTTGCTTTGTCTGAATTATATAGTTAAGATAATGTTAGTCGTTAAAATGAAATAGAAAAAAAAAAACTATAAAATTCTCCCAGAGGCAAATTATTGGTAGGGGGGAAATAAAAATAAACTATGACAACAAATTTATACATTTACTTAATTGTACGTATTTTTCCCCCCAGAAGAATCCACAGTCGTTAAAAAAAAGAAAGAAAGAAAAAACAAACCTAAAAACCCAAAAGTACAAAAACAGGTGCCATTTATCTTTTGCGTTTTCTTCCTCTGCATTCACTTTTAAGTGGTACTGTTTCTGAGTCCCCATATATTAAGTTCTAGAAGAGAAACATCTGGATCCTAACTGTCTTTCTATTTCATTCTTAGATGTGCTGTACCGTCAACAAATCTAACAAGCAGCTGGCTGAAAGTCTGTCAGTTAGGAAACATACGCACACACAGACATACACACAGACACACACAGACAAACCTTCCTAAGAGAAAATAAACCATTCCTCATCTGGGACACACGTATATCAAGACTTAAAACTAAAGTCTGACATAGTCACTTAATTGATTTAAATAATTAAGGCTTCTAAAAGGTTCAGTGCCAAAACTACCTGTATCAGTATTCGAATAAAATACATTTTTGCATTTTAGGTTTGTGCTTTTTACAGCCATCTTAATCCCACAGAATTTCATTAATAAGATCAGATAAGGGAGTGTTAGAATTGTTTACTGAGGTTTGTAATTTAGTAGTTGTTAGACTAACTTGTAGCAATAAAAATTCAATGACGGGATCGATTTGTTACTATCAGGCGGGCTGCTGGCTCATTTCACCTTCTTTTCGTGTTTAATGTGGCCATTTCTTTTACACTTGCCATTGAGGATTCCATTATGGTAATGTCCGTTCACTGTGCTGTGCTTACTGCTTGACCACAGACTTTTGACTCTTCTGCAGATAAACTTTGTCACCCATGACAAGACGAAGTAAAGCAAGGCAGCACCAAGCAACAGCACGAAGACGATATCCAGGAGAAAATACTGACAGAAAGAGATCTGATGGACGGCGGCACGCAGGTGATGGGCTCCATCGTGGCGGAGAATGTAGTCGATCCAGTAGACAGTCCGGTTGACGGGGTGACCAGGTTGATCCTTGTGGATTTCTGAAAGCTTCTGAGCCCTCTGACGGTAGCTATGGATTGGAGGCAAGACACACATGTCATTTTCCATAAGAACATTACATTTTGAAAAACATTATACTTTTAAAGCCTTGATGTACTCCAATACTTTGGCCACTTGATGGAAAGAACCGACTCATTGGAAAAGACCCTCATGATGGGAAAGATTGAACGCAGGAGGAGAAGGGGATGACAGAGGATGAGATGGTTGGATGGCATCACCGACTCAATGGACACGAGTTTGAGCAAGCTCCAGGAGTTGGTGATGGACAGGGAAGCGTGGTGTGCCGCAGTCCATGAGGTCGCAAAGAGTTGGACATGACTGAGTGACTGAACTGAACTGATACTTTTTAAAAGGCTTCCCAGATAGTGCCAGTGGTAAGGAATATGCCTGCTAGAGCAGGTGGATGCAAGAGACATGGGTTCCATCCCTGGGTCGGGAAGATCCCCTGGAGAAGGAAATGGCAAGCCACTCCAGTATTCTTGCCTGAAGAATACCATGGACAGAGGAGCTGGGTGGGCTAAGTCCACGGGGTTGCAAAGAGACGGACACAACTGAGCATCTGAACACAGTTTTCAAAGGAAAGTTATAGAACACAGACAACGGGGTCCCCTACTCCGACACCTCGGATGATCAAATGTATTGCTCCAAGTGCCAAGAATTACAACCAAGACCCTGGATCCTCTAAGGGGTCAGTGCATAAAGGCTGCCTCTGAGCTCATATAGCAGCATAAAGAACCCCAGGGCACTTGAATTCAGTCTTTTACATAAAAGAAACATTATTTTATATGAAAGAGTTTTTCTTTATTGTGCATTGTTTCTGAGACTATAGCAATGTTTCTCAATCCAGTGTTAAGCTATGTTGTATCCTGGGTATAAAGAGGAAAAGCTCACACTCTTCCAGACATTAATGCCATTGGAAATGCAGGATCAATTAAATGTCACATAAAAATGGGACAACCTATGCTTTGTTTTAAAACTATGCAGGCCAACTCTCTACCGTTTGAGGCTCAGTTGTGAACTGGGTTAACTCAAGACACATCAAGAATTTAAGAAACAAAATAAGATAAAAGGTTCTGACCAAGTCATTCACCTGAGTAAATATATCTTGGCATTTCATTGATGCCCAGTGCTAGGGAAACCGAGCACCCGGCAGTATTAAGAGCACCTGTTTGGAAATCAGACAGTCCTGGTTCAAGTTCCCTACTCCAAAGCTGTGTAACTAGGGGTGTATTACTGAAGCTCTCTGAGTTTAAGTGCCTCATCTCTATAATGGAAATGAGGCAAATAGTGATATAAAGTTTTATGAGCATTAAAATGAGATAAAGGACACAAAAATTGACAAACTCTAGGGACCCAAAGGTTCCCATGGTAGTTTCTCCCCCAGTTTGGCAAACTTTGGTGGAATATTATTCGGGGTCATACATAGCTGGCCAAATGATTGCTATTTTTATTTTTCAAATGACATTACACACAGGAATCTAAAGGATATTTCTATATTTAGTTTATTGACGACCTGCTGGCAATTATCAGCTATTGACAATATGCTGTGGTAAATATAGTTTACCTGCTTTAATATTAGTTGAAACCTTACCTGGGATTATTGATAACTTTCACTAGGGCTTCATACAGCTCTCCTTCAGTTACCGTCTTCCATTCCAGCAGTATCCCCATGCCTTTGGCCTGTACCCGGGTCATAGTATCATAATGGTCTCCAAAGAGTGGGATTCCCACCACAGGCACACCATGATACATAGTTTCAAAAATGCTATTCAAACCACCATGGCTCAGGAAGGCTTTAATATTGGAATGCCCTAAAGAAGGATTAAAAAAGAAAACCACTTAGAATACTGTCTATTATCCTAGGAAGATGTTTTCCAGAAATTTCTTAAAAGTTGACATTATAATAAACATGCATTTCAGATATAAGATTTTTTAAAGACACAGTTTCACTGATTCCTACTCTGCGCCAATTACAATGTTTATTATAAGCAAAATTATCAGATTTGTATATATCAATTAAAAGCCATTTTAAGTAGCTAACATTTATAGCTTTAAGAAGTATATTACAATATCTTCTCTCAAAACACAAATACCAACTGCATTCAAATAGTCAGTAATTAATAAGAGGTCAATGAAAGCAAGGAATAACCAAAAATACCAGAGTATAACCACATTCTACTAAACGCAGACACCCACTCTGGCTACTCAAACATTTATCTATGTTAAAGTCAAACACACCCTGTAAAAAAAAAATGTAAAAATGTGAGGCTGGACTCCAGATGTCCAAGAAACATTTCTGTGCTATCCAAGGGGGAAGATTGCACAGTGCTCAGTATTCACAACATCCAAACCATGTCTACAGGGTCTGCACTTCTCAATCTTAGGGTCCAACTCTACATTTTAGGAATAAAAACAAGCAGGGACAGATAAATACAAAAATTAGTTCTAAGAGACAGGACATCAGGTAACATCTGCTTGGCATGGAGATAAAAGAGATAATTTATCAAAGTTAGTGAGGTATTTCAAACTCCAGATCTCCCTGTGAGCAGAGAGACTTGCATAAAGAACATAAGACATAAAACACGGCACTTGAGATGGGTGTTAGATGGCCAGAGAGAGATTACAGCTTGCAAAACTACGAGCCTTTAAAGACATGTCACGTATGAACCTAGGTCTCAAAGGGGCGCCAGGACTCTCCACCCCCAACATCTAGCAGGCTGGTCACTTAGTCTCTGGCCCTGATCCGCAAGGGGCTTCTCAATTCAGCCCAACTAAGCAATCTGCCCTGGCAGTGGATTTCAAACTTTCTTTTCAGCAGTAGAACTCTCTTTCTTTGAGTGAAACCTGACCACCAGCAAGGTCAGCTGTGAAAAAGTAAAGAGAACTGGTGTGTGGAGGGCAAGGGGCATGCGCTGAGAGAGGAGGGGACACTGATTTGGTTCCTGCTTCTGTTCCTAGAGGAATCTTCTGAACATAGTTAGAAACCAGCAGAGGATCCACAGAGGTCATGGCTGGAGTTGAAAGGATGCTAATCTCAGTAAAGGCAGGGAGCTGAGATTCCGAGGAGCCTGGAGGAGATGGGAACTTGGGAGGCCCTGGGTGCGGCTGCACCTTGCTGTGTAGCCTCAGAGAAAAAAACGGCATGGAGCCAATTCTGATGATCCCAGATAGCAGCGTCTGCTGCTGCAGCGAGATGGCTGAGGGTCAAGATATGGAGATGTTTAAATTTCCTGCTTCCTTCCTACTTCCTATGGCATCTGACATCATAACAGTAAAGATAAGAAACAGAAAAAAATGCAAATATCAAAAAAGGTAAATTGTCTTTTTTCCCATCATTTTTATAATTTATAGAATAATATTTATAATAAACTAGATGAAAAGGAATTATTTATACTTGCTGTTTTATAGTTACAAAATTCAATTTGCAGGGTTTTAGAGGGTCCATTCGGCTTCTAAAAGATACTCTCTAAAAGTCTATTTTTAAGAATATAGCTTTCACCTACTTTCACATAATCTGTTAAGATTAGTACTACTGAACAAATAAATGAGTTGATATTGCCAAAATCAATAACATTTTTATAATTTCCTTAGGAAGTATTATCTTAAAGGATAACATGGCATTATGTTTTCCTAGAGATTTAATGAATAAAGCAAGTTACATTTTACATTTATCAAAGAGAATTAAATTGTTTAGATTCAAATCTTGAGATATGCATATAATTGGCATTTTAATTTTGAGTTGAGGATCAGAACCCCAATAAATAAATCAATCAAAAGAAATAAAGTGTTCAAAATTGCCCAGTGATTTAGGAGTAAATTTAGTCAGACGATTCAAATAAAGTTGAAATAAATTGACTGTTTTTTGGCTTTCTGCTTAACTGTGGTTTAAAACAAATGAGTAACTTCAGCTTTCTCTGGTTTCTTAGATACAGCTATAATAAAACTATAGGACAAACAAATTTTCACTGTTTTTAATTTGACTACTTTTAGCTGATCAATCTAGGTATAGCTTTACCCCTACTAGTTTATGTAGTGTTAAGTATATTTTTCAGAAAGTCAAAATTGTGACTGGTCTAACCATTTTAATTTATAGGCCTAAATGGTTACACTTTAAAATGATTTGCCAATAACTGGAGATCTGACTTGTTGGTCTGAAATCTAGGACTTAGCACACAAGAGAATATAATGATTCTGTTATAAACCACACATATACTATCGAAGCCACTCAAGTGTAAAATTCACATTTACACAATTAAAATAAAAAAGCCAAGCAAGCACCCAGGGGTCACTGACTTACCCAGCAGGTCATTTTGCGGTAACCATTCTATGAGCCTGGTGTTGTTTCCCAGATTCTTTGGTTTGGTTCCAGAAAACCTGAAATGTATACCAGACAATGAATCTTTCAACAAATCAAACCTGACTCTTGGCATGAGCTGTCTGGTTAAACTTCTAGGTTTAAAATAAACGTTACATGATCTTTTGCTGATATTCTTAAGAGAGAAGCCATGCTTCAATAACAACAAACATTTTAGTTACTTTTTCACATTTTCATTGATTGAGGGACAATTACGAAACATTCTGGATTATACTGAGATCCATGTTCCTTCAGCAGTTCTCACAGAACTGCGGAAAACAGCAACCACATGGACCTCTGCTAGAAAGTCAACTTTCTACCAGCATCCAGAAGGTGAAAGAGGAAGGCAGGGACGGTCACCCCTAGCAGTCACCACTTCCCATCCGGACACCCAGAACCCGAGGACAGGCTCGAGAGCTAGGAGAAAGTAGGAAGTACTCCTCTGGCTGGGCCCCAGAGATGGTGCTGTGGGGTAAAGATGCAGGCTGTTTCCTGCCTTGGTCTCTGAAACACAAACCATAACAAGCTCATCAACTGAGCGAAAGGCACAAGGCTGCAATGGGCAGATACAGACTGGCCCAAATAATTAACAGCAGGGGCGCTTTCTGGGTTAAGCCTAACACAGGAAACCCAACATCCACTTCATAGCTTAGCCAGGAGGAAATGAAAAGTGTCAGTCCCTCAGTCGTATCAACTCTTCCTAACTCCCAGAGACTGTAGCCTCTGTCCATGGGATTCTCCAAGCAAAAACAGTGGAGTGGATTGCCATGCCCTTCTCCAAGGGATCTTCCTGACCCAGGGATTGAACCCGGGTCTCCCACATTGCAGGCAGATTCTTTCCCATCCGAGCCGCACCAGAAGTGGGAACTGATTCTCCCGCAGTCTGTACAAGGGAGAAAACCACATTCCTTACAGCATACG
Organism: Cervus elaphus; assembly: GCF_910594005.1. Lineage (NCBI taxonomy): Eukaryota > Metazoa > Chordata > Mammalia > Artiodactyla > Cervidae > Cervus > Cervus elaphus. Next base: position 13,155,908 of record NC_057831.1, read on the forward strand.
TGTAAAGGCTCGACAGTGTGGGGCTGACCTTGTTGACCTCTGTATCCCTAACGCTCAATGGTGGGGGCAGGCACTAAATAAAAACGCACTAAGTGAGCGCTCAGGGCCACGTCTAGACACTGGGTTAGAAATTCCAGAGACCAGACTGCCCCGCTGGTACAGTGGATTAAGAATCCGCTTGCCAATGTTGGGGACGTGGGTTCAATCCCTGGTCCGGGAAGACTCTGCATGCCCCGGAGCAGCTAAGCCCATTCGCCGCAACTGCTGAGCCTATGTTCTCGAGCCCGGGACCCACAGTGAGCCCGCGTGCCACAACTACTGAAGCCCGTGTGCCCTAGAACTCACGGGCGCGCCCCAAAAACAGAAGCCCGCACAACGAGAAGCCCGAACACCACAACGAAGAGCTGCCCCCGCTCGCTGCAACTAGAGAATACCGGAGGGCAGCAACGCAGACCCAGCAAAACCAAAAATAAAAATAGGTAAATAATTCATTAAAAGAAAGAAATTCCAGAGACAGACATGTGTTGGCAGTGCCTCCCAAAAGAAGCGGGGTCTGTTTTGACCAGCACTAACGGGCAAGTCACGGTATTTTTAAAGGCCTGGTCTCTTGGATGAAAGGAATCGAAAGCATTTATAAACAAAGTGGGAGCCCAAAAGGTTCCATGAAATATTTTACCTATTTAATCATTCATCTATCAGTTTCTAATCTCATTCCAACACTGATTTGAAGGAATATATAGAAATGGCTTCTCTGGTGGCTCAGACAGTAAAGAAAATGCCTGCAATGCAGGAGACCTGGGTTTGATCCCTGGGTCGGGAAGATTCTCTGAAGAAGAGAATGGCAACCCACTCCACTATTCTTGTCTGGACAATCCCATGGACAGGGGAGCCTTGTGGGCTACAGTCCATGGGGCTGCAAAGAGTCGGACACAACTGAGCGACTAACCCACACACACATAGAAATGCATGCAATTATACATTTTTAAATGATGATAAATAACAGAAGGGTCCATGGGGTCGCAAACAGTCGGACACGACTGAGCGACTGAACGACAACAAAAGCAGGGTAACGTAAAAATGCACATCAACAAGGACACATCACTATGCACATATCTTCTTTTTATGCGATAGACTAGATGTCTCTATCCATCACAGAGTACTGTATAAATTAATCCCTAGATTTCAACACACTATGAAACAAAATGAAAAGTCAGGGCATCCTGCTGATGTTGCCAGGGTATCAGTGTGTTGTGGTTATTTATACCTGCGGACTAAGCAAGAGGATACAGAAAATCAGTGGTGAAGAAACAACCTATATTATTACTTTACCTCCAAATCACTTTTTGGGGCAATCTCCCCAGAGCTCCGGCCAGTTTGGTAGCAATGTCTTCTGACAGATACTTGACGCCAGCTCCAAAAGACACCAGGACAAAACCATGCTCATTAGCACCATTTACCCACCTTTGGAGATCCTGCAAGTCAAAACACGGCTGTTAATTTTATGAAGGAGTAATAGAGTTTATAATCAGTGTCACCACAGCTCTGTTCTTAAAAAGCATTCAGATAATTTTCTTAAACAACTAGAACCTAAAGAGGATATAATACTTTCCTTTAAATGCTTTTCTTTCAAATATTTCATCTGCTGATGCTAACTAAAATAAGGAGGACATATAGTTAATTTGGTAAGATTAATAAACAACAACAAAATATCAGCAAGTAATGGCCTAAGATCTCAGACAGAACTAAAGAAAAAAATGAAACTTATGTTTAAAACATGGCTAGAGATAAATCTGTATGAGGATATACCTAAAAGATTAGACATAGGACAAAAATAAAAACTACTACTGCCACACCCATCCAGGGAGAAGCTCCAATACTCTGGCCACCTGATGCGAAGAGCTGACTCATTGGAAAAGGCCCTGATGCTGGGAAAGATTGAAGGCAGGAGGAGAAGGGGACGACAGAGGATGAGATGGTTGGATGGCATCACCGACTCCATGGACATGAGTGTGAGCAAGCTCCAGGAGGTGGTGAAGGACAGGGAAGCCTGGCGTGGTGCAGTCCATGGGGTCGCAAAGAGTCGGACACAACTGAGCGACTGAACTGAACTGATCTGAACGGAGGCTGATTTTACTTGGTCTAAGCTTGCTAATTTTCATTTCTGCAAAGCGTACTGTATTATATGACGGAGAAAGAGAAGGAATTAGCTGATAGGGGCACAGAACCATAGGCCTAAAAAGTTTTACTGTTTCTCTAATTATTTCTTCAAGTTCCACACATACAGAACAGAAATCATATGTACTATATACAGAGGCATCCCAGGGTTCTGGAAATCTTTGAGCAGAAGCTTTCCCTTGTTGTGTGGAAAAACACTAAATTCTCAAACATGCCCATCTACAGCTAATAGATATGGGGCCATAGCAAATCTGATACTAAATAAGGAAACTGTCAAACTGCAGGAATTACTCATTTCATAGGAAGACACATTAACACCCTTCTGCCAGCATCACTGATTTGTGCTAAAGATGAAAGCAGTTTGTTTTAAGGAATACTACCCTGGCAGCATTTTATTCTGTAGGCACCAGCTTGTTTTTAGGGCACCCCTCTGACTAAGTCTTTTGTCACTGAGCTTCAGTTTCCCATATGAAAATCCATAAAGCCACAGTGCTTTGAAGAACACGTAATTCCACAGTAAGGAAAACAAATATCCTGCCCACTGGCAACACTTAGGCCCTATTACAGTCATGGAGACAGGGGACAGTCCCACGTTGTAGTCACAACAGGCAGCGTGAGCTGTCTCAGTTACGTTTTGCAGACCTGGGAGGTCTCTGGTTCAGGAGGAAGAAGTTATTGAGATGACTGTGTCGTCTGGGCTCTTTATGGCACACCACTTCCTGGCATAATTTGACTTGCAGCTGAGAGGTAAGAAGTGCAGTATGAAGTACCATCACAATGGCATCACCATGGAGCTCAATATGAAGCATTTATCAGGAATGTTAGGCCTCTATATGTTCTGATTTTTCTCTGCTGTCTTTCCTGCCTCTCACTTAATGAGATCTGTGTTAACTGGCTCTATTACACTTTTTCTTAGTAGGGAAGAGGGGACTACATTTTATGCCCCAAATGAATTAGTGAATAGTGTCATTATATGACCAAGAATGAAGATGGAAAGGAAGTACATCCTTCCAGCTACTGAATGAGTAAAATAGGCTATCATTATTTGGAAAGGAAGAAAATCTTATCAAAATATCTCATTTTCCAGGAAACTCTACTTATTAATGAATATATAAAAGAAACAGAATATATCAACTGTAGATTAAAGCTTTTAACTTATATGCTACCACATTTATCAAGAATGTCACATGTGCCAAAAATTTAACAGTGAAATTTGAAGATTCAAAGTAAGAAACACAGCAAACTGATTCAGAATTTACATTTTATATACTGTCTTAAGCTAGGAGTACTTAGAACAAATATAAACATAGCACAGTAAAATGATCTGCATACATATGGTATTTTCTCCCTATGGTTTGTCTTCAAATAATTTTTCACCAACTATCCAATTCTCTAAAGCCAAAAATTTCAGGGCCAATGCTATTTCCAAAATGTTTACATTCAAAAATACTAAACCTTATAGGAAAAATAATGCAAAAAAATAGAGGAAAACAACAGAATGGGGAAGACTAGAGATCTCATCAAGAAAATCAGAGATACCCAGGGAACATTTCATGCAAAGATGGGCACAATAAAGGACAGAAATGGTATGGACCCAACAGAAGCAGAAGATATTAAGAAGAGGTGGCAAGAATACACAGAAGAACTATAGAAAAAAGATCTTCATGACCCAGATAACCACAATGGTGTAATAACTATGAACAAAGATAGTAGAAGTGATGGAATTCCAGTTGAGCTATTTCAAATCTTAAAAGATGATGCTATGAAAGTGCTGTGCTCAATATGCCAGCAAATTTGGAAAACTCAGCAGTGGCCACAGGACTGGAAAAGGTCAGTTTTCATTCCAATCCCCAAGAAAGGTAATGACAAAGAATGCTCAAGTGAAGTGAAGTGTTAGTCACTCAGTCCTGTCTGACTTTTGTGACCCCATGGACTGTAGCCCACCAGGCTCCTCTGTCCATGGAATTCACTCATCTCACACACTAGCAAAGTAATGCTCAAAATTCTCCAAGCCAGGCTTCAACAGTACGTGAACCGTAAACTTCCAGATATTCAAGCTGGATTTAGAAAAGTCAGAGGAACCAGAGATCAAATTGCCAATATCTGTTAGATCATAGAAAAAGCAAGACAGTTACAGAAAAATATTTACGTATGACTACGCCAAAGCCTTTGACTATGTAGATCACCACAAACTGTGGAAAACTCTTAAAGAGGTGGGAATACCAGGACACCTTACCTGTCTCCTGAGAAATCTATATGCAGGTAAAGAAGCAACTTAACCAGTTAGAACTGGATATGGAACAACAGACTGGTTCCAAATTGGGAAAGGAGTATGTCAAGGCTGTATGCTGTCACCCTGCTTATTTAACTTAAATGCAGAGTACATCATGTGAAATACCAAACTGATGAAGCACAAGCTGGAATCAAGATTGCCGGGAGAAATATCAATAACCTCAGATACACAGATGACACTACCCTTATGGTAGAAAGCAAACAGGAACTAAAGAACCTCTTGAAGTGGAAGAGGACAGTGAAAAAGTTGGCTTAAAACTCAACATTCAGAAAACTAAGATCATGGCATCCAGTCTCACCACTTCATGGCAAATAGATGGGGAAACAGTGGAAACTGTGACAGACTTTATTTTTCTGAGCTCCAAAATCACTGCAGATGGTGATTGCAGCCATGAAATTAAAAGACGCTTGCTTCTTGAAATAAAAGCTATGCCCAACCTAGACAGCATATTAAAAAGCAGAGACATTACTTTGCCAATAAAGGTCCCGTCTAGTCCATCTAGGTTTTTCCAGCAGTCATGTATGGATGTGAGAGTTGGGACTATAAAGAAAGCTGAGCGTGGAAGAATTGATGCTTTTGAACTGTGGTGCTGGAGAAGACTTTTGGGAGTCCATAGGGCTGCAAGGAGATCCAACCAGTCCATTCTAAAGGAATTCAGTCCTGAATATTCATTGGAAGGACTGATGCTGAAGCTGAAACTCCAATACTTTGGGCCACCTGATGTGAAGAACTGACCCGCTAGAAAAGACCCTGATGCTGGAAAAAATTGAAAGCAGGAAGAGAAGGGGACAACAGAGGATGAGATGGTTGGATGGCATCACCGACTTGATGCACATGAGTTTGAACAATCTCCAGGAGTTCCTGATGGACAGGGAAGCCTGGCATGCTGCAGTCCATGGGGTTGCAAAAAGTTGGACACAACTGAGCGACTAACTGATGGGAATAACATTATTTAATTTTTGTCTCCCAAGGACTTAAAAGGTCTTTAAGTTTCAACTGACTCTATGGATACATATAAAGTTACAGATACTTCTTCAGTTGTTTGTTCTCTGTTTTGCTTGATACACAATGAAATCATAAACCTATTTTTCCAGCTTTTCCTATCATAGTCATTAGCCATAAGAAGAATATATTCAAGTATATTGTTTTTTTTGGTATGTAAGGGACTAGAAAAACTTTTATTCATTATGGTTCACTCCCTCCAGGGGAAATACTCAGAATTTTTAGAAGGTAATACTGCACTTGGCTTGCGATTTCCAGGTGGCATTAGTGGTACAGAACACTCTCGTCAAAACAGGAAACGTAAGAGCCACAGGTTCAATCCCTGGATCAGAAGGATCCCCTGGAGGAGGGTGTGGCAACCCACTCCAGTATTCTTGCCTGGAGAATCCCATGGACAGAGGAGCCAGGCTGGCTACAGTCCATGGGGTCGCAAAGAGTCAGACCCAACTGAAGCAATTTACGTACATGCACCGACTGCCCTTGGCTTAATGTGGGGACCGAGGCCCAAGGTGGTTTCCCAAATCTCTGTCCTGAGCGGGAGGAGAAGAGGACAGTGAGAGATTGGAGTGGAGAGAGGGAGGGGCCGGGGCCACCTGGCCACCAGGGGATGGAACCCCTCCCCAAGGTCTCCAATCTGCCACATAAATTCAGAAAAGGTTTGGTGTGACTGATGTCCTACAAGTACGCAGAAGGGGTTGGGTTTGGGGTTTGACTGGCTCAGTGACCCTCAGGTAATATGAATGGATGCAGGAGCCAGACACTGAGGGGGTCTAGCATTTGCTCAGCTCATAGTGAAGACTATGGAACTGAAACTTCACTGAAAAGTGTGCTTAGGTTGCCAAAGAGCTCGGAGGCCAGGCAGCATCTTAACTCTATGTACACATACTGCATTTTCTAGAATTTAAGACCCCGTTGGTTATAACATGTATATTGTTTTAATAACAGTTCTTCACAAAACGCTCTCCACCCTTCATAATAAATGTAATCAATGTAAAAAAAATTCCAATTCCAGAAACTTCACCGTTATTAAAATTATAGATACTTTAGAATCCTCCTGCCTGTGGCAAACACTAACTTAAAAAACTGGACTAAAAAAAAAAAACCCTCAAGATATCAACAAAAATAATACACATTTAAGAGTTAGAGTGAACTTATTAATAAAATATACAAGATCCACAGAAAGAAAACAAGAAAACTTTACTTAAGGACAAAAAAGAAAATCTATTCAAATGGAGAGATGTAACATGGGCTGGGAAGGAAACATCAATGTTATTAAGATGTTGATCTTCTATAAAATTTAGTTCAATGCATCCTCAGCCTACATTCCAAAAGGATTGTTACAGAACTTAAAAATCTGAGCCTACAATTTATTTAGAAAAGAAAATGTATAAGAAAGGCCAAAAAAAAAAAAAAGGCCAAAAAACTTTTGAAAAAATAAGAGTTTACCCTTCAAGATATTAAAATGCACTCTAGAATCTAGAAGCATCACAATGCATGTCTCCAGTATTAGGAGAAGAGAGATCCATGAGGTGGCAGACAAGATAGACTGCCTTGTGCATAGGGAGTCAGCATCTTTATCAGCATGGAAATGAGGCCTCCAGCCTCAGAAAAAATAGTGAGCTAGATCCTTCCGCTAAGACAAATCGGAGAAGGGTTAAAAAGTTAAATTAAATTAAAATAGATGAAGTACTTGAAAAAACCCCAAAGATAATTTTACTGTATTTGGATGGGGAAGGCCTTCCTGGGCCAGTCACATACCCCAGAAGTCATAAAGAAAAGACGGACAGATACGACCACAGAACAATAGCCATCTAGAGAATGGAAAACATTTTATCAATAAAAAGCCACAGAACCATAAGTAGATGCAGAGTATTTGTAACACGCAAAATAAAGAATTAATACGTAGGACAAAATAGTGAGGAAACGGGTAACCCACAAGAGCCCAGGGAACTCTGCTGGTGTCACCTGGCAGCCTGGACGGGAGCGAGGCTGGGGGCAAATGGACACGTGTGTGCGCAGGGCTGGGCCCCTCTGCTGGACACTGGAGGCTACCACAGCTTTGTTAACTGGCTATACTTCAAAACAGAATAAACAGGTAAAAAAATACATAAATAATGAGGAACACCCCACGCCAAACAACTTGAGAAAACACCTATTCCACAGAAGAACAGCCGACGGTATAACACAGACAGCTGCTTAGCCTCAGATGGAAAATCAGAGAAACACAAATTCAAGTCACTTTCATCTCTTGTTCTCCAGCATTCTGTACAGTACTCTTAGCAGATGCTGCCAACGTAGCATCACTTTAACTTCAGAACTGAATGTGGCGTTTCTCTTTAAGTATTCTGGCTTTATAATTTTCCGTCAACTATTTTTTTTTTTTTTTTTTTTTGCCAGAAGGATAAATGCCTTCTCCTAAGCAGTCTCTGAGTTTATTCTCAAATTATTGAGCAAATGTTTCCCACTTTAAGACTATCTTTTAAATAGCTTTTCCTCATTTTAGTAATTTTATATTGTTTCTTTAATTTTTAACCTTTCCTCATCTAGATATATTTTTTTTGAGGAAAGAATGAGACTGGGATCCATTTAAACCAAATATCCAGCCTTTTCAACACTCCTAGGTATTTCACCTTGTTCTCATTTATTTGAAATGTCACCCTCTCAGTCAATTTCTAAATTCTATTTTTTTTTTTTTTTTTGGCCATGCCTCATGACTTGTGGGATCTTAGTTCCCTGATCAGGGATTGAAGCCACGCCCTCGGCAATGAGAGTGCAAAGTCTTAACCACTGGATTGCCAGAGAATTCTCTCTAAATTCTATTCTGTTCCACTGACCTATCCATCTATTTCTGTGCCTGTGTCAAAGAGTTGTACTTACTGGTACAAAACATTTTAATATTCGCACTGCTAAATTTCTTACTACTTTCCATGTAAGGACTTTGCTTTCAACGCATGCAATGCAGGAGACCCCAGTTCTATTCCTGGGTCAGGAAGATCTGCTGGAGAAGGGATAGGCAGCCCACTCCAGTATTTTTGGGATTCCCTTGTGGCTCAGCTGGTAAAGAATTCACCTGCAATGCAGGAGACCTGGGTTCGATCCCTGGGTTGGGAAGATCCCCTGGAGAAGGGAAAGGCTACTCACTCCAGTATTCTGGCCTGGAGAATCCCAGGAACTGTCACATGGAGTCCATGGGGTCTCAAAGAGTCAGACACGACTGAGCAACTTTCACTTTCACCATTTATTAGCAGTGCCACTTCCTCATGTATGTTATTGATATTTATGCATATATGTACAGCATAAACACATCATTTCACATATCCTATGAGTGTAGAAATGCATTCGGTCCCTTATACTTAACTGAGCAGGACTGCGGCTTCCTGGGTGGCACTAGTGGTAAAGAACCCCCCTGCCAATGCAGGAGATGTAGGAGGCTCGGGTTTGACCCCTGGGTCAGGAAGATCCCCTGGAAGAAGAAATGGCAACCCACTCCAGTATTCTTGCCTGGAGAACTCATGGATGGAGGAGCCTGGTGGGCTAAGGTCCACAGAGCCACAGAAAGTTGGGCATGACTGAAGTGACTTAGCAAACACACGGCCAGCACTGCATGCATGCAGCTCCACTAGATGGCAGGGCAGGAACAGAGCATGGATGTGTGGGCTCTGCAAAGGCCCAAACCCACAGCCTATCTCTATGGTTTTTCCTGCTCATTTGTCCAGGGGAAGAACTCTGTGATTTCCACAATGTAAGTAAAAGCACAGTCCTCACAGTACTAGGTCAAGTACTGAGCAGAAAAAAGCAACAACAGTCACAGGTCTCACTATATTACCACGTGGTGGTTTAGTCGCTAAGTTGTGTCCAACTCTTGTGGCCCCATGGACTGGAGCCTGCCAGGCTCCTCTGTCCATGGGATGCTCCAGGCAAGAATACTGGAGTGAGTTGCCATTTCCTTCTCCAGCTATATTACCATGAATAATTACATTTCTATGCAATTTAACCAATTTAGATACATACTTGTATTTTGCTATAATTATAATATACAATATATTAGCTTTTGAAAAGACAACCTTACAATAAGAATAATCATTTTATCTTCCTGTAGCATTAAATAGGGAAGGTGTCTTAAACTCTTTGTGGAAAAGGGTAGCATGATAGGGAAACATGGATAATATATTTATCATATTCAAGTGCTACATATTTACATATTTGCTAGTTTTTTTTTTAATAAAAGACCATTACTGCTACGCATGATGTTTTCTGGTATGGCCAGATTCTTTTCCCGAGAGTAATTATACACCACGTGCCTTGATTTGGTTGCCGGAAGAACAAGGCGACACAAAGAACATTGTCCTCGTGGAGCGCTGGTCGGGCGGGCGGGTACACAGCCTGGCCCGGGGAGACCGCAGGTGGGTGTGAAACAGGATGTACAAGAGAAGTACCAGAGTTACACTGAGGCAGCAAACGCTCCCAAAGTGTAAAAATTCCAGTAACTTCAAGTAATGTCTTGACATGGTGAATGTCGAGAAACGGAAGAGAGTGGACCAATGGAACACTCAAAGAAGGAGCAGAAAGCAGGTTCTGAGACTTCTAGAGAAGGCAGTCACTCAGTGACCCCCTTTTCACACAGTCAGGCCTCCTATCCAAAAACGAGAAACTACGGATGCAAAACACAGCCCAGTTCAGAAATGCAAAAGTAGATCTTTAAAGGATAATCACTTCAGAATCAAGGGAAGACTATCCAGTGCAAAGGTGGATGGTGCAGGCCCACCTCTCTCCTGTCTAGGGTTCACTGTGAGGACACAGGATGTGGAGAGACCCCCTCCTCCCCAGAGAAGTCTTTCACAGTTTCGACCCTGGGGACAGATGGGGCTGCCGAGGTGAGGACCAGATCTGTCCTGACGGCAGCCTATGACCCAAACCTACTCCCTTCTCCCCACAAAATAGAAGCCTTGAGAGGGGGCCAGTGCAGTGGAGACACCAGAAACACTGCATCCTTTGTCAGCCCCATGCATTCTGAGGCAAAGAATGCCTGGCCTGTGAGAGAATCCCACACAGAGATGGTGACGGGAGAAGAGGGGGGTGGGTGTTGGGACCTCTGTTCTCGTTTCCAACACCAGTATCAATAGCTCTCTTTTCCCATTTTCAAGGGCCTGATACAAAGAATGTTCCGATTGGGTCAGGTGGGCTGCACAGAACTGAAATACTCATTCTGCAAAATCCAGTACAGATAAGATAATACTGAACATTTCTAATATAAAATGTTTTAGAAACACCATGGGACATCAAACGTGATCATTTGACTGCTCCTAAGATAGTTAACCAAGACACAGTAAACAAAAAATAACAAAAAAATACCACCGAGGATACAGAAGATACCATTCAAAATGGAAATGCACCAACCATTGCTGTCACTGAATTAACTGGGAAAGCATTTGGTTTAAATCTCCAATTCCATGGTTTGCCATGTAATCTCCATCAAGTGTCTAGTCTCTCTGACACCCAGCTCTCTCTTCTCTAGAAGTTCTGATAATACTTCATAAGGACATTGGAAAGATTACATGAGATCAAATATATAAAAGTGCTTTGTCACATAAAAATCACAATGTCATTTTCCCAGAGCAGGAAGTCTGAAAAACAATATACAGATGGTGGACTGAAATGATTAGCTACACTGAGAAAAGGAAGAAAAAAAGTCATTTGCACGAACATATTTTCTCTCAATTATATTACTCTCCTCGTCATGTTTTTTATTCTTCAGAATAAAGCTTACTAAAACAAACACATAAACAAGAAATAACACAAACATGTTTTATATCTAGTTGTCAGTTTTTCAGAATATTCAAATGATTTCTGAGATGATCCAAAGAGGTTCTGTCACAACTAACCTGAAGAATGACCAATGTCAGTGACCAATGTCAAGGTGATGGTTCTATTAAAAACAAAACCCAAAAAAATCTCTCAGAAGATGCCTTCATTAGCACAGTGAACATCCAGGAGAATGAAATAGGCACCTAGAAGGGTGTATTCACTTCCACTGAGATTCTGCAGTATCTTTTTTCTTTCTCATAAGGCTTTTAAATTTTTGCCATTACAGTTACAATGAAAAGAAGTAAGCAAAATTTGAAACCCTGATTTGACTGTGAAGAGAGTTAAGTTTTCAAGGTTCTTAAGACCTTCAAGAAACCACACACAGTCAGGATGTCCCAAGGATGCGATTATGGCAAGGGATTCAGGCATTATGGAAAGTACTGGATGTCCTTTTTACTGATTGTAAAAAGATGAAAATCTCACCCCCCCAAAAAAAAATCAGCCCCAAAAATGACATCTAAATCTTTCTTATGTTACCAAAGGAAATTAAGAATGCAGAGGTTTGGGGAGAGATCCGAACATGCTGATCTGTAACTGACAAGGAGGATGGGGATGGGGGGGCGGATAAAGATGCAGGAAGGGGGGACATTTTTCCTTGCACATGTGAGTGTAGTGTTCAGACCTGTGATCCTGGAGCATTCTTTCCAAAACACTCTGCTGTCAACTAAATATTCACATTTCTGCTGGAAAAAAGGGGTGGGTGCAAGGCTATCAAATACTTGTTTATTAAATAGTGTCCCAGCAAGTGAGGAGGGTTTCAGAGTCTATTCACGGATTCAGTAAATATTATTGAGTACCTGCTGTGTACCATACCTGGCATTCGTCCAGACATTTGAGACATATCAAAGAATAAATTTATGACAGAAAATTCCTATCAAGAGAGTTTACATTGCCAACAACATGGCCATAACCTAACTTCCTACCCTCGCCTCCATCAGGTTTCCACACCGCATCTACTCTTCACTCCTCAGACACAGCCTGCCCCGGGGTGCTGGCCATTTCCTCCTCAGCCCATAGTTACTGTCAAAGTCATGACAAAGGATGGGCTTCCCAGGCTGCACTAGTGGTGAAGGATCCGCCTGCCAGTGCAGGAGGCGCAGGGGCCATGGGTTTGATCCCTGGGTCGGGAAGATCCCCTGGAGGAGGGCAGGGCAACCCCCTCCAGTGTTCCAGCCTGGAGAAGCCCACGGACAGAGGAGCTGCGGGCGACAGCCCATGGGGTCACAGAGAGTCAGACACGACTGAAGTGACTCTGTGCTATCTTTTCTGTGAGATGTGCCATCTCCCAGGACACACAGCACACAGCTTGCAGTGTGTGAGTTTAGGCACAGGATTTTCTGTCTTCCTGGGCTGTGAGACATAGTAGGTGCTCACTACTTACGTCTTTGAATAAATCAAGAAAGCCAATAGTAACCTACAGCCTTCAAAGTATAAACAATAAATAGCTTTAATTTTTCATTCAGTAACACTGTCCCTCCCCTAGAATTTGAGCTAACAGAATGTTCGGTATTTTAAAATCAAGTTTAACCACATGTCCTGCCTCGAGAAAATAAAGGTGGGCTTGCCAGCTAGTGTACCTGTCTGCCTTCTTTTCTTCTTGGAAAAACAGTGAAACTCTCTTTGTGATAATCAGAATGCTATGCCACAAAGATCATGAACTCCTTATTGCCAAAATCAGACTTAAATTGAAGAAAGTAGGAAAAACCACTAGACCATTCAGGTATGACCTAAATCAAATCCCTTACGATTATACAGTGGAAGTGACAAATAGATTCAAGGGATTAGATCCGATAGACAGAGTGCCTGAAGAACTATGGACAGAGGCTCGTGACATTGTATAGGAGGCAGGGATCATGACCATCCTCAAGAAAAAGAAATGCAAAAAGGCAAAATGGTTCTCTGAGGAGGCCTTACAAATAGCTGTGAAAAGAAGAGAAGTGAAAGGCAAAGGAGAAAAGGAAAGATATGCCCATTTGAGTGCAGAGTTCCAAACAATAGTAAGGAGAGATAAGAAAGCCTTCCTCAGTGATCAATGCAAAGAAATAGAGGAAAACAATAGAATGGAAAGACTACAGATCTCTTCAAGAAAATTAGAGATACCAAGGGAACATTTCATGCAAAGATGGGTTCAATAAAGGACAGAAATGGTATGGACCTAACAGAAGCAGAAGATATTAAAAAGAGGTGGCAAGAATACAAAAGATCTTCACAACCCAGATAATCACTATGGTGTGATCACTCACCTAGAGCCAGACATCCTGGAATGCAAGGTCAAGTGGGCCTTACGAAGCATCACTACAAATAAAGCTAGTGGAGGTGATGGAATTCCAGTTGAGCTATTTCAAATCCTAAAAGATGATGTCGTCAAAGTGCTACACTCAATATGCCAGCAAATTTGTAAAACTCAGCAGTGGCCACATGACTGGAAAAGGCCAGTTTTCATTCCAATCCCAAAGAAAGGCAATGTCAAAGAATGCTGAAACTACCAGACAATTGCACTCATCTCACACACTAGCAAAGTAATGCTTAAAATTTCCTAAGCCAGGCTTCAACAGCACATGAACCGTGAACTTCCAGATGTTCAAGCTGGATTTAGAAAAACCAGAGGAACCAGAGATCAAATTGCCAATATTCATTGGATCATCGAAAAAGCAAGAGTTCCAGAAAAACATCTATTTCTGCTTTATTGACTATGCCAAAGCCTTTGTCTATGTGGATCACAACAAACTGTGGAAAATTCTTCAAGAGATGGGAATACCAGACCACCTGACCTGCCTCTTGAGAAATCTGTATGCAGGTCAGGAAGGAACAGTTAGAACTGGACATGGAACAACAGACTGGTTCCAAATTGGGAAAGGAGTACATCAAGGCTATATATTGTCACCCTGCTTATTTAACTTATATGCAGAGTTCATCATGAGAAATGCTGGGCTGGATGAAGCACAAGCTGGAATCAAGATTTCTAGGAGAAATATCAATAACCTCAGATATGCAGATAACACCACCCTTGTGGAAGAAAGTGAAGAATAACTAAAGATCCTCTGATGAAAATAAAAGAGGAGAGTGAAAAAGTCATGTATGGATGTGAGAGTTGGGACTATAAAGAAAGCTGAGCACCAAAGAATTATGCTTTTGAAATGTGGTGTTGAAGAGGACTCTTGAGAATCCCTTGGACAGCAAGGAGATCCAACCAGTCCATCCTAAAGGAAATCAGTCCTGAATATTCATTGGAAGGACTGACACTGAAGCTGAAGCTCCAATCCTTTGGCCAGCTGATGCGAAGAACTGACTCATTGGAAAAGACCTTGATGCTGGGAAAGATTGAAGGCAGGAAGAGAAGGGGATGATAGAGGATGCGATGGTTGGATGGCATCACCGACTCAATGGACATGAGTTTGAGTAAACTCCAGAAGTTTGTGATGGACAGGGAGGCCTGGCGTGCTGCAGACCATGGTGTTGCAAAGATTCGGACACAAGTGAGGGACTAAACTGAACTGACTGATGCCACAAAGACACAAGGAAGGAGGCAAAATTTATATCTAGTGTGAAGGCCAAGACTACTGGAGTAGGCAGCCTATTCCTTCTCCAGCAGATCTTCCCGACCCACGAATCAAACCGGGGCCTCTGGCATTGCAGGCAGATTCTTCCCTACTGAGCCATCAGGGAAGCTCCTAGTGTAAAGGCGAGGACGGGAAATGGCTATTGTAAAGTGAGATTCATATAGGAGAAGATTATCCCAGGACATTTCAGAGGAGATGGGAGACAACCGTGAGGAGACTGGGAGGGGACAAGATGAGGGTCTAAGGCTGAGAAGAGGAAGGAGGGGGTGCAGGCCAGTGTTTATTAGAACCAAAGACTTAGTGAGGGGTTGGGAGAATGTGGGGCTAGCATGACTTTCATGTTTCTGGCTTGGAATAACTTTATAATCCACCAAGAGAAGTAACCTATAAGGAGAGGCAGATCTGGGGGTGAGGGGAAGAAGAAGAGTTTTTATTTGAACATAATGAACCTGAGATGTCTGTGTAATATACATGTGGAGCTATCTAGAAAGCAGGAGGAAACAGAAAACTTGGCTGCAGACACAGCTTTGGAGAGCACTTGGCTGCCTCAGGGGAAGCATGTCAGCATTATGGACAAATGGTGACCAGTGGCCTCGTTAAAGGTAAGTGAGAAACAGAGGTTCTGGGTCTCAAATACCTGACAGAATAAATTAGTTACATTTCTGCTCAGAGCACGGGTCAGAACGTGGTCCCATAGTTCAGTAAGCAGGAGGCAGAGAACCCACAGCACCCCACCCAGGGAACCCCACAAGAGGGCAGTTGGGCCCTAGAGTCAATCTGGTTCCTTCAGGGAGGATCCCAAAGCAAGTCAAAGGCATGGAATAACCATTACTCCGACTCCAGAATGAGTCCTCCTTCATCTGCTGGCTTTAATTCACTGGACGTTCCGGCTAGGCTCTCCAGACCCTCTTTCAAGCCGAGAAGCGACTGGGCTTACCTCTAACTCACTGAACTCAGCGCTGATAAAGAAGGAAAAATGACTACCTGTTGAGCAAAACCAGCACCTGGGCTAAAAGGAGGTGACGTAAAACAGAAGAAGGAAGCTGCAGAAAGGGAGTCCCCATCTATTTTTATTTTTCTTAGAATGATTTTCCATTGAGAAATTCCTGCATGAGATATCTGTATAATTCCCTGTGCTATCACAAAATATAGCTTAGGACCATAAGGAAATAGACATGGTGGCTCGCTGACAAGTACGTCTTTGCTATATACCTGAATTAAGATAAAACTGATTAAAATTCAAGGCAAGAGAAAAGTGAAATAGCATATAGCAAAAAGAAATGGGAAAAAGTTACCTAGAAGCTGAGTATTCATTATTTACTTGTGCAAGAGAAGGATGGGATAGTTTTATTCCTTTTACAATCAAATTTTATTATAAATCCTAACTGCTCTCCAAAGTATTAACAAACCTGTAACTGCCTCACTGGGAAATACAAATAAAAAATTCTAGATGATCTAGTCATTTTTATTTTTTAAATTTAAACTTCCCTCCATCAATTTCAATATCTGATCAACACATGCATGCATGCTAGGTTGCTTTAGATGTGTCCACCTCTTTGCGACCCTGTGGACAGTAAGCTCTAAGTCTCCTTTATCCATGGGATTTCCCAGGCAAGAATACTGGAGTGGGTTGCCATTTCCTACTCCAGGGGATCTTCCCAACCCAGGGATCGAACCTGCGTCTCTTGGGTCTCCTGCATTGGCAGGCAGATTCTTTACCACTGTGCTAACTTGGAAGCCCATGTGTTTTCTGAACCTCACTACTCCCCACCACAATGGGTCTGTATCCACACCCCTTGGTCTTGGGCAAGCTTGTGACTCTCCTGATCATCTGATATAGTAGAAGGTCAAAAAAAGGATACACATGCCACCTGCTTCTCTCTTGGAACATGGAACCTTGATAGTCAATCACCATTCTATAATAAATCCCCACCACATGGAGAGGCCACAAGTAGGCATTCTAACTAACAGCTTCAAGTAGGGTCTCAGCCACTCACCAGTACCAGGAGTCAAACATGTGACTGTCTGTACCTACAATGATGCCACCTTCTAGTTTTCAAGGTGTCCAGCTGAGGCCACAGAAAATGGAAGCACTGGAAAGCCCTTCCCACTATGTCCTTCCTGAATTCCTCATCTACAGGTTCTGTGGGCCAAATGAATGGTTGTTTAACTGTCACTAAGGTTGTCCTTACACCTCCAATAACAGGAATGTCTCAACAGATCTTCGTTTGGTTAGTTTCTCAAGAGTCACAGGTGGATTCTAAAAACAGGGCTAAGAGATCCACATGAAGTTCCTGGCATAACATATTTTTCTCAGAAAAGACTGGGAGAATAGGGATTAACTGTCCATCACTGAATACCTACTCTGTGATTATCAACCCATCTAAAATTATTTCTAAGAAAAAGAGATAATGAATAAAGGTGGGGCCCAATAATAACAAAAGAACCTGATTCTGAGTCATGGACTTGTGGTACTCATCAATAGTTCAACTGAAAAAAAATATATTTACCTTGTATTTTTCCAAAGTAACTCTTACAGCCACATTCCCTTTTGATGTGTATCGATACTGACAAGGGTCTGCGTGGAGTGCCCTTAACTAACCTGCAGGCATATTCATGTCATCAATAATCAGATAACAGTTAAACCATTACTGATCACTTTCTATGTTCCACGTAACAGGGGCCCAGAATACAAAAGAGCAAGATATGGTTCTCTGCCTAGAACATCACAGTCCAGGGCGGACTCGTGGACTTCATTCACTATCGTGAGACGACAGTGTTCATTCATTACATGAATACAGCCTTTGCCCCATGTCTTCCTTCCATGCAGGGGAAGTGGAGACTCAAGAAATAATTTCAAAACATTCTTTTACATTAAATTTCTGTAAATTATAAGTTAGTTTTCTCTTCATTTTAGAGTTGACTTTCCAATGGAAGAGTGTGGCAACAAGCAATGAAAAGCTGTATGCTAACAGTTTCAGTAGAATGGGAAAGACCAGAGATCTCTTCAAGAAAATTAGAGATACCAAGGGAACATTTCATGCAAAGATGGGCTCAATAATGGACAGAAATGGTATGGAACTAACAGAAGCAGAAAATATTAAGAGGTGGCAAAAATACACAGAGAAACTGTACAAAAAAGCACAACCCAGATAATCACTATGGTGTGATCACTCACCTAGAGCCAGGCATCCAGGAGTGTGAGGTCAAGTGGGCCTTAGGAAGCATCACTACAAACAAGACTAGTGGAGGAGATGGAATTCCAGTTGAGCTATTTCAAATCCTAGAAGATGATGTCGTTAAAGTGCTACACTCAATATGCCAGCAAATTTGGAAAACTCAGCAGTGGCCACAGGACTGGAAATGGTTGGTTTTCATTCCAATCCCAAAGAAAGGGAACAACAAAGAATGCTCAAACTATCTTATAATTGCACTCATCTCACAAGCTAGCAAAGTAATGCGCAAAATTCTCCAAGCCAGGCTTCAACAGTATGTGAACCGTGAACTTCCAGGTGTTCAAACTGGATTTAGAAAAGGCAGAGGAATCAGAGATCAAATTGCCAACATCAAACTGCCAGACTGTTATGGAACAAGAGACTTCCGGAAAAACATCTACTTCTGTTTTACTGACTATGCCAAAGCCTTTGACTGTGTGGATCACAACCAACCGTGGAAAATTCTTAAAGAGATGGGAATATCAGGCCACCTGACCTGCCTCTTGAGAAATCTGTATGCAGGTCAGGAAGCAACAGTTAGAACTGAACATGGAACAACAGACTGGTTCCAAATAGGGAAAGGAGTCAGATGACACCACCCTTATGGCAGAAAGCAAAGAGAAACTAAAGAGCCTCTTGATGAAAGTGAAAGAGGAGAATGAAAAAGTTGGCTTAAAACTCAACATTCAGAAAACTAAGATCACGGCATCTGGTCCCATCACTTCATGGTAAATAGATGGGGAAACAGTGGAAACAGTGACAGACTTTATTTTTTCAGGCTCCAAAATCACTGCAGATGGTGACTGCAGCCATGAAATTAAAAGACACTTGCTCCTTGGGAGAAAAGTTATGACAAACTTAGACAGCATATTAAAAAGCAGAGACATTCTTTGCCAATAAAGGTCTGTCTAGTCAAAGCTATGGTTTTTCCAGTAGTCACGTATGGATGTGAGAGTTGGAATATAAAGAAAGCTGAGAACCAAAGAATTGATGCTTTTGAACTGTGGTGTTGGAAAAGACTCTTTAGAGTCCCTTGGTCTGCAAGGAGATCCAACCAGTCCATCCTAAGGGAAATGAGTCCTGAATATTCAATGAAAGGACTGATGCTGAAGCTGAAACTCCAATCCTTTGGCCACCTGATGTGAAGAACTGACTCATTTGAAAAGACCCTGATGCTGGGAAAGGCTGAAGGCAGGAGGAGAAGGGGACGGCAGAGGATGAGATGGTTGGCTGGCATCACCGACTCAATGGACATGAGTTTGAGTAAACTCCGGGAGTTTGTGATGGACAGGGAGGCCTGGCGTGCTGTGGTCCATGGGGACAAAAAGAATTGGACATGACTGAACAGCTGAACTGAACTGAGCAGTTTCAAAACCAATTGGAAATATATTGATAGTTCAATAAAATACTATGTCAAAAAAATTCCTTGGAAACTAAAGAATCCCTCCCTAAATAAAAGAAAAAAAAAATCTCTTTTTCTGCCATTATAATACTGATATTAGTTTCTAGATTATAAACCTAATAAAAGAACAGTAAATGCAAAAACTAGCTAAAATCAGTCTAGTTCATTTCACTTGCAGCATAAATCATTCGATTAGATCCTTCCAGGTCAACGACAGTATCGGAGTGCACTGGAGGCAGCTCCTCCCAAATGCTTAAAGAAATAAATACGAAGCTAGACAAAGACCAACATGTGCAATAAGCTGCAAGTAGTACCTATGGATATTTCCATTAACTCCTGTGTCTTCCCATGCTGACCATAAATGGTGCACATGGCCAGAAAGAAGGCAGGAGGAGTTTTTGGTTTACTTTTACTGTCAGCTTGGGGTAAGAGACTATACAGACTAGAAAACGAAAAACGGACCCACCTCTTTCCCTCCATCTCTCTCCCCCTGTAGATAATCTATTTCTATAACTCGTCAGGAAGTACATATCCGCCTATGCAACAAAGCCAATGACCCAGAAGGGCCTGGGCAACAGTGCGCTGATCCTCAGATGAGGAGGTGAGTCATCTCAGGGAAAGCATTTCTACCTGGGGCAAGAGCATGCAGAACCATGGTAACAGTGACTGCTAGACTGTATAATCTTCCATGTATTTCTACGTACTACCCTACATAAAGACAGTTTACAAAATAAATCTCACTCTCTGCTTGGATAGAGAACAGGAAGATCAGAATAAGATGAAAATCCTGCTGGGCCCAGCAAAGGCTATGCCAAAGAAGGAAAATCAAGGGCAAGTTGAGTGGGGTTGCTCTGCCCCTCAGCCTCCCTCTAGGCACTGCTCTGACAGAAGCACTCCCTCAGGTCAACTCTGTGGAACAAAAACTTGGATTGATCTGCTAGTCCAATTCACCAATGTCATGAGCTCCTTCAACTGATACAGTTAACTACTGGGCTTCTAGAGAAGCCTGCACTGGAAATCTCTGAACAAGCAACTCCAAATTCCCTTTCTCACCAATTTTCTTTTTATCCTAATGCCTGGGCCCTCTCAAAACTTTTCTGCCCAACCTGAACCAGTATATTTTAAAAAGTCTTATACAAGTACTCTCCATTCAGGGCTCAAGTTCTCACTTTCTCTTAACTTTACCCATAAAAATCTTAAAATTGTCATTGACAATGCGAGGCCAATCTGTTTCTCACTTCTAACATTGAACCACATCAGATCATTCCATATTCTCTTAGCCTCTTCCACCCTGCCCACACTGGTAACTGGGTTTTCTGTTCTTGCTGCATTAAGGTACTTTGATTTATCCAAATTCAGCATATCTTTAAGCTATCACCTTCTACATCAATCTTTGATCTTGCCAAGTTTAAGAATTTATTCTTTGTTTATCTTCTTTGATAGTGCTTTATATCTCTGGTATGGTACCATTCACATCTGAACTTCTTATAAAATTATTTGTGTATATACGTAATATCTTTTAGCAGACTATAAATTCCTTGAATATTAAAGTAACCAAAATAGTGTATTTCTCATAACTCGTCTAAACTCAATAAACATTCATTGAATACATATCTATCTGATGAATTACATTATATTTTCATTACTGTTTTGCTAAATCAAACCCATGCAAACATCCATCAGCTTATAAATGGGTTTATTCTTAAGGTTCGTTTAGAAATTTTTTTCTGAAATCTATTGATTTTCACAAAATGCTATTGTTATAGGTGGTAATTTAGGATAATTGAAGTTGACTTCAGTACTTCAAAGATATTATGGATCAACTATTAATTTAAAAGACAGTTGGGAGATACCAAAAGAACCTAGTTGTGATGGATAACATTTTCCAATGGGAATTTGGGGACAACAAATTTACATTCTCTACTCCTATTCTGGGGCACCAGTGACTGACGGACTTGCTGTATCTGCTTTAAAAACAAATCATTTCTCTGTATATTTTAAAAGTATCTTAAAGAGTTTATGACTCTGAAATATGTTTGTAAGAGAGGGGATATGAAGGAAAAGCATAACAGCATTTCAGCAAGATAGCAGAAATGACGTATATATGGAAAATCAGCCAGTTCTTGTTTATAATTTTGGAACTGTCTCAAATTTTACATAAAATTAAAAGATATGATACTTTTATCTTATAAAAGAAAAACATAACTAAAGAAAAGGGGTTAAGTAATACTTCTCTTAGATGTAGGTTCTCCTAGCATTCTCAACTGAGAAAAAATGGAAAGAATGAAGACTTACCAAATCTTTTAAGGCAAATTGTTCACATATTTTCCTGATATACATGATTTAGTTCACTATGTGACTCCAAAAGAAAATTTGTATGATGATTATCTACTAGAATGAAAAATTAGAAAAGGGGTAAGCAACTTTTCCCTCCAGATTAACAACTTCAAGGAAGTTTGCTGGCAGAGATCTCAACTATCTTATCTAAGATTGGGCAAACTGAGAACGGAAGTACAGAAGAAATGCTGAGTGAAGCAGAGATCAGATTTTTCCAGGATCAATCAAATAATATTATGATGAGTTCATCCTGGATTCCTATTACCTGACAGTTGATTCTGACTGAATAACCCTCAAAATAGGTGAAAAACCAACAACCAAAAGTCACAAAACAAAACTAACCAAACAAAAACACAAAGAAAGAAACTTTTTTCATGGAATTGGAGATCACAGTCATAGTATCAGATGAAGTATGACAAAAAAATGAGAATATACATATATTAATTTTGTACACCCATGGCTGATTCATGTCAATGTATGGCAAAAACCATTACAATATTGTAAAGTAATTAGCCTCCAATTAAAATAATTAATTGATTTTTAAAAATTACAACAAACTTAGGAAAGAAAAAGGATGAATTAACTTTAATTTGTAAGTAGCAGCTGTATACAGACAGCTTCAAAGCATAGCATCCTTAATAAAAAGTAGTTCATACATAAGAGAAATGTGAATGTAGGGATATTACCAACAATTGTCATTTGTAATACTGCAATCTGCTCCAGGAGAAGATGTAAATAAGCTGATAAGAAAAAAGGATTTCAAGGCTGGCCAATTGCCAGTCACTTGGAAATAATACAACTCCAGAGGTAACTAATATGACCACATAGCCGGGTCACAGTGAAGAATTCAGCACCTGGGAGAAGAGGAACCAGTGGCCCCCATGCACATCAGGTCCTCGGGGCAAATGCAACCTCCAGCTCAGCCTGGGAGAGATCTCTGCAGGCCAGCCCAGTGAGGTTAGGAAAAAACAAACAACAACCAAACTCAGGACCCACTGGTCCAAAACACCACTGCTTTTAATTAACAGTCCACCCATCACTTTAAGTCAGTGCTTACTGAATTTAAATACTCACATAAAAATCTGTACTTCTCAAAGTGAGGAAACACCCAGGTGTAGGAAAGAATACACACATCATAAAGCCATAAAATAAAGACAACATCCTGGAATGTTAATTTTAATCACAAATAATATTAAAGTTTTTTTTAAAAATAATAAAACAAATGAAGGTATAAGATTGTAGGAGAGACTGCTAGTTGCCTAGCAATATCTATTTTCTCAACTTCCTTAGTAACAATCCCCAGCTTTTAGCTGGGCATATTGTAGCCCAAGTAAAGAGGACACCTTTCAGCCTTAGCTGAAGCTGAGCAGGAACAGGTGAGCAGCCAGTGTTCTGGACAATGAGATGTATGTGGAAGTAAGGGGCCTGCCAATGGCTGGATCCCTGCTGACCGCTCACAGTAGCCAACCTAGAGGTTCCTTTTTGTGACACAAAAATAAACTTCCATTGGGTCTATTTATTTGTCTTCTGCTTTTGCATTAAACTATAAATATAATTAGAATATAATTTTTAAGTAATCTAACTATGAAAAAGGCAAAATAGGAGACTTCAAATAAATGTCCATGCTTCTGGCTGACTGCACATGCTTTCCCAGCATCGCCCGGTACACAAACTCGTGACTGCGGCGTAGGTTTGAGAAATACTGCAGTACAAATGATTATAGAATGCTAATTCCTGGATCATTTGGGTTGCTTTAAAACCAGAATGTTCTACCTGTACTATATTATCAGTCTCTGGTACCACAGTGAACAGGAATTGCACCTGAAAATCAAACATCATGCCAGCATCACAAAGTCTGAACAGCTAAAACTCATGTCATCCTACTAAGCTATTTTACAACTGAAGAAACTGAAGAAAGACAGAAACCAACGGCAGGAAATCAGAAGCAAGCTGGAACTGAGTTCCAGCCTTAAGTTCCAGTGCTCTCTATTATAAAATCGTCGTACGGCCATTTATTCTATGAGACAACGCAAACACTATTTTAAATTCCTCAGAAGAACAGTGTTATGTAAATCAAAGGTATTAATCCAGGTAATCCATAAAGAAATTTTTTTAATTGCTCAATGAAAAGATACAACGCTGTACTATGTCCTCCAAAACTGCATTTTATCTTCCCTTTTGCAGTGCAGTGGAAGGCAGTGAAAAACAGGAAATGGAAAAAAAAACAAAAAACAAAAAGAATTTTCATTTTGCTACTGGTAAACACTGTGTTTCTTATTTTTCACATTTAATTAGTTTTTTCTTTAATTTTTTTTTTGGCTTTAGTGCATACATATTAATCCACCTGAAGCACAGTCAATGAAGCTTTTTAAAATGTTCCAACTGCTTCTTCTTCATAAGAAAGGCAATGCCAAAAAATGTTCAAACTACCACTCAACTGCACTCATCTCACATGCTAGTAAAATAATGCTCAAAATTCTACAAGTGAGGCTCCAACACATGTGAACCAAGAGCTTGCAGATGTTCAAGCTGGTTTTAGAAAAGCCAGAGGAGCCAGAGACCAAATTGCCAACATCCCCTGCATCATTGAAAAAGCAAGAGAGTTTCAGAAAAACATCTACTTCAGCTTTATTGACTATGCCAAAGCCTTTGACTGTGTGGATCACAACCAACTGTGGAAAATTCTTAAAGAGATGGGAATATCAGACCACCTTACCTGCCTTCTAAGAAAACTGTATGTAGGTCAAGAAGCAACAGTTAGACCCAGACAGGGAACAATAGAGTGGTTCCAAATTGGGGAAGGAGTACGTCAAGGCTGTATATTGTTACTGTGCTTATTTAACTTATATGCAGAGTGCATCATATGAAATGCTGGGCTGGAGGAAGCACAAGCTGGAATCAAGACTGCAAGGAGAAATATCAATAATCTCAGATATGCAGATGACACCACCCTTATGGCAGAAAGCAAGAGGAACTAAAGAGCCTTTTGATGAAAGTGGAAGAGGAGAGTCAAAAAGCTGGCTTAAAACTCAACATTCAGAAAACTAAGATCATGGCATCTGGTCCCATCACTTCATGGCAAATAGATGGGGAAACAATGGAAACTGTGACAGACTTTACTTTCTTGGCCCCCAAAATCACTGCAGATGGTGATTGCAGCCATGAAATCAAGATGCTTGCTCCTTGGAAGAAAAGCTATGACAAACCTAGACAGCATATTAAAAAGCAGAGACATTGCTTTGCAAGCAAAGGTCCTTCTAGTCAAAGCCATGGTTTTTCCAGTAGCCATGTATGGGTCTGAGAGTTGGAGTATAAAGAAAGCTGAGCACTGATGAATTGATGCCTTTGAATTGTGGTGCTGGAGAAGACTTGAGAGTCCCTTGGTCTGCAAGGAGATCCAACCAGTCCGTCCTAAAGGAAATGAGTCCTGAATATTCATTGGAAGGACTGATGCTGAAGCTGAAGCTCCAATACTTTGGCCACCTGATGCGAAGAATGGACTCATTGGAAAAGACCCTGATGCTGGGAAAGACTGAAGGCGGGAGGAGAAGGGGACAACAGAGGAGGAGATGGTTGGATGGCATCACAACTCAATGGACATGAGTCTGAGTGAACTCCGGGAGTCGGTGATGGACAGGGAAGCCTAGTGTGCTGCAGTCCACAGGGTTGCAAAGAGTCAGACACAACTTAGGGACTCAAGTGATCGGAACTTCATAATAAAATTGGACTAAATACATGGCAAAATTGGACTAAAAGTTCACATATGTCAAATCTCAGTCTTGTGTCATAATGGAAAGATTAAAAGAAGACCTTTCCCCAAAACTGTTACATACAGCCTAAGTATTACCTTGGATTTGATTTGACTGAAAAGTATAAAGAATACAAAACAGGTTATCTGTGTGCCTGAAGATTCATGTAAGTGATGCTACTAAGCATTCATGTTCATGACACCATCCTGCTTCCTCACCACAGATAGGAAGTGCATACTCTCCCTTTTCACATCCTGTCTTATATAATGAAGATAAATAAAGGGAATCAAACCAAGAAATGTTCTGTTCTAAATGCCCAGGTATAGAATAGGCAAAGGACTTTGGAAGAATAGTTAAATTCATTATATTTTAGATTTTTCATGGTAGAAAACTTCCCCAGTGGGCAAACCAGTGACACTGACCTGACAAAACTGTAATCATAAGTAAGAATGTTACACTCTGCATGACCTGGGCTATCTGCTTGTGTTCATGTGTCTCCCACAGTTCTGTCCTGTAACAAGCATGAAGATGAAATGAAATGGTGCCTGTAAATCACTCACCACCATGCCTCTTCATAGTAAGCCCACACCAAGTGACATCAACCAGTATTATTTTCAAGGAAACTTCGTAGTGAAATTCTTGATGTTTACTCCCATTCAAGACATTCTACAATGTGGTTTTCCTAATAATTTTGACCAATTCACAGACTTGTTAATTTAACTGCTCATTAAATTTAATTTAATTGCTCCTTAAGTTTTTTTCCTCTATACAGTCTGAATTCCTCCCACAAAGTCTCCTTTTTCACTTTCAATTCTTAAAGATGGTTAGCAAGCCTGTATCTCTGAGCCTCGTGTACTCTGCTCAGTTGCTCAGTCAAGTCCGACTCTTTGTGACCCCATGATCTGTAGCCCATCAGGCTCCTCTGTCCATGGGATTTCCCAGGCAAGAATACTGGAGTGGGTTGCCTCTTTCTTCTCCAGAGCCTTGTATACAGTGGGTGTTTTATAAATACTTAGTTACAGCAGAAGCTGAACATGACTTTAATGAGCTAATAACCACATTAGCAATATTAATATGTAAATATGTGTTAGTTGCTCAATCACTTCCAACTCTTTGTGACCTCATGGACTGTAGCCCACCAGGCTCCTCTGTCCATAGAATTCCCCAGCAAGAATACTGGAGTGGGTTGCCATTCCCTTCTCCAAGGGATCTTCCTGACCCAGGGATTGAACCTGAGTCTCCTACATTGCAGGCAGATTCTTTACCATCTGAGCCACCAGGAAAGCCCGTATGTATTATGTGTTAAGTCTCAACAACTAGTGGTTTTCATCTAAACAACTAACATAAAAGTTACAAATGCATTCACACATCCAATGGAGATTCACCGAGGACCTACTGTGTGTATGCCAAATACTGAGCTGTCAGAAGGAAATAAATTTGAATGATTGATTTGTTTCTGAAATGGTGCATTATTCTACAATAATGTCCCAAAGAAGCTATTTAAAGGTCAAGAAATATTAACCTCACTCAGGAAAATCTGATAACATTTTTTTCTAAGCCTTACAAGTACCTTTTTATCAGTACTGAATGGAATACCCAAAACTACTTCTACCTGTTATGATATGGCTTAAGACTTTCTTTGGCCCCCAAGAATTTTTCCATCTAATTGTGCCAACTGTAGTTAGGTGTTACCTACCGTACTTAGGAGCTTTATCACTCACCAATACGGTGTAACTATTAAAATTTAAACTTAACGTTTGCAGTGTTTGTTTCCATCCTCCGGAACACAAGTGCCTAACGGCCTAGAAGCGGCTTTCAATGCCACTGCCTTCATCCTGCATCCAGAACTGTTTTTACAACTTAATGTTTAAACCAAAAAGTCAGAGAGAATGTGACTGTGCATCTTAAGTACTGGGCCCTGCCATTTCACAGTTTTTACCTCGGACCTTAAGCCAAAATTTTACAAACCAAAACACCATTAAAAGAGAAAGAATGAAACCCAAGCTTCTCTGTTTTCCTTTTAAGCACCCCCGCCTCAAATTGATTTTCCATCTTGGAGGAAAAATAACCCTTTAAAGGGCTACTTGTTTCTAATTTTATTCTGATTAAAGCATGATGCTTATCAGAGATCACATCTTATCTCAGAGGCACACATGTAATATGCAAAAGAAAAGCACTATATTTTTCATTAAAAATAATTTCTCCAAATGCAAGGGGAAAAATAGTGACTTTAGAGAATTTCATTCTATTAATTTTTTCTATCTTTTTGCAGGACTTTAAAACAGCATAAGTTTTTTTTTTTTTAAATAAATACATTTTTCTCTTACAGCAACAGAAAGTCAAACAGCAAGCTTAGATTCTGTTGCTTACAAACTAAAGCAGCTGTGAGAAAAAGAAAAGAGAAATAAATAAAATGATGTTTTATTTACTGACTTGTTGAGTGCTAGTTTATTCAGCTGTCCATACTGGGTGAGTCATTACAGCTGCTCCTTCAACTGAAAATAGAGAAGTGGATTCAGGAAGCAAAATATTCATCGTCTAGTAAGTTGGTAAAAAGAATAGGTTTAATTAAAGAACCTCATATTGAAAAGAACACATCAATACAATTCTAACTAAAAATATAACAGAATATTTTCCTTACTATGGCATTAAATAATGTGTTTTACTTACTCTACTGCCCTATTTAAACTGCAAAACCTAAAACTATAAGGTAGACAGTTTCCCCTTTATATAGACGAAATACATGCCGGCTCAAAGTCCCAATATCTCGAAGATACAAATGGCTTAAAAAATTCCAACAAGGTTAGAGTAAGTTTTGAAAAAGTTCATGAATATTCTGCCAGCCACCAGTGTACCTGGTCTCACAATCCTATTTAAATCCATGGGGTCATGTTAATAACTGACACTACTCAGCGTAAAGGTAGCAGTAACCCTCATATAGATTACCTTATAAGACATAATGAGTCCACTTCCTCCTCTTATTGATGCTTATTTCCCTTTAATAGAAATTACCATACACTTAAAAACTATTAAATTTAATCTGATAACATTTCAAATTCACTTTTTAAATTATTAGTCATGTTGTAATATCTTTCCAGTGTACAGATGGATGGAAAATGACTACGAAGTTTTCCTTTTACTGTCAAATGCAAATGAAGATGAAAAGACTGATTTAAGTAATGGAGAAATTGAGACCCTATAATTTCTTCAAGTTTAACTGCATCTATTTTAGGTTCACAAAAATCTAATAAAATTCCAGGTATGCAAGGCTGGTTCAAGATTAGGAAATAAAATAATTCATCACATCAACAGGCTAAAATAAAAAAAAAAAATCACAATGAGGATATCAATATACGCAGTAAAAGACATTTGATAAAATCTAACACCCATTCATGATAAAATTAGAAATAGAGAAGTAAATAGAGAAATAGAGAAGTACCTTCTCAACTTGATGAAGAACAGCTATAGAACCCCATACAGTTAATATCACATTTAACTGAAAGAAACTAGAAGTTTTCTAACTAAGATCAGGAACAAGACAAGGATGTCTCCTCTCACCTCTCCCTTTCCACGTTGTATGGGAATGCAATGCTAAGAAAAGAAAAGGAAATAATCATATTGATTGGGAAGGAAGAAATAAAACTGTCTTTTTTCACAGATGACATCATGATTAGAAAATCCAAAAGAGTAACAATAAAATAAAAACTCCTTGGAACTAATAAGTAACTATATCAAAGTTTCAGGATACAAGGTTAGTACACAAAAGCCAATCACTTTCCCATATACCCGCAATGAACAAGTGGAATTTGAAATTAAAAACAATATTTTTAAATTAGCATCTCCAAAAAATTCTTTGGCATAAATTTAACAAAATATATACAAGATCTAAATAAGAAAAAGTACGCACCTCTGATGAATGAAATCAAAAACCTAAAGAAACAGAGCAATACTGCATGTTCACAGACAGATAAGACTCAATATTTTGAAAATGTTAGCTATTCCCAACTTAATCTAGATTCAGTGAAATCCAATAAAAATTCCAGCAGGTTCTCTTGCGGACAGCAACAAACTGATTCTAAAGCTTATGCTGCTGTTGCTGCTGCTGGGTTGCTAAGTCGTGTCTGACTCTTTGCAACTCCATGGACTGTACCCCGCCAGGCTCCTCTGTCCATGGGGTTTTTCCAGGCAAGAGTACTGGAGTGGGTTGCCATTTCCTTCTCCAGGGCATCTTCCTGACCCAGGGATCGAACCGGGGTAAGTTCCCAAGACTTCCTTTAAAAGCTATAGTAATCAAGACAGCATGGTATCGGCAAAAGAATAGACCAATAGGTCAATGTAACAGAACAGACAACCCAAAACAGATACACAAACTGCTCTTTGACGGAGGAGCAGAGGCAGTACAACAGCGCAAAGACATCCTCTTTACAAACGGTGCTAGCACAGCTGCGTATCCACACGCAAAAAGATGAACCGAGACACAGACCTTACACCACTGGCAAGAATTAATTAAAAAATGGATCACAAGCATAAATGTAAAGCACAGAAAAAAAAAAAAAAAAAACTCCTAGATGATAATATAGGAGAAAACCTAGAAAACCTAGACAAACCTTTGGTGTATTGCTGACTTTTCAGATACAACAACAAAG
Source organism: Cervus elaphus (assembly GCF_910594005.1). NCBI lineage: Eukaryota > Metazoa > Chordata > Mammalia > Artiodactyla > Cervidae > Cervus > Cervus elaphus. The sequence continues at coordinate 13,186,152 of NC_057831.1, forward strand.
ATATGATCCATGAAAGAAAGAACTGATAAGTTGGACTTCATTTAAAATTAAAATCTTAACAGCTCTATGAAAAACAATTCCGAGAGAATGAGAAGATAAGCTGCAGCCTAAGAGAAAAAGGAGAAGACACATCTGATAAAGAAATGTTATCCAAAATATGCAGAGTTCTTAAAACTCAGTGATACAATGAACAATGAGATTTTAACATGCGACAAAGACCTGAACAGATACCCTACTAAAGAAGATACACAGATGGCAGAGAAGCGTTTGAAAAGACACTCCAATGTCTGTTCTGTACATCTGTGTCTCTTTTTCTGTCTTGCATATGGGGTTATCGTTACCATCTTTTTAAATTCCATATATATGCGTTAGTATACTGTATTGGCCTTTATCTTTCTGGACTCTGTGAGAAGACGAGCGTGGGATGTTCTGAGAGAACAGCATTGAAACGAGTATACTATCAAGGGTGGAACAGATCACCAGCCCAGGTAGGATGCATGAGACAAGTGCTCGGGGCTGGTGCCCTGGGAAGACCCAGAAGGATGGGATGGGGAGGGAGGCAGGAGGGGGGGATCGGGATGGGGAGCACATGTAAATCCATGGCTGATTCATGTCAGTGTATGGCAAAAACCACTACAATATTGTAAAGTAATTAGCCTCCAACTAATAAAAATAAATGAAAAAAAAAAAAAGACACTCCACATTACACTATCGAGGAAATACAAATTAAACTATGAGATACCACTACATGCTTATCACAAGCCTCCTCCAGGGGATCTTCCCAGCCCAGGGATCGAACCCAGGTCTGCCACATTGCAGGCAGATAGATTCTTTACCATCTGAGCCACCAGGCAAGTCCTTACCAAAAGCCAGATACTGACAATACCAAATCCTGACAAGGATGTGGAAACAAAAGGAACTCACATTCATTGCTGGTGAGAATGCAATGTGGTACAGCCACTTCGGAAGAGTTTGACAGTTTCTATTCCTACTATATGATCCAGCAACTGAACTCCTTGGTATTTACCTAAAAAAGCTGAAAGCAGATAACCACACAAAAATCTGCATATAAGCATTTATAGCAGCTTAATCATCATTCCCAAACTTGGAATCAAACAAGCTGTCTTTCCATAGGTAAATGAATAAACAAATGGTGGTATATGCAGCCAATGGAATATTATTCAGCATTAAAAAAGAAGTTAGCTGTCAAGTCATGAAAAGACATAAAAGAATATTAAATAAATATTCTCAAGTGAAAGAAGCCAATTTGAAAAGACTACATACTTCATGATTCCAACTATATGCCATTCTGGAAGAGGCAAAATGATAGAGACAGTAAAAAACGATCAGTGGTTGCTAGGACTTGGTGGGGAGGGTGACTAGGGGGAATGCATAGGATTTAGGGCAGTGAAACTATTCCGTATAACACTACAGTGATGAACACGCTTCATTATACATTTGCCAAAACCCACAGAACATGCAGCACCAAGAGTAAACCCTAAGGTAAACCGTGGACTGTGTGTGATGATGACGTGTCGAGGGGACACAGGTTCATCAGTTGATACAAATGTGCTACTCTGGTGGGGGATGTTGATAATGAGAGAGCAAGGGGTTTATGCAAATTCTCAATTTTGCTGTGAACCTAAAACTGTCTTTAAAAAAGGCAATAATATTTTTTCTCCACCCTCCTCTCTCATTTTCTATCAATCTACTTCAGTAATTAATCTCTCATTTTATAAATCAGTAAATACTGTCAAAATACTTGAGGTCTTACTCTCATTATAATACCAAACATATAAATGGACAGCGAGATCAAACTAGTCAATCCTCAAGGAAATCAACCCTGAATATTCATTGGAAGGACTGCTGCTGAAGCTGAAGATCCAATAATCTGGCCACCTGATGTGAAGAGCTGACTCATTAGGAAAGACCTTGATGCTGGGAAAGACTGAGGGCAGGAGGAGAAGGGGATGACAGAGGATGAGATGGTTGGGTGGTGTCATTGACTCCATGGACGTGAGTGTGAGCAAACGCTGGGAGGTAGTGAAGGACAGGGAAGCCAGGGTGCTGCAGTCCATAAGGTCACAGAGTCGGACAAGACTTAGGAAATGAACACGTGAATAGAGGTATAACTAACCTCCACTGGGGGCTTCCCTCGTGGCTCAGGGGTAAAGAATCCGCTCGTCAGTGAGTAGACCTGGGTCCTATACCTGGGTCGGGATGATCCTCTGGAGAAGGAAACGGCAACCCACTCCAGTATTCTTGCCTGGAGAATGCCATGGGCAGAGGAGCCTTGCAGGCTACAGTCCACGGGGCCACAAAGAGTCGGACACAACTTAGTGACTAAAGAGCCACAACAACAATATCCACTGAGGTTTGTACACACCAAAGATTCTTTTTTTCTTCTTTTTAACTAACATTATATTATGAAAATTTTCTATACCAAATATTTTAGATAAGACATAGCTTTTTCATCACTCATATGAATTGGAATCCATGACTGGGTCATGGAGAACAGTCACCAGACCAAAATTTAATATAATCCAAATTCAAGTTTGCTTATAGCAATAGAAATAAAGTGAGATTGAACAAAGAGAGAAAGATTTCTTACATGGTCAGAAGAAAGGGAAGGAATAAACTGAAAATAATGCTGTATTTTAAAGAAGCATTATTACCTATGAATATAATCCCACTAACAGTGGGGTTTTGTGGTTCCTTTTTTAGTAACTAATTATCAGTTGACAATGATGCACTGCAAATTTTTAGTTCAAACTTCATCCTTAGCTCTCTCAAAGGCTATTAACTTAGCTTTTAAATTTAGAATTTTGCCTGTCATGTTTGAACACAGTGACAGTCAAACATTTACCAGAATTTCTCCACAGAAATTACTCTAAGCTTGACAACAATGATTGAAGGGCCAGAAAAATCAGGGTTTCATTTTTAAAGTAAGAATATCCTGTTCTTGGGGTGATATTTCCTAAAATACATCTTTGAATTAAATATAATCAAGAAGTATATGACTCTAAGATATCATACAGATAAATATATTTATATAATAAATAATTAACTTTAAAATTATTTTGAAAGATATTTTCTAATTTATTTTGGATGGCAGCTAGCAGCTACTGGAGTAAATAACTATAAATGTATTCATCCTGAAGAATGTTACAGATGTAGAAACCTGAGGAAAGTTTCTCTTCTAAGGAATACTCTTAGAAAATTGTCTGTCTCTTCAAATGAAAATGAGCAATCTATGAGATCAAAACAGTGAAAACCGAAGTGCAGCAAATGCCACATGAAAGCATAGTCAAGCATGTGTTTCAGGCATCCAGTAAAGCACCTGTCAGCTCCCTTCCAGTTCAGTGCTTACCTGTGACCCCCTTTGCTTCCCACCAGCTCTAAAGACAATGCTAGGCAACCAAGGAAAAATAAGTCTACATGTGCCAGGTATTTACAACTCATCATGCTTATTTTTACAATGGAATTATTTTTCCTACTTCATGGATAAAAAAGTTGAGGTTCAGAGAAATGAAATAACCTGCCCAATAAGCTAAGGCTAGTTAGGGAATCCATGAGTAAAACACAGATTTGTCTAGCCTTAAAGTCCGTGTCCATTCCCGTACTGCTGGGCTCCTTACATCAGGTTCTATCAAGATGGTTTCCAAAAGGAAGGGTACTTGGATCTCACAGGGAAAGGGACAATAAAATTTTTTTAAAAGCAAAGCAAAGAGATGGTAAAGACGACAGAACCATTCTTCATTCCATATTAACAGGAGGCAGGCAGCCTTTCCTGGCACTTTCTGGCTGTACACCTCGGCATGACAGGGATCTGAAAGTCCTCGTTCAACAAGAAAGCCAGGACATCAGAATGCCAGAAGGTCAGGTTTGGGGATCAGCCTCTTCCAGTTTCCTTTAATGCGGGCCATGGTTCACACTACTTGACTATGACATTTAGAATAACATCTAACTCTCAATAAATATCTGCAGACAGAACTGATGAATGATGATACAAGTGAACGGAGTTGATACAGAAGGTGGCAGAGAGCTAGAGGCTGCTGTCCCTTTACTTCCACTTAGGGTTTTCTTTGGATGGAAATCCCAATGGGCAATAAAACTGAGAGATTACATGTAAGACCCTTTGGAGATTTAGGGACTATGCTGTTTTACTCTGAATCCTTAGCATCTAATGGAGTATCCTGCACAAGGCAGGAGCTCAACAAATATTGCTCAATAAGTTGAGTGAACAAACGAAGGGCATAAGTATGAAGGACTGGGCATTTTTTTATAGGGATGAATAGTGTTCTCAGCTGAGATGCCCATCAGATTAGGCAAGTCTATGAGTCCTATAAATCCTGGGTGAGCCTGGGATGGAAGTTTGGGAAGATCTTCTGCAATGAGAGATGTCTAAGGATGGCAGCTGGACCCAAGCATGGCCGTGCTGGTGACAGCCAACCTGTAAAGCTTAGTGAAACTGAAAAATTACAAACAAGCAGCTAGTGGGAGGGAGGAACTTTCCAATCAGCAGAGAACACCCAGCATGAACCAAAGATCAGAATGACCTAAAATGTCAGCCACGGGGGTGGCAGAAGGAGGTCCTTGCTCCCTGCCAAATGAGATGAGTTTTAAAATGTGCCTCACACACGGTGACCTTCAATAAATTACTATGGAAAGCATGGCAGAGGAAGGAAAAGACGGACAGAAGGAAAGAAGGAGAGAGGGAAGGAGAAATGAAGGCCCCCAAATTTGCTACTCCTTAGAAAAAGCCTTAGTTCCAGGTTCCCAGAGGGTCTTATTAAGTCAGTGGTCTTACCCTGTAAGCATTTCCACAGCACAGATCTAGAAAATGACTGTGGACTATCCTTGGCATTTCCAAGTAACTAGAAAAAGGGCAATGGACTATCCTTGGGGCTTCCAATTGAAAAGCTCTTCATGGACACTATCTGCAATTCCTAAATTCTAATGCCACACTCTTTGGGCCCCTACCCATGTTTTCCATCATAGCACTTCCAAATGTCATTTAAGGTGATTAAAAGTTTAGTATCTGTCTTTCCATGGCACTTAAGTGCCCTGAGGGCACAAGCTCACTGCTAAATCTTCTATTCCCATGAGCTGACAAGGTCTCTGGATTTAAGAAAGTGCTGCATGCATATTTGTTAAATAAATGAATATTTATAATTTAATTTCTAAGTGCTAAGATCACAAAGATAAATGCTTTTTTTAGTGGTTTTACATGAATAAAGCAAGTACTGCATGTCATCCTATGTCTTTATCAGATATACTCTGTGGAAAAATTGATTTCAAGAAATGTGGCTGTTTTAAAATGCACAATATTATTCTGATAGAAGAGATATATGCAGCTACATATCTTAGCCTGTAATTTTAAAGATTAGTTTAGCCCAGGCTCTTTATTTTGCAAATGAATGTGCATGCTAAGTTGCTTTAGTTGTGTCTGACTCTGTGAGACCCTACTGGACTGTAGCCTGCCAGGTTCCTCTGTTCATTGGATTCTCCAGGCAAAAACACTGGAGTGGGTCGCCATGCCCTCCTCCAGGGCATCCTCCCAAGCCAGGGAGCGAACCCATATCTCTTCATTTCCTGCTTGGCAGGCAGGTTCTTTACCACTATCGCAACCTGGGAAGCCCTTGCAAATGAATACACTGGGCCTATCTTGATGAAGTATTCTGGATCCCTTAACCTAAATTAAAATACAGACTATCAAGCCTGTTGTGAATTTGCATCTTTCTGAGTATTTTCATTTACATGATAGCTAAAGCATATTGTTGATGGATGGACTCATAAAAGGTGCTAGGCACACTTATTCGTTGATTATACAGTGACTTCTATAACATATGAGCTCAATTATGTTTTTGCGTCACTATAACAGAGTGATGTCCTGGGTATGCAACACTAAATAGCCCAAGAGGGCTATGCTCTTGGAGTTATTTATATTCTTCTTCTAGTTATTCCGGAAGGGTATCCTTTCTCTATCAGATTATTTAATTGTTACTTTTCATGATTTTTAGCATGCCAACGTGAAAAAGTTATTTGCTTTTTTAATCTTCCAGAGTCTTAGAAATAAAATAATTAAGCTGTTTCAAAGGTATATAATTAGAATGAATTCACTATGAGGAAAGAAGGTCTAAAGGTATCTACTGTGAGTTGAGTACATGAATTTTAGTTCCTGGACATTTTGGCATTTACTGTGGCTTCCCAAATGTCTTTTTGACTGAGATTTTAGCTCCTGGTTTTCATCCAGATAAGCAATACTGCCAGAAAAAAGCCTGTTTGTTACTGAAGTTGGTAGGAGAAATGGCACTAAAACTCTGACCTTTGGGTCTCCACTAAACGTCCTCTGAAAAATGCAGCTCATCTTAATATAGGTTTTTTTTTTAATTCATAATGTATGGTTCCTACGTAATATCTCAATTATCTTTTACTTTTACATAATACTCTGTCATTTATAGAAAACAAATACTATTTCAACAGATCTTCAATGAACATTTTTTTGATACAGACAAAAACATTATTATCCCCCTCCTTTTACAAATAAGATAAGTGCAACTGGCAAGGTTGGGTGACAAGCCCCAAGATGACAAAGTTAGTAAGTGGCAGACATGGGACACCTCAGTCTCTCGAATCCCTGAAGCCTTCTGTTACTACAAGGACATGGGTTTGATAATGTGACTTACTGGAGTAGCGCTAGTCTACACCAACTCACGGCAAACCACCACAAAAAACTAAGTCGGTATTTGTTGAACTTCAGAACTTTCCCAAATGCATGGATGTGTTTTCCACAAAATCTGTGCCACTTAAACGCTTTCAGTGCATTTAAATATTTTCTGCACATCTTAACTTCTCCACATATTATTTGTCTGGCTTATTTAATCCGTGGAATCTACAAGAGTGTTAAGCACCCATTATATAAGCACCATGTCAGACTCCACAACATTCCTATTACCCCTTAACTCACAAGGACTGTGAGATCTGATGCCATAAAAAGCTAAATTGCTGCCTTGCCAGCATAAGTTAGACCCTTTGAGAGTATAATCACCCATGGGAGTGGGTAATAAGAACTGGTATTAGGGACACCCAGGGTGCACCTCACGTTTTCTGGAACCATTATCTTCCCCTTTTCCTAACCAAGCTAATTATGCTGCTGATACTGATTCTTCTGACAAATGCCTTACTGCCACTAGACCTTCGATTTCAGCATAAAATATTCACTACTCCTAGAAAGGTAATAGGTTAAATTGCTATCAGCCATTAACACAGCACTGAATAAATTAGTCCTCTACACTACAGCTAACTAACTGCACCTAAGGTCTGGAAACAAGGTGGCTTTAACAAAAGAAAAGGAGAAGGGGATTTGGGGGCACCGGGCAACCTGAGCATGATAAGGCTGACGGAAGGCGCTGCAGTGAGATTCAAGTCAGAGGCAAAGGGGCGGCAGGAGAAGGCCCGTGTCCTTAGCGGGGTGGGTGTCAGGCTGGGAGGGGCTGCTGCTGAAAGGGAGCAAGATAAGGAAAGTGAAGACCTGAGACAGGAGTGGAAAAGCCACATGCAAGCTTGACAGTCCTGACTAAGGCTGGCCGTATTTTACAGAAATTGCAGAGTACTGTGAAAGGGTGATATTGATAAAGCATTCCCAGCGGGTTAAAACATTTTGCTAAAGATCACCTACTTTCCATACTCGGCACAAATGCTTATTAATGAAAAGACTACTGCGTAAAGATCATTTATTTATGTTTCACAAACAAAAATGGTATTGTCTCAACTCCACTGGGTCCGCTTTGTCCAGTGTGATGTTCTAATTAGCAATTCTTAGCATGATTGAATGCTGAAGACACAGCTGTGTGAGGCTTCAGCTGGTAGGAACCAGCAGTGCCTAATACTGACTTTTAAAGAGAAAAACAAAAGTACTCAAATGCTGAATGTAAAACTTTTGAGGCCCTGTTCAGCTGAAAGAAGTAAAGTTATCAATAAAGGCACTGATTATGTACAACATGTGCGTAAAGCTAACAGCTATGTAATATTTTTCATCTCTGTTAAAAAGCTATTTGGACTAGAAGAAAAAATAAGCCTAGGCTAGGTAGCTGGTTTGGTTTGACCCATAAATAACATACTATATATGATTTCCGTTAAATCTTCATAATTTAAAAAATACTTTATTCCTAAGCAAGCCTAGAGGGTAACCTATACTCAAAAATTATTATAGGAAGCCCATATATTTTTTGATAAAAAATGAACTTTTCAGCATTCAACTAAAAATAAGTTGTACATAATAAAGTAGTAGATAAATAACTTCACTTTTTATCTTTACCCAACTTTAGTCCTCCTAACATCTAACACTTTTCTAAAAGAGTTTAAAACAATGGAGACTTTTCTATAAGAGAAAAGTGATCCAAACTGCACATCAGCATAAATTTCTACCCTTTACACCTGTAAAGATCCATTAAATAAACTTCATTTGAACTTTCAGTCATGAAGTAAGTTACTTTTAAAAAATCAACTGAAATAAGTTGCAAAAAAAAAAAAAAGCTAATTTGGTTAGGCATTTTTAACAGAAAATAAGTTTGTGTTTCGTGCCTCAGATGATTAATTATTAATCTTATATGTATTTCTACATATAACTAACCCAAGTTTTCATGCATCTAAGTTTTGGTAGTAAAATGACCAAATTCCCTCATTTTACTACTCTACATAATATTCAACTAAGTATGAACTTTACCAAAATGAAATCAAGTTGCAAAGGCCTTCAGCATTTTCCTATCATTTCAATTTTTGCCTTTGAGAAGAATATTTTACAAAATCCATTCACAAATTATCATAAAAAAGCTAAAAGATATAATCTTTGAAGCAAGAAAAATCAAATTATGTGCATGGTTTGAGACATTCTAAAATTCTCCTTAAGATTTCAGTTCGGGAAAGAATCCTTCAATAAAAGTGGTAATTCAATCATATTCCCAAGGGAAAAAATGCATTCTGTGTATTATACAAATAATTTTTGTATAATTTGTATTTGAATTTTATCAGTTTTTTAATTTTAAAAATTTAATCAGTGTTGAAAAACACAAAAATTATTTCTCTTAATAACTATTCTTTATGATTTACAAGAAAATCAAAGCTTCACCATATGTAAATTGTAAATTCAATCCTCTTCTGTACCTATGTCTCATCCATTCTCTGCAAGCCTACACTTTAATGATCTAAGACTTAAAATACACCTACAGAGAGGTCTGCTTGACTTTGATTCTGTCAACATTAATTCACCAAAAATAAAAATGTTTTAAGTTAAGAATGTAAGTCTGGATTTTAATGTATGTATGGTGCTCAAAGTGTTCTATTTCCCACCATCACTGAAGTGGAAGAAGACTTTAAAGACCAGGTCAGCCCTCATCCACTCACCCACCCACAGCTTGGTGATAAAGGAAGGGGCGCTCACCATGAGAAAGTGATCTCCCCAGGGCCTAGCTGGACGCTGGATATTCAGCTGACCTCTGACCCGGAAACATCCCCGCTGTCCATAGGACCAGTATACTTTATAGTGAGCTCTCTGTAACTCTGATTCCTCCATATCGGGCCATAAGAGGAACCACCCAGTTCAAACTCCTGTTGTTCACTCGTCAGCTGTATATATTCGTCTGATTCTGAGGGGTGCCCTTTCAACTGCACCAGTGGACTGATGCAGCAGACGCGAGGCTGATTGTTAGAGATGAGCACAAAAAGTACTTTGCTGCTATTATCTACTTGTTATTGTTGTTGTTAGGTCACTAAGTTATGTCCGACTCTTTGCGACCCCATGGACTCCAGCCCTCCAGGCTCCTCTGTCCATGGATTTCCCAGGCAAAGACACTGGAGTGGGTTGCCATTTCCTTCTCCAGGGGATCTTCCTGACTCAGGGACTGAACCCACATCTCCTGCATTGGCAGGCGGATTCTTTACCACTGAGTCATGGGGAAGCCCCAAAGAGATCGTAGGTTCTTATATATTGATTAAGCAATCATCTACTTAGCAACAACTAAAGCTGTTCAGTGATATACACCACCACGTGTATATGCCTCCAACTCACATGAGAACACCTGATTTGGTAGCAATGATAACTGATGGACTTCCCTTCCAGAAACACCCATTCCTTGGATCCTAAAACACGGCTTTTTCTTGGTTATGCTTCACATCTCAGGTGATGACTTGTCAGAGTTCTTAGAGGTTCCTCTGTCTTTAACCAACCTCTACATGGTAGAGGCCCGGGGGCTCAAACCTAAGTCCTCTTCTCTTTCTACACCTCTCTGTTAGTAATCTCATTTATTCCCACCACCTCGGTACAGTCTGCTTGAAGATCATCCCCACATTTGAATAGCAAGCCTGGCCTTTCCTGTCAAATCCATGTTCAGAAAACCACAGGTTTCTCAAATTCAGTATGTCCCAAACGGAACAATGTGTTTTCCCTCAAAAATCTGTTCATTCCCTATTCTTTCCATCCAGCAAATGCCAACTACTGGTTATTTAAGCAGAAAACCTGGCTGTCTGAAAGTGTCCCCACTCAGACTCCCCACATTGGACCTTAGTTAATTCTACCTCCCAATGCACTTGGAATCATCTCTCTCTCACCACAAGCACATTCATCAACCCACCTCCTTCCTGAGCTACAGCAACATGCACTCAATTGGTCCTCCCGGCTTCTCTCTTTCTCTTCTAGAACACTATCTTCACAAAGCAACCAGAGGGAGTCTTGCTAAATGCAAACCCAATCAGGATTTAACTCATTTGGTGACATCCACTGGCTCAGATGGTAAAGAATCCGCCTGCCAATGCAGGAGACCCAGGTTTGATCCCTAGGTTGAGAAGATCCCCTGGAGGAGGGCATGGCAACCCACTCCAGTATTCTTGCCTGGAGCATCCCATGGACAGAGGACCCTGGTGGGCTACAGCCCATGGGGTCACGAAGAGTCAGAAGCAACTGAGCGACTAACACTTTGACTATTCAGTGAAATCTACACCCCTTGTAGTGACAGGCTCTTTGCTCACCTCTCCAAACCCAGCTGAACCACCTGGCCAAGCCTCAGGCCTTCAGCGCTTCAGGCTTACTGATCTTTCGAAGTGCGTCTCCCTACCTGGGGATAGGTGGGTCCCCTGCCGGGAAAGCTTTCCTCCCCATGGTTCCACCTTCTCCTGAGGCCCTACCCAGTCCCCCGAGAAGACTCCCTGTTCTCTATCATTGTGCCCCACTGGTTTCCTTGCTGGTAGTTCAGCATCAAAATATTATCCATCTACATCTTTACTAGTCATTTCTCCCCTTAGACTATAAGCAGCGCTTCATGAAGGTAAAAGAGGAGAGTGAAAAAAGTTGGCTTAAAACCCAACATTCAAAAACCTAAATTCATGGTATTCAGTACCATCACTTCATGCCAAATAGATGGGGAATAAAATGGCAACAGTGGCAGATTTTTTTTTTTTTTTGGCCTCCAAAACCACTATGGACGGTGACTGCAGGCATGAAATTAAAAGATGCTTGCTCCTTGAAAGAAAAGTATGACAAACCTAGACAGTGTATTAAAAATCAGAAACATCACTTTGCCAACAAAAGTCCATATAGTCAAAGCTCTGGTTTTCCCGTAGTCATGTACAGATACGAGAACTGGACCATAAAGAAGGCTGAGCGCCAAAGAATAGATGCCTTTGAACTGTGGTGCTGGAGAAGACTCTCGAGAGTCCCTTGGATAGCAAGATCAAACCAGTCAATCCTAAAGGAAATAAACCCTGAATATTCATTGGAAGGACTGAGGCTGAAAATAAAGCTTCAACACGTTGGCCACCTAATGCAAGGGGACGACTCATTGGAAAAGACTCTGATGCTGGGAAAAATGGAGGGCAGGAGGAGAAGGGGGTGACAGAGGATGAGATGGTTGGATGGCATCACTGATTCAATGGACATGAGTTTGAGCTAACTCAGGGAGACAGTTAAGGACAGGGAAGCCTGGCGTGTTGCAGTCCATGGGGTTGCAAAGAGCTGGACATGACTTAGCGACTGAACAACAAGAAGCACAAATGAAGAAAGTATGATTTGCACTTAACATTGCTAACCTGGTGCCAGGCACATGCACTAAATATATAACTAAAGAGCTATCTCCTCTTTCTATGAGTGGCCATCCCTTTGTGTTTTGCATATCGTTTGCCCTGCCACACACAAGAAGTTCTCAATGGACTTTCCACTGAGAAAGAAAACTGTAAGCTGTTTTCACTGTTCCTCACACTGGGCTGACAATGGTAGGCAAGGAAACTAATTATTAGCCTCAGGATTTTAACAATATTTATCAAGCCATTTGAGCTGCTTTTTACTGATAAAAGCTCTGGCAATTTAACCATTTAAAAACATTTTATCCCAGTTTTGCTAAATAACCTGGGCAAATGCACCAGCTTTCACAACTTGAAATTATATTAATTCAAAATATATGTATAAGGGCCTATGCTCTGCAAAGCGCTGCAGAACTAGGTATGAAAGTGGGTGAGATATAAATGATCACTAAACTGGGAACCCTGTTCTCAGAGAATTTCTCCCACTACTCTTTCTGAAAGGTCTTCAGTTTTTCAGAACCTAGTGATTTTCTTAGAGATCCATGCAGCTGAAATCTTTTCAGATACTATCAAAAGGACTTTTCTCTAGATCTAATTGAGCATAAAGCAATTCAAAGCAGCAGACAATTATTAAGTAGTTACTATATTCAAAGAAGTATAAAATCAGGTCAGCTTACTTTGCCAGGTTTAGTCTTACTGTATCATGTATCTAGGGGGAAAAAGAGAGACACACATTGAGGGAAAATACTCATGACATTAAGTTTGCCCCTCTTGCGTTTGAACACCATAACTCTTCCAAAAGCCACTCTGACAAAAAGTCATCCATATGAGATAATCTAAGAAAATGACCGTTTTAACAGGCACTCTCCTGTTTCAGGTGGACAAACAGTTTTAGGAAAAAGGCAGACATGCTTTCTATCTCATGCCTCTCTCTCTCTCTCTCAGCACTTTCTAAAACAAATGCCCTGCTAAAAGGCTAATTAACTGACTGCATTTATACTGACAGAATCAGAAATCTTGACTCTCCTCCTAACAGTGATTCCTGTAACAGTGATAAATGGCGCTGTAAAATATACCTTGACAGAAAGCCGAAAGCCAAGGAGGAGGAATGTGCACCCCGTTCGGTCCCTGCAGTGTGCGGCTAGCAGCACTGGTATTCAACTGTGCAGAAGGCCTCTTGGGCCGCACCTGCTTCATTCTCGGGGTTTAAAGAACAGGCCTCCCAGCACCAGCACGCAGGCTTCTGGTCTATAGGGTTTTATCCTTTTTCCCTTGGTGCCTGGCTCCCACCCCTGCGTACGGGCACTGGGAGCGCTCCTGCCACCCTCTTCCCTGTGCCCCGTGAAAGGAGGCTTAATCCACACTGTGCGGGGAGTTTTCTAGACTCTACGATTTCAGGGGAATAAGAGTATATTCTGGGTTAAGAAGGACTTGGAAAAGTCCACCCCACTACTTCAGTGCCAATCTCTCTTTGGCTATCTGTCCTGTTTGCTTGCTACAAAAATATCCATTATAAAGCCACTCTTGGCCCAGGCAACACTGGGTTTATCAGGCAGGGACCAGTTCTGACTTATGTGCATGCCCAGGGTTTGCTGGTTTATAAGAGAGATGCCTTCAAAGTAAAAAGATAAAAATGATTGTCACAGTGTAAAAAATACAGCTATCCCTTGAACAACATGGGTTTGAACTACATGGATCCACTTATACACTGATTTTTTTCAATACTAAATACTACCATAGTACATGATCCACGCTGATCCATGTTAAATCCACAAATGAGGAACTCTGAATAAAGAGGAACTGTGTACACAGATACTACTATAAATTACACGTGGATTTTGAGGGCACAGAGGGTCAACATCCCGACCCCTGGGTTGTCAATGGTCAGCTGTATTTTCTGAATAAGCAAGCTAATATAAAGACTGACTCTAAAAACCAAACTCTCATTTTGTTGTATTTATAAGAGATATATTGACATATTATAAATACAAAAAAATGTTTGATAGGTAGTGAGAATTTACAGAATGCTATATAGTAAACAACACTCTACTTGTTACTAGATTTTGGACAAAAGATTGCACATAAAAGCTAAAAGTATCTTAGCACATGACTTCTTAGAATTTTAGAAAAAGGTGTTTGTGTAATATGACTTTAAAATCACAGCCTGCTTTGATCCAATGCTATATACAATCTCTGGCTAGGAGGCAGGTATTTATTTGTTTGGAGCGTCTCCTTAGGTCCGACAGGAATGAGAAGCACAGAGGAGGAGAAGGAACAAGGATGGAGCCCGCAGAACAGGGTTTGGAGTCGCTACTCCTCCATTTAAAGGACTGAAAAACCACAGATAACATCATGAGCTTAAAGAAGCCAGCATCTGGAAGCACCAGGAGGGCACTCCCTAACAGGACAAGCTTGTCAGCCTCTGCTGTTTCTTAAGGCTCGGATGTCTAATCCCATATAGTTCACATGCTCTTTTCCTTCTACTTCAGTGAGAAAGGATGAAGGAAAGGGAAATAAACATCCCCAAGATGGAGGCAGAAGGACCAAGGGCCAACCCCTGAAATGAGATGGGGTGATGCCAGACATGTCCTCCAACTCTGAAACCATTTTTCTATTTGCCAGGTGGAAGACAGCGGGTGAGAGTGATAAGTAACTAGTGCTCATCTTCAGTAATGAGAGTTAACAGAATAATAATAAGCACAAGAACTATCCCCACCAGGCATTGCACGGCTCTCATTCCCCGAAACACTCTGAAGTAAGCACTGCCATCCTCACTTTAAGGAGGCTGACACCCTCCCTCTCCAAGAGTCTTATTAAGGCCAAGATTAAAGCCCAGGGCCATTTGGCTGAAAAAGCCCATGTTTTTCCATCCGGCTACTTTGCCACAGCCCCTGGACATTTTGGTATAAAAAATTCTGTAAACAATACCATGAAATAGGTAGCTTGTCTCCAGAGCCACCACTTTCTCAGAAGCTCAGGCTCACTCAGTCCTTTGTGTCAAAATCTGCACTCAGGAATAGATCTGACAAACTCATGGACAGTAGCGATTTTCATTTCCAAACTAGAACTGTTTGGCTTGGAATGAGAGTATCTGTGAAAAATATTATTCTAAAAACTGGTGCAACTATTTAATTGTCAGAATTGCCATTTGTAAAAATGATCAGTTAAAAAATATTTTCCTTGATGTCGCCACTGTTTAACATCTAAATGAACAACTCTGCTGGGCATCTTAAAGCTTAAATACTCAACAGCAGAGGAAGAAAGGTGTTTAAAAATTATGTCAGAGTGCACATTCCATTATATTTGGGTCTCTAAAAGTATCAGGAAACTCTTGCAAGCCTAAAATGCTTACAGAAGCAACTGATAAGCTATTGAAAACTACAGTGCTGCTTAGAAAACCACCGTATCAGTGAACTAAACAGTAACTTGTTGATAGTTGCAACACTGCCCAATTCACTTCCTGGATATATTCACTTAGTCAGGTAATCTGCTTTCTCACTACAAAATAAAGACAAAATATATGATCCACTTCTGCAAGAAGTATCTGCGACATTTTACATTAATGAATTACCGTGGTGGTGCAGAGTACTCTTTCACGCAGTTGTGTCCGACTCTTTGGTGAACCTATGAACCTAACTCACCAGGCTTCCCTGTTCATGGGATTTTTCCAGGCAAGGATACTGGAGTGGGTTGCCATTTTCTCCTCCAGGGGATCTTCCCAACCCAGGGACTGAACCTGTGTCTTCTGCATCTCCAATATTTGGCAGGTAAATTCTTTACCACTGAGCCACCTAGGAAGCCTATGAATTCCCATAGGGAATCTATTATTTATGCCCAAATATCATGCTGTGGTGAATCTTTCCTCTAAGAATTAGTAGTTGAAACTAAATCATCCATCTCTTCCAAATGTTATAGTTCTCAATCTTCTGATCCCTGCATAGCTACCAATATAGCACAGGAATAAAGACACCCTAAAAAATTATTTGTAAGCGATAGTATCCAAAATTAAGAACCAACTATAAAATATATATATATAGAGAGAGAGAGCAAGAGATTAAATTATACTTACTTAAAAGAGGACAATTTAATAAATATAATACAATAGTTATCATCCTATGTCTAGCTTTATATTTCAATAAATAATTTATAAGCAACATACTATTTAAATAGCCTTCAGTTCAGTTCAGTCGCTCAGTCATGTCTGACTCTTTGTGACCCATGGACTTCAGCACGCCAGGCTTCCCTGTCCATCTCCATGATTTTCCATATTTGCTGCAACCCTGGATCAGTCTGTTAGCCCCAGGGACTGTGGTCCCATAACTCAGTCTAGACATTCATTCACTCTTGGGGAAGTCAGCTTTCCATTTCCATATGTAATAGTAAGAAAACGCTTCTAGGTGACTCAAAGAAAACTACACGTAAAAAGCCACTGTTTTGTTCCTCAGTTTTATTCTTCTCATAACCTGATCTGCTCACAAGTGGGTTAATCTAATGAATCTGTTGCACAATGTCTCTTTCCCCCGCCCAAACCTTTCTCTGTGAGGAAGTTCTGGCAAATGACAAAATGAACAACAGTGAGTATCTCATGACCCTGTCCTTGCTCTCTGGCTCTTTCTTATCTCTGTTCATCTTTTTATCTTATCTGTATCTCTCCCCAGGACTGTTTCCCTAATTTTAAAAAAATGTCTGTACAAATGGTGCAATGAAAATGCCTTTCATACCCCTAGCCTGGCAATAAAGCCCCTCTGCAGTCCAACCAAATGAGGGTCATACCCTCCCAAGCCATCTTAACACAGCAATAGTGCCTGAGCACTGTTGGCCCTGTCCACGTGCATCTGGAACACAGTAGGGATCATTTAGCTCACCAACTGGGTAGTGAACAATGAGGTGATCGCCTTTTCTCAATATCAGTATCATTAAGTAGCTATCTTAATTCATTACAATAACCTGGAATGTCAGGTTACTTAATGGCTTCAATGGCATCTGAACATAAATTTGGAATAAACAAATAATGGTTATAATATTAACAATACTGTTATACTAACTGAATCACCTATTTTTTGGCAACTATTTCTATTTGATGCATTTCGCTTAATTTTAAACAGTTATTGAATGACTATCATTTTCCAGCCACTCAGGG
The DNA here is from genome assembly GCF_910594005.1 of Cervus elaphus. Lineage (NCBI taxonomy): Eukaryota > Metazoa > Chordata > Mammalia > Artiodactyla > Cervidae > Cervus > Cervus elaphus. Next base: position 13,203,364 of record NC_057831.1, read on the forward strand.
TACAAAGGTTATCCACCTGTCCACCCTTTAAGGCATCCACACCCTAGTAGGGGAGAAAAACATGTGAAAAACCAATAATTAAGATACAATCTGTTAGGTGAAATGATAGTTCAGGGCTGTAGAAGCTGAAAAGTGGCAGAGAGCAGCAGCTTAGCAGGGCTAGACCACTTTCTGCCAATGGGAAATCATCTAAAAATTATCACCTCAAACCTGTGAATTTTAATAATCAAAAGACTCCCTAAGTAAATATACGATTCTTTGGTAGTAGTATTGTTATTACTTCCTAGTCAAACTACTAAAAGCTATAGTCACCCCCTACTAGATGTTATTATTTATTTCATCCACATTTAATACTTGAAGGATCTAGTCAAATGTGGAACTATTTACAGACTTCCTTCCTGGAGGAAGTAAACCTTTAAAAAAAAAAATTGTTCCTATGTTCTCTACCACACTGTAATGATAGAGATAAGCCACAATATGGATACAGTCCACTCTAAACCTCTTCCTCTAAAGGGCATTACTCCTATTGTAGACTGCTGCTGCTAAGTCGCTTCAGTACTACCCGACTCTGTGCGACCCCATAGACGGCAGCCCACCAGGCTCCCCCGTCCCTGGGATTCTCCAGGCAAGAACACTGGAGTGGGTTGCCATGTCCTTCTCCGATGCATGAAAGTGAAAAGTGAAAGTGAAGACACTCAGTCGTGTCCGACTCTCAGCGACCCCATGGACTGCAGCCTACCAGGCTCCTCCGTCCACGGGATTTTCTAGGCAAGAGGACTGGAGTGGGGTGCCATGGGTCTTGTTAAAATGTTTGACCACACGCTCCTTTCAATTAACTTAAGAAAATATCCCACACTCACAAAGAACTAAAGGAGCGATACAGATCAAAGATACGGTCCAAACGCGAAGTGGTGAGAAATTCACTTGGAATCACCACTGAATGAGGAGATCCAGGTAAGCTCCGCGGAAATGGCGGGATCTCTTACAAGTCCTGGAGAGGTATTCCCGCTCCAGGGGCTCGAACCTGCAGACTGCAGAGCAGGGGAACCCCGTGCCTACCGCGTACCCAAGTGCAGCCAGTCCCTCAGCAGAGGTCCCCCAGCCCCTCCAGCAGCCGCGGGCAGCGCTGGCCACACGCGGGGTCGTGCTAGCCAGGCCAGGCCCCGAGGCCACCCCGACTCCCGCCGGTGCCCCCCAAGGAAGCCGCCCGGCGGCTGGCACTCCGCCTCACCGCGACTCCCTGCCCGTACCGCCTGCAGGCAGTCGGCAGTAAACAGTGTGATGAGTCAGGCACAAACGTTTAGAAATCATACTCTTATGAGTGCAGACAATTTCTTCACTCTACACCAAGACAACATTTTGTAATCAAAAGGATTTGGATTCTGGCTGATTTCTATCATTAAACCTCTGAAACACAAATGTAAGTCTCTCAGTCACGCACGACTCTCTGCAATCCACTGACCGTAGCCCGCCAGGCTCCTCTGTCCACTGGTTTTCCTAGGCAAGAATACTGGAGTGGCTTGCCATTTCTTTCTCCAAGGATGGGTACAGATGGTGTGATCTGACTCCCATATTAAGTCCTCACAATCTTTGAGCTATCAAATAAAGATTAGTGAAATTGTCTCTGCATAGTTTTGAATACATTATGCTTCGTCGCTCAGTCGTGTCCAACTCTTTGCAAGCCCGAGGACTGTAGCCCGCCAGGCTCCTCTGTCCACCGGCTTCTCCAGGCAAGAATACTGGAGCGGGCTGCCATGCCCTTCTCCAGAGGAACTTCCCGACCCACAGACTGAACCCAGGTCTCCTGCACTGCAGGCAGATTCTTTATGGGATGAGCTACAGGGAAGTTCCTTGAATAAACTATAAATGCGTAAATGAGTAACGAGAGATACAGGCATCTTGACAAAATATCTAATTCATGGCAAAACAATCCATGTTTCACCTGGCTTTGTGGCCTGGATGAGACACTCAAATTCTTTTAATCTCACATGTGACAAATGAATGGGTCACTTCCTGTATTTTGAGGTGGAAAAGTGCAGCTGAACTAGATGCTCTCTAGAGTTTCTTTAGGCTCAAACATTGTGAACGCTTCGGAAAAATGTCCTTTAGACATTTTTCTCTACCTTTTTATCCCAGGTTGTGAAAAGAAATCTCACTGTCAAATCATTTCTAGACATCTGGAAAACTTAATCCCCCGCCAGTGTAAGACACCAAGGCAGTTAACAGTTAAGCCGTTATTAGTGAATCGTGTGTTCTAAGAGGCCACTCGCTGGTCTCTGTTATCTTACCATCACAACTATGACCTGTAAATAATACAGGCATTTCAGAAACTCATTAACTTTTAGTATGCTGAGGTACAGTTTATTTTATCAAATCTACTAGAGAAATCTCAATAGAAAGGCACGTGTTCCAAAGCACATAAAACCTCACTAGGGTAGGGAATATATGAATGAATAAGATCCACCATTCTTCAAAATTCTCCCTATTGAAGAACTTTGTAAATGGAACACTGAAGTGAAAATGGCCCTTCACACTTTATAACCTCACAGATTTTCAATGATAATGATATACTTATCCCTCATGCTTCAGTGGGTAAAGAACCTGCCTGAATGCAGGAGACACAGGAGAAATGGGTTTGATCCTTGGGTTGGAAAGATCTCCTGGAGGAGGAAATGGCAACCCACTCCAATATTCTTGTCTGGAGAATCCCAGCAATAGAGGAGTCTGATGGGCCATAGTCCAACAGGATGCAAAAAGTCAGATACAACTGAGCACACACGCACAATATACTTATTTAGGTTCACATACATAACACATACTCATGCCAGATGGGATATTTCTGAGTGTGGCATCTAACTGTCAGAGCCAAAGCAATAATTGTAGATAAGGAGCACATATTCAAAAGAATAATTACAAAATGTCCAGAGAGGGAAAAAAAGAACAGGCCCACAAAGTGGGTCAAACCAGTGCCAAACTAGAAATCATGGCATCTCAGAAAACATCCTGGGTAATAACATTATAGGAAGTTCCAAAAACCAGGCAAAAGCTGCTTTTAAAGTAAAACAAAGTATACAGTAACCCAGTTTATCCACATGGTGTATGTTCCAAGACCCCTGGTGGATCCTTGAAATCTTGAATAATACTGAACCCTATATATATACCATGCTCTTTCCTATACATACCTACGATGAAGTTTAATTTTCAAATCAGGCACAGTAGGGTATCAAAAATCATAACTAAAAATAAAATAGATCACAATACACTGCAAGAGACATTATGTGATGTGGTTTCTCTCAATATCTTATTGGGCTCTTACTCTCCCTTCTTGTGATGACATGAGATGAGACATGATCAGATGGAGTAAGGTGAGTAACACAGGCATTACAATACAGAGCCGTGATGACACCATTGGTTGGAGGTCAGAAGCGGACCACGTGGATGGATGGGGATTCGGGGCAGCGTGGAGCAGGACCAAGCTGGACCATGTAAGATATCACACTTCACTACTCAAAACAATGTACAATTTAAAACTCACAAATCGTTGATTTATGGAATGTTCCAATTAATATTTTCATACTATGGTCGATGGAGGAAAACTCAGCTGCAGAAAAGGAGGGGCTACTGTAATGAAACCACAAGGACCCATGCTATTTTACTAAGCATGCAATGGTGTTCTGTGCTTATAGTTCAAGCTGCTACAGTACAGGAAAAATGAACATCAATAATTCCTTCTTCCGTATAACCAGGGGAGACAGTATTCAAACAAAAATTCAAAGGGAACAGGCAAAATGGCAGAGCTCTGGTTGGGAAAAGATGAAGGCTTGAGGGGAGCAGGGCTGATATGCCTGACATCAGGAATGGCTCAGTTCAGGTAGAGAGAAACTTGCTTCCGGGACTTTTAGAAGCTATTTCTGAAGTTTGATTTTAGATACTTTTAGGAAGGGGGTAATACATCACACAGTGACTCTGAAAGAGACTAATCAAATTTTCAAAGTGGGCTTGATAATGGCTGAGACAGCCTGAGATTAACCTTTATCCTTCACAGCTGACATCAGAAAGAACCACCACTCTCTCTCACATTCTTCACCAGCGGCAATCTAGGGTTTATGGGTCAAAGATCTGGCAAGTTCTATTTCTTCATGTTACATGAAATATATAAAGTGTTATTTATTAAATATGTTTCTAATGGAGGTGTGAGAGGAATCTACAGGCTATATATTCCAATCACCTTATTTTCCCATGAGAAAATTCTGCCCAGAGATTGCGCTTATCTGACACCTATAGGAGAAAATCTAGACTGACTCTTCATCAAGACTCTGGCAGATTTCTTTAAATGTAGTGACCAGCATTAGAAATGAAGACTTTGACTATTGTTGTGAGTGGCTGCTTTAAGAATCTGAAGAGTAGAAACGGCTGCAGTAGACAAAAACAGTACAGGCCCTACACTTCTGATAAATGCCATCAGAGGTTGAGTTTGAATCCAGAGTCAACCTGAGGCTAGAAATCCCCCTACAACAGATATGCAATATGGCTCCTACAGGTTTTTTATCTACAGGTTTTGAGATACCTAATTGAAAAAAAAAAAAAAAAAAGCCAAACTAGGATGAAGAATAGAACCCAACTGTATTTGCTGATAGCTCAGCCAGAAAGAAGAAATTAGGTTTGACTCAGAGACTAAACAGGTTTTGTTTAAATGTAATTAATTCCATCTTTGACATGAAATCACAGTGAGGCATGATGTCTTTAAATAATTTTACTAACTTTAAATCAGCATCCGAGTCTGATGGAAGTTACTACCTCATTTTCATTGTTGGACATAAACTTTAAGTGGTCACGACTGCTGAAAGAATCACTACTAACATTGTTCTACTTATTTGAGTTCACAGGACCTAACCTGGATGCAGAGACTTGTGCTTGTGCTTTCTGGGGGAGATCAGAAGGAGCTCTGCATTTAATTGAAAGTGAAATCACTTACACTCATTAAAACGAACTATCTAACTCCATTCTTCTCAGAGTCATAACTTAATAAAAAATCTACTTCTCAGACAGTCTACTGACCATATGGCACAGCGGCCTCTTGGTGTTACGGAAATGCTCATTCAAAGCAGGAATGCGTTCCAGAAGAGTGGGGCACCCACAAATAAAGGGACCTTGGCAGGCTCTGTCTTAACCACTTTTTAGAATAGCAGCTAGTATCCAGCAATACCCAATCCCCGCTCTTCTAAAAATCCAAGCTGACAAATGGACATTTATATTAAGAAAAGATTACCAAGGAGTTCAGCAAACCTTACTTCTGGTAGCGGGCCGGCCGGCTTGGTTAGGATTCCTCCTACATAAACCACATTAGGCAGGGTGGGTCTCGGGAACTCCAGGGCTACGTCTGTACACAGCATCCACAAGCTGGACCCATGGACCAAGTCATACATGGACTTCCCCGGCAACAGGTTGTACTTCTGCATGATCCTTTCATATTTGGGAAGAACCAGAAAGCTGATCCCTATTCTGGAAATGAGGTAAACGCCAGTGTTTTTCATCCTTTGCAGCAGGTTCATGTGGTCTGTGAGGAGTGAGTTAAACTCTGGGACGTAAGCCAAGGGGGCAGGAGCGCCCACTTCAGCAGGATACCAAAGGCCGGTTGAAAATACAGCATATTTAACCCCCAAGAGATGAGCTATCACAAATCCACACATGTCATTAGGGTCGACCAGCAGCAGGTCAAACTTCTCCTTTTTTAGACCCTGAATCAGGGCGTGGTTGCCAACCATCATGTCACAGTTCTTGGTATAGTGATCCAGTATGTCAAACAGTTCGACTGCTGTCAATCTCCCAGAGAAAATATTCCGCATTTTGGACTGCAGGAAAGCATCCGAGGTGGTACTGTTAAAGATCCCTGGGTAGCGCTGGAGGCTGTAGTGATTAGATGGCGCGATGTCTCTGCCTTCAGAGAGGAGGAACACTGTGTGGTGGCCTCTCTCGTGCAAGGCCGAGGCTAGTGTCTTGAAAATGTACATATGGCTTTCAAACATAATTGGCGGCACGATGATGATTTTGGCAGCCTTGGCTATCCCAACAGCACTCCACAGGAGCATGAAATACGGAGTGTAAGACTTCATAGCTGAAATGACAACCAGAAAACTACTTAAAACAGACTGCAATCCTCACCATTCAAAACCATCACAAAGGTGCTTTTTCACAGGATCTGATGATCCAGTACTTTGCCTAAGGATGGCTTTAAAAAATTATCCCAGTATATGTCCTGTCTCTTCATTTCTGAAAGGTGTCTCTTAAAATACAGAATTGACAGAAAGACTGGCATAAACTGAAATAGATTTAAAATGTATCAGCTTTGGAACAACAATAGAGAACTCATCTTTTTTTTTTTTTTTTAATTTGAAATGAAACCTGTAAGACTAAATTTGAAAAAAGATCTCTCTTCTTTGAATAAGAGCTATAAGCCATCTATGAAACATTTTATCTTTTAAGGGAACATCAATGTTAATCCCAGGAAGAAGAGCCAAGGCTTCTTTTTTGGGGTATCATCAGTCTCTATGTCTCTTTTTAAATCATTTTATCACAGCAGTAACACTCCCCAATTATGACTAAAGCATACCAAAGAAAGATTATGTATCAGAAAATCATTCTTTCAAGTAGTAATTCTATAGAAAATATGTTTTCCCATAGGAGAAAAAAATGACCTTTAGTGTGACTTTCTCCTTTATCTAAATACCCTTAAGTATCCTGGCCAACTCTGTTTATGTAATTTATATCAATTTGCTGACTCATTTCAGGGCATTATCTAAAAGAGAAACCTTTAATACAAAAGTTCAAGAGGGTTAACTGGATCTCAGTAAATCCTTGTGAAAGAGATGGCTGATGAGTGACTATGTCCTTGACTATACCTCCCATGTTGTACTTGTTAACTCAGGTGCAAAGGACAAGTGCACAGGATGGCTAATCTTTCTTCTGCTCTTCTGCTTTAATAAAGTATATACAACTGTTAGAGTCACCTTCTACCATTTTTTAAGAAATATCTATGTGGGCCACTGAATATGGAAACTTGCCCTACCTACCCAATATAATTTACACTTGGATTCTAAATTAGCCTCCAAATAGGGAAAGACCTAAACAATAATTACCCATGAGAACTGGACTTTTCTACTTCAAAGAACAACTCAAAATAGATTTATATGCAATCACCAAATCAATATGTGTTTACCCATCATATATTAACCATCCTGCTTATACAAATTCCTGCCATCTAAACACAGTTTAAACAACTATACCTTCTCAACATTCAAACACTGCAAGAAACCTAAAAAAAAAGAAGAAATCAATAGCAGACAAATGATAGATTCTTCCAATACCAAAATTAAATTATAAAATATATTCCCAGATGCTTTTCAAACCAATTCCAAATGATACAATATCATTAAGTTATCATTACTATAACAGAAAACTGAAGTAACATGTGTTATAAACATATGAAAGCTTATGTTAAATGTTGCCTGAATTAATGTGAGACCTTTAAAAAAATAATTTGGAGCAAACACTGTTTCTATAGCAATGAAGTTTATTCTATAATTACAATGTCAATGAAAGAAGAAAATTAAGTAGCCAATCTTGGAGCAAACCTTCCAGGCCTTTATTCTGTGTTCTCTCTCCAAATGTGCCTCTCTGATGTAGCCTTCTGCCAATGGTGGTGGTGGTTTAGTTGCTAAGTTGCATCTAACGCTTGTGACCCATGGACTGCAGGCCATCAGGCTCCTCTGTCCATGGGCTTTCCCAGGCAAGAATACTGGAGTGGGTTGCCATTTCCTTCTCTAGCTTATTTTCCCAACCCAGGGATCACATCCGGTCCTCCTGCATTGCAGGCAGATTCTTTTCCAACTGAGCCACCAGTGAACCCCAGCCTTCTGCCCTTGCCAAGGAAGAAAAGAATTAGGAATTTTAAGTAGACAAGTTATTAATTCTAAGAATGAGAACTATGCAGAAAAGTTATTTCGGCTGAACTGCCCATTGCTGTGACTAATAGTGCCTGCTGGCAAGTCCAAGAAGACCAACATCATGATGGACCAACGTTAGGCAACTGCTCTGCCAATTGTATTTCGCATTTAGCTGAGCAGATGGTGAGCATACTCAGCTCCTTCAGCTGTAGTTATAACTGTTACTTTAACATAAATCACTAAGAAACAAAAGATAACAGTAGGGAAACAAATGCTTTCACTGCATTTCTTAATTTTTTTCTTTTAGTATTTTAGTAATTACTGCAAAGTAAAAAGAAATCACACAAAATGACTGTTTAATCACAACTGCTTATGTTCTAGAACCACACTGTCCAACAGAACTACCTGTGATGACGAAAATGTTCCACCTCCTTACCATCCAATATGGTAGCCTCTAGTGAGCAATTCCAATGTGATTAGTGTGACTAAGGAACTTCTACACTAGTATTGTACTGAATGTGTGTGTGTGTTAGTCACTTAGTCATAGCCAACTCTTTGCAGCCTCACGGATTGTAGCCCAGCAGGCTCTTCTGTCCATGGGATTTCCCAGGCAAGAATACTTTAGTGGATAGCCATTCCCTTCTCCAAGGGCTCTTTCTGACCCAGAAATTGAACCTGGGTCTCCTGCACTGCAGGCAGATATTTGACCATCTCAGCCACCAGTGGCTGTCATCTAACAAAATGAGGTTAGAAAAGGTACATAGATTCTGCACATGTAAATTATAAAACTATTAAGAAATACCAATATTCATATGATAAAATATCTTCTAAAAATAATGCTACTAGGTCATCATATGTCTTCATGAAAAAGAAATGATTACCTCAAAGAAGCATCACTTGAACAAGTGCGTTATTCACTATTAAAATACAAAGTTAATTATGAAGCATTACAACAGCATTTAAATCTCATAAACATCACCGTTATGGATAACAGAATGACTAACACAACTACCAATAAATAGTATGATCCTTGCTAGTCCAGAAGAATCACAATGTATCAGTTGAAAAGTTGGACTTCATTAATATTAAAATCTTCTTCTCTGAGAAGATAACGTCAAGAGAATGAAAAGATAAGCAACAGACTAGAAGAAACATTTGCAAAATATATATATAAAAAAGGATTGCTACCAAAACATGTAAGGAAGGAACTCAAATCTCAACAATAAAAAAACAAACAACCTGATTTAAAAGGGGTTAAAGATCTTAACAGACATCTCACCAAAGAAAATACAGACATGAAGTAAACAGATGAGAAGATGCTCCACATCATATGTCACTGCTGCTGCTGCTGCTAAGTCACTTCAGTCGTGTCCGACTCTGTGCGACCCCATAGGCGGCAGCCCACCAGGCTCCCCCATCCCTAGGATTCTCCAGGCAAGAACACTGGAGTGGGTTGCCATCTCCTTCTCCAATGCAGGACAGTGAAAAGTGAAAGTGAAGTCGCTCAGTCGTGTCTGACTCTTAGCGACCCCAAGGACTGCAGCCTACCAGGCTCCTCCATCCATGGGATTTTCCAGGCAAGGGTACTGGAATGGGGTGCCATTGCCTTCTCCCTCATATGTCATGAGGGCAATGCAAACTAAAACAATAATGAGGACTTCCTTGGTGACTCAGTGGTAAAGAATCTGCCTGCCAATGCAGAAGATGTGGGGTCAACCCTGGTCCGAGAAGATCAGAACAACTAAGGCCGTGCATCACAACTATTGAGCCCTTGCTCCGGAGCCCAGGAGCCACAACAAATGAAGCCCTAATAGCCTGTGCCTCCCAACAGGAGAGGCGATCCCAATAAGAAGCCCGCACACCACAGCTAGAGAGCAGCGCCGCTCGCCACAACTAGAGCAAAGTCCATGCAGCAACGAGAACCCAGCACTGCCAAAAATAAATAAATAACTAAAATTATAAAAAAAAAATAAAGCAACTATACTGCAATAAAAAAATAATGATACCACTATACATCTATTAAAGTGGTCAATATCCAGAACACTGACAACACCAAATGCTGGAGAGGGTGTGGAACAACAGGAATGTTCATACATTGCTGGTGGAGATGCAAAATAGTACAGACACTTTGGAAGACAAATCGGAGGTTTCTTATAAACTAAACATACTCTTACCATGTGACCCAGCAATTGTGCTCCTTGGCATTTACAGAAGAAAGATGAAAACAGAAGTCTGCACAAAAATCTGCACATGAATGTTTATAACAGCTTTATTTATAATTGACTAAACTTGGGGGTATCCAAGTACAGCACCTAAAGTTAGTTGAATAAATAAAAAAAACTGTGGTACATCGCTATGGTGGAATATTACTCAGCACTAAAAAGAAATGAGCTATCAAGCCATGAAAAGAGAAGGAAGAAATTAAAATGTATATTTACTAAATGAAATAAGCCTATCTGAAAAGGCTACATACGGTATGATTCCAATTATATAACCTTCTGTAAAAGGCAAATCTATGGAGACAGTAAAGATATTGGTCACTGCCGATGGTTGCAAAGGAGGGAAAGATGAACAGGTGGAGCACAGAGGATCTTCAGGGCAGTGAAATTATTCTGTAAGACTCTACAATGGTGTGTAAGTGTCATTACACATTTACCCAAACCCAGAGACTATCCAAACCCCAAGGGTGAACCCTGTGAAGCAGGGCTCCCCAAGCCCCGGGCCGAGGACTGGTACCAGTCCATGGCCTGATAGGGACCGGGCCACACAGCAGGAGGGGAGCGGCGGACCGGTGAGCAAGTGAAGCCTCACCTGCTGCTCCCCATCGCACACATAACCACCTGAATCATTTCCCCCCACCCTCAGTCCCTGAAAAAATGTCTTCCACGAAACCAGCACCTGGTGCCAAGAAGGCTGGGGACCACTGCTCTAAGTATGGACTTGAAGGGATGCTAATGTGTCAGTACAGGTTCACTGATCATTAAGAACGGGTCACTGAGGTGCAAGATGTTGACAGTGGAGGACGGTATGCACCAATGTAAGGGGAGGATATGGGGGCTCTGTGTACTTCCTGCTGTGAACCCAAAACTGCTCTAAAAAGTAAGGTTTATTATTTTAGGGAACAATGTAAAGCAGCCTGAAAAAATGAAAAGAAAATCAACCAATTTAAAAAGAGGGATGTGGATGCATCAAATGTAATGTAAACATAATTAAAGGGCAAATTATACCGTAGAAAAACAACCTGCAACATACATAATAGACATTTAACCTCTATAAGCGTTTTCATGAAGCCACTGTTTAAGGCAGGAGAAGACTGCTACTAATTGCAGACATTTGCAGATACGTTAAATCTCCAACAGTTGGAAACTGGTTAAAATAAACTGTGATTCATTCATACAATAGCCCCTAAAATAATCTTGTAAAAGAATATTTAATGGCATGAAAAGACATTCAAGATTTACTGTTGATTAAAAATGAGGTTACTAAGCATGATCATGTAATGGGCTCACACTTAGCTGCTCAGCCGTGTCCTACTCTGCCACTCCATGGACCGTAGCCCACCAGGCTCCTCTGTCCATAGGATTTTCCAGGCAAGAATGCTGGAGTGGGTTGCCATTTCCTCCTCCAGGGGATCTTCCTGACGCAGGGATCAAACCCAAGTCTCTTGAATCGCAGGCAAATTCTTTACTGCTGAGCCATTGGGGAAGCCCGCCATGTGAACTATCACTTTATATAAGATATATACATATAAATACCATACACAGTAGTGATACGCACAAACAGCAGCATTTTTTTCTGGATAGTACAAATTATTAGAGATTTTAATTTAACTTTTTCTATGTTGGTCACCTTACTCTTCTCTTAATAAAAATAATCAGTGTCATTTTTAAATAATGTGATAAGAAAGATCTCATTCACAGTAACAATAAAGTACATAAAATACCTTTAAAGTTAACTAAGAAACATATATGTTGGTTATTCTAAGTAAGGCAAGTTTTTCCCTAAAGATATACATGAAAGGAATACTAAGTGTACCACAGTACCATATTATTTTAATGGAACACAATATTCTAAAAAAGTCAATCCTTTCCATAAGATAAATAGACTGAATAAAGTCATCTCAAAATTCCAATGGATGGCTTTGTTTTGTCTGGAATTTGACCAAACTATATCCATGTTTACTTGAAAAGGGAGATTTCACTTTTGAAAATGAAACAATGACGACTTGGGACAGAAAGGTAAATATTCTGTAATTAAAACACTATCTGGGCCTCTCCTTCAGGGTCAGCCCACCCTCATGCCTCAGGGATGTACCATCTTTTGTTGACCAAATAAAATTCTGAGCTGTAACTGAGCTGTTAAAAAAAAAAGAAACAAATATATATATATAATATATACATATATTATATATATATAGAGTACGTATATACATAATGGAATAGTACTCTGCCATAAGAGAAACACAAAATAATGCCATTTGCAGCAACATGCATATAACTAGACATTATCATACTAAGTGAAGTAAATCGGAAAGACAAATACCATATGATATTATTCATATATAGAATTTAAATTTTGATACCAAGGAACCTACCTACAAAGCAGAAACAGACTCACACACATAGAGAACAGATCTGTGGTCCCCAAGGGGAGGGGTGGTGGGAGGGATGGAATGGGAGGCTGGGGTTAGCAGATGTAAGCTATTACATACTGAACGATAAACAAGGTCCTACTGTATAGCACAGGAATTTATATTTAATATCCTGAGATAACTACAATGGAAAAGAATATGTAAAAGAATGTGTGTGTGTGTACATATATATATATATATATAAAAAATTGAATCACTTTCTGTACAGCAGAAATTAGTACAATGTTGTAAATCAACTATACTTCAATTAAAAATTAAAAAAAAAACAAACGCTATGGAACTCGTAGTTGGACGAGTTCAAGAATCTTAATTCAAATCAATGGTAGCCTGTAAGAATTTCTTGAATATAACATGAGAAAAAGGAAGTACCACAATTAAATGAAGAAAGAACGCACTCCCTGTGAAGTGTTATAAAATGGCTCTATATTGGAGAAAGAAAATCACTAAAATTTTTACCTTAGACTTTCCCCAAAGTAAATTAGACTGAAGAGTGTCAAAAAAATTTTTTTTCTAATAAAGTCATTAAGAGTGTTGAGCCTTAAATGATATCTGGAAGGAAAAACATAATTCTGAGTATAAAGCAAAGGGGAAAAAAAGCCACTATTATTAGATTTTATTATTCTATCATTAACTATTTTTGGAACGTTTAAAACATCTGGAGCAGAGGCTTCCAGTCCAGGACGGCTAAGTGAACACAGGTGTCTCTAGTCCTTTCTTCCTAAAGTGCCTTTGGAATGACAGTAAAGTCTATTAAACGGAATGAATACCCCAAATCCCCGAGAACAGACATGAAGAAGTGAGGCGTGGGCAAGACGACCGTCAACAGTGGAATGGAGTGTGGACACTGTTTGTGTCAGTAATTTGAGAAACGCTTATTGAGGGATACAAAAGGATGAAAGACGTCGCAGCCCAAAACACACAGAGGAGGCTGCAGCAGAGATGAAAATTGCTTCCAGATGGCTGAGAGCTGAAGAGGACGCTCTAAGAGCCAGAGCAGGGGGCAGAGCAGGAGATGATGGGGAAGCGCTCTCAGGGAAAAGCAGGGGATGGTGCATTTACCCCCAAAGTAAAAACGAAGGCCAGTTCTCCAGAAAAGTGGATCATCTGCCTAACGAGGAGTTAGAACTGGTGACCTAGGGTGAAGCCCTCCTAATGCTGGCCTGTGGAGGTGGCAGAGGGCTCCTCACCCATGTACCCCAGAGGCAGCGCCAGGCGCTAGACACGCCACCCCGCCACATGCAGTCTGGACGCAGCCTCCCAGTTAGTCTTAAGGAGCTCAAAACTTGCTGAATGACTGAACAAATGAGGCTTTTTCCTTCATGAAATTAGCAAGGATGTCATTTTTAAAGATAAGGCTCAGTCCCTGCAAAGGTACAAAGTAGTTAAATGCAGTTGGCAAAAATGTGCTTCCTGCTCAGAGCTCCAACTCTCTGTGACCTTATGAACTGTAGCCCGCCAGGCTCCTCTGTCCATGGCATTTCCCAGGAAAGAATACTGGAGTGGGTTGCCATTTCCTTCTCCAGGGGACCTTCTCAACCCAGGGATTGAACCCATGTCTCCTGCACTGTCAGGCAAATTTTTTACTACTCAGTTCAGTTCAGTCACTCAGTCGTGTCTGACTCTTTGCGACCCCATGAATCACAGCACGCCAGGCCTCCCTGTCCATCACCAACTCCCGGAGTTTACTCAGACTCATGTCCATTGAGTCAGTGATGCCATCCAACCATCTCATCCTCTGTTGTCCCCTTCTCCTCCTACCTTCAAACTTTCCCAGCATCAGGGTCTTTTCAAGTGAGTCAGCTCTTCACATGAGGTGGCCAAAGTATTGGAGTTTCAGCTTCAGCATCAGTCCTTCCAATGAGTATTCAGGACTGATCTCCTTTAGGATGGACTGGTTGGCTCTCCTTGCAGTCCAAGGGACTCTCAAGAGTCTTCTCCAACACCTCAGTTCAAAAGCATCAATTCTTTGGTGCTCAGCTTTCTTTATAGTCCAACTCTCACATCCATACATGACCACTGGAAAAACCGTAGCCTTGGCTAGATGGAGCTTTGTTGGCAAAGTAATGTCTCTGCTTTTTAATATGCTATCTAGGTTGGTCATAACTTTGCTTCCAAGGAGTAAGCGTCTTTTAATTTCATGGCTGTAGTCACCATCTGCAGTGATTTTGGAGCCCAAAAATTAAAGTCTGCCACTGTTTCCACTGTTTCCCCATCTATTTGCCATGAAGTGATGGGACCAGATGCCATAATCTTAGTTTTCTGAATGTTAAGCTTTAAGCCAACTTTTTCACTCTCCTCTTTCACTTTCATCAAGAGGCTCTTTAGTTCTTCTTCGCTTTCTGCTGTAAGGATGGTGTCATCTGCATATCTGAGGTTATTGATATTTCTCCTGGCAATCTTGACTCCAGCTTGTGCTTCCTCCAGCCCAGCGTTTCTCATGATGTACTCTGCATATAAGTTAAATAAGCAGGGTGACAATATACAGCCTTGATGTACTCTGTTTCCTATTTGGAACCAGTCTGTTGTTTCAGGTCCAGTTCTAACTGTTGCTTCCTGACCTGCATACAGATTTCCCAAGAGGCAGGTCAGGCAATCTGGTATTCCCATCTTTTTCAGAATTTTCCACAGTTTATTGTGATCCACACAGTCAAAGTCTTTGGCACAGTCAATAAAGCAGAAGTAGATATTTTTCTGGAGCTCTCTTTCTTTTTCGATGATCCAATAGATGTAGGTAATTTGATCTCTGGTTCCTCTGCCTTTTCCAAAACCATTTTGAACATCTGGAAGTTCACGGTTCACGTACTGTTGAAGCCTGGCTTGGAGAATGTTGAGCATTATTTTATTAGCGTGTGAGATGAGTGCAATTGTGTGGTAGTTTGAGCATTCTTTGGCATTGCCTTTCTTTGGGATTGGAATGAAAACTGACCTTTTCCAGTCCTGTAATACTAGCGTCATGTAAAAATGTAAATCGGCACAAATGTTCTGAAAAACAACTGCCACATTATTTCACATTTATGAAATGATCCTAAATCAGAATTGCCAACACGAATCTACAGAGATATTCTCTGCATTCACTTCTGATAGCTAACAGCCAGAAACCACTAAGAAGCCAGCAGCAAAGGACTGATGAAAGCATAGTACATTTACAGAGGGATGGGATGGGGTGGGAGGTAGGAGGGAGGTTCAAGAGGGAGGAGACAGATGCATACCTATGGCTGATTCATGCTGACGTATGGCAGAAACCATCACAGTTTTGTAAAGCAAGTATCCTTCAATTAAAAATAAATTAATTTGAAAAAGTATAGCATATTTTACTATGGAAAACTCTAGCACCATCAAAAACCATGCTTTCAGAAACAATTTTAATTTGAGAAAATGCTTATAACATAAGAAAGCAAGAAACACAATGTGATATATATTTATATATATATATATGGACTTTCCAGGTATTGCAGTGGTAAAGAATCTGTCTGCCAATGCAAGAGATGAAAGAGACACGGGTTCAATCCCTGGGTTGGGAAGATCCCCCGGAATAGGAAATGGCAACCCACTAGAGTATTCTTGCCTAGAAAATACCATGGACAGAGGAACCAGGCATGCTACAGTCCATGGAGTCACAAGGAGTTGGACACGACTGAGCACACACACGCACACATACACATGTATATGTAAACATAAAATGATTATAGGGCTTCCCTGGTGACTCAGAAGGTGAAGGATCTGCCTGCCGTGCAGGAGACCTAAGTTCGATTCCTTGGTCGGGAAGATCCCCTGGAGAAGAGAACGGTAACCTACTCCAGTATTCTCGCCTGGAGAATTCCATGAACAGAGGAGCTCGGTGGGCAATGAGGTCCATGGGGTCGGAAAGAATCAGACACGACTGAGCAACAACCACTTTTACTTTCACTTTCAAAATGATTATAGTAACAACAAAGTAAATATCAAAACTCTTACAGGAGTCAATTTGGATTGCCAGATTGAGTGATTTTGTCTTACTTTCTTAGCTATATATTTCCAGACTTCTGAAGGTTTCTACCAAAAATACATTGTATTTATAACACACTCATTCAACATACATGCCACTTGAGCTTGTCTTACTATCATTTTCCCCTTGGAGTCAAGTGTCTTAAAACATCAGTCTCTATTTATTGGGTCCCACTTGTTTCCCAAATGATTACAGCCTGCCACTGACTCCACCCCAGCTCTGCCGGATCACTCATTGTCGAGGGCACTAAATACCTTCTACCTGTGTACTCAGTTGCTCAGCTGTGTCCAATTCATTGTGACTCCATGGACTGTAGTCTGCCAGGCTCCTCTGTCCGTGAAATTTTTCAAGCAAGAATACCGGGTTGCCATTTCCCCTTCCAGGGAATCTTCCCGAACCAGGGATAGAAACCTCATCTCCCATGTCTCCTGGGTGGGCAGGCAGATTCTTTATCACTGCACCACCAGGGAAGCCAAAATATCTCCTAATATTCACTGAAATACCTTTTTTCCCCAGTACTTATCTGACTGGACTTCTCTTTCACATGAGATACTACTGATCCCTGACCGGCTCCGAATTTTCTCTTGGCTTCTGAGATGCAACTATTACTTGACTGTACCACCCTGCCAGAATACTGATGAAAATCCCAAATTCATAGTCTTTAAACAAATTCTCAATCCCCAACCCAGGGATGGAACCCAGGTCTACCACACTGCAGGCAAATTATTTACCATCTGAGCCACGAGGGAAGTCCCGATAGACAAGAGTTTGAGCAAACTCTTGGAGAGAGTGAAGAAGAGGAGTCTGGTGTGCTGCAGTCCACGGGGTCACAAAGAGTTGGACACGACTTAGTGACTGAACACAACAAACCAAATTTCCTGTTGCCTAGCAATCCACCCTTCCTTCTTTACATAAAATTTTTTATATAAAAATTATTTCTAGGGCCATATTCAAGATAAGAAACAGTGCTAGTCTTAGTAAGTGTGCCCACCCCTCACCATATGAAAACCATCCAACATTTAAGTATGAATTAATTTGGGCAAAGCAACAAGAATATCTGGGTGTACCTATATGTGTGTGTCAGTCGCTCAGCTGTGTCCAACTCTTTGTGACCCCATGGACTGTAGCCCATCAGGCTCCTCTGCCCATGGAATTCTCCTACATGTTGCCTCTACAAGACACTCATTTGCAAAAGTGATCCCTGCAAGGCCCCATAAATGTTTGTAAACCCTTTAAGAGTACCAGAAAAGATTAATTATCAATAGCTATCTTTTATTCCTGTTCCTAAGCAACAATGGTTAGTAAAGGCAGAAATTCAACACCCCATCATACCACTAAGACTTTTAAAGATAAGCAAGAGACTTTATGAATCCAGATAGATCCCATTTTCTCAAATATCAGAGCGTAACACCATGCTAGACCTCCAGCAACCTTTCTATTTCCATCTACTTATTTAAAAAGAAAAAAGGAGGGTGTGTCACTTTGGACCACCACTTGAAAGAATCATTTCTCTGTTTTGTTTTTTTTTTCTGTTTAAAGTTGAATCATTAATAACTCTGAACTAAACATACACGAGGATGAATTATATAGGAAAAATATATTAAAAACACAAAACAAAATTAGAACTCAGGTTTTGACAGCCTACTATCCCAGCAGCTCAGCAATTTATAGTCTAACATTCTAAACAAGAATTAATCAAAATCTTTTAGTGATAAAGGAAAAACAGGGCTAATGGGAAATTCTATTTAGAAAAACAAAGTGAGTGATTTGGTCCTCAAAACAGATCATATAGTCTAGTAAGCTGCATAGCAGAATTTCTTCATGCTTTTATGTTTCCTTGGCATTGAAGATTATGTGGATGGCAATAAGAAGAGAAAATATGTCAATCATGACTGCCACCACAGGTTGACCTTGGTACTATATGAAATACTGTTGAGTAATTTCACCTCTCTTCTAAGCACCTTCTACAAATTAAGCCTCAGAAAATGCCATCCAGTAAAACAAAAATAAGAAAAATAAATCCAGCAAAGTAAAAACTAATTGGGGATCATTAATAGTGCTTTTAAATAAATGCAAATTTATTTTAAAAATCTATTTTCCTGTAGCATAACTTAAGTTCCCAAAGGGTAGAAATTGTAGTAGAAGTTGACAACTGTTTTATCCCTATGGCGTGACCATGTGGCGCTCAATAAAGATTTATTAAATGAAAGACTGTGCTTGTGATTCTGAACAAGAATACATAGCTGGATCACATACACCTCCACCAATGGACTCTTTTTCTTCCTTTAATCTGAAATGAATGAACTTGTAATTATACCTGTTGCCTTATTTCTGAACAAAATTCTAAATCAAAAGCTTTGCCCGAGGCACTGGAGTTAGCTACCCACTTCAATTACGAAGAGAATTTCTAGGCTAATGGGTACTGCAATTGGAAAAAGTTATCAAGTCAAAGAATAGATTTCATTACAGCTTTTCCTTAAGGCTAGGGGTCTTTTTTTCATGTTATTTGTTAACTTCGTACACATTCACAGCAATGTTGTAGTGGCCAAGAAAATGACCATTTATTAAATAATCACAATATGAAAGGAAACTGGATGCCATAAATAGGCATATAAGAGATAGCCATGGCATATATTTTTCTTCTCTTTTCTAGTAATGGAATCCTCTACTTTAGCTTGGCTCATAGCCAAAAAGACTAAAGTCATTTCCCAGCCTCTCTAGGAGCTAGTTTAGCCACAAAAGTTAGTTCTAGTAAACAGGATGGGACAGAAGCAGAGCAGTATGTGCAATTTCTCATTTACGCCCTCAGAGCTTTCACTTTTGGTCTTTTGCCCAATGGAATGAGGACTTGGTAATGATTAACATCCTGGACCATAGGACAGAAGCACAAACCAGGAAACGTGTCGGAACAAAGACAGTTAGCACTGTGCCACCAGAGCATCGGCCCTGTCTGTTCTGCCCACTGTAACCACCATCCACAAAGAAACTCCTGATACCTTTCTGAAGTCATTGTTATTTGCAGACTGTTTCCAGCAGTAGGGTGACCAACCATCCCAGAACTGAGGGCATTTCCAGGATGTGGGACTTTCAGCGCTAAAACTGGGAATGTCCTGGGCAAACCGGAAGGAGCTGGTCATGACACAGCTTGAAACCTACATCTTAACATAAAACTCAGTAAACAGCAGCTTGTAAAGATAGTTGTACTGTGTACTATGTACCTTCTCTGCATCACAGGCTTTATGAGCGTTATCTCATTTTATACTGAGATAAGGACAAAAATAGTCATTCCCATTTACAGATGAGGAGAATAAGACTGAGACAAGAAATTACCTAGTATATTGCAGAGCTTCATATCTATTTTTAATCCACTTTCATCCCACCATTCGAAGACAGGAAGAAAGCGAAGCTGAAAAAACATATTGTGACTGTGGACAAACTGGGGGAATACTCAGCTTTATTGCTATATAGTTGTTAAAACAGTCCAGGTTTGAACATTTCTCTCTCATATGTAAACAATATTTTGTGTTCTGAAGTCAATTATGACCATCTATTACAGACTGGTTCCACATAGGAAAAAGAGTACATCAAGAGTGTACATTGTCAACCTGCTTATTTAACTTATATGCAGAGTACATCACGAGAAACGCTGGGCTGGATGAAGCACAAGCTGGAATCAAGATTGCCAGGAGAAATATCAATAACCTCAGATATGCAGATAACACCATCCTTACAGCAGAAAGCAAAGAAGAACTAAAGAACCTCTTGATGAAAGTGAAAGAGGAGAGTGAAAAAGTTGGCTTAAAGTTCAACATACAGAAAACTAAGATCATGGCATCCGGTCCCATCACTTCATGGGAAATAGATGGGGAAACAGTGGAAACAGTGGCAGACTTTATATTTTTGGGCTCCAAAATCACTGCAGATGGTGACTACAGCCATGAAATTAAAAGACGCTTACTCCTTGGAAGCAAAGTTATGACCAACCTAGACAGCATATTAAAAAGCAGAGACATTACTTTGCCAACAAAGGTCTGTCTAGTCAAGGCTATGGTTTTTCCAGTAGTCATGTATGGATGTGAGAGTTGAACTACAAAGAAAGCTGAGCGCCAAAAATTGATGATTTGAACTGTGGTGTTGGAGAAGACTCTTGAGAGTCCCTTGGACTGCAAGGAGATCCAACCAGTCCATCCTAAAGGAGATCAGTCCTGAATACTCATTGGAAGGACTGATGCTGAAGCTGAAACTCCAATACTTTGGCCACCTGATGCGTAGAGCTGATTCATTTAAAAGACCCTGATGCTGGGAAAGACTGAAGGCAGGAGGAGAAAGGGATGGCAAGGGATGAGATGGTTGGATGGCATCACTGACTCAATGGACATGAGTTTGAGTAAACTCTGGGAGTTGGTGATGGACAGGGAGGCCTGGAGTGCTGCAGTTCATGGGGTCGCAAAGAGTCAGACACGACTGAGTGACTGAACTGAACTGAACTGATTTGCAAGTAAACTACTAAAGCAAGGAGACTCCTAAAATCACACTGTGAAATGGGAACACCATGACTTGGGGTGGGGGCTAGTGGGGAGATAATTCAGAAAATTAAGGTCACTTACTCTTGGTTAATGTTCCCTCCCACCCCCACCACACACCTCCCAAAGATAAAGCAGTGATCTGGTGACAATCTGGCATCTTTAATTAATTAAGAGTGCAATCTGGGTGAAAATCCTATATATGGTTGGCAACCTCATAAAGAGAGGTAATTTTCAGATTTCCAAAGTCTGCTACTTTATCTAATTCATAGTTTTGATTCATTCAGAAAAATTAAAGACATTTATTTGTCTGGACACACACAGCTCAACTAGAGAAATGCAAACTACTCAAGGAAACAAAACATTGGCAATACCATTCAAAAAAATCAAGTCTGCCCTTGGGACTCTGATGAGCACGACAGGGGTAGAGCGGAAACCTCCTCTTGAAGGGGAAGTCATAAGGAATGCTTTTGTGGTCCTTTATCGTTCTTGTGGCTGTTACAGCACTCCAAGCTGGCTGCACTCACCACTTTCCTACACTGCCAGTGCCTGCAGTTCTCTCTTTGCAGACATCTACAGTACAGGTGGGGGAGCTGTCACGAGAAACTCAATGCTGTTCGCTTATCAGTGACAGCTGGCCCAGAGGCACCTGGGATCCTTCTCTGAAATCATCAGGTGGGAAAGTAAGATTAAAAACAACAAGAAAATAGAAAAGAAAAACAGGGTAATACAGATACCAACAGACATGGCACTCAGTACCTAGTATAATATATGTATTCAATGCTCAATGATGGCAATTAAATTTAACTATATTAAACACAAATTCAATCCCCTAATGAAACGATTCTCAAAATGTTTGCATCCAAATGAAACACCTACTGGGCTAACTAAAAATGTAGATTTCACAACCTTTTCAACACACAGGCTATTATGAAGTCTGGGAGAAATCCCCAAATCTGCCAATTGTTAAGATGCCCTGGGGATTTTCACGAATTCAGCCATCAGATTGACAGACAAGGATCTCACACTTAATCCTTATTTGCAATAAGAGATACACAAGTGATGCAGTGGATGTGTGGATCTGAAATCTAAAGATCGGATAAAGCTCAACTCTCCTGGGGATGTGAAAAAGAACAAGGCCCATCCCCTGTTCCTGAGGAACCCAGAATAAACAAATAAATACTTTCCAAATATTTTAAATGTCTCGTGATAAAGTGCCTGCAATATCTCAGGAACACATGGATACAGTTTTAGTAATTTATAAGGACATGCCTTATAAAAGGACATGTACCTTTCAATTTTCATTAAGTTTAATATCACATATTCTACTTCCCCATTACTACTGAATTACACAAATTATAATTTGAAATATTAGTTTATTAGTAAAGTATTTCAATGTCACTTTAGATATATAATTTAAATAAATGTCAACATGTATTTAAAAGTTTGGTGTTTTGGATATGTGTCATATTTGAGTAACCTGATTGTCTTTTCAGGTAGTTCACATTTAAAGTTGTTTATATTATGATACTAAAATTGTTATAAGTGACCCTATCATGATGTCCCTACAATTAAAGGAAAAAATACACACACACATACACACACACAGGGCAAGCAACAATGGATGCCCAAATCCACAGTCTTGGTGATTTAGGCCATGTCATTTAATTTCTCTGCACCTAATTTCCTTCACCTGCCAGTGAAGATATTAAATTAGATGGTCTGGAAAATCACTCATAGTCTAAAACTTATTGAAAAATGAGGTTAAGACTAGGCTTAATGAGATTGAAATGATTTGAATCATAAAAATAGTTAAGACCAGATCAATGGATGCTGAGGAAAAAACAAAGAATGAAATTTATCCTGACTTTAAACTTTATGTTCTAGAGGATCTTTACTGTGAAGACAAATTTCATAGGGATACTGTTAAGATGCAATTATGCTTCAGCACGTCTGGTGTGGGGCCCCAGATGATTTATCTCTGACAAGCTCTCTGGTGACACGAGATGCTACAGGTATGTGCAGTGCACGGTGAGCAAGCAAGGATGTAAAGACAAGAGGCAGAGTGAAGAGGAATAAACATGTAACCTACTGGAAAACAAATTATTTTTTAATCACACACAAAACACAATTTGCTTGAAACAATTAAGGATTGGAGGAGCCTGGTAGGCTGCAGTCCATGGGGTCGCGAAGAGTCGGATACGACTGGTGACTTCACTTTCCCTTTTCACTTTCTTTTTTTTTTTTCCCCCTTTTCACTTTCATGCATTGGAGAAGGCAACCCACTCCAGTGTTCTTGCCTGGAGAATCCCAGGGACGGCGGAGCCTGGTGGGCTGCCGTCTATGGGGTCACACAGAGTCGGACACGACTGAAGCGACTTAGCAGCAGCAGCAGCAACCTAATATACATTTTTTTTTTTAAGGAACTGATATGGGTGGGAGGGAGCCAATCTTCCATAACAGGGTGACCCTCCAGTGGCTCTCAGATGTGAATGCACATTATAGTCCCAGGGGAGCCCATGAAAACTAGAGACACCTGAAAACTGCCACCCCCAACCTACATCAATTAGAATTTCTGGAGACGAGGCCTACCCAGGTCTTAGCATCTTTTGTTTTCTTTTTAACACTCCCCAGGGGATTATGCTATTGCAAACCACTGGGTTACATTTACACAAAGTCACAGTAAAATACACAAAAGGAAACTAATCCAACCCACTTTTTTTAATTAATTTTTAATTGGAAAGTAATTGCTGTATAATATTGTGTTGGTGTCTGCCATGTACCAGGATGAATCAGTCATGGGCATACACAGGCCCCTCCCTCCAGAGCCTCCCTCCGACCTCACACCCATCCCACCGCTCTAGATTGGCACAGAGCTTTGGGCTCCCTGTGTCATAGAGCAAATCCCCACCAGCTATCTATTTTAAATATGGTAATATATATGTTTCAGCGACACTCTCAATTCGTCCCACCCTCTCCTTCACCTACAGTGGCCACAAGGGTGTGTTCTACGTCTGCGTCTCCATCGTTGCCCTGCAAATAGGTTCATCGGTACCATCTTTCTAGATTCCATATATATACATTAATAGATACTTTTCTCTTTCTGACTCACTTCACTCTGTATAATAGGCTCTAGGTTCATCCACCTCATTAGAACTGACTCAAATGCATTCCTTTTTATGGCTGAGTAATATTCCATTGCGTATATGTTCTGCAACTTCTTTATCCACTCATCTGTCAATAGACATCTAGGTTGCTTCCATGTCCTAGCTGTTGTAAACGGGGCTGCAATGAACATTGGGGTATGCGTGTCTTTTTCAATTATGGTTTCCCCAGGGTATAAGCCTAATAGAGGGATTGGTGTGTCATACGGTAGCTTTATTTCTAGTTTTTTTAAGGAATTTCCATACTATTCTCCGTAACGGCAGTATCAATTTACATTCCCACCAACCCACTTTCTGTTGTTTTTTTTTTTAATAAACTGAGGAGCTTGTGTGTGTGTGTATGTGTATGTACATGTGTGTGCTGGCAGAACTAAGAATACTTGACTATTCCTAAATAACTAATTAGTATATAAAATACAATATCATGAATTTAGGTTATAAAAACTAGCCAGGAAGTGTTAAGCAGGAAAACATTTTGAAATTCATATTGGATTTTTCTTTTGTCCCTAAAATGACTAGAAATTTGTCATTACATGAGAAAATTGGAAACGATTATATTTATTATCATAGATCAGCGGTTCTCAAACTTTAGCAAGCAACAGAATCATTTGAAGAACTCGTTGTAACAGACCTAGAGGCCTGTCCATAGTTTCTGTTTCCAGAGATCAGGGATGCACATCTGACAAATTTTCAGGTGATGTTTCCAGTGGCCCAAAGATCATTTTGAGAATCATTAACAGAGAAGAAAGCTTGCACTCTCACACATACACACAGATGCAGCGGGGGTATCTTTTGCTGCTAGGTTGGCACAGTCATCTCTGCTTCTGTATCATGCGCTCAACACTCAGCCAGCAATAAGGAAACGCTCTGTTCTGACGCTGATCTCATCCTTAAACAAATGAGAAAAGCTTCATATATCATACAACTGGTTCTGTGTGAGGCTGTAAGTTCTGATAGGTATTTGCTTTCCTAAAAAGACTTACGTTTGATTCATGTTTTAAAATGTTTCATTAGGGCTTTTATTAACTCTCATTCACTGGGATTTTAATTAGCAGAATACCACAGTCAATATGGAGGAAATTCAGATCAAGTTTTCATTTCCTGCCACAATGGGACAAAATCACACGTGGGGGAAGATAGCTTTTCAATACACCATCACCTAGAGAATCTTAAAGTTTCAGAAATGTACTAGGTTCACAAGAGATCATGGGATTTTTTTCTCCTACTTATTAATAATATCCTTTCTTTAATATCACTAGTTTAAGTAAATTGTAAACATTATCTACATTAACATTATTAAGAGTCAAAAGATAAATCCCCATTGATATTTTTAACATGTTTTCAAATAAAAAATCTCTGACCAAATATAACCAAAAAAACAATTTAAAATAACTCTGGATATTTCCCTATTTAATTCCTTGAAAGTCCTGGAGAGTGAGCAAATAACACATTTCCCAACTGTAGTCTCATAAAATGCTAGTGAAGTCAAAGAGAAGTTTGTTATTGAGTATCAGATAAAACTGCAAAGTTGTATTAGTCCCCAGACGAGGAAGATTTCGGTAGGTTCTACAGAAACACAGAATGCATTCTCTGAGAGTGAAAATGTAACTTTGTGGCTTCTAAGCATCTAGGATTAGACCTGACTTTCAACAGAATGAAGCAAGGCCAGAGAAGGCTTTTGTATATCACTGCCATTGTTGACAGCCTTGTAAACATAAATATGCTTAAACATTGGTACTTAATACATTTGTTATGAAATGATGCCAAATATGTTTTTTAAATATGTATTTCATATTTTATAAAATAAATCAAAGTCCCAATTTCAAAACTAAAGATAACTGAGTCCAAACCCTTTCATTTGTAGAGAAAGGAACAAGGTCTCAGGCAGTGGTTGCCAAGCATCACTTGGCTAGTTCCTAGTTACTCATTGGCAGAGTCGGAACTAGCACTCAGGTTTCCTGGGTCCTAATTCAGTATCTCTTACCTGTACCATAAAAAGATTCTCCGAAGTTGCCACTGCCACATGTCAGATAATAGGCTTTTTAAAAAAAAATTCTGGGGTACACAAAGCAAATCAGCAATATTCAAAAAGCCTTTCAATGTTATACTAGATTTAAAAGAAACGCTGTGTATTTTGGCTCTAAGGCAGGAGACATCTAACACATAATAGGCTGCTTGTGAATGAATGGCTGGATCAATTCTTCTCTGTTACAGACGCTCATCTCACAAACCTCCTGGAATTCAATATGTCTGGTTCAAAATGTCTCTCCCCTTCCGTGATCTTGTGAGCCTAGGGATATAGGAATAGGGCTGCATTTGCTTAGTATCAAAATGGCAAGCTGAGTGATCTTTACTGGTAAAAATACTGATGAGAAAGCATAAAGCATCTGGGCTTATACAGAGGCTGGGTAACTGCTATACAGGATGATTTGAATAAAATGACCAGATCCTACTCTAAAATGGGCAGACTCCACCGCCCTCCCCTCTCCACACACACCTCTATCCCTGGCAGTTTGTAAGCCGATCACTGGGATCACTCTCCTGAGCTCACCACAAAGGCAAGGACATCATCTTCAGAAAGGAAGACAATGTAAGCGGACAGAAAGAAAGAGTGGGACAGCAAAAAGAAGATGCATGACAGCCAGAGGACTTCGTTTCTGCATGTTTTTCATTATTTAGAAATTTGAACAAAAAGCACATTCTATTCTCAGGCATATGCTCAGTGCAAGTGAAAGTCACTCAGTCGTGTCCAACTCTTTGAGACCACAATCCATGGAATTCTCCAGGCCAGAACACTGGAATGGGTAGACTTTCCCTTCTCCAGGGGATCTTCCCAACCCTGGGATCGAACCCAGGTCTCCTACATTGCAGGCAGATTCTTTACCAGCTGAGCCACAAGGGAAGCCTATATGCTCAGATAAAGTCTAACTGATCAAAACAAAATTACTTCTTAAAGCTCACATGAATTATTTAAAACTGGCAAATAACAGAGTCAGGCATCAGCCCTTATTAACAGTCTTACTTAACCTGTCAATTTCCTTTTTTGTTGTTTCTGAGGAGATTTCTTAAGATCTAGTCTTATTCCTATTCCTACTCCTACTGCCCTGCCCATAATGACATGAAGAGGAGACACTTTAAACCAGAAACTTTTGTATGAGGGAAAAGAACTCAGCCTGTGCTTCTGGTTAATTGATATAAAAGGTCTTATCAGGGGGTCAGCGAGAGAGGAAACAATTTGATTGCTTCAAGTCAGAGCTTTTTAGTATGTGTAATCATTTTCTCCAACTACTGTTTCTTGACATCAGATGTCTGACTTGGTTGTGTCTGACTCTTTGTGAGCCATGGACTGTAGCCCACCAGGCTCCTCTGTCTGTGGGATTTCCCAGGAAAGAAGACTGGAGTGGGTTGCCATTTCCACCTCCAGAAGATCTTCCTGACCCAAGGATCCAACCTGGGTCTCCTGCATCGCAGGCAGACTCTTTACCATCTGAGCCACCACGGAAGTCCATATTCAAATATAAATACAAATTAAAAACTAAATACACTTAATTATCTATGTCATTATTTCTTCTTATTAGTCTTTCCTAAAATTAGCTGTGAATGTACTTCCATCCATTAAAAGCCCCAGGTAAGTTTTAAAAGAAAAATCTACCAAACCATTATATATTTTATAATAAAGAGTTCAAAGACCTATAATATGATCTTTCTACAGACCTTTTTTTTTGCTGTCACAACTAAATGATACAGCAGTTTATGCAGAACAGTTCATTTACAGAGAAAGAGAATGTTTCTAGTTTGAATGATGTGGTTTTTTTTTAAAAAAACAGGAAAAAAGTATCAATATACATACAGCATTTTAGGGAATTGACCTCCTTTCCTGCTCTGAGTCACAGAAGGTATCATTCAACCATGTTTAAATATCTTATCTCTGATTAGTATGTTTGTCCAAGGCCTTATGGGGAAACCCAGAGTGAAAGTCCACCCTCCAACTGCACATACTCTTCTCAGAGGGAGAATGAACATAACCAAGTGTTCAACTATCACAGCCAAATACAGAAATGAAAGTCAAAGGGAAATAATAGAAACTGGGACACAACAGTCTGAGTTGGGACTTGAGTATGGAAACCATGAAGGACGACAGTTTGCAAGCAGAGCTGTTCAGGTGCAGGATATCCTGAAGCCAGAGACCCAGGTTCGATCCCTGGGTAGGGATCCCCCGGAGAAGGGAATGGCAATCCACTCCAGTATTCTTGCCTGGAAAATTCCATGGACAGAGGAGCCTGGTGGGCTACATCCATGGAGTCACAAAGAGTCAGACACTACTGAGTGACTAACGCTACTGGACAGGCAATGCTCGGGGACGGAATGAGTAAAAAATGATAGAATGTACGAGTAAGCAATTTGCAAGGTACAAAAAAGCTGTATGAACGTAAGATTTTACTACTGCTCAAAGGAAGTGAGTATTTCCAACATAAAGGTAGTGTCCAAGATGGTAGCTGCATCTGCCCACCAATGTTCCCAGTAAACCTCAGCCTGAGCCACTGGTGTTCCTTCTTTTGAATGTGAAGGATCACAGGCATTGGTTTTAATTAAACTCATGCTCAGATCAATACTATGGTTTCCTGCTACGATGCTCCAGGTTCACACAAAGCCCACATAGGCCAAGGAAGCACTCATTCTCTTCTGCTTTTTTTTTTTTTCCTTCCCCTCCAACATAGCCTCCTGTCCCACTCTCCATCTTGCTCTAATTCCGTTTCTTATCTACTTCTCCTTCCAGTTTCTCTTCTGATCACTTTAGCTCCTTTAAGGTATTAACATAGTCTCACAAATGCCACTGAAGTATTTTCAAAACCAGGAAAAAACAGTCAGTGATTAGCATTAATATTCCTTAAAATAGCTTCACCCTTGACTTTATGCACAAATTTCGCTGCCACCCCTGGCTCCCCCCGCCCCTTTCTAAACAGACAGGCAAACCTGTCTGACTAGTTTTCCTCTAAGCCCAGCTCTCCCAATTGGACGACAGTACAAATGAACCACAGGTTCAGCAGCACAAATGCAAAGGCTATGTAAAGCACATGGCCTTCAGGAGGAGAAGCCACAGCTAAGGGTATGTGCCACCCACCCAGTCTCAGGGAAGCTCTCTCAAAGCGGGAAGGCAACATCACTGAAGGGCTCACTCTACCGCTAGTTAAAAAAAAAAAAATCCTGTTATGCATTCTCTTCTGAACAAGGGATATTACAATGTGGTTACGACTAAGAATCAGATTAAGCCTTCATCTTACAAGTTTTTTAAGATGGCCGATATGACCATATTATTTACAGTGTGGTACAGAGGTGTCCTCACGGTTTGTTGCTGTTGTGTGTGTTCGCTCAAGTCCATTAGGAAAGTTTGAGTTTGCAGAGCAGATTAATCAGAATGAGATTTTTTTTAGAGAGAGATGTACTTTGAAATTGCTTGGGGTGTGTGTGTGTTAGTTGCCCAGTTGTGTCCGACTCTGCGACCCCACAGACTGTAACCTGCCAGGCTCCTCTCTCCATGGAGTTTTCATGGCAAGAATACTGGAGTGGATTGTATTTCCTGTTCCAGAGGATCTTCCCGATGCAGGGATCGAACCCATAAATCCTACATCTCCCTCATTGGCAGGCAGATTCTTTACCACTGAACCATCAGGGAATCTGAGATTGTTTTAAATGGGTACACTTTAAATATGATATGCTTTAAAATAATTGTCCATATTTTTTTGGACTGTCAACTATTTCAAACATGAAAAGGTATAAAGATTAATATAAAAAAATCTGTATACCTATCACCTGAATTTTAAGAGTTTAAATTCTGCCTTACTTTCGTTACCATCTTTCTAAATTCCATATACATGCCTTACTTTCAAGTGTTTTGAAATTTTTAAATTCTATAAATATGATTCAAGTTATAAAAACTAAATTTTATATAACTTTTCAGGAACATATTATAAAAAACAAGGCATATCTGCACACTTGATTCCATTGCTTAAAATTTTTCTTAATCCATGAGAACATTTTGTTTAAGCTAAAACATCTCACGTGGAGTAAAATCAGCCCCATGGTTATTATTAAAGCAAGTTATGGCCAATATACAGCTAAAAAAGTATAACTTGGTGTCTTGAAAACGTTTCAAGTATTAAATTTCTTTAAACCTAACTGAAAGGTGTGAAGTGATTTTACACACGTTTGTATTCATAATATTCTCAAATCAGGCAAACATTTACCAAAGCAGTTACAATATAAATTTATTTAGTGAAAGGGAATACCTCTAGGTGCATTTCTGTTATCTCAATCAAGTCAAGGGAAGTTACACCTTCAATACAGTGATTGTTTCCATTATTAAAAATTCAGACAAACAGAAGAGAGTTATTAGCAAAATACACAGTATCTCTGAAATGTTCCTAACCACATATTCTTTCTACCTAATCCAAATGTTCTACTACTTACAGCCAGAGACTGAGAACTGACCCGGCTGTCCTATACACCCTGCCATTCACAAACCCAAAAGTTCCATTTTCACTTGGGCTCTGAACCCCTGAATGCTGACCTCATGTCTAAGTCAATTTCAATGTGGCATCTGTCATTTCTGTAAGGGAGTCCTGAACGGGACAGTACAGAGTTCAAAGTTGAGTTTGTGAATGTACAATACAGAACTTTCAGAAGTCTTTGAAAATCACCTGCATAGGCCACTATGGTTTGCAAGAGCAGGACCATACACTGACGGAGTTAGCACAACAGACCAGAACTGAACTCCAAAACACAGAGGTCCCAACAACAAAAATGTAGGTAAAGAATTCCAGGGCAAGAAGGTCATCACAGGTGAAAAACTACATACATAATAGACTTCAGTTCATCTTAAAAACACTGAACATTTAATTTCATTTTACTCAAAAAACATTTATTGGGTGTCCCCAAAACAATGTACTATTCTACATGCTATATAAACAAATGATAAGGAGTAAATATTGATAAGTGTGTTTTGAAACAGACTTAATTTGAACTAAAAAAGAATAATAGATAATTAATTAATCACCAATATGCCTAACAATCACTTAGTAAACAGTATGCACTACATTATTGTTGATTGGTTCCCAAACCAGTTCATATATGTAAATTTTTTTTTCAAAATACCCACTAAATACATGGTAAAGAAATACATATACATATTAAAATAGAAATCTAATTTCAGATGTTTCTAATATAGAGCACTACTTCATCCAAATAGAAAAAATCCTAAGGAAAAAAGTAGATATTTTAAAATATTACTATGGTCAGCTCAATTTTTTAAGAAATCTACAAATCAGTCCTTCCTCTACTACACAGGTTAATACCTGCTTTCCACAATGTTGATTTTTAAGCCACCATTTGACATGGAAGCGCCTTCTGAATCAAACATTAAATTTCTTGCTTTAATGCCACCTATCTTTTTTGTTTGTTTTTGTTTTCAGAGTCTTTTAAAATGAATAATCTTTGGCCTTACTGGATTACCTGAGAAATTAGAACTCACTTAAATTCACTTAAATATCAAGAAACTTTAAAGAGAATGTTAAAAATGTTTATGATTTGATTACCAGATGCTTTCAAAAAGCAGCAAAGTTGCTATGGACCCTGCAGGCTGGTGGGAGCATGACCTTCCCTGAGGACGCTGACTTCTCTCCAGAGCTCCTGACCCAACCCCACCCACACCCCTTCAGGAACAGGTTCCAAAGTTCTCTCTTCTCCCTTCAAAATTTTCAATTGCCCCTATTGTACTGGCTTCTTCCCCAAAGGTTATAAATATAATCACATTTCCATTGTAAAGTGAAAGAGTATTCACTCAGCCGGGTCTGGTTCTTTGTGACTCCAGGCCGGTAGCCCCCAGGCTCCTCTGTCCATGGGATTCTCCAGGCAGGAATGCTGGAGTGGGTTGCCATGCGCTTCTCCAGCGGATCTCCCAAGGGACTGAACCCTGGTTTCCGGCATTACAGGCAGATTCTTTACCATCTGAGCCACCAGGGAAGCCCCTTTAAATAGATCTCTTAATCAACCTCCCTAAACCTTGAAAAAGAGTACTGCTAAAAGCAATAGTATCTACAGACCGCTCAACCACCAAATCCAAGTTCTGCTTCCATAAAGGGCTTTCCTGGTGGCTCAGATGGTAAACAACTGGCCTGCAATGCAGGAGACCTGGGTTCGATTCCTGGGTCAGGAAGAGTCCCTGGAAAATCTTCCTGCAGCCCACTCCAGTATTCTTGCCTGGAAAATTTCATGGACAAAGGAACCTGGGGGGCCACAGTCCATGGAATCGCAAAGAGTCCGACATGACTGAGCTTTCCATAAAATCAGCTAGCACTTATTGAACACAAATCAGTAACCTTCCAGTCACTGAGCTTGATTTACCTCATTTGATCCTCACAGTAGCCCTGGGAAGTCACACTTTGATCTTCATTATGTAAATGAGGAAAGGGAACTAAGCTCTGAATTCAAGGTCACAGATATAGTCAGGGGCAGAACCAGGACTGTCTAATACCCCCCTATCTTAGTACTCAGCTTCTAATATCTTGAAATTCTTCCTTCCTTCAGTTGCTAAAAACAACTTTCCCTTAATTTTCCTCCCAACTTGCATTTTACCTTCTCTTTCTTTACTACTCCCTATATCTTTACCAACTCTTAGATTTTAGGATCTCCCCAGGCCTCTAATTCCCTCTCACTCTCTGAACCTGCCCTAGAAGATCCACTGACTTCCTTTGTTTTGGCAACAACCTGTATGTTGAAAATGGCTAAAGTAGTCCACTCATTCACCCACCCATTTACATACCTACCTATCCAGCCAGAAGACTCTTGAGAGTCCCTTGGACTGCAAGATCAAACCAGTCAATCCTAAAGGAAATCAATCCTGAATATTCACTATAAGGACTTATGCTGAAGCTGAAGTTCCAATACTTTGGCCACCTGATATGAAGAGCTGACTAATTAGAAAATACCCTAATGCTGGGAAAGATTGAAGGCTGGAAGAGAAGGGGATGACAGAGGATGAGATGGTTGGATGGCATCACCGACACAATGGACGTGAGTTTGAGCAAGCTCCAGGAGATGGTGAAGGACAGGGAAGCCTGGTGTGCTGCAGCCCATGGGGTCACAAAGAGTCAGACATGGCTGAGTGACTGAACAACAACAAATGCAGCCCAGACCTCTCAGCTCCGAACTTCTGTGCAATGATCCATTGGACACTCATTTCCAGCTGGATTTTCTATAAGCACTTCTTATTCTACATTTCCAAAACTGAACCCTACCATCCTTGGTCCTCAAACCTGCTTCTCCTTTAAAGTCCCTATCCTGTCCTCCCATACCACCCGCCATCTAACCAGCCATCTAATCCAAGAGATTATATTGTGTGACCACGCCCTTCTCACCGCCACCATATTGGTGTAAGGTCCTCAACTTCTCTTAACAAGATCACCTCAATACCTTCTGACTTGTTATTCTTGTCTCCCACCTCAGATCAATCCTGCTAGACAGCTGTGAGAGCTGTCTTTTCATCATTCTTTAGTTTAAAACAACATTGAGGAGAAAAAGGTCTATGCATCTTAGGATGACAAACAGTCTTCCATGATCTTGCCCTTAACTGGTTACCTTCTGACTACCTTATCTGGTTAACCTCTGCTGTTACCTTCCCTATGAAGCCTCTCTAGTGTTCTGTCCCCGTGGAGAACTAGCCACGTCCAAATGCCTATTCAGGGAGCTTTGGGTACCTCTATCACAACACTCTCAGAACATACAGCACTATATTAAAACTATATTGAAACTAACTTGTTTTCTGTCTATCTAATTCTCTTAAACCCAGAGTCCTCCCATGGTCTTTATGTCTGCACATCCCCAGTGGACAAGACCACAGTGCCCAACGCATAGTGTGTATTTAATAAGCGTTTACTGAAAGTAGTAAGTACTCATTGAAAAAAAGAAGGATGTTTGTAAAATGCTTTAAATTAGGAAGATATGATCACCGCTGTTTTCAAGACTAACTAAAACAACTTTATTCAAATTCATTTGATTATGCAGCCCCTCTGTACATGGGTATGCAAAACAGTATTGAAATGATTCACCCAGCTTCAAGTATGGGAACCAGGATTATCAAATCACACTTTTTACTCCTGGCTTTCAGAGAAGAGAAATATTGTCAACATTGTGAACAGCTAGTCAATGTCAGTGGCAGGAAGTAGGATGTAAAATATCATCATATAAGTATCCTTACACAAAGATAACCTGGGGCTACCATAAGAAAAGTAAACTCTTTTATTAAAGGGTTACTTCGATTTCTCAGAAAAGCAAAGATCTTCCAGAAGACTGAATGTCTGAAATTAAGACACCCTTGTAAAGATTTCATACACAAATTTTCTATTAAAAAAACACTTTAAATCCACTTATATAGAAGCTACCCGTCTAGGAACCTCAGCAACTGAGCTTGCTATATAGCCCAGAAACAGAGGATGAGAACAGCATCTATCTGTCACAAATCACACAGGCTTTATACTTGAGCAATAGCCCACATCATTTCAGGAGGAAAAAAAAAAAGACAACAGATAATACAGCAGCAGGGCCCGCTTACAGTCTGACAGCAGGAGAAAGTGATAGCTGATAACAGAAAGAAGACCCAGAAAAACCACAAAAAAAAAAAAAGAGAGAGAGAGAAAGAGAATAGTACTTATGTCTCCATTCTAGTATTTCAACTGGGCAGGCTGAGACCATTTACCATAAACAAAAACAGCTCTATACACCTCAAGGAATAGCGCAATTCAATTCTTTATGAATTCATGTTCATAAAGACAATTCAACAAAAAATTTAGCTTACATCCTGGGGACCAACTAAGAGGGGAACAGTTAGACACTGCTTGTTTTAATAGCTAAATATTTAAAGTTTCAGTAATGAATGGTGTGAGGGGTCAGCTATTTAGCAAATGTGCTTATGTAAATAAGCAAAAATCCAGATGGTGTCAAATAAATGAGGTTTCATTACATATTGCAAAAACAATCCAAAGTGTCTTACTCTCGGTGTACTTTGGAAACTTACTGTGAATTAAACAGCATCAAGTCAATATTATCTGATAAACAGGTATATAAAAACCTTGAAAAGGAGTCTAAGAATTGACAGTGTGGTTATTTTGCTCCTTTGCATTCAATATTTACATAGTAAAAAAGCTGATGGTTATTTATAAGATACCATGAAATGTTTTAAGTAATTTAAGTCAAATGTGAACTATCAAACTCTTAACACACAAAAAAAGACTTTACAAAAGACAAATTCTGTTATAAGTATTTTTATTTACTGCATTGCTTTACTTATTCTAATATGTGCACCAGGCATTAACACCATAAGCATAAAGCTCTGGAAACTTTAGATATAAGAGTTTAATCTCTATAGTAGTATTATCTATAGTAGTATCATCAAGAGAAAGTCACAAGTACAGTTTTTACTCAATTACACCCAAGCTACTAACATACTATCAAGCTATTAGTAAACGTCAGGGCACTATGCTTCAACTGTAGTTTTTAAACACTCCTAGAGCAGTAAATCACAAAACACAATTTCACCTTGTGGGTGGCAGGCAAAACAAATAATACTCCAGTGTTTTTTTCTGGAATTATCTACAATAGTTGAACAGAGACATTCCAAAAGCAAACCTCAAACTGGCTGGAGATATGTTTCTATAGAAGAAAACTAGTCCACTGTTTCTCTGAGACAGAAAAATACACAGACTGATTTATGATCTGATCCAATGAATGCAAAGTGCGGATTCCCTCACTATACAATATTGATGTGCGTGACTCTACAATTAATTTAAAAACCTCCAGGGAATAAAAGTGATTACTTCTAATACTATTAAAATACCATTTAAAAGCACTTTCCCTCCTTTCTTCAAGTGGCATTTTATTTTTTCTGGGAATAAGTGGAAATAAAGCACACCAATTACACCAATTCTGAGTGGAGATGTTTTTCTTTGAACACGAAATTATCAGATATAGAAACAACAGCACACTTGGCATCTAGCCAAACTACCACATCTTCATGTCATTAATCTTGAAAAACTCATTATACAAGATGACAGCCTGAGGGAAACGGAAGGTTCAGGGTAGCGTTTTTTCTACCTTTTCTGGATAGAATCCACCTGAAATAAAAGGCTGCCTCTATCACTAACACTGATTCATAACAGAGGTGACTCTTGGGTCATGCCTAGTTGAAAATGAAAATGCTACCCACTCCTCACTCTTGT
This sequence comes from Cervus elaphus, assembly GCF_910594005.1. Lineage (NCBI taxonomy): Eukaryota > Metazoa > Chordata > Mammalia > Artiodactyla > Cervidae > Cervus > Cervus elaphus. The sequence goes on from NC_057831.1 coordinate 13,239,899, forward strand.
GATACGCCCTCTTCCCCTTGAGGATGACTAGTTAACACAGCCCAGCCTACTGAGATAGTCTGCAGACTTTCACAAGTTCTCTCACTTATTCCCTCCTCGCCCCCAGAGTTGCTTTCAGGTGATGGGAACCAGCATACAGGTAGAGAGGTGGTCCTTTCTCAAGGAAGTGCTGCAGAGTGGCACGTTCCGGTACTCAACTTCATAAACCCTCAATTAAACCAGTGAATTTACACAAACAGACTGAATAAACCCCTCTCCACCCGTGACCGTCCTTCTGCCGGGTCGCACGACTTAATCTTGCGCCCCCCTGTGCGGTTTGCCCGGTACAACTCCCAACCGCAGATCCCAGGCCCCCTGGCCGCTCCTCCGGTCCATGGAAGGCGCCCTACTTCCTGCAGCGCGTCCTTTCTCTCGACTCCTCTCTCACCCGCACACGCTTCCCTGGAGCAAGGGCACGCCATATGGTCCCCACATCCGCGCGGAGACCCGGCCACTACTGTCCATTCCCCAGGGTCGCACAGGCCAGCGGACACTGAGAGGTCCCTGGGTCGGAGCGCGTGCAGCCCCCAGCCACGCCCTGCCCCCAGCGCGCCCAGGTCTAGCTCCCCCTCAAGGAGAGGACGAAGTAGAGGAGAGTTGGAGAGTTTCCGAAGAAGCACCTCCCGGGGCCCCCATCCCTGGCTGGCAGCGGGCTGTGGCCTTGGGGTTCGGCGGTGCCCATCCCTCCAGGGTCAAGTGCAAAGTCCTTGGCCAGATCCGCGCTGGGTTATGCCCTCTCAGCCTGCAAGCGCGAACGCGAGAGGACCCTCAGTCGAGGGCCATATGGGAGGGAAGGGCGCACAGGCGCGGCTGAGGCAGCTTGGAAAGCTCCCCTTCACACCCCTCCGCCCAGCTCGCGGTCTTCCTCCCCACCCACCCCCAATCTTTAACTCCCTCAGCCCAACCGCAACTGCACTTTCGGATCCCTAACCCCCAGCCCGGGATCGCAGCCATCCGCCCAGCACTCACCTCCGGGATCAAACAACGCCCCTCTCCTCTGGCCAACCCGCCCCCCTTCCGCCCGCTGCGACCGCGTGGTCCGTCCGCTTACCTCGGCTCTTGGCTGCTGCGCGTGAGCTTGAGTGTGTCTCCGCCGCGTAATTGTATCCGGGGACAGAAGGGACCCGTGTTTGTGTACCGGATCAGGTGTCGCCGCCTTCGGTGGCTAGGGGTCGTGAGGGAGGCTGCAGTTAGCGCGTCAGCTTAGGACGGACTTTCTGGACTCGGAATTGATGGCAAAGCTTTAACCGTGCCCTCCCTCGGGCCCGCAGCGCGCCTGCTCCTCCGCGGCTCCCCGCAGGCGGCCGGGCCCCCCCAGCAGCCGCGCCCCGCCCCGCGCGCTGCGAGCTGCGCCGGAGTGCGCCCCTCACCTCCCGCGCCTGGCTCCGCAGGGCACGACGCGGGCCGCCACGCGCTCAGCCTCGCGTTACACGCCTGGGGCTGCGAGCGCCTCCTGCTCCCGCGGCCGGGGCATGGATGCCGACGCGCCTTCGTGCCGCGCGCTCGCGGACTGAGCGAAGCGCGGAGTCCTGGGACCGGGATGCTCGCGGGCGGGCTGGGGCGCGCGAGCCGTCGGGCGCCGGAGCTGCGAACCCTGGGACTGGCACGTGGCCCCGCCCCCGGCCCCCGCGAGGCGTGCCCTATGCCCTCGCGGCCACCTCCCGACTGGTCCCCGTGCCCGCCTTTTCCGTCACACCAGCGCCGCTCGAATCTGCGTGGTGTGGTGGGAGCGCGCCTGCCCTAACTGCGCGCCTGCCCAGCCTGCCAGTCTGCCTCCTTCCCGAACTCCCGAAGCCACTAAAAAGTTGAACTTTTGCTAGGAGGTGAAGGAGATAAGTGAAGGAAAGGGCGTGGGGGTTGCTTAGGTGATCAGCCACCTTTCTTGTAAGTTAGAAAGGGTTTAGAAAAGGCGAGTTTGGGAATCTTGGAGAAAGGGAATTGGGTTGCTGCGCTTGGAACATCCCTCCTCGCAGACTCGTGCTGAAAAGAGCCATTTATGCTTTGCTTGGTTGACTCTGTGGCGACTTTATCCTGACTGATCGGTGTTTGCCAGCAGCAGATCTTTGCCAAGTTGGCGTCCAGGCCAGAAAGCCAGGAAGCAGCTTTGCATACCCAGGCCTGCTGTGGTACCTCACCTTCCCTCCCCTCTTCCTCAGTCAGAGGCCAAGGACCTTTAAGAGTCTGATCTTAGAGTGCTGTCCTCCTGGGAACCTGGAAAATCTAATAGTTGTTCGCTTTTCCTCTGAGCGAGATTGGCTATGTATTCAATGTGTATATATACGACAGAGCTTTCAGAAAAGCTAAAAATCATGTAGGGTGTAAGCTGCAGAAGGCAAGATGCCGCCCCTGCACATAAACGTTTTACGTTTAAACGCCAAACACGGGAATTTTAAAAAATGCCAAGTCAAGCCGTTCTTTGCTTGCTCCAAACCGAATTTCAGAAATAGGTTGGGACTTTGTGCCCTTAGAAAAGAAAACGGAAATTATGTTTTATTGTGCATAGTATTACTTAACATTAAAGGGAGGAAAGAAAAAAAAAAACAAAACCAAAGCTAACATACACTGCTATTAGCATTTTATTTATGTTTCTATGTTTAAGTACCAGGGTCCAAAGTCCATATTTTAAAGAATGTTCACTGATAGACTTCTAAACGTGGGTTTCAAAAAAGATGTGTTTACCTTCTTTGCAGATTAGAAATTTGGAATATTGTGAAAACACAGGGGATATTTTTTCAGCCTTTGTACCTGACCAAAGGAGATCACTGACCTCTATAATCATTTTCTATTTAATTTCATTAGAGAAACCTAAAATGTAAACACGGACAACAATCCGACATAAGAGAATTTAAGCATTTACTTTAAAATTTATTCCACTCTCAACTGTCAAGCTTTAAGAAATTGTTCAAGCAGTTGCAAGCTACTTTTTGGATAATGCATTTGTAAATTCTTGGTCAAAAAAAGATTACTAGAAATTAAGCAAAAATACTCAATTTTATTTTATGAAAAAAATTTAAAAATTTGTGTCACAATCCTTTGCTTGATAAAGTCATGTAAACTGATTGTCAAGTAACATTTTTGTCAGACTTTTGGAAAGAAAATGTGTTGCTCTAGTATGTGGGAATATATATATATATATATATATCTCCATGTTTGTGTTTCTTTGTTTTCTCCGTTGCCTACCACACTCTTTATATAATAATATAATAATTTTATATAATGATTATTGAGTTTCTCTGCACACAAAGGACATCCCATAACCTAAAATACATTAAGTCAGTCATTGTACAAATACTTGAATTGCATTTTTGGAGCTTGAAATTATTCAAAAAAAATCAATGAGTCTCTTTCTCTCCTTTTTAAGGATCTACCAGCATTTAACACTTAATATTATTGACTGAATAGCTGGATAAAGTAAATGATGAAAGCATTTGCTACTTCTCTTGAAGGATGAATGCATATTTCTTATATTTAATCCATTTTCCAAGTTCCCATCCAGATTCACATGAAATTCCGCCCATTAGCTTTAGTTTATAGAATGTTGAATAGCACATCTGTAGTAAATAAGTTCCAGCCGCCCTGAAGTATGATATTAAAACTCCCTCATTATTTCAGTGGACCAAGTGTATTAGTATACTCAGTTGTTCATGTTTTTTTAATGTTAATTATTTTAATGATATTAAAATTCCCTCATTATTTCAGTAGACCAAGTCTATCAGTATACTCAGTTGTTAATTTTTTTAATGTTAATTTTTTTTCATGATTCTTCAACCATTTGGGTCCATATGATTTTATTGGGAGATTAAAAAAAATAACTTATGAGGGATGCTAGCTTAGCCTGGTGATTATTAACCATGAACTATGGAATTTGAATCAGTTATGAATGGTACAGTTTTATATCATTTGTCCTTGTAATGTAGACCATATGATATAGATTATAAAAGAATGGAATTAAGTTTAATCATGGGGTGAAATATGATGGCTGTACATTCCAACACTCCCTTGCTAATTGTCCCAAATATCTGAATATATCACAGTGGGGTATCATATGAGTGAAAACATCACTGACTTCGCAAATTAGATGCTTGAGCTCTGCTGAGTTCCTGAGAAATGTGACTATGTATTTTCGAGCTCTAAGGCACTCAGAGAGTCTGAAGGTACATAAAAACTCTTTAGGCTTAATTTGATCCTGCACTCCATAATATTATTAATAATAATGATTATTATGGTTTCTACTTGAGTTTCTAAAGTGTAATTTCAGGCACAATGTGAAGTTAACAAGAGTGATCTCATGTAATCCTCATAAAAATCCTGGAGGTAGATACTATCATTTTCCCTGTGGAAGGTAGAGTAGCAGAACATTGGGGAGTCAAACATGCAAGCTCACAGAGGGAAACTGACAAAACTGGGAATTGAATTCTGAGTCAAAGACCATGCCCTGAGTTGCTATGTCTACTCAGATGATCTCATAGTGCGGTTTTAAGACTTGGTTGGAGAAAATGTTGAGGTACATAAAGGCAGCCTGGCCATTTGGGGAAATCTCAGAATTCAAAAAACCGGTAAACCCAGTCTGTCTTGCTGCATCTTCTGTTTTACCCCAAAACAGCTGCTAATAGGCAATCACACTACAAACATACCTAGTGAGAGAGACTTAATTTTCTGTGTATCTACTTTAAAATTGTGGCCATTATTTTGTTTAATTCCTATTTCCTATGGACTCGACTTGCTGTAAAAACGCTAAACCGGAGGGCAAACAGAATGAAGATCATGCAGAGTCCATATGATAAAAACAGGCACACTATCACATCTTCACCTTCTCCTTTTGGCTCTTTCCTTTCTCATCATCTCTTATTTTCTTGCAAATATCTGCTTCCTGCTTTCAGGTTTAACTATACAGTCTACTTAGTGTCATATCCCACATTTAAAATATGTACATTTTTTTCATTTTTTATAAGCTTAATACATGCAATTTTCATCTTAATTCTGTTTTATTATGCATTATAGGCTTCTTTAAAAAATGCTGATCTGAGGGTCAAATTGTAACAAAGAATGATTGGAGGAACAGAGATTTCTAGAACTGTGGAAGTCATGGGGAACTTCTATTCTCATAAAAAAATATATCTTTAAATTGTCTAAAGGAATATCCGATATATAGGGCAAGTCAAAAAAAAAAAAGCTTATACTTTTAGTAATTTTGGTTACATGATAGACATTGTGTAACTTATTCTGTATGTCCTTATTTATTTATTGTTTATTCTATGTCTTTCTAAAGCAGTATTTATTTTCATGAGTAGAAAATGCCTTCAATAAAACTTTGCTTTCTCATCTATGTTTATTGTTGTTTTAGTCGTTCAGTTGTATCTGACTCTTTTGCGAGCCCATGAACTCTGTGCATAGGACTCCCCAGGCAAGAATACTGGAGTGGGTTGCCATTTCCTTCTCCACGGGATCCTCCTGACCCAGGGATCGAACCCACATCTCCTGCATCAGCAGGTGGGTTCTTTACTACTGAGCCACCAGGGAAGCCCCCTCTAATCTATACCAGTCAGTTAAAATCTTTTGAAATAATTTCTAACACTTCGTGATAAACTCTGTTCAAAGTTAGTTGTGGAAAATGTATGGAGACAGAATATCTCTTTTAAGGCCTTTGGCCTTTCAGAACTGAGAAGTTTGCTATTCTGTATTCCGATGGAGCCCTGTACTGAGTCTCTGTCAGTTACACCAACCAAGATTTAAGAGAGCGAATTGGGTGGTACTACATGACAGCAAAGCTAAGCCCATGCCACAGCAGCTTCCTTCCCCATTCATCTTGCAGGCATTAGTTTTTACAGCCATTCTGAATATGTCTAAAATATATCCCCCTGGTACCATGGTCTGTGAGCTTCCCAAAGTAAACATTAATTTACTTGCCTAGTCAACTTGCATTTATTGAGAGAGTTAAAGATCCCCAGAATCAACATTTTTTTTAGGATTATATCCTCTGCCTTTTAACATAAAGAACCAATTATTTTCAGAAAAGAAATAAGGGACTTGCCCTGGCAGATTGATATAAGCAATATTTTGTGACCCTTATTTCTTACGGTTATCTTCAAATCATGGTGTTTAAATTGTCACTTTCTCAGGTCAGGCTTTAACTTCCAGGTGAAACTATTAAGTATATTTTTGTTCATAAGTGTCAGCCCTAAGTCTAACTCTCCCAAGGTCTGCAAAGAAAGACGGTTTCTGTATCAATGAAAAACAAGAAGCACTAAGGACTTTTCCTCTAGTGTTCAGATCATTACCTTATAGTGTGTATTTTATTTTATGTTTGGAATCCTGTTCTGAGTATCTCTTTTTTTGCCTTATTTTTCATTCATTGCCTCCCTTACTTTTGTGTCATAAAGAACTGTAGTGTAATAAATTGTCTGATGAAGTATCCCATACAAAGCCAGGTAGGAAAGAACCTAGTCACTGACAGTGCTATTTCTATAGTGTGAAGATATCAAGATTGTGTGGGTCTTTCCAGAGTATAATTGGAAATTGAGGTTGTTACTGTAAAGCAGATATAGACCACTTTTAAAATTGTTTTTAAAATGTGATGGCAAAGTTTTAAATGCCCCCAGTTGTATTGACCAATTCCCTATCCTTTCACACTAAAAATAATCCTCTCCATCAAACCATCTTCCCCAAGTCATTTAGCTAAATACTTCCTTACCATTAAAACACACCAAGGTTTCAAAAACCCGTCCTAACCCTGATAATGTAAACATTTTTGATGGGGTAAGTTGGCTTTGTATGTTTATGCTTTTGCAAAACCTCTCTGTTACAAACAAAAACTTACACCTGATAGAATATAAAAGGATAAAATAGTTGATAGACATAGAGGAAGTAAGGAGCAAGGTGAACATCTTCCTGAGCTAGGGAAGAACAGAAATGCCAAGCAGAGAGCCAAGCTGGGGCCAAGAGTTGTGTTTTCTGGGACCGGACATCGATGGTGCTTTGGGAGCTGAAGGTGCTTGTAGTAAATACACTCCAGGGTGACCCATGATTCTCACCTCCTGACATCATGCTGTCTATAATTCTTTCCCTTTGTGTATGGGTGGGACCTTGACTTGCTTCTGGTCCCTATAATATAGCAAAGAATGTGAAAGTTGCTCAGTCGTGTCCAACTCTTTGCGACCCCATGGACTATACAGTCCATGGAATTCTGCAGGCCAGAATACTTGAGTGGGTAACCTTTCCCTTCTCCAGGGGATCTTCCCAACCCAGGGATAGAACCCAGGTCTCCTGCATTGCAGGCAGATTCTTTACCATCTGAGCCACAAGGCAAGCCCATAAGTGGCGAATGTAAAGTGATTTTTAAAATGTAGTTAAGGTCCCAAATCTGGTGACGTTGAATTAATCAAAAGGGAGATTATTCTCTGTGTGTATGACTTTAAGGGTATCAGGAGAAAACTCTTAAAAGAAGTAGAAGGTCCTTCTTGAGAGGAGAGACCCTCCCTGCAAACTTGATGAAATAACCGGCCACGTGGAGGAAATCCTTGTGGCAAACAGCTGAGGGCAGCTTCGCGGCCCTTCAAGGACTTCCAGCCAACAGCCAGCGAGGAGCCAGGGTCCTCAGTCATATGGCTGCGGGGAATGAGCTGTGCAAACAACCTAATGCCCCCATCTTTTTTTAACGCAGTCTAAAGAAACTGATTGTACCTGTTTATTTATTTTAGATTATTTTAATTGGAGTATAGTTGCTTTTGAATGCACTTTAAAGTCTTCTTCCCCAGCCAGAAGGCCACCTGGCCAAGGCACCTGATGTATAGCCTTGAGAATCCCTGGTCATAAAGCCCCAGGTAATTGGTACTCACATTCCTGACCCACGACTGTTAGATAATAAGTGTCTTGTTTCAGTCTGCTGAGTTTGTGGTCATGTGTGATCCAGCAATAGATAACTAATATAGTACTGAATGAAATCTGAATGGATGGAATGAATGAATGGAATCTGAATGAAAGGCTGAAAACCTGGCTACATAGAAAACGATAGCTAAAGCGGGTGTGGACTCCAAACTAGGAATCAAATCAAGCTGCTCAATAACTCTAGTTGCATAAAGTTTGTACCCCCAATATCTCCCCAGAGCAAGAACCTTAAATTGCTGTTATCAAACTTGGTTCTGGATTGGTGGTTCAGGAGTGCCAGGTGAAGGCAATCACAGGCGCCTGAAAACTTATAGACAAGAAAGGCTGGACCAGGGGAAAAAGCTGTCCTTCTCCAGTCAAGATAAAATGTATACTAAAGTCACAGGAAGAACTCTAAAGTTAAGAAAAGCAAACAAACAAAAACCTTGGTGCTCCAAGCATGGATTCTTTGTAAATTATATTAATTACATTATATTTTAATATTAATTTTATGGAATTACTTGACAAACCTTTTAAAATCAAAATTATAAATTCATTTCGAATTTATAAGGCAAAAACATCTCAAGAAAAGTTTGAACATGAAAAAGGAAAAGAAATCTTGAAAGCTCATTGTGCGGAATACATTCTACACATTTGTGAAGAGAAATTAGTAAATCTAAGGATTGTTCTGAGAAATTCAGGATGGAGGAGAGACACACAGACACATATAACGTGCATAGCAACATTAAGAGTCCGGGGGAATATATTAACTCAATTTTACATGTAACTGGAGTTTCAGAAGAAAAGAAAGGAGGGACAATCAAAAGAAATAAAAAATAATATAGCTCAGATTTTTCAAAAAACTGAAGAAAATAGATTCTCAGATCTTAATCCTTAACTGATATCTGATTGTTACTAAACAGAGCAAATAGAACCTGGCAGAAGAGACAACTTAAGCAGTGACTGAATACTGAAGAGGTTTTGAAAAATTCTCATGTACAATCCACAAAATTATAAATAAATACAGAAATGTATATTCTAGAAATTCTTCAGTCTTATTTTCAAAGCTTACAACCCCAGTTTAATCAGGAATAACACATTAGTAATCATCATGAAGTAACCTCCAACAGAGGGACATTCTACAAAATACTTGGCATTTCTCAAAACTATAAAGGTCTTGGAAAAAATAACCTAAGAAACTACTATAGTAGAGAGGAGCCTATGAAACTATAATGATTAAATATAAGGTGTGCTGGATAGAGTCCTGAAACAGAAGAAGGACATTAGATAAAAAACAAGAAAATTTTAAAAGATTTCAGTTTTATTATTTTAAAGATTAATTTTGATGTGAATCATTTTTAAAGCCTCTATTGAATTTTTTACAGTATTGTTTCTGTTTTATGTTTTGGTTTTTTGGTCACAGGCATGTGGTATCTCAGCTGACCAGGGATCAAAGCTGCACCTGCTTCATTGGAAGGTGAAGTCTTAACCACTGGACCATCAAGGAAGTACCTCAATTTTATTTTGATCACCAGCTAGATTGAGAATTATTCAATTATTTTATTGTTTTATAGTACAAATGAGAAAACTGAGGCAAGTTGATTGTAGGCATTTGTATAGTTCTAGTAATTTTATAGATAATAGAATGTTTAAAATTATTATAAATTGTAATTACAAGTTTCTATGAAATATCTTAGATTAACCTTGATTTGAATTCTGTAGTTAAAATGAAACAGTAGCAATATAATAATTGTAGCTAATTACAACAGATGCATATTATCCTTTTTTAGGAGTGTTGGCACTCAAGAAAATTATTCTAAAGTCCATCTGAAAGAATGGACATAGGAGAATATCCATACGTGAAAACTAATAACCTTTAAGTGTATTGCACAGAGCTCTGCTGATGTTCATTTTAATCATATGTGTGGTGGTGGTTTAGTTGATGTCATGTCCAATTCTTTACGACCCCATGGACTGTAGCCCGCCAGGCTCCTCTGTCCATGGGATTTCCCAGGCAAGAATACTAGAGTAGGGTGCCATTTCCTTCTCCAGGGGATCTTCCCAGCTGAGGGATCAAACCTGCAGACTTGCATGTCCTGCATTGCAGGCGGGTTCTTTCACCACTGAGCAACCAGGCAAAACTTAATCATATGTATAAAGCTGAATTTATGTCCTTTAGGATTGACTGGCTTGATCTCCTTGCTGTCCAAAGAACTCTACAAGAGTCTTCTCTAGCACCACAGTCCAAAAGCATTAGTTCTTTGCTGCTCAGCCTTCTTTATGGTCCAACTCTCGCATCTGTACATGACTACCGGAAACACCATAGCTTTGACTATACAGACTTTGCAAAGTGACATTGCTGCTTTTAATACACTGTCTAGGTTTGTCATAGCTTTTCCTCCAAGGATAAGTGGCTTTTACTTTCATGGCTGCAATCACTGTCCTCAATGATTTTAGAGCCCAAGAAAATAAAATCTGTCACTTCTTTCACTTTTTCCCTACCTATTTGTCATGAAGTGATAGAACTGGATACCATGATCTTAGTTTTTTGAATGTTCAGTTTTAAGCCAACTTTTTCACTCTCTTCTTTCACCCTCATCAAGAGGCTCTTCAGTTTCTCTTCACTACCATTAGAGTGGTATCATCTTCAGGACTACATATATATATATATATATAAACACATCACTCTGGATGTGTCAAAGTGATGTATTTTTATCACAAGGGCCCCCCACCCCGCCCAGTTCATGCCTTTCTTCAAATTGCTTAACACAATACATTTAATACCATATAAATGTATGAGGAACTGGAAACCATACTAAATTGTATATCCCTGAGGAACTGTTCTTTACTCCTACATTTCTCAAAAAGGATGCTTGGCACATGCTTATTATTTATTGATTTAATCTGGAAGGGGAGAAAAGTGTGTTCTCTTGGCCGTCTATTTGTGTGACCGTAAAAATAACTTTCCCTTTCTGAGTCTTTTTTTCTCATTTGATTATTGAACAATGTATGGTTATTCTGTGTATCCTATAATCAGTGTCATTTTGCATGTGTGTACTCTCTACTGAAATTAAGGCATCAAGAATCTCTGTGTTTTCCAATTATTCTCCCTGGAGTGAGTTTCTCCTCAAAACACACATACACACATATATAGAGACATTTACATATCATTATCATTTCCCTATTGATAGAGAATATTATAAAAATAGTCTGATGACTCTAAATAAAGTTTGAGTACACAAAATGTAAGGATTATCATTATTTCTTATTTGTATGTGGATGCATTCTTCTATTTAATGCTAATTTCATGCAAGGTACTTTCCCCCCAGAGAACACTAGACAGCTTTGAAATCATTGTTTCACTAATCATTTGTAGAATTCTTAGAGGTAGTTGATGATAAACATCACATGTATTTTGTAAAGAAATAATGGTCTAGCACAAGGTATGACTTATTAGCTCAAAGATCATTAAAGGCATATCTGCAAGGGAACTAAGAGATCTAGGTTTTCTGGCTAATGAGATTGTACAACAAATAACATCATATATGAAAACTAAAAACAAAAAATTATCTTTTATAATCAAGGTATTGTTTCGGCTGTAGAAAGAAGTCAGGATGTCTAGGGTCATTTCACATTAAAACAATAACTCCACCAAGATGTTCATAGCAATAGTTCTTTAATCTCTGTCACGCAATGGATGTACAGTCAAAACCAGGGACCAAGAAGGAAAAAAGTGTGATGCAACAGCCTTGGATGCATCACTGTATCACTGTTGTGTGTAGAAATACAGAGCTATCCATACATAGATGGCTCAGACAGTATAAAGAATCTGCCCACAATGCAAGAGACCTGGGTTCCATCCCTTGGTTGGGAAGATCTCCTGGAGAAGGGTAAGGCAACACATTCAGTATTCTTGCCTGGAGAATTCCATGGACGGAGGAGCCTGGCGGGCTACAGTCCATGCAGTTGCAGAGTCAGGCACAACTGAGCAACTAACAATTTCACTTTTTCATATATAATAGAATTCTGAAAGAATAATGTAGCATATATATAATAGAGATATAAACTGGATTATTATTAAATGGATTAACAGAATACAATCCACTTCCTTTCCCAGTTTGTAATTCTATTCTAGTATGTCAAGATACTCAGTTAATAATTCAAGGCCCCAATGGAAAAGTAAAAGTGAAAGTCACTCAGTTGTGTCCAACTCTTTGCAACCCCATGGACTATACAGTCTATGGAATTCTCCAGGCTAGAATACTGGGGCCTTTCCCTTCTCCATGGGATCTTCCCAATCCAGGGATCAAACCCAGGTCTCCTGCATTGCAGGTGGATTCTTTACCAGCTGAGCCACCAGGGAAACATAAGAATACTGGAGTGGGTAGTCTATCTCTTCTCCAGTGGATCTCCCCAACCCTGAACCAGGGTCTCCTGCATTGCAGGCAGATTTACCTTCTGAGCTATCAGGGTGGATACTAATCTCACCAGACAGACCCTGAGCCATAACAGTACAAAACCATAGACCTGTACTGTCTAACAAATATATATTGAGTTTTATTTACTCAGCACTGCACTAAATTCTCTAGAAAGACTGAATAAAATATATGGCATTGTCTTAAACCTTTCAAGATACAGGATTAAACATTTTCACTGTGCAATGATCTCATTATGTTCCAAATGCTAGCTTTTCCATTGGTGTAAAATCTTTTGCTTGTAAGTTCTTTATTTTTAACTTTATAAAGTATATGGAGTGCCATGTTCCCTGCAGACTTTCCTAGCTAACATACTCAGGCCTCAGGTTTCTCTTCCTTAGAGAACATGCTCTGAGACTTTATTGAGGTTCGTTACCCATCTCTGTCATATCCCTATACTTCCCCTCTCCTGGCCTTTATGCTACTTTATTATAATTGTTCAGCTATCTTTGTCGTCTGCTAAACTGTAAATTCTACAATGACGGGGACATGGCACATAATGGGAAGCTTACAAATTAATGAATGACAGTAGATACACATTCAGAATCTTACTTCTCGAAATATGCATATTAATTTCCAGGTGCATGCATGCTCAGTCACTTCAGTTGTGCCCAACCCTTTGTGACCTCATGGACTGTAATCTGCTAGGCTCCTCTGTCCATGGGATTTTTCCAGCAAGAATACTGGAGTGGGTTGCCATGCCCTCCTCCAGGGGATCTTCCCAACTCACGGAAAGAACCTGCATCTCCTGTATCTCCTGCATTGCAAGCAGATTATTTACCGCTGAGCCACAATGGAAGCCCAATTTCCAGGTATGTTACTACAAACACAAGCCTTTCCAGGTATTGAAGACTCATAAACCATTGCAAACCACTGATCTGTAGTGTAAGTTAGAAGTTTTTACTTGGAATATACCATTATATATCTTGCTATATAATACAAATAAAATTTGTAATAGCTAACATTTGTCACATACTCATCTGTGCTTGTATGATAAGCAGCTAACCTCATTTTTTAATTCACTTCTCACAATAGTTCCTAGATGTTAACAGTGTTCTTGTTTTAAACCTAGGGCAAATTAATTTATCAAGTATAAGGAACCAAAGATCACATAGCTATTGAGTGAAGGGGCCAGGAACCAAATTAGGGCAACCTACCTGTCTCCTCTCATCTACCATGCAACACTTAATGCTGTGCTTTTTTTTTTTTTATTCTTTAATTGGAGGAAAGTTGCTTTACAATGTTGTGTTGGTTTCTGCCATACAACAAGGCGATTCAGCCTTAATTATACATTTATCACCTCTTTCCTGAGCCTCCCTGCCCTCCCCCCACCCCACCCTTCTAGGCCATATTTGCAGGGCAGGAATGGAGACATCGATATAAAGAATAGACTGATGGACACAGTGGGGGAAGAGAGTGGGATGAATGGAGAAAGTAGCAGAGACAAACATATGCTGTCGTGTGTAAAACAGAGCTGGTGAGAAGTTGATATATTCCACACTGAGCCCACCCTGTCATTATGCTTCTCCCACCAGTTATTAACTTATCTCTCGATCTTCCTTCCCTGTGCTTCGTGATTCTCAGGCCAAGAAGCCATCTTTCTGTTTCTCCAGCTGGATCTGTGTTAATCTCTGTCAAGAAAGGTGTGTGAGGGTGACTGGAAGGTTGGAGGAAGGGAAATGTGTTTTCCTGTTTTCTGTGGGATTTCTACAGGCTTCTTGTCTGCTTGTATGTGCTATGGACTTTCAGTTCAGTTCAGTTGCAAGGTTGTGTCCAACTTTTGCGACCCCGTGGACTGAAGCATGCCAGGCTTTCCTGTCCATCACCACCTCCCGGAGTTTGCTCAAACTCATGTCCATTGAGTCGGTGATGCCATCCAGCCGTCTCATCCTCTGTCATCCTCTGCTCCTGCCTTTCAATTTTGCCCAGCATCAGGGTCTTTTCAAATGAATCAGTCCTTCACATCAGGTGGCCAGAGTATTGGAGCTTCAGCTTCAGCATCAGTCCTTCCAATGAATATGCAGGGCTCATTTCCTTTAGGATTGACAGGTGTGATCTTCTTGCAGTCCAAGGGACTCTCAAGAGTCTTCTTCAACACCACAGTTCAAAAGCATCAATTCTTCGGCACTCAGCTTTCTTTATGGTCCAACTCTCACATCCATCTATGACTACTGGAAAAACCATAGCTTTGACTAGATGGACCTTTGTCGGCAAAGTAATGTCTCTGCTTTTTAATATGCTGCCTAGGTTGGTCATAGTTTTTCTTCCAAGGAGCAAGTGTCTTTTAATTTCATGGCTGCAGTCACCATCTGCAGTGATTTTAGAGCCCAAGAAAATGAAGTCTATCAGTGTTTCCACTGTTTCCCCATCTATTTGCCATGAAGTGATGGGACCGGATGCCATGATCTTAGTTTTCTGAATGTTGAGTTTTAAGCCAGTTTTTTCACTCTCCTCTTTCACTTTCATCAAGAGGCTCTTTAGGCCTGGGCTTAGCCTTGAAGGTTTCTCACTCCAATGGAAGTACATTCTCTATCTGCATGAAAATCCAGTTTGTAATTGTCCAACTTAATGAACTAGGTTCATTAAGCCCCTCTCCCCAGAGATCCTGGTCCCATGCTCATGAGGTCCTTTCCTCTATGGTTCTAAATTTCAATAACTTTGTCTCTTTTTCCCCCTAGTACATATTAGAGATGAGGGCTGCTTCCAGTACTTGCAAACTCTAAGAAATTTAGAATTCTACTTCCTGTAACTTAAATAACAACTTTACACTTATGTAACATTCAAGCTTCTGTCCTGACTGAAACTTGACCTGTACAAGGTCATATGTACAGTTATTAATTGATGGCCAGGACTAGACTGAATATGCAGTTCCTGCACTGCCCGCATTCTGGCAGGGTAGACTGAGGTTAAACAAGTGGGTACTCTATGAAAAGTATGTAATTTGGGGTTGCTTATTTCTGAGGGTTTTTTGAGGGGGCCTTTGGTGGAAATAATAAAATACCTCTTAATGTACAACTGGATGGTAAAGAATCAAAACTTTTAGTTTTTTTTTCTAGGAAATGAATTTATTATCTCAATCAAGTTTGTGTTACACAGAAACTTTGCAAGATTAAGGAGCTACAAAGTGACAATGTCTTGATAACCCTTGTTTGCTGTTGTTTAGTCACTAAGTCCTATCTGACTTTTTATGACCCCATGGACTGTAGTCTGCCCTGCTCCTCCATCCATGGTATTTCTCAGGCAAGAATACTGGAGTGGGGTGCCATTTCCTTCTCCAGAGATCGAATATGCATCTCCTGCATTGACAGGCAGATTCCTTACTGCTAAGCTTACTTTACCAGGGAAGCCCACTGACATCCTTACTTTCCCTGATTTTAGGTCGTGTTCCAAAACCTAAGTGTCTATATATAGTTAAGTATATTTGCTGAGTTGTTTTCAGCCACTAAGTTGTGTCTGACTCTGCAGTCCCTTAGGCTGTAGCCCACCAGGCTCCTCTGTCATCCACTATCTCCCAGATTTTGCTCATGTCCATTGAGTCAGTGATAGTGATACTATCTAACCATCTCTCTCATCCCTTCCTTTTTTCCCCTCAGTCTTTCCCAGCATCAGGGTCTTTTTAAAGTTGGCTCTTTGCATCAGGTGGCCAAATGACTGGCTTTAAGCACTCTGCCTTCTTTACGGTCCAACTCTCACATCCATTTATGATGGAAAAACCCTAGCTTTGACTATCTGCACCTTTGTCAGCAAAGTGATGTCTCTGCTTTTTAATATGGTATCTAAGTTTCTCATAGCTTTTCTTCCAAGGAGCAGGTGTCTTTTATTTTTTTTATTTAGTTTTTTTTTTTTTTAGGTGTCTTTTAATTTTGTGGCTGAAGACACTATCTGCAGTGATTTTGGTGCCCAAGAAAATAAAATCTGTCACTGCTTCCAGTTTTCCCCCTTCTGTTTGCCATCAAGTGATGGGACCAGATGTCATGATCTTGATTTTTTGTATGTTGAGTTTAAAGTCATCTTTTTCACTTTTGTCTTTTGCTTTCACCAAGAGGTGCTTTAGTTTCTCCTCGCTTTCTGCCATTAGGTTGGTATCATCTACATGTATGAGGTTGCTGATATTTCTCCAGACAATCTTGATTCCAGATTGTGATTCATCCAGCCCGGGTTTTCACATGATGTACTCTGTATATAATGCAATTTCATTGACTCATGAGTCATATTTACCTTTCGTATGTACAGTTCTCACAACCCACACACCAAACACTTTGAAAAGCTTTCTTTAGTATTACTAGAGCGTAGCTTAGTTTGACTGTGGGAAAGGTGCTCTGACTAGAGGAAATGAGAGCAGGGTATTATTTGCCTCTTGTACTCCCATAATTCATTGTCTTCTCTTGCTCTTCATGCCATGCGGGCGTGTTCAGTTGCTGAGTTGTGTCTGACTCTTTGCTATCCCCCATGCCAGGCAAGTTTTAATCCTGTAGTCTGCAACTTTTGCTGTACCCAGACATCACCCAGGAGGCTTAGATGCAAATTTCTGAGTTGTTAAGTGTACAGATTTTTGAACTGCACCTTACCAGATTCATTCAAGAGGTCTGGAGTGAAAGCCCACTTGGTCATGATGTATGATCTTTTTAATATATTGTTGGATTCTATTTGCTAGAATTTTGTTGAGGATTTTTGTATCTATGTTCATTAGTGATATTGGCTTAAAGTTTTCTTTTTTGTGGCTTCTTTGTCTGCTTTTGGTATTATGGTGGTCTCAGAGAATGAGTTTGAGAGTTTATCTTCCTCTGCAATTTTTTGGAAGAGTTTGAGTAGGATAGGTGTTAGCTGTTCTCTAAATTTTTGGCAGAATTCAGCTGTGAAGCCATCTAGTCCTGGGCTTTTGTTTGTTGGAAGATTTTTGATTACAGTTTCGATTTCTGTGCTTGTGATGGGTCTGTTAAGATTTTCTATTTCTTCCTGGTTCAGTTTTGGAAGGTTATACTTTTCTAAGAATTTGTCCATTTCTTCCAAGTTGTCCATTTTATCGGCAAATAGTTGCTGATAATAGTCTCTTATGATCCTTTGTATTTCTATGTTGTCTGTTGTGATATCTCCATTTTCATTTCTAATTTTGTTAATTTGATTCTTCTCCCTTTTTTTCTTGATGAGTCTGGCTAATGGTGTGTCTATTTTATTTATCTTCTCAAAGAACCAGCTCTTAGTTTTGTTAATTTTTGCTATAGTCTCCTTTGTTTCTTTTTCAATTATTTCTGGTCTGATTTTTATGATTTCTTTCCTTCTACTAACTTTGGGGTTCTTCATGTCTTCTTTTTATAGTTGCTTTAAGTGTAAATTTAGGTTATTTATTTAATGTTGCTCTTATTTCTTGAGGTAAGCTTGTATTGCTATGAACATTCCTCTTAGCACTGCTTTTACTGAATCCCATAGGTTTTGGGTTGTAATGTCTTCATTTTCATTTGTTTCTATGCATATTTTGATTTCTACCATGATCTGTTGGTTATTCAGAAGTATGCTGTTTAGCTTCCATATGTTTGTATTTTTAATAGGTTTTTTTTTCCCCTGCAGTTGACATCTAATCTTACTGCATTGAGATTAGAAAAGATGCTTGAAATGATTTCAATTTCTTTTAATTTATCAAGGCTAGATTTATGACCCAGGATGTTATCTCTCCTGGAAAATGTTCTGCACACCCTTGAGGAAAAGGTGAAATTCATTTTTGGGGGGTGAAATGTCCTATAGATATTAATTAGGTATGACTAGCCATACATCATGACCAAATGGGCTTTATCCCAGCATTGCAAGGATTCTTCAATATTCGCAAATCAATCAATGTGATACACCACATTAACAAACTGAAAGCTAAAAACCATATAATTATCTCAATAGATGCAAAGAGAGCCTTTGATGAAATTTAGCACCCATTTATGATAAAAATTATCCAGAAAGCAAGCATAGAAGGAACATACCTTAATATAATAAAAAGCACATATGATACACCCACAGCAAACATTATCCTCAATGGTGAAAGATTGAAAGCATTTCCCCTAAAGTCAGGAACAAGACAAGGGTGCCCAGTCTCACCACGGCTATTCAACATAGTTTTGGAAGTTTTAGCCACAGCATTCAGAGAAGAAAAAGAAATAAAAGGAAACCAGATTGGAAAAGAAAGAAGTAAAACTCTCACTGCAGATGACATGATTCTCTATATAGAAAACCCTAAAGACATCACCAGAAAATTACTAAAGCTAATCAATAAATATAATAAAGTTGCAGGATGTAAAATTAGTACACAGAAATCCCTTGCATTCCTATACACTAACAATGAGAAAACAGAAAGAGAAATTAAGCAAACAATCCCATTCACCATTGCAATGAAAAGAATAAAATACTTAGGAATAAATTTACTAAAGAAACAAAAGACCTATATATAGAAAACTATAAAACACTGATTCAAGAAATCAAAGATGACACAGATAGATGGAGAAATATACCATGTTCTTGGGTTGGAAGAATCGATATAGTGAAAATGGGTATGCTACCCAAAGCAATCTATAGATTCAATGCAATCCTTATCAAGCTTCCAATGGTATTTTTCACAGAACTAGAACAAATAATTTCACACTTTGTATGGAATCACACAAAAAAATCTCGAGTAGCCAAAGTAATCTTGATAAAGAATAATGGAAACAGAGGAATCAACCTGCCTGACTTCAGACTATATTACAAAGCTGCAGTGATCAAGACAGTATGGTACTGGCACAAGGACAGAAATATAGATCAACGGAACAAAATAAAAACCCCAAAGATGAATCCATACATCTATGGACACCTTATCTTTGACAAAGGAGGCAAAACTATACCATGGAGAAAAGACAATCTCTAACAAGTGGCAATGGGAAAACCGGTCAACCACCTGTAAAAGAATGAAACTAGAACACTTTCTAACACTATACACAAAAATAAACTCAAAATGGATTAAAGATCTAAATGTAAGACCAGAAACTATAAAACTTCTAAAGGAAGACATCGGCAGAACACGCTCTGACCTAAATAACAGCAAGATCCCCTATGATCCACCTCCCAGAGTAATGGAAATAAAAGCAAAAATAAACAAATAGGACCTAATTAAACTTAAAAGCTTTTGCACAATGAAGGAAACTATAAGCAAGGTGAAAAGACAGCCTTCAGAATGGGAGAAAATAATAGCAAATGAAGCAACTGACAAAGAATTAATCTCAAAAATATATAAGCAGCTCAATACTAGAAAAATAAATGACCCAATAAAGAAATGGGCCAAAGAACTAAACAGACTTTCTCCAAGAAGACATACAGGTGGCTAACAAACACATGAAAAGATGCTCAACATCACTCATTATCAGAGAAATGCAAATCAAAACCACAATGAGGTGCCATCTCACACCCATCAGAATGGCTGCTAGCAAAAAGTCTACAAACAATAAATGCCGGAGAGGGTGTGGAGAAAAGGGAACCCTCTTACACTGTTGGTGGGAATGCAAACTAGTACAGCCACTATGGAGAACAGTGTGGCGATTCCTTGAAAAACTAGAAATAAAACTGCCATATGACCCAGCAATCCCACTGCTGGGCACACACACTGAGGAAACCAGAACTGAAAGAGACACATGTACGCCAATGTTCATCACAGCACTGTTTACATTAGCTAGGACATGGAAGCAACCTAAATGTCCATCAGCAGATGAATGGATAAGAAAGTTGTGGTACATATACACTATGGAATATTACTCAACTACTAAAAAAGAATGCATTTGAGTCAGTTCTAATAAGGTGGATTAAACTGGAGCCTATTATACAAAGTGAAGTAAGTAAATCAGAAAGAAAAACACCAATACAGTATATTAACACATATATGTGGAATTTAGAAAGATGGTAAAGATGACCCTATATGTGAGACAGCAAAAGAGACACAGATATAAAGAACAGACTTTTGGACCTTGTGGGAGAAGGTAAGGATGGGATGATTTGAGAGAATAGCATTAAAACATGTATATTACCATATGTGAAATAGATGACCAGTCCAAGTTTGATGCATGAAACAAGGTACTCAAAGCTGGTGCACTGGGACAACCCAGAGGGATGGGATGGGGAGTAAGGTAGGAGGGGTTTGGGGATGGGGGTCACATGTACACCCATGGCTGATTCATGTCAATATATGGCAAAAACCACCATTACAATAGCTTATTGTAAAGTTGTTAGCCTCCAGTTAAAATAAATTAATTTAAAAAAAGAAAAAAGTCTGGGGTGTGGCTCACTACATTTTTAAGAACAACTACTAGTTGGGAATTGCTGATGCAAAAGAGTCTTGCTGCAAATGTTAGCTAGGTGCACTGGAGTGAGAGTGAACCAGAAAAGTGTGATATGGATCCAGGATCTGGAACACAATGTAAAGTAAACCCACATGGATTCTGAAAGCATCTTGGGAAGATGATCATCTGAAGTTCTACACACTTACCTGATGATTAGGGAACTTTAGGGAACTTTGTGAAGCAGATCCTTCCTGGCTTTACCTCCTAAGGCAGTGGTTCACAACTTCTCCTGCTCTATAGAATCACCTGGGGGAATATTTAAAAGTCCAGATATCTAGGTTGCACAAAATCTCTAGGGCTTAGCCCAAGCCTGAGTATTTGTTCTTGGAATATAATTGACATCAGTTTCAGGTGGACAACACAATGAATCAATATTTGTTGTTGTTCTTGTGAAATGATCACCACAATAAGTCTACTTAACAACCATCAACATGCATAGTTAACAAACACTGATTTTCTTGTGAAGATAACTTTAAAGGTTTACTCTCTCAGCAACTTTTAATATATGATTTGCTGTTTTGTTGTTTAGTCACTAAGTTGCATCCAACTCTTTTGTGACCCCATGGACTGTAGCCCACCAGGCTCCTCTGTCCATGTGATTCCCCAGGCAAGAATACAATATGGTACTATTAACTATAGTCACCGTGCTGTACATTCCATCCTCATGACTTACTGATTTTATAACTGGAAGTTTGTACCTTTTGACCTGCTTCACCCATTTCAACTCACTCCCTACTCTGGACTTAGATAACTGTCAATCTGTTCTTTGTATCTATGAGTTGCTTTTCATTTGTTTGTTTAGATTCCACATATAAGTGAGATCATATGGTATTTGCCTTCATCTGTCTGACTTATTTCATAGGCATGAGTATTTTTTAAAGCTCCCCAGTGATTTCAATGTGCAGCCAAGGTTGGAGTGATTAGAGAATGATCCCAGAAGTTAGGGATGGTGATCAAGAATCAGTATTTTTTGCAAAAACTACAGGTGGTTCTTATGAAGACAAAGTTTGAAAGTTATTAAATTTGATATACAAGGATATATTTCAAGTTATTTAAAGAATAGCCATGCATACGTGACTAACTTCATAATATATATTTCATAATATACATAAAGTTTCTCTTATTTGTCATTGATTCTGCCATTTCTTAGTTCAACATGCCTGCCTTTAGTTGCAGTTGATGACTGCTTTAAACACAGCATTATCACCCTTATATTGTGAAATAAGGACTAAACACACAGATGACAAGTTATTACCTTAATAAGATTGATTGTTTCTTGACTAATGTGCTGAAATATTATTTCCTTATGTGTTTTAGGGTATGGCATTAAAATTGCTTTTCCTGGAAAACTTAACACTGATTTCTATCAACTCCTTTAAAAGTCAGAGTGGAGGAACTTGTTCCCAAGGAGAAAAGTTCCACCCCACCTTCCAGAGACATAAACTGGAACACAATATATGTCCCTCTGAGTATAGCAGAACTGAGGTTATGTCTTAAACTGGAACCAAGCAGGCAGAAGGTTACTTATTAAAATATCTCAATGATATCCTACAAAACAGACACCAGGGTAGCACCATGGCTTGAGTCCATGAAACCTTGACTATGGTTTCCTCCATCGTGTTATACAACCATTTCACAGAGCCATAAGACCTCAACTCTGAGCTGGACGGCAGAGACCTCCAGTGTAGTCTAACTGCCCTGTTTGAAAGGAAAGGAAAATGATGAACAAAAAAAAAATGAACTGATTTGCCTCAAGTCAACACCACTAGTTAATGCCTGGTTTCCATGTCTCCTGAGTGGAAGCCCAGAGCTCTTAAATGCCCCAGATGCTGTGTTCTCTAAATTAGTCACCTTTAGACTACCTGTTATTAAACACTCTAAACTCTAGTAATTTAGGGAGATCTAACACTCTTCCTCATTCACCTCTGAGGAGTGAAAAACAAGCAATATTCTCCTAGGAAGATGGAGCTTTGACTGTGATTCAATAAGCCTCTGTATAGTGACTTTTCAATGGATTTTCTATCTTTCCATTCCCTTGAGTCTTTTAGAGGTAAGAAAAAGGCCTGAGTCAGGAAGATAATTACATGTGCAATTTATTAAACTGTGTTGTAGCCTTTAAAGAGATTTCATTTTCTTTTGACCCTTGTTTCCTTATATCTCCCTCATCTTACTTCTACTGTAGCCACTATGATGTTAACACTTCATGAACAGGGTATGTGTTCCTGGAAATGGCCTGTTTTTCATTTGGGTCAGAATTTCTCCAACTGGTGTGTATTCTTTGACTTCCTAGAATTCTCTATGTGAAATCAGAATTAATTTGAGTGCATTCTGTAACTTTTGGAAGACAATCTGTGATTTTAGTGTTCACACTTGAGTTTGTGTTCACAGGTGTGTTCTCACCAAATGAAGGCCAGGTAACAGCATAAACTGCTTTAGGAAGGAAAGTTTTTCATTAGTTTAAATTTTAAAATGTGGGAGAATTGAGTCATTACAGACCACACGGTAGGATAGACCCCATGGCAGTCAGACTCTATTGTAATTGGTAATCTGTTGGTTTGGACCTCCTTTTTGTGCAAAGGCTCCTCTGCCCTCCATTGCCTACCAGAATTTGCTTAAATTCATGTCCATTGAGTCAGTGATGTTATCTAAGCATTGCATTCTCTTTTTCACCTTCAATCTTCCCCAGTATCAGGGTCCTTTCCAATGAGTTGTCTCTTTGCATCAGCCCACTTTGGCCGTCTTTGGCTCAGGTGACCAAAATATTAGAGCTTCAGCTTCAGCATCAGTCTTTCCAATGAATATTCAGGTTTGCTTTCTTTAGGATTGATTGACTGGTTTGATCTCGTTTGGGTGTTAAATTTAAGCAAATTAAGGAGGAGGGCTGAGCTGAAGTTTTAAGACTAAAATAATTTCAGAGGAGTTGCTATTGAGGAATTAATAGACTTATCTATGAATTGTTCTCTAAATTTACCAGATTAAAAGGATCAACCTTAATATTATTTTAAAAGCAAGTTTTCATTGGAGGGTGTTTCTTTGGGTCTGGGTTGGGATTCTAAAATTTTTAACAAGCCTCTAGAGAGGTCTTGTAACTACCAGGTGTGGGAAACTAGACACCACAGAGAGAGGAAGTTAACTAAGAGTAAGTAAGAAGATTGGAAGATAAAGGCTAGACTCAGGTCAAGGGGTGAAAGGAATGGGAGGAGAGTACAGTCAGAAATGTTGATCCCTGCATTGCAGGCTGAATAGGAATAGGAATGAAGCCAAGAAGGAAGAATACACTTGCACCAGGAAGAAAGAGTAAAGGGTTATTTATTGGTTCTAAAAAATAACGAGGGTGTGTCCTCTGGTAGACTAAAAAAGCAACTTGTTATAGTAAAAGATTTCAGAGATCATGGTTTCAGTAGCAGAGTAGATTCTGAATTTGTGTTGACATGAATGTCATGGAAAATGGCGTAATAGTTTTTCTGGCTTTACTTCCTTCAAATTCATGATCAATAATGCTGCCAAGGAACTCTTCTTAAAATGAAAAGTAAGACCTTTTTTTCTGTGGCATCAAATACTTTCTTTCTCCTTAGTGTCCAAGATAATCCCTAAACTCTTAACACAGTATTTAGGATGCTTCTTTATTACCTGCAAATATTTCATAACATTAAACATCTTACTGCTTGTACATCCTTGAAAACACTTCATTCATTCATGTTATGCCTTTGATGGTGTGGTTTCCTCTGCCAGGTCTACCTGGAAAAATGACAAATGCTTTTTTGTTTTGTAAAATCTGAATAGGGAGGTTTTGATAAAATACTCCTCCTTCCTATACCCAACACACATGGCTCATCTTTTCCTTTGCTAGCCTAACTTTGTACCATGTATGTGCTTTTGTTGTTGATCTTAACATTAGGGTAAGGGTTACAAACCAAACACCTGCAGAAGGTGTGCATTCAACATATATGCCAGAAATAGATAGGATGAAAGACACTTCATGCCAAGGTAGTTGTAACTAAGTATAATGCCTACAAGTTAAACTGCTCTTTTAAACATTGTTGGAAAAAGCAAGAAAGTTCCCAAAAAACATCTATTTCTGCTTTATTGACTATGCCAAAGCCTTTGACTGTGTGGATCACAATAAACTGTGGAAAATTCTTAAAGAGATGGGAATACAATACCATCTGACCTGTCTTTTGAGAAACCTGTATGCAGTTCAGGAAGCAACACTTAGAGCTGGACATGGAACAACAGACTGGTTCCAAATAGGAAAAGGAGTACGTCAAAGCTGTATATTGTCACCCTGCTTATTTAACTTATATGCAGAGTACATCATGAGAGACGCTGGGCTGGAAGAAGCACAAGCTGGAATCAAGATTGCCAGGAGGAATATCAATAACCTCAGATATGCAGATGATACCACCCTTATGGCAGAAAGTGAAGAGGAACTAAAAAGCCTCTTGATGAAAGTGAAAGAGGAGAGTGAAAAAGTTGGCTTAAAGCTCAACATTCAAAAAACTAAGATCATGGCATCTGGTCCCATCACTTCATGGCAAATAGATGGGGAAACAGTGGAAACAGTGTCAGACTTTATTTTTTGGGCCCCAAAATCACTGCAGTTGGTTATTGCAGCCATGAAATTAAGAGATGCTTACTCCTTGGAAGGAAAGTTATGACCAACCTAGATAGCATATTAAAAAGCAGAGACATTACTTTGCCAACAAAGGTCCATCTAGCCAAGGCTATGGTTTTTCCAGTAGTCATGTATGGATGTGAGAGTTGGACAGTGAAGAAAGCTGAGTGCCGAAGAATTGATGCTTTTGAACTGTGGTACTGGAGAAGACTCTTGAGAGTCCCTTGGACTGCAAGAAGATCCAATCAGTCCATCCTAAAGAGATCAGTCCTGGGTGTTCATTGGAAGGACTGATGTTGAAGGTGAAACTCCAATACTTTGGCTACCTCATGTGAAGAGTTGACTCACTGGAAAAGACCCTAATGCTGGGAAGGATTGGGGGCAGGAGGAGCAAAGGATGACAGAGGATGAGATGGCTGGATGGCATCACTGACTCGATGGACATGGGTTTGCGTAAACTCCGGGAGTTGGTGATGGACAAGAAGGCCTGGTGTGCTGCAGTTCATCGGGTCGCAAAGAGTCGGACACGACTGAGTGACTGAACTGAACTGGTATAACCAAGCAAACAAAACACATCCAAAGACATAGTCTTTTGCTACACAGGTCATAGCGGTTATGAAATGAGAGGTCTGTATTGAGAAGCAGCAAATAAAAGTAATTTCAGTTTCAGGTGGAAGGAAATGGCATGTATGAATACAGTGACATGATTCATTCACTGTGGCATTTTAGGATAACAATGCCTCAACAGATTTCCTGTTGTGTGTGTCTCTTACTCAAAGAGGTGCAAGGAAAGCTAGTGATACAGAATGACTACCCACCAAGGAGATGAAAGAGTGACCTTTGAACTGGGGCGTAGAATCTTATGGAGTCCAGATGACAGTTTGTTGGCTCTCCCATCATATTGGCCTTTACACTGTCTGAAAAAGACTATGCATTTCCCCCCAAAGTTATAAAGCATCCTCTGTGATTATAAAGCATCTCAGTGTGTGGATTCTTTGGAGTCAGCCTAGAAGAGAGACCTTTAGGAGAGTGTCTACGCAAGCAGGTCTTGCAAGAATCTTTTAGCCACGTCAGCAAAAGACAACTTTATCTTCTGATAACTCACAAATGTCTATCTCCAACCAAAATTTCTCACATGAACTTCAAAGATAGGGATCCAGCCTCTTCTCAAATATTTCTTAGACGATGCTGTAGGCATTTAAAACTTAATATGCTTAAAACTGAATCTCATTTCTCTCTTCATCACCAAAAACAAAGGCAAAATACTGCTTTACTTCACGATTCACATAGCATCAGAAACCTATGTGTCATCTTGGAGGACTTCATTCTAATCCCCATTCTTATCTAACCAATCACCAAGCTTTATCAATTTCTCTTCCAAACTCTCTTTTACTTCCACTCCCAGAATTATAATTTCAGTAGGCTCAGGTAACTAACAGACTGAGTCTGCTCTTTTCCAATCTCTTTTTTTCCATTATGGTCTAAGTGATCTTTCTGAAATGCAAACAGTAACTTAAAGCTCTTTATCTCCTACTACTCTTAGAATGAAGTTGCCATTCTTGCTCAGTCGCTTCAGTCATGTCTGACTTTTTGTGACCCTATGGACTATAGCCTGCCAGGCTCTTCTGTCCATGGGGTTCTCCAGGTAAGAATACTACAGTGGGTTGCCATGCCATCCTCCAGGGGATCTTCCTGACCCAGGTATCAAATGTGCATCTCTTGCAACTCCTGTATGTCAGGTAGATTTTTTACCAGCTGGGCTACTAGAGAAACCCCAGGAAGAAAGTTAAGAACTTAATTTGGCCAAGAAAGCCCTGCTTAATTTGTCTCCTGGCTACCTTTTCTGTTATTCCTTCCTTCACCTCTCAGCCATTTGTTGATTCAACAAATACTGAGTACAGTAGCCAGGACACAGAAGCAATCTAAATGCCCATCAACAGAGGAATGGACAGATAACATGTGGTACATATATACAATGGAATAATACACAGCCATGAAAAAGGTAGGAAATTGGGTCATGTGTAGTAATGTGCATGGACCTAGATTGTGTCATACAGAGTGAATCAAACCAAATAGAGAAAAACAAATATCATTTATTAACACATGTGTGTGGAATCTAGAAAGATGCTACATTTGGGCCTGTGTGCATGGCAGGAATAGAGATGCAGATGTAGAGGATGGACATGTGGACATAGGGAAGGGAAAATGAGTGGGGGCAACTTGAGAGAGTAGCACTAATACATATACACACCATGTGTAAAATAGCTAGCTAGTGCGAAGCTGTTGTCTATAACACAGGAACCTCAGCCTGGTGTTCCGCGATGACCAAGAAGGGCAGGATGGTGCAGGTGGGAGGGAGGTTCAAGATGGGAGGGATATATGTATGCATATAGATGTACAGTAGAAACACAATAATGTAAAGCAATTGTACTCCAAAGGAAAAAAATTCTGAGTGCCTGCTGTGTGCCGAAAAGTGAGATAACAAAATAAGAAGAGAAATAGTAGACATTTTAAAAATCATACAAATATAGAATTTTACATAGTGTTAAGTGTTATGTAGGAAAAGAAGAGGGGAAATTGAAAGAGTGTTAGCGCATAACATAATTTATATTAGTTATCCAGGGACCCGAATCCTGATGTTCCAGTCGTAGCTTTCCTGAAAGAGTTGCTTTCACATCTATGTGACCCTCTTACCTAGCAGCCCGCTAACACCTGCTCATCTGTGTCTCAGCCTGTATGATACTTCTTCCCAGAAGGCAGCCTTGAGACTCAAAACCTATGTTTACTACTTCTCCATCCTTTGCGGTTTTCTCATCTGTACTGTCCTCGTTGTTTCCTTTCCTGTAATTCAGTGATGCAAGGACGCTGTTTTTTCTCACATTGGATCTTTAACTTCTAGCACAGTGCTTGTTACAGATAAACCCTTAATAAATATTGCATGGATCAATAACTGGAAGTATTACTGCAAATGACAGAGTTGGAGAAATTCTAGGGAACTAGAGTTCATGAAAATTCTGCCTTTTACCACTGCCCCCAGGATTAAATCTTTAAATCTTTCTCAGGTCCAATTTACCCAAACACCAACCCTATTTGTATTAATTGTTTAATATATGACAAGTGCCTGACCTTGCAGGAGGGTAGAAGATTTCTAGTTGTAGAAATAGATAGATCTAAAACAGTTATTACTTAGGACGTAAGTGTCTTTATTAAAAATATGACCTTGTTGTACCGTCAACTATTTTATCTACAGCAGCCATCTTCAGCCCCACCTGTCTTTGTGGGATCAATAATTTAAGCCCTTATTCATTTGTTCTTATGTTAATCAACCTGAAATATTGTAATAAAACCCCTGCCAACCTGACATATTAGAGAAGAAGCATAGGTTGTGAAATAACATTTGTGAGTAGTTGAGGAGGTATTCACCGACTCGATGGGCATGAGTTTGAGTAAACTCCAGGAGTTGGTGATGGACAGGGAGGTCTGGCATGCTGCGATTCATGGGGTTGCAAAGAGTTGGACACGACTAAGCGACTGAACTGAACTGAACTGAACTGAACTGAACTGAACTGAGGAGGCATCATGGAGATAGTTGATACACTTTAGGAAGACTACTTCCTAGATGGGCTAATAGGTGAGGTCAGTTTTTCTGAAAAGGAAACGATGACATTCATAACCTAATGACTTCCTTTCTGAATCCAGAAATACATTATCTGATGTAAACGTATTACCAGTTGAGAACAGATTAAACAAATTCAAAAAAATCAGCCACTTTCCACTTCCTTTACATCACTTTACATGCTTTACATCCTTCACATCACTACACCAGACCTGGGGGGCACTGGGCTGCCCAAACGATTCGTGGCCTTGGCAATCACCCCGTCCTTGTGAAACCACATAGCTGATGAACGTCACCTTCTGGCCTTTCCTCCTTCATTTTACTGTTTATTACAAGACCCGGCATGACTATACAGTGAAGTTAGGAGGAATGGCCCTTCCACCTCATCTCTCCTTTCTGCTCAATGCATGTAGAAGACCTGTGGTGTAGCTCTCAGAATTCCTATTGACACACACACATAATTTCTTGCAAAGAAAAGCGGGAGACAAATGTGACAAGGTCAAGTTAAGGTTTCACCATGACCTGCTGAATTTTAGAACTCAAGGTGTTTTATAAGAGGAATTTAAAATAGCATGCTGCTGCTGCTGCTGCTAAGTCGCTTCAGTCATGTCCGTCTCTGCAACCCCATAGACGGCAGCCCACCAGGCTCTGCCATCCCTGGGATTCTCCAGGCAAGAACACTGGAGTGTATTATTATCTAAACAAATCTCTATGCCTTTATCCATGTTGCTTTCTAGAATGCCTTCTGGGGCCTTCTCAGCACCATTGTATTTTATGTCTAAATCCTACCCACCTAACCTCGCTCAAATGCCAACCATAAAAATCCCAGATTCACCCACCAAGAAATGATCCCTCCCTATCTGCAGGAGACATTAACTTCTGACAGAAAGTACATACACCTGAGCTTTTGTATGCGTTAAATTTCTTGAAGGCTTTGGAATTGGTTCAGTTCAGTTCAGTCGCTCAGTAGTGTCCAACTCTTTGAGACCCCATGGACTGCAGCACGCCAGGCCTCCCTGTCCATCACGAACTCCCGGAGCTGACTCAAACTCATGTCCATCGCATTGGTGTTGCCATCCAACTACTTCATCCTCTGCTGTCCTCTTCTCCTCCTGCCTTCAATTTTTCCCAGCATCAGGGTCTTTTCCAATGAGTCGGTTCTTAACATCAAGTGGCCAAATTATTGGAGTTTCAGCTTCAGCATCAGTCCTTCCAAGGAATATGCAGGATTCATTTCTGCTCTGTAGGAACTTGAGTTATAGGATCTGTAACACCTTATTGGTCATGCCTTAAAGACAGAACAGGCTCTTGATGTTACATTTTTATGCCAGTACTTGACACAGTTCATGATATTAAGTGGAACAAATTGAGTAATGGATTAAGTATATGTGGCTTGATCCTCAAACTCTTATTTTACCTTAGTACTTACTGATTTTTTAAGAATAATGGCTATCATTTTTGGAATAGCTACTCACTAGATAGGTATTTTGTATTCTTTATTATATCAATTCATTTAAATAACCATTTAAGAAAGGATTTTAAAAAATCCATTTTTAAAACTCAAGCAACGAGTGATTCTTTGGCATTGGACACAGGTCTAGTTTCCAAAATTTATAATCTTAGTTCAATTAGTCAATTCCCTGTTCTTACTAGACTAAAAGAAATTCAAATATACTTGACAGTCAGTTTATTTGAACATTAACTATTATCTCAGACGTTGCTGACTAATTCCTAATAGTCTTCACAGCAAATAAGTAGTTTGTAGCATGAATCTGTTCTTAATATATAAACAAATCTATGGAGATTTTCACTATACATCTAGCCTGTCATTTTTAATAGTTTAAAAAATAATTTTGTTATTATTGTAAAAAATAATATTGTCATTGCAAAAAGTCAAATAATACAGAAAATATGGAGAAGAATATACAGCCTAAAATCCCATCTTGTGTGTGTTCAGTTGCTCAATCACATTCAGTTCTTTGTGACCCACGGACTGACTGTGGCCCACTCCTAATGTCACCCAGGCTCCTCCATCCATGGAATTTTCCAGGCAAGAATACTGGAGTGAGTCGCCATCTCCTACACCAAGGGATCTTCCCAACCCGGGGGTCAAACCTGAGTCTCCTGCATTGGCAAGTAGATTCTTTTACCACTGAGCCACTTAGGAAAGTCCATCTTAAATATGTATAAAATTTTATGTAAATGGAATCAAATTGTATATGGTATTTTTTCTTGTCTTTCACTTAGAATTATATCATGTTACTACTTCACAAAAAATGTTTAGACACTATCATGTACATTTAGATTTATTATCTCTACTCAACACAGATGGCACAGGTGACTTAAAATCTAGCTGAGTGAAACCTGTTCTGACTTTATTCTGAAGTAGTTCAACTAATATAACTCTGCTGCTGCTGCTGCTGCTAAGTCACTTCAGTCGTGTCTGACTCTGTGTGACCCCATAGACGGCAGCCCACCAGGCTCCCCCGCCCCTGGGATTCTCCAGGCAAGAACACTGGAGTGGGTTGCCATTTCCTTCTCCAATGCATGAAAGTGAAAAGTGAAAGTGAAGTCGTCTCAGTCATGTCCGACTCTTCGCAACCCCATGGACTACAGCCTACCAGGCTCCTCCATCCATGGGATTTTCCAGGCAAGAATACTGGGGTGGGGTGCCATTGCCTTCTTTGAATCTAACTCTACTAAAGTCTAATTGGTTTAGTTTGTCAGGTTTACCATCACATATGTCTTCTCTGAGGCAGAAAATCTACAGAAGTCTTAAACTGGGAACTGTATACATATTTATTCAATAAACTACACAGAACTGAAGCAGACTGGTTTTTATTTTTTAACGCTTTCTCTTTTCTGCTGCCTTTCAACTTTTGACAATGACGTTTTTTCATCAAGACTCATGCTATTGAAGGCATCAGTGGTTCCTCCTCCCTTACTCTCTGCATCCTTTCTCTTTCACTTCATCTACTACTGTCCAGTGTTAGAAATCTGAGCCCAGGCTATTACAATTCTCACATATATCTTATCCACTCCAACTCATGCTGTATGTAGCAATCATCAGACAGATCTTTCTGAAATATCCAATTTTTTATAAGATTATATCCAAGCATCTTAATCAGACATTCTAAGTCTTTCACAACCTGGACTCAATGGATTCTCCAGATTCTCTCTACCTCATGGGCTCCGTGTTAATCCATTCTACTGTACACACAGTTCTTTCATTCAGGAGACGTGCTGTCCAAATCCTTAGTACCTTTTAACACTAAAATAAAGTTGGCTCATTGGAAAAAACCCTGATTCTGGGAAAGAATGAGGGCAGGAGGAAAAGGGGGCGACAGAGGATGAGATGGCTGGATGGCATGGTTGACACTATGGACATGAATTTCAGAAGACTCTGGCAGTTGGTGATGGACAGGGAAGCCAGGTATGCTGCAGTCCATGGGGGTCACAAGGAGTTGGACACGATTTAATGACTAAACAATGAACAACCCCAAAATATCATCTTCCCCTGAAATCTTCTGTGACTACTCCATTTAATATGTTTCTACTTAATTGCAGGTATCTTCCATATAATTCATTCATTTCAGAAATATATTTATTGAATATTTACTGTGTACCAGACATTGTTCAGGGCACTGGGGATATATCAGAGAATAAAGTGGACAAAATTCTCTGACTTCATGGAATTTGTGCTCTTATGGAAAAACAAAACACATAATTTACAAAGATAGTGTATGGTACAATTTGATAAATGTTATTTTTAAAAATTGAGAAAGAGAGGGCATCAGGTTGCCAGTGAGTGTTTCCACTAATTAATAAAATGTTGAGCTTATCCTCAGGAGTGGGCACATTTGTTCTGTAAATGAGCAAATATTAAATACTTTAGGCTTTTCGGGCCACATGGTCTCTGCCATAACCATCTAACTTGACCATTTTAGCACAAAAGCAGCCTGTGTTTCAATAAAACTTTATTCATGAGCCCTGAAATTTGAATTTCATGTGATTTCTATGTGCCACAGAACATAATTCTTCTGACTTACGTGTTTTTTTAATAAAAATCTAAGTGCCATGCTTACTTTGTGGGCCATACACAAAACAGGCAGGAGGCCAGATTTGGCCCATGGGTGGTGGTTTGCCAACTCTTCGTACACCACTGAAAAGCTGAGGTTAGTGAAGACATGGGGAAGATAACAGAGTGAGCATGGGGTCAGCTAAGAATAGAGTGTTCTAGGCAGAGGGTACAGTCACTGCAGAGTTTGTGAGACAAAGACATGCCTCCATTGTGCCAGAGCAAGTTGAGTGAGAGAGAGAGGCAGGAGATGAAGGAGGAGGAGCAATAAAGATGAGAACAGATAACATGATTGATCTACAATCACGGTGACAACTATAGGCTCTTAGACCTGCAGAAGGAAACCCCAGGAGATTCTCTAGTTCTTGCCTGTCCAATAGGCTTCAACTCAGAAAGCCAACTTTGATTGGCATACTGTTGAATACCATTCTGAGACCGCATTCTGTCTTAGCCAGAACCACTTATATGATCAATTAGCAGTGTGTGTTCAGCGGTGAGGGTAGTGGCTGTTATACATTTGTGTTCTCCTAGTCTGCCCACCACATTTCACCTCTAGGACACAGAGTTCTCAACAGTTTACATGACATCCTCAACATTACCATCTAATTAATGCCAGGAATTCTGATGCCAGATTGTGATCCTCATTATATCTTGGCCCTTCCTTGTTTCAGGTTTTACACTTAGGGCAATGATCAGTATGCATCTTTTCTGAAGAAGCTGAAAAGATACTGAAATTGAAAGTTGTATAGAGATAAGAATTGCCAATGCAAATTTTATTCCCTTAGACCCATAAAACCTTTACCGCTTCTAAAGCACTTTTGTCTTTATCCCTTATTTGAGCTTTAGGATGGCCCTATGAATCTTTAATAAACCCATAAAACAATCCTGGGGCCCTAAAATGAAAAAGCAGGCTGCTCTTATCTTAAATTGCATTTGCCTGTGATCCGTGAGATCTTTTTTCACAATTCCATGTATTAAAATTTAGCTTAAAATTATTACTAAAAATTTTTCATTATTGTTAATAAAATACCTCTTAGTGTATTTAGAGCAAAAGGAAGAACCAACTGTTCCAAAATGTTCAATGATAAGCTTAAAACTGCCATTGTTTCTATGCATTGTCAGAAAAAGAGGAGGAGTTCGTGGTGAGCTACTGTGATGACTAATGAAATTTTTATTCTTTTCAATAAGAAGAGCTTTAACAATTAGGCTGTGTTATAATGAAATGTTCATTTGTCCAAACTCTGATTCCTGGCCCATCAATACCTCTTTGTGAGAGGTACATCCCTAAAACATGCCTTTGTCTTGAATGGAATGCAACCAGAGGCGTTTAGTGCAAGGACTCTCAGTAAGTCAGCCTGAAATGAACAATGGACTTCAGATAAAGCTAAAATTAAAATGTATATATATATTTTCCGGTACCATCTGCTATTCATGGCAGATATTCACCTGACTAAATAGCTAAAACAATGAGTGAAACTTCACATTTTAACATAAGCATGAGTAAATGTTTAAAAATCCAAATTGTAAGGGAAGCATATTTTACATTCTCCATATCAGTATAAAGGACATCTGGAAAATACTTTTCTGCTATGCAGATTTAAAGGATTTCAGTTAAAACTATCTAATGATTTTAAATAGCTGATAATTTCCTAGAAATATTTTCAGTTTTATATTTTGATAATGTTCTATTGCAGCTGGAACCAGTGGGATCTATTTTAAATACTTTCTTGTTCCTCCTACTACTAATCTCTCATTACTATTCAACATTTAGAGAGTGGCAACAAAATGCTGGGTCTGTATTAAATATGACCTTAGTCACAATGGGCTCACATTTCCACCATGATGGGGAAGAACTTTGCATTTATAAAGAATGTACATAGCAGAGAATGGAAGCAAAACGATAATAGTTATGGGGATTTACATCACCTATAAGTTGATTCTGGTTCTCTTCACAGCTTGAGGTAACTCCAAAATGCCACTGATGGTGCAAAAGGCGGAAATTTTTGCAGGAATGGTATTTGAGAAGAGTAGTGGAGATTGTCAGGCTCCTAGAAGTAGAGAGAAGGGAGGCACAGGCAGAAGCAGGAGCAGGGGCAGCAACGACAGTTAAGAAGTGTCCGTGACATTCCTCGTTTCATCTTACACTATTACATGGTCAACACTAAGGAGCCTCTGGTCTCCATTCTGCGCTCTCCATCTTCCCGCCAACGTCAGAGCATCTAATGGGATACTGGAACCACTGGGCCTAATTATGTTCGCATGGACAATGCTGATGTTGCTTTTCTTGCTCCTGGAATGAGAACCCATGTTTTGTGCCTAGGCAATTTTAACACACACACACACACACACACACACACACACTTCAGTGGAAGTCCCCTGCTCTGAAAAACTTCTGTGGTATCTACAATCTAAATGAAATGCACCTCACTTGAACTCTTATAGTAACTTGCACACACTTCTATTCTTATATGATTAGTCCTTTTTATCCTTCTAAGTTTCTCTTAAAAATTATAAACTACTTGACAAGGAAAATGTCTGATTAAAGTGCATATATATTTCTAGTGCCAAACACACTTCCTGGAGAGTGATAGTCACTCTAGAAATGCTTTCTGTTCTTAAAGAACAGAGGAATGATATTTCTCATTCCTTTTTTTTTTTTTTGCCCCATTCAGGTCATTTTTTTCAACTGTTAGAAAGATGTTCTAGGTAAAGAGAAATAAAAATCCAGGTACTATGGCTTTATAGAAGGTTTTGCGAAAGTGGAAATGATTCTAAAATGATTAAAAGTGATCCATTGTCTTTAATCAACACAGTCTATGTTAGCAATGTCACTCATCAGACTTATAG
This sequence comes from Cervus elaphus, assembly GCF_910594005.1. Taxonomy (NCBI): domain Eukaryota; kingdom Metazoa; phylum Chordata; class Mammalia; order Artiodactyla; family Cervidae; genus Cervus; species Cervus elaphus. The sequence goes on from NC_057831.1 coordinate 13,275,777, forward strand.
TGAAAAACTGTTGCAGATAAAACTAGCTTGTCTTAGCAAGTTCTTTTATAAAGCTTGTATAAGATACCATTTCAGGCAGAATTGACCCAAACAAGGAAGATGTTTTATCTTCAGAGATAATTTACTTAGAGACACTGATAGAATCATTAGTGCCTGTACTGTGCTGTGCTTGGGCGCTCAGTTGTCTGACGCTTTGCGATCCCATGGGCCGTAGACAACCAGGCTCCTCTGTCCATGCGGATTTTCCAGGCAAGAATCCTGGAGTGGGTTGCCACTTCCTTCTCCAACTTAGTGCCCACATACACTAATTTTATGGTCCTGAGAAGCTGCCAGCATCCACACCTGTCATTTCCTCTGCCTGAAATATTTTAGGCTAATGATGTGTCTATTAGGGGAGATAACACTAGAATATTGTCATTTCTCACTTGTTGATACCAGTAAGAGCTTTCCACTCACTGCTTTCTAAGAACTATTTGCAAGAACAGGAACAGAAGACAGGTTGTGTATTAAGAAGAGAAATTTGCAAAACCACAGAATCTAACATTTATCTTATAACAGTTCTAGTTAGAAAATATTTGTGGGACTTTGAAAGACATTCTCAGTTCAGGAGGGCTTTTCCTGGTCATCTATAAAATAAAGGAGTGGAAATTTTAAGATTTATAGTACCATATTTCTTTTCTCTTTTTTACCCCAAGTGAAAAAATGATTTTATTTGAGGCATAAAAGTGAATGCATTTCTGTCACATAGGATAAGGACAACTTTAGGGTCCTGGTTTCTAAGATAAGACTTTGTCTTAGACACAGTTTGCATCAAGCTTCTTGGGAAATGAATCAGACAAGGAGCAAGCAAGACATGGCCTGGAAAGAAATCATTACTGTTGCTGGGAAGTTGTGAAACAAGGGAAGAACTTACTCAGATCAGTGTACATGTTTCAGAGGTCCAAGGAGGAAGAGAGTGATGTGGGAAAAACGGTCTAATTTCCTCATCTTGGCAGTGATATGGCCCTCTCCTTCCAGGGAAAGAACTTGCCTCTATTTGGAGGCAGCAGTACTGACTTGGCAATTTTGACTGCAGCAACATCTCAGGGCTCCCCAGTTCCCTGGATCCCCTGAAAACCTCAGAGAGGAGGGGTGGGGTCTATGTCATGGACACTGCCACTTGCTCCATGAAGCTGGCCATGTTTATGTCCCTTTCTGGAAGGCCCGCACACTTGTGGGTACTCAGGATGGTGTGGACCTTGGTGCACAGGTTAAACCATTCAGGATGCTGGTCCAGTTTTTCAGTCTGCAGGCCACTTTCATCATGAAGCCAAAAGCCCTACTGAAGTCTTTGAAATGGAACTGCCTGCAGATGGCATCCTGCCCTTCTGGCTCCCTCCACCTCATGGCAGGTGGGTTTGGCAGCAGCTGGTCCTCCTCCTCAGCACTTAGCTTGTGGGCTTAGCCCGTCCTGAAGCGGGGAAGGTGGGGGCATGGACCTGGGTGGCAGAGGTAGCGGTGGAGTGGAGGAGCATGAATTAACAGTTCCATACTTCTAAGAGATACTCACTGTCTACATTTTTATAATAAGTGAGAGAATAAAATGAAAGGTCCATACCATATCATTAGAAGGCTTTTGCATGGGATGCCTTTTTTTGTACATAAACTCTCAATCTTTTCTTTTTTTGTAATTAATTTCTATTGGGGTATACTTGATTTACAAGTTTCTGTTAGTTTGAGGTGTTCAGCAAAGTGAATCAGTTATACACACACATATATCCACTCTTTCTTAGATTCTTTTCCCATTTAGGTCATTACAGAGTGCTGGGTAGAGTTCCCCATGGTATATATACAGTAGTACTTGTTAGTCATCTGTTTTATATATACTGTGTGTATGTGTCAATGCCAGTCTTCCAATTTTTGTCTCCCTAGGGAGATGCTTAATAAAGAACCAAGACAGGCAAGGAAAAATGCTTAAAGCTAATAATTCAGACTGTGAGACAATGGCGTTAGGGTTAGTGTTTACTGATCACATGCCTTTTACATCTTTGTTTAAGGCTGGTAAGAGAAAATGGGGAATTACAGGAAAAAAATGAATAACAAGAACAAAGGTGGATGGCCCTGAGAACAATTAGAATGTTGAAAGATTCTGAAGAGTACTTCTGAGCCTTGACTATAATAGAAATGAAAAAGAATGAAATGCTATGAAGTTCAGGTTTAATAACCACATTTATCAACTACCTGAGGTTTTAGTTATAGAAATCTGTTTGTTTTACATAGAAATAATATTAATAACTAATAAATATTGGCCATTCTATTTATAAACACTTGCTAAGTACCTCTTTTATCCTCTCTGCTATCCTGAGGTACATATTCTTTTTATTGGCATTTTTATTAATAAAGAAAATAACACACAGGAAGGTTAAAAAATTTGCTTGAAATAAATGATAAAGTGTGTTTTGAGACAGGGCAGTCTAATTCCCAATCAGAGTTGAACTCTTGTCCGTTAGACTATAATACATTGGTTAAAAATTATCTTAAAGTAGATCCAAAAAGAATTCCTTAAAAACTCAACACTGTCTTAAAGAGTGTTGTTCTTGGAATGATGTAAAGCATATAGAAGTACTTGATCCCTAAGGTATCTGCCAGTTCCTTCCTGTTGCTAATAATCAACTGTTACCATGACCTGCCAAGAGGAGGCAGAGTTTGCTCTGGCAACAGTGACCTCCTCCACCCACTTCCATCCTGCTGGTGACTATGGTCCTCTTGAGATGCTGGAGCTCTCCAGCCTCACAATCTCTGTCTCAGTAAGAGTAGGCCAGAGGAGGCATAAGCGTCTCTACACAGAAAAATGAAATGGATCGTATCTGTTTGTCCAGGTTCCCCAAAACTCCAACAGAGGACTTATTGTGCTCACATAGATGAAGACATTTCTCTTTCTGATGTTACAGATTTAGGTCTCTGGCAGGCAACTCAACCCCAAGAATGGCATTTAAGACTCAGATTGCCCTAAATATCCATTCACTGCTTGTATTTTTTTTTTTTTAGCTCTGTAGCAACACATATATGGTTTTCTTTTGACAAAAGATAGACAATTAAATACTTAATTACTAACAGAAACTTGAGAATAAACCCACAAATAAAACATTTAAAAATTTCCCATTTGTCATACCACACCACTCCTTTAAAATTCTATGATTTTATGCTAGTATTTTTGGTGGTGTTTTTATGTACATCATATTCACAAAATCACAGAATCATACAGCTGAAAGGTTCTCACACAATCTAGTCCTGTGCTTAACATTCAGAAAGACTGAATAGCTACCATCTAATGATGGAAAGGCCTCCCAGTTCCGTGTCCAAGTTTTACCATTATACCTCATTGTCTTGGAATTTTGGCAACTTACAAATGTAAATAGTGATGGGTTATCACAGAGTCTTAGACCACTTGAATTGTCAGATGGCAGTGTAGCAATTTTTTAAAACATAGTACTCTCTCTCATATCAATAACCTGTTATCCATCACATAACATCTAACAGTTAGATTTCCCAACTCTTGTAACTTCAATGAATATTCTTTTAGGAGCCATCTCTGAGAACTTCTCTGTTTAGATCTGATGATAGTTTTGCACATGTCTTTGTCTCTCATCAAGTGTCCTATCTCACCAAACTTTTATCTTACAGGTAATGACCATATCTGCTAGTTTACATTAACCTCCCTGTGGGGCTTATTCCAGTTTTATGAAATCACTTTTTGAATAAATCACTTTTACTTGGACAAGCCATATCTCCCTAAGTCCTTTTGTTGGCTATTTCTGAATTTAATCTGTGAAACATGCTTCCACTTCCTTTCCAAGAAGGCATCTATCACATTCCCCTATGCCTGAATGTGTGCCTTAGACTCAGATGCTTGCCTAAATACACACCTTAACAGGACAGCCATAAATAGATAGTTGCTTTGGCCACTTGGGCAACTGCCTATTTCAACATGACCCAAATTCACTGTTTCCACAGACTTACCAAAAGAACTCTTTAGGGCAACAGGATCCTTTCTCTGAGCTTCAGGAAGATGTTCCAGAGATTAGTAGAGTTCCTGCATCCAGGCAACTGACTCAAATTTGAGTTACATAGCAACAACATGAAATACTGCTGCTGCTGCTGCTGCTAAGTCTCTTCAGTCGTGTCCGACTCTGTGCAACCCCATAGATGGCAGCCCACCAGGCTCCACTGTCCCTGGGATTCTCCAGGCAAGAACACTGGAGTGGGTTGCCATTTCCTTCTCCAATGCACGGAAGTGAAAAGTGAAAGTGAAGTCACTCAGTCGTGTCCGACTCTTAGCGACCCCATGGACTGTAGCCTACCAGGCTCCTCTGTCCATGGGATTTTCCAAGCAAGAGTACTGGAGTGGGGTGCCATTGCCTTCTCCAACATGAAATACTAGCCACACCTAAAATCAGTTACTTCATTTTCCCAGCAGATCCACATGCATGCTTAAATGAAACTGCAGCCCATCGTTAAGACATGGCTCAAAAGATAAGGAAAAGGACTTCTTGTCTAGGAGATTTATTCACCTGCTTGCATTTCTGTCTGAAATCTAACCTCTGAGTTTGATTATTCTCGAGCAAAGTAATAGATCTGTGCTCATCACATGCCTTTAGAATACATGATAGTAAAGGATGCAGTCACTCTTCTGAGGTATCCTTTGTCACTCGTCCTTTTCAATATAATAATTCAAACTAGCTTCTGACAGGTGACATAGTAAAAGTGGAGATAAATGAGAACTATGATGAGAGTATGGGGTTTCTGGGGGTATAAAATATGATGGAAGACAGAATAAGTAAGAAATAAAAAAATTATCAGACAGTTCTCAGCTTGAAACGTTGCTTAGGACTAGCTGTGTTTCCCAGGGTTTCTGGAACATGTTGGAGCACATCCAAGACATAAGTGTTCCCCGCAGAACCTGAAACCTAACTGTGGTCATGTCCTTGGGCACACAGTATGGGTCCCCAGGCAGGAAGATCCCGAATTCTCAGAAGTCATGCCAGACCAAGAAAAACTTTCCTCTTGCCCTTTGTCAGGACCCAGTCCAAAGAAACCAGAACATGTTTTTCTTCTAAAAAGATTTTTAAAATAAATATGTGCTCTCTGAAGCCCAGTTAAGGCACTGTGGGTTCTTATAGGTTTCACACAGCTTATATATATATGGCTCAAATGAACTGGACAAAAAGGGCATCTCACAATGAAAGGAGGTTGTTCAGCCTGAGCAAAGTTGAGCAGCTTAATAATGGTGACTTGGTACATTATAAAGGTGAAAACTACCAACTGATCACCACTGTGCTGTAGTTATGATAGAAAGAAGTAGCTTCAAAGCATAGGAAGTATGTGAAATGTAAAGGAGAGCGTTTCACTAGTGGAAGGGCCTGGCTGCAGCTCCCTTTTCTTGTTGTGGTTTGACAGTATTTTTCAAAGGGTGATACTAAGTAATTGGTAAAGGTAGTTCACTAACTTTTATTTTAATCATCATTAAGCTTCTAACTGCAAAGATAAGAATTGTTTCCTAGTATTTTGTGATAAGATAGCCTATTTTGGCAGGCTTCCCTGGTAGCTCAGCTGGTCAAGAATCCTCCAGCAATGCCGGAGACCCCAGTTTGATTACTTGGTCAGGAAGATTCCCTGGAGAAGGGATAAGCCACCTACTAACAGTATTCTTGGGCATCTTTAGTGGCTCAGTTGGCAAAGAACCCACCTGCAGTGTGGGAGACCTGGGTTCGATTCCTGGGTTGGGAAGTTTCCCTGGAGGAGGGCATGGCAACCACTCCAGTCTTCTTGTCTGGAAAATCCCATGGACAGAGGAACCTGCCAGGCTACAGTCCATGGGGTTGCAAAGAGTCAGACATGACTAAGCATAGCACAGCCTATTTTGTCACTAAAATGATGTTAGCAAAGTACAGTAGGTAAAAGATTGTTTAAAAAAAAGTATGTGTTTAATTTTTGCACATCTTCAAGCTAAATATATAAGAGCAGAGTTCTGATAGAGGTCTAATATATTCTCTTAGATAATTTCTGGATCTGTAGAACTCTAGATGTTCTATGCTAGGAGAACCCCATCAGTCTTCCTTCTAATTTCACATATATTTTTGTTCTAAGTTTAAAAGTGTTCCAGCTAACTATAATGGTGTTTGAACCTCAATTTACTGTTACTTAAAAAGATATATTCTTATTTCCCAGTGGTAGGATTATCCTATCTGATTCTCCCCATACCCTCCTGAATACATATATCCCTTCTTCCAATCAAATTTTAATTCAAATGAAATTTCTGTTCAGAATTTTCAATTCAATGTACTTTGCTATCTATTTTAGCCTTTTTCTTTATTTCATCTTTTTATGGTGGAAAAGCATTAGCTCTAGTCTACTTTTGAACTAAAAATTCAATAAAATATTACACAGATGTAATAATTTAAATTTCTAAACTAAATTTATATGAGGAACAGGGAATTATAAAGCGGTGAGTTGGGAGAAACAGGGAAATTGAACATCACTAACTATCACTCAACATCATTAATTATTAGAGAAAAGCAAATCAAAACTACAATGAGGTATCACCCCACACTGTTCAGAACGGCCATCATCAAAAAAAATCTACAAGGAATAAATGCCAGGGATGGTGTGGAGAAAAGGGAACCCTCCTACATTGATGCAGGGAATGTAAATTTATACAGCCATTATGGAAAACAGTATGGAGATTCTTAAAAAACTAAATATAGAGCCACCATATGATCCAGAAATCCCACTTCTGGGCATATATCCAGAGAAAATCATAATTTGAACAGACATATGCACCCTGAAAGAAAACTGCAGCACTATTTAAATAGCCAGGACATGGATGCAACCTAAATGCCCATCAACAGGTGAATTGATAAAGAAGTGGGGGTACATACATACAATGAAATATTATTCAGCCATTAAGAAGAATGTAATAGTGCCATCTGCAGCAACATGGATGAACCTAGAGAGTGTCATACCAGGTGAAGTAGGTCAGACAGAGAAAGACAAATGTCATATATTACATGCAGAATCTAAAAGCTTGGTACAAATGAATCTACTTACAAAACAGAAATAGAGTCACGGGTGTAGAAAACACTTATGGGGGAAGGTGAGGAAGGGATATATTGGGAGATTGGGATTTACATATACACCCCACTGTATATAAAATAGGTAACTACCATGTAGCACAGGGAACTCTATTCAATAATTTGTAATGACCTATATGGGAACAGAATCTAAAAAAAAAAAAAACGGATTCATGTGTATTTATAACTGATACACTTTGCTGCATGGCAGAAATTAATACAACATTGTAAATCAATTATACTCCAATAAAAATTAACTTTAAAAAGTGCTAAAAATAAAACAAATACATTTTCTAAACTAAATTACATCTAAGGAGCAGGAAGTTATAAAGCAGTGAGCTGGGAAAACAGGGAAATTGAAATGGTTTGTGCATCCAAAGTATTTGCTTTGAAGCTATCACCACTCCTGACCAAACCCACAATCATGATGGGAGTAGCAGTGTTTTGAGCAATTAGAAAACTTATTCATTCAGTTCTGCTTATAAGCTAAGAGCACTTCCATTTTTAAACTCAAAGGAAATTTTGAGTGATTTCTTGAGAAATATTAGCAGTTTTCTTCCTCAGAACTCACATTCATCAAAGAATACTATCACAGCTAAAAAGAAATGATCAGTTAACAAAAATAATCCAATATTAAATTCATTTTTTCATTCAAACTTACAAAATCTAAGTTGTTCTGATTTCTCACTTTCGGATACGTGACAAAATAGATGCAAAATGTCAATGTTTATTAAAAGTGTTAGAGACTAGTTGTCCTCTGGAATCTGTTCTATTCTCCATCCATAGGAACAAAGAATTGAAATCATACTTGGTCATTCAGAGCTACTCTTTGTCACGTGTTCTTGCAGCCAGAGTAAACACGTGAGTGAGTTCTCACTGATGGAATGTGAACAGAAGAGACTTGTGCCATCTCAAGGCTGGGTCTCACACACCACATGAGTGCCCCTTTGTACCCTCCTCTGTTTCCACTGGGAGAAACTGGACATCGTGGCAATCAGACTTCAATGTGCAGATGAGGACAACGCCTTGGGGAATGGTAGAGCAGCCATTGCCTCTGGGTGATGTCGTAAAGCCCAACTACCCTTCCTTGACTTTTACATAGAAGAGAATAATAAACTATCTTTATTGGAGCCATTGCATTTTTTTGTACCTCTTTGCTACACAGCCTTCACCATAAAGTAACATCAATGGAGAACTGATATAAATCCATGAGGCATTTTTCTTTCCCTAAAGCGGGACATTTCATCACTAGAACTGGATATGATTCAAGTGATTAAATAGAGGGAGACATAATCTTTATATATTTATCAGTTCATGCTAATGTTGCTGATTATAAACAAGCAAGATCAAGAATGAGCAGTCATTAGGAAAAGTCATTGCATTGGTATAAAAAAATAAGTTGAGTAGACTACACAGTTGTTAACTTAGGGCTTTCTGCTTTGTTTAATGTGAAAATGTATTTTAAGAGTGATGTATATAAGAAAAAATGTAATTGAATTGAACTTGATCAGTGATGTTTGAACTTTACAATCATCTTTCTAAGAGCAATAAAACTGCTTTACAATAGAAATCATCTGTAGGGTAAATAAATTTGTTGTATTTATTCTTAAATTCTCTAGACCTTAATACCATTCTTGCCTATTAAAGCAATTTTTAGAATTAATTTTTTATAATATGTGGATTCTTAGGTCTTTAACTACTGTATTATAGCATAACAGATTAATGAAATTATAAAAATTATTGAATAATCTGGAAACCAATGTCCATTTAATTATGGCCAGAATTTATAGGAAGCTGGAGAAAGTTCTTATCTAATAAGCACTAGGTCAGCGTTGAACAGTTGGAGGGCTGAAAGCACTCCAGCTATATGAGAAGTGAAAGTGTCAGTCCCTCCGTCGTGTCCGACTCTCTGCGACCCACGGACTGTGTGACCCACCAGCCTCCTGTGTCTCTGGGACTCCCCAGGCAAGAATACTGGAGCGGGTAGCCATTCCCTTCTCCAGGGGATCTTGCCACCCAGGAATCGAACCCAGGTCTGCATTGCAGGCGGATTCTTTACTGTCTGAGCCTCCAGGGAAGCCCCCTGCAACGTAAGACTAAAGGAGTATTTCTTGGTGGGGCAAGTATGGAGCTAAGCTGACACGAACATTGTGCCTCCTGATTCAAATGACTTAGTCATTTAAAAGTCTGAAAGTGTCTGGGCCATGCCATTAGAGAGCAAGCTCTACTCAGAGAAAACAAACAGGCTTCCAAAGAACCAGGCGGCCAAGGAGGCGGAGCTTGAAGGACAGCTAATAAGGTTCTGACCGTCCCACTGAGGCATGCCAGGCAGGAAATCCCCATTTACAAGGACATCTTTCATCTCCCTAAATCCTACAGCTTGGCAACGACCTCTGACAACAGTTTCTGTCATTGGAAAGTATCCTTTGACTAATAGCTCTTTTCCTTGTATGTACATTGACATTAAAAACACGGGAACGTTTTCTTTTGGGAGATGTTACAGTAGACATGTTCTTCAGTAGTCAGAATTCATTATCTCCTTCACCTTCCATAGTGAATCCTGATATTATTTAGTTACCTGCATCTCAGCCATGTAGCCTAAGTGCCTCTTAGAAAGTTGGGTCTGGTAGTTCTAATGCTCCTTCCACTCCCATTTTTAGTTTTTGGCCCAGAGACAGCCAAGGGCAGCATTCAGAATACTGAGATTCTTATAGTGATTTGCAGGAAGTTTGTGGAAAAGATCCTCTTCGTTACTCTGAAAAAACTCTGGAAGCCACCCTCTCTTACATCTGATATGAATAAATATGCATGTATCTTCTGTTGCAACTGTCAGCCATTCTAGAACCAGGTAAGGAATTAATATTAAAAGATATATTAGAAGGACAATGAAGGTCATGACAGAGAGATATAATGACCTTGAAGCCTGAGATAATTTTTAGAGAGCTAGAGCTACCAAACTCAAAGCCTGTTTCTCTTTGAATTTTTAATTTCATTTGTCAACACATTTTCCTACCATGTAATCCAGACTCAACTGGTGTTTTGTTTACTTGGTTTTTTTTTTATGTAATTACTCCCAAATCATCCTAGACAACAGTTATGGTCATAAAACCCACTGTGTAAACCTGGTTGAGGTATGCAACATGTGACCAGTAAACTTTTCCGAACAGGGATGTATAAGAAATGTTTTAGCAATTTAGTCAGTATTGTTTGTGGGTTGGACCCATCAACATTTTTGACCCCACTTTTTAATTTTATTGAAGCATAGTTGATTTATGATATTATATTAGTTTCAGGTATGAAACATGGTGATTCAATTAACTCTAAAGTTATAAAATATTAGCTATATTTCCTGTGCTGTATAATGTAATTTATATTATATATAGTGGTTTGTATATCTTAATCTCCTACTTCTATTTTCTTCCTCCCTCTTCTCTCTCTCCACTGGTAACCACAAGTTTGTTCTCTATATCTGTAAGTCTGCTTTTATTATATTCACTCATTTGTTTCATTTTTTAGATTTCATGTGTAAGTGATAACATATAGTATTTGTCTTTCTTTCTTTGACATATTTCACTAAGCATAATGCCCTCCAGGTCCTTCTGTGTTGTTGCAAATGAAACAAAATCTCATTGTATTTTATGGCTGAGTAATATTCCATTGCTTATATATACCACATCTTCTTTGTCTATTCATCTGTCAATGAACACAAGTTGCTTCATATAATGCTTCATAGCTATTATAAATAATGCTGGACATTATTATTATAAGTAATAATATTCAAAAAATAATGCACATTAAGGTGCATGATTTTTTTGAATTAGTGTCTTCATTTTCTTCTGAAATTAACCAGGAATGTAATTTCTAGGTCATATAGTAGCTCTATTTTTCAGTTTTTTTGAGGAAACTCAATGCTGTTTTCCATAATGGCCATTTCAGTTTACATTCCCACCAACAGTGTACCAGGGTTCCATTTTCTCCATGTCCTCACCAACATTTATTATTTGTGGTTTTTTGCTGATAGCCATTCTGACAGGTGTGAGATGATCACTCATTGTGGTTCAGATTTGCATTTCAGATGGTTAGCGATATTGAGCATCTTTTTCATGTGCCTGTCTTCTTTGGAAAAATTTCTGTTCAGATCTACTGTTCACTTTCGATTCAGTTATTTTTTTTTTAATATTGAGCTGTATGAGCTATTTATGTTTTGGATACTAACCCTTTGGTGGTCACGTCATTTGTAAATGTTAATATTTTCTCCCATTCACTAGGTTGTCTTTTCATTCTTTCAATGGCTCCCTTTGCTGTGCAAAATCTTTTAAATTTAATTAGGTCTCATTTGTTTATGTTTGCTTTTGTTTTCTTTGCCTTAGGACAAAGATCCTTATAAATATTGCTATGGCTTATATCAAAGAGTGTTCTGCTTGGTTTTCTTATAGGAGATTTATGGTTTTCAGTCTTAATTTAGGTCTTAAATCCATTTTGAGTTTATTTTTGTATATGATGTAAGGAACTATTCTAATTTCATTATTTACATGCAGCTGTGCAGTTTTCCCAGCACCACTTATTGAAGAGACTGTCTTTTCCCCATTATTTTGCATGTTTCATCATAGATTAATTGACTGTAAGTGTATGGGTTTATTTCTGGACTCTATTCTATTGCATTTTTCTATATGTCTGGGTTGGTGATGGTATCATACTGTTTTGATTACTGTAGCTTTGTAGAATTGTCTGAAGTCAGGAAATATGATACCTCCAGCTTTGCTCTTTTTTCTCAAAATTGCTTTGGCTGTTTGATTGGCCCTTTTTAAAAAAATTTTATATGGTCAGATATCTATAAATGGTCTGAATAAATTACCTAAAATTAATATCACAATTTGTCCATCTGTTCTTGTTTTCCAACATTACACAACTAGACTTCACCTTTCTTGGAAAACATTTCTTCTTAATTATAGTGACTCGAATTTATTCAAATAATAATGGCATTCTTATTCTATTCAAGTTTAGGTTATTTTTAAATAATAATACCTTGACAGTATTATATGAGTCATTGTTGGTGTGTCCATCCTAACATGCATATTCAGAATGACTAAGCAGTCACTCATAAATGATAATGCTCATAATGTTGTGCACAGTTTGAACACAAGTACTTCCCTGGCTAACATAAATTAAGCAAGAGATTAAGGCTATGTTGGCACCATTTTTCATCTATCAGATCCTTAAAAATGTTCTAATCTTCTTTTTCCCTTTTTGTATATATAACAAAAGTCCCTCTCCCCCAAATTCTAACTAGTTGAATAATATTGCTTTACCTCTTGTATCAATCTTTGCCTCTATCTACTGGAGGCAATTGTCTCATTGTATTTGGGTTCATAGAGTTATTAGAATTACACTGGAGAAAATTTAGATAATTGATATAATCCCAGTACTCATGGCAGATATTTTACTCATTCACTTTTTCATATGCCTGTATCTACACATATCAAAGTTTATCCATAGTCATGTAGTTGGAAAATACGCAGGTTGTGCCTTGATGATTCCAACAAATACATATCATATGATCTGATCTTAAACTTCAAGAGGAACATCACAAACTGTTAATTGTGATCACCTCTGCAGAAGTCTCACTGGATATTTAATAGTGGAAAAATCATTCATTTTATACTTTATATGATAATTTTATAAATTAATGGATTATGTTTACTTCCTTGTTTTACATTTTCTATATTTTTCTAGTAAAAAAGTGAGATACAACACAGTAAGCTGTAAAAGTGCTACCAAGAAACCAGAAACTAAACAAAATATATGTTCCACTTTGACATAAGACCTTCATGCAAATCTTTTGAATGATCTGTAAAATAATCAAGTGATTGAATGTACTGGATTTTCATCAATAAGTTCTTAGCTGATGAACATACAAGTTGCTTAATTTTTTCACTAGTGTATTTAGAACTATATTGAAAATGCCTTTACATAAAGCATTTGTCTTATTTTGATAAATTTGGAATGTAAATTCCCAGAGGAATGATTATTACATTTGAAAAATTGTGTCACTTATCACAAGTTTTCAAATTAACTTTCAAAATGATTGAATCAGTTTACATTGCCATGAGCAATATAAAATTCTACTGCAACATTTACCAAAAAAAAAGTATAGTGATAAATATTTACGGGATCTCTTTGCCTACTGCTCTTAATTTTCATGTTTCTTTGTTTGTTTATCCATTTATTCATTTAACAAATATTGAAAGAGTATCAATAATATGACAGATACTGATAGTCCCTGATGAGAAAAAAACAGAAATGATCCTTTTCTTCTTAACTTATGTCAATCCCAGGAAGAAAATATTTTATCCACAGATTTTCAGAAAAGAAAAAAGTAGTTCATACAGCGTAAGAATGTATTAAAAATCACACAGCAATTAAAAGATCTAGGGCTCTAGGATTCAGTTCTGAACTGTCAGACATGAAAGCCTATGTCCTTTTGAGCCAATCTGGGCATCACTAAGTATTATTACTCTAGAAGTTTCTACTGTTTTTGCTGACTTAATGATTGAGTTTAATACCTTCATATATTTTCAGTTTTTTTGATATCAAACAAGGTTTAAAATTTTTTTCTCTTTACTAATTGTATTTTTTAATGGAACAGTTACTTGCTCTTGTGTTTAATCATTTGTAAGTGCTGTGGTTTTGATGATTTTCTTACTAACATACAGAATCTGTAGATCAAGGTGTAGAAAAATTATTAGTTTTTGGTAATGTTTGTTTAATGAAAATTTACATTTTTAAGGTTTACTTTTAAACTTTGGTTATATGAGTTAAAAATTCAAATTGATTTAACATAGTGCATTTTACCTTTATATTTACTGATGTGATGAAATCAAGGGTATTAATGAAATAAATGGCAATCTTATAAGATGTGAAGAGATCACTTTTATACTCAGCACTCTTATTTTGACCATGTAACTACATTTATGATTCACGTAATGAATCGCAGGGCCTACTAATGGAGAAATCTTGATTGATCAATAATTGTTTGAAAGGCAAACTAATTTTTTATTAAAGAGCACTTTAACTTGAAGTGGATATTTTGATGGGGTGTTTAAAAGCTTTTCTAATCCCAACCTTCAGAAACTAATCCTTACCCATATTTTTTGTTAATATTTTGCTTTTATCATCATGGTTATATGTATAGTCGCCCTAATAAATGATATCATATGACTCCATGTAACATTTTATCACTATAATTTAGTCAATAGAGCTGTGTTTACTTATCTCAATGAGTCATGTTTTCTTCATACATTTATTAACACTCTTTACAAGCTCATGCTCACCACCATTCATGTCTCTGATTAACTGCTTCAAGGATTTTATATGGTGAATTGAAATCTCTAGGAAGAATTTTCTAGAAATGAGCTTAATGTTATTTTCTAGCTTACATGATAGACTATAAGTATAAAGAATAAAATATTGCACAAAGCTATACTGGTGATGATAATATCAGTGACTTATGACATTAGTAAAGAAACATAAGGGCTATTTCCTGCTACTGCCATTATGGCTACTAGCTACCATCTACTGAGCACTAAGTGCTACATGCTTTGTGACCCCATGGACTGTAGCCTGCCTGGCTCCTCTGTCCATGGAATTCTCCGGGCAAGAATACTGGCGTGGATAGCCAGGGGATCTTCCCAACCCAGGGATTGAACCCAGTCTCCTGCATTGCAGGCAGATTCTTTACCGCCTGAGCTACCAGGGAAGCCATTTCTTGCGTTTTTTTTTTTTTTTTTTTCCACTACTAAGTGCCACATGCTAGCTAAGTGCTTTATTTTGTATTATTATTATTTAGTTTTCATAATTCTTATATATATGAACATGCATAATGATTAAAATGTAGATTTTGTTCTGATTGTGAAAGTATTTGATGCAGGTCCTATAGCTAGTCAGTAGGCAGGGAGTATGAATTAGAATCAAGTTCTAAATTTATTTGAGAATGGAATATAAACTTCAGAAACACTTCTTTATAATTCTTGGGACAGCTGTATTCTCTGTGCTGTGCTTAGTCGCTTAGTCGTGTCCAACTTTTTGTGACCCCAGGGACTGTAACCGGCCAGGCTCCTCTGTCCATAGGATTCTCCAGGCAAGAATACTGGAGTGGGTTGCCATGGCTTCCTCCAGGGGATCTTCCCACCCCAGGGATCGAACCCAGGTCTCCTGCATTGCAGGCAGATTCTTTACCATCTGAGCCAGCAGGGAAGCCTGCTGTATTCTCTAGCTGCTGCTGCTGCTGCTAAGTCACTTCAGTCGTGTTCGACTCTGTGCGACCCCATAGACGGCAGCCCACCAGGCTCCGCTGTCCCTGGGATTCTCCCAGCATCTCTAGAACAGTCTAAAAATATTGTTTTAGGTGTTCCAGAGTTGATCAGACTTTAGAAGTACCAGTACTTCAAATAAGGCTCAGAAGACAAATAGAGAGAAAGTAGAATGCAAATTTCATCAATGGTAAGTATAAATGCTAAAAGAATTAAGCCCTTAAAGTTCTTCAACCAGTGGATTCTACTCCTATAAGTAAGTTATAGGGAAAGTAGCATTATAGAGAATTTCTGCGTGTTGAAAAATCACAACAGGAAAAATTGATTATTTGAAATTAATATTTAAAAGCATCAGGCCAATGCATCTCTTCCCACAAAAGACACATCTGCCATTAGACTGTGTAACTCAAATTCTTGGATTAGGGATCCCTTTTCTTTGGACAGTTCTTGGATATGAAAAACTAATGTTTGCCTCTGTGATCATGTCTTCTATAATGCCATCGCCTAAACCAACTTTTCTTTGTTAGATACTATTTCTTCAAACCTGTTAGACATTCAACAAAAATATAGCAAGCTTGAAGAACAATTTGGTTCCTTGAAATTATTTTATATATTTCATTTTATGTTGATTTACATAAAAATTCTGTTTCCAAGGTGAATGCATCCCAAGGCAATCCCAACTATCAGATGTTCCAAATACTATAATAGATACTCATAAACATTGTATTGTAATGAATGAACAAGTGAATTAGGGAATAAATGGGCTTTACTTTTGATGCCCTTAAAATTCCTTATTTTATTGAGGAAAAAGGAAATGTAAGTTAAGTCTCTGTATAACTCCTGGATTGCTTTCATTATCCACATCATATAAAATCCTGATACCCTAAGAACTGTCTGGCACCTCTTTGTGTAGGATGATTTTATTTTGTTTATGCACCTTGAATAATAGATCACTCTGTGCTTTAATATAGTGAGTTCCCTTTGATGTCAGCTAGACAATGTTTAGGACATATTCTGGGGTCTAATCTCCTGCTCAGAGTAAATGGCTGTAATACAGAATTTAACAACTGCTAAACTCTGGCGTGCAAAATCCTTGAGTGTGCTCACTCACTCAGTCGTGTCGGATTCTTTGCAGCCCCATGGACGATAGCCCACCAGGCTCCTCTGTCCATGGAATTTTCAGGCAAGAATTCTGGAGTGGGTTGCCATTTCCTCCTCCAGGGGATCTTCACGGCCCAGGGATCGAACCCAAGTCTCCTGTGTCTCCTACACTGGCAGGTGGATTCTTTACCCCTGAGCCATGTGGGAATCTCTCGATGATTTACTGATATCTAAGTTTTCTAGCAGGAAAGATAACACAAAGACATGGATAGAAGTAAAGGTTAAAATTTTTAAACCTTTATTTTTCATCCTTTTATCCTTAATACACTAACACTCTTAATCTCTCAAAACATATCTCGTCAAGACTGCCATCAGGTATTTTTTAACTAAGGAGGCCAAAAATTTTACTAATATTTTGTGTTCTTTGATACAAACTATCACTGGGTTTATTTAAGAACTTGAAATCCAGCTGCTCTTTTGTTTAGAAACCATCACATAAGTTTTAAAACCTCAGAATGAAGGATGCCTGGCAATTTAATAGTCAATTATATATTTAGTTAATATTCATTGAACTAAAATTAATGCAAAATAATGAGCATTCTTAATATTAAATACTGAAAACACACTATTTTCACAATGTCTTCTATAATGGAGAGGAGAGCAGAGTGAGCTTGATATTGTTTCTAAGGCTAAAGAAAAGTTAGATGATGCCAACTGAGAGCATTTGCTATAAAATCCTATAAAGTTAATTTATTCCTCTGATGTAATTTTCTTTCTTTTCACTTATCATTGTATAACTCAAATAGGCAGGTATTTATTATGTTTTTATGATGTGTTTAGTTGGGAGTGAAAGAACGGAAAGCAGACTTAGTCTAGAGGTGATGATACTGTAACTGAATTCCCTGGTCACAAGCCCTCTACAGCGATGCTTAAATAGTATACATATCTAGCATGTCTTTTCTTCTCTTTTCTGTGCCAATCTTCTTAGCCTGTTTTTACTCACAATTGTTGTATGTCCATCTATTTCAGCATTTCCCCCAATTCTCATAACCTAACTGGGTGTGACACAGAAGTTTCTAAACTTCACTTTGGGAAATGCTATCTAGAATTCCTCCTACTTGATTTCTGCACTCAGAAAGTCTAACTGCTCTTCCTCACTTGTCTTTTGCATGCTAATACTTAACTTTAATTGAGCAATACTAGATAGCAATAAATAATGGAGAGAAAAGCAGAAGTTGAAAAGCTGGAAGCTATAAAGATGAAGCTAAATAGTTACTGATTAAGCTACAGTTAAAAGACTGTGATCATAATGTCTGCTGGAAATTTTGAATAAAAGTAAGTGTGCGGCAGGAAAAAAAGCAGATTGATTGAGTTTGAATGAACAATAGAAGGCAAGAAGTGGGATTAAAGTATGGATGAGTTCAAAATGATAGTTTTAAAAAGAAGAATAAGGGAACATACTTAGAATATGACTATAAGAAAATATAGGTAAAGGGGAGTTGTTTTACAATGTAAAGGAAGAGATTATAGGAGTGGGGAAGAGATAAGATGCACTTTCCAGTGGGTTGTGAGGATTGATAAGATTTACTCGGCTCTATAGACAAAGATAAAAAGCTGTTTTAGTGGGGTGATGGTGAGCCTTGTTACTCATCGTGTGGTCTGTGGACCCACAATATCAGCCTCCCTCGGGCACTCATTAGTAATACAGAATCTCAGGCCAAACCCCAGACCACCTGAATCAGACTCTGCATTGAATAGTATCCCCGTGTCAAGTATCTGCCTTAATAAATGAGAAACACTCATGGAGAAAAGTCTTCTAACCACTGTATTTTGAGATTTTTGTTTGTTTTGCATTGGTTGTAATCTTTAAAAAGAGATGACTTTTTTATGACATCACAGAATTTGAACATTATTAATGAAAATATATACTAATGGTTAGGCATGTGATCAATGCTTAATAAATATTGATCTATAGTTTCTTTTGTTAAAGATTTCTCTCCTGCTAATTTTCTTTCCCAGAAAAGAAATGAGAAATTAAGGGAAGAAATTTTAAATTTCAGTACAGGAAGATAATTAAGCTCTACCCTTGAACTGAAAATAACTAGAAAAATTAGACTAATGCAAGAAACATACGTGTAAAGCCACTGGAAGAGCTAAGAACAGAAAGACAGTGAGGAATTGTGAAAATAAAAATCTGTGAGAAGGGATTGTAGAGAGGTGAATCTGGTAGTGCAATTTTTTTGAAAGAGGAAACTGAGAGGATGAGAAATTGAACAAATAAATCAACAACCTCAATAGACTCAGAGGCTGTAAACTGATGTTAAAGCTTACCATTTGGGAGAAGGGTACTGATAAGTTCACAGGTCTTGGTAGGTGCTCCAAAAAGTTAAGTCCTAGAAGTAAGGGAAGAGCAAAGCAAAAATAAATAGACCTTTTTGCTAAAGTCCAGCTGCCAGTCATCTCAATTTCACAACTACATTAAGGTGGTCTGAGACTGATCCTATCCTCATGGGAAAAAGAATCCATAAATCATTTGTGGAGGAAATTAACATCATTCTAAGTCTCAAAATATTTCTATAATTTTCACATAAATATCTGATATTAAAGATGAAAGTGTTAGTTGCTCAGTTGTGTCCGACTCTTTGCAACCGCGTGGACTATAGGCTGCCAGGTTCCTCTGTCCACGGGATTTCCTAGGGAAGAATACTGGAGTGGGTTGCCATTCCCGTCTCCAGGGGATCTTCCTGACCTAGGGATCGAACCCAGGTCTCTTGCATTGCAGGCAGATTCATTACCATCTGAGCCAAGATAAATTAAATATAAAATATATTAAAGTAGCAGAACACACAAAGAGATATAAACCAAACTGAAGAGATACGATAGAAAATAGAAAACACTTCAGAGAATCCAGATAATTGAATTAGCAAACATATACTTTCAAATAGTCATGGTTAATACATTTATAGATATATAAATGCAGAATTCTGACAAAAATACTGGAATTATGAAAGAGCTAGGAGAAATTCTAGAATTGAAAAGTACAATAACTAAAATTAAGAACTCAATGGATGGGTTAATAATAGATTAGATACCACTGAAGAGCATGCTAAACTTTTGATATAGTTAGAAGAAAACACTAAAAATGAATCAGGGAGTGACAAAACACTGGAAAATACAAAAGGGAAGATCAGATAAATAGGGGGTAGTGTGAGAAGTTCTAACATTTGTGTAACTAGATTGCCAAGAGAAACAGTAAGATGATGAATGGTTATAAACTAGTTTGAAGAGATTAAAATTTCCAACACCCTATTCTTCAACATTATATGGGCCATTCTAACTGTGCATCAAAGAAATAACTATGTAAAAAAAAATTTAAAGATTGGAAAAGGGAAAATTGCACTTATTTGCAAACACTCTGATTGGGAGAAAATATTTACAAATGATATATCCAATAAGGGGGATTCCCAGGTAGTGCAGTGGTAAAGAATCCACCTGCCAATGCAAGAGACTCAGGAGACACAGATTCAATCCCTGGGCTGGGAAAATACCCTAGAGGAGGAAGTGTCAACCCACTCCAGTATTCCTGCCTGGAAAACTCCATGGACAGAGGAGCCTGGTGGGTGAGAGTTCTTAGGGTTGCAAAGAGTCAGACACAACTGAGCACACAGGCATGCATGATATTCAATAAGGGATTGATATCCAAAATGTATAAAGAGCTCATAAAACTTGAAAAAAAAAAAGAAACCTGATTTAAAAACAGGCAGAGAACTGAATAGATACGTTTTCCAGAATAGATGTGTAGATGGCCAACGGGCACATGAAAAGATGCTCAACATCACTAATCGTCAGGAAAATGTAAAATCAAAACCAGAATAAGACACCATCTCATACCTGTCAGAATGGCTATCTTCAAAGAGACAAGAAACAAGTGTCAGCAAGAATGTGGGGAAAAGGAAACACTTATGCACTGCTGATGGGAATGTCAATTGGTACAGTTACAATGGAAAACAGTATGAAGATTCCTCAAAAAAAGTAAATAAAAATAGATCTGCCATATGATCCAGTAATTCCATTTCTGAGTATTTAGCCAAAGAAAATAAAAACACAAATTCAAAAATATGTATGTACCCCTAGGTTCATCACAGCACTGTAACATCTTACAGAAAAACCCAAATGAACTTTTTGGCCAACTCAATATAATAGCCAAGATATGGAGGCAACTTAACTGTCCATCTATATATGAATGGAAAAAGAAGATGTGGTGTATATACACAATGGAAGATTACTCAGCTATAAAAAAAAAAAACCAAAACACAATGAAATCTTACCACTTGGAGCAATATGGATGGATCTGGAGGTTATTATGCTAAGTGAAGTAAATCAGATGAATCTTCATAATTTTCAAGTGGCTGTCAAAACCTGGTATCCTAGTTGAGGTCTTACATGCTCTTAACTAATTTTCTGACAAGAGGAAACGAAGTCTATTGAGCGACCGTGGTGGAGTCCAGTAGATTAACTGCGCGCTCTCCTTTGTGCAACAGCTGCACTGCGTGTGATGAGCTACTTATGAAATTATTTTCTCTTCGATCCCAGTTAGTTTTAGCTGGCAACATTATTCCCATAATAGCTAGCCACCTTTATAAATACTGGTTGTATTCTTTTAACTTTTCTGTAGCAGATCAAATTTGCAGATAACTCAATTGCCAGAATGCATACTCTAGGTGACTAGTTACTTCTGCTAGATAAAGAATCACTGGTTGTCCCCTGTAATAACCACTCAGTTCCAATGATGTTCTGGAGCTTTCTCTGTCCTTTTATTGTCACGTAGAACTAAAACTCTGACTATAGAAACAGGGATAAAAAAATCCAAAATAGTAGATCAGAAAAAATATTTATCTTATTTTGTAGTTTTTATGAAATTTGAAAAGTTATATTTCACAGATGAAAGAGGCTGCTGGTATAGTGCTGTTTCCAGTGATCCCAGCTCAATAATTTTCATTAAAACACACATCAGAAAGTGAGGTTTTTCAGTCCATCCTCATTGACCCCCTCACATTCAGAGCACAGAGGGCTGGTGGTATAACAAATGAGATGGTGTCTGCTGTTATGAATGAATAATTGTACTCCTTTTACCAGTTAACTGAAAAAAAGCAAATTGACTTTGAAACCTGGGGAAGAACAGGGCCAATGATTTAATTCTTCTTATTAACAATATAATAACATGTGCTTGTGTTAGTTCCATCTAAATCTTCATGCTGTATTTGGTCACTTAAGGCAAATATGCTGAATCAAGCAAGTGTTCTTCATTGTGAAAGTCAATGATGGCTTTTTTTATTTCCAAATAGAAATAAAAGCATAGAACCAGTACCTTAATGGGGAATACGTGTAAATCTATGGCTGATTCATATCAATGTATGACAAAACCCACTGAAAAAAATAAATAAATAAATAAATAAAAATAAAACAATATTTTTTTACCAAAAAAAAAAAAAAAAGATCTAAACTGAGTTGTTAATCTGGTCAGAAGGAAAACATTAGTTTTGACTTCTACATGGAATGCTCACTAATGTAGACAATAGGCTGCATAATGAGTTAATCTCAGCAAATTTCAAAGGATTTAAACCCTAGATAGCATGTTCCCATATCCCCGAACTTATTAAATAAAAAATCAATAGCAAAAAGATTTCTGGGAAAGCACCAAATATATTGAAATTACAAAATATATTTCTAAATAATCTGAAGATCAAATAATATGTTGCAAGAGAAATTAGAAAATATTTCTAACTGATTGACAGGGAAAACACAATGCAACAGATATTGTGGGGTGCAGTGAAAGAAATGTTTAAAGGGAAATTTGTAGTTTTAAATTTAAAATTAAAGTTAAAATTTTGCATGAGATAGAAAAATTTTAAAGTCAGTGAAAAACAGAGTGATATCAGCAAATATAGCAGAGAAGTTAGCTCTAAGTTTTTCCTCCACAAAAAGCTAGAAAAGCTGAGTGAAAACTGCCAGAATCAAACGGAAGAACCCTGGGAAATACTAAAAGGTTTTACAGCAACAAAGCATATGTTGATCAAAAAAAGGCAACTTTGAAACAGCAGGAATGCTCCGTGGCGTTTTTCCGTGACCTTATTCTGCTTGTTGCTCAGCTCGCTAGCAGTCTTAAGGATAAGAACCTATGTTCCCAGTTTGGGACCTTCGCCCTGGCTCTCGAGGGATCAAAGCAGAACTTCTCAAGAACAGTGTTCTGTTTCTACCTGCCTTGGCGCTACCTGAAGGAATGATGGGAGGTACCTGTCTTTGTTTCTCCCAACTCAAGAATTGTCTCCAGGCAGAAGAGTGTCTTTAGAGAAGGCATTCCTAGAAAACACTGTGAGGCAAATGAACAACTCACTCACTGTCTCTGCTGTTTGGGGCAAAAGACTGTAGTTGAAACAAACCGTAGGCATGCATGGGAGGAAAAGCTGGGAAGACAATTTCTTTTGGAAAGCAGGGCACTGAAAAACACTTGCATATACAAGGAATTTAGAGAGCCACACACTGCACAGGGTAAGATGCACGGTCAGAAAAATCCAAGAAGACTACAAGCTCTTTACCTCTGGCTGTTCTTTATACTCAGCACAAGGCTAAGGCATAGTTGTAAATAGCCTGGCTAAGCACTGAGGGGGTGCCACAACACAGAGCCAGCCTGCAGAGAATGGCAGAATTGTTCTAATTTTTTCCCCTTTTCTTTCTTTTTGTTCTTTCTTTTTTTGGGGGTGGTGGGGTAGGAAATCCAAGTATTCAAGGAAATTTCTGTCAAAGCACTAGCTAACCACAAGCTTAAGGAACAGATTTCAGACACCACACATGACAAAAAGAGTTTACAAAAAAAAAAATTTACAAAAATAATTTACTAAGTCATTAAATGACTCACTACAACCCACAGCAAACAATGAGGACATACGCTGAGAAGGGTGAAGAATATGACTTCCGTATTTACCACATTATAATATCCAAATATTTTAAGGACTGGAATGTTATAACTCATTCTGCCATGAAATATTTTTCATCAGATATCTCAGGAATGATCCACACCAAGAACACATATTCCTAATAGACTGAAAGAGGAAAAATTTAGAGGAGAAATACAAGTTTCTGTCTGTCAGCCATACACAACTAACATTTTTAGGGAAGCAGGAATTCTAGAGATGCTTGCATTGTTGAACCACAAACCACAGGCAGAGAACTTAATGATTTCAATACACACGGTAACTTAACACCGCCATAGGGGCTCAAGAGCATTAATATCTTAACAGCCTAATAGGTGCTCCTTCACTCAGCAGATGCTGAAGAACAAAGGTGCACCTTGGCAAACATTCCCATAATTAAACTCTCATACTTTTAAAATCTAGATAAGGCTGAGTATGTACACACTGCTAGATTTAAAATGGATAACCAACAGGACCCATTGTACAGTACATGGAACTCTGCTCAATGTTATGTGGCAACCTGGATGGGAAGGGGTTTTGGGGGAGAGCAGATACATGTATACACATGGCTGAGTCCCTTCACTGCTCACCTGAAACTATCACAACATCATTAATTGAGTGTATTCCAATACAAAATAAAAAGTTCAAAAGAAATGAAATAAAAAGGAATAAGAATCAGAGACCCAGTATATCATATCATTAAATCTTATTAGCTGAGTTCTAAAATGGGAAAATAAATGCATTTATTTAATATAGTACCCGTTGTTGTCTAGTAGATGACTCTTCTCTTTGATGAATACTTTTAAAAAATTCTTTTTATTTTATTTATTTATTTTTGGCTGTGCTGAGTCTTTGCTGCTATCCAAGGGCTTTCTCTAGTTGCAGCAAGTAGGGGGCTACTCTTCGTTGCAGTGCGCAGGCCTCTCAATGCTGTGGCTTCTGTTGCAGAGCTCAGGCCCTAGGCTTCCAGGCTTCATTAGTGGCAAATGGGTTTAGCTGCTCCATGGCATGCGGGATCTCCCCAGACCAAGGATCGAATCCATGCCCCCTGCATTGGCAGGTGAGTTCCACTAAAGAAGTTCAATGAATACTTTTAAGAGTCCATTAAGAATTTCTGTGTGCACCTACCTTAAGACAATCTATTGTCAACAATTTTTCCCTGTAAAGGTGTGAATTTTTTTTCTTCATGAAATCTTATACTTATTACACATCTGAATATATTTAATGAGTAAAGAGGGAGTTAAATTAATGTTTATGATTCTTACAAAGATTGCTACTATTTCTTCATCAAATGAGCACTTGGCAAAATCCTACTTATTTATTACTTTAAACAACTCCCTCAGGGTACTCACTCTAGTGTTCTTTATTACATTTATTATGAAATGTATTTGTAAAAAAATTTCTATGGTGTCTACATTTTCTACATTTTTAACATAATTTCATAGTGAATGCAGTTTTGCTGAATTAAGAACTATTTCACCCCTTTGCAGCATAGATTATCTTCATATGTGACCAGAGCAAGATATCTCTTAGGAATGTCCTTATTAAATGACTGCTGGATAGAAAAATAGACAGATATCTATCTATATTCATGTTTATCAAGCTGAAGCCTTGGAAATCATTGGCCAGGATAAGTAAGGCGAGTCACAGACCTAAAACATTCTAGTAAGTTTATTAAAAGTAAACATATAGAACACGTATCTAGGATATTGCCCAGATGGGCATAATAGGAGTCAACTGCCTTATAGCCATTGATGAAATCAATGTCTGCTTTGATATTGACCATTTAAGTAATATTTATTCCTGCCTCTTGTTAACATACATAAAAGTCATTACCCAATATGCCAACCTGCTCTTAACATACGCTTTATTGCCATATAACTTGTTTGTGGAACAAGTTAAACTGCTGTACAAGAAGACGACTCATTTATAAACTCACTTAAAATGTTTTAATTTTTATTCATCTTGTGTTCATATCCTTGTTTCTCTTTTCTTGCACATATTGGTCATGTCTGATTTTTCCCATACTCACTCACAATGTTTTCTGCATAGTTCTGGGTATTAATGATTGCTAACACATGCAAACATGCATGAAAAAACATATAATGTCATATCTGTTGTCATCTCTGCCTATCTCTATTTCCTTTCCAGGTTTACTTCTGTTTCAGTTCAAGCCAGAGATATCTTCCTTACACATTCTGGCCATTAGTTAGGCAAGTCTACTACTCTGAGTTACTCTTTTTCCCTGAGTTGTCCCTTTCCTCAGCTAGTTTCTTTTTGCACCATTCCCAAAACATTACTCCATCATAATGTCTTCTGCAACGTCTCTAAAATCTTGATTCTCATTTTACTTCTTTACCTCAAGACTGACCTGCTCCTTTTCCATTTCAGCCCAAGAAAGCCAAAGTCAAAGGGAATTTTGTTCTTAGCAGAGATCTAGTTCAAGGGTCAGGAAACCAGGGCCTCTGAGTTAAATCCAGTCCATATCCTGTTTTCTGTACAGTTCATGAGCTGGGAATAGTTTTCATATTTTTAAATGTTTGTGGGGGGGAATGAAAGAAAAGAATAGTTCATGACATGAAAATTGTATGAAATTCAAATTTCAACATCTATAAATAGTGGAATCTAGCCATGCCCATTCAGACATTTGCCTGTGATTGCTTTTTGCACTGTGACAGCAAAGCTATAAGTTGCATTAGAGACCAGATACCCTGCAAAGCCTGAAATATTAATTACTGTTTATAGAAACAGTTTGCCCACCCATGATCTAGATTAGACTTCCAAGTATTGCAAAAATGTGAATTGTTGTTCACAGAGGTTAAATGGTTTTCCCAAGGTCATGATAATTTATTGCTGAGAAAGGGCAAGGACTTTGATTCACACCCTCCTCACTGTATCACATGCAGCCCTCTTTTTAACAATATATAGTTAACCTTGTAACTGAAAAACAGGGGGAAATACAACTTTTCCTGAGCTCTCCTGCATTTGCAATGTTAGTTACAAAACACACCATGTAGGAAATCAACACTTAAGATAACTACTGAAACAAGGATTATGACAAAATACATAATTAGTTTGGCAGCAAAGATTATTTATACCTTCACTAAGCAATAGATTTTAAAAATCAATGTTATTTCCAGTTAGGCAGAGTTGTATTAATACTCAATCTACTCTATAGTGTTCTATTTACATGTTATTTTTATATACATATATATTCTTAGACGAAAATGAGAACAATTCTCTGAGATAATTTATCATCTTGCTTTTAAATGAAGAAAAGAAATAAGTTCTGTTGCTGAAATGTTCTCCACATGTTCCACCCGTTTCAGGATAAATAATTGTTTGATCAAAATAGAAGTTGCCTATGGGCCCCTGGCTGAGGAGTTGATTCATGAATTCTCATTAGTAATTACAACTCTAGAACGATCTAGCAGCCTTTTGACATCCTGATCACCTACCTCCTTCCCCAATCTCCACCTTGGGAGAGACTGCTATGTCTCCTTCAGGCAACTACAGACCTGAAGGGAGACAGAGGATAAGAGCAAGGATTGCAGTAGGCCCTTGTTTATTCTTCCCCAGACAAAAGGGACCGGCAACTTCAAACAAAATGCTTTAATTATCACTCTGTAACGGTATTCCAAATTTCTACTTTCTTTCCTTAGGCAAAAATACTGTTCCTACTCTATTCGAGAAAGGGGAAGGAGTCCTCTGCCATCTTATTCTGAGTCCATCCACACTGCTGCAGCTTCTCACACCAGCTAACTCTACATGCACCTCTGATCACTGCATTCTGATCATCTTCCTTGGAGCAGTGGCCTTACTGCTGCCTGGGCCTCAGTGGAAAGCATGTGGGGGAGACAACACTACCCTTTACTATCTGCCCCCTTGATTCCCCACACCATCACTAAGCCCTGATGTGACTGTGATCTGAGGTTACAGGCATAACTAGAGTAGGTGGGAAGTAGGATACGGGAGGACAATCCACTTACAACCATATACTAGGGGACTTCCCTCACAGTTCAGTGGTTAAGACTTTCCTTGCAAGGCAGAGGGTATAGGTTTGATTCCTGGTCAGAGAGCTAAGATCACACACGCCGCACAGTCAAAAAAATGAAACAACATAAAACAGTAGCAATACTGTAACAAATTCAATAAAGATTCAAAAAAATTGTCCATAAAAAAAAAAATCTTGAACACCCCCCCTTCCCCCCACCGAAAACCGTATACTAAATCTGACTGCTGCCAGAGTCCAAGGACTAAGCTAACTTTAGCACTATATCTCCTCTGTGGACACAAACAAGTTCAGAGACCTGCTGCTCATCTTGTTCCACCTTTAAAGAAGATATCCCCCTTTGTCAGACAGTCAGAGAATACATTTTATCACTTTAGGAAAATAACTACCAATACCAACACAAATGGAATCTGTCTGGGGTCTTTTCTCCTTTTCCTTATCAGGGAAATGCATAGGTTTAAATAATAAGACAGCATTGGTTGGCGCTTTGGCAAGAAATGCCTAATATCGAATTCCTGAAAGTACCATCAGACCCCATGTAAATAAAGACAAACCCAGTTTAACTCACTGTAGTGAGAGAGTCGGAGTCTTGGCAATATCTCAAAAGGAGGAAATCTAGAAGTTCTGAGGTCTAGGCCGATCTCTGAAGGCAGGGGAATGATAAGGACTGGGCAACATTTATGATACAACAGTTTAGGGTTGTTGCATACAGGGAGGTGAGGGTTCTGAAGTGATGAGTAAACTATTGTTTAATAAATGATCTCCTTATATGAGCAGAATGCTGTCTCTGATAAATGAATTTGTAGGAATTTCTTACAGCCAATAGTAAAATCATTTACTGATTTAGTCTTGTCTTTTCCTGCCCCACTCTTCTGCCAAAGAAAACAATTAAGTCATGTTGACATAGCTGGTGTCAGTCACTAGGGTGATCTTTAGTACTCATAGTAGCAGAAAAGACCAGGTGTAGTGCCGACAATCCAAATTTGTGATTTGGTGGTATTTCCAATGGTATAAGAAAAGGCTAGGGCCTAATAGAAGCAGAAGAGATTAAGAAAAGGTGGCAAGAATACACAGAAGAACTATACAAAAAAGGTCTTAATGACCGGGATAACCACAATGGTATGAGCACTCACTTAGAACCAGACATCCTGGAGTGTGAAATCAAGTGGGCCTTAGAAAGCATTACTATGAACAAAGTTAGTGGAGGTAATGGAACTATTTCAATTCCTAAAAAATGATGCTGTTAAGGTGCTGCACTCAATATGCCAGCAAATTTGGAAATTTACTCAGCAGTGGCCACAGGACAGGAAAATGTCAGTTTTCATTTCAATTGCAAAGAAAAGCAATACCAATGAATGTTCAAACTGACATTAAAAATTGCATTCATTTCACATGTTAGTAAGGCTATGCTCAAAATCCTGAAAGCTCGGCTCCAGCAAGATGAGAACCAAGAACTTCCAGATGTACAAACTGGGTTTCAAAGTGGAAGAGGAATCAGAAATCAAATTGCCATCATTTGCTGGATCACTGAGAAAGCAAGAGAGTTCCAGAAAAATATCTACTTCTGGTTTATTGACTACACAAAAGCCTTTGACTGTGTAGATCACAACAAATTGTGGAAAATTCTTGAAAGGATGGGAATACCAAACCACCTTACCTGCCTCCTTACCAGTGCTGGAGCAGCGAGCAGTCGTGAGGAGATTCCCTACGTTTAAGGTCAGTAGGGGCAGCCATGAAGAGATACCCCACATCCAAGGTCAGTAGGGGCAGCCGTGAGGAGATACCCCACATCCAAGGTAAGGAGCAGCGCTGCGCTGTGCTGGAGCAGCCATAAAGAGATGATCCAGGTCCAAGGTCAGAGAAACCCCAGTAAGACAGCAGGTGCTGAGAGAGGGCATCAGAGGGCAGACAGACTGAAACTGCAATCACAGAAAACTAGCCAATCTAATCACATGGACCACAGCCTTGTCTAACTCGATGAAACTAAGCTATGCCGTGTAGGGCCACACAAGATGGATAGGTCTTGCTGGAGAGTTCTGACAAAACGTGGTCCACTGAAAAGGGAATGGCAAACCACTTCAGTATTCTTGCCTCGAGAACCCCATGGACAGTATGAAAAGGCAAAAAGATAGGACACAGAAAGACGAACTCCCCAGGTCAGTAGGTGCCCAGTATGCTACTGCAGAAGAGTGGAGAACTAACTACAGAAAGAATGAAGGGATGGAGCCAGAGCAAAAACAACACCCATTTGTGGATGTGACTGGTGATGGAAGTAAGGCCAGATGCTGTAAAGAGCAACACTGCACAGGAACCTGGATGTTAGGTCCATGGATCAAGGCAAACTGGAAGTGGTCACACAGGAGATGGCAAGAGTGAACATTTTAGGGATCAGTGAACTAAGATGGACTGGAATGGGTGAATTTAACTCAGATAACCATTATATCTACTACTCTGGGCAAGAATCCCTTAGAAGAAATGGGGTAGCAATCATAGTCAACACAAGAGTCCGAAATGCAGTACTTGGATGAAATCTCAAAATGACAGAATGGTTTCTGTTCGTTTCCAAGGCAAACCATTCAATATCATGGTAATCCAAGTCTATGCCCTGGCCAGTAACGCTGAAGAAGCTGAAGTTGAATGGTTCTATGAAGACCTACAAGACCTTTCAGAACTAGCACCCCAAAAACATGTCTTATTCATTATAGGGGACTGGAATGCAAAAGTAGGAAGTCAAGAAACACCTGGAGTAACAGTCAAATTTGGCCTTGGAGTACAGAATGAAGCAGGGCAAAGGCTAATAGAGTTTTGCCAAGAGAACGCACTGGTCATAGCAAACACCCTCTTCCAACAACACAAGAGAAGACTCTACACATGGACATCACCAGATGGTCAACACCGAAATCAGACTGATTATATTCTTTGCAGCCAAAGATGGAGAAACTCTAAACAGTCAGCAAAAGCAAGACTGGGAGCTGACTGTGGCTTAGATCATGAACTCCTTATTGCCAAATTCAGACTTAAATTGAAGAAAGTGGGGAAAACAACTAAACCATTCAGATATGACCTAAATCAAATCCCTTATGATTATACAGGAAGTCAGAAATAGATTTAAGGGGCTAGATCTGATAGAGTGCCTGATGAACTATGGACAGAGGTTCATGACATTGTACAGGAGACAGGGATCAAGACCATCTCCAAGAAAAAGAAATGCAAAAAAGCAAAATGGCTGTCTGAGGAGGCCTTACAAATAGCTGTGAAAAGAAGAGAAGTGAAGAGCAAAGGAGAAAAGGAAACATATACCCATTTGAATGCAGAGTTCCAAAGAATAGCAAGGAAAGATAAGAAGCCTTCCTCAGTGATCAGTGCAAAGAATTAGAGGAAAACAACAGAATGGGAAAGACTAGAGATCATTCCAAGATTACTAGAGGTACCAAGAGAACACTTCATGAAAAGATGGGCTCAATAAAGGACAGAAATGGTATGAACCTAACAGAAGCAGAAGAGATTAAGAAGAGGTGGCAAGAATACACAGATGAACTGTACAAAAAAGTTCTTTATGACCCAGATAATCACAATGGAGTGATCACTCACCTAGAGCCAGACATCCTGGAATGTGAAGTCAAGTGGGCCTTAGAAAGCATCACTACAAACAAAGCTAGTGGAGGTGATGGAATTCCAGTTGAGCTATTTCAAATCCTAAAAGATGATGCTATGAAAGTGCTACACTCAATATGCCAGCAAATTGGGAAAACTCAGCAGTGGCCACAGGACTGGAAAAGGTCAGTTTTCATTCCAATTCCCAAAGAAAGGCAATGTCAAAGAATGCTGAAACTACCAGACAATTGCACTCATATCACACGCTAGTAAAGTAATGCTCAAAATTCTCCAAGCCAGGCTTCAGCAATACATGAACTGTGAACTTCCAGATGGTCAAGCTGGTTTTAGAAAAGGCAGAGGAATCAGAGGTCAAATTGCCAACATACGCTAGATCATCAAAAAAGCAAGAGAGTTCCATAAAAACATCTATTTCTGCTTTTTGACTATGCCAAAGCCTCTGACTGTGTGGATCACAATAGATTGTGGAAAATTCTGAAAGAGATGGGAATACCAGACCACCTGACCTGCCTCCTGAGAAATCTATATGCAGGTCAGGAAGCAACAGTTAGAACTGGACATGGAACAACAGACTGGTTCCAAATCGGAAAAGGAGTACGTCAAGGCTGTATATTGTCACCCTGCTTATTTAACTTACATGCAGAGTACATCATGAGAAACGCTGGGCTGGAAGAAGCACAAGCTGGAATCAAGATTGCCGGGAGAAATATCAATAACCTCAGATATGCAGATGACACCACCCTTATGGCAGAAAGTGAGGAAGAACTAAAGAGCCTCTTGATGAAAGTGATAGGTATGAGTGAAAAAGTTGGCTTAAAACTCAACATTCAGAAAACTAAGATCATGGCATCTGGTCCCATCACTTCATGGCAAATAGATGGGGAATCAGTGGTAACAGTGGCTGACTTTATTTTTGGGGGCTCCAAAATCATTGCAGATGGTGACTGCATGCATCCATAAAATTGAAAGATGATTACTCCTTAGAAAGAAAGTTATGACCAACCTAGGCAACATATTAAAAAGCAGGGACATTACTTTGCCAACAAAGGTCTGTCTAGTCAAGGCTATGGTTTTTCCAGTAGTCATGTATGGATGTGAGAGTTGGACTATGAAGAAAGCTGAGCTCCAAAGAACTGATGCTTTTGAACTGTAGTGTTGGAGAAGACTCTCAAGAGTCCCTTGGACTGCAAGGAGATCCAATCAGTCCATCCTAAAGAGATCAGTCCTGGGTGTTCATTGGAAGAACTGATGCTGAAGCTGAAACTCCAATACTTTGACCACCTGATGCAAAGAGCTGACTCATTTGAAAAGACCCTGATGCTGGGAAAGATTGAAGGCAGGAGTAGAAGGGGACAGCAGAAGATGAGATGGCTGGATGACATCACCAACTCAATGGACAGGAGTTTGAGTAACCTCTGGGAGTTGGTGATGGACAGGGAGGCCTGGCATGCTGTGGTTCATGGGGTCATGAAGAGTCAGACAAAAGTGAGTGACTGAACTGAACTGAACTTACCTGCCTCCGGAGAAATCTATATGCAGGTCCAGAGTCAACAGTTAGAACCAGAGAGGGAACAACAGACTGGTTCCAAATTGGAAAAGGATTATGTAAAGGCTGAATATTGTCACCCTGCTTATTTAACTTATATGCAGAGTATATCATGTGAAATGCTTGGCTAGATGAAGCACAAGCTGGAATCAAGATTGTTGGGAGAAATAGCAATAACTTCAGATATGCAGATGGCACCACTCTTATGGCAGAAAGTGAAGAACTAAAGAGCCTCTTGAAGAAAGTGAAACAGGAGAGTGAAAAAGTTGGCTTAAAGTTCAACATTCAAAAACTCAGGTCCCATCCAGTCCCATCACTTCATGGCAAATAGATGGGGGAAACAATGGAAACAGTGACAGACTTCATTTTGGGGGGCTCCAAAATCACTGCAGATGTTGACTGAAGCCATGAAATTAGAAGCTTCTTGCTTCTTGAAAGAAAAGCTATGACCAACCTAGACAGCATATTAAAAAGCAGAGACATTACTTTGCCATCAAAGGTCCATCTAGTCAAAACTATGGTTTCTCCAGTAGTCACGTATGGATGTGAGAGTTGGACTAGAAAGAAAGCTGAGTGCCAAAGAATTGATGCTTTTGAACTGTGATTTTGGAGAAGACTCTCGAGATTCCCTTGGACTGCAAGGAGATCCAACCAGTCCATCGTAGAGGAAATCAGTCTTTAATATTCATTGGAAGGACTGATGCTGAAGCTGAAACTCCAATACTTTGGCCACCTGACGTGAAGAATTGACTCATTTGAAAAGACCCTGATGCTGGGCAAGATGGAAGGCAGGAGGAGAAGGGGACGACAGAGGATGAGATGGTTGGATGGCATCACCACTCAATGGACATGAGTTTGAGCAAGCCCTGGGATTTGGTGATGGACAGGAAAGCCTGGCATGCTGCAGTCCATGGGGTTGCAAAGAGTTGGACACAACTGAGCGAGTGAACTGAACTGAACCACCCTATATAGCAGAAAGCAAAAAGGAACTAAGAAACTTCTTGATGCATGTGACAGAGGAGTGTGAAAAAGCTGGCTTTAGGTGGGGACAGATTATCTCTTACTCAGCTCTAAAATCGCTGCAGATGGTGATTGTAGACATGAAATTAAAAGATGCTCCTTGCAAGAAAAGCTATGGTAAACCTAGATGGTGTATTAAAAAGCAGAGATATCACTTTGCATACAAAGATCCCTACAGTCAAAGCCATGTTTTTTCCAGTAGTCATGTACGGGTGTTAGAGTTGGACCATAAAAAAGGTTGATCTCTGGGCCCTCTGCCTTTTCTAAGTCCAGAGTGTACACCTCAAAGTTCTTGGTTCACTTACTGTTGAAGCCTAGCTTGAAGGATTTTGAGCACTGCCTTACTAGCTTGTAAAATGAGTACTTACTGTTTCTCTTCTTTTGTTCTCAATTTTTTTTAATTATGGATTTTTTCTAGGTATTTAATCATTTTCATTAGCAAATTTCTTAGAGCACCTCTGAGACTTTTTTTCTCCTTTATCTTGAGTGCATGCATGCTAAGTCACCTCAGTCATGTCTGACTCTAGCCTAGAAACCTGCTAGGCTTCTCTGTCTATGGAATTTTCCAGGTAAGAATACTGGAGTGGGTTGTCATGCCCTCCTCCAGGGCATTTTCCCAATCCAGGGATCAAACCCATGTGTCTTATGTCTCCTGCACTGGCAGGAGGGTTCTTTACCATTGGCTCCACCTGGGAAGCCCAGTTATCTTGAGTACTTCCTCTAAAAGTGTTTTTAATGTGGATTTTTGTGAGGCAAAACTTCTTAGTCCTTGTATGTTTAACAAGGTTTTTACAGTACCCTCACTTTCAATATGGCTACATATAAATTCTAGATTGAAAGTTCTTTTTAATACTTTAATGGTATTAATACATTGTTTTCTTAGAGTATTGTTATCTTCTTTTTTTCCTTTAAATGTGATCTGTTTTTCTACAGAAAATTTTAGAATTTTTCAGTATTCTTAATTTTTACTTTATTGAGATGTAGCTTTGCTTAATATTTCCTTTTGGTACACAGTGGATTCTTTTAATCTGAGACCTTTCATTTTTTCTTTTAGCTCTGAGAAATTTCTTTTCATTATTGAAAAGTTATCTTCTATTTTTTCCTCTTTGTGATCCCTTTATATGGATGCTGGTATTTCTCTATGTAGGTTCCATATTTTTAACATTCCTTTATTCTTGTCTGTGGGGCATGGCCAGATAAGTAAATAAATAAATAAATCCTCTATTTTAAAACACCAGTTTATTTTGATACTTGTAAAAAGTTAATATTTTAAAATTTTAAAATAAAAATTCACTCAGTTGACATCTCTTTAATTAGAATGGTCCACTCATATTCCTCTGGGTATATTGGCTACTCTGTCCAGGAATGCATATTTGGGGAAGATGAAAGAAATAAATCTACTGTAGTTATTCAGTCTCTCTCTCACAACATTCTAAATATGTTGAAGGTCAAAGTCACCTTTTACATGTCTTGTAAAAAGAGCTCTGGAGCTTTGTATAAAGATTTCCATGGGTCTATGCTTAAGTACTGATTTTTCTATTCATAAGAAGAAATTACAAAGAGGAAAGAAAGAATCACCAGAAAGCAATAGGCAATTAATTTCTAGGGTGCAATAGGCTGTGGGTATATGTAGTTTCACCTGACAGAAATCAGGGTCACACCATATACAATAAAAAATGAACAAGTGTGCAAAGAAGCAAGAATAATAATTAATGACTTGCAGAAAGAAAAAAAAATCTCAATGGAAAACCCACAAAAACTTAGGCAATACAACTAAAAGATAAGAATATTAAGGCTGCTCTTATAGATATATACCATATCTATGATTACTCTAGGTTACTGCCCGGAAAGAATTTCTGTACTAGAGAAGAGGGAATGGGAAACCAGGAGGAGACTCCAGCAGTCTAAGAGATAAAGCTGGGAGTCCAGGTTCAGAGAGGAGAAGAGGTCTAGCGTTCACCCAGAAGGAGGGAGAAGAGTAGATAGTAGTATAGGGCACACGACAGAGACCTGCTGAGAAACCCAAGTAAGTCTTCAGTTGATTTCTGATCATTGCCTGTGTACGAAGATCTCAAATTAAATGGACAAAATGAACCATCTTGAGCATGTTAATCCCTTTTCCCCAATCACCCCTGTTCTGCTTAATGCCTTCTAAAGTTTGAGGAAGAAGTGCTTATGGTGGCATAGATGCTAATTGGGCATTCAAGAACATAGGCATTCATTCATCAAGACTGATATGACTACAGTCAGGGCTAAGTACTCAGTCTTTGAACAACAGAGATATTCCCCACAGGAACCGGCTAGGCCTCTGGTGACTGATTGATTGTATTAGATCTTTTCTAATACAGGAAGGACAGAGAATTGGCTTTACTGAGATGGTCATAGATTCTGGATGTCAATAGGCAACCTCCATCCATAGCCCTTCTGCCAGCAACACCGTCTGTGGACTTACAGAAAGCCTCATCTATTTGCCATGGTATCTCAACATCAGACAACAAAACCAACTTATACCAGAAATGTAGCAGTGGGCTCACAGCCATGGAATTTGGTAGACATTTTACTAAATTCTCCAATACCTAGTATTAATCTACTTCATTTGGTAGAGTAGCCTTGTGTGTGCAAAGTGAAAAGGTAGCAATGGTTACTCTACTACAAAGCGAAGTCGTAATGTTCTCAAATTTATAGCTTATCACCAAAAACAATGCCAAGTACATAGTAGATACTCAATAATTTTTAAGTAAATATGAATGGCTCAGATCTTTTATGATTCTCATTTTCTCATTTTGATAAGAAGCAGGTGTAAATTCTGTTTGGGTTTTAAGGCTGTTGCATCAAAACAGGTCACTTACTTTTCAGTAAAACATTCATTACTAAGAATTGATCAGAAATGCAGCTGCTTCTTTTTGCTGCTTCAAATTTTTATAGTACCTAGGGGAAAAATTATCAGTATACCAAACTGAAACACTCTTATGGCCGGATCGCTTTAGCTAAGCCAAAATTATCTCTAATTTATGTTATAACAAAAACTCACATACTCAAAGTATATCTTTTACTTCTTGGATTTTCAAGATATTATCAACCCAATAATATGTGTGCATGCTCAGTCTCTTTGGTCATGTCAGACTCCTTGCAACCCTATGGACTGTAGCCCACCAGGCTCCACTGTCTGTGGGATTCTCTAGGCAAGAATGCTGGAGTGGGTTGCCATGCCCTCCTCCAGGGGATCTTCCCAACCTAGGGAACGAATCCATGTCTCCTGAATCTCCTGCTTTGCAGGTGGATTCTTTCCCCACTGAGTCACCTAGGAAGCCCCAACCCAATGATAATGGTGTTCAGTACGAAAGTTCTCACATATAGTACAGGCTGGCATGTGCTCTTTTTCTATCACCTTGAGAGATAAGTAGGAACAGAATTTGAATACATATTTTAAGAGATTAATTACTTAATATGATGGCATTTTCATTTCCATATTAGCTGTTTCTTGCTTCCTTTTGGAATTAAAAATTCAATGAAAGCAATCAGGGACTTTGGTTTTTGCAATAAATCTTGCACAGGAAAATGGAAGAAATGGCATTAATGAACATACAATACTTAAATACAGATGATTAAACATTTGGGACAAAGCTAGGGAAGTTCTAGTGTATTTCAAACATATTGATAGCCTCTTTTATTCCTCAGAGTGTTTCTAAACATATTAGAACAAACAAGAAAAGTTACAAAATAAAATTTTAAAGTGGATCTTGGCATGTAAAAATGAGCATAAAAAGTTAAATGTGTTGGATATAAGTTTCTCTATATTGTAGATGGTTTTAGTATATCTTAATAAAAGTTCTCTTCATGTTTATTAAAAATGACTCAGTCCAAAAAGTATTTATATCATTTACAGAACTGTTACATTTTAAGGAAAATTGCTCCTTCTATAACCCTGAAAAGAATTACATAGGTTAAAAAAAATATTGCAGATTTTTAAAAGCACCCTTTTGCCACACTTTACTTGTTTAGCAACATTTGTTCTGATTTAGCAGTATGATGTAAAGCATTTAGCTGAAACAAGCAGTTAATGGCATAGAAGCAATATCAGGTAAGCCATTTGAGCTTGTAATTAAATGTTAATTGTCTCCTGATCCTTAAACTAGATACCTTAACTGAATAGACCACTATCAGCAAGAGATGCAAATTATATGAATGCTGTAGGTACCCAACACAGTGGATTGCTAAATATTTTATTGCTTTCCTAAGTGTCACTGAAGAATTCTACGTAATTTCCCTCATACTCTAAGAGAGGTAGTTTCAAAATGCTTGTCCTATTATAAATAATCAGAACTTATTTTAAATACAATTTTCCTGAGTGTCTCAGAAAGCTAACCAGAGATTGCATTTTATATATTTTCTTTATGTAGATGAGACCTGGGGGCAATATACTTTTATATTTTTGATAATAAAATATCAATAGTCTTCCATTCCAACGTCTTTAACTTATACATGTTATATTTATGGCTAATTGAACAATTTACTTTTTCCTCTAAATACCCAGCATTCCCATACCTTTGTATATTTGCTTGCATTGTTAGTACAATGTTTTCTCCCAACATCTATGCTGCCCAACAAATTCTATCTCCTGTCACTAATATTTTACTCTTCTGTGAATATACTGATCCACATAGATAGAAATTAACTTTCCCTTCTTTGAATTCTCACAATGCTTTGATACTACTATTTTTGGCATGATTCTCATTCTGTTTTATGATGTAGTTAGCATTTCAGAACTCAAAATTACTTTCACAAACTAAAGAACCTATTGCAAACGAAACTCGGCATGTGAAATGCAAAGTATTCCGTTTAGTGGTGGGGGGAACCCACTAAAACCCAAGAAGTGAATATTGTACATATAATAATAAATAATTATGGGATAGTGAGTGAATATGAATGGAAAATAGCCAGGCTGTCACATCTGGTTGTACTTTTTTTATCTTATAATCAGAGAAGTTGACTAAGAAACACTCATTATATAAAGGAGGTCAGAAGGTACAAACTTCCAGTTATAAAATCTCCTA
This sequence comes from Cervus elaphus, assembly GCF_910594005.1. Classification (NCBI taxonomy): domain Eukaryota; kingdom Metazoa; phylum Chordata; class Mammalia; order Artiodactyla; family Cervidae; genus Cervus; species Cervus elaphus. The sequence goes on from NC_057831.1 coordinate 13,314,514, forward strand.
ATAATGTATGGCATGGTGTCTATAGTTAATAATTCTGTATTAAATATTTAGAAGTTGTTAAAAGTAGATCTTAAAAGTTCTCATAAAAATTTTTTTTACTATGTGTGATGATGGATGTTATATAGACTTACTGTGGTGATTATTTCATAACATAAATATTAAATCATATTGTACACCTGAAACTAATATAACTATTTTAGCAGTATACAATTTTATTTCATTTTTGCTTCAGTTACATATATATATATATATATATATATATATATATATCAATTCTTTCTCAAATTCTTTTCCCATTTCGGTTGTCACATAATATTGAGCAGAATTCCCTGTGCTATAACAGTAAGTCCTTGCTGGTTATCTGTTTAAAATTAGGAGTGTGTACATATCAATCCCAAACTCCCTCCCTATTCTTGAAACTAATCTAATGTCATATATGAGTTACTTCTCAAAAAAGAACAAAAAACACATTATAGAAGCTGGGACCTTTTGAGGGGAAAAAGGGTAAAAGGGAATTTTTTTTTTTTTAAAGATTTAAAGGTTATTGTGCAAAAACTGATGATTCATTTTATTCCAGTGATGGTAGAAAAATGAAGAATTTTTCTGTGAATTAAGTCTTTTAAACAGTCATTATTTTATTAACGGTGGGAAATACTGGTGTCTTCCTTTTTAGAAATTTTTAGTAAGTAGAGAATTTTATTTTTCTGAAACATTTAAATGAATTCTACCTAAAAAGGAAAAGTGACCTTGTAAGAAACAAACTTAATAGGTGCAGCCACAATCAACTTTATATTGTTTATTTTATTAGCCCTTTCACACAGAGTCTCAGACCTGATATTGAACTTGAAATGTAAAATAAAGTCTTATGTAATTTGAAAGCTAGGAAAATAGTGTCAGTTTTCTTGTTTGATTAACTAGGGGTTAAATAGAATGTCTTATAGAAGGTTATTTCACCTTTTTTCACTGTTTAATTTTTTTCCAAAACTTACCAGAGCAATTATATTTCACAGAATATAGCATTTGAACACAGTTTCATTTTCACAGAAGCTTCAGGAACTTTCAGGGCATAAGGTTTATTAACACTAATGTTAAAATCCTGTATTTTGAGGCACTATGCAAGCGGGTATAATTCTATTCAAATGATGGGGTGAGATATTTTGTGTTCCATATTATGGAGCATCAATCTTATTAACTATTGCATCATTGCCTTAGGGCACACACCACATAGTCTTCTGTAAAAATCCATATTTAAAAGTATCCGTAAGATAATTGCTGGAGATCACTGACTGAGGCCTTTGGTTTTACCCTTAGAGTTGGAGATATTGTCCAAAATAAGTAGGAAATTCTGGAGATGCTATTGACCTGCTTGATTTGGCATGAGTGTGTGCAGTGGGAGTAAATCTGCTGACAAGCTCAGCTTCTCATACTCATCTGATCTAAGGAGACACTGAGTCAACAGAATAGAATTCCAATAGCTTCCCTACTGCAAAGCTCACGCCCTTCAGAGTGATACCTTTGTCCTCTGGGGCTTATTCAATTGCTTTAGGAAAGTGATCGTCTGAGCAGTAAAAATAGAACAGTGTCGGATCAGAAGAGGGGGGGAAAATAAGTTAGATTTAGCTTAAAACAGTGCAGCACATTTTTAAAAATGTATCTATTTATTTTTTTGGCATATTTGTGTAAAATTAAACCTTCTTTGGAGCATACTTTATAGCACTATTTTTTTTTTTTTTTTAGGATATCTGACTCCTCTCCTTATCATTCCCATTCTCTTATAGAAGCAGGAGGGTTTACAAATTTATCTCCCTATCTACAACTCACAACATGAAAACAAGGGGGGAAAATTGGAGCTCTTCTCAACTGGCAGCAAATCTAGCTTCTACTTATTCATCCATTCATTGACATCTGCTCAATAAGTCCAAAGACAGGAATCGAGTCTAAGTAAATAACCATGCCTTGACCCTGCCCCAGGAAGGTCTAACAGCATTCACTTGTCCATGTGGTATGTAGTCTGTGTGGTTGAAAATTATATTTGGAATAAGCATATTTCAAAACAGCTTGGGACTGTGGTCTACTCCAATCTTTTGATCTTCCCTATGAGAAAATGAAGGGAAACTACTTTATAAGGTTACTAGTAAGTAATTAACAGAGGTAAGACCTATACAATATCCTAGAGAATTGAGAAGTTAAAGAGTCATAACACCCTTTCAGTGATAGATTTCCATGAATTCCTAGGAATAAGACACTTCAAGTTCATTTTCTGTAGTAGTCTAGTCATTCATTCTAATATTATTCAAGCACCTGCTATGGCTGGAGAAGGAAATGGCAACACACTCCAGTACTCTTGTCTGGAGAATCCCATGGACCAAGGAGCCTGGTGGGCTACAGTCCATGGGGTCGCAAAATAGTAGGACATGACTGAACAACTAACACACACACACACACACACCTGCTATGAAATAGGCTTGTGCTACAGACAGACTATAATTTTGACAAAACATGGTTTGTGTATGTTAAGTGATACAGATACTCAGGAAGTTACAAGGCAATGTACTAAATGCTCCTTGATGTACAGTGATCACACTGAAAAAAAGTTGGCTGAGGAGGATTTGAGGCACAAAAACCTCAGAGAAAATTTGTGGATATTTTGGGTACAGGGTCACATTCTTGGAAAATAAAAAGTGGTTTGTGAGGAAATGAAGTGACTGTATATAAATTCTGCTTTCAAGAAATCTGATTAAGCAAAAAGAGCAAAAGAAAGGCTTTGTGTTACAATGACAGGCACCAAAGAGGGATTCCCCCCCTCCCCTGAATGAAACAGATGAGTGTATTTATACACCATGAGAAAAAATCCAACACATAGAGATATAATTAATGGGGCAAAACACCTTTGGAAATGAGATGCATTGGATCTAGATTATTGGCTACACTTTCTAACAAAGAAAATAAGATAATGACAAGGAGTAGATACTTGACACCCAAGTATAAAGCCAGGTTGCCAGCTAGCAGAAAGCCAGGTCAGGAAAGGTGTAAGATGAGAGGGTGAAGACTACGCTTGTATTTGTGGGAGCTGGAAGACAGAGAAGAAATGGGAGAAGCAACTGACCAAGGATGCTTTGTATTTTTGTTCCTTTGTATTGAAAGACGAGCAGAGATTAGAAAGTGTTCACTTTTAGTACTAACGATAAAGCTCAGCGATGCAAGAGGTGAGGAAAGATCAAGTGAGAGGAAGAGTTGATGGTTTGGGCATTTACAGGACAGTGGAGAAGAAATACTTGAGATGAAGTGTTTTTGGGGAAGGCTGCAGAGAAAGTATCAGAAGTTCCAAACCTCAAAATGCCCAAAACACAGAGAAAGAAGTCCACACGGGGTAAAGAGAGGGAAATTAAGGGTCTCAATTTAGTAAAAGACCATAGATACATGGGAGGAGGAGATAGAGAAAGCCAGGGGGGTTAGATGACTTAAAGGGTTGTTGGATACTAACAACCTTCAGCTGGTGTGCCATCGTGGAGTGTATATTGAACCACAGCAGAGGTGAAAGTGACTAGATTTGAAGATCAAACAAATAGGATAACCAGGGAATTGGATAGGACCTCAGCTTGCATATGGAAACAATCCAGAAGAATGAAGAAAAATGAGATGGAAAGAAGAATGTAAACCGGGAGCCAAACCCATCAATGAATATGGAGAAGGACTGATTCACCAGAAAATTGACAAAATAGGGTAAGCTTATGTTATGAAGCCCAAGCTCACTCTGCTCTCCACACAACAGACCAATGACTCAGAGATGAGGTGTTGAGGCAAGGAATAAGACTTTATTCAGAGAGCCAACTGGCTGAAAAGGTGCAGACTAATGTCTCAAAATAACCATCTTATGAAGGTCTGGATGTCAGGTTCTTTTATAGATCAGAGATAGGGGCAGGTGAGTAAACAAAGTAAAAAGGCCATTAATCTTGTAAATATCTCAGAATGGCAAGCCTCTGCCAGAGGATGTTTTCATTTCTTCCTTCCTGCCATCAATAGGTAGACAGGGTTCTGAACAAAGACACTTAACCAGTCAGGCAGAGGGGCAGGATTCTCTGAAACAGGACATTATGTATGATTATAAAAACAAAAGCAATGAAAAGCAAGTCAAAGAAACAGTTCCAAGATGGAATCAGAATTGGCTTTTCCCAGCGACCCTTAGAAGGTGGTAAATTTGGTTACTATAAACTTTAAAGACAAGAGGTTTTTCTCACATGCATATGGAATAATGGTCTAGAACTGGCCAAAAAAAAAACCAACAACCTAGGAAAAACGCTGTGATTGCTTTAGGAATTTTGGGGTGTAGGAGAATGAACAAGACTGTGCTTGAAAGGACAAAAGTGAAGTCAAGTCAGGTGTTTGGAGGACAGCCAAATTTCAGTTGAGGCATAAAGGAGAAATGTATAGAGAATTTGTCATATGCTTCCATCTGGAATATTACAACATGTACTTAGTTTTAAAGAGAATCATTTCAAAAGCTTTTGGTGCCCTTTCAAGGTGATTTCTTAAGGACAGAAAGAGTAAATGCACATGTTTATCTCTGTATCTATCCCAAGTAGGCATCTGTATACTTGAGATAAGGGACTGCTCCTGTTTGTTGAATCCTCATCTAATATGCAGTTTAGCAAACAACAGACTCTTAATAAATACTTGTGCCCGCCATATTGTAGGTGACCTACACATACTTGTAGAATGACTGTATTATCCAGGACATAGTATATAAAGTCTTGTTCATATTTGCTTCTTGTTTGTTTTAACCTTTGAAGAAGAAGGGCTTCCCTGGTGGCTCAGATGGTAAAGATGGTCTGCCCACAATGCGGGAGACCTGGGTTCGATCCCTGGGTTGGGAAGATCCCCTGGAGAAGGAAATGGCAACTCATTCCAATTCTTGCCTAGAAAATTCCATGGAAGGAGGAGCCTGGTGGGCTATAGTCCATAGGATCACAAAGAGTCAGACACAACTGAGTGACTTCAGTTTGAAGAATAAAATGGTTTCCAAAGTGAAGAGTTTTTCCCAGCCTGTGCATCTAAAAAACTGGTCTGAGATCTTCTCCTTAAATAATTAAATTCTATAAAACAGGACATCTTTTCTCCCAGTTTGAAAGGGGTAGCCATTTTTCAACCTATGAGAAACTTCCATTTTTTTTTGTATTATGATGTAATTCATGAATTTTTAATTTAATGATAAAAAAATCCAGTCAGAAACTGTCATTTTTTTTCAAGTCTTCTTTAAGTAGACACCTAACCACTATCCAGTCTCACAGTCAACATCTATATATTTTTCTCATGCTTATAGCTGGTTTGTATTAGTACTGATAGATGAACATAATTACTGCTGCAAAAGTAAATTTTAAAAAAAAACCTTAAAAAATCTAAAAGTGTCATTATCAGTGAAAATTCTATTAAATTTCAGGTTATATGTGAGACATTTTGCAGTTGATACTTCCATGTACTCATAATAATACAGATAAACTTAGTTATTGGATATTCCCCCATAACTAGGATATAAAGTTATTCAATTTTATCTAACACATGTGTACATTTAACTTCACAAAGAATTTTAAAGATTTCATTTTATGTAAGTTTTATAAATATTAGTCCCACTATTATAAATGCTTGTTTCCTTAGACTCATTTTGAGTATTCATTTTCAAATATTCAAATATTTATAGAGTACCTACAATGCAAAAAGTGGCATGCTAGATTTTTGCTAGGACATTGGGATTAAACTGACTTCAGATACAAGAAGTTCAATATGTATACATAATGAGACATGCCATTTGTTTACAAACTGTAGAGGCCTATTATAGAATGCTCAATGATATCTATTTTTTTTTAACTACCACAAACAATTCTGACGATTATATATAAAAATATCTGAAAAAAAAAAATATCTGAGTACATCTGAGTACTGACAAAGTTTGCTCTTGACAAGGTTTATTCTTTTGGATTTCTGTTCTCTTATTTCACTAAATTGTGTTCTATTTTGCTATTGTAGTCCTTTAAACTTGGCAGGATGCATTATGCAAATTAGTACCTGGTTCTTATCTATCAGCATGTGAGATCTCCAAAATGTCTGCTTTAACATGCTGATTAAAGTTAGCCCCATGCAAATAGGAGAGCACACTAACTCAGTGCGAGATAAATGTCAAGGGTGTTCTGTATTCTTTCATACAAGCTTTCCATGATAAATGTGACAGAATCAAGATGTTTTCAGGATACCATGATAAAACACTGAAAGACTGAACCTATGTTTTCCAACAAAAAGCTTCCTAAATAAATCCATTGATCTCATTAACATTAACCAAGGAGAAGGCATTTATTGCCACTGATGTAAGTCATGAATGTAAAGGGACAGTTTTAAGTAATCATGAAGTTAATATATCTTCAAAATACATCCTATAGGCAAAAACTTCTATTGAGTAATATAGTTAATAGGATACCTGGTGGTTCAGATGGTAAAGAATCTGCCTACAATGCAGGGACACCAGTTCAATCCCTGGGTCAGGAATATCCCCTGCAGAAGGAAATGGCAATCCACTCCAGTATTCTCGCCTGGAGAATATCATGGACAGAAGAGCCTGGAGGTCCGTGGGATCACAGAGTCGGAATGACTGAGCAACTAACACTCACATAGACCACAGACTAGGACAGCTATCAGTCAAATGGATTTCAAAGCTTGGGCAAATGACAACATTCTTTCTGAAATTGCCTTGCCTCACCTGGAAAATGCATGTAACATCACCTATTTTATAGTTGAGAAATGGATTCTTTCCTGCCATATCAGGAAACAAGGATGTCAGAGTCATCAGTGATTCTGGCTCTCCAAATGTGAATTCCTGACTCCTAAGGGCACCCAGGAAGGAGAACAGTGTCCGCACTCTGGCAGCCATTAGGCGGCAATCACTCCCTATGGTGAGCACTGAGGAACTTAGGATGTGAAAAACACAGGATAGTGGCCCAGATAGCTGAGATGCATGTGAAGGGAATGATTTCAGTAAGTCCAGAGTCTTCCCATATATAGAGAAGTGCTAAGTGCCTTGACTTGGGGTGTCTGGTTTCCTTTGCTGTGCTATGCTGCGCTTAGGGGCTCAGTTGTGTCTGACTCTTTGTGACTCCATGGACTGTAGCCCCTCAGGTCCCTCTGTCCATGGGGATTCTCCAGGCAAGAACCCTGGAATGGATTGCCCTCCTCTAGGGGATCTTCCCAACCCAGGGATCAAACCCAGGTCTCCTGCATTGCAGGTAGATTCTTTTTACCATCTGAGCCACCAGGGAAGCCCTTGGTTCCCTTTAATTAACAACAGTCTCTTGATGTTCAGGCTACCTGCCCTTTGCTGTAAAGTTTCTGTATAACCTGGCTCCTCCCTTTGCCTCCTTGGAGCAGTTCTCTCCAGGGTCACTGGAAATGTTGTCTCTGGGGCCTAAAGTCCAAAAAATTCCCACAGATTAAAACAACTCTCAACTTTCAGGTTGTGAGTATTTTTTAATTCAACATAGTGTTTTTATGCTAGCTTTCTACTTCCTGTGTTTGGGCATCCCTTAATTTAAAATTAAATTGGTAAAAATGATATCACAGTAGGCAGAATGACATTCCACCAAAGATGGCCAAGTCCCAATTAATCCCTGAAACTTTTGAGCATGTTAAATTATACAGCAAAGGGAACGAAGGCTGCTCATAACCAACCTTTAAACAGGCGGGATTATTTTGGATTTTCCAGGTAAACCCAATGTAATCATAAGGGTCCTTAAAACCAGAAGAAAAAGGCAGAAGAGGAGAGTCCAAGAAAGAGATTTGAGAATGGAAACAAAGTGAATGATATCATAAGAGATGGATCTGACCTGCATGGCTGGCTTTGGAGGTAAAGGAAGGGGTCCAAGAGCCAAGGATTGCTGGTAACTTCTGGAAGCTAGAAAAGCCAAGTAAACAGATTCTCACCTAGAGCCTCCAGAAGATAGCACAGCTCTGCAAATGCCTTGATTTTAGCCAGGAGAGATTGTATCAGATGTTCATCCAACAGAACTAGAAGATAACAAATTTGTGTTGTTTCAAGTCAATAGGATTTTGGTAATGTGTTACAGCATCAGTAAGAAGCTAATAGAGACATCAGGAATATACCTCAGACACAGAACTGCACGCAGAGCATCAGCTGAGAGCAGACAGGAGTGCTTGATCAGCTGAAAAGAATATATAGGCCCACAGAAAACTAGGTAGGATGAAGGAACTAAGAGGAAAAATGGGAGTGTTAGTAGGACTGGCCCTGCCCTCGGCGGGTGGGGAAACTGAAGCAGGGGTCCGATCCCCACATCGGGGCAATTGTCCGAGTCAGAGGAGAAACACTTCAGGCTGAGAGTGAGACAGCTGATCTGTGGCAGCCTAAATGGAATGAGAATCAGACAGTCCTTGCCACAGTCATATATACCCTAGACAGCTCAGTGGCTATGAGCTGGGATTTAGGGATTGTGGAGCAATCCCAGGGCGAGGGCTGCTGTTGACTGCAGAGACGGATCAAGGGGATGTGAAGGAGTAGATTGTGGTAGGAATTGCCTGTGGAGAAAAACAGAGAAGCTGGCCCATCAAATGCCTGATGCTCTGAACTCCAGAGTAGGACCTGACCCAGGGTGCACCTTTAAGTGACTGATGCACCAAACTACAGAGGAGGACCCCAGGCGAGGGGCCCCTCTATGCGCCTGATGCGCTGAGCAACAGAGAAGGACCCCGGGCAAGGAAGCCCTCTAAGTGCCTGAACGGGCAGAGCTACAGGGAAAGACTGGCCAAGGAGGCCTTCTGATCACCAGCTACAAGAGGCTCGAAGAAAGACTCTGACAGGGCCATGACTCCTATGGCAGAAGCAGTCCGTGACCCTGCACACTCGATGTTGCCAGGGTCCCCGCAAACCCAGCAGCTGCACCGCCTTCGTGCTTAACTCTCACTGGGGTGGAGCTGCCACAGGCAAAAAAAGTCTGCACCTATGAGTGCAGGGCCACTTTGGCAGTGTCTGGCTCTTTGTGACCCTGTGGACCATGGCCTGCCAGGCCTCTCTGTCAGGGAGGGGGTTTCTCCCGGCAAGAGCATATTGGCAAATACTGGTTTCCATACCCTTTTAGAGACTATATTTCCTGCTGCCCAGCTGCCAACTCCCCTGAGTACCTGGTGTTGCCTTAACCCCTGCGACTCAAGCAGTTGCACCACCTCCACACCTGGCCCTCACAGGGGCCAACACAAGTCATCAAGGGAAGCCACAAGAGCAAACCCCGGTGGACGAACCGAATCCAGAGGTAGAAATAAAGCCACAATTGAAGCCCAGGTGCAATATGACTAAGGAAGAAGATCCGAAACCCTCCCATCAGCTGTACAAGCTGCCGATTAAATCCACATGATCAACTAGGCAGACTCTGTGTCTGTGGGATATACAAAAGACCATTGAGAGATCCCACAAGAGAAAAACCACTGGTTCTGATAGCTGTGGACATTGGAGGCAAGAACACAGATGAGCAGGTTAGATCTGAGCTGCCCTCACAGCAGGTCCGGAGATCAGCACAGTGTTACAGGGCATCGTAGAGAGGTGATGTGGACTGTGACTCCCAGCGAGGGAAAGGACTCTGACAGCAGTGACTCAAGAAAACATTTATTTTTCCTATGTTTTGACTTGTTCTGTAGATTCTTTTGGATACTTTTTTCTCCCCCCACCACCCTCGTTGTAGTTGTCGATTTTATTGGCACTACAAAATCTATCTAAGCTTTTGAGTTTTTTTTTTTTTTTTTCTTTTTTCTTTTTTTTCTCAGTCACATTTTTTATTGTTATAAATTTCTGCCTCTATGTTGGGTATTTTCAGTTCTGGGAAGTTTTTATTTTTCTCTTTTTTAATTTAAAATTTTTTTAACCATTATTATTTTTCTACATTTATTCCCTTGTCTGCGTTTCCTACTGTTCTTTTCCCCTTGCAGTTAATTTTCAATGAAAATTTTCAATCTTCTTCATCTACCTCTATTTAACTTTGCATATCTATTCTTTTTTTCTTTCTTTCCTTCCCTTTCAACATATTTGTTAGTTTTGTTTTCATTGCTTCATTCCCCATCTGGCACCTTGCTTTAGTTTGGTTTTCCAGTTTATGCTTTAGTTTTTGTTCTTAACCGGTAAATACAATTTTTTTATTTCCTTTGTTTGCCAAGTTTATCTATTGTACTTTATTTTTGTTGGACTGATTTGACTTTGCTCATGGGTGTAGATGTATATGTGTATATTCCATTATTTTAATTATTATTGGCCTGATTTTGTAACTGCCACTTGTATTGTGTTCATCTTTGGTTTCTCATTTTAAGATATTTGTTTTAATCTCACTTAATGCCATAACAGACTACTTGTGGAATCTTCATTCCTGACCAGAGATCAAGCCCTGAACCTTTGGGGTGGGAGAACTGACTCCAAGACCCTAGACTACCAGAGAACTAACCCTCCTGCTACTGCTGCTGCTGCTAAGTCGCTTCAGTCGTGTCCGACTCTGTGCGACCCCATAGGCGGCAGCCCACCAGGCTCCCCCATCCCTGGGATTCTCCAGGCAAGAACACTGGAGTGGGTTGCCATGTCCTTCTGCACTTCATGAAAGTGAAAAGTGAAGGTGAAGTCGCTCAGTCATGTCCAACTCTTAGCAACCCCATGGACTGCAGCCTACCAGGCTCTTCCATTCATGGGATTTTCCAGGCAAGAGTACTGGAGTAGGGTGCCATTGCCTTCTCCAGAACTAACCCTAGGCGGTATCAAATAGTGAGAACTCACACAAAGGAAACCACTGCAATACAAGACCAGGTAACACCCAATGACCAATAGCACCCTGTGCAGGACACCTCATCTAAACAACAAACAAAACAAAAAATTCAAACCCAGTCATCAGCAGACAGGATTACCACCTCACTCAGCCTTGCCCATCACAGGAAAAACAAACAAACAAAAACTCAGCACAAATCTCACCCTATAAGAAGCTTACACGAACCACTGGACCAACCTTATAAGGTAGAAACCAAAAGGAAGAAAGAATTCAACTTTGAAGCCTGGAAAAAGGAGACCTCAAACATAATAAGTTAAAAAAAATTAATGAAAAGGCAGAGAAATACTACACAAATGAAGGAACAAACTAGAAACACAAAAGTCCAAACGAATGAAGAGGAAATAGACAAACTACCTGAAAAAAAAATCAGAATAATGATAGTAAAGATAATCAAAAGCATGGAAAGCAAAATGGATAAAATGCAAGAATCAATTAATAAAAACCTAGAAGAATTAAAGAATAAACATAGAGAGACAAACAACACAATTACTGAAACTAAAAATACTCTAGGAGGAATCAATAGCAGAATATCTGAAGCAGAGAAACAAATCAGTGAGCTGGAAGATAAAATGGTGGAACTAACTTCTGAAGAGCACAATAGGGTAAAAATAATGAAAAGAACTGAAGAGAGTCTCAGAGACCACTAGGACAGTATCAAATGCACCAACAATTGAATAATAGGGGTCTCAGAAGAAGTAGAGAAAAAGAAAGGGTATGAGAAAATTTTTGAAGAGATTATAGTGGAAAATTTCCCCAACATGAAAAAGGAAATGGTCAATCAAGTCCAAGAGGCACAGAGTCTGATACAGGATAAACCCAAGAAGAAACACACCAAGATAGATACTAATCAAACTAACCAAGACTAAAACACAAAGAAAGAATATTAAAAGCAGTGAGGGAGAAGCAACAAGTAACATACAAGGGAAACCCCATACGCCATAACAGCTGATCTTTCAGCAGAAACTCTGCAGGCCAGAAGGAAATGGCAGGGTATATTTAAAGTACTGAAAAGGAAAAATCTATAACCAAGATTACAGTCCCCAGCAAGTATCTCATTCAAAACTGATGGAGAAATTAAAAGCTTTTCAGCAAGCAAAAGTTAAGAGAATTCAGTAACACCAAGCCAGTTTTACAACAAATGTTAAAGGGACTTATATTAAAGTCAAGTTAAAATTAAAGTCAATTAAGAAACAATTAAGAAAATGGCAATACGAACATATATATCAATAATTACTTTAAATGTAAAGGGATTAAATGCTCCAACCAAAAGACTCAGACTGCCTGAATGGATAAAACGCAAGACCCATATATATGCTGTTTACAAGAAACCACTTCAGACCTCAAGACACATGTAGACTGAAAGTGAGAGGATGGAAAAATATATTCCATGCAAATGGGAAGCAAAAGAAAACTGGAGTGAGTGAAGTCGCTCAGTCGTGTCCGACTCTTTGCGACCCCATGGACACCAGGCTCCTCCGTTCTTGGGATTTTCTAGGCAAGAGTACTGGAGTGGGTTGCCATTTCCTTCACCATGGAGTCTTCCCAATGCAGGGATTGAACCCAGATCTCCCGCATTGTAGACAGACAATTTACCATCTGAGCCACCAGGGAAGTCCTCATATCAGACAAAATAGACCTTAGAGAAGATTACAAGAGATAAGGAAGGACACTACACAATGATCAAGGGATCAATCCAAGAGGAAGACATAACAATTGTAAATATCCATGCACCCAACAAAGGAGCACCTCAATACATAAGACAAACACAGATATAAAAGGAGAAATTGACAGTAACACAATAATAGTAGGAGACTTTCACACCCCACTCACACCAATGGACAGATCATCAAAACAGAAAATTAATAAGGAAACACAAGTCTCAAATGATACATTAGATGGGATGGATCTCATTGATATCTTTAGGACATTCCATCCAAATGCAGAAGAATACACCTTCTTCTCAAATGCACATGGAACATTTTCCAGGATAGACCACATCTTGGGTCACAAATCAAACTTCAGTAAACTTAAGAAAATTGGAAGCGTATCAGACATCTTCTCTGACCACAATGCTCTGAGACTAGATATCAATTACAAGAAAAAAACTGTAAGAAACACAAACACATGGAGATTAAACAACATGTTTCTAAATAACCAACAGGTTACTGAAGAAAACAAAAGGGAAATAAAAAAATTTCTAGAAACAAATGATAATGAAAACACAACAACTCAAAACCTATGGGATGCAGCAAAAGCAGTTCTAAGAGGGAAGTTTATAGCAATACAATCCTGCCTCAAGAAACAAGATAAACATCAAGTAGACAGCCTAACTTTACAACTAAAACAACTGGAAAAGCAAGAACAACAACAAAAACACACCCAAAATTAGTAGAAGGAAAGAAATCATAAAGATCCAAGCAGAGACAAATGAAAAATAAATGAAAGAAACAATAGTAAGGATTAATAAAACTAAAGGCTGGTTCTTCAAGAAGATGAACAAAATTGACAAACGTTTAGGAAGACTGATCAAGAAAAAAAGAGAAGAATCAAATCCAGAAAATGAGAAAAGAAAAAGGAGAGATTACAACAGACAATGCAGAAATAAAAAGGAACATAAGAGACTATTATGAACAACTATATGGCAATAAAATGAATAACCTGGAAGAAATAGATTCTTAGAAAAGTTCAACGTTCCAAGACTGAACGAGGAAGAAATAGAAATTATTAACAACCCAATTACAAGCACTGAAATTGAAGCTGTGATTTAAAAAATCTCCCAAAATACAAAAGCCCAGCACCAGATGGCTTCACAGGAGAATTCTGTCAAACATTTAGATAAGAGCTAATGCCTATCTTTCGAAAACTCTTTCAAAAAATTGCAGAGGAACGAACACTTCCAAACTCATTCTACGAGGCTGCCATCACCCTGATACCAAAATCAGACAAAGACAACATAAAAAAAGAAAACTACAGGCCAATATCACTGATGAACATAGATTCAAAAATCTTCAACAAAATATTACAAACAGAATTCAGCAACACATTCAAAAGCTCATACATCATGATCAAGTTGGGTTTATTCCAGGAATTCAAAGATTCTTCAATATACACAAATCAGTCAATTGTGATACACCATATTAACAAATTGAAAGGTTAAAAACCATATGATAATCTCAATAGATGCAGAAAAAGCCTTTGACAAAATTCAGCTCCCATTTATGATGAAAACTCTTCAAAAAATGGGCATAGAAGGAACCTAACTCAACACAGTAAAGGCCATATATGATAAGCCTACAGCAAACATTATTCTCTTTGTGAGAAACTGAAAGCATTCCCCCTAAGATCAGGAACAAGACAAGGATGTCCACTTTCACCACTATTATTCAACATAGTTCTGGAAGTCCTAGCCACAGCAATCAGAGGAGAAAAAGAAATAAAACGAATCCAGGTTGGAAAAGAAGTAAAGCTCTCACTGTTTGCAGATGACATGATACTGTACATAGAAAACCCTAAGATAGTATCAGAAAATTACTAGAGCTAATCAGTGAATTTAGCAAAGTTGTAGGATACAAAATCAATACACAGAAATCATTTGCATTTCCATATACTAACAATGAAAAATCAGAAAAGGAAATTAGGGAATCAATCCCATTCACCATTGCAACAAAAATAATTAAACATTATTATTTTATTTAATTATTTTATTTAATTTTTTAAATTTAAAAATTTTTAATTTAAAAATTTTTAAATTTAAATTTTAATAAATTAAATTATTTGATTTAATAATAAATATTAATTAAATATTTTAATTAATAAAAATATATAATAATTAAATATCTAGGAATAAATTTACCTAAGGAGACAAAAAAAAGAACTGTACACAGAAAATTATAAGACACTGATGAAAGAAATCAAAGATGACATAAACAGATGGAGAGATATTCCATGTTCCTGGGTAGGAAGAATCAATATTGTGAAAATGACTATACTACCAAATGCAATTTGCAGATTCAACATGATTCCTGTCAAATTAGCAATGGTACTTTTCACAGAACTAGAACAAAAAATTTCACAATTCATATGGAAACACAAAAGACCCCGAATAGCCAAACCAGTCTTGAGAAAGAAGAATGGAGCTGGAGGAATCAGCCTTCCTGACTTCAGATTATACTGCAAAGCTACAGTCATCAAGACAGTATGGTCCTAGCACAAAAACAGAAATATAGAACAATGGAACAAGATAGAAAACCCAGAAATAAACCCATGCACCTATGGGTAACTTATTTTTCACAGAGGAGGCAAGAACATACAATGTGGCAAGGACAGCTTCTTCAATAAATGGTGCTGGGAAAATTGGACAGCTCAATGTAAAAGAATGAAATTAGAACACTTCATAACATCATATACAAAGATAAACTCTAAATGGATTAAAGACCTAAATGTAAGACCAGAAACTATAAAACTAAAACTATAAAACTCTTAGAGGAAAATACAGGCAGAACACTCAATGACATAAATCAAAGGAAGATCCTCTATGGCCCACATGCTAGAGTAATGGAAATAAAAACAAAAATAAACAAGTGGGACCTGATTAAACTTAAAAGCTTTTGCACAGCAAAGGAAACTATAAGCAAGGTGAAAAGACAACCCTCAGAATGGCAGAAAATAATAGCAAATGAAACAACTGACAAAGGATTAATTTCCAAAATATATAAGCATCTCATACAACTCAATACCAGGAAAACAAACAGCCCAATCAGAAAGTGGGGAAAAGGCCCAAACAGACATTTCTCCAAGGAAGACATACAGATGGCTAACAAACATGAAAAGAGACTGAGCGTCACTTGTTATTAGAGAAACACAAATCAAAACCACAATGAGGTATCACCTCATACCAGTCAGAATGGCCATCATCAAAAAGTCTACAAACAAGAAATGCTGGAGAGGGTATGAAGAAAAGGGAATGCTCTTGTACTCTTGGTGGAACTGTGAATTGATACAGACACTATGTAAGATGGTATGGAGATTCCTTAAAAAACTAGGAATAAAAGCAACATATGACCCAGCAATCCCACTCCTAGGCATATACCCTGAGGAAACCAGGGTTAAAAAAGACACATGTATCCCATTGTTCATTGTAGCACTATTTACGATGGTTAGAACATGGAAGCAACCTAGATGCCCATTGACAGATGAATGGATGAAGTTGTTGTACATACACACAACAGAATATTGCTCAGCCATAGAGAGGAACCCATTTGAATCAGTTCTGATGAGGTGGATAAGAATGAGTCAGAAAGAGAAAGTGAGTCAGAAAGACAAAGATAAATATCGTATTCTAATGCACATATACAGAATCTAGAAAAATGGTTCTGAAGAATTTATTTACAGGGTAGCAATGGAGAAACAGTCATAGAGAATAGATTTATGGACATGGGGAGAGAGGAGGAGAGGGTGAGATATATGGAAAGAGTAACATGGAAACTTACATTACCATGTGTAAAATAGATAGCCAACAGGAATTTTCTGTGTGTCTCAGGAAACTCAAACAGGGACTCTGTATCAACCTAGAGGTGGGATGGGGAGGGAGACGGGAGGGAGGTTCAAAAGGGAGGGGATGTATGTATACCTATGGCTGATTAATGTTGAGGTTTGACAGAAAACAACAAAATTCTGTAAAGCAATTATCCTTTAATAAAAAAATGTTATTGGGGTGCACGTGTCTCTTTCAGATCTGGTTTCCTCAGTGTGTATGCCCAAAAGTGGGATTGCTGGGTCATATGGCAGTTCTATTTCCAGTTTTTTAAGGAATCTCCACACTGTTTTCCATAGTGGCTGTACTAGTTTGCATTCCCACCAACAGTGTAAGAGGGTTCCCTTTTCTCCACACCCTCTCCAGCATTTATTGCTTGTAGTCTTTTGGATAGCAGCCATCCTGACTGGCGTGTAATGGTACCTCATTGTGGTTTTGATTTGCATTTCTCTAATAATGAGTGATGTTGAGCACCTTTTCATGTGTTTGTTAGCCATCTGTATGTCTTCTTTGGAGAAATGTCTGTTTAGTTCTCTGACCCATTTTTTGATTGGGTCATTTATTTTTCTGGAATTGAGCTTCAGGAGTTGCTTGTATATTTTTGAGATTAATCCTTTGTCTGTTTCTTCATTTGCTATTATTTTCTCCCAATCTGACGGCTGTCTTTTCACCTTACTTATAGTTTCCTTTGTAGTGCAAAAGCTTTTAAGTTTCATTAGATCCCATTTGTTTAGTTTTGCTTTTATTTCCAATATTCTGGGAGGTGGGTCATAGAGGATCTTGCTGTGATTTATGTCAGAGAGTGTTTTGCCTATGTTCTCCTCTAGGAGTTTTATAGTTTCTGGTCTTACATTTAGATCTTTAATCCATTTTGAATGTTCATTGCAGCACTGTTTATAATAGCCAGGACATGGAAGCAACCTAGATGCCCATCAGCAGATGAATGGATAAGGAAGCTGTGGTACATATACACCATGGAATATTACTCAGCTGTCAAAAAGAATTCATTTGAATCAGTCCTAATGAGATGGATGAAACTGGAGCCCATTATACAGAGTGAAGTAAGCCAGAAAGATAAAGAACATTACAGCATACTAACACATATATATGGAATTTAGAAAGATGGTAATGATAACCCTATATGCAAAACAGAAAAAGAGACACAGAAATACAGAACAGACTTTTGAACTCTGTGGGAGAATGTGAGGGTGGGATGTTTCAAAAGAACAGCATGTATACTATCTATGGTGAAACAGATCCCCAGCCCAGGTGGGATGCATGAGACAAGTGCTCGGGCCTGGTGCACTGGGAAGACCCAGAGGAGTCGGGTGAAGAGGGAGGTGGGAGGGGGGATCGGGATGGGGAATAAGTGTAAATCTATGGCTGATTCATATCAATGTATGACAAAACCCACTGAAATGTTGTGAAGTAATTAGCCTCCAACTAATAAAAAAATTTAAAAAAATAAAAAATAAAAAAAATAAAAAAATGTTAAAAAAAAAGAAACTAATACAATGATGGAATTTTGAAATTGTCTTTTAAACTAAGCCAGCATCATAGATAAGAATTTGATAGTTTTTCTCAACAAACTAGGCTTATAAATTAAAATTTATAACACTATATTTTAATAATCAACTTACTGAAACTGTTCAAGTATCTTTATTTAAAATTAAATTTCATACACGTTGCAGTTATACATTCATTTATATTTCAGCAGTGTCTAAACTGGATTTGTAATGTACACAGATTCACAGAGAAGGATTAAATGTAAAGCAAATATAGACTATTATGTGTCAGTTATTTCTCAATTAAGATGAAAAATAAATTCCTTATACTGTTCTTTTAAAGTGAATTGAGTAAAGGTCACTTTACCAAGTGTTTTGAGGGAGCATTAAAGTGAATAAAACTTAAAGTGAATATTCCATTGCTGAGATAGAAGCTAAGAGTATGGGGACTGATGCTGAATCAAAAATACTTTAGCCACCTGACGGGAAGAGCCGACTCATTGGAATAGACTCTGATGCTGGGAAAGATTAAGGGCAGGAGGAGAAGGGGATAAAAGAGGATAAGATGGTCAGATGGCATCATTGACTCAGTGGACATGAGTTTGAGAAAACCACAGGAGACAGCAAAGGATAGGGAAGCCTGGCGTGCTGTAGTACATGGGGTCACAAAACAGTGGGACAAGACCTAGCAACTGAACAACAAAAAAAATAACAAAATATCAGTTTCCAGCTTCCTGCTCTGAATTATAGTCTGAGGGTTTTAGCATTAATTATTGGTGGCTCAGACTGTAAAGAATCTGCCTGTAATACAGGAGAGCTGGGTTCAATCTCTGAGCTGGGAGGGAATAGCAATCCACTCCAGTATTCTTGCCTGAAGAATTCCATGGACAGAGGAGCCTGGTGGGTTACAGTCCATGGGATCACAAAGGGTTGGACATGACTGAGTGACTAATACTTGTAACATTTATAGCAATTAAGATTATAATTACTGTAATTGTTCAATTGGTTATTCTTCGGTGAGGGTATGCATTATCAAACACTCTAAGCTATAAATAAAATAATACTTATAATTTTAACCTCCAAAGAAAGAAAATATAGTCTGTTTTATCTGTTCAAGAAGAACAGAGCTTTCAACTAGACCCCAATGCCATGTTAATGGTGGGGACATGAGAAGGTATGGTACTGAGACAAATGTGAACAACAGAAAAGCTAAATAGGCCATTGGCTACTTTGCAGATATAGAGATGATCTCCAGAGGGGAATGGGATAAGCTAGTAAAAGGACTGGGGGAGATTGTTTTCCTCTGGCATCTTTAACATGGGCAGAAGAGAGAAGACAGAAAGTAAGGCGCTAAGCAGGTGGCCGGACAACACTGGGCCAAGATTCAGATGGGCTAAATGCAGCAAGTCTTGGGCAATAACATTAGTTTAAGTTCCCCTATAAAACAACTGGGCTTCCCAGGTGATGCTAGTGGTAAAGAACCTGCCTGCCAATGTAAGAGACGTAAGAGATGTGGGTTCAATCCCTGGGTTGGGAAGACCCACTCCAGTATTTTTGCCTGGAGAATCCCATTGACAGAGGAGCCTGGTGGGCTACAGTCCATAGGGTTGCAAAGAGTTGGACACAACTGAAGTGACTTATCACGCACACATAAAAAACTGCATCCCAAGAGTTTAACAGATTGAATTATATTCAGTATGTTCCCCTTTCGGTCACTTAGGTGAAGGGAAGCAGAAGGTACCAGCCCCAAAGATGCCTCATTGGCATAAGGATTACTCTGAGATTTTTTTTTTTTTTTGAGAAAAAATAAATACAGGAGAACTCTGAAATCAGAACTAGCTATGCTTTTATGTTTATAAATTTACATTTCTAAGGGAAAACTTTATTTGTAAATCTGTCTCCCTCTCTATGGGCTTCCCTGGTGACTCAGACTATAAAGAATCTGCCTGCAATGCAGGAGACCCAGTTTCAATCCCTGGGTTGGGAAGATCCCCTGGAGAAGGGAATGGTGGCTACTCACTCTAGCATTCTTGCCTGGAGAATCCCATGGACAGAGGAGCCTGGTGGACTACGGGGTTGCAAGGACTCCCTCTCTGTACCAAGAAGAAGAGAAGGATGACTAAATCACAAGAAACTTCTATCAGTAAGTAGGCCCCCACTTAAATCTACATAACAACCTTACCCTTGTTTACTATGCTTTTCCTTATAAGCTCCCTTAATTGGCCCCCTATACAATGTCTCCAAACATCTTTCCTTTGTCTTTAGCTGAAGATGGTATTTAAGGTGGTGGCCTAGGCCTAATTCAGGGAATGTACTCATTTTGCTTGGGTATATCCCATGCAGACAGAGGTATACATGTTAGTAATTTTCTGTTTGTTATTCTCGTTAATCTTTTATTACAGGGAGTTTCCTCAGGAATGATTATTTTTCCCTCCCTACACAGGCTAACTGAATCAAGATTATAACATTCGTGCATTTAAATGTAAAAATGTAATGTTTTTAAACTTCAAGTTTCTACATTTTAAGTGTAAAAATGTAATGTAATATAATGTAATGTAAATAAATACATGTAATGTACTGTAATGCAAAAAAAAAAATTTCTTTAAGTGTAAAAAACAATTTCCCCAAAAATGTAGTCAAGATTGATTCTGGTGACTGATTGATTCCAATTATATGTAACCAAGAATTAAGAGATAAATTAAGGCGTGTTACAAATTTTAAGAGTTTATTTGAGCAAAAATCAATTTGACTCTGGCAGCACCAAACTGGAAGTAGCTGGGAGCACTCCACGGGTAGAACTACGCCCAGGAAAGGACTCACATAGAGACAATGTGGAAGCCAAGAAAGGAAATTTGATGGGCTATGGCTTAAAGCAAAGGTGGCTGTTTGTGATTGTTTGGCATTTTGATTCCATGACCTGGAGGGGTTTACAGGCTTTGATTTGGGTTTGTTTATTTAGGCCGTGATGGCATTAAAGTCACAGATCAGTCTAAAGGCCTTTTTGTTTAATTTAACAAAAACTGTTGCCAATTACCACCATTTCTTCATTATATCTTAATATTGCTATGTGAATATAACATTCTCACTTACTCGACACAGGGTGCTGAATTAGAGAATGTGAGCAGACAAACTTATCCGATTACGTTACATTATTATAGACAAGCTATCATTTTCTATACCATGTGCATGAAGTAGTAGCAACAACCACTCATTTACTACACTGTTTAAAAATTAATATGTAGTAACACATCATAATTATAATAAAATTAAAGTTTTATTGACTATAACATGCCAGGCATTGTAGGAGACAAAGTTCTGTAGGAGAAGAAATTCTTCTCCCTGTTACATTGTAGTAGAGAAATAAGAAAATGAGCAAGATAAATATAGTGTTAAACACAGAGGAGGAAAAAAAAACAGGGAGAAAAATTGGGGAGTGGAGATACACTTGAGGAATATTACTACTTGAAGTTGGCAAGCAAGGTTTTCTGGAGCAGCAACTCAAGAAAGTATTTGAGACCTGAATGAAATAAGTGAATGGACCATGTGGATCTCTCAGTGAAGGGCACTGTGGGTAGAAAGACTTAAAAGCAAAGGCTATGTTGCATGTGGATACTTAAAATATCATTGAAGGAACCAGCAGAACTGAGCAGAGTGAAGTTGGGACAAAAGAGAAGAGATTATAGAGGAAAGGCAGGCTTCCCAATTGGTTCAGTGGTGAAGCATCCACCTGCCAATGTAGGAGAAAAGGGTTCAGTCCCTGGGTTGGGAAGATCACCAGGAGAAAGGAATGGCAACTTACTCCAGTATTCTTGCCTGGGAAATCCCATGGACAGAGGAACCTGGCCAGCTACAGTCCACGGGGTTGCAGAGAGTCAGACACAAGTTAGTGGCTGAACACCGGTGTGAGACAGAGGAAAGGCAGGGAGAGTCAGATGAGGGCTTGGGGCCATATTAAAGATTTTGGCATTTACTTCAAGTGAAATGACAAGCCCTTACAGGTTTTTCAGCATTGGAATAACACAACTGGACTTTTTTTTTTTTTTTTTTTACAAGATCCCTGGCTACCTTCTTGAGAATTAACTAGAAGACTTAAGGTGAGATGAGCCAATGTTAGGAGCAAGGACATTTAGGAGGCTGTTGGGATACAGATGAGAAGTGGGTAGTTAGATCATGGTAGTGGTAGAGAGAAATTTGTGATTTACAGATATATTTTTGATAGTAGAGTCAACAGAATTTGCCTCAAATTTGAGGTGAAAGGACAAATGACTTAATATCAAGCTTTTTGGCTTTTGCATCTAAAGTTTTGAGGTTACTGTAAAGTTTAATAGTGAGAACTGTAGGAAAAGCAAGATTTGGGGAAAATATTAGGAACTAAGAGTGAACATGGTAAGTTCGAGATGCTTATTGAACATTCAAATAGAGGTGTCAAGTAGGAAAATAGTCTGAAATTCAGGGAGGGGTTTAAGGTAGAGCTTATTAATTTGGAATTCATAGATGATATTTTAAAGCATGAGACTGGATAAGTGAAGATAAAGACAAGAGGCTCTAACATTGAGATGTCAGAGAGAAACAGAAGCCAGCAAAGGGCCTGAGAAGGCAAAAGCAAAGTGAATAAAGTACTAAAGTGTCCTGGAGGCAAACTGAATAAAGTATTAAAGGGAAGAGGGAGAGATAAGTTACTACTGACAGGTCAAGAAAGATGAATATTGAGAAATGATTAAAGGATTAGTAATGTGCAGGTTGAAGGAAATCAGAATGTCACCATACAATATGTCACTTTGACATAAGGATTATTTTGAGCTGAAGGCAAATAAGAAGCAAATACAAGAAAAGTTCTCTGCCCCCAGCTTATTTACCAAAAGTGAAAGAAAGTGACAGTCACTCAGACATGTCTGACTCGACTGAATGAACTGGACTTAGTCCACCAGGCTCCTCTGTCCATGGAATTCTCCATGTGAGCATACTGGAGTGGGTTGCCATTCCCTTCTCTAGGAGATCTTCTTGACTCGGGGATCAAACCCGGGTCTCCTGCATTGCAGGTGGATTCTTTACTGTCTGAGCTACCAGGGAAGCAGGACATAAATTTTCAGAGGTGTCCCTCCCCCCTCTACCAAGAAGGATAAAAGTTAGTCACTAGAGATGACTTTAGACACCCTTATCCTGGAGACTGCCAGAGGACTCCATGTGACAAGTTTTATTGACTAGCCTTTATCTGCCATCAGTTGCCCACAAATCTGCTTTCCCACATTATGCTATCCCTGGAAGCCTGAAGTGACTTTCCTTTGTGCTGTCATTCTCTACAAATTTATTATCTGTGTAGCCTGAATAGCCTGAATTCTAAGCCACTCCTTTGAGTTACTCATTTCTGGGTATGTCCTTGTAATACAGGCATGATGCACACATTAATAAACTTTTTATCTTGTTAATTGTTTTTTTTTTTATTATGATTATAGATCACCAGCTGAGAACCCAAGATGCTGAGAGGAATAATATTTCCACTTGGATAATAGTTCCGAGGTAGCAGTATGGACAACAAACTTTAATAAAATATGTCCAAGAAAGAATAGACAGAAATGATTTGGAGATGCAGTGAATGTGGAGAATCCTTTCAAAGAGTTGCACTCCAGTTATGAGGACAGAAATGGTGCAGGAGCTGGGAGATAGAGTGGAGACAAGAAAGGTCTTGGGGGTCTGTTTGCTTTTTGTTTTAAGATGAGAGAAATAACAGTATGTTTGTACACTGGTGGTATTGTGCTTTAGAGAGGGGAGAAACAAACAAGCAAAAAACAATGCTAGAAAAAAAAGGGGGGGGATAATTGCTGGAGCAATTACCTTAAGTGGGAGATAGGGGATGGAAGGCCAGCTAGATGCATGGAGAATTCTTTCACAGAACCAGGAGAGGAGTTTGACCCAAGGAACACTGACACAGTAGGTAGGTGGATTAAAGTGAAAGTGAAAGTCGCTCAGTTGTGTCTGACTCTTTGTGACTCTCCAGGCCAGAATACTGAAATGAGTTATGGTTCCCTTCTCCAGGGGATCTTCCCAATACAGGGATTGAACCCAGGTCTCCTGCATTGTAGGCGGATTCTTTACCAGCTGAGCCACAAGGGAGGGTGGATACAGTGGTGGAAAACTATTGAGTCTCCTTGCCTCGATTTTCTCAGTGAAGTTCTATTCATCTAAGATAATGTGTAAGTGAAAGCACAAAGAATTTATAGATCTAAAACAATAACAACAAACCCTTCCCAGCAGGTCCATTTCACTTAATTCTCTACTTAGCCTGACAGTTATTTTAAATGATCCCATGATGTGGGTTTTGAGCAGTTAAGGGGATTCATCTGTCAGGATATTATCTATGTACTACTTGTGCATTCAGTCCTTACTGCAGAAAAAGAACCTAGAGCATCTTACAAAGGAAAAAAAGAAACTCTAGACTCCTTGCCCTTACAACACAGGGTATGTATCAGCACAACATCTTCTCAGGACTGTAGATACCCCATTAAGATACTAATTAAGTACTTGTCAGGGAGAATTATTTTCCCTTCCTCTCTCATCTGTTTTTCCTTGCATTTGAAGTCTAGTCTTTGGCTGCAGGATTTCAATTCACAACAAAGATATTTCTGGGTGCAAACATCTCTGGCAGTCACAAGCAGTTCTGAAGTTTTCATTTGGTAGAAATTTTTTCCTAATTCCATCAAAATTTGGCACTTATACTTAAAATGACTTGAGTGAATTATCCATGAGGAAATGAATTTCAAACCATGTGACCCTAAGGCATAAATGTCGGTGTGAAGACCTCAGAGTATTAGAGAGAGGATGTATAAATTCTTTTTTTTTAATTTTTTTTCATTTATTTTTATTAGTTGGAGGCTAATTGCTTTACAATATTGTAGTGGTTTTTGCCATACATTGACATTAATCATCCTGATTTTGTTTGTCTTTATGGGTGGTAACAAAAGGCTAGCTGTTGTGACTCATAAAACTCAACTATAATTAACTGAATTTTAGGTATTAAGATGAGTAATTCAGAATGGGGAAGAAGGGTGTGGTAAATTTTACATGTGGACAAGTACTGACTTGAACTTTTAAATAATCAGTAATTTATGTAAATAAGTAATATAAGTGGTCAGTTGTATGGTTATTCCTAAAATAATTTACTAAGTGGTACTTGGTTTATATGTATGTTTATAGGAAATATGGTCATATCTTAATATTTAATTAGTTTGTTTCTTTTAACACATAACCTACAATGGTCTGAGAGCATAAGCTATGAGAGGAAATCCTGTGATAATAGCTGCTAACCTAGGAGATTTTATATATATATATATATACATATACATGTATATATATACATACATATAGTTGTGGCTCAACTGGTAAAGAATCCGCCTGCAAGGTGGGAGACCTGGATTCGATCCCTGGGTTGGGAAGATCCCCTGGAGAAGAGAAAGGCTACCCACTCCAGTATTCTGACTAGAGAATTCCATAGACTGTATAGTCCATGGGGTCGCAAAGAGTCAGACATGACTAAGTTTCACTTTCACTATATATATATATATATATGAAATTGGACATAGAGCAAAACCTGAACAATATATGTGGCTTTTCAACAGGTAATTTAACTTGAGAAAATGTGTAATTCCATCCATTCATATGCAAAATGCTCTATAAGAAATATATTCTATTTTTGATATATTAATAAATATTAAGATTATACCTAAATTTAACTTCAGAAGTTTCCCATATATTATTTTAGGCTTTTAGTCTTCAAGTATATTCTAATCTAAAGTGACTGTAATAATAATCTTTTTGAAATAAAAAACTTGGATCATTAGGTTATATTAGAAAAAAAATGCTTCTAAATGAGTTATATTTTAACCATTGGAAATCACCCAAGCCAATAAAGTTTTGTTGCTATTTGAATTTTAGAGGTGTAGTAATACATCTTATAATTTGAAAAATGAAGATGTCATCTTAGTGATGGGCAGACATGTAAGCATGTGACTGGTAGCTATGTGCAGCAAAAGTATCCCTATATGTTACAGCACATTTAACTACTGCTTTGTATGACCACTGCTCCATAAATTATTTTTTTAGGGCAACAGTTGGGTACAAATGGTCATTATTACCATTTGCAAAAAAAAAAAAAAAAAGTCATGGAAATATCAACAGAATAAAATTTATCCTGCATAATTCAGTTCAGTTCAGTTCAGTCGCTCAGTCGTGTCCAACTCTTTGCGACCCCATGAACCACAGCACATCAGACCTCCCTCTCCATCACCAACTCCCAGAGTTTACTCAAACTCATGTCCATCGAGTTGGTGATACCATCCAACCATCTCATCCTCTGTCATCCCCTTCTCCTCCTGCCTTCAAGCTTTCCATCATCAGGGTCTTTTCCAATGAGTAGGCTCTTCACACCAGGTGGCCAAAGTATTGGAGTTTCAGCTTCAACCCAGGACTGATCTCCTTTAGGATGGGCTGGTTGGATCTCCTTGCAGTCCAAGGGACTCTCAAGAGTCTTCTCCAACACCATAGTTCAAAAGCATCAATTCTTCAGTGCTCAGCTTTCTTCACAGTCCAACTCTCACATCCATACATGACCACTGGAAAAACAATAGTCTTGACTAAACGGAGCTTTGTTGGCAAAGTAATGTCTCTGCTTTTTGATATGCTGTCTAGGTTGGTCATAACTTTCCTTCCAAGGAGTAAGCATCTTTTAATTTCATGGCTGCAGTCACTATATACAGTGATTTTGGAGCCAGCCCCCTCAAATAAAGTCAGTCACTGTTTCCACTGTTTCCCCATCTATTTGCCATGAAGTGATGAGACCAGATGCCATGATCTCAGTTTTCTGAATGCTGAGCTTTAAGACAACTTTTTCACTCTCCTCCTTCAGTTTCATCAAGAGGCTCTTTAGTTCTTCTTCACTTTCTGCCATAAGGGAGGTGTCATCTGCATATCTGAGGTTATTGATATTTCTTTGGCAATTTTGATTCCAGCTTGGGCTTAAATATACTCAATTCCAGAAAGTTTATTTAGCAGTGGTTTGACCCTTTCCAGTAATCAAAATGTATGCTTCATGGATTTGTGAATATTGATTTAGGAGAGGAAATGCTGTCTATATTCTCCCACAAGTTACGTTCATTCAACAAATATGGGTGGTTATATTCAATTGATCTTTTGTAGGAGAGAAAGCTAACGATGGACAAGAATGATATGAATGGGCAGAGAGAAGTAGAAACAAAAGAAGGAGAGAAAGAACTCGAAGACACTCAAGTTTGGTGACAGTTCCATATGCAAGCTCACATTGATTCTTGCCTTGGGTTCCATGAGTGATGCCAGAATCCTTCTAATAAATTACAGTCATGCTCAAAATAACTTATTGATTTTGTGACAAACAACGAAAAGTATTCCAACAAATATTTGACGAGTAATTACATTCAAAGCTGTGGATAAAATCTAGGACTATATCAGTCATTGCTTTGGGTAGATGTAGAGGAGTTCACTGAAATATTTGGTGGAAAAAAGAAAAACAGAGAAGGACTTGCTAAGCCAAAGAATCTTAAACAGGTTCTATGGAATATATACATACACACACACACACACACACACACACACATATATGTGTGTATATATCTATTATATACACATATATACATACACAGTCAATCCTTATTCATGGATTTCATATTTGTAATTTAGTCTGCTCATTAAAATTTGTAACTCCAAAATCAATACTCTTGACGTTTTCTCACATATTCAGGGACATACACAGAGCACCAAAAAAATTTGAGTCGTCCAACATGTTTGCTGCTAACTGAGATCAAACGAGGTGATGGCCTTCCTGCCTCAGCTCTCAAGTGTCCATTTTGCATCTATTCAGTGCCATGCTTTCTGCATTTTTCTACTTTTGTTGGTAATCTTGTTAAAAATGGTCCCTGGGTGTAGTGATAAAGTGCTCTACAGCATTCTTCTGTGCAAGAAGGCTATAATTATAATATGTCTCATTGACAAAATCCATGTCTCAGTTAAGTTTAATTCAGGTATGACTTAAAGTGCTGTTGGTCATGATTTTAAAGTTAATGAATCAACTATATATATATGTATATATAAATATGCGTGTATATTTATAGATATATAAATATATAAATATAAATATACATAAAATGTGTGTTTCTATTTAAAGACATCTTAAAACAGAGTTATGCAATAATTAGTTGTAAAAATGTGTTCAGAGATTTTTAGGAACTTAACCCTATATCTCCCCTAGAAGCAGTATTTCACTAATTCAGTGTTTCTTGTAATGCTATAAAACATAACCATGAATAATGAGAATCAATTATATATATATATATACACACACACACTCCTTTTCACTGTATTAGTGAAAATAATGCTGAATAAAATAATGTAAGTTACTAATTGAATGAAAACTTATGTAAATTATAATTATTTTTAAACATTCTCAAATTTCCTAAATCAAAATTTTATCCTTTAAGACATATCTCTCTTATGAATTAACCAGTTCTACTTTGTTGCCAGAGAGCTAATTTTCCTTAAAGTTCAAAACATCTATCAGTTGAGTCACTTTCGAATATTAGACTAACAAATGGGTTATTAGCTTGAGTGTTCCTTTTCCAAGATACTAAACATACCATTAAGAACAGGTATTTGTTTTCAAGCACTTTTATGCATTAAAGGATGAAAATTACCCATATGCTCTTAGATAAAAGAGGTTTCCAGCTGGATAGGTGGAGAAAATGAGAGCAGAATATTCTCTATTTCCCTTATTATTGCCAAGTTAAAATATCTCACTAACTACCTCAGTTGTTTCTGAATTGCATTCTTCCTTCTTTTTTCCTCAGAAATGTCATTGTTAATGCTGAGGATTGGTCCACCGTTGGTCTATAATTCTTCACTCCTTTCAATTACAACTGCCTCTGAAACCAACTCCCCCTAAAACTTATTTCCTCTGTCAAGTTTATGATTAATCTTTCTATCCAAAATGTTAGCCGCTTTCTTGTCCAACACCTGTTCCCCTCAAGATTGAGAAGTAACAAAGAAAAGGGGAAGCGGAAACTGAGCAGAACCCTGTGGGACCCTCCCAGGTGTCAAGCCTTTTCAGGTCTCCCATTTCTTGCTTGTGGGGTAAGGTTTCAGCCTCCTAGACCTTCCCTGAGTTCTAACGGGCAGAATCAAATAGTCACTAGTTTGAGGAGTGAGGGAATGCAAAAACAAATGAAAGTCAGTCAATGGGGCAGGGTCCCCGTCTCCCCTTGCCAACGAAAAATTGATGCTTTCCAAGAGCATTTGCCATCTGCCTCCGGGCTGCTGCAGCTGTTGAGCTTTGACAAACCCTGAAGGGAATTCAAAGTGGAGAGTGAGGCACTCTGCTCCAGGGAAACTGGTGAAACAGGTCTTCAGACAGATATTTTCAGGAACTGATTTCATGATCTCAATTCTTGCTGCTGTTCAGTCGCTAAGTCATGTCCAACTCCTTGCAATCCAATGGACGGCAGCATGCCAGGCTTCCCAGTCCCTCACTGCCTCCCGGAGTTTGTGCGAATTCACGTCCATGAAGTTGGTGATGCTATCACAATTGTTGCATCTCCTCATATCTAGAAAAGCACTAAATTTCTTCATGGTGACATCAGCTCCTCATGACTAACAGAGAACCTTTTGTAAAATAAACGCTTGATTGCACTGAACTCCCCTTTCACCAAAATCATATATATTGACCTTCCCCTAACCACCTCTTTGGAGCAGTCTCTCAGAGCTGTCTGAGGTGCTGTCTCCCCAGCTGCAGTGCTCATTTTGCCCCAGATGAAACTTAACTTGCCACTTTCACATTGTGCATCTTTTTGAATTCCACACCCTGAAGGGATATAGGTAGCTCTGAGCTCTTCTACAGGAACTAACGCCCCCACTTAGGTGGAATATGGTCACTTCAGGCTGTGCACAAGCACGTGGACCCTAGACTGGTTAAAAAGCAGAAGGCTGACGACTGGGATTTCTGGAACACCACCCTGCTGCCTCATACCAACCAATCAGAAAAGGGTTACACACCCTGCAGACTTCCTCCCCAGATTTTCCCTGGCAACTGATGACTACTCAGACGCCAAGCTTGTTACCCTAAAAATCCCTTTTGTGATACAGAGCAAGAGCTTTTATTTGACAGAAGCTTTAGGATTCCTGGGCCACTGCAAAAAATACTCCCCCCTCTTTTTAAAATTATAAAGCCTGAAATAAAACTATTTTTTCACAGATTATGATTGAGATTACATAAAAATCCAGACATATTCTCTAATACATTGTTATATCCAGTATGTATTCCTCAGAAAGACTTTGCATATTTTTTTCGAGTGTGATTTATTCTTAGATACTTGATATTTGTTGAGATAATGGCAATTTTATCTTTTAAAAGAATATTTCATTTTAACTACTGATGGTATAAAGAAATGAAACAGACTTTTGCATGTTTGGTTTTTGCCCTGAAGCCTTACTTAAGAATTCATTTTTAAGGGAAGAGCAATAGTCACCGCACGTGAGCCCTGGAGGCTCCCAGTCTCTCCTGTCATCCAGAGAAAAGAACTGTGATGGATGCATTTTGTTTCACCCTTCAAATACATGCTTCCCTCTCTACCACTTTGGGGGTATGTGGGGATGAGTGAACACATCATGCTGTGAAGGATGCATAGTTTCATAAAGTGAATGTTGAGTTTGACACTAGTTTTTGAAGGTTGTTGCAAGCTGTTTTTGAAAGTATTCGATATTAAAAAGTAATTTTATGGCATTAAAAGAACTGGTAGATAATATTTTACAAATTTAAGTGTAATTTGTGGCATTAGTGTTCAAATAATGAATAGATAGGAAAATATCTATACTTGGGTAAGCTGAACTCACCTCTCAGATTGTTGTGAAAAGCATAGGCAATAGAAAGAAACAACTATGCCTATATTGCTCTCTCGCATGGAACAAGCATTAACAAGAACATGTTCATTATCTTACAATTCACTAGTTACCCCTGTAGTTTCCTGCTTGTGTGAAAAATGACTTGTCTCTATTTTCAGAAGACCCTCTAGTCCATCAGGAACCATGTTTTAGCAGTGATTTTGAACCTAGCCACTTGAACCATCATCTGTAGAGCTTTCCCTTCATATGAGGGAATTCTGGACCCAATATTAGCATTTTCTTTAAAATAATATTAAAGTTTCTTTGGAAATTGCTACTGTTTGAATCTTTAAAAAATATTCTCATATTTAATTACTGTTGAGCTTTTCTTTTTAACTGATTGGCTGCCTCATTTTGATGTCTTATATTTTAATGTTTATGTTCTTAGAGCTGTTTATTGTTATTTGTTGAAATTGTTACTTTAAAATTTATTCCATGTCTTCAAAGTTGCAAATATATATTTATATTGTATATTTAAATAAACAGATGAGTAGATCACATTACAATTGTCAGAGAAGAAAAAATGACATTTATTGACTACCAACTATAGATCAATTACTGAGCTAAGTACTTACTATAATTTAGCTCATTTAATATAAGATGGCCTTAGTCTAAGATGTACTTCTAGAAAATGCAGAGGTGAGGATATTGCAGAGCACACAACGAAAATATTTTACTGGTTTCATCCCATGACCAGTTATGTTTCAAATATCCAAGATACTGTGATGTTTATTCTTAAACTTGAAGTTATATATTTCTTACAATCCTTATTAAATATTTCTAGGATTATCCTTACAATTCTATGTTCTTCTACTGGTTTAGGGTAATCCCAAGAATAAATTAAGTGGAATCAAAATGAGATTATTTGGCATATAACACAGAACATTCTTCAGACGCCCACAGTAGATAGCATTCATAACATTGCCTAAGTAAATCGCCAAGATTTATAGAATAGTGAATATTACCACAGAATAAATTGTACACTTCCCAAAATCTACTTTCTAGCATACACTGATTTTTACCACACTCTAGGAATGTTTTTTGGCTTTTTATTTTAAAGACACATTTCATCAAGTTCAAAGTTAAAAGAAAAAAGTACTCATTTAAATATATTTTTCCTTGGTGGAGATGAGCAAAGGGCATAGCACTCTACACTAAATTCCAACCAAGAAAGAAAGGTTTGCAGTTTGACAGATATCCCCCCCCCCCTTTTTTTAAGGAACTATGTGCATTACATTAGAAGAAATTCTTTTTTGAGTAAAATTATTCAGAAACAGAGAAACCAATTTTTAAAGCCATAGTTTTTCATATTTATATATTTATCCTAATTCTCTCCTTACCCTGATTAGAAAATGTAAATGAAAAAAAAAATACTCAAGTATTCTGAAACCAGTAAAAGAAATGAATGAATCAGGGTTAGTCCTAACTGTTACACATTTGTAATCTGTGTGCCCTTGGATGGTGTGTATTTCACCACTTCTTCCCTAAGCCAGGCCCCACCGAGGACACTAACCTCCAGGCCACTAAAAAGGGGTGGTCATTTGAGACCTCACTCAGTCTGCTTGATATGAGGTGGTTGAGGAGTTGCCTTCACCCCCACCAGGGAATAGGCCCCTGCTGAACTGCTGGTCCTCAGCACGTCCTGGAGTAAGCTCAGAGGCATTAACTTAATACAAATATGTGAGCTGAGAACTTCCAGATGTACAAACTGGGTTTAGAGAAGACTGGGGAACCACTCTAATGGCAGAAAGTAAAGAAGAACTACAGAGTCTCTTGATGAGAACAACGAGGAAAGTGCTTAAAACTTAACATTTAGAAAACTAAGATCAAGGCATTTGGTCTCATACTTCATAGCAAATAGAAAAGAAAAAAGTGGAAACAGTGACAGATTTTATTTTCTTGCACTTCAAAATCACTGCAGATAGCGATTGCTGCCATGAAATTAAAAGGCACTTGCTTCTTGGAAGGAAAGCTTTGACAAACCTAGACAGTGTATTAAAAAGCAGAGACATCACTTTGCCAACAAAGGTCTGTATAGTCAAAGCTATGGTTTTCCCAGTAGTCATGTACAGATTTGAGAGTTGGACCATAAAGAAGGTTGAACCACTGAAGAATTGATGCTTTTGAACTGTGGTGCTGGAGAAGACTCTTAAGAGTCCCTTGGACAGCAAAGATATCAACGAGTCAATCCTACAGGAAATAAACTCTGAATAGTCATTGGAAGGTCTGATGCTGAAGCTGAAGCTCCACCTAACATGATGAGCCAATGCATTGGAAAAGACCCCAATGCTGAGAAATATTGAAGCAGGAGAAGTGGGTAGCAGAGGTTAGATAGCATCATTGACTCAATAACTGTGAATTTTAGCAAACTCCGGGAGATATGGAGCACAGAGGACCCTGGCATGTTGCAGTCCATGGGGCCACAAAGAGTTGGACACGACATAGCAGCTGAAAAACCACCACAACAATATTTTGGTAGGAAAAATAGTACAGAAGTTCCATTAACAGCAGGGATTATAGAATTGCAACTAAAACTTCAGATATTTTTGGCTATTATCTCTTGACTCAAAGTTCACAATTTATCTTATACCTGATAAAATTTATCTTACACTACAAACCTTTGATTCTTCTTCATCCTAGTATAACAGTGTACAAATATCACTCTGTCTACATAACTTGGCGCCAGTCAAGCTACACAGATAACGAGTCTACCATGTTTTTATACACATTATGGATGGAATTTTCATGTTCTCCCAAAATTCATATTGAAGCCCCAGCTCCCAGCATGATGGTATTTGAAGGTGGGGGCGGGGGGAGGGATTTGGGAATTAGCTTTATAAGATGTCATGAGGAAGAATATCCTTAGAAGAGGTCTTTTGCCACCATATGAGGACACATATAGGAGGAGGTGGTAGCCTGTATGCCAGGAAGAGGTACCTCAACAAGAACCAAATCTGCAGGCATCATATTCTTGGACTTCCCCGATTTTAGAACTGAGAAATAAAAATCTGTTGTTTAAGTCACCCACTCTGCTATTTTGATAGAGCCAGAAGAGAAGACTTGAAAATATATCCTCATAGTTTAACCAATCTATAATTTAAAAATAAACACACTTGAAGTTTTGGATCATACCCATTTAAAACATTCATGTTCATTCAATTTCTTTTTATCAAGACAAAATTTATATTCATCTTTCAAACTCAATGGTAATGATGCCTAGGTCTAATTCTTTAGTTTAAAATTCTTATTGACCTTCAAACCTTCATCCCTGTCTGCTGTTTTTATTCCAATAGATACAATGTCTCCATCAAAACATCCTGGATTAAGAAAAAAATACCCTCTTCATACTTCTCAGATGCATTATTGTTCCTCCAAGCAAAGGAATTCTTTTGTGGACTATCTATGCTTATGTTAATAAAAGAGGCTATTGATTCTTTGGTTATATCTTTGTTAAACATCTGTAATTGTCCTCACCACATTCACTCTTTAAAATTTCACTCTTGATATAAGATATCACATAGGTTGGAAAGAATAGAAAATAAGAATTATGACAAAAATTTTAACTTGAAAATTGGACAAGTAGATTTATTGTTATAGACAGAAAACTATATTCAAAATGCTGTACTCTCAAGCTATTTGGGGCAAATGAATGACTACTATTAATTAGAAATTAGTTTGTCATCTTTAAGTATGGAAGAAAATAAAAAATTAAATAGTTAAAACAATTTAATAGAATCATTAATCCATAAATTATTAAAAATTTTAGAATATATGATATCCAAAAGGGAATACTGTTTATAAAATCACCTGTAATTTTTTAAAAATAATCTTCTATATTTCAGATATTTTACATAGTTTCCTTATTAATACAACCAAATTGGTAATTATATTTATCATCTCTTTTTATTTAAGGAAAAATGTCAAACTCAGTGTAATTTATCCAAGGACACAAAGAACTGGTAAGGAGCCAAGTAGAAATTTGAATGGTTGTTCTGAGGTCATATACTTCCCTTTACCCAAGACACCACACCCTCAAAAATTAATTTTACAGAAATAGTTCAACTACATACATATGATTTTCAACACATGTTCTGAGTGCTTATTGTAGTAAGAAAAGAATCAAATCTCTGAAGAGCTTAAATGTTTTTGAGACTATTCAAACATTTTGTGCATATCTTAGGGTATTTGGCCACCAGTTTACAGAGGTCTCAAAATTAGTCTAGGCAAAGAAAGAAAGAAACAAGCAAAAAACCTAGTTAGGAATTTAAGTAATGCCTTAGGAGAGTAGCAATAAGGACCACCCCCTCCATCTCTCCACCTCAGTGCCCCGTTAGAAAGGTCAGTTTTAAGTGACCCCAACTGAACACTCTTGGAAAGCAATTAAATATCAATTGCTTATAAATCATGTCAGAAAGAGTACAATTCAACCAGTGCTTCCAAGAAAGGCTAACTGCATCAGAAGATGAACTGATATTGGGGAAAAATCCTAGAGGGTAGAAAGGTTATAGCTCTAACAGAAGTAACGTACATTTGCCCACTTAATTTTGAAGCTCATATTTTCCAAATTGAAACATCTGAAGAAACCATGGTAGTATGCAATTGTTATGTTCTATTTTCAATAAATCTAATTATGAATTAGAGTGGTTATTCATTTTACAACAGGATGAGTTTTTTAAAAGCTTTGTGGCTTTTAGCAATTCAGTTTATAAAAAGTTATTTCTATATAACCATAGATACATTTTGAGGAAAGAAGTTGAATTGGGAGTAAAGACCCCTTGTGCGGTGTTCAGTCATTTCAGTCGTGTCTGACCCTTTCTGACCCCATAGACTGTAGCCCACCAGGCTCCTCTGTCCATGAGATTTTCCCAGAAAGAATACTGAAGTGGGTTGCCATGCCCTCCTCCCGGGGATCTTACCAACCCAGGGATTGAACCTGAATCTCCTGGGTAGCAGGTGGATTATTTACTTGCTGAGACATTGGGGAACCCTTTGCATCTGCTTAATTCTGGATCTGCAGTTCTCTACTTTGTTTCACAACCTGTTTTCTCATCTAAAAATTGTCACCTGTATCAGTGAGGAACTTAATTTACATATCAGAATCCACCAAATGGAGGGTAGCCCAGGTCAGAAATCTAAACCTGTCAGTCTCCACTTACTACAGAAAACACTTGTCAAGAAAACCTAACATACACAATCCTCCAATTCAGCTTTAGCTAGCTTACCTGGCCTTAGACAGTAAGATCTGTTAGCCTTATAAGTAAATCCTTGTAAGTAAATCCCTGACCTTATAGTCAATTATGCCCTAAGTTGCCTCTTGTAACAGTCTAAAACTTGTTCTTGCTTCAGACCCTTCAGGAAGGGTGCTCCATTGCTTGTAAGGCAGTGTGCTCCCCAATTCATGGATTTTACATTGGATAAAGGATATCAGAGTCCTTACTAAATTGTTTTAGTCTTGTCAGTTGACAAAAGCAATGTTCATAGCTGTAAAAGTCAGGGCTTCCATTCCTGTGCTAATTTGGATTGTTTTTCCTTATCAAATGCCTTAGTAGGTATAGTATACGAATTTTTATGTTAAAAAAACCCACAAATTATTTCGAATCTTATTTCCTGGTGATGGAATTGTAAATTGACTAAGGTTTAAAAACTTATCAGGTAATTTAATCTTCTGGAATTAGTTTAGAACAATAGCTTTAAAGGCTTCTAAATAGACAAGCAAACAGTTTTAAAAAGGATTTGTGTCCTGTGGGCTTGGGCACCACCAAGCTGATCCCTGAGCAATAATACGGCATTGTAAACACCCCCAAAGCTACATGAAAGCTACAGTGTGCTAAGTCTTTTGAAAAACATTCCTAAGAAGAACAGTATAAATTGTAGGCAGCTTTTTCAGAGTTTAAGGGTAATTATGGAAATAGTTGTAAATAATTTTAGAATGCCTCCAGCTAGAGATCACAGTAAATTTTTTCCAAAGAACTTAGAAATCCATGGAAATCCATGGAATCAAGTTTCTGCTTGCAATTGTATAAGATTAACTCAATTTAACTTTGAAGAACACTAAACCTTTAAGTTTCCTTTACAGGTCTAAGTATTATAAATATTCACAAGAGAAGAAAACAAAAGGAAGGGGCAATAAAACAGAAAGGCATGCAGTGAGTGATCTGTGGCTGGGGTTGAGGCAGGGGACAGAAAAAGGCAAAAACTGTAGAAAACTCAAGAATAAAATACCATGACCCCTAAAATGTGAGATACCTATGAAATGAATATAATAATCACAGCACAATTTTTTTTTCCTCCTAAGAGTGCATGCTTGCTAAGTCACTTCAGTCGTGTCTGATTCTATGCAACTCTCCAGACTGTAGCCAGCCCGGCTAAGAGTAGGGACATATAAATGTCACATTATCTTAGATAACACAGAGAAAGAAAAATGAAGCCTGTGACTTGTTCTTGATAATGGAGTGGTATTTGTATAATAAAATTCAAGAGGTTGACTTCACTTTTCATATAACAATTAGTGGCAGGCAGAAATCTGAGAGGCCCCTACGTGATATTTCTACCCCCTGGTGTACACACCCCATACAATCTCCCCTTGAGTGTGTTATGTGGTGGGCTATCACTCCTGAGATTAGATTTCATTAATAGATTCTGGAGGGGAGTTAATGCTTGTAAAATAGACAAATATTTTTCTATGCAGATCCTCAGGAAGTGGAAATGGCAACCCACTCCAGTATTCTTGCATGGAAAATTCCATGGACAGAAGTGTCTGGCAGGCTACAGTCCATGGGGTCCCAAAGAGTCAGACACGACTTAACAACTGAGTATGCATGCACAGGCAGGCAGAAGGCGGCACAAGTGAATTAACTTTATATAAAGTTTCCAGTCCATATGGTGAAAAACAGGATAGCTTTCAGAGCAACCGCTGGTGTTAGAAGTAAAGGTGGGAATCCCTGAAAGGAGAGAGCCAATGGGTAGAAGCCCCAAGTTCTGTTGATAAACTCTCTACAAATCTCTGGCTGATCCCAGAAACATGCACTGAAGAGGAGAGATCCAATTATACATAAAAGAACCTAACTGAGAGATGAGCTGCTTCTCTAGACTTAGGTTGTAGTGGAAATCCAGCCATAAACATGTATGCATCTAAAAAAAGAACCTCAATTTAGACAAAGCAAAAAAATCAGGATTAAAAGGAATGAAGACAATTCTAGAACCAATTCCTCTCTGAGCAACTGGAAAGACAACTAGACAAAAACTCAGTATAACACAGATGATCTGAACAATATCATGAATCACCCTGATCTCTATGTTAGTTTCCTATTACTTCTGCAGCAACTTTCCAAATTATTTAATGGCTTAAAACAATTTGTTATCTTATCGTTTGGGAGATCAAAAGTCCAAAATGGGCTTTACTGGGTCAAAACCAGGGCATTAGCAAGGCTGCATTCCTCTAGAGGTGCTAGGAGAGAATCCATTTTCTTACCCTTTCTGGTTTCTAGAGGCTTCTCTAGCCTTAGTTTGTGGCCCCTCCCAGCATCTTCTAAGTCAGCAGCTTAGACTCCTCTCTAACTTGGTCATCAGAGTGCCTTTTTTTCCTGTTTGACCTTACTCCTTCTCTCTTACGAAGGCCCTTGGAATTCCATTGGGTCCTATAGGAAATCCAGATTATTTCCTCATTGAAGAGTCCTTAACTTAATCGTCCCTGCAGGTCCCATTTTCCACACATGATAAGAGATTCTAGGGATGGTGTTTACATCTTTGGGCACTCTGCTAGATACTGCAAGATAACCAATGGTTATAAAATACCACACCTGATACTACAAAATTGATCTTTTGAGTGCATATAGTAAATTCACCAAGATGGCCCATGTAGACCATAAAAAAGACCCAATTCTTATTTCAATAAGTAATCATTTAAACTGTACAGGGTTTTTCTGACTATAGTGGAATTACATTGGAAAACAGTAGCATATATCTTGAACCCACCTCCTCCCCCATACTTGGAAACAATGCAAAATACTTCTAAATAATATGAGGCAGAAAAGAAATTAAAATGAAAATAAAATGAATATAAACAACAATATAATATATTGAAATTTATGAAATATGGCTGATCTTTCTAAAATATAAGGAAAGATGAGCACTTTAAATGTTTATATTTTAAAAAGGTCTAATATCAATGACAAAGAGATAAATTCAACATAAGTGGAATAAAAATATTTATTGCAAAACAAAACATTCAATTTTATATTCACTTATTCAAATATAACAGAGAAAGCAATAGCACCCCACCCCAGTACTCTTGCCTGGAAAATCCCATGGACGGAGTAGCCTCGTAGGCTGCAGTCCATGGGGTCGCTAAGAGTCAGACACGACTGAGTGACTTCACTTTCACTTTTCACTTTCATGCATTGAAGAAGGAAATAGCAACCCATTCCAGTGTTCTTACCTGGAGAATCCCAGGGACGGGGGAGCCTGGTGGGCTGTCTTCTATGGGGTCACACAGAGTCGGACACGACTGAAGAGACTTAGCAGCAGCAGCAGCAGCAGCATTCAAATATAAAGGCAAGAAAAAAAAGAAAAAAACATATAATCTGCAAAAACTCAAGATATCCAATTTCCATGAGTCCTTCATGAAGAAACTACTAGTGAAAGAACTGAAGTCAGCCAGAAATTATAGGAATAATGCTGGCTGTAAACACAGATTTAATTAACTATAGGACTAACCATAACAGATAAAAATGATGACTATGGAACAAGAAAATGGAAAGGATGTGAGAAAGAAGAAATATTGTAATTTCATCACTGTTTATGGATTCTGTTTAACAAAATGGAAGATAAAGTGTAAACACCCTCAATGATTATCCATCACAAAAAAAACACAGTCTTCCAGATTATCGGAGCACACACATCAGAGTAAAGCAAATGGACAATATAAAGTGAAAAAAAAAGAAAAAGAAACCATAGAGCATAAATAAATAGGATACGATGATGGAACTAAGAACAAACATACCTTTTTCTCTCAATATACACAATGCACCAAAGTCACTTATTAAGCAGAGTCAGAGAAATTCAAGCAATTTATTAGAAGACAGTGCCTCAGGAGGAGTGAGGGAGGCAGGAGAAGGTGAGGATTAATACCTAATCCTTTGTCGCAGCAGAGACTAATTTCAGTTTAGTTCCACAGGAAAATTCTGGAACCAAAAAGCACAGTTGTCTCTGCTGCGATGAAGGGTTAGGTTTTAATCCTCACCTTCAAAGGGTAATTAGTTTGCCTTTGAGGCCAGGATTCCCTGATATCTCAGTTGGTAACATACCTGCCTGTAATGCAGGAGGCCTGGGTTTGATTCCTGGGTCAGAAATATCCCCTGGAGAAGGGAAAGGCTACCCGCTCCAGTATTCTGGCCTGGGGAATTCCATGGAGTTTCCATAATCTATGGGGTGGCAAAGAGTCGGACGCCACTTTCACTTGAGTCCAGGGGGCTAACCTTTTATACCTTGTTATCAGACAGTCATTGGCTTAGGTCTACCTCCTCATGAGGAGGTGGGGAAGCGGTGGTCATTCCTAGCTTCAGAGAAAGTGGCTGGTGAGAAACATTAATAGCCAACAATATAGGCAGCTGGAGAATGGGCAACTGAGTGGGGTATCAAGAGCATCCAGCATAGGCCATCCCCTGTGCCACCCAGACCTACTCGTTTCCTGTGTTAAGTATACTCCATCAGAGCAGTTTCTCTGGGATCCTGCTTGTGCATGTTTCTAGGGAAATTTACAGGAAAAGACTAGTTGGCCAAGCTATAGCACTGTTAGCTGCAACTGGTCCTAAGGCTGCAAGGGATATTGATAACTCCTTTCTTCCCTGCCCATGCTACAAAACAGCCATGAAAACTGGAATCTTTCCCTTCCTGTCTCTCCTTAGACTGAGTAACCTTGTTTACTTCTTCAGTGGGAAGTGAAAAGAACAAGTTTTTTTGTTTTTTGTTTTTTGAGTGAAAATCAGAGAAGCAACATATTACAGCTACAATTGCAGGGGTTGATGGAAATTTTGCATGGGGCTTCTCTGGTGGCTCAGTTGATAAAGAATCTGCCTGCAGGGCAGGAGATCTGGGTTCAATTCCTGGATTGGGAAAACCCCTTGGAGGACGGCATGGCAACCCACTCCAGTTTTCTTGCCTGTAGGATCCCCATGGACAGAGGAGTCTGGCGTGTGGCAGTCCATGGGGTCACAAAGAGTCCGACACGACTGAGCGACTAACCATAGCACACAGCACAACAAATAAATATTCATGGAGCATACCCTCTGATGTCAGTTGACACACCATTTATTGTATTAGCAATAAATCACTTATATTTTCCATGATTTTATACTTTATGGTCACTCCTATAGAGTGCCCCTCCCCTTCGATTGGAAGTTCTGCTAGTCTAGGTTAGTGAAGGGTAACTGAACATGCCACCCCCAAATACGCTTCTTTGGCATAAGGATTCCTTTTTTTTTTTTTTTTTTTTTTGAGAAACTAGAAATACAGAAGAAGCTCTGAAACAGAGTAGAAGTTATCTTTTTGTAATGGAAATCTACTTTTAAAAGGAAATTTACATTAGAAAAGCTGGAAGAGAGCTATTACCAGAGCATCTACCTTACCTGAGATTTACCTGCTG
This sequence comes from Cervus elaphus, assembly GCF_910594005.1. Taxonomy (NCBI): domain Eukaryota; kingdom Metazoa; phylum Chordata; class Mammalia; order Artiodactyla; family Cervidae; genus Cervus; species Cervus elaphus. The sequence continues at coordinate 13,355,998 of NC_057831.1, forward strand.
GGTAGGACCATCTCTGCTTGTGGAGCCCAGCCAAAGTCAGAGTGGAGCATTTCCTCTTCTCACCTTCCCATGAGCTGCCTTCTCCCCTTTGAAGCCCCAAAGCCCCATCCCTTTTCTTAGCTGAGGATGATATACAGGTCTCAATCATCTGGGTGCCTTTGAGTCTCATATCTTTGTGGGGCTCCTATAGAGATGTGCATAATTAAAATTGTTTTTATATTCCTCCCATTAATCTGTCTTTTGTTATGGGGGGCAGGGGCAAGTCTCAGTCAAGACCCTGAAAGGCTCAGAGGAAAGTTATTTTTCCTCCCCTACAGTGACTCAGATGTTGGCTTGAACTGACATTCAACCCAAGGGTTCTGAGTTCCTGATTACCTGCCCTTAGAAGGATGTGGTTGCTGTACCTGCCCAATTATAGTTACAACTGAACATGGGGATTTTGACAATCATGCAAGTGGATCATCTTGTTAGGTAGTTAGAATAGGAAAAAGGAGTCCAGAATGGCGGTAGCTAAAAGACAAAGAGGGGGAAAGCCCATGTAAATAGAACAAAGGAAGGTCCAAGGACCTGAGTGAGGACCTCAGGTAAAACGAACAGCCCTGCTGGTAGTCCAGTTTACATAGGGCAGGCTTAGGGGGCAGGAGACAAATGTATAAAAGGAGGAAGCCTAGAAGGACTGAGGTCTCTCTTCAATTCGTCTTTTGGGTCGGCCCGCCCTTGCTCCTCAAGGATGTACTATCCGTTGTTTTCCTTAATGGGACTGAGCTCTGGCACGGATTCGTCCGTCACTTCAAATTTTTGCTGTGGCAAGACAGAACGGAGGAAATTACACACTCACCCAACAATCTGAAGTCCAGATACATTTCTCCCTGGCTCCGTCTTAGTGCTTCATGATGATCAAGGCTAATCACCCTCACCAGAATAGTGATCCCCCTTTTTCACCCACTGCTCTACTGGCATGAGGACACAGAAATGACTCATGTTATATTTCTTGGTGGAGGCATTCCCCTTTCAAAATCAAGATCACTAGACCTACAGAGCCTATATGCTGGAATAATAAGTAAAAATTGTGAATAATGTGACAGGACCATTATTACTTTCATCTCTGGTTTTCAGAAATGATATATTCTACTATTTGAGATGATACCATAAAGATTGCCTGGAGAAATGTCAATAACCTCAGACATGCAGATGACACCACACTTATGGCAGAAAGCATAAAAGAACTAACGAGCCTCTTGATGAAAGTGGAAGAGAATGAAAAAGTTGACTTAAAACTCAACAATCAGAAAACCAAGATCATGGTATCTGGTCCCATCACTTCATGGCAAATAGATGGGGAAACAGTGTGTCCTTTTTGCAAAACTCTATTATCCTTTGCCCTGCTTCATTCTGTACTCCAAGGCCAAATTTGCCTGTTACTCCAGGTATTTCTTGACTTCCTACTTTTGCATTCCAGTCCCCTGTAATGAAAAGGACATCTTTTTTGGGTGTTAGTTCTAGAAGGTCTTGTAGGTCTTCATAGAAACATTCAACTTCTTCAGCATTACTAGTCAGGGCATAGACTTGAATTACCTTGATATTGAAGGGTTTGCCTTGGAAACAAACAGAGATCATTCTGTCGTTTTTGAGATTGCATCCAAGTACTGCATTTTGGACTCTTATTGACTATGATGGCTACTCCATTTCTTCTAAGGGATTCCTGCCCACAATAGTAGATGTAATGGTCATCTGAGTTAAATTCACCCATTCTAGTCCATTTTAGTTCGCTGATTCCTAAAATGTCGATGCTCACTCTTGCCATCTCCTGTTTGACCACTTCCAATTTGCCTTGATTCATGGACCTAACATTCCAGGTTCCTATGCAATATTGCTCTTTGCAGTATCGTACATTTCTTCCATCACCAGTCAAACCCACAACTGGGCATTGTTTTTGCTTTGGCTCTGTCTCTTCATTCTTTCTGGAGTTATTTCTTCACTGATCTCCAGTAGCATATTGGACACCTACTGACCTGGGGAGTTCATCTTTCAGTGTCCTTTCTTTTTGCCTTTTCATACTGTTCATAGGGTTCTCAAGGCAAGAATACTGAAGTGGTTTGCCATTCCCTTCTCCAGTGGACCACGTTTTATCAGAACTCTCCACCATGACCCATCCATCTTCGGTGGCCCTACACGGCATGGCTCATAGTTTCATTGTTAAACAAGGCTGTGGTCCATGTGATCAGAATGATTAGTTTTCTGTGATTGTGATTTTCAGTCTGTCTGCCCTCTGATGGAGAAATATAAGAGGCTTATGGAAGCTTCCTGATGGGAGAGACTGACTGAGGGGGAAACCGGTCTTGTTCTGATGGGTGGGACCATGCCAGTAAATCTTTAATCCAATTTTCTGTTGATGGGCAGGGCTGTGTTCCCTCCCTGTTATTTGACCTGAGGCCAAACTATGGTGGAGGTGATGAAAATAATGGGGACCTCCTTCAAAAGGTCCCATGCATGTACTGCTACAATTAGCGCCCCCAACCCTGCAGCAGGCCACTGCTGACCCACACCTCAGCTGGAGACTCCTGGACACTCATGGGCAAGTCTAGGTCAGTCTCTTGTGGGGTCACTGCTCCTTTCTCCTGGGTCCTGGTGCACACAATGCTTTGTTTGTGTCCTCCAAGAGTCTGTTTCCAGTCCTGTGTAAATTCTGGTGGCTCTATGGTGGGGTTAATGGTGACCTCCTCCAAAAGGGCTTATGCCACACCCAGGTCTACTGCACCCAGAGGCCCTGCCCCTGCAGCAGGCCACTGCTGACCTGTATCTCTGCAGAAGACCCTCAAACACAGTTCTGCCTCAGTCTCTGGGTCCTGGTGCACACAAGGTTGGTTTGAACCCTCTGAGTGTCTCTGGCAGGTATGGTGTTTGATTCTAAATGTGCTTTTGCCCCTCCTACCATCTTGCTGGGGCTTCTCCTTTGCACTTGGATGTGGGGTATCTCCTCAAAGTCACTCCAATGCCTCGCAGCCCCTGCTCCAGTGCCTACCATCTTTCTGGGGCTTCTTTGCCCTTGGATATGGGGTAGCTTCTCAAAGTCGCTCCAGTGCTGCACAGTAAAAATTTGATCTTTATAGATAAACTATAATAAAGTGAAAAAGAAGTGAAATCCCCTTGGACAAAATTGCTGATGAATTATTTGACAGGTAAGCTTGGTATCTGAGAGAAAGGAAATTAGCTCTGCTTTTAGAATTAGCCTGGATAGGCATGTTCAGTCATGTCTGACTTGTTGTGAGCCCATGGACTGTAGCCCGCCAGGCTCCTCTGTCCATGGAATTTTCCAGGCAAGAATACTGGAGCGGGTTGCCACTTCCTTCTCCAGGGGATCGTTCCAACCCAGGGATTGAACCCATTCTCTTATGTCTCCTACATTGACAGGTAGATTCTTTACCTCTGAGCCACCTGAGGAGCCCCCCTAGGATACAGGGACCTAGAGACAAAATTAAGTCTTTGGGGGATATATTGCCATCATGTGGTCTTAAGGGAGGAAATGTGTTAAAATACAGACGTCCAGTGTAGAATAGTATATGGCATCTATTTTAAAGATGACCTTAAGTCTAAATATAGGACCTTAGTTTTTTGATTAGAGATATTATGTCTCTGAAAATATAGTCAATCCATTTTATTGAAAACTTGTTTCTCTTGTATGACTTTTAGTGTGAGAAATATTCTTTATTTTTGTTCTTCTGTTCCAGACATACAACATTTAAAAACTAAAATGCATTATGATGCATAAGGCTCAACTGACAAGTATTAGTAAAGCAAAATTGAAGAGGAAGATATAAATCACATTAAAGGAGAAAAATCAGTATCTATATCAGAGGCAGTCCACCTGCAATGCAGGAGACATGGGTTTGATCCCTGGGTCAGGAAGATTCCCTGCAGAAGGGAAGGGATACCCACTCCAATATTCTTGCCTGGAGAATTCCATAGACAGAGAAGCCTGGTGGGCTACAGTCCATGGGATCACAAAGAGTCAGACATGACTGAGAGACTAATACTTTCCATTTTATTTTTCCCACCGTCTTGTAAAGTTAGTGAAGTTCCAGCTTAGGGACTCTCAGATCCCGCTCCTTAATTTTGTACCAGCCATTTTTAATTACTTTCCATAAAGATGGGCTCCTAAATTAAGTAAACTTTAGGCTCCACAGAGCCTCACTGTCTCTCTTTTGTATCATTGTTACACTAATTAGATGATAAATTCAACACATAGAATATTCTGCTCCAGATACTGAGGTTGGAGATAAACACACTCCTGCATTGCAAGAAATTTAAAGTCAACAATTCTCACAGTTTAGATGGTTAATCTTTTCGAAGTTGCCCAAATTCCTGCAGATTTGTGGGTACAGGCCATGGCATTTTTATTCAGTAATTATTATTTCAAATTCCTGCTCTCAGATCTCAGTCCTCAACTGCACTTGCCCTATTGTTTCTTGTAACTTTTAAACTCTTTCCATATCACTTTACTCCCAAAGATGTATGTGTTTAATTTCTCCTTTAATTACCAAGGCATCACTAACATAATCTTGTGTGTAATAGACTTTAACTAATGGTTTGTGGCAAAAAGGCAACAAGGTATAAAACAGTACAGAATTAAAAATATTTCAATGGTATATATCAGCTTTCTTAAAATTCCTTGGGTGGTCAGAGCACAGTAATTTCTCTGTGGTCATCTTTTTCCTTTGAACCCAGTCAATTATCATATTGATGGAGTATAGTCTCTCTATCATAGATCTTTTCCAAATTATTCTTTATCCAGAGTTACTGCTGTCCCTAGAACATTTTTTACTTATCAACTATATGATAGCTACCAAAAATTCTTGTTTTTATTATGGAATAAAATGTATTTCTTTTAGTTTAAATTTATTCTTTTAGATTATACCCAAATACTCATCCTCACTCTCATAAGGATATCTGTGAAACATTTCCAAAGAATCCCAGAGATTTGTGGAACCCCATTTGAAAATTAAGTAAAGTGAAAGTGTTGGTCTTGCAACTCCATGGACTGTAGCCCCCAGGTTCCTCTGTCCATGGGGTTTTCTAGGCAAGAATACTGGAGTGGTTGCCATTCCCTTCTCCAGGGAGTCTTCTTCAAGGGATTGAACCTGGTTCTCCTGCATTGCAGGCAGATTCTTTACCATCTGAGCCACCAGAGAAAATTAAAGATTTGCTTCATTGTGACTCATATATCAATATCACACATATTATTTTCATAAATTGCAACTCTAGTTCCACTAACCTAGACACGTTAGAGACCCTTGACTATATTTGTAGGACACTTCTGCATACTCACCCATATCTATCACATCACCTGTTCATAGGCACAATGGGATTTGTAGAGCTTCTTCAATTAGTGGCTTTAGATTTCTGATGAATTTTGACTGGCATATTTTCAAATATGGCTTTTTTGTCATTCTCTACTTCTGTTTTGAGACTGATTACATAGACTAGAACTTTTCACCATGAGTCACATGTTTATGTTTTTCAGTAATTTTATTTTTTTTTTCTCTGCATAGTTTAATATGGATAGTTTCTACTGAGCTGTCTTCCAGTTCATGAATCCTCTATTTGGAAGAGTCTCATCTGCTATTAAACCTTTTTTTTTTTTTTTTTTTTTTTAGTCATAAGAACTAAAAGAAATTTATTTACAAAATTTCTTACCTGACTGGTGGTGAGAACCAACAAACCATCAACTAAGACCCCACTAATAGTCTTCAAGTCAGTTCACACAAGAGAACAACCACTGCAGTTTCTGATAATTAGGCCAGAAAGATGTCCTTCTGCATATCCTTCCACTGAAAAAGGAGATATTAATACATTTGACCATAGGGACCTGTGCAAGTAGCAACATGGTACTTGCAGACTCACTTGAATCATACCTTCTAGAGTGCTGTTCCCTGACTACCTCACATAGTTGTTTCACTACTTTTGTTGATTTCTTTGTAGGCTTCTTTCTCTTTTTCTCCTCTGTTGGCTCCTTTTTCTTCTTCTCTGCTGTTGGCTCCTTTGTCTCCTCCATTGCTGGCTTCTTTCTCTTCTTTGTCCTTAATACCAGTATAAATTGCTTTGTTATAACCTTCTCGATTCCGAGCAATTTCAATGGCAAAAAATTGTATCCTGGGTGCAAAGATGGTGTTTTCTTCAGTGTAGCCCTGTGAACAGTTCAGTCGCAGCAAAGTACCATAGTTGAAGTCTTCCACAATCCCATTGAACTTCAAGCAGAATGGCCTCCACTTCTCTTTAGCTGATTCTGATTTGAGTTCTTCTGGATCCAGTATATCTATCCTGAGATTCTTAAAATTTTCCCGAAACTCAGAATAGATTTGGTCATCCACTTTGGTGAGTTTCAGGAACTGTGGGTCAACTGATGAGATCAGTTTGTAGTAGATTTCAGCATGCTGCATTGCTCTCATGGCCCAAGCCATCTCGATATCAGGATCGTTGCCATAAGACTCGGCTGGGAGAGAAAGAGCATGCGCCACTGACACCAGTTCCTCGGAAACCAACTCCTCAGTTCCACCGGTCACCTCCATGTTGCAGCCCACAAAGCGTGGTCCCACTTCTCCGAAAATGACTTTTGCCGTACTCCTTCCTTGGTTTTCAGTTGGTTCACCTTTTTTTTTTTTTTAACCACTTTATTTTTTTAGTTGAAGGATGATTGCTTTACAGAATTTTGTGGCTTTCTGTCATACATCAACTAGAATCAATCATGGGTATACCCATGTCCCATCCCTCTTAAGCCTCCCTCCCATCTCCTTCCCCATCCCACCCTTCTGGATTGTCACAGAGCCCCTGTTTAAGTTATAGCAAATTTCCACTGGCTATCTATTTTACATACGGTATTATAAATTTTCATGTTACTCTCTCCATAATCTCACCTTCTCCCTTCTCCAGTCCTCCAGAGTCCAATGTTCTCTACGTGTGTTTCTCCATTGTTTCCCTGAAAATTAATCAGTAGCAGCTTTCTAGATTCCATATACATGCATAAGTATACAATATCTGTATTTCTCTTTCTGACTTACTTCACTCTGTATAATAGGCTCTAGATTTGTCCATCTCATTAGAACTGACTCACATGTGTTCCTTCTTATGATTGAGTAGTATCCATTATATATATGTATCATAGTTTCTTCATCCTTTCATCTGTCAATGGACATCTAGGTTCCTCCCACGTTCCAGCTATTGTAAATAGTGCTGCAGTGAACACTGGGGTACATGCATCTTTTTCAATTTTGGTTTCCTCAGGGTATATGCCTAGGAGTGGGACTGCTGGGTCATATTGTGTAAACCTAACTATTGAGCTCTTAATTTTAGTTCTTATAATTTCTGCTCATGGGTTCCGGGAACCTACTGAAATTCCCAATCCCTATTTTCTAAGATATATTAATATTAATGATATTTTTTAAAATTTCTGTTTGAAAATATCTGTTGCATCTGTTTCAACAGCTAACCATTTTTTCTCTGGGTTTTTGATAATTTTGTCCTGAATTTTAGCATGACTCATCATTTTATTAGATGTTGAGCATTTTAGATTAAAAAATATAAGAAGATATTATCTTCCTCCTAAGAAGGTTAATCTTTCTTTTGGCATGTAGGGAGCAAGCAAATCACTATAATCTTGCTAAGTATTCCTTTAGGTGTGTGTAAGCTGCTCTATTTCAGGCCTCTCTGAGCCATTCAGGGCAAGGTTGAGATGCTTTTCTAGACAGGATTTGAACTCCAGTCTGTCTCTTACCACTGAGTGGCTGCAAAAATGTTGGTCCAGATATTAAGGCTCCAGGCTGCTGTCTCCTGCTGGTATTATGGCAGTTTTACTCTGCTTTACATACCACTCCAAGGGTTCAGAGTTGTTTGTAAGAAGAGGTTGCAAAGAGATTTAGGACTTCATTTTCCAAGTTGCCTTCTCTTTGGGAGTCACTTCAAATCTCAACTAATTTGGATGCTCCAAATTCAACATTTGTCTCCAAAGAAGAAAGATGAGACTGCCACCGCTTGCTAGGACTCTATGCCAAATAGGGATTGGACAGCACAAAGGATTTTCTCAGATTAGCCTTAAGAAGATGAACAGTCAAGTGTAAACAGGTTTAGATGATCAACTAATAATTGAACACCAATACAAAACTAAACATTCTTCAAAAGAATATAAAGTCTGAAAGACCTGACAGCGTGTTATCCAAAATTTCCACTATGCAGTAAAATATTAAAAGGCATGTAAATAAATGGGAAGATACCATAGTTAGGCTAAAAGGCAGCCAATAAAAAGCAACTCTGAGGTGACCCATAGATTGGATTTAGCAAAAATGGCTTTGAAGTGGCCATTAAAAATATATCCAATTAATGATATTTTTATTCTTCTATAAAAGTTTTATTATTGAGATAAGATTGACATAATATTATATAAGTTTTATGTGTATGACATATTTCTACTTCTGTAGTGATGTGTCTGTTGGACATCTGTATTTCTTCTTTGGAAAATGTCTATTCAGCCCCTCTGCCCACTTTAAAATCAGGTTGTTTGCTTTTCATTGCTGAGTTGTATGAGTTTTTAATAATACTTTGATATTAACCCCTTAGCAGTTGTATCATTTGTAAATATACTTTCCCATTCAGTAGGTTGTCTCTGTTTCCTTTACTGCACAGAAGCTTTGATGTAATCTCATCTGTTTACTTTTGCTTTTCTTTCCCTTGCCTAAGGAATCAAATCTAGAAAGATACTGCTAAACCAAGTCAAAGAGAATACTGCCTATGTTTCCTTTTAGGAGTTTTATGGTTTCAGTCTTACATTCAAGTTTTAATCCATTTTGAGTTAACTTTTTGTGTATGGTGTGAGACAGATGTCTAATTTCATTTTTTTGCGTGTGGCCATCCAGTTTTCCCACTACCATTTATTTTTTAATTGGAGGCTAATTACTTTACAATATTGTGGTGGGTTTTGCCATACATTCACATGAGTCAGCCATGGGTGTACCATTTTTTGAAGAGATTGTTGTTTCTCCAGCCTATGTTCTTTACTGTTTGTCATAAATTAATTGTCCATAAATCCCATTGATCATGGTGTATGATCCTTTTGTTGTACTGTTGAACTCCATTTGCTAATATTTTGTTGAGGATTTTTGTGCCTGTGTTTGTTAGAAATATTAGCCTGTAGTTTCTTTCTTTCTTTTTTAAAGTTGCCTTTATCTGCTTCTAGTACCAGGGTGATGTTGGCCTCATAAAATGAACTAGAAAACATTCTTCCTGTGCAATTTTTTGGAATAGTTTGAGAGGGATATGAATTAAATCTTTTTTGAATGTTTAGTAGATTTCACTTGTGAAGTCATCTAGTCCTATACTTTTAAGAAGTTTTTTTATTACATTGATTTTGATTACATTTTTTATTAGCTTTTTTATTACATTTCATTCTCTGTATTGTATTGATCACTGTAGGGTTCAGTCTATTCAGATTTTCTTTCTTCATAATTCAACCTTAGAGGATTGTATGATTCTAACAATTTGTCCACTTCTTCTAGGTCTTCTAATTTGTTGACAAATAGCTGTTTATTATATTCTTATAATTTTTTGTATTTTTGTGGTATCTGTTAAAAAATTTCCCTGGTGACTCAGACAGTAAAGAGTCTGCCTGCAATGCAGGAGACTAGGGTTTGATCCCTGGGTTGGGAAGATCCCTTGGAAAAGGAAATGGCAACGATGGTATCTGTTGTTATTTCTCATCTTTCATTTCTGATTTTATTTATCAAGGCCTTTCTCTTTTTTTGTTTGTAAGTTTACCTAATAGTTTGTCAATTGAGTTTATCTTTTCAGAAACAACTCTTAGTTTTAATGACCTTATTTATTATCTTTTTAATCTCTATTTTATTTATTTCTGCTCTGATCTTTATTATTTACTTCCTTGTACTAACTTTGGGCTTCATTAGTTCTTTTCCTGGTTTCTTTAAGTGTAAGTTTAGATTGTTTATTTGAGATCTTTCTTGTTCCTTGAAATGGATGACAGAAATGATATAAAAGATAAAAGGGCAGAATTAGGATCATTTTATTAAAATATACTCACATTACCTATATGGTAGTATAGGATTATTTGAAAGTAGATGTGGATCAGCTATAAATGTATATTGTGAACTCTAGAGAAACCACTAAAAATATAAAATATTAAGTATAACCAATGTTCTAAAAAAAGAAGAAAAATAGAATCATACAAAATTCTCAGTTAAAACAACAAAGGCAGAAAAACAGTAGAAGACAAAAATAGGAACAAAAACAAGAGAAAGAAATAGAAAACAAACCAAATATGGCAGATCCTAAGCCACTATATCAGCAATCATTTCAAATGTCCATGGTATAAAAGTGGTGTAAATATACCAGTAAAATACAGAAATTATCAGTGTTTCAATAAACAATACCCAACTATATGTTGTCTATAAGAAACCCAACTTAAATATAAAGATACATATAGATTAAATGTAAATTGAAGGAGAAAAATAATTTAACATCAATTTTAAAAAAGGAGTAATTTCAGATAGAGCAAATTTCAAAGCAAGAGCAGTTACAGGGGTGGGGAGAGAAGGGTATTAAATAATTATAAAGGAGTTAATTCTCCAGCATGACATTTTGTGTCTTGCACCTAATAACAGTCAAAATGTCTGTGGCAAAAACTAATATGATTGCAAAAAAATAGATAAATCCACTATCGTAGTTGGAAATTTTAATAATCTTAGTCAGAAATGAACATATTCAGCCAGCAGAAAATCAGGAAGGACAGAGCCAAACTCAACAGCATTAAATAACTGGATATATACACACCACTTAATTCAAAAACACTAGAATGCATATTCTTCCCAAGCTCACCTGGAACAGTCACCACAATAGACTACATTCTGGGTCATAAGACATAAAATGCCAAATTTAAAAGAATATAAATCATACAGTGTCTGCTCTCAGACCACGTGGAATTAAACCAGAAATTGATAACAGTAAAATAACTGGAAAAAATCTCAAAATATGTGGAGAGGTAACAATATACTTTTATATAACACATGGGTCAAACAAGAAATTTTGAGAGAAATTTAAAAATATTTTGAACTAAATGAATATTAAAACCCAACTTAATAAAATTTATATGATGCAGTGAGTGTAGTGCTTAGATGGAAATTTAGAGCACTGAATGCACATATCAGAAAAAAATCTAAAATCAGTTATCTAAGTGTCCACTTTAGAAGTATATAAAAAAGAAGAGCATATTACATGCAAAGTAAACAGAAGAAAAGTAATAATAATTAGAACTGAAATAAATGGAATTAAAAGCAGGAAATCAATTGAGAATATCAATAAAATAGAAATACAGCTCTCTAAAAAGATCAACAAAATTGATAATCCTCTAGGCAGCCTAAATAAATTTTTTTTAAAGGCAGAGGACACAAATTACTAGTGTTATAAATGAAAGAGGGCCTGCACTATAGATCTTCTACACTTTGAAAGAATAATAAAATAATTTTATGAACAACTCAGTGCCCACACATTTGATAATCTAGATCAAACAGACCAATTTTTGGAAAGGCATAATTTGCCAATTGTCCTGCACGAAGAAATAGTCAATTTCAATAGGTGTAAATCCATTAAAAATTGGATCCATAATTAATAAACTTTCATAAGAGATAACATCAGTCACAAATGTGTCCACTGGTGAGTTCTACCAAATATTTAAGGAGGAAATTATTCCAGTTCTCTACAATCTCTTTCAGAGGATAGAAACAAATGAAAGTCTTCCTAACTCATTCTATGACACTAGCATCACTCTGATAACTAAAACCAGGTGGGAATACTGTAAGAAAAGAAAATTACAGAACAATATTTCCTATGACTATGGAAAGAAATATCCTCAGCAAAAATATTAGCAAACTGAATTCAATAATATCTAAAAATAATTATGCACTATGATTTTAGTGAGATTTTCCCCAGGTACATAAGCCTAATTAAATATGTAAAAATCACTTTATGTAACATATTAAACCAACAAGCTAAAGGAGGAAAATCACATGATCAACCATATCAATAGATGTAGAAAAAGATGGATTTTGAATAACAAAATCCAATACTCATTTATGATTCAAAAAAAAAATCCTCTAGGTAACTATAAATAGAGAAGAAATTCGTCAACAAAGAACAGCTACAAAGCATCTACAGATAACATAATATTTAATGGTGAGAAACCTGAAGCTTTCCCATTAAGATCAGATACCAGGCAATAATGTTTCCTCTCACAACTACTTTTCACCATCATGCTAGAAGTTCTAGCTAATGTCATAAAACAAGAAAGGGAAAGGAAATAAAAGGCACACAGATTGGGAAGAAATAAAACTGTTTTTGTTCCTCGATGACATGACTACCTATGTAGAAAATCCTAAGGAATCAAAAACAACAAAAACCAAAACCTCCTGGCATTAATAACCAATTTTAGCAAGGCTGCAAGATACAAGGTTAAATCCATCACTTTGGTATATACTAGCAATGGAAAGGTAGAATTTCAAATTAGAACACAAAACCAATTATAGTTGCACCCCAAAATGAAATACTTAGGTATAAATATAACATAATATGTACAATATCTATATGAGTAAAACTACAAAATTCAAATGAACAAAATCAAATAAGAACTATATAAACGGAGAGATACTCCATGTTTATGGACAGAAGATTCAATAGAAGATTAGATTTTGAAAGAAGAAAATTCATTCAAAATGTCAGTTCTTCCCAAATTGACCTATAAATTCAATGAATCCCAATCAAAATCCCAGAAAGTTATTTTATAGGTCAGCTCACCAAAGCTACTCCACACTGGACGTGTACTCAGTTGCTGCATTGTTTGTGACTCTTTGTGACCCCTAGGACTGTAGCCCTCCAGGCTCTTCTGTCTATGGGATTTTCCAGGCAAGAATACTAGAGTGGGTCACCATTTCCTCCTCTGTGGGATCTTCCAGACCCAGGGATTGAATCCACATCTCTTATGTCTCCTGCATTAGCAGGTGGGTTCTTTACCAGTAGAAACACCTGGGAAGAACATAGGTACCAACAAACTGATTCTAAAGTTTATATGGTGAGCCCAAAGACCCTAAATCCAACTTAATATAGAAGGAGAGTAACACAGTTGGAGGACTGATACTACCCAACTTCAAGATTTATTATAAAGCTATAGTAATCAAAACATATGGTACTGGCCAAATAGTAAAGAAATAGATTGATAGAATAGAATAGAGCTTCCCCAAATAGACCCGTATAAATATAGTCAACTCATCTTTGACAAAGGTGCAAAGACAATACCTTGGAGCAAAAGCAATTTCTTCAACAAACTGTATTGAAATGAATGGACAAAAAAATGATATTAAAATGAATGCAAAAAGCAAACAAACAAAAAAAACAACAAAGGAACCTAGACAGAGACCTTACATCCTTAACAAAAATTAACTCAAAATCAATCTCAGACCTTAAATGTGAAACACAAAATTATCAAAGTAGAGGATATCATAGAAGAAATTTACATGACTTAGGTACGGCAATGACTTCCTAGAAATGCCAAAGTCATGATGCATAAAAGAGAGAATTGAAAAGTTTGACTTCTACTCTCCGAGAGACAATGTTAACAGAGTATGAAGACAAGCCACAGACTGAGAGAAAGTGTTTTCAAACAATACATTTGATAAAGGGCTATTGTACAAAATATACAAAGAACTCTTAAAACTCAATGAAAAAGTAAAAAACCTTATTTAAAATGAGCCAAAGATTTTAATAGACACATCACTAAAGAAAATATACAGATAGCAAATAAGCATATGAAAAGGTGCTCCACATCATGTCATCAGGGTAATTCAAATCAAAACAGCAATGAGATATCCCTACATACCTATTAGAATGACTAAAATCCAGAAAACTGATACCCTTAAATGCTGACAAGTATGTGAAACAAGGCTGTCATTCATTTCTGGTAGAAACGCAAAATGCTACAGTCACTTTGGAAGACAGTTTGGCTGTTTCTTAGAAAACTAAACATATTCCTATGATCTAGCAATCACATTCCTTGATATTTATCCAAAAAAAGTTGAAAACCATCTACACACAAAAACATTCACATTCTTTTTAGCAGATTTATTTATAATTGATAAGACTTATAATCAATCAAAACATTCTTCAGTTAGTGAATGCATAAATAAACTGTGGTACATTCAGATAATGGAATATTATTCAATAGTAAAAAGAAATTAGTTGTTAAGCCATAAAAATACATTTTATTGTCCCTGTTTGGTCTCTAGGTCATGTCTGACTCTTTGCAACCCCATGGACTGTAGCCAGCCAGGCTCCTCTGACCTTGGGATGGAGGAACCATGATGCATATTACTGAGTGAAGTCTGAGAAGGCTACATATTCTATTATTTCAACTATATAACATTCTGAAAAAGGCAAAACTTTGGATACAGTGAAAAGATCAGTGGTTGCTGGAAATTAAGGACAGTTGGATAGTTCAGAAAATAGAGGGTTCAGTGAATCTATTCCTTATGATAATATAAGGGTGGATGCATATCAGAGACATTTGTCTAAACCAATAGAACACACAACTCACCAAACTTCTGCTTGTATCTTATTAAGCAGAAAATGATTACATAGCAATGATTATCTGCAAGATGGTGCTTGGAAATTAAAATGTTTAGCAGAGCACTTTGCTGACTTCTATTTAAAAAAATAATCAGGTTTACTCAGTTTTATGTTTCTTCTTTGGCCAACTGCTACAAATTATTTTTTTGAAAACTGCCATCTTATCTCAATTTCAAATTTAGTGGCATAAAGTGTTTCAAAAATCATATCCTTTTATTTTTTAAATGTCTATTCAGTTAGAATCAGAATACTTTATTCATTCCTAATTTGGTCATTTGTGCCTTCTCTCTCTTATTCCTTGAATGATTTTGCCAGCAGTTTACCTATTTTAATTTTCTTTTCAAAGAATTGGTGTTAGAGAGAAATATATTCTTCATGCTTTATATTTCAGCATAAGAAAAATAAAAGGGACTAAAGATAAATTTGCTGCCTCCATTTCCAAGTGTGTTAATTATAATTCTAATTATGTAACACTTTTAGTATGTGTTAATATATAGGACTTCTCTGTAGCTCAGATGGTAAGGAATCTGCCTGCAATGCAGGAGACGTGGGTTCAATTCCTGGGTCGGGAAGATCCCCTGGAGAAGGAAATGGTAACCCACTCCAGTATTCTTGCCTGGAGAATCCCACGGACAGAGGAGCCTGGCAGCCTACAGTCTGTGGGGTCACAATGAGTTGGACATGACTGAGCAGCTAACACTACTAATATATAATGGTTAATATTTGCTGTAAAATTTTGATTACGTTTGAATATTATTAAATAATGAATGTTATTCATAGAGATAAAAAATAAGACTATTAGCTACTATGAAAGATTAATTTTTAGCACTCTATAATAGCTGTTTCTCCCAATATTCCTCCTCTTTATTTTTTAATATCTTCTTCTCATTACTGATATTGATTTTTGTAGGAGCTGGAGTGTTAAATACTCAAAGGAAGAAGGTGAAAGAATTAGAAGCAAGTCCTTGGGTTTGATATTACAGTAGGAACAGTGGGAGAGGTATGTACACTGATTTTGACCTGTAAAGCTATTGGCTAGAACTGAAGTTGTGTCTGGATGGTCCCTCAACTTCAAAAAGAAAATTTATGAATTTAACCTCCATACCATTTTCAAATACACGTTTTATCATGTACTTTCAGTGGGCGGAGTTGTACCACAAATTAATTCAACTTTGCTCAGTTTCACAATTAAGTTTTTTTATCATGTACTATATGCCATAGGAAATAACTCTAGCTGCCTAAGAACACTTTTGATTAGATGAACTTGTGTGTGTGTTTGTGAGAGAGAGAAAGGGAAGGCGATTTGTGTTAAATGTGTGACAATTTTAATTAAATTTGAGAGAGGTCATTTTTTTTAAAATGACCCCATTTTTCTGTCTCTTCTAATTTCAGAAATTGTGATTCAGATAGAAAGACAGATAATAGACATATGAAGTCAGGGTTCTGGAATGCTGAAATTATTAAGTGACAAGCAGCTTTATGTCTAATGTATGATGCAAAGTGATAAATTTGTGCAGGCACAAATAGTATTGCATCTCTATTTGGAACAAATAAACAAAGAAAACCCTGTGAAACCATTTTCCCGTTTTTCATTCCCAAAGCATCTAAGAAATACACAGTTAAAAGCACTAGGTTATCCATGGAGACATCTCAAATGTTTCTTTCATTTCACTCTCCACAGCAGAAGCTTTTGGCCTTAAGAGTGGAGTGAATGCCTCCCACAGCTGCACTCTGTCGTACTTTTAAAATCTACCACCTGAATTGAACATAATAGGTTTAACATCTCAGACACTCCAGGGGGCAGAAATCCTTGCTTTTCTAAGTAACAGCTATCTCCTGTCAGCCTATGGAAACAATTATAGAAAATAGAAAGTGTCCATAGAATTGTCAACTAAAACCAGTGCTCCTATGTGACTAACAATTCTGTATATTGTTTTTGACCTTTGCTTATGTTCTGTTATGTACCGATGCTATCTACAAACGTCTTTGCTTAAAAAAATGTTCTAACGAATCCACTTAATTCCTGCAGATACTTTATACTATACATCAGTTTGTAATACCATTCTCAAATGATCATCATGAAATGGAATCAGATAATAACTGACCACGTGGAATAAATGCTACTATGAGTTTTCCTCTAATGGTTCTCTCAAATTTCCTTATGTTACAGGTTCAAAGTTTTCCATGAAATCCCTTAAGAGCCCAGTGATGAAATGTTTGGAAAATGATCTATTGACTTTCTCTTTAATATAAAGTCTCTAAATAGTAAAGAAGTAAAGAGAAATATTTAATTATATTATTCCAGTCTTTTCCCTTAGCAAATATTCTCCTTGACACTACATTCCTCAAAGAAACATGTGAATATCATGTATCACTGATTTTTTTAGTAAGTACATTTTGGGAGATAATTAGTGCTACTATGAAAATTCACACTTATACATTTTAAAGACTCTAAAATTAGCTTTAGGAATTGTTTTTGATAATTTTATTTGCTTTGATAGTGTCCTGTGAGAGATGAGTAATGAAAATGGCAAACACACCCACATGATGATTCTGCTCAATGTGCATATCCACTAAACACCTAAAAACAATTAGTTTATGGGAAAACTTTATAGACTAGGATGTGAGCGGTGCCCTTTAGAGCTAAACAGCATGGCAGACTTTTAATGACAGTTAAAAATCAAAAGCAGAAAGTGGTTGAAACAGCATGATTGAGTCATTCATTATTCACTAAAAGACTCAATTCTCTATCTAGTATGTATTGTCTACACGCAGAATGGCTGCTATAGAGTAAGTATGCAACAAGATTAACCATTATGATGATTATAATATTATATTAAGAAAAAACTGAAGCCTGGATCACTCATACATAGTTGATATGAATGCAAGACGATAGAACTACTCTGGGAATAGGTTCATAACTTCTTAAAAAGTTAAGCATGTACATACCATTAAAGTCAGCAATCCCACTCCTAGCTATTAGCCCTAGACAATATAGATGGACCTTGAGGGTATTATTCTAAGTTAAATAAGTCAGACAGAGCAAGCCAATGTATGGTTGCAGTCATACATGAAACAAACAAGATAAATGAACAAACCAAACAAATATAAACACATAGATACAGAGAACAGCGTAGTGGCTACCAGATGGAAAGAGGCTTGAGGGGAGGGCAAAAAAATGGGTAAGGATAGTCAGCTGTATAGTGTCAAATGGAAACAAAACTTTTGGTGGTGAGCACAGTGTAGTATACACAGAATCAAAATATATTGTTGTATACATGACCCTTACATAACGTTATAAGCCAATGTCACCTCAATGAAAATAAAGAAATAAAATCACACATTACTAGCAAAAAAAAAGAAAGAAAGAAAGAAAAGAATAACTCAGATCTCAAATGTATTATGCTAAGTGAACATAGAATAAAAAATTGCTTACTATGGGATTCCACTGTAAAATTATGAAACAGGCAAAATAGATGAAGGACAGAAGGGTGGTTGCCAGAGATTAGGGCTGTAGGGTGGATTTGATAAAAATTAAGTAGTGGAAAGAAGTGAGGGATCTGTTTTATATCTTAATTGTGGTGATAGTTACATAATACAACTCACTGATTTGTCATGTCTCACAGAATTCTGGGGGGAAATGTGAATTTTACTGTATGTAAATTGAAAAATCAGTATATTACACCTGTGATTAATTATAAAAACTAAATAAATAGCAACATGATATTTACTTAGAAAGAAGTCCCCCCAAACATATTTAGCATAATACCTTTTTATAAAATTATACACTGAAAATAAAATAAATAATTATTAGAAATACATAGAAATTTGAACAACATTCAAAGAAAAAACAAAATCTTCTGTCATCCTTAAGCTAGACTCATGGACGAATAAATTGAGATTCTCAGTCAGACAATGTATAGCATCTCTGGTATGTATTTGAACATGTATATTTTTCAGGACTGGGTTCATTATTTTCCTCATGTTCACAAAGGAGTTCAAGATCAACAATAATTAAAAAAAACAACAAAAAGGGAAAGGTTAAGGGCCATCTGCATTGAGGAAATGACATTAAAATAAGACCTAAGGCAATTCATGGTTTGGGCCATTTACCAGCTGTGTGGGCATATCACTTACTATCTCTGGGGAATTAATGATTTCTGAAGTCCTATATCACTTGAAATTTCCTTTATTCTAAGTCCAGAACCTCAAATGCAGGTTCCTCTGACAAATACTTTAACAATAATTCACAGATATTCCTTCCTTGCTATCTTCATCATGTGGTACAGTAATCCAATTTGCTACAGTCAGAATTGCGGCCAGCTGACTGTAAAAGCTATAAAACACTCTTAGTCCTACTCCTAAAGGACACTGAAGACCTAGAGTGCACAGATTCTAACTCTTAAAGCAACTATTTTTTATGATATTTAGATTGAGCTTTCAAGGCCAGAGTTAAAAGAACACTTAATTTAGAAAGAAAACTGCTGTGGACAGCAATACACAGTTCACACGGTGGGAAAAAAGGTTGTTCTTCTCTGGTTATCTTTACATTCAGAGTGTAAGTAAAAGTAGGGAGAAATCACTCAAAGACGATTTCTAACAATCTGTCACCCACTCAAACTCATATCTTTCACAGTTTATTACATAAAAAGCAAACAAAAACCTTACTTTTGATATAAGAGATTTGAGTCTGTAAAAAGATAGCATTCAATGGGCAGCAGTATAACCTGGAGAATTATGAAATAAGACTATCTTTTAGCTAGTGGTATTCAAACCAGATTCCTTAAAACCCAACTTTAATGATCATTTTTTTGGGAAATGAGAATCAAAATAGACAACACAAGAGGACACATCTTTTAATCAGAATTTTCTTTTTAACTATGATGATTACTTATATGGTTTTGAATGGAAAATGTTTCAGCAAGAAGCAAGAATACTGGAGTGGGTTGCCATGCCCTTCTCCAGGGGATCTTCCAGACCCAGGGATGAAACCATGTCTCCTAAGTCTCCTGCGTTAGGGGGCAGGCTCTTTACCTCTAGCGCCGCCTGAGAAGCCCCAACAAACACAGGGGCCTCAAACTGATTTGAGGGTGGTGGTTTCAAGTGATCTGTCCAAGGTACACATCAAAGGGCCTCCTAGTCACATCTGCTCCAGCCCATCTCCCTTTCTGCCACACCACTAGTGGCTATGCCTTTCACTTGATCTGAAAGCAATTTATCTTTTTTATAAAATAATGTTTAAGAATCCTTGCCAAACAGCTTGGGCTTTTAAAACAGCACAGATGACATTTCTTGTCAGAAATTTTGGAAGGATACCAACAAAGGAACCTTCCAGCATAGCCTAAATTCTGGTTCTCTGGTTAAAGTATTTATCTCATTCTGGTCTCACAAATTGACTCTAGTTGTGAAATCATTACTGAGCATTCTGTGTACTTTACTTGAAAGTATTTTTTTTTAAGTTGAAATAAAACTGATGTATAAAATTATGCTAGTTCCTAAAAGTATTTCTAAACTGATTTATAATTTGCACTAAAACCATTTTTCCTCATTGACACATTTCATTAAAATTTAAATGATATGATGGAATAATCCTTCCATCAGAAATAATGAATATTTTGATATAGAAATAGATATAGATTTAGACTTATATATACCATGCTGAACAATCTCAGGAAGTAGCATCTGCTTTTCTGTTACAGATTATTGCAGTATTTTTACCTCTACCAAAGAAAGAAGAGAATTAAAGTCCATAATTATGCAATTAAACCAGCCAGGAAAATGGACATAAACAGATAAACTTTTACTTTTGTGTTTGTATAACTGCAGGATAGATATATGAAAATGGTTTTCTCTTTCATTAACTTTTACCCAAAATGTATTGGGTTTTAGTTTTTAATACCTGTACCACCTTATACAGTCACCTACTGATTGATTGTGGTCACTTTCATCACAGTATTTCTCCAACAACTTTTCATCCTTTTAACCGCTTCTTCCCATGAGGTCTTGTACTTGGTTTGTGTTTTGGATTGTTGACTAATAATCTTTGTACAGTTTTGTTATTGGATAGGATCCAAAATATGTGTGTGTATGTGTGCATTAGGGCAAAGTTGGGGAGGCAATGGGGGTGGAGGGGCAGTTACACTCTGTGATGGAACAGGGAAGATAGAGTCTTATGGTGATCTGACTTATTCTTATGGTCTATATGGGCTCCCCAGGTGGCGCTAGTGGTAAAGAACCTGCCTGCCAGTGCAGGAGATGTAAGAGACATGGGTTCGATCCCTGGGTGGGGAAGATCCCCTAGAGAAAGGAATGGCAACCCACTCCAGTATTCTTGCCTGAAGAATCTCATGGACAGAGGAGCCTGGAGGGCTATAGTCCATGGGGTCACAAAAGAGTCAGACATTGTACAAAAGGTATTAAAGCACTGGCAAGATTAAATCCTGCATTATTAATCCTGCATTAATAATCTTAGATTATTTCTAATATATATTTACACTAAAACAACATCTCCATATTGTGTTGCAATATGAAAAGCCATTCTGTTTCCTAGCCTTGTTTTCATATAGTCTTTCACACTACATTGACCACCGCCTGCTGAAATGATGGAAGTGCATCCGTGATCCGGCAATCAAGAGCGGTCCTTCTTCAGTGACTGTCACAACAGTGAATGACAAGCTCCTACTTACTCAATCTACTCTTGTCTGCTGAGTCCATTTTTGGTTTCTAGGAGGTTGATCACCTTAAAGATATTGGGGCGGATTTGTTGTACATAGAGAAGGCTATAAATAATAAATAGGGTATGCATAGAGTTTAGCACTATACTCAATCTAGTATATGTGAAAATTCTTCAAAGACATTTATTTAGTACAGTGATGATTCTATGCTCTTTAGTAAATAGTTATTAATAACATTCTTATCAAAACATCATGTCAAGATAGAAACCTATCTAAAATCATCTTAAGAAAATAGGATAGACAACTACACGTTTAGCCAGAAAGGAATCACAAATCACAGGAATGTTTGGCACTACCAAGGAAAAAGATCCAGAATGGAGTGATATAATGGGTGCCCCTGGTTGCCCTTCAGACCAGAGGCAGAAGGGTTTGGGTTGAATCGAGACTGTGACAAATGAGAAAGAAGAGAGTTTGCAAAGGGAAAGTGAACAGAATTGATGAAAAATAGCTCTCCTTTTGCATCTTTGCTAATGGTTTGTTTTTGTGAAGTCAATCATAGTGTGTAAATAGAAAGAATTAAAGAAGGGAAAAATCTGTATATTTAGCTCACTTCTTCTTCCCATGCCTACCATAGTAACTATTGGTATCTATTGTGGACTGAATATTTGTATTCCTCCAAAATTCTTATGTTGAAATCCCAATCCCCAACATCATGATTTTAGGGGATGGAGGCTTTGGGTGGTGATTATGTTATGAAGGTGGAGCCCTCATGGATGGGGTTAGCGTCCTTATAAAAAGAGACACCCAGAGAGATCTCTCGTTTTTTTCCTCAGTCATGTAAGGATGCCACTAGAAGACTTGGTCTATGAACCAGGAGGTGAATTAGGGCATCTCCAGACACCAAATCTGCAAGTGCCTTGCTCCTGGACTTCCCAGGCCTCTAGAACTAACAGAAATAAATGTTCGTTATGTAAGTCACTCAGTCTGTGGTGTTTCTAAAACAGATCGCCAGTCCAGGTTGGATGCATGAGACAAGTGCTCCGGGCTGGTGCACTGGGATGACCCTGAGGGATGGGATGGGGAGGGAGGTGGGAGGGGGGTTCAGGATGGGGAACACATGTAAATCCATGGCTGATTCATGTCAATGTATGGCAAAAACCACTACAATATTGTAAAGTAATTAGCCTCCAACTAATAAAAATAAATGGAAAAAAAATAAATAAAGCAGCCCAAATGGACTAAGACAGTGTATAATATAGGCAAGTAAGTTACTTGAGCCCAGGGACTTTATTTTGATTACTGCTATCCTACCTGCACCTATAAAAGTGCTGGGCACTTAGATATTATTTGATAATACTTGTTAAGTGTATAAAAATGAATCAGTGAGTGAATGAATGCATGCATTTTATACTGTAAAGCATTTCATACATGTATGAAGAAAGGAAGTTACCTCTAACAAACTCACACGTTCTCTACACAAAAGGTCCATCTGAAAATAAGAAGATATACTCTTAGTATTTTCTCATTGTGCTGTGCTTAGTCACTTGGTCGTGTCCAACTCTTTGTGACCCCGTGGACTGTAGCCTCTCTGTCCATGGGATTCTCCATATATTAAATTAACTATAAAAAGAAGCAGGTAGTTCTTCCACAGGAAATAATATCACTGCAACATAGATCTTCAGAATGTAAATCAGAAAATGGAAATGTGCATACAAGTTCATTTTATGAGGCTTCATACACATTTAATTCTGTGATTATAAGTGGAAACATATTATAGCTGGAGGAATCATGAACTTAACCCCAATAGGTGAACACAAAATCTATTGAACTGTGGAAATATTGAAAACAATGGCATGAAGTGTATTTCCTTTTCAGTAAAAATGAAAGGTATTTAGAGAAGTAAAAGACAAAATTGCGTGCAATTTCTCTGCCTTATTAATATTTTCATACAGCTTCAAACGGTAAACATTTAGAGGATTTTATGGTGACTCCTGCAAGTTGGTTTGTCATTGTTACATAAACCTGCACTTAAAAATCATGTCTACTATTTAAGGCAATATAATTTGGGGAAAATTTCTAACTTCCCTGGACCTCAATTTCTCAGTCAGTAAAACAGGAAAACAAAAAATGATATTCATACCAAGTATGAACTAAGAGAGATAACACATAAATAATCCAGCACAGTGAAAGTCAAAGTCGCTCAGGCATGTCTGACTCTTTGCAACTCCATGGACTATACAGTCGGTGGAATTCTCCAGGCCAGAATACTGGAGTGGGTAGCCTTTCCCTTCTTCGGGGGATCTTCCCAACCCAGGAATGGATCCCAGGTCTCCCACATTGCAGATGGATTCTTTACCAGTTGAGCCACAAGGGAAGCCCAAGAATCCTGGAGTGGGTAGCCTATCTCTTCTCCAGCAGATCTTCCCAACCCATTATAAAATGTTTATAAATAAGAGAGACAATCTGGCTGCCAGTGTTCTAGTTCTACACTACTATTATCTTGTGACCAAAGACCAATATTATTTGGGCCACAGGAAAATGAGTGTAGGGTTTGCTCTTTTCTCTTGTGTCCTTTTCATGAAGGAGCACTTTGATTTCATTTTAAAGAGAATTAAGTTCTACTAAGAAACATTTCTTAGGTATGGTCACAATGAAAATATCTACATTTAAATTGTATTACCTTCAGTATTTAAGAATGAGCTGCTACTTCTTTTTTTGGTGTTGCCAGTGCTGCTGGAAGTTCTGACATGAATCGGTCAGCCCCCATATCAGCTTTCGAGATGGTGCTTTGATGTGGTGGTGAGCTGGAGGCTGTAGAAGGGTGGGTCTGGGGTGGGGGGCGGTTATTAGAGAAGAATTCACTCTCAGATGACAGTGCTGGCCCTGGGGATCTCAGGCATGAACTTCAGCTGTATCATTTGTAAAATGAAGAAATTAGAATGGGGGGAGGGGGTGGTCCTAGGGTCCTTTAAGTGTAAACAATGAATGATATCCTGCCATCTTAAATTCTTGTCTGTAAGGATTTGGATGCTATCATTCATGCTTTTTTTTCTTTTTTAAATTTATCTAGTCTTTCTAGATTAAAAAAAAATGTATATTTATAGTAACGTGCCATCAAATGGTAGTCATTTGATGCCCTCTTCTGGCTAAAGGTCAAAGTGCAGCCTTTTTCTGCTAATGTTCAGTTCAGTTCAGTTCAGTTCAGTTCAGTCACTCAGTCGTGTCTGACTCTTTGCGACCCCATGAAGCGCAGCACGCCAGGCCTCCCTGTCCATCACCAACTCCCGGAGTTTACTCAAACTCATGTCCACCGAGTCAGTGATGCCATCCAGCCATCTCATCCTCTGTCATCCCCTTCTCCTCCTGCCCCCAATCCCTCCCAGCATCAGGGTCTTTCCCAATGAGTCAACTCTTCACATGAGGTGGCCAAAGTACTGGAGTTTCAGCTTTAGCATTGGTCCTTCCAATGAATACCCAAGACTGATCTCCTTTAGGATGGACTGGTTGGATCTCCCTGCAGTCCAAGGGACTCTCAAGAGTCTTCTCCAACACCACAGTTCAAAACCATTAATTCTTCGGTGCTCAGTTTTCTTCACAGTCCAACTCTCACATTCATACATGACCACTGGAAAAACCATAGCCTTGACCAGACGGACCTTTGTTGGCAAAGTAATGTCTCTGCTTTTTAATGTGCTGTCTAGTTTGGTCATAACTTTCCTTCCAAGGAGTAAGCATTTTTTAATTTCATGGCTGCAATCACCATCTGCAGTGATTTTGGAGCCCCCAAAAATAAAGTCTGACACTGTTTCCACTCTTTCCCCATCTATTTCCCATGAAGTGATGGGACCAGATGCCATGATCTTAGTTTTCTGAATGTTGAGCTTTAAGCCAACTCTTTCACTCTCCTCTTTCACTTTCATCAGGAGGCTTTTTAGTTCCTCTTCCCTTTCTGCCATAAGGGTGGTGTCATCTGCATATCTGAGGTTATTGATATTTCTCCCAGCAATCTTGATTCCAGCTTGTGCTTCCTCCAGCCCAGCATTTCTCATGATGTACTCTGCATATAAGTTAAATAAGCAGGGTGACAATATACAGCCTTGACGTACTCCTTTTCCTATTTGGAACCAGTCTGTTGTTCCATGTCCAGTTCTTACTGTTGCTTCCTGACCTGCATACAGGTTTCTCAAGAGGCAGGTCAGGTGGTCTGGAATTTCCATCTCTTTCAGAATTGTCCACAGTTTACTATCATCCACACAGTCAAAGGCTTTGGCATAGTCAATAAAGTAGAAATAGATGTTTTTCTGGAACTCTGAAAATTTGCATGTTCTTGGTTATTTTCTATATATAAACTTTTAATTATTTTTTCAACAATTTTTAGTCTGTTTAGCTCTTACTAACTCTAAAAATAAACACATTTTATTAATAATGTAAGCATTCACTTGCTTAACAACTCAATTTAATAAGTATAGGAAACCTAAAATAATTTCTTAAAAATCTTGGACTGTAATCTGTCTAGTTGGGATATTTCTGCTGATAAAATTAATCAACTTAACTAGACCTACATTTTACATTGTATTTATAAGAGACAAAGTGATAGATAAGCTCTAAAGACAGCTTTTTTTATAATTACTTTTCCCCCATATGTTCAAATTTCTGCCACTAGATTTATGTGGGAGCTAGCTCAATGATTTGTGCTGCCCCTGAATCAAGGCATAATCTCTGTGACACTATTTTATCATTACTTTTCTTACAGTTTTCATTATCTAAGAAAGTGACTGTCAACCGTTAGGGCCACATCAGAATCACTTGTAGATATGGCGGGAAAGACTAAATTTTCCCCAGTAATGAAATGTGTGGTATTCTTCGGATGTGTTGGGACACTTTGAATGTGTGTGTGTGTGTATATATATGATTATGCTGAGTTTCTCGCTTCAGTCATGTCCGACTATAGCCCACCAGGCTCCTCTGTCCATGGGACTCTCCAGGCAGAATACTGGAGTGTGCTGCCATGCCCTCTTCCAGGGGATCTTCCTGATCCAGGGATTGAACTCAAGTCTCTTATATCTCCTGCATTTGCAGGTGGGTTCTTTACCACTAGCACGACCTGGGAACCTATATATTAAAACAAATAATAATAAATATATTATCCAAATTGCAACACTTTTGAGGGTGAAAGAATTAACAATAATTCCAGGATCCTGGCCTAAACTAGGGCTATGGAACATGACGCAAAAGCACTGTCTTTATATTTTAAAATGTATCAGCTGAAATAGTAGGAAGCTGAGAATCACTGTGGAAAATCTGCTTTTACCTTTATTTTCAATGGTGTTCCTTATCTTCAACTTACAATTTCTGTTGCATGGCAAATAGAAATCATCTTGAA
This sequence comes from Cervus elaphus, assembly GCF_910594005.1. NCBI lineage: Eukaryota > Metazoa > Chordata > Mammalia > Artiodactyla > Cervidae > Cervus > Cervus elaphus. The sequence goes on from NC_057831.1 coordinate 13,382,725, forward strand.
CACTGTATTCTCCTTGAAGTCAGATGGCCTAGTTTCAAATCTTGACAAAGTGCTTAATTTTTCTGGGCCCACTTTTCCTATCTGTGTGATGGAATTAATAATAGTATTATAGAGTTGTTACCAGGATTAGAGAGTTGACAATGAGTAAATATGTGGTGAAACATTTAGAATAGTATCCCTGGAGCATATTACTGTGTGCGCTCATTGCATAGTCTTGTCCAACTCTGCGACCATGTGTTCCGTATTCCCTCCAGGCTCCTCTGTCCCTGGGATTTCTCAGCCAAGAATACTGGAGTGGGTTGCCATTTCCTCCTCCAGGGGATCTTCCTGACCTAAGGATCAAACTTGCGTCTCCTGCACTGTGCCATCTAGGAAGCCCAGAGCATAATAAGAAACCCTAGTATTCATAATAAAATTATTAGTGCCTGCGAGTGAACGATAATGTAGTTGAATTTTTATAAAGTATGAGCATTCCGGGGTTATGCATTTGTTTCAGGAAAGCACTGTGGTGGGCAGCCTCTAAGATGCCCCCCAGAGAGCCCTGCCTCCTGGTGTTCCTGCTGACTCCAACCCCCTCCCCTTGATCGTGTGCTGGACCCATCTCTAATAAACAGAAGAAACGACAATGGTGGTGGGATGTCACTTCTGAGATTAGGTCGCAGAAAGACTGTGCATTGACTTTTGCTATCGCTCCCTCGATGTTTCTTCTCCTTTCTTGGATCTATTGCTCTGAGTGATGAGCAAGATGGAGTGTTGTGAGCACCTATAAGCAGAGGCCCCCATGGTAAAGAACTGCCTCTGGACAAAAGTCAGAGAGGACTTTAGGCCTGACAATAGCCATTTGCAGTAGCAAATGGTAATTTACAGATAGTAAAGAATCAAATGTGTGGATCACAATAAACTGTGGAAAATCCTAAAAGAGACGGGAATACCAGACCACCTGACCTGCCTCTTGAGAAACCTGTATGCAGGTCAGGAAGCAACAGTAAGAACTGGACATGGAACAACAGACTGGTTCCAAATAGGAAAAGGAGTACGTCAAGGCTGTATATTGTCCCCCTGCTTATTTAACTTATATGCAAAGTACATCATGAGAAACGCTGGGCTGGAAGAAGCACAAGCTGGAATCAAGATTGCTGGGAGAAATATCAATAACCTCAGATATGCAGATGACACCACCCTTATGGCAGAAAGGGAAGAGGAACTAAAAAGCCTCCTGATGAAAGTGAAAGAGGAGAGTGAAAGAGTTGGCTTAAAGCTCAACATTCAGAAGACTAAGATCATGGCATCTGGTCCCATCACTTCATGGGAAATAGATGGGGAGACAGTGGAAACAGTGTCAGACTTTATTTTGGGGGGCTCCAAAATCCCTGTAGATGGTGACTGCAGCCATGAAATTAAAAGGTGCTTACTCCTTGGAAGGAAAGTTATGACCAACCTAGACAGCATATTAAAAAGCAGAGACATTACTTTGCCCACAAAGGTCCATCTAGTCAAGGCTATAGTTTTTCCAGTGGTCATGTATGAATGTGAGAGTTGGACTGTGAAGAAAGCTGAGTGCTGAAAAATTGATGCTTTTGAACTGTGGTGTTGGAGAAGACTCTTGAGAGTCCCTTGGACTGCAAGGAGATCCAACCAGTCCATCCTAGAGGAGATCAGTCCTGGGTATTCATTGGAAGGACCAATGCTAAAGCTGAAACTCCAGTACTTTGGCCACCTCATGTGAAGAGTTGACTCATTGGGAAAGACCCTGATGCTGGGAGGGATTGGGGGCAGGAGGAGAAGGGGATGACAGAGGATGAGATGGCTGGATGGCATCACCGACTCGATGGACATGGGTATGGATAAACTCCAGGAGTTGGTGATGGACAGGGAGGCCTGGCATGCTGCGCTTCATGTGGTCACAAAGAGTCGGACACGACTGAGCGACTGAACTGAACTGAACTGAAAGAATCAAAATAAATAGTAGGAAGGTGTGCTTTCTGAAGTATCTATACCTGCCTCCTCCCCCTCCCCCCAAATGTAAATACTCCATATCAGGTCCATAAATAAAATCATCAGAATTACCAAATTAAAAATAGCTCAGATTGTGCTTTGAAATGAGGAGATATTTGATTATAAACACAGCCTTGGTAAGAATTCTAGTGTGGAAATTAAACTGATCGCATTTTGAAACTAATATAATCCTACAGTTTCATGTCAGTTTTACCAGTTGGTGGAGCTATAATTCCAGATAACACTTTTGTATGCGTTCGTGTAAAAACCATAGTGTTTACGTGGAAACAGTCTCTCTGAGAAATGTGGATAGAATGTATATTGCTAATTATTAGATATAAGTACTCGCTCCAGTGATTACTCTTCATCTTTGCCAAGCAATTTTTGAAACATGTCAAATGGAAAACTTCATATAATCATGGACTGTTAGTGCAGGATAATTTGCTTATTTTTAATTCGGAAGATTTGAAGAGAATATTTCTTAGAAAATAACATGTTTGTACTGGGAAAGATATAATCTAATAAAAATTTAAAGATGAACATTAGGTCTTCTAAGATGTCATTGTTTGGAGATTATGAGAAGGAAAAGTGAACCTTAGCACTTGCCAAGAGCATTTGCCAGCGACTGAACAACAACAGTGGCATCTGCCATGTGCCTCTGCAGAGATTGAACCCCATGCTTCTGCAACTGCGGACCTTCAACACCCCCTGAGGGGAATTCAGGGTGGAGAGGGAGGCACTCTGTGCTCCAGGGAAGCTGGCAGAACAGGTCTTTAGATGGTTAGTTATTTTCAGGAGCTGATTTCATGATCCCAATCCTTGCATCTCCTCATACTTAGAAAAGCACAAAATCCATTCATGGTGACACCAACTGCTCCTGACCAGCAGAAAACTTCTTGTAAAGTAAGCACTTCATTGCACTGAATTTTCCCTTCACCAAAATTTTATCTATTGACCTTCCCCTACTACCTCTTTGGAAGAGTCTCTCAGAGTTATCTGAGGTGCTATCTCCTGGACTGCAGTACTCGTTTTGACCCAAATAAAACTCAACTCACAACTCTTACTTTTTGCCTCTTTTTAGTTGACACCTTGGAGAGCAAAGCCTATGAAAGTTTCCTGAATCAGGCAGTAGTAGAAGAAGACTGATTTTCGCAAAGAAGAAAGAAGACAAAAGGTGGAAGTTTTGATCACAAGCAAACATAAAAGATGCATAAAAGTTCTATAATATAATCCTTATGGCCTCTTTCCCCTATTCCATTTTATTTAATAAACATAAGTCTGAAATCCCTTTTCTGAAAACATTGGGGCCAACAAAACTTTAAAATTAGAAGCTTTTCAGATTTTTAAAAAGGAAAACAGTATTTATACCATATGTGTGTGTGCTTAGTCCCTCAGTCATGTCTGACTCTCTGCGACCCCATCGACTGTAGCCCACCAGGCTCCTCTGTCCACGGGGATTCTCCAGGCAAGAATACTGGAGTGGGTTGCCATGCCCTCCTCCAGAGGATCTTCCCAACCCAGGGATTGAACCTAGGTCTCCTGCATTGCAGGCAGATTCTTTACCATCTGAGCCACCGGGGAAGCCCATTATACCACATAGTACATGACATTTCCAGCCTGTTGGAGGAATCACCTTTAAATAAATGTGAATCTCAGACTAGGTTCCACAAGAATCTGACTCTGAGACAGAGGTTCATGGAAGGACATTTATCATTCCTGTGGCATGATCCAGACCAACATCCCTGAGGTTTCTGAGTCCCAGATAACCTAGCTTTATTCAGAAAAATATTACTAAGTTTTTCCACCAAACTTTTCCATTGACGACCAAAACTTGGGAAGTGGGCACCAAGAGGTACCCCAATGATCATTTGAGTATACACATATTGCTCCCTGCCCACTTTGTGTTACTTCTACTGGTGAAAATGGTCAGTTACTCCTATCAACGTACTAACTCCATTCATATTCTGGTCATTTGCAAGAGGAACATGATGCATGTAGGAGGCAGCCCTTAGCTGATAGTTGAGTAGAGGTCTTGTCGTGTCTTGGTGGATATGCTTCTTTTTTGAGGGAAGAGGACCCAGAGTGGCAGGGATGGGAAGCATACATTTGCCAGGTGAGTCACTTAGACCGATGACAAGTGGGATTAATCCTGAGTCTACACTTTGGTTTCTGGATTTATACATTCTATTTACTAGGGACACAGCATCATAGAAAGACCTCTGAATTAAAGGGGACACCATGTCCAGAAGGAACGATGTCACTGTAACACGTCATCGCTGAACTTGTACATACTTCTTTATCCTGCAGCAGGCAATTCCATTGCTCTATCTGGCCAGCAGCTTCTGCGTGCCACTGTGTGGATCATGTGTCACAGACCATCAACAAACCCCCTTTTCAATAGAATGGGTCCTTTGACCTGACATAATATTTGTGGAGTCTTGTAGTGATGAATCATACGTTTTATAGATCCTAGAACAATGGTGCTGGCTAGGGATTCATGGGTAGGAAAAATGACTCCATAACTGTAGCACGTGTCTGTTCTAACCAAAATGAATCTGTATACCTTCCAAGGTGGAAGGAGTCTAGTGTATTCTGCTGGCCTCCCAGTGACCAGCCGGTGCCATGTAGACAGCTCAACAAAGGCCTCTATTTCTGGCAGATTGGATATTTTGTGGCTTTGGCAGGTAGGAGCCCATACTGTTGCATAGCCTCCAACTCTGTCATCATGGATACTTCTTTTATGTACCTCGTGTGTCAGCACTGGGGTGGATGATGACAGAGGCTGGCTCATGTAAGTTGGTCAATTCAAGTCTATTTACCGGGGTGTTTAGTGTTGTTTTCATGGTGGATATCTCTGGTGGGCATTAACATGTGCTATAAATACATCCACAATGTGTGACCATACTCACATGTCCAAACCCACATCTCTAGCCAGAACTCACTGAAACTGATCTTTCAACATTTCTCTTTCCAGGACCCTGATCAACCAAGCCACTTCCCATTGCTCAGAATTCCACATATCTTCTAAGCTTGGGCCACTTCTATATCCCCACAAAATGGATGAGTAGGGCACTGTCTGAAACCTCTGATCTTTGAGATGATTTCCTATTACCACTGTCTTACCTTGAATAAAGCTATAGTAGAGTTGTCATATAATTCTGTCTTGTATCCATATCTCCAGCTTACCCATTCATGGACCCAACCCCTCCATCAGCTGGTTGTAAATGATCTTTGTTGCAACCAGAGATGTGAGCTGAGGAACAGGAGCTGGTGCAAAAGTGATAGAGGGCATGAGGGTCGTTATCATCAGTCACACCCACCAGGCTTCTGATGGTTAAGCAATACTACCAGCCTTTGTTGTTTGGGCATTTTACTCATTTCTGCTGTTTCCAGTGAGTTTAGCCTTATAATGCATTCTCCTGCTCCAGGCTGCAGGAGAGAGTCACCACCTGAATTCTTAGCAATGTTGGTGCTCTTCTCACCATTGTAATCCCTATTGTATTGGAAAATCATGTGACATCTGGGTTCTTTAACTTATTGGCTTTATTAATGATAATTAAAGCTATAAATGTCATCATGTCACTTCAACTAATTTTCTGCTGCCAAATGAGTTTGCAAAAAGAAAAATAGCTGTTGGATGTCAGAGATCTTTGGATTTTAGAATTGTGGATAAGGCATTGTCAGATGGACAGAGAAAGTAGGAAAGAATACATTCTATGGGATTCCTGTGACAATCTCTTATGAACAAGGTGTCATGGTCCTATACCCAGAGACAGCAAGGCATCAGTGCTACTTTTTGTTCTCCGCATGTGCCCATTCTCCTATGTCGATCCACATGCCTCTACACCAGACCTCCTTGAACTTGATCTTTTAACCATTTTCCTTCCAGGCTCCTGATCAGCCAGAATATCTGCCATTTCACATGATTCCATATATCCAGAATGCTTGGGCTTAGATATGTAGTGGGAGGTAATTCTGGAATATAGGGGCAGAAATGAAAGTAGATCGGGAGACTGGGGTCTTATGTCACAGCAGATCATTGCAACGACTCACCTATGACTTGGTACCAATGTGGGACAGGAGGAGTAGCACAGCTATAGTAGGAAGTTAGAGGGAAGACAGAAAATCCTGTTTATCTGGTGGCCACTAGCTAACAACACAATTAGCGGTTATAATGAAATATAACAAAACATGAGTTTGGTTATTTAAGAATGTGTATCAAAGACAGAAAAAAAAATTCCCAAGACTCTTCACTGTTCATATTTGTAGACTGTTGTCACCATAAACTGTTTATTTAAAATAGAATAAAACAAACTTTGAGAAAAACAATGGGGCAGCATACCAACATTTTATGTTTCTAGCACTGGTACATTCTTCTTAGTCTCAAATTCTGGAATCATTTGTGATATATCTCTTTAGACCATACATTGAACCAATTCCTATCATTCTCCCCTTAAAAGGTCTGTATGCACGCTGAGTAGTTCAGTCGTGTCCAACTCTGCGACCCCGTGGACTGTAGCCCACCAGGCTCCTCTGTCCAAGGGATTCTCCAGGCAAGAAGACTGGCGTGGGTTGCCATGCCCTCCTCTGGGGGTTTTCCCGACCCAGGGATCAAACCCACATCTCTTTACATCTCCTCTGCTGGCAGGTGGGTTCTTTACCACTAGCACCACATCCTTTAAAAGGCATCTGACACTTATTCATTAAGTTTTGTTTCCATCTCTGGCTTTTGACTGCAGAACCTTGTCTCATTTTTCAATTATGAACTGATGTACTAATTGAGCTTTCCTTATCTAATCCATCCTGCCTACCACTGCTAGATTAGTTTTCCTGAAAAATCTATTTTCAGTACCTCACTTTTTTTTTTCCAAAAACTATAAAAAAATAAATAAAAGTTGCTTGTTTAAATAATTTTAACAAGATTTTTGTTAAACAATTTAAAAAAGAAAGTCTAAACTGACAAAGTATTGTAGCAACCCATTTGAGGGATTAGTGTTGAAGCTGTTACATAAAAGTTGTTTCCAACTTTGCAAAAATCAGTCCCTAAAGAAAAACTGGAAAACATCATGATCATTCACTAATGAAGACATATAAACCAACAATGCATATGAAAAAATGTGCGAGTTGATAATAATAAAAGTGCAAATAAAAATATAACTCACCTTTCTGCACTAACCAGAGAGGACTCCATACAGCATTGCTCTGGGCTCCTATTGTAACTTAAAGGGAAACTTCCATGACATCCAGGGACCTTGATGTTTTGCTAATGAGAGATAAGGATGTCCACAGATTCCTGGCAGCAGTAACCCACAAGGTGACATTAGCCTTGACTTCCAAATGGAACAGCAAATCAACAACAACAACAACGAAAAGTGGAATCTAATTCATTAATCTGTAGGGAAACTGGGAAAAGCTTAGAAGCTTTTGCTGGCAAACTCAGCTGATACCAGTATCGCATCATCGAGGAATACTGGCGGGTGAGCTGTGCTAAATAAAGTTTGCAGCTGCCACTGAAGCCACTCTGATTGCTGGCCACTTAACTCCTGGAATCTTCAGCAGCAGATCCAGGCAGCCTTCTGCGAGCCATGATTTCTGGTGGTGACTGACCCTGGGTTGGTCACTAGCCTCCCACAGGGACACCTCATGTGAACTTGCCTGCAGTCACTCAGCAGAATACGGACTCCCCTCTGCACCACGTGAAGGCTCTCATGGGATATAGGGGCAGAAATGAAAGTGCTCTACAACAAGGGGGCTCACTTGTGAGTCTGAGGGGGTGGATGCTGACCCAGAAAGTTCGACACAAGTATGGCACCTTCGCCTGTGAACACCCATGGAAGGTCACGTGTAATCTCTACTCCTTCAGAGGCCCTAAAGGGACGGAAAGGAAGCTCAGGCTGTTGCATAAAAGGCTGTTACAAAGGAGGGATTTCAGGATGAATGAACTGCTCCAGCTCTCGAATTTACTGCTACTCAATCCCACGTTCCAGGCCCGTCTGAAGGTGGAAGGGGTCCTCGGTCCCTATTCGGCAGTTTCCTACTGAAGAATGGAGAGCTCCACTCACCACTGGAAGGCTGGTCTGCAGTTCCCACTGCTGCTGACTGGACAGTGAATGGACGCAGGCATTGGAAGAAAAGAAGTCCCCAGGGCATGATCAATTTTCATTTTAGCACAGGATAACCTTTCATGACACTCATATCATGTTAAAAAATATATTACATGAATCAGCCATGGATTTACATGTGTTCCCCATCCTGATCCCCCCTCCCGCCTCCCTCCCCATCCTCTGGCAAAAACCACTACAATATTGTAAAGTAATTAGCCTCCAACTAATAAAAATAAATGAATATATATATATATATATAAGAATATTAAAAAATAACAACCTGGATTACTTTATGAAAACCATGAGAAAATAACAATGTCTATGGGGAGCAACAACTCATAAAAAGCACCCTGGGGGTGACAGTGGGGGAGGGGGATCAGTTTCAAAGTCTTACCTATAAGATATAGGGACAAGTGTTCAAATCTTAAATTTTAGTTGTAGGTGGAATTTACATAAAACATTAAAAGTGGACATTCCCCCAATTTGTGTTTAATGTACTCTGCATGCTTGCTAAGTTGTGCCCGACTCTTTGCTACTTCACGGACTGTAGCCAGTCAGGCTCTCTGTCCATGGGATTCTCCAGGCAAGAATACTGGAGTGGGTTGTCATGCCCTCCTCCAAGGGATCTTCCTGACCCAGGGGGCGAATCCACATCTCCTTTGGCTCCTGCATTGCAGGCAGATTCTTTACTGCTGAACCACTAGGGAAGCACCTGATGTATTCTGATGATGATCAGTTTGAAGGAGAAGCACTCCTTCCAATCCCTGGCTGCTCAAAGAAACAGACATCCTCTTTTGTGTCTTAACTTTGGCGACTGGCTGAACCGGGAGGTGTTTTCCTTTCTTGTTGGTGGAGCTTCTCAGCCACCCATCGCTTCTACTGTCCAAAACTCTTTAATGTGAATGTCAATTGTGGTGTCCAAAACACTCAGTGGTCCATTTTCTACTTCAAGTTTCAAACAATCTTCAAGAGTTTTATTCATCAGCTTCTGCTTTGTGGCTGTATCTTTGAAGCTTCCGAGCTCTTCTCCAGCTTTGATCACATAAAACTGGAATTTGTGGACCATCTGATGGTCCTCCGTGAGTCTTTCCTGCTGCTTCTGCTTGGTGGAGAAGTCTGTGTTGTTTCCTGACCTCTTCGACACAGTTCTTTTCAACATCTGAACTCAAAAGTTTCTGCATCACTTTGTTTTCCTCCCAGTTCTTTATATATATTCTTTTTCATGAAGTTCTTGTTGCTCTAAGAATCTTAGTTTCTTCTTCCTTTTTCCAATAATTTTTAAGCAGGTGAATTCAAAGGCCTAAATTCTTCACTTTTGTTTGTCTCCTTGGAAGTCAGTTCTCTCAAATGTAACTTTTAAACCATCACTCGTAAGAAAGAATATTAAGAGGGCTCTTAACTTTCTTCTTCTATGCAGACTTTTGCTTCTCCTCGTCTTCCTCAATTAAGTGCTAGCTCTTTGTCAACTTTTGGCTATTTCTTTAATTGGATTCTTCTTGCACGTGCTTCTTTTGTCTTTTGTGGATCTTATCTTTCCCATATGCTTCATAAGCACATGGATTATTGTGTATTTCATGAGTCTTATAATAGAGTTATATCCATGAAAACTCCATGCATATAAGCCCAGAGAAAAAAGTGATCCAACAGGATATGTGAACCCTATATTTTGAAGGGCTTTCTTGGTTACAAATTTATAATCATCATAAATTTTGCTTTCTGTATCCTCTCCTAATTCTTCTGTCAAGTTGTCTAAGAAGAACACATCATCTGGGAGCTGAGCCCAAAACTAGATGACTGGTTTGTTACAAAGGGATATGACTCAGGGACAACCAGATGGAAGAGATGCATATGTTGAGCTTATAGGAAAGGGCAGGAGCTTTCATGACCTCTTCTATGGCATGCCTTTCCCTCAATCTCCATATTCACCAAGCAGGAAGCTCCAAGGATAGCATATATTTCATGAAGCAAAACATAAAACAGAAATGTTATATATATTTATTTATATATTTATATATATCATAAATATTATAATTTATAATTTAAAATTATAATTCATAATATTTATAATTTATATAAATTTTATAATTTATAATTTTATAATTTTTATATTATAATTATATAATTATAATTTTATAATTTATAATTTATTGTTATATTTATATAAATTTTATAATTTATAATTTTATAATTTATAATTTATATTTTATAATATATTATATATAATATATATAAAATAATATATTTATATTAAATATATATTTATATAAATAAATATAATATTAAATATATATTATATACATAAATTTATAATTTATATATAATAAATTTATAATTTATTTATAATTTATATATATAAATTTATATATACACATATAAATTTATGTATATACATATAAATTATGTATATACATGTAAATTATGTATATACATATAAATTTATAATTTATATAAATAAATATAATTATATTTATGGGGACATGAAGCAGCATATTGTAAATTGGAATTGCCCTCTGATAATCTAGGACATACGATTGGCTAAGAGACATCATCAGAAAGTGGCGGGGAAATTGTTTTTCTACTTATGTTCATTATCACTCCCAGGCTTTCAGTATCAATGAGAAAAATCATTGACACTGAAACAGGGTAAGCTGTTCTTAAGAGTTTGAGGACATTGTGCCAAAAAATTAACAATAAAGCATTTCTTAAGAGTAGCAAATATATCAACATTTTCATAAGGAAATCCTAGGACTAGAAAAGGATATGACTTTTAAAATGCATTCCATATGCTAGGTACCTTCTTATACATTAACTTCTTGAAGCTACATATCCATTCCATAGGATATATATGGAAAAGAGTTTAGCCTAACTACTTTAGCAGAAATACTAAAGGAAATTAAATACCTCCTAGAATCTCCAGGAGAACTGGAAGAGAACCAGACTTGGATACTGCAGTGACAAGAATAACACAGGAAGGAAAAACTCCCAAACAGGCTTCAGACGTGAAAGTTATTCTGAGAAGTTAACAACCATGAAGGAAATTCTTTCTGATGGCATCATGAGGAAATATAAGTATGTTAGAAAATATATTCAGTATCTTCTCTCAAATCTCATACGATCTTCATATTTCATATGATTGACCTTCATCCGATTTCATGGCCACTAGAGGTACTCAAAAACAGTGTGTGTCCTACATACTCAATTACATTAACTTTGATTCTAATGATTTTTAAGAAAATTTTGCAAATTGCAAGGCACTCAGCAGAACAATTTAGTTATCAGCTAACAGGCTAGAGTAGATTTATTATTTGCTCACAATTATTTGCCTCCTCCCCACCCTTGTCACGCTTCCCATTGATAGGGAGTATATCCTCTTGCTCCAATGACATTGGCTTAGCCATGAGACTTCCTTTAGTCAGTGGAGTGTGAGCAGATGTGCATACAAATAGAATCTTTAACGCTCTGTCTGGGTTGGCTCTGTCTTACCTAAGCTGTTGCCTTCGGCCACGAGAACATCACCTCTCAGATGGTGGCGCTTCCTTCGCAATGGTTAGAGGCACGCGAGGACTCATAGAGCTGGGCTGAGTTCACTGACGCCCAGCAAAGAACAGCTTTCAAGTTACATACACAACAATAAAAAAAGTGTATATTGTGGAAAGCTGCTGCAATTCTGAGTTTGTTTTTGCATTAGACATTACTACATTTAAAGGAAAAAAGTCCTAAGATTAAGGTTGAATTATATTTGCTCCCACATATCATCACTAGAGTATATTCCACAGGGGACTCAGTCTGATGAAAGAATGTATATCACTTTTATACAATATATCAAACCTTTAGAGATTTCCTACATTTCTTATTATAATTTTTATTCATTGTAATCAGTTTTAGATAAAAATACAAAATAAAATTGAATGTAGAATTCAGACGTCATGATAATTAGTATGAATTTCCTTTAAAATAATGATAAAACTTCTATGAATTATACCTTATTATTACTGCTGGCCTTACACAAATATAAACCAAAGGTTTTTTGCTCCTAAAATATTAACCCTCAGATAAGAGGATATAGTTAGTTATTTTATATCCAAGTTCTTACAAAGTCTAGTTATAGCTCATCCTCTTTCAATTTACTAAATTTGGACTCATCAAATACTGTTTGGGAAAGAAAACATGTTAGTCTGAAATCACAAATTCAATACTAGCATTAAATTATTAACTAAATAAATTGATGAACGAAACAAGAAAAAAACTTTAATACAGATTTCTTCATTACTCTCACTGGGATGATTTCACAACTGCAAGTATTGTTGTAAACAAGGCTTATAAAATTTACTTAAAAAGCAGAAAGTGTGGTTATGTTTTGGAGATCATAAATGCATGTACACAGGACAATATAAAAAATGTGTTAAAGTTTTGTGGTTGTATGCTCTCAGAATAAATTTTCCAGTGAGAATAACAAATATTAACACTAATCCAAAATGTGTTCTGTCTTGAAAAAATGTGGTCAGACCAAATTATGTTCTGTCCATGAAGATGATTCAACAGGCAACTCTGAAGGCGATGAGACTACTTTTTAGATACATCATGAAAAGCAAATAAAGTGTTTGCAAGAAATGTGAAAAAGCATACTTCTATATAAATAAGGTAATTATATGTTATTTTGAATACGTCTTATAAAATTTAACAAATTGTTAAAAGTTAATATTTTACAATTATTATAGTTAATAAAAAAATCACAAACCTTTTGGACTTTCTCCTTGGGAAAATGGGAGATGGCTTTATATTTTGGGGTTAACTCATATTAGGAATGCATGGTATCTAACTCAATTTTGGATCAATTCATTTTAATATTTACTAAACACAATTAATCTCTCATCCTTTTTCCATGCAAAATCAGTTTCCCCATTTACTAATAAGTTAATCAGTAGAATGTAATTTACAATAGGAAATGCCCATGTCTCCTAACTCCAGAAGCCTAAACATTTGACAGAAAGGCAGAGCTCTTATTTGATCATTCTAACGTATTTATTTTTCTTTTGATTAATGAAGAAGCAAATAGAATTCAAGAGCCAGAGGGTAAGTTGATCTGACTCAGATCAACCCTTTGCTAATTAAGATATTGCTGGGCCCAATAGACAAGTGATGATTCGACTACTGTCATCCATAAAGGGAGGCAGCCAATTTGGTTTCCTTCAACCACCAATGAAGTTAAATCAAAACTTCATTAAAACTACCAAGGCACATTTCTTCAAAAGTGGCAAAAAAAATGCTATATAGTCCACTTTGGGGATCTTTTCCCCCATAGTTCTGAAGTTCCAAAATTATAGGTTGACTTTTACTAAAGTGAAAACCCACAAATAGAAATACTTTCCTATAGACCTGTGAATGGATTAGTATGAGCCCGTATAGGTTAATCCTTCGAGAATGACATTTAGTAGGACAATCAAAGTTATACTAGAAACTTAAACTCACATCGTCTCCAGGAAAACATGGCAAAAATACGATAACCCAATGATTCTCTTGGTGCCAACTTGCAAAAATTTGATTCTCTTTCACTTGGTCCAGTATTTTTATTTAAAGACCAGTCTTTTTTTAAAAGTGCTGGAGAAGACTCTTAAGAGTCCCTTGGACTGCAAAGGAGATCAAACCAGTCAATCCTAAAGGAAATCAACCCTGAATATTTGCTGGAAGGACTGATGCTGAAGCTTCATTACTTTGGTCATCTGATACAAAGAGCTCACTCATTGGAAAAGACTCTGATTCTGGGAAAGACTGAGGGCAGGAGAAGAAAGGGACAATAAAGGATGAGATGGTTAGGTAGCATCACTGACTCAATGGATGTGAATTTGAGTAAACTCAGGAAGACAGTGAAGGACAGAGGAGCCTGGTATGCTGCAGCCCATGGGGTTGCAGAGGGTCAGACGTGACTTAATGACTGAACAACAAAGACAACATTTTTTTTTAAAGTACTTGTGTTTTGGCATTGATCTAAAAACATTGTAAAAACTGAACATGTTTGCAAACTTTACTGTCTTCTACTCCCACTTCTGATATCTTTTCCTGAGCAACCAATCCTTAGGCCAAACTAGTCACCCCCAGCTAATCCGTTGTTCAAACTGTGGAAGATGTATCGTATATGTCTGGCAAATCTGCTCTAGAGCTTTGCTCCTTGAAGCATGGTCTGTGGTCACACACTGCTCAGAGGAGCAGACTAGCAATGCAGACTCTCAGGCTGCACCCCAGACTTGCATCAAAATCTGCACTTTTAAGAGTAACCTAGATGGTCGGTTTGCACTTTGAAGTTTGCGTTACACTCCTCTTAGGATTCCTTTGTCATTACTCTTCAGAACTGCACTTCTCAGCCCTGGCTGCACATTAGTATCACCTGGGGAACTTTCAAAATTCCCGGTCTTGATGCCCAGGTCACACACTTGTCTACAGTCAAATCACTGTAGTGTGGTCCAGGAGACAGTATATTTTAATAATCCCCAGATGATTCTAATGTGCAATCAAGATTGAGCCCCTTAGGAGTGAATCAGAATCACTTGGTGATATTCTTAAATCATAGATTCTGGCCCCCAAATGCCAAAATTCCTGATTTGGTAGGTAATGGGTGGGATCTAAACATGTACCTTGAGCAAGTTCCAAATTGCTCTTGCCACTGCTCAAGTGGCCATGCTTTGAGGAAGTGGCTCAAAGGTGGGAATTTCAAAGATGGTTGCCTAGGAAAAAGGATTACTCCATCCCCAGCCTATCTCATGCTAATTACCTAATAAATAAATTGATGAATTTAATATTTATGAGCCTTCTGACACCCTGAACTTCTTTACTCTGAAAGCAATGTCTCTACTGTTTATGGTTTCATCTCCAATAGCACTAAGGTTCTTGTTTTCAGCATCTAGAACAGTTTCACTTTTTAAAAAAAGTCAGACTTCATACTAAATGGATACACTTGAACACAACCCAAGAACAACTGACAACATAACTCTTGTTTCTGAATTTTTCATCCTAATAAGTGAGATCACCATTTCTCTCAGCTATGTGACCTATTATGTTCCAGAGTCATTTTTGATTCTCTTTTACCTTATGTTTAGCATGTCAAGAAACTCTATGGATCATTTCCCTCTAAGACGCTTAAAGACCTGTTCTTTTTCCATTTACCAAGAGCAATCAGCTGAGTCTCTATTTCCTCAGACAGTTGTGTCTCTTCCATATCTTCATCCAGTCAGGCATGGATTAAATTGTTAAAATACAAACTGCTTGTCACATACAAATCTTGCTTCCACAATTAAAAGTGCCAATATTTCTCCACTACACATAAAGTAAAATCCAAAATAAATAGGGCATTCAGAATACTTCCACAATCTTATCTTCTCCCTCAGTACACCTTTACAGTCTATCGCTCACAATTTTTCTTCATAAGCCTGCTGAATTTCCAAACCCACTGAATCTCTCAAGTTTCCATAAACATGCTATTTATTTCTGCTCTTTTATATATCAACTAGAATATTTAATATATATTCTATGTAGTTTTATATAATTCTAAAATATATAACTAGATACCATCTTTTCACTTTTCTTTTAAAATACAATTTATTCTCTATGACTCGGATATTATACTCCCTCAAATTCAAAGTCTTTCTCAATACCTTTGAGCAGAATTAATGAAGAGATTAAAAACCAACAATGCACATGAAAAAAATGCATGAGTTGGTAATAATAAAACTGCAAATCAAATACAGCTCACCTTTCTGTGCTAACCAGAGAGGAGTCCATACAGCATTGTTCTGAGCTCCTATCATAACTTAAAGGGAAACTTTCACAATATCCAGAGCCCTTGATGTTTTGCTAATGAGAAATAAGGATGTTGCATTTTTTACTACATAAATGGCAGAATTATTGCCAAATAGTAATTCTCTGTCCTTCAGTATCGTTACTATGCCCCTCTTCATACATATACAAAAAAATAAAATAGACTCAGGGAAAATTCTCTCTTTAGTGTACATGGGGTATTCTTTTCTATTATTTCATACAGATTGAAAGAAGAAAGTGAAAGCCACTCAGTCGTGTCTGACTCTTTGTGATCCCATGGACTATACAGTCCATGGAATTTTCCAGGCCAGGATACTGGAGTGGGTAACCGTTCCCTTCACTAGAGAATCTTCCCAACCCAGGGATTGAACGCACGTCTCTGACCTTGCAGGCAGCTTCTTTACCAGCTGAGCCATAAAGGAAGCCCAAGAATACTGGAGTGGTTAGCCTACCCATTCTCCAGCAGATCTTCCTGACGCAGGAATCAAACCAGGGTCTCCTGTTTGCAGGCAGATTCTTTACCAACTGAGCTATCAGGGAAGACTTTCATACAGATTAGACAATCCTAATAATGCTATCAGCAGTTACTGTAGTACTTCTCTAAAAGAATAAGTTCAAAATCATCAATCAGGTTTCCAAAGCCAAGTCCAAAATCATCAATCAGGTTTCCAAAGCCATATTTTAGCACATCCCTATAATGAGAAAATAATTGGGGTAGGAAAATGATAGGGAAACTTTTCTCCTCATTACATAACAGCTATAATTCTGTGACTATGAAAAATGATAAAAAATGATCATCTATTTTCTGTCAATTTTAAAAGCAGCTCTTCAGTATATATTTTAATATCAGCATCAAGACTGAGAGTAAATTTGCTATTTTTCCAGTTAAGCAAGCAGAGGCACAGGGAAACTAAATAATTGCCAGGTCAGATAATTAGTGGCAGGATTAAGATATAGCTAGTAGTCTGTTTTTTAACACACCAGAAGACATTACTGCCAATAGCTGCTTTTCACTTCAGTTATGTGTATAATATAGAGCAGACTGAGAGTATGATAAATGATATGATGTTTGTTATATTACTGAAGTCCAGAACTGGAGGACTACAGAATTAAACTAAAACCAACTTGATAGAAAGATATTAAACTAGCAAAAATTTACCAATTCTAAATTTACAAGTTACTAATAGGATTTTGAAATTGAATTGTGTTTAGCAATTGTCTGCTAAATAGTAGTTTAGCAGACTAATGCATTTCAAGAAAAATAAGTGAATCCTACTTCTTAAAAGGATCATCTGTTATACTCCATAACTGAATGTCAGCATGAGTCAGAGTAGGAAAATGACAACATTTAGCTAGTTCAGAAGTTACCCAGCTAGTATTGTGATATAATCACATGAATTAATTCAGAAACAACCAAATTATTCAGAATTTAGGTTAGACATAAGAATATAAAATATATACAGATAGTTTTATAAGTTTTATTATATTCTTCCCTGCCTTAATATAGACAGTTGATTAAATGTAGTTAAGCACTGACTTGATGACTCAGGGTAATTATTTTATATCAATTCTGTGCTACAGTATGAAAACATTCTTTCTCCCCCCTTCCCTTGACTTTGTCAGCAAAGTGTGTAATTTCCTCAGTTCTGTTTCAGCACAACAAAGATTTGAAACAGAGGACCAGTGTTACAGCTCAGTTACAGCTCAGAATTTTATTCAGTAAACGAAGTACTGTATACCCTCAAGGCGTGAGGGCAGGCTGACCCCAAAGAAAAGGCCTCAATCTGTCTTGGCTCCCTCATTTTATACATTTTGTCTCCTCTCCTTGAGCCTGCCCTATGCAAATGAGGGCTAGCAGGAAGAGGGCATGTTTGTTTCACCTAGGGCTCCTTATGGAGTGAGCGGATTGTCTTTTGTTCCATTTTCCTGGGCTTTTCCCTTTGTCTTTTAGCCACCGGGATTTTGGCCTCCTTTTTCCTATTCTAACTACCTAATGACTTGATACTATGTGGAAGCTGTAGCTCTCTTTTTGCCCAAAATCCTGGCAGACATCTATGTGTTTCTCATTGCTCCTCTGTCTTTTTCTCTAAGATCTGTCACTTGTTATTGCTATCAGACTTTTGTTTGTTTGTTTGGCATCCCATGGTTCATTTCTCTTCTCTAGTTGTAAATTAGAATGGATTTGAGGATTAGCAGGAAATTCCGGAAAACCGAACCATAAAACTATTGAAAAAAAAAATACTGTCAAGTATAGAGATTTGCTCTTTTCATTTTCACTCAGGAAACAAGAGTGGGGGAAAATACCCCATAAAAGAATGAGATCTGTCCCAGTAAAACAAGGAAGGTCAGTCAGGCTTGAGGTAGAGTCAGAGGGACCCTGATTTGGAAAACAAAAGTCCATCCTGGACTATTTCAAGCATCTTGGACATGAGAAAATAAATGTAACCTTGAAGATTATTGAGACCTGAGGGTTGCCCTATTGAAGAAAGAAAACAGACTTTAGAACCTGAGACCAACCCTGAATTTAGGGATGAATTTTTTAAAGAACCATTATCTTTGAAAGGATAAGGAATGTATTTTAGATGAAAACAAGGCTGACAAGAGAGTCGGCCCATACAGGATCTTTTAAAGGTTGTAACACATTTTTTTAAACATTAGCATCTGGGCTTGGGTTTCCTGTCCATCTCCCATATCACTATTTCATATTAAAATTCCCTCTGGTTAGCGTGAAACCTGTGCTGAGTCTGTAACTTTTGTTTTTGGTGCAGTTATGAGAAATCATGGCAGAGGGCAGTAAAGAGAAGTAGGATTTTGCCTATATGACAATCACAATGATAATAGGTGGGAGGACAGTGGCGCAGGTGTTTTGAGAGGTTAATCATAGTGAAGCGCTCCAGACAGTCCTGAGAGTGGGAGGGAGAAGACAGCAGTGTGCAGAAGACATTGTCATGTGGTTTGAAAAGGATGTGTGACATATACCCCCCCCCCTTTTTTTTAACTGTTTGTCATAGGTAAATGACTAGGAGAGGTCACAAGTTACGATTTGAATTATAAGAAAAAGATTTTACAGCTACCATTTATTTCATTAATTTCACTTATGGTGTTTTCCTGATTTGTTCAAGGTCATTTCAGAAGTCTGAGGTTGCTGTAAAGCTCTGATCTGTTCAGTGGTCACTTGAAGCACAAATATAGTCACGTAGGTTTGCCAAAACTAAGTAAAAGATAAAAATCTGTGATTCTCCGGAAAGTGTGTGTCTGCTGCCTTGAATCCACACAGTTAATAACCACGCACACACACACATACACAGACTTCAGAAAGAAAGAAAGAGTATGCAGTCTGCACTATAAATCATTTCTCTATTTTAATAATGTGCACCTTTAGACATTTTACTGGTCTAAATTATCCTTATCTGTTAAAAGCATACATCATGTTCTTCTCAAGCAAATTATTATAATAAATATTTAAATGTCTAAGGTGGATTACAGTACATTAGAGGTACATCTTAACATCATATTATTTTTCTTTGGGAGCTTTTACACTCCACTGGGTAAGTACAGTCTGGGTACTATAAATCATTAACTAGAAATGAAGAGTAATGTTGAAATTGCAACATGAGGATGAGTTCTCTACTGGAAATTAGAAGATAGAGTAAGAGTCTGAAATTCTTCCAACTCAAATCTGTGGTATCTCTGATATGTATCTTTCTGAACCAAACTTCAGACTGGAGTATTGCTGTTTCTGTGTCAATAGCTGTGCTGTCTAATAAGGTAACCACTAACTACACGTGGCCAGTTGAATACAAACCTAATTGCAATTAAATAAAGTTAAACATTTGTTCCTCAGTTACACTAGCTATATTTCAAATGCCCAATAGCCACGTTTGGCTAGTGGCTACCATATTGAATACAGATAAAGAACATGCCCATCATCTCAGCACTATTCTGTTGAACAGTGCTGGTATATGGGATGACTTTCCTATTTTCCTTCTATATTGCCTGGGTACACATTAAAATATAAGCCATTATGGCAACATTTGAGAATGGATTATCCCAATACTCTGGCTAGCTAAAATGGAAGACAGTCTAATGATATAAACACATCCCCCCTCCACCTTTTCTTTCTTGGACTGAAGATACAATAAGGTTTAAATACTTTCAGAATTCATTCAGTTTCATGTTTAGGTGGTTTACAATTATGTCCCTGAATAAAAAAAATCCAGTTGCTTATTCTATTTTGTTTCTTGAATTCAGCCTTGGAGAAGGATAACACAATTTTGGAAATAACACACAATTAAAGAAAAGTGCAGTCCTCGCCTCTACCAGGCAACAAGAGAGCATGGAGACATATACTTGCTTATGGAACCACTGAATAGCTCCATGAATTAAAGATCCTTGCAGTAAATTCAGATCTCTACTGTAAATTCTCAATGGCTTCTCACCATAGGGCCATCAGGACAAACATAAGTTCTTTGTTGGTAAAATTTCCTTTCTCTTTCCCCAGGTAATGGGTTTTGAAACAGTAATCAAGATTACGATTGCCTTCATTTGGACTGAGATGTGATTTAGTTAAAAAAGGGAACTCTTAGTATAACCACTAAAGAAATGCTCTATGTATTTGAAGATCAGAAATCTACTAACTGGTCTGAGGCATCACATTAATGTAATGGACAGTAGACAGTGAGGCGCTAGTTCGGGCACCAACCACAGAGATGCTGAGATTTTTTGGAGGCCCAGAGTAAGCAAAAAACCATCAAAACTTAGCAAGTATCTAAGGAACTGTTGAAGAAAAGAAATGCACCAGAAGTTTAGCTGTGAATTAGTTGTGCTCTGAACACTCAGCAATCAGGATTTTGTCAAGATTTGAAAACAATGTCATCTGTTAGTCATTAGCTCAAATTATTAGCATGTCTTAGAAGTTACTGAACTTCCTGGTGTCTATGAGTCCTTTATCTGGTCTTCTACCATCATATGCACTTTCTCTCAAATCAGAGTATGTTACCATAACTGGTTTCAGAAGTCTGGTTGACCCAACCACACAACTCTAATGTCTCAAGTAAAGAACATTGGACTGTCATTGAATAATGCCATGTTGGACCCAACCTGAGCACCACACAGTTAGGGTTTGACATACGGTTAATATGATTTGTTTGAATGAGTTACTTGAATATGGTCAAGAGCATACAAGACATCCATCCACACAAATCACAGTTACAGCTCCTGCTGATAGATTATTTAGGTGAAAATTAAAGGCTGTTTTGGGGAAGCCACCTCTGGTAAATGTGTGGCAGAGTTCCTGCCTCGTATGACCTCTTTCTTAGATTACCTAATGTATCAACATCAATTCATGATGATGCTTGAGATGTTACCAAGTAGAACTTTACCAGGCCCCAAAATCTTTTCTTTTTTATAACAGGAAATCTTCTCAGAAGGGTAAACTGACCAGTACAATAAGCTAGGAAAAATTACTCCAACTAGATTGTTCTGTATGAAGATCTTGCCCATATCACCTAAACCATGGGTGGGAAATTAGTTGGAAAACTAATTTGAACTATTTAGTGGGAAAAGAAAAAACCCATCCTTATACATCATATACCATATATATAAGACCAGTCCATATACCATATATGTAAATAGGAATATTTATAAGTTAAAATAACAAATTATTACATCAAATAGTTCCCTACAGATAAGTACATCTTCATAATTAAAAATTTTTAAATGAAAATAAGATCATTGCTTTTATATTATTGACAATTAATAAAAGAAAATGAAAGACAAGTAAATCTGTTATTGCCCACCTTTTGATGTTCCATTAATGGGCTGACAAAGTTTGAATAATAAATGGAACATTAATAACTTACAAATGATTTTGTATTTATCTAATAAGATTTATTTCTTACTTTACGTACTATTTTGGGATAAAGAATACGTGGTATGTGAGTAGATATATATACATACAATGGAATCCTATTCAGTCATAAAAATGAATGAAATAGTGCCATTTGCAACAACATGGACCTAGAGATTATCCTACTAAGTGAAGTAAGTCAGAAGGAGGGAGACAAATACCACATGATATCAGCTGTATGTGGAGTTTAAAATATGACACAAATGAACTTATTTATAAAACAAAAGCAGACTCACAGACACAAAGAACAGACTGTTTGTCATTTCCATTCCAACATGAAGTCCATTATACATATCTATATATATATATATACCACATTTAAAAAATGGTAGACTAAAGTTGACAATTTTTCCAATCCAAGGATAATATAAAATTTGATACAAGATTACAAATAAATCTTTATTGTTATAGTTGGAGAATAGTTAGACTCAGGGAAATAGCAAAGTGAATGAAAAGCATCCTTTTTAAAGTAGCAGCTAAAGCAAAGTTTTTAAACTCAGACTTTTATTTAAATCTTAATTTTATTATTTATCAGTGGCAGATTTTTGAAAATTCTTTACTTCACTAGGTGTCAGTCTTCTTACCTGTGAACTGAATCTCCCTCGTGGCCATCAGAAATATATGACATAGCTCATTTAGAGCACATGGCACAATATCTGGTATATGGGAAATGTTAATAGATAGTGTTCTCCGTAGATCTTTAAATTAATATGGGTTTAATGCTGTCACTTTTGTTTGTAGTAAGAGGAACATAAAAGGTTAACCTTGGGTCATATGTTCCACTTATTGATATTTAAAATAGGAAAATAAGAATACTCCATACAAGCACAATGTAAAACATCATTGAGAAAATTATGGAAGTGAATGTTTTATTCAATAAGACAACTAAATAGCCACCTGGAGAAAAATTGTCATGTTGGACCTTACAGCACATCTTACAACAAAATAAAAAATCATGATGGATCAATGATTTAAAGAATAAAAAATGAAATCACGTAAGTACTAGGATTCACTGTGGGAGAAGTTCTGTATAATCTCAAAGTGGGAAAAAAACTTTCCAATACAACCCCAAAAGTAGAGTCCATGAAAAAAATTTCACTACAGGGAAGTTTAAAATATTTTCAAGGCAGAGAAAAGAAAGCGAAATGAAAAAATGACAAGACAGTTCTCAATTATATCATCCATGCAGATGACATGGCTAAATGCATCCTGGAAAAATCAGCTTTACCATCTCTTTAGAAGAAGTTATTACAACTAGTTACAATAGCTCATAAGGGGGAGCCATTGATGTTGCTTCTTTTGCTTTTGTTGCTCTCTCTGAAATATGTAAGATATACACATTAAAATCTGCATTATTAATAGACCTCAAAGAAAAAATGGGGAGGAGAAATAATTTTTGCTTTAGTTCAGCATGTGGATGAGAACTGAGGGAGAAGAGAAATGAAAAGGACCGAGAGGAAATATAGGGACAGCCATATCCTGTAATTTAAAAAGCAGATGACAAAAAATAAATAAATAAATAAAAAGCAGATGACAACTGGCAGAGAGTAAGTTCAGGTTTTCAAACAATGCCAGGAGTGATGGTTTTAACTTCAAAAACACTGATTGTTTTCTTGGGACTAGGGGTTTATATCACATCTGAATACCCTTGTATGTCTATTCTTCTGGACCACTCAGGTCTCCCTGTCAGATGTTCACTCATTTCTGCACCCTCTTCCAAGTTTACTCTGGTCACTAAAACCACATAACTTCACATCTCTCCATGCTCTCTCTTACTTAAATCAGCAGGACAGTCCTTGACCTCCTGATACTCATTGGTTTTCAAAATTAGCAGGGTTTAAAGACTACCGAGGTAGAGTAAGCAATAAAAAGGAATGAAAACAGAGGCTGTGTGGTTGGCATAGGATGACAGAATATGATATGCTGAGAGTGATTTCTCATCCTTACACCAGCCATCTACGGTTGCAAGTAAAAGCATTTTCAAATGTGTTAAAATAATTTTTTAATGCTGTTGAAGCCAAGATGTTTGTTTCCAAAGTGATTATTAATGAAACCACCTCTTCAAGAAGAACAATTTCTCATAATCAGATGAACACTTCCTCATGTCTTAAAATAACTCAGAACCATTACTTAAAATGGCTGGATCAGTGACTGAATATTGAAAGTTTGCTGAGTTCATCATTATCCTTACAACAAAATGTTTATTAGGGCATCAAATGGGGAAGTAAACACCTGTTTTCTGCACTCTACCCACCCTCCTTTCAGTTTTTTTTTTTTTTTTTTATCAAATTGTTGTTTGGCAAAGATAAATATCTCCCTCAATTTGAAGCCAACTCTTCAAGTCCAGTCATTTTGAAAAATTCAACAGGGTTGCTATTTACTAACTAGTAGTTATACTCCATACATCATATTTCTATCATATGCCAATCTGCAGATTACAAGACAGTGAGGGGATTCTCCTAAATGATTATGCATGTGAAAATGATACTCTATCTAACCTCTTGCAACTACAAAATACCACTTCCATTTAGAGTGATTCTATGATGCTGCTTAGTTAAAGTGGAGAGCAGAAAAGCAAATTCAGAGTGTGATGAGTTAGCAAAAATTTTTCAAGTATCTAGGCAAAGTAATGATATAATTATAGAAAACAATACAGCATTCCTATTTCCAACT
The DNA here is from genome assembly GCF_910594005.1 of Cervus elaphus. NCBI lineage: Eukaryota > Metazoa > Chordata > Mammalia > Artiodactyla > Cervidae > Cervus > Cervus elaphus. The sequence continues at coordinate 13,407,214 of NC_057831.1, forward strand.
GAAATCTTGTAGAGCTCTGCTTAGATTAACTCCTGATAAAGATAAGATGGAAAGGATATAGGCATTTCTTTCATAAGTGTGACTTTCATAATTTGTGAAGTATGTTCATCCACTAGATACACAAATATGTATCTATTCCTATATGATTCCCTGGTAGCCTAGTGGGTAAAGATTCTGCCTGCAGTGCAGGAGACCTGGATTCCATATTTGGGTCGAGAAGATCCCCTGGAGAAGGAAATGGCAACCCACTCCAGTATTCTTACCTGGAAAATCCTATGGACAGAGGAGCCTGGCAGGCTATAGTCCAAGAAGTCACCAAGAGTCAGACACGACTTAGCGACTAGATCACCACCATCTATTTCTGTGTGATAAATAATGGGGTATTCATCGCCTTTGGGCTTCCCAGGTGGCTCAGTGGGTAAAGAACCTGCCTGCAATGCAGGAGACACCGAAGGTATGGGTTTGATTCCTGGGTCGGGAAGATCCTTTGGAGGAGGGCATGGCAACTCACTCCAGTATTCTTACCTGGAAAATACTATGGACAGAGGAGCCTGGCAGGCTACAGTCCAAGAAGTCGCAGTCAGACATGACTTGGCGACTAAAGCACCACCATCTATTCCTGTGTGATAAATAATGGGGTATTCATCGCCTTTGGGCTTCCCAGGTGGCTCAGTGGGTAAAGAATCTGCCTGCAATGCAGGAGACACCAGAGGTATGGGTTCGATTCCTGGGTCGGGAAGATCCTTTGGAGGAGGGCATGGCAACTCACTCCAGTATTCTTGCCTGGAGAATCCCACAGACAGAGGAGCCTGGTGGGCTACAGTTCACGGTCACAAATAGTCAGACACGACTGAAACGACTGAGCAAAGCACTGCATTCACCTTTAGGAAGCAATGGAATTTCACTGGGCTACTCAAAATGGTGTTAAAGTTTGTGTCCATCTGACTCAATAGAGGCCTGTGTTTATACTATAGGAGCACATGGTGAGATTTATGTAAAGTGAGCCCTAAAATGAGTCATTATATGTAACATGTTGGGATGCTTGCTTCTTTGGGCAGAGAATGAGTTATACATTTTATCCGTAAGTATAGATTTGTTCCTAGTTAATGCTAAGTTGTTTTCTTTATTTTCTTACTCTATGTTTTTTAAAATGAATTTTTATTGGAGTATAGTTGCTTTCTAAACCTTTTCCTGAAGATAAAGTATAGACAGTTCTAAGAAAAAAAACCTATCTATGTATGCAAGCATGAACGAAAGACACACTAACAGACAATTAACTTATGTCACTGTCTGTAGCTAAACAAATATTGGCAATTGCATTGGACTATTTAGGGGAAAATATTCACATCAGGAAACAGAGATGGCTCATTTCTCTTTGTATTGATTTCAGTGGTTGCTAAGGGCTTGTTCATAACTTTAACAGGAAATTCACATTGTTTATTCTACATGTTAAAGTTTTTTAAACTTCCATCCTTAATCTATTTAAATCTATTTTCTAATCCTATCTTCAAAAAGAATCCTTCATTTTAAAATGATCATGTTTCCATGTTCTTGGCCCTTTCTGACATACATGATTGTTTGTGCAGAGGGCCAGCAACTTGATATTTCTTTCTTAAATTTTCTCTTCCTTTTCAGTAGCAAAGAAATCTCAGGGATACCCCCATAATTATTTTAGCATGCTTCTTTTAAGGAAAAAATTGGTATCCCTTTTCTATAAATATTATTCAATAGAACTTAGGAGAGGCTTTCATGGTAGTTCTAATATTAAGTTCTTTCAAGTATAACAGAAACATTTTCCTTTAATTGCCCTCAGTTGAATTTTGTGGAGCTACCTGACTTTCTGAAAAATTTCAGGTAAAATCCCATACATGTTCCCAAAAGGGGGAACAATTTCTGACTTCAAGGTTTAATTTGGTTTATGTATTATCAACTCATAAAGCAGCATATTCATTTATGTAATATCTTAAACTAAGGAGTTAGAAAAGCTAGTGACCTGATCATTTCAACATTAAGAATTTTTTATTTTTACTTTTTAAAGTAGAGATTCTTAACCTCCTTAATTTGGGGGAGGTTGACGTTTACATTTTGGATACAGTACAAAGTACTCTTACAAGTCATGGAAGTTCTTTTCATAAAACTTGACAGTGTTTATTTGAACATTTTGATATCATGAATTGAGGGAAATGAATGCTTTTTTTATTTTATTATATATTTTAATTGCATTGTAATATTTTGAGCTATTTATTGTGTATTTTTTTCTTTTGTCTTCCCAGCATGTAGCAAATATCTGACGCTGTCATCTACATTACTGTCATTTAATTCTTGCTCTGTATCTCACTGTCTTGTCAGTGTTTCTTCTTGGATGTTTAATAAGCACCTTAAATCTGATAATCTCAAATCCAAAATCTCTGATCCCCAGTTCTATGCCTCAAGTCCTATTCTCCTTTTCCATTTCAGTGAAAGGTTACTTCTTTCTTCCAGTTTTTAGGCAAAAAAATCTCAGACTCATCCTTAACTTTCTCTGTCTTTCACATCCCGCATTTAATCTCTCAGTGTATCCTATCAGCTCACCCTTCAAAACTGCACCACCTCTCACCACCTCCACTGCTACAACTTACCCACCGGGAAAGAATGACCATTTTCCCTTACCTGGACTCTTGCCTGTCTTCTCAGTGGTCTTTTCACCTTCGTCTTTGCACAGCTGTATTTTCCGATTCTTTGTGACCCCATGGACTAGTCAGTCCATGGAATTCTCCAGGCCAGAATACTGGAGTGGGTAGCCTTTCCCTTCTCCGGGGGATCTTCCCAATCAAGAGGTCGAACCCAAGTCTCCCTAATTGAAGGTGGGTTCTTTACCAATTGAGCTATCAGGGAAGTCCTCTTCTCAACACAGAACTATAGTAATTCTTTTAAGAAGTAGTGCATATTGTCAGTCTCCTGTGCAAAACCATCCAATGCTTATCATTTCATGTGCAATTAAAGCCAAGATCCCCACAAAGGCCTGCACGTTCCTTCTAGATCTTCCCAGCCCTTGGCACCATTAGAAACTCACTTTCCATACCGCCCCCATCAACTAGCTTCACTCGCATCACCCCTCCAGTGGCAACTCCTAGCTCCTTCTCCAACAGGCCAATATGCTTTATCTCAGAATCTGTATTTTCTCTTCTCCTCTGGCTCTAATATTCTACCTTTTAAATATCCACTGCCTTACTTAGTGATTTCTTTTCTCTTCCCAAATGTCATCTCATTGGAGAAGTCTACCACGACCACCCTATATAAACCGGGATGCCCTCACCACCGCCACCAATCTCTAACCCCTTATCCTTTCTTTCTTCTTTTTTTTTTCGGATTGCAATTATTGCCATCTGAACTGTTGAGTATTTCTGAAGATTTGTTTTGAGTTTGTCTACCTCCATTACATTATAAACGCCATGAGAAAGGAGCTTCGTTTACTCATTGCCCTGGTACCTGGCACGGGGTCTGGACAAGTATTAATTGAAAGGGTGTGTGTATGAACTGCACAGAGTTCTGCTCAGTTAACACCACCTGAGCATTACAACACATGTTCTGGGTTGAAATAGTCGTGTCAAATGTACTGACCAAAGCCGAGTCTGTCTTTTTAGAATAACCCCATTTTCACAGAATGCTTCTCTAAACCTTGGACATGTGTAGCATCATCAAATACTTGGTTAAACAGTTCTTACTTTAACTTCTAAAACAGAAAACTTATGTTGATCATTAGTCCACTAAAAAACGTCTTTATGTTCCCCATCAGGCATCACCTTCAACTAACATTTTTTGTTCACCTCCTATGTTTCAACCTTAGCTTGTCAGTATTATTACTTGAGCAGCTTACACTTTGTCTCTAGAGAATAGAAAAGGATAGAATAGGAAGATTAGAAGATAAAGAAAATATATACATAACACAGGTAATGATCAGAATTATTGCCAAATACTGTAATTTTATTGGTTCAGAACAGACTCTGAAATATTTCTGGGGAGCTGTATCACCTACCAGCATGTCATTTCTTATACTCTTATTAGTTCTCCATCTCAATAATTTACTTTGTTCATTTTCTTATTAATTTCCAAGTGGTAGGATTATAAATTAAGAAATATGTTGAACATTTGATCAATCCTCCTGATGACAGTGTCAGGTCACAAAATATAATGAATCCATGAAAGAACCCTCTGGTTTATTTTTGATAGTGAAAGTACTATTTTATTGTTTTTGTTTTTCCCTTGGCTTCTGCTGGGAGTATATTCTAGTTCTTAGTCACCTCATACTTAATCCTTTTTAATCCCCAGCATTTTGACCACTCAAATATTTAATTTTATGATAATAATATAAAATTCTGAGACTTACTTGAAGACTCACAAAAGAGCAGTATCTTTTCTGTTTTTCATTTCCCAGGTTGTCCAAATTAAGCAAAGTGTTTTATGTACTTAACAGTGTGCCCACAAGTGCCTGGTGTCCTCTCAATCTAAAAAAGCTGTGCTTGGAAGACGGGTTCACCATAACAATACTAAAGGTAAGATAAAGAGCCTGAAAATCTGCTAGCAATAGCCATATGTGTTATTTACAATAAAGCAACTAAATAGGCTTATTTAATTGTCTCGTTGTATTTTGCCTCAAAACTGCCTCTTCAGCATTTACATTTAAATATCTTATCTAGGAATGAATTTATATTAACCATAATAATTTTTAGGTCTTTATAGCTTTAGGTCTCTATAAAATTTCTTCAGTAAAAATGCACACATGAAAGAATATGCCATCACAAGCAAAATATTCCGTTGCCTAAAGTAAGACTTTTCTCAATTGGTAAGCAAATATATAATAACTACTTTTTGTACTGTATGAATTTCAACCATACTACAGAGCTTTAATTTCCAAATACAGAAGACTGTATTTTTACTACATCTATTTTTACTACATCTATTACCTATAGATGGAAATAAGATGATGAAATAAGATTGGAATTTGACATGTTAAAGAGTAGGTACCTTTCTTTAGGTATAATTTTTTTTTTTTTTACCAGAAGATTCTAACTGGGTCTATAATTAATCATTTATAAATAATTTTTTTGGTCCATCTACAAAGTGATTTGTCAATATCCAGCAATATTTTACACTGTACTTTGTTTTTACTGGTATTGTATGATCTGTTCAAAAGCAAGAAACGAATACATTTATGGTGCATTTTACAGTCTAAAATTGCTTGAAGAAGAGACAGTAATACTTTCTAAATGACAGTGTTTTCTAATATTGCAGGCTTGAAATAGTTTTCCACCCTTAGGCTCCCCTCAGATCATCAAATACTAACAACTTTTATTCCTCTGGCCCAACTGTGCATCGACTCATCAATGGATTAATGACTTTTTTTTTTAATGTTCTTTTGAGATCAGCCTAGACTGGAGAAGAATATTTTACTAAACCTCTCCCTTTGAAAGTAGTCAGACACTGCTAGAGAACATATACCTGGGAGTTAGGACATTTGATTCACATCAGCAAGCCACTTGGGATGAATTTTCAGCAAGTTAGGACCTTGGCGTATGGGTCAACACCATTGTGTTTCACTTTCTGTCGATGAAAAATAACTTGTTTTTTATTTTTAAAATGGTGTTTTAAGACCTATTTAGAATTTAGAATTAAATCAGTATGTTTGTGACCACCTGTGAAATTCAGATTTAGTTGTAGAAGCTTGAGAATGATATGAAGAAAAGTGAACCAACTGAACATTTCAATTTCTGTGAGAAACAGTGTGATGTGAAAAACCAGGAGCTTTAGAGACAGAAAAGGAAGTGTCTAACCTTGAATATTTAGCAGCTTGAATAAGCCACATATTATCATTATTATATTACTATCATTACTAGGACAGCTATACTTCAAATAACTTGGCAATGACAGAGATTAAAAAAAACCTTTTTTATAATTCTATGTTTCAGGATTTTTGCTTGTTTTTATCATTTTTCCAACTGAAAACTAACCTTTTGCATTGTTGTAGAATTAGAATTAATTTCTATAAGGATGTTGATATTTAGTCAGATGTCAAAAATTGAGTACTCTTCTACTGTTAATGGTTAGTATTGTGACACTTATGGATAGTTCTTAACTCTAAACTTACTGAATTTAGCCCACATTTAGCTGTAATAGTGGCAGACAGAAAGAATTTTTTTTTACACAATCCTAAAATTTTCTGAACTCTAAATAGCTAGAGTTTAAGATGACTTCTGACTATAGTCTAGTTTCCTAAAGATTATCAAATGGAACCATGTGTACATACTTGACTTCCATTATTTATTTGTTGAAAAGAATTTATTGACTCCATTCATATAAGTAAAAAATACTGAAGACATTTATACTTATTTTTTTAACTTAAGTATAGTTGACTTGCTATATTATATTAGTTGCAGGTGTAAAACATAGTAATTTGATATTTTTATAGATTATAGCCCATACAAAGTTGTTATAAATATTGACTGTATTCCCTGTGCTATACATTACTTCTTTGTAACTTGTTTTATACATAGTGGTTTTTATGTCTTAATTCCCTTCACCTATTTTGTCTCTCTCACCCTCCCCTCTGGTAACCACTAGCTTGTTCTCTGTATCTATGAATATGTTTTTATTTTTGTTATGACCGTCCATTTGTTTTATTTTTAAGATTCCACATATAGGTGAAAACATGCAGTATTTGTCTTATTCTGTCTGACATTTCACTTAGGATTATGCCTTCCAGGTCCATTCATGTTGTTATGAACCACAAAGTTTCATTCTTTCTTATGACTGAGTAAGATTTCATAATACATCTTGGTGAGGATATGGAGAAAAGGGAACCATTATGCACTATTGCTGTGGATATAAATTGGTACAGTCACTATGGAAAAAGCATGGGGTTTCTTCAAAAAAATTGATGTCTATTTTTTAATGAACATATTAAATTCATAAATTGCACCTGAAACTTTTGATTTGTAAAATCATCTAGAAAAATGAAGCAAGTTTGAGAAAGAAAAAATATTGTTTATTTTGCCTTTTATGCCACAGGCAGCCAACTAAGCATTTGAGTCACATCAAGACTGATACATAAATACACAACGGCTTTTTTTTTTTAACAGCTTGCACTGAGTCCGCAGCATGGGGTGGTCTGTCCACAGTTGACAGGTTGATCACTGAACACCTCCAGGGAACATGTTCACCTTGGAGTTCTCTCTCATGACTTCATCTCAGTCCACTTGTACACTTTATTTTCTATAAATTTCTATTATTAAATAATCACTATTATTTTCCTACTCACCCCATGCCTAGGCGGTTATACTTTAGTGGTTTGGAGGTTTAGAAGTGTGTGTATGTGTAGGGAGGATATTATGGTTCCTATATCTGAACCCTGCACTCCCCAAAATGTATCCCTTTCTGGAAAAGTTAGTTAAGTGGCAGGGAGGGGATGTTATCCAGTTTCCTTGGTTAACCATCCATGACAAAATTCTGGTCCTTTTAATTACTGTAAACTCCTCAACTTTTTCACTGTAGGTAGATTTGATGTTGACACGTGGGGCCCTATACATGCATGCAGCTTGCTTGGCCATCAGCAGTCGCTTCTGACATTAAGCCATATATTTTCATCCTCGTGGAAGCCTCATATTTCATTCTTCTGAAAAGTATATGCTATTGGCACACACTCTTATGGTCTCCTATTCAACCATGACCCCATGTCTCCTGGTGAGTTCTCAGACCAGAGACACTTGTGAGATCAAACATTGAGACAACACTGTTTTCTCTCCAACTTCTCTCAGATTTGCCAGCAAACCTTCATCACTTGTTTTTGGGGTTTTTTTTTTAGTACCCATGGTCTGGTAGCACAAAGAACAAGGAGTCCGGTAGATAAACAGATACCACACCAGAAAACAAAATGAATGACCTTCATTTTACAGGTATCCCCAATTTATATGAGGCTCTCTTTGTGTCTCCTTCATCGGTTTTCAAAAGGAAAAGCATGCCACCTACTCAAATGGGAGATGGGTAGATGGAATGGCTTCTTTTCATAAAATTGTCCACAATTTTCTGTGTTTAGTCTTCATCTTATATCAATAGGGAGTTAAAATGGTGACAGTGTCAGAAAGGGGGTGGCCTTAACTGTTGAAGATTCTCTGAATTTAGAGCATAAATTTCTGAGTTGTAGGTCCTAATCATTAACTCTAATGCATATTCTATTACTCTAGAGAGATTTTTCACAAGTTTAGTATTCACAACTCAGCATGTTTTAAAAGAATATATATATTTTTTCATATGTGTGTATGTATATATATATATGATTTTGTAGTTAAATTGGACTTGAATTTCAATCTCTACCACCTCTTAGCTGTGTTAATCTTGAGCAACATTATTAATCATCCTGATCTTCAGTTACCACAGTTGTAAAATGAATAATAATGTCCTCATAGGTTTTCAAAATAATTAGACAATGCACACCTTATATAAACAACTTAGGATGATGTGTGGCAAATAGGAGATATTCAATAAAGTTATTTTCTCCATTTAGTGGTTAAGAAACCAATGCTCCCTAGAGGTTACATAGCTTTGTCAAGATTATTAAAAGTATCAGAGACAGTATTTGAACTCAGATTCATCTGATGCTGCTGTGCTTACTCACTCAGTCGTGTCAGACTCTTTGCAACCCCTTAGACTGCAGCCCGCCAGGCTCCTCTGTCCATGGGGATTCTCTAGGGAAGAACACTGGAGTGGGCTGCCATGCTGTCCTCCAGGGGATCTTCCCCACCCAAGGATCGAACCCAGGTCTCCTGCATTGCAGGTGGATTCTTTCATCATCTGAGCTACCAGGGATGATGCTGGGGTTTATGTAGTCTCCACTACTACATGCCACATGTACTATATTTGGTACTTATTATATAAGAAAAATTAATCTGTTGAGTCATTTTCCTTAAATATACAAAAGCAACTTACAGTTTAAAGTGAATTTTTTTTTTAATTTCTAAGGATTTAGGATATCTTACAAACATGTACTATTGTAACACAAATGAGAAGCAATGAGGAAAATCTGAAAAAGGATAAACAATAATTTATGTAAAATGGAGTCAGCAGTAAGTCAAATACATAAGATGAATGCTATGAAAATGTCTATCTACTTCATAATGGTGGGTTGCGGAGAAAACTCCCAGAGAAAATCACAATTCAGAATCTGAAGATAAACACCAATTATTTAGGGGGAGCACAATACTGGATTGTTCCTTAGATCAGAAAGTACCTCCCTCAAGGACATTTCTGAAAAGGATGCTGAACAAAAGATTACTATGTGCCTGGATCATTCTTACAGAAATAAACAGAATCTCTCAATATAGGTTAATGACCTTATACCAAATGGAAATTATGGGGAGCCAAAAATGTTCATGTGCAGCTCTGATAAGTGTACTTAAAAGTGCCTAAAATAGGAAGAATCCTTACCTAAAATCCCTGAACCAAACTTAGGTTTCAAACCAAGCTAATGAACCCCTGAAATTATGTACAATATTTTTATGTGAATGCATATGTAAAATATCCTTGGATATTCAACATGCTTTCCTCAGAAAATTTAAATGAAAACAAAACTAGCAAAAATTCCATAATAATCCTTTTTTTCCATAGCATCATGTATATATTCTATGAGAAATTCTCCTATAAAATCTCCTTTTTCTCATTCCAGTTTAGGTATTGTGTAGTACTGACTTTGAGAGAACAATTTTGAAAAATACTTAAAAACCTTTTCTTTTTTAGTTGTGAATTAAATGCATACCTTTGTGATTAAACAGTCAGTAGGACTGGGGCTATGATCACCTCATGGCAGCTTGAAGTAAATGTAACTAAAACTATCTATCAGAATTTGAATAAATAATAATGACAGGAACTGGTATCATGTCTAAAACCTAGATTTATGAACACTAATTTGATTGTTATCTGTCATTATATCTTTGAGGGCACAGATCCAAGGTTCAGGGCCAGAAACTTTGTCAAAAATAGTTTGCACCACAAACCTAACTGCAGGAAAAGGACATCATTATTCTCATTTTTATATTTTGTAGTAGGAATCTTTTGAAAAAACTAAGTTTTGTCTCATAAAAACTACCTATTACATGCTTTAAATCTTAAAAAGTTTTGAATAGCAAAATCTTTAAAATGTGTAAGTATAGATTTCACACGTAAGCAATATCATATGGATAGTTGTTTTTCTCTGTCTGGCTTACTTAACTTGGTATGATTTTTCTCTAGGTTCATTCATGTTGTTGCAAATGGCATTATTTCATTCTTTTTTATGGCTAAGTAATGTTGTCTTATAAACATACATATATATATATATATATTCTGTGTGTACTATGTACATATTCAGTACACATAAGATACAAATAGAACTTATCTACAAAAGAGAAAGAGACTCACAGCCATAGAAAACCAACTTGTGGTTACTGAAGAGGAAAGTGCAGAGAGGGGTAAATTAGAAGGCTGTACAGGTCATGTATGGATGTGAGAGTTGGACTGTGAAGAAAGCTGAGCGCCAAAAAATTGATGCTTTTGAACTCTGGTGTTGGAGAAGACTCTTAAGAGTCCCTTGGACTGCAAGGAGATCCAGCCAGTCCATCCTAAAGGAGATCAGGCCTGGGTGTTCATTGGAAGGACTGATGCTGAAGCTGAAACTCCAGTACTTTGGCCATCTCATGTGAAGAGTTGACTCATTGGAAAAGACCCTGATGCTGGGAGGGATTGGGGCCAGGAGGAGAAGAGGACGACAGAGGATGAGATGGCTGGATGGCATCACTGACTCGATAGGCATGAGTTTGAGTAAACTCCGGGAGTTGGTGATGGACAGGGAGGCCTGGTGTGCTGCCATTCATGGGGTTGCAAAGAGTCGGACACGACTGAGCGACTGAACTGAACTGAATTAACATATACACACTACTACATATAAAATATGTAACTAAAAAGAATCTGCTATATAGCATAAATTATTAAGTGTAAATTCAGTGTAGCACAGGGAACTACACTTAATATCAACTACACTTAATATTTTGTAGTTACCTATTAGGGAAAATAATCTGAAAAAAATACATATATGTATATATATTTATATAAAACGGATCACTGGAAACCAGCACAATATTGTAATAAATCAACTATACTTCAATTTAAAAAGTGTATGTCTATATCAAAAATCTAAATTATTATAGAATTTATTTTGCTTATGCCTTTTATTATTCAAACCTAGATTCATTTACAGATGTCATTTTGTTTATTGCATGAATCAAATTTCATTTTCTTCTGTAATACAGTAGATGTATGGTGTTTGATTTTAAAAAAAGAATCCTCAAAAGACATTTCCAGCCTAACTCAATATTATAGTGCTATTCTTTTCTTAGTAATTTAGGGTAATTAAAGACTTTTTAAAGATAATAACTTCAGAAATGAATTTAGCTCCCCAAAACAGTAGAACTGCTTTAAACCTCTTAAATTCATGGTGTTTCCCTTGTTTGTTTGCTGTTGTTGTTGTTTTTACTTTATCAGATAAAAGTGAAAGTCATTCAGTTGTGTCCGACTCTTTGTGACCCTATGAATTATATAGTTCATGGAATTCTCCAGGCTCAATACTGGAGTGGGTAGCCTTCCCCTTCTCCAGGGGATCTTCCCAACCCAGGAATTGAACCAGGGTCTCCTGTGTTGCAGGCGGATTCTTTACCAACTGAGCTATCAGGGAAGCCCTTTATCAGATATAAAGTCTTGCTTAAACTCACTTTAAAGGAGTAGTCAGCTATACGAATCATCTCTACAGCTACGCTAATCATCTCTGCTAATACATCTGCTACAGGCTCCAGGAGATGGTGAAGGACAGGGAAGCCTGGCGTGCTGCAGTCCAGGGGTCACAAAGATCCGACAGGACTTAGTGACTGAACGACAAACAATAGGCAAATGATAGGTCTGATCATTCTCTTTGCCCTTGTCTACAACTTTCAGATTTCCTGAAAGTCAGTGATGCCTTTTATGACCTTTGCTTTTCTAAGGCTTTTGCATGTACATAATTTATTGTATTAAATATCTTTCTGTTTTTGTTATAGAACCCCAGCTGATAAAGTATCTCATTTGCCTAGTGTCATGAGTTCTTTATCAATTACCTACTTACTGTATAACACATCACCCCAAAACTCAGTGGCTTAAAGCAACAACCATGAAGTTAAACTAGAAATCAATTAAAAAGATATCTAGAAAAATCTCCAAACATTTGAAAACTAAAAAACTTTTAAACAATCAATGAGTCATAGAAGAAATTGAAACAGGAACTAGATAATATTTTTATCTAAATGAAAATGAGAACACTTCTTTGTCAAAGGTGCCAAATTTCTGAGTTACTGATAAAACACTGCTTAGAGAGAAATTCATAGTGCTAAGTGCCTGTATTAGAAGAAAAGGAATATTTGAAATCAATGACTTCAGCTTCTGTCTTGAAATATTAGAAAAAGAAGAGCACATTAAATTCAAAGTAAGCAGGAGAGTAAATAAAATGTTAAGAACAGAAATCAATAAAATAAAGCACATACAAAAAGAAAAAAAATCAATGAAAGAAAAAGCTAGTTCTTTGAGAGGATCAGCAAAATTGATAAATGTCTAGCCAGTCTGATCAACAGAAAAAGGAAAGGACACAAATTCCCCATATCAGGAATATCAGAAGACATAACTGAAGACCTTATAGATGTTCAAATAATAATAAAGAAACATTATGAACAACTTAATGATAATAAATTTGGCTATCTAGATGAAATTCATTGACATGAATGAACAATCACGGCTCATCAGGAAGAAATTGTTTCTTTTTTTTTCTTTTTAATTTAAAAGCAAATGTTTATTTTATGTTGAATATTGGGGTATAGCTGATTTACATTGTTATGTTAGCTTCAAGTATACAGCAAAGTGATTCAGTTATACATATACATATGTTAATATTTATTCTTTTGCAGATTCTTTTCCAATAGGTTATTAAAGAATATTGAGTAGAGTCCCCTGCGCTATACATTAGGTTCTTGTTGATTATCTCCTTTATATATAGTAGTGTGTACTTGTTCATCCCAAACTGGTGCTGTGAAAAGGAAAAAAAGAGGAATGAGTTTTTCTTTTCTTTCCTGAGAACACAGAAGATAAAGAATACAGTAAACAGGCCTGATCACTCCTAGTTTTTAACTTCAACTGTTCCTAATCTGTAGCTAAATTTGCTTTTCTGCCCCCTCACTCTGCAAGTGCTACATTTTGTACCTATTATCCTTTGACTCTCTGCTAATTACTTCCTCTATCTGGTGCTCACTTTTTTAGCACTCTATTCACAGACCACTCCTACTTTTTCTCTGTTTGCATTATAGAAAGAAGGCCACAGTAAAATACACAAAAGACAACGGACCCGATTACCAGGCTACTTGATGTTTTTGAACTGTGGTGCTGGGGAAGACTCTTCAGAGCCCCTTGGACAGCAAGGAGATCAAACCAATCAATCCTAAAGGAAATCAATCCTGAATATTCATTGGAAGGACTGATGATGAAGCTGAAGCTGCGATAATTTGGTCACCTGATGCAAAGATCCGACTCATTAGAAAAGACCTTGATGCTGGAAAAGATTGAAGGCAGGAGGAGAAGGGGACAATAGAGGATGAGATGGTTGGATGGCATCACTGACTCAATGGACATGAGTTTGAGCAAGCTCCGGGAGATGGTGAAGGACAGGGAAGTCTGGCGTGCTTCAGTCCATTGGGTGGCAAAGAGTTGGACACGACTAAGTGACTGAGCAGCAACACTAGGCCACAGGACTGCCAGACCCAACTACTGGGCTACCTGACACCAGCCTATGACTGGTTTTGAGACAATGCAAGAGGAAGAAGAGTACAAGATCTTTACACCTTTGTTCCTCATCACCTACCTGTTACTGCGAGCCCTCAACGATATAATCCCCCAGATTTCTCATGGAGAGGGAAACAGTTCTTGAGGCAGGAGCGTACTGTGTTCCCCCCTCTGCCAGCTGAAGATTAAAGGCACCTTTCTATTTCCTCCAAACTCTGTCTCCATGGTTTCTATTCCACTTCAGTGGGCAGAGAAAACCAAGATTTTGGCCACAACGAAACTACTAATTTATCTCTCCTCACACAGGAAGAAATGGTTAAACAGAACAGCTCTACATTTATTAAATATGTTGGATTTATAGTTTAAAACTTTCCCACAAAGGAAATCTGGAGCCTGAACAGTTTCACTGATGAATTTGACCAAATATTTAAAGAAGAAATAATAACAATTTTACATTAATTCTTCCAGAAACTTAGGCAGAGAGAATACTGCACAATTCATCCCATGAACTCAGTGTTTTTCTGATATCCAAGAAAATGCAAGAATAGGAAACCATAAAGCCGCATAACTCACAAAAGTAGATACAAAATTTCATAAGTTTTTAGCAATCTATTCCAAGGGTTTATATGAAAAATAAACATGATGGTCAAATGGGAGTTATTACAGAAATACAGGTTTTATTTCTTGTTTAAGAATTAATCACTGCAATTTACATGTCCACACATATTCATATATGTATGATCATATTATTAGATGCAGAAAAAAGCATTTGACAAATATATCAGCAAATAAGAAACAGGAAACTTCCTTGACCTTAATGAGGAAAGACTGAATGCTCTACCCCAAACATCAGGAAGAAGGCAAAAATGTCCACTCTTATTTCTTTTCAACATTGTACTAGAGATTCTATTCAGTGCAATAGGCAGCAACAAGAATATGTATATACATGCATGTGTGTGTGTGTGTGTTAGCCACTCAGTCACGTCCAGCTCTTTGCCACCCCATGGACTGACGCCCACCAGGGACATGGAGTCCATGTTCATGGGATTCTCCAGGCAAGAGTACTGGAGGTGTTTGCCATGCCATGCCAAGATCCTCCCAACCCAGGGATCGATCCCGGGTCTCTATGTCTCCTGCATTGGCAGGTGGTTCTTTACCACTAGTGCCACCCGGGAAGCCCATTTGTGACCAGGTGCTAGGCAATTTCTTTTGCTGTACAACAGAAAAAGGATAATTCTTAAATCGGTATGTGTTTGGATGGTGAATGGCTGAAAATTGGCACAGGAGGTCACTGACTGTGGTGGTTAAGGAAAATATTTATAAAATTTTGCTTTTGATTTCCTCCCCACCTCACCTCCATTGCCTTTGGATAATTGTTGCTTGCTCTTTATTACTAGAAATTGGCAGCAACATCCCTGACTGCTGACGTTGTTTCTGATGAATTAATAGCTAGAGAGGACAAAACCCCTGCTGAGGTGATGGAAAGATATGGATTGTCTAGGTTTTTGTTCCTTTACTACTTCCCTTTCCACACCAAGAGCTGGAATTCACTTGTCCCTAAGGATTTACAGATTAAACTGGTCAGAAAATTTGCCTGATACTATGAAAAATAATATATAGCAATTGTGACATTCAGAAGCAGAATTCACTAATGTATTATTTATAGGAGATCTGCTTAAAAACTTCAAACAGGATGACATTAAAAGGATACAGAGATAAATACTTGGTAAATAAAACTGAAAGAAAACTGGGGAAACCTGATCAAATAGATTTTAATGTAAAAAGATATGATAAGGGGATTATTGCTATAAAAATACAATAGGGCAAGATGATACACCTATCATAAACATATATCTATCTAAACCTATTGACTCTAAATATATAAAAGCTACAGCTAAACCACAGAAAGACAAATATAAATGAGCAATTTTAGTTTCTGGTTTCTAGAATACATTTCTTCAGTTCAGTTCAGTCTCTCAGTCATGTCCAACTCCTGGCAACCCCACGAACTGCAGTACACCAGGCCTCCCTGTCCATCACCAACTCCCAGAGTTTACTCAAACTCATGTCCATTGAGTCGGTGATGCCATCCAGCCATCTCATCCTCTGTCGTCCCCTTCTCTTCCTGCCCTCAATCTTTCCCAGCATCAGGGTCTTTTCCAATGAGTCAACTCTTCGCATGAGGTAGCCAAAGTATTGGAGTTTTAGCTTCAGCATCAGTCCTTCCAAAGAACACCCAGGACTGATCTCCTTTAGGATGGACTGGTTGGATCTCCTTGCAGTCCAAGTGACTCTCAAGATTCTTCTTCAACACCACAGTTCAAAAGTATCAATTCTTCGGTGCTCAGCTTTCTTTATAGTCTAGCCCTCACATCCATGCATGACTACTGGAAAAACCATAGCCTAAACTACATGGACCTTTGTTGGCAAAGTAATGTCTCTGCTTTTTAATATGCTGTCTAGGTTGGTCATAACTTTCCTTCCAAGGAGTACATGTCTTTTAATTTCATGGCTGCAATCACCATCTGCAGTGATTTTGGAGCCCCCAAAAATAAAGTCTGACACTGTTTCCACTCTTTCCCCATCTATTTCCCATGAAGTGATGGGACCGGAATGCCATGATATTAGTTTTCTGAATGTTGAGCTTTAAGCCAACTTTTTCACTCTCCTCTTTCACTTTCATCAAGACGCTCTTTAGTTCTTCTTCACTATCGTCCATAATGGTGGTGTCATCTGCATATCTGAGGTTATTGCTATTTCTCCCGGCAATCTTGATTCCAGCTTGTGCTTCACCCAGCCCAGCATTTCTCATGATGTACTCTGCATATAAGTTAAATAAGCAGGGTGACAATATACAGCCTTGACGTACTCCTTTTCCTATTTGGGACCAGTCTGTTGTTCCATGTCCAGTTCTCACTGTTGCTTCCTGACCTGCATACAGGTTTCTCAAGAGGCAGGTCAGGTGGTCTGGTATTCCCATCTCTTTCAGATTTTTCCACAGTTTATTGTGATCCACATAGTCAAAGGCTTTGGCATAGTCAATAAAGCAGAAATAGATGTTTTTCTGGAACTCTCTTGCTTTTTCAATGATCCAGCTATTCTTGGCAATTTGATGTCTGGTTCCTCTGCCTTTTCTAAAACTAGCTTGAATGTCTGAAAGTTCACAGTTCACATATTGCTGAAGCCTGGCTTGGACAATTTTGAGCATTACTTTGCTAGTGTGTGAGATGAGTGCAATTGTCTGGTAGTTTCAGAATTCTTTGGCATTGCCTTTCTTTGGGATTGGAATGAAAACTGACCCTTTCCAGTCCTGTGGCCATTGCTGAGTTTTCCAAATTTTCTGGCATGTTGAGTGTAGCACTTTCACAGCATCATCTTTTAGGATTTGAAATAGCTCAACTGGAATTCTATCACTCCCACTAGCTTTGTTCATAGTGATGCTTCCAAAGGCCCACTTGGCTTCATATTCCAGGATGTCTGGCTCTAGGCAAGTGATCACACCATCGTGATTATCTGGGTCATGACGATCTTTTTTGTACAGTTCATCTGTGTATTCTTGGCACCTATCCTTAATATCTTCTGCTTCTGTTAGGTCCATACCATTTCTGTCCTTTGTTGAGCCCATCTTTGCATGAAATGTTCCCTTGGTCTCTTTAATGATCTTAAAGAGATCTCTAGTCTTTCCCATTCTATTGTTTTCTTCTATTTCTTTGCATTGATTGCTGAGGAAGTCTTTCTTTCTTTTTTATTTATTTTTATTAGTTGGAGGCTAATTATAATATTGAATCAGTTCTAATCAGATGGATGAAACTGGAACCCATTATACAGAGGAAGTCTTTCTTATCTCTCCTTGCTATTCTTTGGAACTCTGCATTCAGATGAGTATATCTTTCCTTTTCTCCTTTGTTTTTCACTTCTCTTCCTTTCACAGCTATTTATAAGGCCTCCTCAGACAGCCATTTTGCTTTTTAGAAACTGATAGCACAAGTAGACCAAAAATAAACATGAATATTGAAGACTTAAAGAATACAGTGAAAAACCTTAAGCTACTATGCATGTCTATCTCTCTCTTTATCTATCTATCCTGCTTTACTCAATGGACATTAAATGCATACCCTTTTCCATAACACATCTAATATTAAAAAAATAGATTATGTATTAGGTCACAAGAGAATAAATTCCAAAGGATCAGTCCTTTTTTCTTCTACCAAAATGAAGTGAAATTAGAGAGAGATAAAAAAGCAGCTAAGAAAAACTCATATGTTTTTAAACTAAATAACATATTACTAAATAATCTTTGGCAAAGCTAGAAAAATATAAAAGAAATATAAAGATAGTTACAATTTAGTGATGAAAAGTAATAGGTAGGTAATTGCATATTGGTATAGATATATAATATTTATATATATTCATATTGCATTATATAGTTTCTATATCTACATATATGTATATAGATATATGTATATACATATATACATATACATCAGCAAACTGCTAAAGCTATACTTGGAGGAATATTGATAGTTTCAAATATTTTTACCATGTGTCAAGTATGATTAGTAAGCTAAATATTCAAATCAAGAAGCTAGAAATAGAAAAAGAAACTGAACTCAAAGAAGACGGTAGGAAATAAAGGCAAGAACAAGAACAAATAAGAATGAATAGAGAATATTAACAAATTCAAAATCATATTCATCAAAAATATTAATAAGGTGACTGGTAAATCTGATAAGAGAAAGAAAGGGTGGGGGTAAAAAGGGAAAAGATGCAAATAAATAAAGTACATAATGGAAATAGAAAATCACCACTGAAACATAAAGATTAAAAGGAAAGCAAGAAACCATTCAAATTCACCAACAAATCTGAAAACTGGATCACATGAATAAATTTTTAGAAAAATTAAAAATACCAAAAATTGGATTAAGAAAAATATGGAACTCAAATAGACCAAAAAGTATTAAATGATTGCAATGTTAATGAAAATATTCCCCTTGTTATTAAATTTTAGACTCATTTGGTTTATAGTTTAATATAGTCAAGTTATAAATAACTAGTTAATATTGTTTTATAAAAAAGTATGAAAGCTATATAATTCATTTTATTTGTAGAGATTTCATATGGTCCAATCTAATATTAGACTTGTGAATACTGATTCAAAGTCATAAATATAATATGAGAAAATATAATTTTAGGTCTATTACATTTATGAACCTAGAAACAAAATATAATAATATTTTATGAAATTTAAAACATCATTTAAAAATAGTATAACATAATCAAGTACTGCTAATTTCAGTATTCAAGGATTTTTGGTGTCAGTTTGTCCTTATAATTTGTCACATTAAAAATCTAAAGTAGGAATTGATAAACTACAGTCCATAGGTTAAACCCAGCCTGTAGCTTTTCATATGGTCCTTTAACATTTTTAAAGGGTTCTAAATAATGAAACAAGAAAAAAACAATTAATATATGACAGAAACTGTATGTAGTCTGCAGCCTAAAATATTTACTGTCCAGTCCTTTGCTGAAAATGTTTGTCAAACCTTGGTCTAAATAATAAAATTAATGAATATCTCAATCACATATAAAAAAACATTTGCTATTTAAGATGTAAATTCTTGGCAATCCAGGAAGAAAAGAAGACTTTTTTAACTTGGTAAATTTTTTATATTAAAAAAAATCTAGACAAATATTGAATATAATGAAGGAAATAATGATGTACTCACTTTTTAAAATCAAGGGCTAGAGAAAATGTTCATTATCACTGATTTACTATAATACTGGAATTCCAGGTCCAAGCCATAATGAAAGAAAAAAGACATTTAAGTATTAAAAAAGAAAAAAAATAAAAAATAAAAAAGAAGAGTTCTTATTTATAGATTATATGATTATCTACCAGGAAAAAAATCAATAGAATAGTCAATTTGAAGAAGTGAGAGCTCAATAAATTTTCTGTGTATAAATCAGTTACATTGAACTTTTTGACAACAGAATAACCACTAAAAAATAATAAAAACTAAGGTACTATATGCAAAACTAAGGAGGAATAGAAAAAGTAAGAAGCACCCTAAACATGATCTGAATCAAACATATGTAAACATTTATAGAAAAAAATTAACTTGGAGAATTTATGCTCTTGGATGAGATGAGTTAATATTATAAAAATATCAATTATCCATAAATTAATTTATATAGTCAATGTTTTCTAAGTCTAAATCCTAATATTTTTTTTTTTTTGAGGAATTCAATAGCTTTTCTCTATATTTATTTTCCCAAGAAAATTCTCACCTTGAGTTATAGATGATACATTAGAGGATGTTCTTTGCGGTAATATTTGTGGAGCTGAAGGCCTGGAGTCACTCTGGTCCCATCACTAGGAAAGTTGAAGGTAAAATGGGAGAAATACACAAACCGTGGAGTCTCATGCAGGAGATATAAGCAAAGGAGAACACATAGCAACATGCAAGACTGACTTTCCAGCTGTAGTGCTAAGGGGAAAACAAATGATAAAGACAACAAAAGAAAAAGTGAAATATGTAAAATAACATCGTTTTCATAATTTCAACATATAGATACATTTTGCCTCAACACGATGAAGTATGTGAAATTGATTTAAATGGTTGGCTTTGCAGCACTGGAGAGGAGGGACTTGGGGGGACATAAGATAAGAGGGATTAAAAATGTACCTGAGTAAGAGCAGGACATTGTGTAGACCCAGGGGTGATCTGCTGTAGCATGAACTGAGGAGATTAATCCACCCAACTTTTGGAGCCTGAGATCCAAAGGAGATTGAAATCAACAGCCAAAGAAAAACACATGAAGGAACCAATGACTATAGATAGTTAACAGTCTATATAAATTCATGGAACAAAAAGTGACTGAATTTTCCCTTCCCTTTTCTGTTTAATCCTCAGGCTCTCCCTTTGTCTGCTCTTTTACCTGAAATTATATTTATTCAACTTTCTTAAGTCCTAAAATAAAAAATGTAACCACAATTTTTTGACCCCATGCTACCCCAAGGCTGTTCTCTTCTTCTCAAAGATTCTTAGAAAAGTAGCTTTTGTCCAGTGCTCTGTTTCCACACCTCTTATTTACTCTTTGTAACTCACTAGTATATTTTATTTAATTTACTGTGTTTTAAATATTTTAACATCACATTTAATATATTCTTTTCCTGTATCAAATAAGAAGTTTCTTAAGGACACCTATGTATAATTCATCTTTTCAACTACTTACATATCTTAGCACAGTTTAACTGTGTGCTAATATTAACTTGAAATATTAACTATGTCAAAATTAAATGAATAAAAAAATTTTAATTTAATAAATTTTAAAAGGTTCAGTTTCAGACAAAATTGAGAAGTTGGTACATTTGATTTTTAGTTTCATTTTACCTTATTTTTGTCTTTTGTCTAGTTACACCATCTGGGTTTATATGCTGGCTTCATCCCTCGTGGCCTACATATGTTGAGATGAACATTGAGAAAGATATTTAGCAATGCCAAGCTTCCATTTCCTCGTCTATAAAATAACAAGTGCAGAGTATCTATCACATAGGGCTGTTATGGAAAATTAATAAAATAATACTTTTATGTAGTTATCTGGCCCATCATCTGTGAGAGCACAAAAATAACTGCAAGTACCATTATTAAATAAATACATAGCAGTTCCTCCAGTCCTCTTCCTACCTTCTTTCTTCTTGTTCTCTACTTCCTCCCCATCAAAATTAGAGATTATCACATTGCAGTTATTTAAATCATTAGACAAGCATATCGAACTTTATCCCAGCTTCCTTGAAATGTCAGTACTGGCATCTAGATTGTGAAATGACAGACCAGACTGGGGACAGCAAGGATTAGAGCCAGAAAAGATCTATTAAGGCAGTCAGTAAATTGTCTTTACAGAGTTAGAAGGGTGAGCACTTGGGGTAAAGATGCTTTTTGTAGAAAACAGGCAGATGTTTTCCCAGGAAGTAGAGCATGGCATTGAAAGAATATGAAATACAAGGTACACTGAAGTTTAGACACAGTATTTATTTACACTGTGTCAACTTAAATAGTCATAACCTAAAAGTTGAGAGTTCCACTTTATTTGGTGGGACTTTTTAGGACTTGAAGCCTGGGAGACAACTCGATATGTCAAGTTATGGAATTTAGTGCTTTTCTATGTGTGGGAAGATGCAAGAGTCTGGGCTTACTGAAATCATCCCTTTCATATGTATCTCAGCTATCTGGGGCCAGTATTCTGTGTGGCTCACTCCCCTAGCTCCCTTGAGGCTCACTGTGGGGAGTGGCTGCAGTCTGAAGGCTGACTGATCACAGGTACTCTTCTTCCTGAGTGCCTTTAAGGCTCAGGAGCTTATACTGGAGGGATGCAATCACTGATGACTATGACATCCTTGTTTACTGGAAATACTCCATTCCAGTATTAAATCAATCTGGAGGATTTATTTAAAGTCCCATGATGACTGGATATGCACAAGGGTGCAGGATTGGGGCAAATCCATCCTAGAGAGAGACTGAGGCACATGCATTGTAAAGGAACACAATATAGATTCTTCCTTCTGCTTTCTTACCAATGACATAATATAAGGACATATCTTTCCACATGAAGTCAGTGTCTTTCAGGTGAAGTTGATCTACTCCTAGTTCCAGGAGAAGGGTTGACTGGGGTAAAAGTAATCCCATTTCTTTTTATGTTTCTAGTGTGAATATGAAGCAATGCATGGTATTTTCCTGGCCTAGCATAAGGGTCTGGCTCAGTATTGACCTAAGACTTTCTCTGTGCTAATAAAAGGCAAGTGATGGCTTGCTGGGGGTTTGGAGGAAGAGGTTTTCTCATTCTTTTTTTGATTTGGTGCCAGAAACCAGTCCACTCTACAATCTAGGATGATGTTTTGTGGGATGTGAATCCTAGAGGTGATACAGCCATTTTACTTTTCTATTGAGAAGTCAACTATAGGAGAGAATGATCACCAAAACCAGTTTCCTGTTCCTCCTAGGGGACTACATACCCTCTGTCCTTAGGGATATCATCTATCCATGTGACTAAACTACAGTGACTGCAATGTAAACTGAGGTGTTTGTGACACTTCTGAGGAAAATGATCAAAAGTAGGTATCCTCCACTGTGCTCTCTTTTGCCTGACTGTAGAGAACTCTGAGGACTCAGAAGAGAGTGGAACCACACTTTGGGAAGAACCTTGGTCCCTCAATGACAATGTAGAAGGAGGTTCGATCAGAAACATTCACATTAGATAGTGACGTGAGCAGGAATTGGATCTTTACTCTGTAAAGTCACTAAAAACTCAGAACTTACTAATTGCAACTCTGAGCTAAATCATTTGCCTTAGAATTAAGCCGATGCAAGCTGACAGAGAGGCAATGGAAAAGCAACTAGGTCCTTGATAATACCTTTGAGCTGTTGAAGCTAACAATCCCTAAAACTCAAATTATCCTGAATCTTCCAGTAATGGGAACAAATAAATTGTCATTACTGTTCATAGTGTATGTTCAGCTTTCAGTTACTTTTAACTGAAAGTTAATTTCATGAGATTAAGACAAAAACCAATCCATGGATACAGGTTACAAAACTAAGCAGAGCCACAAAGAATAAGGCAAAGAAATATACTGGACAGAATTATAATAGGATGTAACGTGAGCAGGGTTCTAGCAATAAAGTATTGTAATATAGCCAATTTGATGCAGAACTGCCAAGCTATGAATCTCTGGATCTTTTTATTACTTTTTGCCCTTGGGCCAAAGTCATCCAATAGACTGGGTTAGAGCTGAGCCTATAGGTGAAGGTTAAGTAGCTCTAGGTATAGGGAAGTTTGTAAGCAGGAAACCATCTCCCTCTTATACCAGGCACATAAATCAGGAACTGGCTGGCCTGCAACTAAAAGAAGTCTACTTCAAGTAGCTGATAAGAATAGAACATCCTTTATAATGTTTGTTCTGCACTATGCAAGCATGCACACTCTCATGCTAGTGAAAAGCTAAATTGCAGATCTCTGCCAGGCCACCCTCTTAGTCTCTTATATTTATCCTTTATAGATTCTTTCCTATACTGGTAATTGTGACTCTTTTACTCTCTCTCTCTCTGATATTCTGCATATATTTTCTGATACATTTGATTTTTTCATTAGTATAGTCTATTTTTTAATACATAAGTGTCATCCTATATACTGGTATGCATATCTCTGCTTCCTGTATCACCTTGACCTCTAGTAACACTGCCTATAGGCCTTCCGGGTAGCTCAGTGGTAAAGAACCCTCTTGCGGATGCAGGAGATATAGGAGATGCGGGCTCTAACCCTGGGTCAGAAAGATTCACCGAAGGAGGAAATGGCAACCCACTCCAGTATTCTTTCCTGGAAAACCCCATGGACAGAGGAGCCCGGCAGGTTACAGTCTATAGGGCTGCAAAGAGTTGCACGCCCCTGCACGACTGAGCAGAGAGCACACACAGAACATCACACGATACTAGTTGTGAGAAACTGTGTCCTTCTGATGCATGATTTGTATTAAGAATGTCATTAATATTATACTAGTATCTTTCATTAATAGTGAAAAATCTTGCCTATTTCAGGTAATCCCTAAGAATAGCACTTTTTGCATATTCAAGGAGAATGGGTCAACAGTAGTGAAGATATTTTATCAATAAACAGCGTAATTTATCTGAGAGAATTAGATCACATTTTAAATTCTATTCTAAAACCTAGCAGAAATGGTTTATCTTCTTGGGTCTATTGTTTTATCTGTAAATTATGATAAATTTTAGGGTTCTTTATTTTATTTGTGTTATCTGTGATTCTAGTAGCTCAGCATGTCTTTATAATTGCAACTGCAAGTAATCAAGATAATAGCCCTTTACTGTGGTCCTAAGGAAGGACTGGAAAGGATCCAAATTTAAACTATTTTACAGTTAATCATGAAGAGAATGAGGAGATAAAATCACTCTCCAACCAGGAAAATATTTGAAGCTCAGTAAAGCAGGGTTTCACACAGTCATCTGAATTTGCTGAATGCAAGTATAGAAATAGAATTCAAACAATAGCCCAGGCTACCTTTCAGTAAGTGAAGCAATATCTTTTGAGGATCTACCTGTAACTAGTTTTATTCTTGGACCCCTAGTAAACTGGCAGATATTAGATGCAATCTCTCCCCTCAGGCAATTTATAACACAATTGCTTTATTAAAGATATAGTGCTCCTACTGGGAAAAAACCCACAATATAATCAAATGAAAAATTACAACAATCGTAAAAGAAATGAATCTTTTTAGATAAAGCATAGACTCTCCAGGAAACTGAGGGGCTCATTTTTCTTATTAGAATTTTATATTTTTCTGCACTTGCAGAATCCGGACACTGTGAGTTCAGCAGGTTACCATGAATCAGGAATCATTCTACATCCTACCAATGCAATGAGCTTAACTACAATGAAAAGAAAAATTTTCACACATTGAAATGATTACATGATAGTAGGTAGTTTTCTAGATATTTTACTGAATAGATAATTGTTTAAGCAAGTCTTTATATTGCTTTTGTATATAATAGTAAAGAATATTTCATTCACAAGACTTTTTTATATTGAAGGACTAAAATCCCAGATGGATATCTAAATAGATTTTCAGTAGAAGAACAATATATTCTGTTGTACTATAATGGATTTGAATATGACCTGAATATGACCTTGGCTAAAAGCTATTAAAATAAAAGAGCTGTGGTGGAGGAAATCTTAAACTTAGTCTTAAGT
Source organism: Cervus elaphus (assembly GCF_910594005.1). Lineage (NCBI taxonomy): Eukaryota > Metazoa > Chordata > Mammalia > Artiodactyla > Cervidae > Cervus > Cervus elaphus. The sequence goes on from NC_057831.1 coordinate 13,432,828, forward strand.
AACGAAAAGCAGTTCATTATTCAGCTCAACAAATTAAAGGAAAATCCTATTCTATTTTGTATTATTTTTGAATTCCCAGGTAAAGATCTTAAAGACTGAAATAAATGTTTTTAGAACACTTTCCAAATACTTGTCTGATACATGGAATTTTGACAGCAAAAACTTGATCTTTAAGCTAAATGAAAACCTTGATCTACATTGACTCATGCACTTGTCTTCAACTAGTATAGACAGCATTGTAAATCATATCATATGTGATGAAATGGATTTCAATATTGCAATTTTTCAATTTTTCCTTACATAAATGGAAAAGTTAGAGATTTAAGAAATAAGCTGCAAACAAGTAAGCTCCACTAAGATTTTGGAATATCAGTATATTACATTGCTGAGTTCAGATTTCCTTAATGAGACAGAATATTTTACAATTTTCTGAAGAGTTCTATTATCCATTATTTTGCTAAGATAGTGGCCTTACTGCTTGTGAACACCGCCTAGTTTAAAGAATACTAAAGTATGAGTGTAAGAATATTTGTTCATAACTGGAGAAATTCTGCTTTCTAAAGGAAAGGGCTACTTGGTTAACTTGAAGTAACTAACTTCAGTATGGTAGCTCTTTCCCCACATTGAAGCAAAACATTTACTTCCCCATACATTTAGCTGAAGAAACAGCAAACTCCAATTTTTCTTAAAAAGAACTATCAATTATCGCTATTTCTATTTTTGTTATACTTCGTCCTTTGAAGGATGATATAACAAACTGAATGTGTGCCTCCAAAATTTACACATTGAAACCCTACACCCCATATAATAGTGTTTGAAAGTGAGAGGTAATTAGGCTATAGAGATGGAGCCTCTTATCTTGTTTATAAGTCACCAGTTTATGGGATTTTGTCATAAGAACCAGAGCTGACTAAAACATAGGGTACCCAGAGATGGCCTGTTACTCACATTGAGCCCACGGTCTTCTGTTAAACATAACCCCACAGACAATCAACATCCGAGAAGTGTGACAATGGTGAAATAAGATAAAACCAAAACCAGTTCATAATCATATTTGAGCACAGATACACATGTCATTAAAAAAACTACAAAATGATTGATTTTTTCTCTCTCCCAGTTGACAAGAGTGACTGTGAGTTTTAAAATGTTAAACTTGTTACAGCGTTGGCCTCACCATCTGGCTTTTGAGATAAGATATCCACTCAAAGAATAACTCTTTCTTTCTGACATTTTCCTTGAATCTGCCCCCAAATCACCTACCACAAGCCCAAATCCTACAATAAGTTCCTTCTACCACTTCCTACTGAGGAGCCCCATGGTTCACAATGTCTTCTCTGCTGCAATAAATATCAATAAACCAAGTTTATTTAACTACAGATGTGCTCTTGGTGGTCTCTGACTAACGGGCCCCAATATTATCCAGTTAGTAATGTAGTAAGTATATTTCATTTTTCAGGACATCATTATCTTTGACTAACTATATACAATCTAAATGGTTTGAAACCCAGGTACTACTTTCAGATTCAAGAAGTCCAAACCTCAGAGGCTGTAAACATCTGGTTTGCTTTTCCAGCTAGCATCACTGTATCTCTGGCCTGTTACATGTAAGTTGTTCTCTCTGAGCCACTAATAGACAGTCTCCTTTCTAAGCATTAGACAATGAAATTAAAAAAAAAAAAAAAAAACTTCTTAAAAAGATGCATTTGGAATTTCATTAACTAACAAGTAATAAATGAATAAATGAAAATAATCAAGGAACCCCTCACTGTGCATTTAAAAATATTCATATACTCAAGTGCAAGAAATACTTTAGGATATTTTACATACTCAACTAGGACCCACAGTCTGGTGCTCAATGAATGTAACTTTTCACATGTTGTAAATCTTTAACAGTCTTGATTAATGTTAGGTGAGTTAATAACACAGAAATCAAGTGATGTTTTCATATCACTTGATGGTGTTAACTCTGAACAACATAAAGAGCCTAAATCATGCCCTGCCAATCACTCATAATTCAATCCCACCTGATCTCCAAATAGTTACAAAGAACACAAGCAGAATAGAGATCGAATGGCCTTTTAACTCATATCTGAAAGGATATCAATGTCGATTTCTGGTAAAGGATTAATGGACACAGAATATACACAGAGTGTCTAAGCTTAAAGCCTGACGGGATTTTTGCATTACTGTTAAATATTAACAATGGGACCAGCAAGTCCAGATGTGTCTCAGTGGTAGAAAAAATTGAAAAAAAAGGAATGAGGTGGGGGAGAAGAGAGGTGGGGGCAGGGAGGGGGAGAGAGTGGGAGACAAGATAGGTACATAGACAGAGAGAGATACCAAGGACCTGTGAAAGACCTTATGTTCATTTCTGGGTAATACACTGTGCCAGAAAAAGCTCACGAGGCACAGTAGCCCAGTTAGGGGGCTCACTTACATCCTCTCCATCAGATTAGCACCTCCTTTTACCCTTAGACATACAAGAACTTTAAAGACAAGATCACCTGTGTTCAGATCCCAGCTCTACCTTTTATGAGCTGTGGGGCTTTGGATAAGTTGCTTAGCCTTTCTAAACTCTTTTCTCATGCATGGTTTTTGATAATAAAATTATCCACCTCATCGGGCTTTTGTGAGGATTAAATCAATGAGCATGTATAAAGTATACCTAAAATGATGCCTGATATATATAGTAAGGCCCATGTATTAGATTTTACTCCAATATTAGCAACAGAAATCTAGAATGTGAGCCAGATATGAGAGAAAGGCTGACAACTCCCATCTCTCCTACACTCACCAGGTTTTAGAATCCAGCCTAAGATTCCCTCACTGGGATAAGATACCAAGGTGATTCTGTTCTAGTCCTCTTAAATCCACTCCCCTAAAATCTACAACAGCCTGTTTTGTAGATATTCCCAGGAAAAGAGAGATAGGAAGTTCTGTTTTTGCCTCAGAAATGTGTCTGAACAGACATTAATTAGGTTATCTCTAAGGTTTCAGCATATACTAGATTGAAAAATCATTCCCTAATGTGTTAGAAATTTCAAAATGTGCCTAGTCACATTGTTCAACCCCATTCACTAGGGAAGGTTTTTCAATGTGTACCAAGTGGTGGCTTAGTTTAAATGTAATGCCAGACAAATAAAAGTGCCACAAACTAGAGTCCTTTTTATTACGATTTCACAGAAAAAAATTAAATTTAAAGCTAATTCATATTTTAAATTCATAAAAAGAAATTAAAATCTAAATTCTAAAATTATCTTCCCTTCAATTTTTCTCATTCTCAGCAAAGTGAAAGTGTTAGTCACTCAGTTGTGTCCAACTCTGTGACTCCATGGACTGTGGCCTACCAGGTTCCTCTGTCCATGGAATTCTCCAGGCAAGAATACTAGAATGGGTAGCCATTCCCTTCTCCAACCCAGGCATCAAGTCCAGGTCATTTACATTGTAGGCAGATTCTTTATCATCTGAGCCACCAGGGAAGCCCAGCAAACAGGTTCTGCTTAGGAACTTAGTAGAATGTTAATTTGCTTTTCGACAACTCCAAAGTCATCAACCAGCATCTGTAATATTTCCAAGGTTGGATGAATTCAACCCCAAATTTCACATTATTCCCTTTTTGATTATCTGAATAGCTAACAGAAACTAAAAGACTATCAGAAAACGAGTCCTCTACCAAAAAGTCTCATGATAAAAAAAATGCATTTAAAATGAAATAATTTCTCAAGAGAGAAACAAAATGGTGGCATCAGCCAGGAATTAAACTCTATTGGCTTATATCAAAATACAAAATGTACTGTCCCTCATAGCAGAAAGATCTATGATGCTTCTGGATCTAAGCCTTGTCATCAAGCCTCAATCTCCCTTTTTTCATCTCCTGGGCTCTCTATTCTTCCAAACAGGATTCATTATGTAAAAAATCAATAATCAGAAACCTCAATTAGAATTGGGAGTCAGTAAGGGAAGCTCTCATATCCAGGGAGGGCTGTGGAGTCCAACATGAAGAAGAAATATGTCTCTTCTTAAGGGCTCACAACCAATGAAAAGCATGGACACTTTGTTAACCTTAGTTCTCCAAACTTCCTTTTCTCCCTCTATGAAAGCATTCTCCTTCCCTTGCCAGGGAACTTGCACAAGGCTACCCACAGTTACCCACCCTGAATTGCAGTTCTCTAATGATCCCAGATGAATCTGTCTTTGCTGGTGAAATATCTGTCAGTCTATTTAAGTCACAATTCACAAGCAGGCCATGTGTTGATGGTTACCATCAACATGGTGGTCCTCAGAATCTTCAAGTTTACAAAATTCTTCAATGTAGTATTTCCAGCAGAAAGAGATTTGTTCTTCAGATCTTACAAAAATAAAAATCTTAAGATTTAGCCTTGTTGCACTGATATATCACATGCTCATCAAAGAGCAGAAATGGGATATTTTCTAGCAAGATAGAGGATACAGAAAAGATAAAAAAGAAGATCTTCTCAGTTTAAAATTATCCAGGGTCTCAATTTGTGAATATTAGTTGTCAAAAATTAATAGCAAATACACATAAAAGGAAAATTCTATTAAATAATGAATTTACTGCTATATGTTTTCACCATGTATAATCCAAAACTCCATACTTTTCCTGTTGAACCTTAATACTCTCTACCTCCAGTGGCCAATGAGAATTAATATGGCCTCTGCCATGGACTTTGTTCTCAAATCTCATGGTAGCCTAAGCCCTTTGCTCAGCTCTTGGCATTTCTCAGTTTCCGATAATGTTAGAAGCTAAATTTGAAGCTGTGACCTCTATCCTACATTAGTCCTCAAACATTGCCTCTCCTCTTTTTATAAACTTATTCTTGAAGAATCATAAAGTCCTTTTTCCCTCTGTATTTCTGGCTATAGTGAGATCTGATTTTCAACAAAGAATGAAATCCTGCTCTTAGTCTCCAGAACTGGAAGGGAGGAGAAAAGATAAGAAAATGAAAAAGAAACCCACATATAATCACTGAAAAGAAAAAGCTACAGACTGAGACTTCCGATCTCATTCCACATATCAATTCCAGGAATTAACAATACTGATACTGAGAGGGTAATAGGCAGGAAGGCCAGGGGTCTCCAAACAGAGGAAATAGGCTGCAAGTGCCAGACACTTTTCTCTCTCTTAAGCAGCAGGAGGAAACCAACCAGCGTTATGTTTTTCCTTCTCTATACAAATTTAAAAGGAGGTTTCTCTTAAAATGCTGTGTTGCCATAACACCGGGTTTCACCTGAAGCTAACTATTCTCAAGCCTTGAGTTAACCAATACATTTTTTTTTATGGAAATGTTTATCATAAAGCTATGTTAATTTACCCCAGACTCTGTAAGTTCCACCAAATGGCCCAACCTACTTACTCAGGTATTGTTCCCCTAATCTATGTAAATGAAACTATTTGTTGGTAATCTTCCCTTCTACAAGATTCAAGTCAATTGTTTTATGGCCAGGGATGAATTATCTGGTGCCATTCTAAATTCTAAGACATTCCTTTCTTTTCATTAACAGACTGTGAGTGACTATATAACTTACAGCTAAAGACTAGGAGGGGGTATTCTTTCTGCCCCCTTCTGATGCCTATGTCAGAAGCTTTCTCTATCTCCTTTATACTTTAATAAAACTTTATTACACAAAAGCTCTGAGCGATCCAGCCTCGTCTCTGGCCCTGGATTGAATTCATCTCCTTCAGAGGCCAAGAATCCCAGCGTCTTATCATTCAGCAACAACCATTCAATACAAAAAAAATTTTTTATCCTTAAAGTTTGTTAGAGATTTCTCTGTACTGGACAAAAGAAAAAAGATTTTTTAAGTGTTTTATGATGAGTTTAGTCAGTCACTAGCAAGAACCTTTCCTTTTCCTTGTCTCCAACAGTTAGAACTGGACATGGGACAACAGACTGGTTCCAAATAGGAAAAGGAGCATGTCAAGACTGTATATTGTCACCCTGCTTATTTAACTTATATGCAGAGTACGTCATGAGAAACACTGGGATGAATGAAGCACAAGCTGGAATCAAGATTTCTGGGAGAAATATCAATAACATGAGATACGCAGATCATACCATCCTTATGACAGAAAGCGAAGAAGAACTAAAGAGCCTCTTGATGAAAGTGAAAGAGAAGAGTGAAAAGCTGGCTTAAAACTCAACATTCAGAAAAGTAAGGTCATGGCATCTGGTCCCATCACTTCATGTCAAATAGATGGGGAAAAAATGGAAATAGTGACAGACGTTATTTTCTTTGGCTCCAAAATCACTGGAGATGGTGACTGCAGCCATGAAATTAAAAGACACTTGCTCCTGGGAAGAAAAGTTATGACCAACTTAGACAGCATATTGAAAAGCAGAGACATTACTTTGTCAACAAAGATCCATCTAGTCAAGGCTATGGTTTTTCCAGTAGTCATGTACGGATGTGAGAGCTAGACTATAAAGAAAGCTGAGCGCTGAAGAACTGATGCTTTTGAACTGTGATGTTGGAGAAGACTCTTGAGAGTCCTTTGGACTGCAAGGAGATGCAACCAGTCCATCCTAAAGGAAATCATCATGAGTGTTCATTGGAAGGACTGATGCTGAAGCTGAAACTCCAATACTTTGGTCACCTGATGCAAAGAGCTGACTCACTGGAAAAGACCCTAATGCTGAAGGCGGGAGGAGAAGGGGATGACAGAGGATGAGATGGTTGGATGGTATCACTGACTCAACGGACATGAGTTTGAGTAAACTCTGGGAGTTGGTGATAGACAGGGAGGCCTGGCGTGCTGCGATTCATGGGGTCGCAAAGAATCGGACACGACTGAGTGACTGAACTGAACTGAACTGAGAGTCCTTAAAGAAGGGCAAGAAAATATTTGTATCTGTTCAGCCTGCCATCCCTTTTCTCCCTTTAAGGTCTCCAATAACCCTGCTCTGCAGCCCAAGTGAATCACTCTTCTTGCAAACCACAAACACTAGATGTCATGTTTCTCTAAAGTCTTTGATCTCCTTGTAGAATAGTTTACTCCCAAATGCTGGCCTCTGTGTATCTCCACACTTGAGACTGAGAAGGTAGAAAATATGATTTGCCTAGATGTTTAGTTTGGTAGTATTAGAACGTTCAAATCACAAGCATGGGGTTTTGTGCAAGTAGCAAGTTCTTTGTGATTGTAGCTTAGAGAGTGACCAGGGTGAGAGTACTGAGTCTGAAAAAGTATGTTAAGGATGCATTTATGGTACCTGTGCCATGCTATCTAGGTTTTACTCTATAGGGAATGGGGAGATTCCAGAAGTGAAAGATGTGATACTTGTATTACATTCCGCACTAAGAAGAAATATATTTTAAATTTATTAAATATTTATGTCACTGATTTGGCATTGTAATCAGTTTAAAAGAATGTCTGAGTAATAGAAGTACATTCCTTCAGAGTTAGCTTTTTGTATTTAATACCAAAGCCAACTGGAGATAGGAAATTACTCTCATTTGAGCCACTTTGTTCTATGATGCAAGTCTCTCAATACCATATTGGTAATATTTGCAAAAAATTAGAGAGTATTTTTACTGAGAATATTACTTAACTCCAAGAGTCAAACCCTGAGAAAGTATCATCAAACTTTGCTGATATTCAACCAATTAAACGTGTGATTAAAATCACTGAGCATTTAAATCACTGTGCCAACAACACAGACCCAGAGTGTCTTTTTGAAATGACCTTGCATTCACAGGCTCTACTACATCACTTTGCAATATGCATCACCAAGAGCAGTATTGAAGCTTCTTTGAAGACAAGAAAGAGAAATCCAAACACGAACAGTGTCCTGATCCACTTGGGCTTCTACAACAAAATGCCACCGCCTAGTGGCTAGCAAACAACAGAAAGTTATTTCTCAATATCCTGGAGGATGGAAATCCAAGACCAGGGTGCTAGCCCAGTGAGGGACCTCTCCTGAGTCTAAGGCTTCTTCTTGTTGTATCCTTAGATGGCAAAAGGGGAAGAGGGATCTTTCTGGAACCTCTTATATAAGGGCACCAATTCCATTCAAGAGGGCTCTGCCCTCATGACCTAATCACCCCAAAGGCTCTGTTTCCTAATACTATCACCACGAGAGGTTAGGATTTCAATATATTAATTTGGGAGAGACTAGGAGGCACAAACATTCAGACCATAGCAAAGAGGAAATTTACTGAAGAGACATGGGGGAGGTGCATAAGGAGCCTTGTGGAAGTGAGTCATGCATTGTGAAGCTGTCAAGGCCTGAAGGAGCCACTCTTCCCAGCTCTCTGGAGTCACATTATTTCTCTTTGTTCCTTTCTTGGTATGTCTCCTACTTCTTACTCCAAACTGGTTTAGCATTTCTCACAAAATTTCACATGGCCTACAACAGCCAGTGTAGCTCTAAATCATGTTGTCTGGTTGCCTTGTTTCAAAGTGGTATGGAAAACTCTGACTGATCACTGGTCATTCATTGCCATGTTGTTCTTGGAGTCTCATCCTTCCTGGTCGTTTCTCACAAAGCTGACTGGGATCCACTGTACATCACACAATGTTGGCATGGGGAGTTCCCAACAAAGGTGAGGATGTAGGGAATTGTCTCCTAAAGTGGTTGACAATTTTTTTTTTTTAATTAGTGATAACAATGAATAGGCTGTAAAGGTTATTTTAGTTTTGATCTAGCTGAGTGCCAGACTCAGCTATGTTCAAGATTAATAAATGTAACTTTGAATTGGTCACAATTTTTTCCTTCCCTATTTCCAAACCCAAGCAAAGTGGCTGAAATCAAGAGGATGAGAGTCACTGATAAGTCATCCAATTTAAAAGTTCTAATAACTTTTAACTTGAAGTTGTATAAATTCTTATCTCATTATTTTGAATAATTATTTTGTCAAATAACTCGTACTTTAAATTTACAAAATTGTTATAAAATGTGATAAATATGATAAATTTATAAAGAAATGAGGTTACTTGAAAGAGCAAAAACAGACATCACCATGGTACCAGGTTTTTACACACTCACTAATAGTGCTTCTGTGTGGGAAAGAATCATGTTTTGAATAAAAGAAGTAACTCCAGTTGTAGTGTTCAAAGCCATTAAAAGGAAAAACTCAACACAATAGTTATACACAAAAAATATTTTTCTCTCCTTTCTCTCCTTTGATTCATATTCATTTAAATAACTGGATAGTTGAAGAAGGAAAACACTGTCATAATAGAGGAAAATAAGATTCTGCATGCTTTATTGACAGCTATTTCTTTTTCCCCTCATAGGGAAAAAGTAAACATGAAAAAATGTAAATGAGAAATTCTTAACAGAATTAGGTTGCTTTTTAAATAAGATCACTCCTAGAATTTTGCTCCATGTTGCTCCAGGCAACATGCCAAATACTTTACATATGTGCTCATGGTTCATTTTAAGAACAACACTTTGGGAGTTGTTCTCTTATTCTTCTCACATTCTACAAATGAGGAAACTGAGGCCCATAGAGATGAATTAGCAAATAATAAATTGTGGAACCTGGAAAAGGAAATGAAGAAAGAATATTGTCAAGGGGGCTGAGAGGAGACCATTCTGAAGGCAGTGGTTGCACAGAGATAGTAAATCCTTGGGTAGGTGACCATTTGTAAATAAGTGGTCTTCTTAAGTCAAGTATTGGCACAGTAGAGATTTCCTACACTTAGTCTGGTGTAACAACCTATAGGAAGTCTTAATAACAAAGTTTACCACTCAGCCTCCTAAATGTTGAAATACACTTCAGTTATGTAGTTGTTTATAGGCACACAGATTGTTAAAGCCTCAAGACAATCCCTTAGTGTCTTCTACTAGTATAATTTTGGGCAAATGACTTATACTATCTAGTTATCAGCTTATTTATCTGAAGCTAGTATTTTAAGGGAAATACAAGCTCTAACATTCTATAATTTTGTGGGGATTTTTTGGTTTGTTCCAATGCCATTTCACCCTCATTTATTTTCCTAAGAAGTCTGTTCATAAGTCTGTTTATTCAATCAAGCATTTAGCTTTGTACCAATATTGAAGGAATTCACTTTTATTCATATTTAAATAATTGAGTTGGCGAGTGCAAGTGTTATGAAACTAAAACTCATGCAACACTATTTACATTTTCTCTACCTTAAAAAGTAAATACATCAGTCTAATTCTTTTTCTTTGACCACAGGCTCTCATAAGCAGCTGTGGAAACCTAGAAAAAACATTTCATCAGTATAGTATTCTTTCCCAAGAAAATGAAGGTCACTTTGAACAAACAAATGATACTCTCTGGCAGGTGGGAGTATTCTGAGTCTTTACAACAGCAATAAATTTGAGGCAGTTTAAATTTAAAAGGTTGAGGAAACAAATACAAGAGCAAAATCCACAAGATTTGCATTACCACAGATCGTCACAAATAGCTCATTAAAAAATGATCTTAGAAAATGGGAATGCAGCTTGCTATTCCTCATCATAATGAAGGTATACTAGAATACTGTCTCACAGGTTGTTGGTTTTTATTCTAAAAGAACTTTTTATATATATTTTACATCTCCATTTACCATAAAACCAACATCATTGTGACTTTCGTCATGACAGGATTTTGTGGAGATGATCTACAAAATATTTACCAGTAAAGCCTTAATTTGTTGTAAAAGTTCAGACTGGAAGTAGGAGATCCTCCTAGAGTTGGTTTTCCCTTGTCCTAAAATGTAGCTATTTAATTTAATTTGATATGACTGAAGTGACTGAGCAGCAGAGCAGGAGATCTAACTAAAGCAGAAATGCTGTTATTGTCTCCCTGGTATTTTATACTCTTAGTCACAATTAAGCAAAAACCTACAATCAGTCAAAAATTACTAAAATATTTTGTGTTATCGAAGACAGCAAAGAAGTAAGTGGACATGGAGTACATCTCTCTCCATGGACACATCAGGAACACACCTTCAGACACAGAAGTGCATGCAGAACACCAGCTGAGCGCAGACAGGAGGACCTGACCAGTATAAAGGAACATATCAGTTCAGTTCAGTCACTCGGTCGTGTCTGACTCTTTGCGACCCCATAAATCACAGCACGCCAGGCCTCCCTATCCATCACAAACTCCTGGAGTCCACCCATACCCATGTCCATCGAGTCAGTGATACCATCCAACCATCTCATCCTCTGTCGTCCCCTTCTCCTCCTGCCCCCAATCCCTCCCAGCATCAGTCTTTTCCGATGAGTCAACTCTTCGCATCAGGTGGCCAAAGTATTGGAGTTTCAGCTTCAGCATCAGTCCTTCCAGTGAACACCCAGGACTGATCTCCTTTAGAATGGACTGGTTGGATCTCCTTGCAGTCCAAGGGACTCTCAAGAGTCTTCTCCAACACCACAGTTCAAAAGCATCAATTCTTCGGCGCTCAGCTTTCTTCACAGTCCAACTCTCACATCTATATATGACCACTGGAAAAACCTTAGCCTTGACTAGATCGACCTTTGTTGGCAAAGTAATGTCATTGCTTTTCAATATGCTATCTAGGTTGGTCATAACTTTCCCTCCAAAGAGTAAGCATCTTTTAATTTCATGGCTGCAGTCACCATTTACAGGGGTTTTGGAGCCCAAAAAAATAAAGTCTGACACTGTTTCCACTGTCTCCCCATCTATTTCCCATGAAGTGATGGGACCAGATGCCGTGATCTTAGTTTTCTGAATGTTGAGCTTTAAGCCAACTTTTTCACTCTCCTCTTTCACTTTCATCAAGAGGCTTTTTAGTTCCTCTTCACTTTCTGCCATAAGGGTGGTGTTATCTGCATATCTGAGGTTATTAATATTTCTCCCAGCAATCTTGATTCCAGCTTGTGCTTCTTCCAGCCCAGCATTTCTTATGATGTACACTGCATATAAGTTAAATAAGCAGGGTGACAATATACAGCCTTGACGTACTCCTTTTCCTATTTGGAACCAGTCTGTTGTTGTATGTCCAGTTCTAACTGTTGCTTCCCGACCTGCATACAGGTTTCTCAAGAGGCAGGTCAGGTGGTCTGGTATATATGCTGCTGCTGCCAAGTCGCTTCAGTCATGTCTGACTCTGTGCGACCCCACAGACGGCAGCCCACCAGGCTCTGCCATCCCTGGGATTCTCCAGGCAAGAATACTGGAGTGGGTTGCCATTTCCTTCTCCCTGGTATATATAGACCCATGCAAAACTGGGTAGGATGAAGGAACTAGGCGGGGACAACAGGAGTATTAGCAGGACTGAACCTACCCCCAGGGGTGGGGGAACTGAAGCAGGGTTCCGATCCACACATCACGGCTATTGTCTGAGTCACAGGAGAAACATTTAAGGCTGAAACTGAAACAGGTGAGCTATGGCAGCCTAAACGGAATGAGAATCAGACTGTCCTTACCGCAGCCATACGTACCCTGGACAGGAACGCTGGTCCCCTGGGAAGGCACAGTGGCTGGGAGCTGGTGTTTAGGGAATGAGGAGCAATCCCAGGGAGAGGGCTGCTGTTGATTGTGCAGAAATAGATCCAGGTGATATGAGGGAGGAGATCGTCCTAAGAAATGCTCAGAGAGGAAAACCAGGCAGCCATGGAAGCAAGGCAATACTGCTGAGTCATGCAAAGAGCGTGGAGCCATCACCATAGCCTCTCTCTCCCCACATGCCAGCATCCGCAGCTGAACAATAGAGAGACTGGCCCATCAAACGCCTGACGCCCTGAACTACAGAGTAGGACCCCAGCCAGGGAGGCCCCTCTATATGCCTGATGCACCAAACAACAGAGAAGGACCTCAGGCAAGGGAGCCCTCTAAGTGCCTGAAGAGGCGGAGCTACAGAGAAAATGGGCCAAAGAGGCCTTCTGATCACCAGCTACAAAAGGCTGGAAAAAAGACTCTGATAGGGCCGGAACTCCTAGGTAGAGGCGGTCCACGTCCCTGCACGATTGGCGCCGCCAGGGTCCCCGCAAGCCAAGCAACTGCACCACTTTCACACTCAGCTCTCACTCGGGCAGAGCTGCCACAGGAAGAAGCTCTGCGTCTACGTGTGCAGGGTCGCTATGGTCAGGGTTGACTCTTTGCGACCCTGTAGACTGTGGCCTGCCAGGCTTCTCAGGGAGGGGCATTCTCCAGCAAGAACACTGGAGTGCATTGGCCAATACTGGCTGCCATACCCTTCTAGAACGCTATAGTTCCTGCTGCCCTAGCCACCAACCCCTCTGAGTACCTGGTGCTGCCAGAGCCCCTGCGACCCAAGCAGCTGCACCACCTCCACACTTGTCCTCACTGGGGCAGACCCAAGTCCTCCAGGGCAGCCTCAGGAGCAAACCCCAGGGGACAAGCCACATGCAGAGGTGGAAATAAAACCACAATCAAAACCCAGGGGCAATATGGCTAAGAAAGAAGACCCAAAACCTTCTCATCAGCCATAAAGCTGCAGATTAAATCCAGATGATCAACTAGGCAGACTCTGTGTCTATTGAATATATAAAAGGTCATTGAGAGCTCCCACAAAAGGAAACAGCTGTGGACATTGGAATCAAGAACACACAGGAGTAGGACCAGATTAGAATCTGAGCTGCCCCCACAGCAGGTCCAGAGACCAGCACAGTGTTGGAGGGCATCTTAGGGAGGCGAGGTGGACTGGGACTCCCAGCGAGGGAAAGGACTCTGACAGCAGTGATCAAGAAAAACATTTGTTATTCTTATGTTTTGACTTGTTCTGTAGATTCTTTTGGATTTTTTTCTTTTTTCTTTTTCATTTCCCCCCTCCTGTGTTGTGTTTGTCAATTTTATTGGCACTATGGAATCCAATTAAGCTTTTGACCTTTTTTTTTTTTTCAGTCACATTTTTTATTGCTGCTATAAATCTCTGCCTCTACATTGGGCTTTTGCAGTTCTGTGGAGTTTTCCTTTTTTGCTTTTTTCTCTTCTCTTTTTTTAATTTTTTAAACTTATTATTTTTTCTACATTTATTCCTTTGCTTGCTTTTCCTACTGTTCTTTTCCCCTTGCAGTTAATCTTTTACATATACAAATCTTCTTTATCTACTTCTAACTTTACATATCTATTCTTTCTTTCTTTCTCTCCTTTCCTCTCAACATATTTGTTAGTTTTATTTTCATTGCTTTATTCCCCAAGTGGCACCTTGCTTTAGATTTGTTTTTCAGTTTGTGATTTAGTTAGTTTTGCTCTGGTAGATATAATTTTCGGTTTCCTTTGTTTGCTGAGTCAAACTATTGTACTTTATTTTTGCTGGACTGTTTTAATTTTGCTTATGGGTGTATGTGTATATGTGTATATTCGTCACACTTTTTATTATTATAAACCTCTATCTCTATGGTGGGCTTTTGCAGTTCTGTAGAGATTTCCTTTATTCTTTCTTCTTCCTTTTTTTTTCTTTTCTCCTTTTTATAATTTTAATTTTTTTTATTTTTTAAAAGCTATTATATTTTTTCTACATTTATTATTTTGTTTGCCTTTCCTACTGCTCTTTTCCCCTTGCAGTTAATCTTTAATGTATATAAATCTTCTTCATCTACCTCTATTTAAATTTGCATACCTATTCTTTTTCTTTTCTTTCCTCCCAGTGTATTTGTTAGTTTTGTTTTCATTGCTTTATTTCCTGCTTGGCACCTTGCCTTAGTTTTGCCTTCATTTGTGCTTTAGTTAGTTTTGTTCTTAACTGGTAAATATAACTTTTGATTTCATTTGTTTGCTGGGTCAATCTGCTGTACTTTATTTTTGCTGGACTGTTTTGACTTTGCTCATGGGTGTATATGTATGTATATGTGTATATTCCATTATTTTAATTATTATTTGCCTGATTTTGTAACTGCCATTTGTCTGGGGTTCATCTTTGGTTTCTCATTTTTGGATGTTTGTTTTAATCTCACTTAATGCCATAACAAACCACTTGTGGAATCTTCGTTCCTGACCAGAGATCAAGCTCCGAGCCTCTGGAGTGGGAGCACTGACTCCAAGACCCTAGACTACCAGAGAACTAACCCTAGGGAGTATCAAATAGTGAGAACTCACACAAAGGAAACCACTTGAATATAAAACCCAGCATCACCCAACCACCAGTAACACCCTGTGCACAAGCCTCATCTGAAAAACAAACAAAACAAAAATACAAACCCAATCATCAACAGACAGGATTACCACCTCACTCAGCCTTGCCCATCAGAGGAAAAACAAAGAAACAAAAACTCAGTACAAATCTTATCCAATAAGAAAAAGAAAGTGAAAGTGAAGTCGCTCAGTTGGGTCCGACTCTTTGTGACCCTGTGGACTGTAGCCCACCAGGCTTCTCCGTCCATGGGATTCTTCAGGCAAGAATACTGGAGTGGGTTGCCAGTTCCTTCTTGAGGGGATCTTCCCGACCCAGGGATCAAACCCAGGTCTCCCACATTGCAGGCAGAGGCTTTAACCTCTGAGCCACCAGGGAAGCCCATCCAACAAGAAGCTTACACAAACCACTGGACAAACCTTATGATGGCAGAAACCAAAAAGAAGAAAGAACTCAACCTTCTTCAAGGAAAGAATTCAAATTTCCTTGAAGCCTGGGAAAAGGGGACCTCAAACATAATAAGTTAAAAATTAATGAAGAGGCAGGGAAATACTACACAAATGAGGGAACAAACTAGAAACACAGAAGTCCAAATAAATGAAGAGGAAATAGGCAAACTTCCTGAAAAAGTATTCAGAATGTAGAGATGATCAAAAACCTTGAAAACAAAATGGAGAAAGTGCAAGAATCGATTAGCAAAGACCTAGAAAAATTAAAGAATAAACATACAGACAAACAACACAATTACTGAAATTAAAAATACTCTAGAATATCTGAAGCAGAAAAAGGAATGAGTGAGCTGGAATATAAAATGGTGGAAATAACTTCTGAAGAGCAGAATAAAGTAAAAAGAATGCAAAGAAGTGAGGAGACTCTCAGAGACCTCTGGGACAATATAAAATGCACCAACATTTGAATTATAGGGGACCCAGAAGAAGAAGAAGAGAACAAGAAAGGGTATGAGAAAATTTTTGAAGAGATTATAGTTGAAAATTTCCCCAACATGGAAAAGGAAATAGTCAATCAAGTCCAGAGGCACAAAAAGTCCCATACAGGATAAAACTAAGGAGAAACACACCTAGACACATACTAATCAAGCTATTAAAGATTAAACACAAAGAAAAAATACTAAAAGCAGTCAGGGAGAAGCAACGTAACATAGAAGGGAAACCCCATACAAACAGCTGATCTTCCAGCAGAGACTCTGCAGGCCAGAAGAAATGGCAGGATATATTTAAAGTTCTGAAAGGGAAAAACCTACAGCCAAGATTACTGTACCCAGCAAGGATCTCATTCATAATTGGTGGAGAAATGAAAAGATTTTCATGGCAAGCAAAAGTTAAGAGAATTCAGTACCACTAAATCAGCTTTACAACAAATGTTAATGGGACTTCATAGTCCCATTTAGAGTCAAGTTATAAGTTATATTATAGTCCCATTTCTTTATAGTCAAGAAATACAGAAGAAGAGAAAAGATCTACAAAATCAACCCCAAACCATTAAGAAAATGGCAATAGGAACATATATATCAATAATTACTTTAAATGTAAATAGATTAAATGCTCCAACCAAACAATGCAGACTGACCAAATGGATACAAAAACAAGACCCAAGACCCATATATATATGCTTTCTTCAAGAAACCCACTTTAGACCTAAAGATATGTGTAGACTGAAAATGAGAGGATGGAAAAATATATCCCATGCAAATGGGAAGCGAGAGAAAGCTGGAGTAGCAATCCTCATATCAGACAAAATAGACCTTAAAATAAGGAAGTTTCCAAAGGTAAGGAAGGACACTACTTAATGATCAAGGGATCAATCTAAGAGGAAGACATGACAATTGTAAATATCAATGCATCCAACAAAGGAGCACCTTAATACATAAGACAAACACAGACATAAAAGGAGAAATTGACAGTAACACCAAATAGTAGGAGACTTTAGCACCCCACTCACCAATGTACAGATCATCAAAACAGAAAATTAATAAGGAAACACAAGTCTTATATGATAAATTAGATGAGATGGATCTCATTGATATCTTCAGGATAGTCCATCCAAATGCAGAAGAATACACCTTCTTTTCAAGTACACATGGAACATTCTCCAGGATAGACCACATATTAGGTCACAAATCAAACCTCAGTAAATTTAAGAAAATTGAAATCGTATCAATCAATTGTATCTTCTCTGACCACAGTGCTATGAGATGAGATATCAATTACAAGAAAAAAACTATAAGAAACACAAACACGTGGGGATTAAACAACACGTTTCTAAATAATCAACATGTTACTGAAGAAATCAAAAGGGAAATCAAAAAATTTCTAGAAACAAATAACAATGAAAACAGGACAACTAAAAACCTATGGGATGCAGCAAAAGCAGTTCTAAGAGGAAAGTTTATAGCAATACAATCCTACCTCAAGAAACAAGAAAAACATTGAATAGACAGCCTAACTTTACACTTAAACAACTGGAAAAAGAAGTACAAAACCCCCCAAAATTAGTAGAAGGAAAGAAATCACAAAGATCTCAGCAGAAATAAATGTAAAAAAATGAAAGAAACAATAGCAAAGATTAATAAAACTAAAAGCTGGTTCTTCAAGAGGATAAACAAAATTGGCAAAACTTAAGCCAGACTCATCAAGAAAAAAAGGAGAGAAGAAACAAATCAACAAAATTAGAAATGAAAAAGGAGACAATGCAGAGACAAAACAGACAATGCAGAAATACAAAAGATTATAAGAGACTATGATGAACAACTATATGGCAATAAAATGGATAACCTGGAGGAAATGGACAGATTCTTAGAAAGTTCATTCTTCTAAGACTGAACCAGGAAGAAATATAAATTATGAACAACCCAATTACAAGCACTGAAATTGAAGCTGTGATTAAAAAACCCTCCCAAAAAACAAAAGCCCAGCACCAGATGACTTCACAGGAGATTTCTATCAAACATTTAGAGAGGAGCTAATCCCTATCCATATGAAACTCTTTCAAAAAATTACAGAGGAAGGAACACTTCCAAACTCATTCTATGAGGCCACCATCACTCTGATACCAAAACTGGTCAAAGACAACAAACACACACACACGAAAATTACAGGCTAATATCACTGATGAGCATAGATGCAAAAATCCTCAAAAATTTTTTTAGCAAACAGAATTCAACAGCATATCTAAAAGCTCATACACCATGATCAAGTTGGGTTTATTCCAGGGATGCAAGGATTCTTCAAAATACACAAGTCAATCAATGTGATACACCACATTAACAAATTGAAAGGTTAAAAACCATATGGTAATCTCAAAAGATGCAGAAAAAGCATTTGACAAAATTCAGCTCCCATTTATGATGAAAACACTTCAAAACATGGGCATAGAAGGAAGCTACCTCAACATAGTAAAGGCCATATACGATAAACCTACAGCCAACATTATTCTCAATGGTGAACAACTGAAAGCATTATCCCTAAGATCAGGAACAAGACAAGGGTGTCCACTTTTCCCACTGTTATTCAACATAGTTCTGGGAGTCCTAGCTACAGCAATCAGAGAAGAAAAAGAAATAAAAGGAATCCAGATCAGAAAGGAAGAATTAAAACTCTCACTATTTGCAGATGACATGATACTGTACATAGAAAACCCTAAAGATAGTATCAGAACATTACTTATACTTTACTTTTTGTCACTCAGTCGTGTCCAACTCTTTGTGACCCCATGGACTGTAGCCTACCAGGCTCCTCCATTCGTGGGGTTTTCCAGGCAAGAATACTGAAGTGGGTTGCCGTTTCCTTCTCCAGGAGATCTTCCCAACCCAGGGACTGAACCCGGGTCTTCCACACTGTAGGCAGACACTTTACCATCTAAGCCACCAGGGAAGTCTCATCAGAACATTATTAGAGCTAATTAATGAATTTAGCAAAGTTTCAGGATACAAAATCAGTACACAGAAATCTCTTGCATTTCTATATACTAACAATGAAAAATCAGAAAGAGAAATTAAGGAATCAATCCCATTCACTATTTCAACAAAAAGAATTAAATATATAGGAATAAACTTAGCTAAGGGGTCAAAAGAACTGTATACAGAAAATAAGACGACTCTGATGAAAGAAGTCAAAGATCACATAATGATGGAGAGATATTCCATGTTCCTGGGTAGGAAGAATCAATATTATGAAAATGACTATACCAGCAAATGCAATCTACAGATTCAATGTGATCCCTATCAAATTACCTATGGCATTTTTCACAGAACTAGAATAAAAAATTTCACAATTCAAATGAAAACACAAAAGACCCTTAATAGCCAAAGCAGTCTTGAGAAAGAAGAATGGAGCTGGAGGAATCAACCTTCCTGACTTCACATTATACTACAAAGCTAGTCATCAAGACAGTATGGTCCTGGCACAAAAACAGAAATATAGAACAATGGAACAAGATAGAAAGCCCAGAAATAAATCCATGCACCTATTGGTACCTTACTTTTCAGAAAAGAGGCAGGAATATATACAATTGGGAAAAGACAGCCTCTTCAATAAATGGTGCTGGGAAAACTGGACAGCTCCATGTAAAAGTGAAATTAGAACACTTCCTAACACCATACACAAAGATAAATTCTAAATGGATTAAAGACCTAAATGTAAGATCAGAAACTATAAAATTCTTAGAGGAAAACATAGGCAGAATACTTGATGACATAAATCAAAACAAGATCCTCTATGACCCACCTCCTAGAGTAATGGAAATAAAAACAAGAGTAAGCAAATGGGACCTGATTAAACTTAAAAGCTTTTGCACAGTTAAGCACAGTAAAAAGACAACCCTCAGGATGGGAGAAAATAATAGCAAATGAAAAAATTGACAATAGATTAATTTCCAAAAGATACAAGCAGCTTATACAACTCAATACCAGAAAAACAAACAACCCAATGAAAAAGTGGGAAAAAGACCTAAACAGACATTTCTCCAAAGAAGACGTATATATAGATGGCTAACAAACTCATGAGAAGATTCTCAACATCACTCATTATTTGAGAAATACAAACCCAAACTAAAATGAGATATCACCTCACACCAGTCAGAATGGCTATCATCATAAACTCTACAAAGAATAAATGCTGGAGAGGGTATGGAGAAAAGGGAATGCTCTTGCACTGCTGGTGGGAATGTAAATTGATACAGCCAGTATGGAAGATGGTATGGAGGTTCCTTAAAAAAAAAGTAGGCATTAAACCACCATATGATCCAGCAATCCCACTCCTAGGCATATACCCCAAGGAAACCAAAATTGAAAAAGACACATGTATCCCACTTTTCATTGCAGCACTATTTACAATAGCTAGAATACGGAAGCAAACCAGATGTCCATCAACAGGTGAATGGATAAAGAATTTGTGGTACATATACACAAAGGAATATTACTCAGCCATAAAAATGAATGCATTTGAGTCAGTTCTAATGAGGTGGATGAACCTAGAACCTATTATACGGAGTGAAATAAGTCATAAAATGAAAGATAAACATTGTATTATATGCATATATATGGAATCCAGAAAAATGGTACTGAAGAATTTATTTAAAGGACAACAATGGAGAAACAGACTTATGGACATGGGGAGAGGGGAGAAGAGGGTGAGATGTGTGGAGAGAGTAACATGGAAACTTACATTACTGTATGTAAAATAGATAGCCAGTGGGAACTTGCTGTGTGGCTCAGGAACCTCAAACAGGGACTCTGTATCAACCTGGAGGGGTGGGATGGGGAGGGAGACGGGAGGTAGGTTCAAAAGGGAGGGGATTTATGTACCCCCATGGCTGATTCATGTTGAAGTTTGACAGAAAACAACAAAATTCTGTAAAGCAAGTGTACTTCAATAAAAAATAAATTTTAAAATTACTAAGATATTTCAAATGATTAATTTGCTTAGTTAAATATGAAGTGTTTAACTCTGTCTTTTGACTAGATCAGCATAATTCAAACATGTTTTGGAGGAAAATATTGTGTTAGTCAAAAAGTTTGAACTAACTTTTGGCCTGAACTAACTTTTTGGCCAACCCAATATATTTACTTCCTGCATTTTTCAGATATTATCAGTGAACATGCAAGATCCAAAACAGATTAATTCAATTGTTTGATTTTAAGTAATCTGGTGAAAATTTGTTTCACATTACTTACGTTGTTTGGTAGATACATTTTTCCTGAAACAAGAAGAGCATTTGGTTTACCCAAAACAAAAACAGACTCATAGGTACAGAGAACAAATGAGCAGTTGCCACAGAGGAGAGGAGTAAGGGTGGGTGAAATAGGTGAAGGGGATTAATGGGCATAAACCTCCAGGTATAAGATAAATAAACAATGGGGATGTAACATATAGCCTAAGAAATATGTTCAATAAGATCGTAATAACTTTGTATGGGGACAGATGGTTACTAGACATACCATGGTGATCATCTCAAAATGTGTGCAAGTGTCAAATCATTATGTAGTACACCTGATAATAACATAATATTGTACATCAACCATATTTCAATAAAAAATAAATTAAAACAATGGAAGTAACAATCACACTAACAGTATTTTCTAAAGCTCCTATTTTCAAAAGAAAAGTTTGTTGCATTCTATAGAACTCAGCTTTTAGGATCATACTTGAACAAGACTAATCTTGAACAAGAGTTACAAGATTGGAAGATCTTTAATACAGTACTCAAGGTCCACCAGCGACACATCTCCATCTTTTCCCATGCTCTTAGAATGCTCTACATTAGTAGCAACATAGGAGATGTGCCTTTCTATACTTACTAGATATGAAGAGCTGATTTGGGGCCATTTTTTTTTTTTCTCTGTTCATACCTGTATTATTTTGCTAGGGTGGCCATAACAAAATACCACAGACTGGATCACTTAAATACAAGTAATTTATTTTTCACAGTTCTGGCAATTAGACATCCACAATCAATGTGTAGGCAGGTTGGTTTCTTTTCAGGACTCTTTCTTGGTTTGCAGATAGCCACCTTCTCACTGTGTCCTTGCATGGTCTTTCCTCTGTGTATTCACATCCCTGATTTCTATTTGTGTGTCCAAGTTTCCTCTTCTTGTAAAGACACCAACCAGATTGCATTAGGGTCCATCAGTTTGACCTCATTTAACTTTAATTACTCCCTTAAATGCCCTAACTTCTTATACAATCATATTTTAAGGCACTGGGGGTTAGAACTATAACATGAATTTGAAGAGGACATATTCAGGCCATAGCAATGTGTAATATGCTCCTTGCCCCACTCCACACTCTGACTACTTTTATATTTTCTCCTTGTCACTAGTTTTCAGAATTTTGCATGATGGACTTTAGTGTGGTTTTCTTGGTGTTTATCCTACTTGAGCTTTATTGTGTTTCTTGCATCTGTGGCTTGATAATTTCTATTAAATTCAGAAAAAATTTTGGTCATTTTCTTTAAATATATTTTAGGTCCTCTGTTTACTTTGGGATATTTATTTATACATATTCTTTTGTACAGAATTTCTGTGAACTATCTCTGAGTCTTATGCTCCCTTTTCCAATGTTTCTATTTAGCCTTTTTAGCATCAATTTTTAAAAGCTTATTTGCTAGCATTATTAGTTCTTTTTCTATATATATGTATTGCACTTATTTCCTCCCAGTTTATCTTTTATTTTCAGAATTTATTTGGTGTAGCTTTTATTTGGAGTTTGGAGGGGCACGCAGAAGTGTATTTTAAAGGTAATTGAATTTACCCCACTTTCTTTTTTCTGATTCTGAGGTTGGATAATAGTTATAAAGACATTCCCTATGCCCAGAATATAAAGTAATTTGCATGTTGTTTTTTAGTCCTTCTGTATTTTTTCTTAATGTTTATTTTTTTTTGAACTATAATTTCAAGTTTAATTTTTTTCCACTGTTGTGGACAAGGAAGGTCCACAAGGTGGAAGGTCTTTCTTTCTTTCTTTCTTTCTTTCTTGTTTTTTGAAACATCTAAGTGCAATGGAAAAGCCTTATCTCAGTGCAAGACAATCGTGCTCTTCCAGGTACCTCTCTGCCCTCTGACTGCTGGGTCACTAAACTGCAGCTGAGAGAATATGATCCCTTGGGGATGGTTATCTTCAGAGCATGCGTAGAACTGGGCAAGCAGTCAACTCCACCTGCCAGTGAGTGATGATTCATTCTGGCTGGTAGAATAATATTTGTTTCCACTTTTCTATTGTTTCATTGTTTAGCAGGTAGAATAACTGCAAATCACATGTGACATACTTCCTACTGATATAGGTTCAGTGATGACTACTGGCAGGAGATTAACTCTTGGAAAAGTAAATGAGATGGCAGCCAACATCAAGACAACATAGTTCCTCTGTTCTATTTTCTATTCTCAGTTTTGAATGCTTTCCCCTACCAAATAATACAAATGGAAAGGGGGAGAGGTAGGAAAAAAGAGAAAGAAAGAGTGAAACAAGACCAAGTCAGTGGCAAAATCCTGGAACTGACATCCCCGACTATTTACCCCACTATTACTCAATTTCATTCTTAAATAACACTAGTGAATAAATTAAATACATGAACAAATGAATAAGGAGTTCAATGTACAGGTTACAGATACAAAGTTAAAATAATGTGTTGTATTCAAGGAAATAAGACATTAATGGAATATATTCTCAACTTTATAGTCTTCTCAACACATTCTTATTTATCCTAGAAACAGAAGATCCCATAGTGCTAAGTTTCTTTGAGCCAATAGTTAACACTCAAGATGATGATGTTTAAAATAAATATAGTATTTATTATAAAAGTACAATTCAAACTTAACATTTCTTATTTTCTGCATACACCTTTTTGAAAATGAGTAACAGCCCAAGAATTTCAGAAACATGATTCTTCATGATTCTAAGTCAGGAAGTCCCTCTAAATCTGTGCAGCTTTAATATATATTTATAAATATTTACACATATAGCTTAAGTCTGATATTTCCTGATTACATTGCTCTTACCTTACATAGGTTGATTTTGTGCTGGTTATACAAGCACACTTTAAAATAAATACTTTCTAAAACTCCAAAATGCAATTCTAATTAATGATTTGGCTACATGTGGTTTGGTACAAATTTCAGTCTATTTTCTGCCTAAGTTCTTCTAATAAATATCAATTTAAGAGTGAAATCATTTTCTGACACATCTTACTACAAAACAATTTCTTCCAGTGATAAATAGCATGCAATCCCAGGAAAATATTTTGCACAATGCTGTGGAAAGAACTTCCCCTAAGGTCAGTCAGAAACAAGGCTAGCTATGATGATTCCCAGTACAAGACTTCTCTTAAGGCAATGTAAATTCTCCTTAGATTGCACTCAGTACTTGGTAAAATGTCAGAAGGGGATGTAAGGAGAAGGTAAATACTCAGTAATCAAGATAAAAAATATTCAGTGCAATATTTTTAAACATTCAAATTATTTTTAAAAACATGATGATCAAAACATCAAAATTTTAAATGAAGACAAGATCTGACCACACTTATAGGACCCTATCTCACTCACCACACTCTACTCCAAGCTCTCGTCCCAATAAAACTTTATTTACAAAAGTATGTGGATGGCATACAAGTATAGCATGTTGATTTAACTTTTAAAAAATATTATTTACCTTAATAACTGTGTTTTTGTTCTCCCTTAAATAATGCACCTGAGATGAGTGCCTCACTCAGCTCACTCTGCTTTCCACCCTGGTGTACACATATATCAGACCATGTTAAACTGTATATTTAAAAAAAATCTTCAATTGATTTTACATGAATTGTATCTCAATGAAGTTGTTAAAAATTAAAATGAAAAAAGTCTTCAGGTATAAAACTATAGATACTCATTTACTTTTACTCTCACAACTCACTAATCTGTTCACAGGGTATAAATTTTACTGGTTGGTGTCTGTTGTTGTTTAGTCACTCAGTCATGTCCGACTCTTTGGTGACTCCATGGACTCCTCTGGAGCCCCATGGAGCCCGCCAGACTCCTCTGTCCATGGGATTTCCCAGGCAAGAATACTGGAGTAGGTTGCCATTTCCTTCTCCAGGAGATCTTTCTGACCCACGGATTGAACCTATGTCTCCTGCGTAGCAGGTGGATCCTTTACCACTGAGCCAGCTGAGCTTCCCAGTTTGCATTTGAGGAAAACTTTTCTCTTTTACTTCCATATTCTCCTCTGTAAAAATGTAGATTGTTGTAGGGTACAAAGAGAAGAGATTTATGTTTATTTCCTGACAATGTACTTGTGTGCTAGTTGGAATTAGATTGATCTGTGAGTGAAAGAAAAATAGCACCAGTTTAAGAGAAGTAAAGTTTATTTCCCTTTGTATTCTCTTTCTGGGCTACAACCTTCATTCTTTTTGCCTAAAGGGGTGACCTCAAAGTTCCTATGGCAAAAAAGGAAAAAAATTAAGAGGGCAAAGGCAAAAGAAACATTCCAGCTATCCCTTTGGGAAGATTTCTAGAAGCTACCAAAATATGGTTCTGTTTTCATTCCATTCACAGATTTTAGTTAAAGGATACATAGCTTAGATACATGGAGCTTAGCTCCAAGGAGACTGAGAGATTATTCTGGGTAGACATATGCATATGTAAACTCTTTATCGTTACGGAATTAGGACTTAGTTTACTCATTTCTCAAAGAGGGGGATTTACTTCATGACCTTGATGTTTTCTTGCTATTTAATATTCTTTGTTTTTAATCAAAACCAATAGTGGACCTAATTTGGGGGGCCACTGGGAGTAAAAAGCAGTGATAGTTACAAACTTCAGTTCAGTTCAGTTCAGTTGCTCAGTCGTGTCTGATTCTTTGTGACCCCATGAACCACAGTATGCCAGGCCTCCGTGTCCATCACCAACTCCTGGAGTTTACTAAAACTCATGTCCATTGAGTCGGTGATGCCATCCAACCATCTCATCCTCTGTCATCCCCTTTTGCTCCTGCCTTCAATTTTTCCCAGCATCAGGATCTTTTCCAATGAGTCAGCTCTTCACATCAGGTTGCCAAAGTATTGGAGTCTCAGCTTCAACATCAGTCCTCCCAATGAACATTCAACTGATTTCCTTTAGGATGGACTGGTTGAATCTTCTTGCAATCCAAGGGACTTTCAAAAGTCTTCTCCAACATCACAGTTCAAAAGCATCAATTCTTTGGTGCTCAGCTTTCTTTATAGTCCAACTCTCACATCCATACATGACCACTGGAAAAACCATAGCCTTGACTAGATGGACCAAGGTTGGCAAAGTAATGTCTCTGCTTTTTAACAGGCTATCTAGCTTGTTCATAACTTTCCTTCCAAGGAGTAAGCGTCTTTTAATTTCTCGGCTGCAGTCACCATCTGCAGTTATTTTGGAGCCCCAAAAAATAAAGTCTGACACTGTTTGCACTGTTTCCCCATCTATTTCCCATGAAGTGATGGGACTGGATGCCATGATCTTAGCTTTCTGAATGTTGGGCTTTAAGCCAACTTTTTCACTCTCCTCTTTCACTTTCATCAAGATACTCTTTAGTTCTTCTTCACTTTCTGCCATAAGGGTGGTATCATCTGCATATCTGAAGTTACTGATATTTCCCCTGGCAATCTTGATTTCAGTGTGTGCTTCCTCCAGCCCAGCGTTTCTCATGATGTACTCTGCATATAAGTTAAATAAGCAGGGTGACAATATACAGCCTTGACATACTCCTTTTCCTATTTGGAACTAGTCTGTTGTTCCATATCCAGTTCTAACTGTTGTTTCCTCACCTGCACACAGATTTCTCAAGAGGCAGGTCAGGTGTTCTGGTATTCCCATCTCTTTCAGAATTTTCTACAGTTTATTGGGATCCACACAGTCAAAGGCTTTGGTGTAGTCAATAAAGCAGAAATGGATGTTTTTCTGGAACTCTCTTGCTTTTTTGATGATCCAACAGATGTTGGCAATTTGATCTCTGGTTCCTCCGCCTTTTCTAAAACCAGCTTGAACATCTAGAATTTGATGGTTCACATATTGCTGAAGCCTGACTTGGAGAATTTTGAGCATTACTTTACTAGCGTGTGAGATGAGTGCAATGTGCGGTAGTTTGAACATTCTTTGGCATTGCCTTTCTTTGGGATTGGAATGAAAACTGACCTTTTCCAGTCCTGTGGCCACTGCTGAGTTTTCCAAATTTGCTGGCATATTGAGTGCAGCACTTTCAAAGCATCATATTTTAGGATTTGAAATAGCTCAACTGGAATTCCATCACCTTCACTAGCTTTGTTCATAGTGATGCTTCCTAAGGCCCACTTTACTTCACATTCCAGGATGTTTGACTCTAGGCAAGTGGTCACACCATCGTGATTATCTGGGTTGTGAAGGTCTTTCTTGTACAGTTCTTCTGTGTATTCTTGCCACCTCTTCTTCATATCTTCTGCTTCTGTTAGGTCCATACCATTTCTGTCCTTTATTGAGCCCATCTTTGCTTGAAATATTCCCTTGGTATCTCTAATTTTCTTGAAGAGATCTCTAGTCTTTCCTATTCTATTGTTTGCCTCTATTTCTTTGCAATGATAACAAAATTATATCTGACTAAAAATGAACCGTCTGCTTTGAATGCAATAATGCACAAGAACATATATTTCAGAGAAATAGATACACTGGATGGTTAAAATGTCTGCTTTAAGTTCCAGTTGTAAACTGCATATAAAATCTGAAGGAGCTATTTTAATAACACTTGTCATTTACATTTGAAAACCTGTTTATTTCTCCCATGAATAAAGTCATAATTTTCTGTTCTTTCTCTCCTGATTACAAACTTTTTCAAGCTGACGAAAATTTGCACATTCAATCTGACGTTTTGTCCTCTGGGAAAGTTTTTGTGACAATGACTAATCCGTTCAAATGTGATATTGTAAGACAACAATCATTATTTAAGGAGATAACTAGGTAGATCAAAATTGGAGTAGGAGGGAGGTCCGCTCACCTCTCCCCAGGAACACATCAAAAATGGATCTACAGGTGGAGCAGTTCTCTTTGAAAACAAACTGGAGACTGGAAGGAAGACTATTATACAAAGAAGACTGGAAGAAAGACCGACATGGAGTTGGCCAGGAAGGAAAGAGAAACAATCGGGTCAGGACCTGTAACACAGACTTAGAATCCTCCCTGGAGAGTGAGTGGCTCAAGCCACACATTGGGCACCTTGGCCCTCAGTTTGGACACTGGGAGAAGTCCCCTTGGCTTGTTTGAAGATCAGTGGGACTGGCAGGGGAGCTATGAGAAATGTGAACTCCACTCATGAAAAGTGCACACACAGGCTTGCTTGTTCTCAAAACAAAGGAGAGGAAGAAGATTGAGACTGCCTGAGATTCTGGATGGTTTCCTGCAACTGCCCCTACATCTGCCCCAACCCAGGCCATGTGCTCTGGTACCACGTGATCTGCAGTACAACCACCGACTTGGATGAAAGCTGCCACTGATGAGAAGAGTGTGCAGTTGTGGGAACAGAACTGGCCCAGATGCAGCACTACATCTGAATGGGTCTGGGCTAGCTACTGCTGGTACTCTTGGAAGCAGCAGATTGGCAGTGGTCTGGAACTCTGGTGTGCCTGGAGGACGCAAAGGTATTCTGAGTTCACGGATTGGAAGAACATTAAAGGTTCCATACTGCCCAAAGAAATCTACAGATTTAATGCAGTCCTTATCAAAATACCCATGATATTTTCCACAAAACTAGTAGAAACAATTCTAAAATTTATTTGGAATCACAGAAGACTCCGAATAGCCAGAGCAGTCTTGGGGAAAAGGACACAGCTGGAGATATCACAACTCCCTGACTTCAGACTATTCTACAGAGTTTCTGTAATCAAAACAGTATTTTACTGGAACAAAAACAGATACATAAATTAATGGAACAGAAAAATCGAGAATGCAGAAATAAATCCAAGCACTTATGGTCAATTAATTTATAATACAGGAAGCAAGAATATAGAATGAAGATTGTGTCTTCAGTAAGTAGGGCTGGGAAAACTGAACAGTTACATGTAAAAGAATGAAATTAGAACATTTTCTCATATCATACACAAAAACAAATTCAAAATGAATCGAGTACTTCAATGTAAGATCAGAAAACATAAAATTCATAGAAGAAAACAGGCTCAAACAGGCCTTGACCTACACTGTAGCATTATTTTTATTTTTTTGGATCTGTCTCCTATGGAAAGGGAAACAGAGCCAAAAATAAACAAACGGGAACTAATTAAACTAAAAACTTTTGGACAGCAAAGGTAATCAACAAAATGAAAAGACAGTCTATGAATGGGAGAAAATATTTTCAAATGATATAACCAATATGGAGTAAACACCCAAAATATATAAACGGCTCATACAACTCAATATTAAAAAGCTCAAATCAATTAAAAAATAGGCAAAGAAACTGAAAATTTTTCCAAAGAAGAAATACAGAGAGCCAACAGGCAATTGAAAAAATGCTCAATATAACTAATCATCAGAGAAATGCAAATCAAAACCACAATGAGGCATTACCTCAGTTCAGTTCAGTTCAGTCGCTCAGCCGTGTCCGACTCTTCGTGACCCCATGGACCATAGCACGCCAGGCCTCCCTGTCCATTACCTCACACCTGTCAAACTGATGCAGCCATCATGGAACATACTATAGAAAAAACTAAAGACAGGACTGCTATATGATCCAGCAATGCCACTGCTGGGTATATATCTGGAGAAAACAAAAACACTAATTTGAAAAGATATGTGCACTCCAATATTTATTGCAGTATTATTTATAGTAGCCAAGATATGAAAGACACAAACTATACATCCTTTAACAGTTTAATACGTGTGGTATGTATATAGAATGGAATATCCCTCAGCTATAAAAAATAATGAAATTCTGCTACTGACAATACCATGCACCTGGAAGGTGTTATGCTTACTGAAATACCAAACACTGTATTTCATCACTTACGTCTTGAATCTAAAAAATAAAAAAGAAACTAATGAATACAACAAAACAGAAAAATACTCATAAAGTACAAACTCATGGTTACCAGAGTGAATAGGGGAGGGGAAAGACAGGGGTAGGGGGTAAAGAGTTATAAGCCATTATCTATAACAAATAAAATATACAAGTTACAAAGATACATTGTACAGCACATGGAATACAGTCAATACTTTATAATAATGTTATGTGGCGCATAAGCTATAACAATACTGAATGCTTTACACTGAAATTAATATAATATTGTAAATCCTCTATACATCAGATTTTTTTTCAAGGCTATAAATGTAAGATTTTGAAATTATTTAATCTGAAGTAACTGAACACAAAGCATGGAAATGAAGATATATGTACATGCATATATACATACATTTTATTATATGTAAAGATATGTGACCAAAGGGATTTTATCAATAGCAGTAAGGTTTAGTGGTTCTGAGGAGACACTTGGGAATTGAACACATTTGGGTAAGAGTCTACACTCTAAATTTTTAAAACTGTAGATTTTCCTGATGCCTCAACATCCTCATAAACAGGCTCTGGGTCCCCCTCATAGGTGACCAAGTGCACCAGTACAGTAAAGCTGGCCTCTTCCACAAGTTCCCCTCAATGGCCTCCTCTGACTGATCTGGTGACATGAAAACACACCAATGAATTCCCTCACCTCTTTGGCTGTATTCTCGGCCTGACCCCCAGTAGAGCACTTGCCCACAGGTCCTCTCTCCCTCCTCCCCACCGTCTAGCTGAGCTCACTCCCATGGCCCTCCTCCAGTGTGGCCCTCTGCGTACGGCACAGCATGGCGTAAAACAGGGTGCCTCTCTCTTCTGGGACTCATGGGCATCATAAATCACTTTCACCTGGATATGCCTCTCCATGATGTTATCCCATGTCACAGCAGACTGACCATCAGAAAATTCCATTTTGAGTGACATAATTATTCCTCACAATACAGAGTCCTTGCTCGGTCTCTTACTATCTGTGAGACCTGGAGTAAGTGATTTAGCACTGTTTCTAAAATACATTGAACCTGTATTTTAAGGTTAAGACATTGCTCTAGTATCATCATGCATATATAGTGCTTAACTTGGAGTTTAATGCTTGGAGATTGCTGAATAAAAAGCAATTGTTCTATTGCTAAAACATTAGAAAGCAGAAAGGCAAACAGGCTTGTGATGAGGAAATATGGCAATTTTTTCTATTCAGGAACAATAGCATCTGTGAATGAGAATAACATACTGGAATCTTAAACAAATAGTTTTAGGAGAAGCTGTGATTTCAAGGTGCTGGCATAATGGTAAGGAACAAATGCAGGGTGATGGCGCTTTTGAGTAAGGCTCTTGAACAGCCTTTGTTCAATGTGCCTCAATCCCAAGAAGGTCTGGAACACACCAAAACCTTCCTGATGTGTGGGTTTTAGCTAGGAAGAACTTTGGCTATTTTGCTATGGAAATCATAGTATAGATATGTTTCCAAAATCAAACTTTCTTGCACATGCCCAGTCCTTGCATGAACAGCATGGCACCAGTGACTGTGAGATAAGCGATTTTGTTCGTATAGGTGATGATCAGAAGACCAGCATGCAGAAAACTCCTATATTGCCTGACATCATAGAAAGAAAATACACAACCCTTATCCAATGTGAAACATGGTGTGAGAATACATTCAAGAGAACAAAGAAGAGGGGAAACGTGACCATTGGCTATGTTTTGCAGAGCAATATACAGAAAACCTCAGTTACTTTGTAATTTTTAAAAAATTGAAATATGCAGTATAATGCAATGAGACAGAATGGACTAAGAATGAAGGGTACAAGTTCTGGAATTGATTAAATTAATAAATGTATTATTAAATCCTCAACAAAGTGCAGGAAAAAAATAGGCACCCATAAGTTAACCCTTAGTTTAAAATACCCAGAATGATCAAAATAAAGTCTAAGTTCTAGAGATTTGGTTTCTGATGACAAAGGAAAACCAAAATACCATCAACCCCATGTGTAATGCTAAGTCTATTACACTTGCTAATGCATATTTACTTAATCATAAAAATTAATTTTTTCAACCTTAAAATGAATGGAATTCAGAAAAGGAAGAAGAAAGAGAACATTAATTAGTTGGGTCTCAGTGAGCACCATAGTAAGACACTGTCATGCTGATCTTACTTATTACCCAGCAGAAATTCAGCCGGTCATGTTCACGGTACTTAATTCATGGCTATAGATGATAATCTTTCTCACTAAGGATGATCAGTCCAATTGGCCAGTAATAGCAAGTCTACAATGATTTCTAATCATCATACAAAGACCACAGTTTTGTTACGTGAACTGTTTAGAACATTCAAAACTCCCAATAAAAGCCTCCTATGCACACAATCACAGTTGAATTAACGTGACTGAATCACATCTATTTATAGTTAGCAAATATTTAAGGAAATTAAAATTATTGTTAACAATTCCTAAAAAATTGTGTCATGGTTATCTGATAGTTCTTTTCTGACTGATCACTTCTAGGTGCAAAGTGATAGAAATATACTACTCAGACTGATACTACTCTCACACAATTTACTACATAAAAATGAGGATGCAAGAACTGTGTGATGTTACCCCAAAGTCCAGGCTGATAAAGAATGAGAAATACAAAGACTCCAAAGTCTGACCTTTTGGTTATATGTTACTTTTTGCCTACATACGCACGTTACTATGTGTTATTTTATAAATGATTTCTATATTTAGTATATTTTCAAAAGTATATTTAAAGAATTTTTTTTAATGTAGCTTTCATATGAAATGCTCAGAGATTTTACACATTTACCAATGCCAACTCCTTATGGGCTTGGTTTTGTTCACCTCTTTTGCTACTTTCCATCATCAGCTAAAAAATTATGGAGTCAGCATGTTTAGAGCAAGCCCCCCACCCCCAGTCTCACACAAGCCTAATGCCTTTGAAATCGAAATGAAATCTTTTTTAAAATGGCAGAGTGATTTATTTGCTGACTATACTTTAATAAGAGCAAGTAGATTTATGTTGTGAACTAAAGAGAATAATTTATAGCTGGAAGATCAAGTAATTTAGAAATCAGTGTCATTGAAATGAGGATTGATGACCAAGGCAAATCATCTCACAGATTTTCTATTTCTACTGTTACTTCTCCTACCACTGTGTATGCTTACATAAAAGAAATGATTAAGAAATTGAAAATAAATGTCAAGAGCAGTTACAAAATGGAGTGAGTGAAGGAATGAGCTCAGAGGAAACCATCTCTTTCTTCATGGGCTGTTCACATGGGTCCTATCCTTTTAGCCTGGACCTTATCTACTGTTTTGTTAGCACCTTACCAATCTGTTTCCAAGGAAACAAATCACATCACTCTAAATATACCAAGGAAAACTGTGAGAATAATTTGTATTTTCACTTGTATTCTTCTTTTAAAAGCAACAAAGGAAATTTAAATTAAAACCATAAAATAAATATTTCAAACTAGAGATTGGCTAAATATTGATGCTGAATTCCTGGATATTGGTAGATGTTTGGAGAGAATTTTTATATTAAGTTATACTTCTGAGGAAGGTTTCCATGAGGTAGACTCATCATCTATAAATAAATCTACTATAACTTAAATTCACAAAATATATGGAAATCAAATATATCCTGTGCCTTGAAGCCCTGTGTGTTCATCTGACAAATATCTACTGTATGCACAGCAGTTATTAGATGTATCTGAGAAAAACATGACAAATTATACATGGTCTCTGTTTAATAAAACAGGAAAAAATATAAAGATAATGTATACAAAAATTTCTAAACAGTTTGTTTTTGTGTCTATTCATTGACACAAATAATTATGAGGAGATAGGAAGAAAGGTTGGGTTCATAAAATTTCAAGTGTTTTTGTAAAAGGTGGTAAGTGAATGGTAAGAAATGTACTAATTAATAAGATATGCCAAAGTTGGACTTCCTTGGTGACTTAGAGGTAAAGAATCTGCCTGAAATTCAGGAGACGTGAGTTGGATCTCTGGGTCAGACATATCCCCTGGAGAAGGAAATGGCAACCTACTCCAGTATTCTTGCCTGGGAAATCCCATGGACAGAGGAGCCTGGCAGGCTACAATCCATGGAGTCACAACAGTCAAAAAGGTGACTAAACCCCCACCACCATGCCAAAGTTAGTCATTTCCACTAAAAATATTTTAAAATGAGAGAAAGGAAAAAAGAGACATTTCCTGAATGCTAATTATTGCATTATCTCATTTAATTATTTTATAGATGAGAAAACTAAATCAAAGAAAGACTAAGTGAAAAGATAATAGACAATGAAGCAGGGATTAAAATTTATGTACTGGAATGTCAAAATTGAAACAGCATATAATTCTCCAAAGCTCAGTCTGATCAAACTCTCCTGGGCTCTTCACATACAAATACCCCATGTCCTCTTCCATCAGGTCTTTGTACACAAAGACAGCCAATCACACGGCACATACTGGGGTGATCAGTAGACTGGAGAAGAGCCTTAGATAACCTTGACAACTTTCCCAGCACTGGCAAGGCATGAAAAACAACTGCCAACCAAAGTGATTACACATTTTTACTATGGAATTGGACATGGGAAGCACAGAACAAGTAGGGAGAAGAAATGGATGCTTTTAACATCAAGGGATTTCAACATTCTACTGGATCATTAACTTTGACTTTAAACTGACCTGGAATATATTTAAATGAAGAAAACAAATACTCTTACTCACTAGAAAGAGTGACCCCTTCTACCCTCATCTGTGAAATCATTCAATAGTTTTCAGTTACATCTGATATTGGCCATCTATTCATTTTTGCTGAGCATACAACAAAATGAACCTGGATGAATAAATTGGTTTTTGCAGTAAGTGGAATAATGTATCCCCATTATTAGAGGAATAATCATTATTAGAGGAATAGTGTCTCCCATTATTTTATTTATTAAAACTAATACATTAGTTTTTGTAGTAAGTAGAATAATGTTTCCCCAGTAAAGATGTTCAGGGCTTCTCAGGTGGCTCAGTGGTAAAGAATCTGTCTGTCAATGCAGGAGGTGCAAGAGACTTGGGTTCGATCCCTGGGTCTGGAAGATCCCCTGGAGAAGGAAATGGGAACCCACTCCAGCATCCCTGCCTGGGAAATACCATGGACAGAGGAACCTGGTGCGCTATAGTACATCGGGTAGCAAAGAGTCATCATGATTGAGCAAACACACAGCAGAGATATTCAAAACTTGTGAATATGTTACCATATATGACAAAGAAGACTTTGGAGATATGATTAAAGGTAAATACTTTGAAGTGGGAGATCGTTATTTTTGTTGTTCGGTTGCTAAGCTGTGTCTGACTCTTTGTGACCCCATGAACTGCAGCACACCAGGCTTCCCTGTCCTTCACTATCTTCTTGAGTTTGCTCAATATCATGGGCATTGAATGAATGATGCCAACCATCTCATCCTCTGTTGCCCTCTTCTCCTCTTGCCCTCAGTCTTTCCCAGCACCAAGGTCTTTTTCAATGAGTCAGCTCTTTGCATCAGGTGGCCAAAATATTGGAGCTTCAACATCAGTCCTTCCAATGAATATTCAGGACTAATTTCCTTTAGGATTGATCTCTTGCTGTCCAGAGACTCTCAAAAGTCTTCTCCAGTTCCACAGTTTGAAAGCATCAATTCTTTGATGCTCAGGCTTCTCTATGGTCCAGCTCTCACACCCATACATGACTAATGGAAAAACCATAGCTTTCACTATATGGACCTTTGTCGGCAAAGTGATGTCTCTACTTTTAAATACAGTGTCTAGGTTTGTCATAGCAACTCTTCCAAGGCGCAAGTGTGGGAGATTATTTTGGATTAACTGGCTGAACCCAATCTAATAACATGAGTTCTACTAACTCAGAGAGATAACACACATCAGAAGGGCTTGATCCACTGCTGCTGACTTTGAAGATGGCAGGAGGAGGCCAGGAGCAAGAGAATGCAGGTGGCCCTAGGAGCTAGAAAAGTCAAAGAAACTGACCTCCCCTATAGTTTTCAAAAAAATTGGGTAGAGAGGGAGGTGGGAGGGGGGATCGGGATGGGGAATACATGTAAATCCATGGCTGATTCATGTCAATGTATGACAAAACCCACTACAATATTGTAAAGTAATTAGCCTCCAACTAATAAAAATAAATGAAAAAAAAAAAAGAAATTAGCCTTGTTGACACCTTTAATTTAGCCTAGTAAGATCCACGTTGTACTTCAGACTACATAACTGTAAATAATATATTTGTGTTGCTTTCAGATATTGTAGGTGATAATTTGTTGACGTAGCAATAGATACATAAATAAGAGTAAATATAAGCAATGCATAATGTATACTGTATATATGATGCATGCATGTGTGCGTGCTACGTCACTTCAGTCTTGTCCGACTCTTTGTGACTCTATGGACTGTAGCCTGCCTGACTCCTCTGTCCATGCAATTCTTCAGGCAAGAGTGTTGAAGTGGGTTGCCATTTCCTCCTCCAAGGCATCTTCCCGACCCAGGGATTGAACCCACATCTCTTATGTCTCCTGCATAGGTAGGTGGGTTCCTTACCACTAGTGCCACCTGGGAAGCACCATATTATATATACGGTCAATAAAAGCAATGGAAATAGTAATAATACTGACTGTATATATTGCACAATGCAGCGACAAATCTACAGTAAATATAAAATATAACCATTAATCCATAGTTTATCTTGCTAAAAGGAGCAAGCCTTCCAAACATGAAGCAATTAAAAGATAATACAAATTATTGTGTATACAACGCTAACTTGTTTGATTCTGAGAAAACATTTAAAATTAAAAAAAAAAAAAAAAAAGATTTGTTTGAACATCAAAGTGAGCCCTTAGATCTGGATGAAGCTTCTCTTTGATTAGGAAATAAGAGTGTTACAAGGAAGATGTGAGAAAGATTTCCTAGATAACATGGATCATGAAAAATTCCTGACATTAAAAGAAATCTTTGAATTCTTATTTCTTTACAATTCTTTCAGATCAGAGTAGTTTTCTTTCCAAAACAGTAGTTGTTTTTTTCTCCCCTTAAAACAGACAGCTTGGTTTGACCGCTAATGAGGCCCTGAAGGACATTTGAGATACATTCTGAGACCGTGTTTGAGCTGAGTAGGAATGGTGCCATAATGAATTAGAGATGTGTATCAGGGCTTCCCCAGTGGATCAGAAGGAAAGAGTCCACCTGCAGTGCAAGAGACCCAGGTTTGATCCCTGGATCAGGAAGGTCCCTGGGAGAAGGGAACGGCTACCCACTCCAGTATTCTTGCCTGGAAAATCTCATGGACAGAGGAGCCTGGCGGACTGCAGTCCATGGGGTCACAAAGAGCTGGAAATGACTGAGCGACTAAGAAAAAACAATAAGTTCACAGGAAACAGGCCATCTTTGCATGCTTAGATTGCCTGGTCCACCACGATCCTCTGTCCGTGGGATTCTCCAGGCAAGAAAACTGGAATGGGTAGTCATTCTCTTCTCCAGGGGATCTTCCCGACCCAGGGATGGAGTCCGCATTGCAGATGGATTCTTTACTGTCTGAGCCATCAAGGATATACTGACCTACATCAATTTTCAGGCTGATCAAAAGTGGCTCCCTAATTCCCTGAATGCTCCACTGTTACCTTGGTTACTTGGCTTCTACACCAGAGCTCTGTACCTTCCCTTTCTATCAACTAAAAAACTAATATATGGTCCAGTAGTCATGCTGGTTGTTACCTATTGAATGATGATAGGATAATATACTAGATATTTTCAGGTCTGTTTGAATCCTGTCTTTGTGCAATGCCTAAAACAATTTATATACTTGGCTAAAAGAAAATACTGATTTATGTTTCTAGATATCGTTTGTTTGGAATCAAATAGAAAAGTACTGTATTAAACTTACATCTCAGGAAAAGCCTATTAATCACCAGTATGATTAAAAAGCATGAAAAAGCTCTTGGAATAAGCACTTTATAAAATGTTTAGCAATGACCTCACAATAGTCGCTGGAGCTGGCAGATACGTGCCATTGAGCTTTCTCAAGCCAAACAGTACAGTTTCTTGGCATACTTAGAAAAATTCTAAAAATGGCATTTTCCATGTACAAAGCAATGAGAATGGAATGTCTTTTTTGTTACTACCATATATGGAAGGAATCCAGAGTTTCTTACAAACATATGAATTTGTTGTGGTAGTTAGACACAATAGCAGCATGTGGTGAATAGAGAAGCAGATATTTAGAATTATCTTTCATAACATAGTTTTAAAAATCCACTTCCATTAGGAGTCATGCTGGGAGAATGTGTGAATATATTTCAGTCGTGACCATAGAAAAACAGTTAAATAAGGGAACTGCCCCATATCCAGGTTCAGCTGCTATTCTCATCTATGCTTTTATCTATGAGGTCATTGTTGACTTGCTGAACTAGACAAAACTTGACACTTTCTGTAAAAAGTGGACAGGATGTTAAAGTCTATTTCACTTTATAATATTCCTTCTATGTTTCTCAAACCTGTGCAAAATTTACCTATTCCATATGTCTACTATTCAGATTTTCTGTCTTACCTGATACCTTTGAACATTCTGGGCAATAAACCAGTGGAATAAGTCTAGGACCTATTATACAGGCCATGCTCAGTTTTGAGGAAACATTCATCAAAATAAAAATTAGAATGACCCAGAATTTTATTACTCAATTACATTCTGCCATTAATGATATATGACTTGCACTGTTGCTAAATCTTGACCTGGAATTTCCCTTACTACTTCTTACAGAAATACCTTTGGGCTTGGAAATATGTTAAACTTACATATGAATCATAAATGAATATATAAAGTCCATATATATAATTGTGAATTTCAATACTAGCATCAATCATACTTCGACTTATAATTAGTTGTGCATACGAATATTTTGCATATAACACTGGGCTTCTTATGGTGTATCAACTTTTATTTACCAAGAATATAGAGTTATTCTTGGAAAAAGATAGTAAGCACTCAAGACACTTTGTTTATTTCAGCTGAGTTGAACTGAATTTCACCCTCAAAGCTTTATTTTACAGATACTATGGGGACAACATTCTGCTTAGATGATGCCTTGCATTGTCTAAGGCGGGTAAAATAGTTGAGTATAAGAGTTTTAAATTGATTTTTTGATAAATTCTAGGCAAATCAAAATGCATTTTCAGAGATATTGTCATTGCTTTTCATATTTTGTTACCACAATGTTATTCATAATCTTAAATAAGAAAAAATATTTATACCTAAGCATATATATTACTGTGCCAACAAATGTCTGTGAAGTCAAAGCTATGGTTTTTCCAATAGTCATGTACGGATATGAAAGTTGGACCATAAAGGAGGCTGAACACTGAAGAATTGATGTTTTTGAACTGTGGTATTGGAGAAGACTCTTGAGAGTCCCTTGGACTGCAAGGAGATCAAACCAATCAATCCTAAAGGAAATCAATCCTGAATATTCATTGGAAGGACTGATGCTGAACCTGAAGCTCCAATACTTTGGCCACCTGACGTGAAGAACTGACTCACTGGAAAAGACCATGGTGCTGGGAAAGACTGAAGACAGGAGGATAAGGAGATGACAGAGGACAAGTTGGTTGGATGGCATCACCGACTCAATGGACATGAGTTTAAGCAAGCTCTGGGGGATGGTGAAGGGCAGGGAAACATGGAAAGCTGCAGTCCGTGGGATCACAAAGAGTGGAACATGACTGAGTGACTGAACAACAAGAATGTCACTTTCTTTTGAGATCTCAAAATTGTTCCCCCAAACACAGATAGTATTAAATCACCAGGATTTCAGCCTAGTATCTTTTGCTAATTAGTATTTGACATTAAGCTAACTTCTTTAGGCTTAAAATCACACTGCATTTTTAAGATGGGAAAATTGGTCTAGGTAATGTCTAGTGTCTCTTGAAGTCTAAAGTTCTTTTCTTTTCTAATGTCATTTTGTGTTTACAAAGTCCATTTAGACATGGGGAAGAGAAGTTAGGCAGACCCTTCAATTCTGTCCCCAGTTTAATAAAAAGTTAGTTTACATATTGTTATTTACCATTGTACTTTCATATGCATTAGGTGTAGGCATATGATCCTAAGATCCCTTTTCTTCAAGGAGACAAGTGGAAACACAGATTTAAACAAGCTCATTTAATCAATGATAAAAATGGGATTAGATCAGGTCTGCTGAACCCAAGTCCTTAATTTGAGAGGTGACTTATTTTCACAAATACCAGCATTGTCTTTTCTCATTACTCTACTTGATATATTGCTTCAACTCCATATGATATATTTTACCATTTTTTTCATAATGTTTTCCTTCCTATGTTCTTTAGCTCCCTTTTCCTCCCTTTAGACTCCTTCATATTTTTCAAAATTTTCCATTTCTTTCTTCCCATGAGAGAAACCTAGAAGCAGCTAATTCTTTTCTCCTTTTAACAATAATTGTAGCAGTAAAAGCTAAAACAGATACACATTTGATGCCATATTTAACAGCATGCATAAAGTTTTATATTTTAATAAGCCTTAAACTAAACAAAAATACATAAATCTTTTCCCCTTCTTTTCCCTCTATCAACTGTAAAATTCTACTTGGTGTCATTCAATCAGGCCTGACGTGAGATTTTTTAAAAGAAATTGAACGCTAATTACGGATCTGCTCTGCAGTTAAACAGAATCTCTTAAGGTAAGAATTCAAGCTGAGTGCTTAAATTAGTTGTACTCAACTTTTAGCAGTGGCCATGTGTAATGGAATAAGAAACATATATTATTGAAATAGAGAATAGTGAAGATATAAAAGGGAAGAAAGAAACAGGATTCAGGAGGTTAAGACACAGTTTGACATGACACTTATATGTCTTTGTTCTTTTGAGTACTTGCTGACTATTTTCTTTATGGTCCTTATTATTTAAGAGAGCGACTCCCCAGTGGCTCAATGACAACAAACTTACCTGTCAATGCAGGAGACGCATGTTCAATCCCTGGATCTAGAAGATCCCCTGGAGAAGGAAATGGCAACCCATTCCAGTATTCTTGCCTGGAAAATTCCATGGACAGAAAAGCCTGGAGGGCTACTGTCCATGGGGACACAAAGAGTCGACATGACTTAGTAACTGAAAACAGCGACGACAGTTTCAGAGAGTTCTCAGATTTTAGAGAAGTGGAATCCCTGGAGGATTTATTCAAGTACATATTACTAGGCCTCACCTACAGGGTTTCTGATTCAACAGATCTGGAGTGAGGCCTCTGAATTTGCATTTCTATAATTGGTTCCCAAGGGGAGGCTGATGTTGTCAGTATAGGTTGTATAGTGGCTTCTATCTTAAGAGAAAATGTCTTTAAAACCAGCTCCTGTTCTACCTTTGAAACTACGCAATATCTTTTTTCTGGACTGATTATATGCGTTCTCTTCTTAGACACATTTCACTAACACTAGCTGTTTTTAGTGAGACATTAAAGCAACAGTCAAAATCTTCTTTCAACTTTTGTTTGGATAAAGTAAAAAAAAGCAGGCTGGCTGAAACTGTATGCAAATAGAATCTGCAATTACTATAACATGAAATAAGAATCTGAGAAATGTTAGCATAAGGTGAAAATCATTCAACCGTGTCTGACTCTTTGTGACCCCATGGACTATATAGTCCATGGAATTCTCCAGGCGAGAATACTGGAGTGGGTAGCCTTTTCCTTCTCCAGGGGATCTTCCCAACCCAGGGATCCAACCCAGGTCTCCCGCATTACAGGCAGAATCTTTACCAGCTGAGCCACAGGAGAAGCCCAAGAATACTGGAGTGGGTAGCCTATCCCTTCTCCAGTGGATCTTCCTGACCCAGGAATCAAACTGGGGTCTCCTGAATTCCAGGCAGATTCTTTACCAGCTGAGCTACCAGGGAAGACCAACTCAGAGAAATGTTATGCTGCTTTCACAAACTTGAAATCATTCCAGACTCCTGAAAATACAGCAGAACATCATAAATATTATAACACGGCACATAGACATAAACATTATAACATTTAACCATGATTTTGAAGGTTCACCAAGAGTATATAATGTGAAAATCACAATTATATAGAGATGAAATCATACAGATTGTTGAAAGGTTGAACCATGCATTCATTTTATTCAATGCATATGGAATAATTTTCTGCACTAATAAAAAATTTGCTTATTTGTTTTGTTATAATTGTTTTATGACTCCATGTACATCATCAGATCACTTTAAGTATTAATTTGGATTTTTAAAAAATATCTGGGGCTCTTATTTAATTGGGTATAGATAGGCTTAGTGTATTCAAAATTGATTAATGATTATAGTTCTTATACTACTTGATATAATGCCTTGTAAATTAGACACACAAAAATATAAAAACAAAATTCAACAACAAGAAACACCTCAACTAAAAGCATTGCTAATCAAATCAAAATGCAAATGAAAACCACAAGGAGATAACACACCACCCCTGTTGGAATGGCTACCTTCCAAACGAGAACAAATAATAAATGTTAGCAAGCATGTGGAGAAAAGGAAACCCTGTACACTGCTGGTAGAAATGTAAATTGGTATTGTCACTGTGGGATACAGTGTGGAGGTCCCTCAAATTTAAAAATAGAACTGTCATATGATCCAGTAATTCTACTCATGGGTATATATCTGAAGAAAATAAAAACACTAATTTAAAAAGATACACAAACCTCAATATTCATAGCAGCATTCTTTACAATAGTCAAAATGTGGAAGCAACCTAGAGGTCCATCAATAGATGGATAATGAAGTTGCGGCAAATATACACAATGGAGTAACACAGATACAGAAAACAAACTAGTGGGTACCACTGGAGAGTGGGGTGGGGAGAGGTGAAAGCTGAGAGAAGGGGATTAAGCAGTATGAACTACTAGGTATAAAATAAATAAGATACAGGATGTGACATATAGCACAGGTAATGTAGCCAATGTTTTATAGTAACTTCAAATGGAATATAATCTATAAAAATACTGAATGTTGTATGTGCTTAGTCAATCAGTCGTGTCCGACTCTTTGCGACCCCGTGGACTGTGGCCCAGCAGGCTCCTCCATCCATGGGATTCTCCAGGCAAGAATACTGGAGTGGGTGGCCATGCCCTTCTCCACCTGAAACCATATAGCATGGTAAATCAACTACACTTCAACTTTAAAAATAAATTTAAAAATAGGCAAAAGATCTTAACAGAGACCATATCAAAGAAAATAAATAGATAGAAATAAGCATGTGGGAAAGTGCTAAATAATTTATCAATAGGGAAATTCACATTACAGTAATAATGAGATATCATATACCATTACAAACCTATTTAAAGAGTTAAAAAATTGATGCCAATTGCTGACGAGGTCACAGAGCAACAGGACCTCTCATCCACTGCTGGTGGAAACACAGTACAAACCATACAGATAGTGCAGCCACTTTAGAAGACAGTTAGTTTACAAAACTGAATACACTATTACCACATGATCAGAAATCATACTCCAAAGTATCCAACTGATTTAAAAATTTATATCTACATAAAAGTTGTACACAAATGTTTCCAACAATTTTATTCCTAACTGCCCCAAACTTCAAGCAAACAAGATGTCCTGCAATAGGTTAATGGATAGACAAACTATGATATATCCACACAGTAGAATCCTTTTCTGCAATAAAAAGGAATGTGTTCTCAAGTCACGAAAAGACATGTATGAACTTCAAATGCATATTGTTAAGTGCTATTGCTACCAACTCTATGACTACATTTATATGACATTCTGAAAAAGACAGAACTATCGATCAAAACAGCAAACAGATCAGTGGATGCCCGGGGTTAAGGTGCTGAATAGATAGAACAAGGGATTTTTAATGGCGGACGGTACGAGCCACACTGTATTTGTTAAAACTCTTAGTGTTTCACAGCAGAATGTGTAAAACAATGTATGATGATTTAATTAACATAAATAATAAAAATTATTTATATGTCAGAGGATTCCAGCATCACATGATGTGACCAAAAAAAATATCTAACTGTATTACAAATGTATGAAACAGCCTCACTGAAGGATCAGATAAAAAAGTTGTTGACCAAAGCAACTCTGAAAATGACTGGAATCTATAAGACTAAATGGA
Organism: Cervus elaphus; assembly: GCF_910594005.1. Taxonomy (NCBI): domain Eukaryota; kingdom Metazoa; phylum Chordata; class Mammalia; order Artiodactyla; family Cervidae; genus Cervus; species Cervus elaphus. The sequence goes on from NC_057831.1 coordinate 13,477,045, forward strand.
AAAGGAGCTTGACGTAAATATAAAATTCTAGTTGATAAAGTTATTCCCTACAGGGGTATAGGTTAACAAATCTGACACCACTGAACATGTGTACTGGAACTGAGTAAGTAGATGGATGGCAGATGGTAGAAGCCAGGTTTCTCACCACTTAAATGGAAGATTTTAGACAAACAATGGGAGAAGGCTTGAATAATACATGTGGTAATTGATTATAGTCAAAGACTATATGAACTCATGTTTTAGCTTAATACAAATGTATTTTATATATATATATATATATATATATATATATATATATATACAGATGGCCCAGATGGTAAAGCATCTGCCTGCAATGCAGGAGACCTGGGTTTCATCCCTAGGTCAGGAAGATCCCCTGTAGAAGGAAATGGCAACCCACTCCAGTACTCTTGCCTAGAAAATCCCATGGACAGAGGAGCCTGTAGGTTAGTCCATGGGGTCGCAAAGAGCTGGACACGACTAAATGACTTCACTTTCACTTTCATATATACATATACATACACACACACACACAGAGGTAGAAAACATCTAGAAGCAAAAACAACTAGTAGCAACAAATCATACTAGCCCCAGATTTTGGTTTCTAGTACTATTTTCTAACAAAAGGAACCAAAGTTTCTTGGATAAATGGTTTATTGTGTAAACCTGGGGCAGGAAATACGTAAGATGAACTTCAAACATCTGGTAGTACCAGAAAGTCCTTAAACACACACACACACACACACACACACACACACATGCGCAATGATGGGGGTTATCAAAGAGATATAGCAGCCAACTGAGAGAACTTCTAATGAACAAAACTAGGACAATTTGAGCAATAAATAATATTATATCAAAACATAAATTATAAAACAAATGTTCCTGAGTCCACATTGATATAAATAATTGATGAAATGCATAAATGAGTGAGATGAGAAAAATCTCCCAGCATTATAATTGCAAGCAATTATTGTAGAAAATCTACCTTCAAGAAGATGGAACACTTTCTCAGGTCATCAAAGTCAACATCAACAGTGAAGTAAATTGTTGATAGTATGTACCCTTGATATGATGTGATGAAAATGGCCCTTTACCTCTTGGTCTTCCTACCAAAACCTAGAATGTACCTGAATCATAAGAGAAACATGAGACAAATCCCAAGAGAGGAAGATAGATGTAACCAATCCTCCACAAAACCATCAATGTCATCAAAAATAAGGGAAGTCTGGGAATCTGTCACAGCCTAGAAAAGCCTAAGGAGATTTGATGTCTAAATGTAATATATGGTATCTTATATGGGACACTGCAATATTAATAGACCATTAGGTAAGAATAAAGGACATATAACTAGAGTTAGAACTTTAGTTAATAGTTATATATCAATTGGTTCACTAACTGTGAAAAATATACCACACTAATGTACAATATAACTAACAAGGCTAATAGTGATACTATCTTAACACTATTCTTTAACTATAAATATACTCTGAAATAAAAGTTCATTAAAATTCTTAAAATTTTAGATAAAACAACAAGAATTTAAAGTGTATAGATCTGTAAGAAACCTTACATATCAACTACTTCAATTTTCTCATTTTACAACACAGAAAAATGACCTGCAGAGGAAATGATTAAACCAAGATTGCACAAGTCTAGAACCCTTGTCTATACTACTGAGCTTTAGAATTACCTGTTAATACTGAGAAATTTTTCAAGTTTCTTCAAAATTCAAAGTGCAAACACATTAATATCAATATGCAAGATGTTTATAAAATGTTTTATAATTCCTTTTAGCAGAACATCAATTTGAATTCTTCACTAAGTATGTTTCACCAAACACATTCAGTTCAGTTCAGTTCAGTCACTCTCTGCAGTGTCCGACTCTCAGCAACTTCATGAACTGCAACACACCAGGCTTCCCTGTCAGCCACCAACTCCCAGAGCTTGCTCAAACTCATGTCTATCGAGTCGTGACGCCATCCATCAATCCCATCCTCTGTTGCCCCCTTCTCCTCCTGCCTTCAATCTTTCCCAGCATCAGGGTCTTTTCAAATGAGTCAGCTCTTCACATCATGTGGCCAAAGTATTGGAGTTTCAGCTTCAGTATCAGTCCTTCCAATGAACATTCAACTGATTTCCTTTAGGACTGACTGGTTTGATTTCCTTGCTGTCCAAGGGACTCTCAAGAGCCTTCTCCAACTTCACAGTTCAAAAGCATCAATTCTTTGGCACTCAGCCTTCTTTATGGTCCAACTCTCACATTCATACACAACTACTAAAAACCATAGCTTTGACTAGATGGGCCTTTGTCTGCAAAGTAATGTCTCTGCTTTTTAATATGCTGTCTAGGTTGGTCATATCTTTTCTTCCAAGGAGCAAGCATCTTTTAATTTCATGCTGCAGTCACCATCTGTAGTGATTTTGGAGCCTAAAAAAATAAAGTCTGTCATGGTTTCCATTGTTTCCCCATCTATTTGCCATGAAGTGATGGGACAAGATGCCATGATCTTAATTTTTTGAATGTTGAGTTTTAAGTCAACTTTTTCACTCTCCTCTTTCACTTTCATCACGAAGCTGTTTAGATCTTCTTTACTTTATACCATAAGGGTGGTGTCATCTGCATATCTGAGATTATTGTTATTTCTCCCAGCAATCTTGATTCCAGCTTGTGTTTTATCCAGCCCAGCATTTTGCATCATATACTCTGCATATAAGTTAAATAAGCACGATGACAATATACAGCCTTGACATACTCCTTTCCCAATTTGGAACCAGTCCTTGTTCCATGCGCAGTTCTAACTGTTGCTTCTTGATCTGCATACAGATTTCTCAGGAGGCAGGTAATGTGGTCTGGTATCCCCATCTCTTGAAGAATTTTCCACAGTTTGCTGTGATCCACAGAGTTAAAGGCTTTGGTGTAGTCAATAAAACAGAAATAGATATTTTTCTGAAACAATCTTGCTTTTTTGATAATCCAACGGATGTTGGCAATTTGATCTCTGGTTCCTCTGCCTTTTCTAAATCCAGCTTCAACATCTGGAACTTCTCAGTTCATGTACTGTTGAACCCTTGCTTGGAGAATTTTGAGCATTGCTTTGCTAGTGAGTGAGATGAGTGCAATTGTGCGATAGTTTGAACATTCTTTGGCATTGCCTTTCTTTGGGATTGGAATGAAAGCTGACTGCTTCCAGTCCTGTGGCCACTGCTGAGTTTTCCAAATTTGCTGGCATATTGAGTGCAGCACTTTCACAGCATCATCTTTTAGGATTTGAAATAGCTCAACTGGAATTCCATTACCTCCACTAGCTTTGTTTGTAGTGATGCTTCCTAAGGCCCACTTGACTTTGCATTTCAGGATGTCTGGCTCTAGGTGAGTGATCACACCATCGTGAGTATCTGGGTCATGAAGATCTTTTTTGTATAGTTCTTTTGTGTATTCTTGCCACCTCTTCTTAATCTCTTCTGCTTCTGTTAAGTCCAAAGCATGTCTGTCCTTTATTGTGCTCATCTTTGCATGAAGTGTTCCCATGGTATCTCTAATTTTTCTTGAAGAGATCTCTAGTCTTTCCCATTCTATTGGTTTCCTCTATTTCTACGCATTGATCACTGAAGAAGGCTTTCTTATCTCTCCTTGTTATTCTTTGGAACTCTGCATTCAGATGGGTATATCTTTCCTTTTCTCCTTTGCCTTTAGCTTCTTTTCTTTTCTCAGCTATTTGTAAGGTCTCCTCAGACAACCATTTTGCCTTGTTGCATTTCTTTTTCTTGGGTATAGTCTTGATCACTGCCTCCTGTACAATGTCACGAACTTCCATCCATAGTTCTTCAGGCACTCTGTCAATCACATCTAATTCCTTGAATCTATTCTACAGTCACTTCCACTGTACAATTGTAAGGAATTTGACTTAGGTCGTTCCTGAATGGTCTAGTGGTTTTTTCCTACTTTCTTCAGTTTAAGTCTGAATTTTGCAATAAGGAGTTCATGATCGGAGTCACAGTCAGCTCCAGGTCTTGTTTTTGCTGACTGTATAGAGCTTCTCCATCTTTGGCTACAAAACATATATTCAACCTGATTTCAAGGAAAGCTATAAGTGCTTAAAAATTGTGACCTTAGTATTACTGATAAGACAAACTATTTATTCAGAGTAATAGTAGTGTAAATCATGCTGCCTTCTCAGTCAGTCTGCTTTGGGTGTAACTTGGCAAGATAAGCCTAACTTTCAGAAAAGACTTCTGACAAGAAAAGATATGAGTACTTTAAAAAATATTATGTTTTAATAATTATCCTAGGAAATTATGATGTAGAGGAGTTATGTGAATTCCTTGTTGTCGCTCCGTTGCTTAGTCATGTTTAACTATTTGTAACCCTATAGACTCTAGCCCTTCAGGCTTCTCTGTCCTTGGGGCTTTCTCAGTAGAAATACTGGAGTGGGTTGCCCTTTCCTCTTCCAGGGGATCGTCCCGACCCAGGATTGAAACTGGGTTTCTTGAATTGTAGGCAGATTCTTTACCACTGAGTCACTGATGAAGCCCAATACCCAAATTACTGAAACATAATTTGATAGCATTAAGTTAAATTGGATATAATCAAACCCAAAAATCAAGAGATCTTCACTGAGGGCCTTACAGTAGAGCACTGAACATGCCTTATCTTTTTTCAATACATTTTTCCCCAATGTCTACTCTGATTTCTTTCTTTAAAAATTTGAAAAGTTTAATTTCCAGAAAAAAAAGCAATGAAACAACATGATGCCCTTTAAGCCCTAGAGAAATATTAAATCTACTTTGCTAGGGTAGCCAGTAGCTAAAGCATTCAATATTGCTCAATTATTTGCATCCATCTGTTCAATATGGTAAAGTGACCTTCCTTGTTATCCTTTCCACGGGAAAAAAAAAAAAAAGTGAGAAAAATTCAGCAGGTCTCACAAAGATAAATAATAAAGGAAGTAGATTATCATTAAACTTCATGAGCAGTCCTTAAAAAGTGTTTCTGTATTTTGAATCTAAATACAGATAGAGTACTGTGAGGCAAACAACAGTTATAAAATTAAAACAAAACTGTTGCTTTTAAAGCTTTCAAAGAGAAGTATAAGTTGGATGGCTCCTTCAGCTTCTGCTTTTCTTACCTTTGTTTCATGATACAGATTTTTGAGAGCCTAGATCTGGTAAAAAAAAATCTTTAAGAAAAACACTTAGGTTCATTATATCCCCTTCTTTGGTGATAAAATTATATTTCTAGATGAGTCAGATAAACAGTAATTCTAATATTTACTGAAAAAAAACAAAAGTTAGGAAATTAAACCTCAGAGTCCTAAAACTTCAGTATTTTTTCAGATCTGTATGAACGCTGTGGAATATTGCATTTTTCTTTCTTTTTCCCATGAGGGGTCTTTCTGTTAACATTCTTCATTGATTTGTTTGCTTTCTTTCACTGTCTCCTAGGAGTCTTGATTATTGTGTTACCTTTTAAGTTATTTTACTAACACCAAACCAATTCTATTATTTTCCCTCTCTTCACAGTTTAATCTACCTAGACCCTTCTATGTAGACTTTATTCCTTTTACATACCAGGACCTTTTCCCCTCACTTCTTTAATTCTACAAATCACCCTTTAACTTCATGGAGTTCATATTACACATTCAGTTTAAGGACTTAAGATATCATACATAATACTAAATTTTATTTTCACCTTGCTCAACTTAATTTTTTAAGCTCCATGGGCCAATTCTAGTAAAGAGTGTGAAAATCTTGTTCATTACAATTTCACAAGTGAATGAAACCATACTAGAAAGGAGATGTCCTAAAGATGACATGCATGCTTATTTCGTATCATAGTGAGGGACTGATTGACAATGCTGAACACTCTCGCTAGGTAATACAATTAAATGAATGCAGCATATGGTGAGGCTGGTCAAAAAAGACTGATGGAGATAAAAAGTGAAGTTTGTCTTTGCCTCTAAAAGCCAAAATAAATTAACTACTAAAACAAAAAGTAGCCTTTTATTTTTCCTATTACTGTCTAAAGTTTCCAAAAACTAGAACATGACTGCCTAGCTTGTTATTATTTAGAGCCAAAATCATTCAAATGTTTTACAATGGTATGTCTGTGTGCACACACATACAATGATATTCTATAACTGATTTAGGTAAAATAAGACCTCACCAAAATCTTCTCCTTGTGATGCAATACCAAAATAATACTAAGAAAATAATTCAAATACAAACTAATCATTTATTATAAATGTGCATTTACTATTTTACATTTCACACAGTATTAGTCATTTTTTTAGGGATGCATTAGTGAAAAATTGTTTGAATTTAACAAACTTAAAGTGTAGTCTAGTACAAGAGTTGACTTGGTCTTACTACTTTGCCAACAAAGGTCCATCTAGTCAAGGCTATGGGTTTTTCAGTAGTCATGTATGGATGTGAGGGTTAGACTATAAAGAAAGCTGAGTGCCGAAGAATTGATGCTTTTGAACTGCGGTATTGGAGAAGACTCTTGAGAGTCCCTTGGACTGCAAAGAGATCCAACCAGTCCATCCTAAAGGAGACCAGTCTTGAAAATTCATTGGAAGGACTGATGTTGAAGCTGAAACTCCAGTACTTTGGCCACCTGATGTGAAGAACTGACTCATTTGAAAAGACCCTGATGCTGGGAAAGATTGAAGATGGGAGAAGAAGGGGACGACAGAGGATGAGATGGTTGGATGGCATCACCAACTCGATGGACATGAGTTTGGGTAAACTCTGGGAGTTGGTGATGGACAGGGAGGCCTGGCATGCTGTAGTCTACGGGGTCACAAAGAGTAATTCTATTAGCATTTGTGTCAATTATTCTTTTTAAAATAAAAGTGAGGTGTCAGGTAAAAAAAGAAGAAGAAGACATAACCAGGCAATTTTCTCAACAGTTCCCAGACTCTTGCATAAGACAATAAAGAGAGCAAATGAAATATGAGAGACTACGGAATCAAAAGTTCCAAACACAATAAAAGTAAATCTTGAAGGTGAAAATAAAAAGAGTTGACTTTGTCTTAAATAGATGTAATATGAGATATTGAATAAATGCCTTAGAGAAGTATAAGGAAAGGATTTTGACAGTTTTGATAAAAAAGTTTCCCTCTGTGTGTGTGTGTGTGTGTGTGTGTGTGTGTTGGCATTTTGGGCAAAATTTTTAATTTAACCCTGAAAATTCATTAGAATTCAAACATGCTAAAATAGTACCATAAAGAAACTTCTATATTTAATAAGGCATGGAGGAATGGATGTAAAAATAACATATATGAAAATATTAATGAATTCAAACTTGCCAAGAGCGTAGAACTTAAGGAGAGTGGTAGAATGTAGAGTTGGGAAGTCAAATTTGAGTCAGATCATTTAGGATTTTGAATTTTTAAACGATGAGACTAAGTACTATTCTGCAAGCAATGGGAAGTCTATGCTTTAGGATAAAGAAATGACCTGACCTGTCACAGTCAGCATCACAATGACACCTTTGACAGTAGATGGTAAGAATGGTAGGGGAGACAAGACACTGAGGATGCCATACTCTTTTTTTTTTTTCCCCAGCTTGGCAGGAAAAGAAAAATAATAAAGAAGACAGTGGTTTGGCTAGAGGATCATGGGAAGATTTTGTCAGTTCTCATTTGAACTGAAAGACATGAGATTGCTCTTGCCCCCAAATGTGTGTAAGTTGAAAAGCATTAGCATCAGATGTAAGATGAAAAGATTTTGGAGAAGTACCATCCAGTAGACTTAGTAAGAGTCTTCTCATAAGTGAATCATGTATGCATGCAAGATTCTCCAAGACAAGAGAAGGAAAAAGAGTTGACGGAGATTTGGGGGATAGTTCACTCTTGGTGGGGGCGCCTGTGAATTCTCCCACTGCCCCTGGTTGTGTTTCTGGAATGGTGAGGGGTGGGAATCACTTAGAACCACCTTAATTCTCAGCTAAATTTGGATCAAATAGCCATTTCTTATTCAGAATTCTGAGGGCCAGTAGTCTAACAAGAAATTTTTCATGGCACAGTCACAGTAAATTAGGAATAGCAAAGCATGGTGTCTTGGGCAGAGAGAAACTGATGTCCACACTTTGAGTCTCCTCAGTCCTGAGGCTTACATGTTACCGGAGAGCAGCTGAACCCTCTCTACCTGAGAGGCTGGCAGTAAGCTAAGGCAACACCATAATGGACAATGGAGAGAGCATTTGAAGAGCGTGACTGGGTCATAGACATCATAGCAGAATGAATGGGATAAATGCCATGACTAGACTTCATGCTTTCTCTTGGCCTCCTTCTGCTCCTCACCACAGACCATTACCTCTCTCTGTGCATCTGGTATTTGAATTTTTAAAGGAAAAGACATGATTTATTTAAATGGTATGTAAATGTAAAGATTCCATATTGAAATGTGAAAACTGAGAAAGAAGAGACCTGAGTAAATTATTTTTTTAATCTACAGTACTATATGTAATCCAAAGGGCAGTGAAATAAGTGTTGTAAACAGATAACAGACCAGTGAAATGCAGATAGAGCTCCATTTAATGGTGGGCCACTGGACAAGGAAGCAAGTGATACCTGCTGAGAAAGTTACTAAAGGTTGTAGTAAACTGTCAGTGTGAGGTAATTTCTCTGATATTTTGTCAAGGTCCTACAGAGCGCTGAGATGAGGCTTAGTGGAAATGAGAATTTTGACATCTTCTTCTTACAGAGGTTACAGTTCTCTGCTATAACAACAAAGGATAAACTCTGAGCAAATCTCAAAATCAGTGCTAGGTGACAACCTGGAAGGATAGGGAGGTGGGAGAGGGGTTCCGGATGGTGGGGGCGGACACATGTATACCTATGGCCAATTCATATTGATATATGGCAAAAAACCATCACAATACTGTAAAGTAATAATCCTCCAATTAAAATAAATAAATAATTTTTTTAAAGATTCTGAGCAAACCTTACCAGGAGTTTTGAAGTGTAATGATATTCAGTGAATTTCGCTTCTGTAGTCTCAGTTCCTTAAGGGAACCAAGCATGGATTGGAAGTAATGGTATTCAACATGTCACAGATGAGGTCCTATCCTGAAATGAGAAGCCCAAATTAAGTTTTGTTTTTGTTTTTATCAAATTTCTTATGGGCTTCCCCAGTGGCTTGGCAGTTGAAAGAATTATCCTGCAATGCAAGAGAGGCAGGAGGCTCCAGGTCAAACCCTGGGTTGGGAAGATACCCTGGAGGAGGGCATGACCATTCACCCCAGTATTCTTGCCTAGAGAATCCATGGACAGAAGAGCCTGGCAGGCTACAGTCCATAGTGTCTCAAAGAGTCAGACACAATTGAAGCAGCTGAGCATGCACGCAAATTTCATATACTTTAAAAACATCAAGAAACATCAGCGTATTTATACCATATTTATGCATAAGTAGTAAAGATTTCTTTTTGCATCACCTAGCTTCTCCAGTTTCTTCATTCTGCATTCAGTTTCTTCTTATATCAGTTCAGTTCAGTCAGTTCAGTTGCTCATTCATATCTGACTCTTTGCAACCCCATGGACTGCAACACACCAGGACTCCCTGTCCATCACCAACTCCCAGAGTTTACTCAAACTCATGTCCATTGAGTCAGTGATGCCATCCAACCAGCTCATCCTCTGTCGTGCCCTTCTCCTCCTGCCTTCAATCTTTCCCAGCATCAGGGTCTTTTCCAATGAGTCAGTCCTTCCCATCAGGTGGCCAAAGTACTGAAGTTTCAGCTTCAGCATCAGTCCTTCCAATGAACACTCAAGACTGATTTCCTTTAGGATGGACTGGTTGGATTTCCTTGCGGTCCAAGGGACTCTCAAGAGTCTTCTCCAACGCCACATTTCAAAAGCATCAATTCTTCGGTGCTCAGCTTTCTTTATAGTCCAACTCTCACATCTATACGTGACCACTGGAAAAACCATAGCCTTGACAAGATGGACCTTTGTTGGGAAAGTAATGTCTCTGCTTTTTAATATGCTACCTAGGTTGGTCATAACTTTCCTTCCAAGGTGTAAGTGTCTTTTAATGTCATAGCTGCAGTCACCATCTGCAGTGATTTTGGAGCCCCCCAAAATAAAGTCTGCCACTGTTTCCACTGTTTCTCCATTTATTTGCCATGAAGTGATGGGACTGGATGCCATGATCTTTGTTTTCAGAATGTTGAGCTTTAAGCCAACTTTTTTACTCTCCTCTTTCACTTTCATCAAGAGGCTTTTTAGCTCTTCACTTTCTGCCATAAGGCTGGTGTCATCTGCTTGTCTGAGGTTGTTGAAATTTCTCCCAGCAATCTTGATTCCAGGTTGTGCTTCATCCAGCCGAGCATTTCTCATGATGTACTCTGCACATAAGTTAAATAAGCATGGTGACAATATACAGCCTTGCCGTACTCCTTCTCATATCAACCATGGTCATTTCATATATTCCCCAGAGATATATAATAATGTCCAGGTATCACACAAGGTTACCTGTCTATCCATATGAACTCAGTCCTTCAGATTATCATAAACTAATAAAAGCCTTTGTCTTTATCCCACTTCCTGGTCTGTCTTATAAATTAAATCCTACTTTCCCATCACTACCCTTCCCCCAAAACTTTTGTCCTAATTGAAATATCATGTTTAACATAGACTATAAGATCTACGAAGCAGGCACTGGTTTTTCTTTTTGTTTGTTTTGCTCACTGTTGAGGGTATAGAAACAAGCCCAATAGGTAATAATTGCTCAATAATCAATGTGTGTTTTTTCCCAATGGGTTGTAAGATCCATACGTCATAAATGGATGAATATTGGGCACATTACTCTCCATAGCAGAAAATCAATTTTGGAGGTTTGTACAGTGATATTTCCAGCTCCTCACTGTTAGGATTCTACATATATTTCTTCTCATTAACTTACTAGATAATACAGCTTGTTAGTAATGTCCCAACTACCTGATACATACAATGCTTCTCTTCTACTGAACTCTTTTTCCACTAATCTACCTAAAACCCAATCAATTCTTTAAGATCTTGCTCAAATCAGGCTCTAGGAATACAACTAAAGTTGTTTAATTAAATGCAACTCATCTAATGTGTAATTCATTTAACAGAGCATTTGAAAAATTCATTTTGGTAAAATATATAATATTTTCTATGTCAAAAATGTTTCCCTTTGAGAATTTTTGCCTATGTATTTTTACTTCACATGCTTCTTTCAAAACTTCTTTCTCAGTCTTTCAAATCTTTCAAAATTTCTTACCCAATTTGCCTAAAGTAACTCAGCCTGATTCTACATTAACAGCTATGTTACTCAGTTTAATGTGTTATTTAACAATTATGTATGCATATTAATATTACTCATGCAAATATATTTTCTGGATATGTTGAAACATTTTCAAAAATTTGTAACAAAAATTCAAATTAACAGTATTTATTCATAAGTATTAATAAAATTATTACTTCATACCAGACTCATCTAATTATCCCTTTTGTGCAGCTCTGGGAAATCTAAGTGATTTTTGTACAATAACAATTTCCATTTACATTTAATGAATAACTTTAATACCACTTTGAATGACAGAAAAGTTGCAGTTGATAATTCAGAATATTTTAGAAATACTTTGCTACACTGAGAAATTGCTTCTATTTGACTGTATAAAGATATAAATATAGATACATAATTTGTACACATTTATGACTGCATATATCATAAATACTGGAATATTTATGTATTTCAGTATGCTATATGATCGATAACCTATATTATATATTTTAAAAATTTAAAAGATAAAAGAAAGTAAAATGAATAATAATAAATATAGACACACCAATCATAAAGAATCACTCATAACTTCTGGTTATTTTCTTCCAGTTATTTATCTATACATAGGGCATTTTTTTGTCAATATAATTTAAATCAGTCTATACACATAACACAGCTGTATATCATAATTTTTATATTATACTTATGCTACCTATTTTACACATTTTTTATTTTCTTAAACATAAATTTTAGAGGTAGTGTCATAATTTAATACCTGTAAACATTCATAATGAGTGGGTGAATCAAGATTAGTATTAATCAATCAATTAAAAATAAGTGAGAATAAAAGGCTGGCAAACTTTTCATCTTTTACAAGCTAGTTCTTTATTTTAATTAGATTTTCTGACTTTTGACTTTTTAAGATATTTAGCCTCCTGGCTACCTAAGTAAAATTCTACTTTACAGAACTTTAAATTTGAATTTTTTTCGTAAAATAATCTATCCATTTATCAGATTAAAAAATCATTTTAGCAGAACTGGAGTTTTATTTTTAATGCACTTGGTGCACTGAGATGTTGTTGTAGCAAACATAAAATCTTGTATATGGATCATGATATTCAGCATGAAATGACTAGAAGATTCACAGGCAACAAGTGTGCAATTTGCAACTATGTGTAGCACAATTTGAGACATTTCTGACACTAGCCATTTTAAGTATAAGTGATAATTATATAGTCAAATAACATTGTAATCATTGAATACTTTTCCAAAAGTAATTTTAACTGCACAACCAAGCAAACAGTGAGAGGTGGTAGTGAAGGGAGAAGAGTGAGTTAATTCAGAAAACTCTCGAGACCCACTTTGAACTACAGCGAAAGGAGGGGAATGGCATGCAGAAAGCCAGAAAAGATACAGGAGTTGTGATATATAGACTTGTTTAGACAAAGTCCAGTTTGTGAGCCATTAGAGTCAAATGTTCTTTATGGACCCATATCTCGAATCATGCTGTTTTGCCCAAGAAAATTTTCCCATCTTCTTTAGAGACAGGGAAAATATTGATTAGTACTCCTTAAGGTACCAGATCTCAGAGGACCCAGGATGATGCCAACCACAACACATTCTTCTACCAGTCCACACTTGAATCTAGCATTTAGTTCCAATGTTTGTTTATAAATTTTATTTATATTAGATACTTAGTGTTTTTTTCCTATAGTTTTCAAAGAGGCATTGCAAAGAGGTTAAGAAGACAAACAATACACAACTTTTAAATGAAAAATTTTTGCCAAACTATGTTCCTTAGTAAACTGTAACCTTAAAATTTGCCAGACTAGAGGTGGCTCAGAAGGTAAAGAATCTGCATACAAACCAGGAGACCTGTGTTTGATCTCTAGGTCATGAATATCCCCTGGAGAAGGGCATGGCATACCACTCCAGTGTTCTTGCATGGAGAATTCTATGGAGAGAGGAGCCTGGCGGGCTACGTCCACAGGGTCGCAAAGAGTCATACACCAGTGAGTGACTAAGCACAGCACAGAAGTTCAGATTAATGTATATTTAAGCTGGGAGGTCCTTATTAGTCAATAATTAAGCTGCACCAATGTTTTTGAATATTTTCGAATGCTATGAAAGTGCTGCACTCAATATGCCAGCATATTTGGAAAACTCAGCAGTGGCCACAGGACTGGAAAAGGTCCGTTTTCATTCCAATCCCTAAGAAAGGCAATCCCAAAGAATGCTCAAACTACCGCACAATTGCACTCATCTCACACACTAGCAAAGTAATGCTCAAAATGCTCCAAGCCAGCCTTCAGCAATACGTGAACCATGAACTTCCAGATGTTCAAGCTGGTTTTAGAAAAGGCAGAGGAACCAGAGATCAAATTGCCAACATCTGCTGGATCATCGAAAAAGCAAGAGAGTTCCAGAAAAACATTTATTTCTGCTTTATTGACTACTCCAAAGTTTTCAACTGTGTGGATCACAATAAACTGTGGAAAAATCTGAAAGAGATGGGAATACCAGACCACCTGACCTGCCTCTTGAGAAACCTGTATGCAGGTCAGGAAGCAACAGTTAGACCTGGACATGGAACAACAGACTGGTTCCAAATAGGAAAAGGAGTACGTCAAGGCTGTATATTGTAACCCTGCTTATTTAACTTATATGCAGAGTACGTCATGAGAAACGCTGGGTTGGAAGAAGCGCAAGCTGGAATCAAGATTGCTGGGAGAAATATCAATAACCTCAGATATGCAGATGACACCACCCTTATGGCAGAAAGTGAAGAGGAACTAAAAAGCCTCTTGATGGAAGTGAAAGAGGAGAGTGAAAAAGTTGGCTTTAAAGCTCAACATTCAGAAGACTAAGATCATGGCATCTGGTCCCATCACTTCGTGGCAGATAGATGGGGAAACAGTGGAAACAGTGTCAGACTTTATTTTTGGGGCTCCAAAATCACTGCAGATGGTGACTGCAGCCATGAAATTAAAAGACGCTTACTCCTTGGAAGGAAAGTTATGACCAACCTAGACAGCATGTTAAAAAGCAGAGACATTACTTTGCCAACAAAGGTCTGGTCAAGGCTATGGTTTTTCCAATGGTCATATATGGATGTGAGAGTTGGACTGTGAAGAAAGCTGAGCGCCGAAGAATTGATGCTTTTGAATTATGGTGTTGGAGAAGACTCTTGAGAGTCCCTTGGACTGCAAGGAGATCCAACCAGTCCATCCTATAGGAGATCAGTCCTGGGTGTTCATTGGAAGGACTGATGTTGAAACTGAAACTCCAGTACTTTGGCCACCTCATGTGAAGAGTTGACTCATTGGAAAAGACCCTGATGCTGGGAGGGATTGGGGGCAGGAGGAGAAGGGACGACAGAGGATGATATGGTTGGATGACATCACCGACTTGATGGACATGGGTTTGAGTAAACTTTGGGAGTTGGTGATGAGCAGGGAGGCCTGGTGTGCTGCAATTCATGGGGTCATAAAGAGTAGGATACGACTGAGAGACTGAACTGATCTGAAATGAAATGAATGTTTTTGAAAACCAATTAAATCTTCACAACCTACTTTTGGGTTCTACTGCCACACCCAAGGATATATTTATGTTAGGAGATAGAAAATTATAATATAATGAGCTTCTTAAGGAGCCAAGATCCACTGAATAATAGAAAAAGCAAGATAATTCCAGAAAAATATCTACTTCTGCTTCACTGACTATGTGAATGCCTTTGGCTGCATGGATCACAACAATCTGGAAAATTTTTCAAGAAATGGGAATATCAGACCACCTTACTTGCCTCCTGAGAAAGCTGTATGCAGGTCAAGAAGCAACAGTTAGAACCAGACATTGAACAACAGACTGGTCCATATTGGGAAAGGAGTACAAAAAGGCTGTATATCATCACTTTGCTATTTAACTTATATTCTGAGTTCAGTTCAGTCACTCAGTGCTGTCCGATTCTTTGTGACCCCACGGACTGCAGCACGCCAGGCTTCCCTGTCCATCACCAACTCCCAGAGCTTACTCAAACTCATGTCCATCAAGTTGGTGATGCCATCCAATCATCTCATCCTCTGTCGTCCCCTTCTACTCCTGCTTTCAATCTTTCCCAGCATCAGGATATTTTCCAATGAGTCAGTTCTTTGTATAAGGTGGCCACAGTCCTGGAGTTTCAGCTACAGCATCAGTCCTTCCATATTCAGGACTGATCTCCTTTAAAATGGACTGGCTGGATCTCCTTGCAGCCCAAGAGACTCTCAAGTGTCTTCCTCAACACCACAGTTTAAAAGCATCAATTCTTCATCTTCGGCACTCAGCCTTCATTATAGTCCAACTCTCACATCCATACATGACTACTGGAAAAAAACCATAGCTTTGACTAGATGGACTTTTGTTGACAAAGTAATGTCTGTGCTTTTTAATATGCTGTCTAGGTTGGTCATAACTTTTCTTCCAAGGAGCAAGTGTCTTTAAATTTCATGGCTGTAGTCACCATCTGCAGTGATTTTGAAGCCCAAATAAATAAAGTCTCTCACTGTTTCTATTGTCTCCCCATCTATTTGCCATGAAGTGATGGGACCAGATGCCATGATCTTAGTTTTTTGAATATTGAGTTTTAGCCAGCTTTTTCACTCTCTTCTCTTTAGTTCCTCTTCACTTTCTGCTATGGGGTGGTGTCATCTACATATCTGAAGTTATTAATATTTCTCCCTGAAATCTTGATTCCAGCTTGTGCTTCATCCAGCCCAGCATATGCAGAGTACATCATGTGAAACGCCAGACTGGATGAAGCACAAGCTGGAATCAAGATTGCAGGGAGAAATATCAATAACCTCAGATATGCAGATGACACAACCCTATAGCAGAAAGTGAAGAGGAACTAAACAGTCTTTTGATGAAAGTGAGAGGAAAGTGAAAAAGCTGGCTTAAAACTCAACATTCAAAAAACTAAGATCATGGCATCCGGTCCCATCACTTCATGGCAAATAGATGGGGAAACAACAGAAACAGTGAGAGACATTATTCTTGGGCTCCAAAATCACTGCAGATGTGAAATTAAAAGATGCTTGCTTCTTGGAAGAAGAGCTACAACAAACCTAGACAGCATATTGAAAAGCAGAGACATTACTTGAGTGACAAACGAGTGTCTAGTCAAAGCTATGGTTTTTCCAGTGGTCATGTATGGATCTGAGAGTTGGACCATAAAGAAAGGTGAGCCTTGAAAAACTGATGCTTTTGAACTGTGGTGTTGGAGAAGACTCTTGAGAGTCCCTTGGACTGCTAGTAGATCCAACCAGACCATCCTAAAGGAAATCAGTCCTGAATATTCATTGGAAGGACTGATACTGAAGCTGAAACAATACTTTGGCCACCTAATGTGGAAGAGCTGACTCATTGGAAAAGATGCTGATGCTGGGAAAGATAGAAGATGGGAGAAGAAGGATTCAGTAGAGGATGAGATGGTTGGATGGCATCACTGACTCAATGGACACGAGTCTGCGCAAGCTCTGGGAGTTGATGATGGACAGGAAGCCTGGTGTGCTGCAATTCATGAAGATGCAAAGAGTTGGACATGACTGAGCAACAGAACTGAACTGAAAGAAAGGTCTAAAATACCTCTTACTTATGAAGGATGAGGCATTTATCAACAGTGCTGAGGAATGTATATATTTTTGTTTTGGCTTAGTTTTTGCAGGTGTTAGTGGAACATGTTTTCATAGGGAGAATTTGCTCCTGAGTTTTCAACATTTGTGGAAGAGTGTGCAAAAGGACATAGAAACAAAAATAGTACAGCAGGAGAATAATAGTCCAGGTGAGTTTTCTCTTCTTAGTTAAGAAAATGTTGAAAACACTAGTATTCTTACAAGTTAAATCCTGGACTACATAGTTAAGGATGCAGAGTTAAAAGAGAGACATAGACATGCTCAGATGAAGGCCAGAAATGAAGTACAGGCATACCTTGGAGATCCTACGAAGCAAGTTACACGAATTTTTTTGGTGTCTCAGTGCATAAAAAGTTACGTTTACACTATAGTGTACTATAGTGTATGTGCAATAGCATTATGTCTGAAAAAACAATGTACACATTTTAATTAAAAATGCTAGTCATCATCTGAGTCTTCAGAGAGTTGTAACCTTTTTGCTGGTCAAGGGTTTAATATTACCAGAACTACTAACACGTGACACAGACATAGGAAATGAACAAACATTACTGAAAAAATAGACTTGCTTGATATAGGGTTGCCACGGACCTTCAGTTTATAGGAAACACAATATATCTGAAGTACAATAAAGTGAAGCCAGGTATGGCTGTATAGCCTTTAACAGATCAAAAATTCTTTCTAGACCAAGAAAAGAGCTCAGGAAAAGTCCAGTAGATATATGGATATGGCCTATGACTAATGATACACTGCAGGGAAAGGAGAGAATAGTCAATAAATTATGCTGAAAGGAGTAGTTTACAAGAAGGAAGAAGAAAGTAAATATCAACCTCACAAGGGTTAAAAATCAGTTTCCGATAGATTAAAGGCTTAAATATAAAAGGCAAAACTTTAAACTTTTTAGAAGAAAGTATAAGAAAAAAATTCCTTTGTCATTTTCTCCACATAAAAACCTTTTTCCAAGGGAATACAAAAAAATACTGTCCATTAACATTTTAATAAATGTGCTTATATTAAAATTAAAATTCTCTTCAATGAAAGATATCTCTCTCCCCCTACTCACACACAAAAAAAGAAATTATAAATTATTAACTGGAGTCAGGTATTTAATATTATATCTGGCCAATGATTCATAAACCAGAACACATAAAATGTTCAACTAAGTTTTAAATAAACACAAATGTCTAATAAAAGAAGGAGTAAGAGAATGGCTATTCCACAGAAGAAAAAATAAATAATAGAGATATAAAAATATATTCAATCTCAGTAATCATAGAAACATAAGTAAAAGTGAAAGTGTTTGTCTCTGAGTTGTGTCTGACTCTTTGCAACCCCATGGGCTCTAGCCTCCAGGCTCCTCTGTCCAGGGGATTCTCCAGCCAAGAATACTGGGTTTCCATGCCCTCCTCCAGGGGATCTTCTCAACCGAGGAATCTAACATGAATCTCCTGCATTGCAGGCAGATTTTTTACCATCCAAACCACCAGAAACCAAAATGATTTATGTGTGCTAGACTATGGGAAAAAAAAAAAATACTTTGACAACACTGAAGTTGGGAGAGTTTGTAAGATGAACAAGAACTCTAATGCACTGAGGTGGGATATAAAATGATGTAGCAACTTTGGGAGACAATTTAACACTATTGTTTAATGAATATTCACATACCTACTGCTGCTAAGTCGCTTCAGTCGTGTCCGACTCTGTGTGACCCCATAGATGGCAGCCCTGTAACCCATCAATTCAGCTCTTCAATACACACTAGAGAAATTCTTGGAAGTGTGTATCAAAAGACCGAAACACACATAAAAATCTTAGTACCATTCATTATCACTCATTCATAACTACTCTTTACAGAAAAATATTGAAAGCAGCATTGGTATCTAAAAATAGGAGAATAATAGATCAATTGTGATACTGGATTGGCCCAAAACTTCATTCTTTTTTTTTTCCAGTAAGATAGTACAGAATAACTTGAAAAAACTTTTTTGCCAAGCTATGTTCACACAGTTAAATGTTACACAGCAATGAGAAAGAGTCACAGCAATGAAAAAGAGCTACATGCAATGAAATGGCTCCTATAAACACATTTTTTAATAGAAAAAGTCATAAAAATTACATATATTATATGATAGTATTTTTAAAAAGCTCAAACACAAGCAAAATTAAACAATGCACTGTTAAGAGATGCATGAACGCATGATGAAGTGAGTTTAACAAGCAGAAAGAACACAGTAAACACAAACATCAAGAAACTGGTTATCTTCCAGTTGGGATGAGGGGATACAGGAGGAAGAGACAGTGGAGAAGCCACTTACATGGATGTAACATGTAGTCCTTCATTTATCCAAATTATGTAATAATATGAAACTGGGCCAAAAAATCATGCCCTATTCAGAAATGACAATCTAGGCACTTATATAAAGGAGTCCCTGTTTGAAGTGATAAAGGTTCGTAGGACTTTTGAGGCAGTTTTCCTCAGAGCACTTAACTTTCTCAATCTTATTAAATTTAAATTTATGATTAATGAATTTGGTTATAAACTGGTATTTTTAATTTAAATGTATATAGCTAGCTCTATTTACAATATCAATTATTTTCCAATTAGTTGAAGCACAATAATAAAAATTGCTATTTTATTTTCTGATTTAAAATCACAGATCAAATTAATTATTAGTAGGATATCAAATCAATAAAACTACCAGATTAATTAATTAGGACAAGTCAGTATCACCTATTTTTGCTTCTTATTTTTTATTTGGGAATTCATGATCATAGGCAAATAATATAACATTTTTATCACAATTTATGTATCTTTTTTCCCCAAGGGCAATCAAGCATTTATAAGAATTTTATTTTTGGAATCCTCTGGATCCTGCTAAAAATCCATGATTACAGCTTTCTAGTTCTTATTTTTCTTTCTTAGTCAGGCTGGGTTTACACGTTCCCAAACATCTCAGTGCTACCATTCTCAATGATGTATTCTTTTCTTGTATATTGTCTGTACCTTCACTAGAAAAGACTAGGTCAGGTGTTCCAGGGTGCAGGAGTGTGCCTTGCATGTACCCAAGAGCTACAATGAATAGAGAAGCTTAACATGCTTGTACACTTCATGGCAAGAGAGAGGCACAGGCCCTAAACTAATAGCAATATCATGAAAGGTCTTTCAACATAACTGAATGCTGAGTTCAGCTCCTTTAGAGCAAGGGTTCACTGGAAGACCTGAGATGAATTCCCTCCTTGAAGGGAGAACAAGGGAGAGATCACTGGGCTCGGGTCCTGTTTTGGACCTTTTGTGGGAAGATGAATAAGCAGAGAAAAGTCTTGCAGAGCAGCCAACTTTATAAACGGAAGAATGAGAGCATGAAATTTAAGAGCACAATAAAAACATGGGAAGTCTTAATCTTTCTAAAAACCCTTAATCACATATGTTAGTAACTTTAAAAAAAAATAGTAATGTTTTAAGAAGAGCAATTTTATTTTTATTGTGATTTTTTTTGGTAATGATTTTAGTAAAAAAACCTTTATAAGGTATGATGCCATCCTAGTTAAGATGCAACAGAAGCATAAATTTAAAAAATATTTTCCCTCTGTTCATTTGCATCATACCAACCATTGTAGAGAACATGCAACGCTGTTCACTCACCTTTTATTCACATCTCCAACTACAGATATACTCCCTTTTCCTGAAATCATTTTAACACACTTTGTTTACATAAGTCTGTGATGAGGCATCCTGACACGTGAAATGGTCATGTTTTACACATTCATGTTCTCATTCCTAAACTCTGGGGCTAATGCACATCTTGCTGCAAACTCCTAAGCACCCAGCTCTATGATTTATGTAGTGGGGGTACCAACTATTCTAAGTCAAGAAGGCCTGTGTCCAGGGATTTTATCATTATTGTTCAAAAATGTTTACTTTTCCTTCTGTCCAATCCTCATATTTTTTATTTTATTCTTAATTTTCTCAATATGGTGGCCAAAGTGATTTCAATAAACCCTGACTTCTACCCTCTCTTTTAAATGGGTATATAACATTCATGTGGCACTAGTGGTAAAGAATCCGCCTGTCAGCTAATGAAAATAAATGGGAAAAAAAATAAAAATAAAGATAGAAACAGTAAAAAAAAAAAAAAAAGAAAAAGAATCCGCCTGCCAATGCAGGAGATGTAAGAGATGCAGGTTTGATCCCTGGGTTGGGAAGATCCCCTGGGGGAAGAAATAGCAATCCACTCCAGTATTCTTGCCTGGAGAAGCCCATGGGCAGAGGAGCCTGGCAGGCTACAGTTCATAGAGTCAGAAAAGAGTTGGACATGAATGAAGCATCTTAGCATACAGATAGCATTCACACCTACGTTTTAACCACTGTTAACCTCTGTCACTCTAATGTAATATTTCATGTGCTTATCATCATATTACAATAAAGAAAATCCCTTTAAAGTACTCAGTATTGAAGTAAAAGAGTATTAAAATGGATTTGTAATAGAATCTAAACTACCAGAAAATACCCTGCATACACAGTAGTTTTTATGTTACAGCAGAATGATATTTTGGGAAGGAGTACAGTAAATAAAACCAGTTCCACCACATGCAAATTATGCTATAGTGAAGAACAATTTATTCACTTTCTTTCCTGATCAATATGCACTTTTTTGTGCTTAGAAATAATTATGTGAAGTTTCTTTCAAGTAGAATGCTTCTCTGTGCTGCATCTTTTTGGAAACATGGATTCCTCAGGTAATTAGCAAGGAAAGCAATAATATCAGCAACCATGAGAAGAAACTCTTTTTGTTTTTTATGTTCAGATGAAATTTCTACAGCGAATAACTTAGGTTATTAATTCTGCAACTTAGCTGTTTATGTAAAGCAGAAGCTTATTGTTCAAGAGTTGGTGTCTTTGTTTTTCAGAGGCTGCTTCCCTTTGAACTCGCCTTAGCGATGAAGTATGGAAAGCGTAGAGCCAGATGGCAAATGCTGCATTTATATCGACACTAAAGCACTGTTGACAGAAAGCATCTCTGGCATTTGCCATCCTGATAAGTGCACAGATAGCAGACCTGAACCCAGACAGTAACGCGCATCTTCCGGCTAACACCGGCTTAGGCATGCATCTGGCATATCCCAACACGCCGCACTGGCTAGTGCTGCCTTGATTCTCCCCAGTGAATGAGTCAGAACAGAGGTGGCATGACAGGAGAATAAGTGACCTCTCAAAATGAGGAAGGCAATAAGTGCAGCCAGACCAGGCTGAAGGGAAGCCCAAGTCTAAGTGGAAAGATTGTGAGAAAAGCTGCCCTGATATCATTTCTGGACAAATACTCTCAGCAGCTCTTGGAGATCAGAAACATGCCTGAAAGGTGGGTATTTGTACGAGGTCTCTTTGCTTTGATAAGTGGTGCACATATCAAATCTCTATTTCAAATCATGCTGCACCATCCCAGGAGGGCATCATCATTTTCCCGCCTCTCCCATTCTATTCTGCTAACACCTAGAATCCTGATGTTCATCAGCTTAGATGACTCTGTGTCACCATATGGGGCCCTGAATTCAGACAATCGTTCCAAAGTCAGGAGACGTATCCTGACTTTGGAACAATTGTCAGTACTTATGCCATTTCCATGGCTCTGTGATTTTTCAGAGGCTGCATTCTCTTGGGCATGAGAAGAAAATTTATATTTTCACCTAATATTTTGAGCCATCTTTTATAAATCATAAAACTAACAGCATGGTACTCTCATGAGAATATTCATTGTATCATGAATTACAGATACTTACATGTTGTTGTACAACAGGTTGAATGCTATATTAGCTTTCAATGCTGCCCAACAAAATTGCACAAATTTAGCACCTAAAAAATCCCCACATTGATGACCTTATAGTCTGTAGGTCAGAAGGCTCAAGGGATCTCCTCAAAGTGTGGCAGGGTCACATTTCTATCTTGAATTTCTAGAATCCATTCCCTTGCTCATTCAGGTTGTTGACAGAATTCTATTTTATTTAAGGACTGAGTTTTGCCAAAAAAATGCGCTGCTCATAACAAACACCCTCTTCCAACAATACAAAGACGACTCTACACATGGACATCACCAGATGATCAATATCAAACTCAGATTGATTATATTCTCTGCAGCTGAAGATGGAGAAGCTCTATAGAGTCAACAGCAACAAGACCAGGAGCTGACTGTGGCTCAGATATAAAATCTTTATTGCAAAATTCAGATTTAAATTGAAGAAAGTAGGGAAAACCACTAGGCCACTCAAGTATGACCTAAATCAAATACATTATGATTATACAGTGGAAAAGACAAATAGATTCAAAGTATTAGATCTGATAGGAAGAGTGCATGAAAAACTATGGATGGAGGTTCATAACATTGTACAGGAGGCAGTTATCAAAACCATTCCCAGGAAAAAGAAATGCAAAAAAGCAAAATGGTTGTCTGAAGAGGCATTATAAAGAGCCGAGAAAAGAGCAGAAGCAAAGGCAAAAGAGAAAAGGAAAGATATACCCACCTGAATGCAGAATTCCAAAGAATAGCAAGGAGAGATTTTTTAAAAAGGCTTCCTTAGTGAACAATGCAGAAAAGAAAAAAGAGGCAAACAATAGAATGTTTTGGAAACAATAGAATAAAATACAGAGCTCTTCAAGAAAATTAGAGATACTAAGGGAACATTTCATACAAAGATATGCTCGAAAAAGGACAGAAATGCTATGGACCTAACAGAAGCAGAAGATATTAAGAAGAGGTGACAAGAATACACAGAAGAATTGTACAAAAAAAGATCTTCACAACCCATATAATCACGATGGTGTGGTCACTCACCTAGAGCCAGACATTCTGGAATGTGAAATCAGGTGGGCCTTAGGAAGCATCACTATGAAGAAAATGAGTGGAGGTGATGAAATTCCAGTTGAGCTATATCAAATCTTAAAAGATGATGAAGTTAAAGTGTTGTACTCAATATGCCAACAATGGCCACAGGACTGGAACAGGTCTGTTTTCATTCCAATCCCAAAGAAGGGGAGTGCTAAAGAATGTTCAAACTATGGCACAATTGAACTCATTTCACATGCTAGCAAGGTCATGCTTAAAATCCTCCAAGCTAAGCTTGGATGTGAACTGAGAACTTGGTATGTGAACTGAGAACTTCCAGATGAACAAGCTGGATTTAGAAAAGGCAGAGGAACCAGAGATCAAATTGCCAACATCTGTTGGACCAAAGAGAAAGCAAGAGAATTCCAGAAAAACATCTACTTCTGCTTCATAACTATGCAAAAGCCTTATCTGTTTAGTTGCCCAGTCATGTCCAACTCTTTGCGACCTCATGGACTGCAGCATGCCAGGGTTCCCTGTCCATTACCAGCCCCCAGATCTTGTTCAGACTCATGTTCATTGAGTTGGTGATATCATCCAACTGTCTCATCCTATGTCGTCCACTTTTCCTCCTGCCCTCAATCTTTCCTAGTATCAGGGTCTTTTCCGGTGAGTCAGTTCTTTGCATCAGGTGGCCAGAGTATTGGAGTTTCAGCTTCAGCATCAGTCTTTCCAGTGAACACCCAGGACTCCTTTAGGATTGACTGGTTTGATCTCTTTGCTGTCCAAGAGACTCTCAAGAGTCTTCTCCAACACCACAGTTCAAAAGCATCAATTATTCAGCACTCAGCTTTCTTATTGGTTCAACTCTCACATCCATACATGACTACTGGAAACACCATAGCTTTGACTACATAGACCTTTCTCAGTAAAGCAACATCTCTGCTTTTTAATGTGCCATCTAGGTTTGCTTTGATTTCCTTCCAAGGAGCAAGCATCTTTAAATTTCATGGCTGCAGTCACCATCTGCAGTGATTTTGGAGCCCAAGAAAATAAAGTCTGTCACTGCTTCCATCGTTTCCCCACCTATTTGCCATGAAGTGATGGGACCAGATGCCATGTTCTTACTTATTTGAATGTTGAGCTCCAAGCCAGCTTTTTCACTCTCCTCTTTCACTTTCATCAAGAGGCTCTTTAGTTCCTCTTTATTTTCTGCCATAACGGTGGTGTCATCTACATATCTGAGATTATTAATATTTCTCCCAGCAGTCTTGATTCCAGCTTGTGCTTCATCCAGTCCAGTATTTCACATGATATACACTGCATATAAGTCAAATAAGCACAGTGACAATATACAGGCTTGATATACCCCTTTCCCAATTTGGAACCAGTCCATTGTTCCATGTCCAGTTCTAACTGTTGCTTCTTGACCTGCATACAGATTTCTCAGGAGGCACGTAAGGTAGTCTGGTATTATCATCTCTTGGAGAATTTTCCAGTTTGTTGTAATCCACACAATCAAAGTCTTTAGCGTAGTCAACATATCAGAAGTAGATGGCTTTCTGGAATTCTTTTTTTTTTCTATGAACCAATGGATGTTGGCAATTTGATCTCTGGTTCCTCTGCCTTTTCTAAATCCAGCTTCAAAATCTGGAAGTTCTCAGTTCACATATTGTTGAACCCTCACGTGGAGAATTTTGAGCATTACCTTACTAGCGTGTGAGATGAGTGCAATTGTGTAGTAGTTTGAGCATTCTTTGGCATTGTCTTTCTTTGGGATTGTAGTGAAAACTGACCATTTCCAGTCCTGTAGCCACTGCTGAGTTTTCCAAATTTGCTGGCATATTGAGTGCAGCACTTTCACAGCATCATATTTTAGGATTTGAAATAGCTCAACTGGAATTCCATCACCTCCACTAGCTTTATTTCTAGTGATGCTTCCTAAGGCCCACTTGACTTTGCATTACAGGATGTCTGGCTCTAAGTGAGGGACCACACCATCATGGTTATCTTGGTCTTTAAGATTTTTTTTGTATAGTTCTTCTGTGTTTTCTTGCCATCTCTCCTTAATATCTTCTATTCTGTTAGGTCCATAACATTTCTGTCCTTTATTTTGCCCATCTTTGCATGAGAAGTTCCCTCAGTATCTCTAATTGGCTTGAAGAGAACTCTAGTCTTTCCCATTTTATTGTTTTTTTTCTATTTCTTTGCATTGATCACTGAGGAAGGCTTTCTTTTCTCTCCTTGTTTTTCTGTGGAACTCTGCATTCAGTTGGATATATCTTTCCTTTTCTCCTTTGCCTTTAGATTGCCTTCTTTTCTCAGCTATTTGTAAGGCCTCCTAGGACAACCATTTTGCCTTTTTGCATTTCTTCTTCTTGGGGATGGTTTTTATCACTGCAACCTGTACAATGTTATGAACCTCCATCCATAGTTCTTCAGGCACTCTGCCTATCGTATCCAATCCCTTGAATCTATTTGTGACTTCCACTGTATAATTGTAAGGGATTCAATTTAGGTCATACCTGAATGGTTTACTGGTTTTCCCTACTTTCTTCATTTTAAGTCTGTATTTTGCAATAAGGAGTTCAGGATCTGAGCCACAGTCTGTTCTCGGTCATGTTTTTGCTGACTGTATACAAATTCTCCATCTTCATTTTCAATGAAAATCACCTATCTTATTTCAGTAGTGACCATCTGGTGATGTCCATGTGTAGAGTTGTCTCTTGGGTTGTTGAAAATGGGTGTCTTTTATGACCATTCTCTTGGCAAAACTCGGTTAGCCTTTGCCTTTCTTCATTTTTTACTCCAAGGCCAAACTTACCTGTTACACCAGGTATCTCTTGATTTCCTACTTTTGTATTATAGTCCTGTATAGTGAAAAGGACATCTTTTTTGGTGCTAGTTCTAGAAGGTCTTGTATGTCATCATAAAACCATTCAACTTCACTTTCTTTGGCATTAGTGGTTGGGGCATAGACTTGAATTACTGTGGTATTGAATGCTTTGCCTTGGAAATGATCAGGATCATTCTGTCTTTTTTGAGATAGCATTCAAGTACTGCATTTCAGATTTTTTTTGTTGACTATGAGGACTACTTTTACTGTGTGGACCACAACAAACTGTGGAAAATTCTTCAAGAGATGGGAATAGCAGACCATCTTACCAGCCTCCGGAGAAATCTGTATGCAGGTCAAGAAGTGACAGTTAGAACCAGACATGGAAAAATGGACTGGTCCAAATTGGGAAAGGAGTACATCAAGGCTGTATATTGTCACCCTGCTTATTTAACTTATATGTGGAGTACATCATGCAAAATACCAGGCTGGATGAAGCATAAGCTGTGATCAAGATTTCCAAGAGAAATATCAATGATCTCAGTAATGCAGATAACACCACCCTTATGCCAGAAAGTGAAGAACAACTAAAGTCTTTTGATGAAAGTGAAACAGCAGAGTGAAATAACTGGCTTAAAATTCAATATTTGAAATCTAAGATCATGGCATCACTGTATGCCTAATAGATGGGAAAACAATGAACCTGACAGATTTTATATTCTTGGGCTCCTAAATCACTGCAGACAGTGACTACAGCCATGAAATTAAAGACACTTGCTCCTTTGAAGAAAATCTATGACAAATATAAATCTATGAGAAACCTAGACTGTGTATTAAAAAGAAGAGAGATTACTTTGCTAACAAGTTCCATATAGTCAAAGCTATGGTTTTTCCAGTAGTCATATTTTGATGTGAGTTTTGGACCATAAAGAAGGCTAGCACCGAAGAATTGATGCTTTTGAACTGTGGTGTTGGAGAAGACTCTTGAGCATTCCTTGCACAGCAAGAAGATCAAATGAGTCAATCCTAAAAGAAATCAATCCTAAATATTCTTTGGAAGGACTGATGCTGAAGCTGAAACTCCAGTACTTTGGCCACCTGATGCGAAGAGTTGACCCACTGGATAAGACCCTGATGCTAGGAAAGATTGAAGGCAGGAGAAGGGGCAACAGAAGATGAAATGGTTCAGTGGCATCACCGACTCAATGGACATGAATTTGAGCAAGCTCCAGGAGATGGTGAAGGACAGGGAAGCCTGGTGTGCTGCTATCCATGGGGTTGCAAAGAGTCAGACAGGACTGAGCAACTGAACAACAACAACATCCCCATTTCATTGGTCGCTGTTCAGAGCCACTTGAATTTCTTGACTCATGGCCTCCTTCTTCCATTTTCAAAGCCAGCAACTGTGAGCCAAGGTCTTCTCATACTGATTATTTTCCTGCTTCTTCTTTCCTGGCTATATTTTGGACTGAGTCCTCTCTCTTTCTCTTTCATGTGCATGCTAAGTCACTTCAGTTGTGTCCAACTCTTTGTGACCCTATGATTACATTGGAACCAACCAAGCAATCCAGATAGCCCCTCCTTTGTAAGGTCAGTTAATTAGTAGTCTTGGTTCTCTCAGTAAAATCCCATTTGTTATGTAAGGCACTATCCTCAAAGGTTCTGGGGACTAGGATATAGACATCATTAAGTGTTAAGTTAGGGCTTCACTGATAGCTCAGTTGGTAAAGAATCTGCCTGCAATGAAGGAGACCCCTGTTTGATTCCTGGGTCAGGAAGACCCTCTGGAGAAGTGATAGGCTACCCACTCCAGTATTCTTCTTGTATCCTCAAAGGTTCGGGGGACTAGGGTATAGACATCATTAAGTGTTAAGTGTTAGTAGCTTAGTTGTGTCCAATTCTTTGCGACCCCATGGACTGTATCCCACCAGACTCCTCTGTCCATGGCATTCTCTAGGCAAGAATACTGGAGTGAGTTGACATTCACTTCTCCAGGGGATCTTCCCGACCAAGGAATGGAACCTGGGTCTTCTGCATTGCAGGCAGATTCCTTGCTGACACATCATTGAGGGTCATTATTTGTTCTTACAAAAATCTCTTTTAAAATATTTCGTTACATAAAGACTCATTTTTATGAATTACTACTTAAAATAACCCTAATCAGTGATAGGTACATAATATTAAACTCTTTCTTTTGACTTCTTTTCCTATAAAATACTGGTTATTAGTTTTTTTCTATTGGAAGTATCTAGCAAGGAGTTAAATTTCTGTAATATTTGTTTCAGTCCCTGAAATTTCTCAGAGGATAAACAAAAAAAGAATTGTTTGACATTTGTAGCTTATTACTTTACTGTATTCATTTAAAGCATTCAAAAACCCTTCCAACAATCTTGAAAGGTTCTTCTAGAAGTCATCAGCTAATGTCATCCTTTTTGTTTCACCTCATCTACTTCTTGGCAGACATTATCTAAATTTAGCTATCCTAAGCAGACAGGAATCTGCATGCTCATTTAATGACAATGAGGCTCGAAAGTTCCAGTCTATAACTTTTTGGCTCATGCATAACATACTTTACTGTCAGGAAATCTTTTTTTTTTTTTAACCCAAAGATTTCCTGATCTAATTTAAAGCTTTTTTCACTTCCTCTGTTGAAAAGTAGTGGATCTATTCCTTAAAGTGTTCATGGAATTGAATAGTTCTTCCCAGCTCTTCTTCCTAAAAAATTTATTTTTAAATTCAGGAAGTTTCAGTAAAACCAAAATAACATCCATAGGAAATGGCTATTATTAAATATCATTTAACAATACCAAAATACATTTGTCAAAAGTATCATGATGAATCATTAATGAACAGAATCTTCATAAAAGTGGAACTTGATCAAAATGTTGACATAAAACTTCAATTAAAGAATGCAAAACTACCTGTAGAGAATGGACTTGTGGACACAGTAGGGGAAGGAGATGGAATGATGAATTGAGAAATAGCCTTGACATATATGCACTATTCTGTGTAAAATAGAGAATTAGTGGGAAGTTACTGTATAACACAAGGAACCAGCTTGGTGCCTGTGATGACCTAGAGGAGCAGGATGGGAGGTCAGAGAAAGGCTCAAGAGGGAGGGAATATATATATATTATATATTATATATATAACTATGACTTACTTGTGTTGTTGTACAGTAGAAATCAACATAACATTGTAAAGAATTATCCTCCAATTTTTTTTTTAAAAATCTATTTTCATTCCTCTAGTAACAAAGTAACAAAGGAAAAAATTTGTGTAAAAAAAATATGAATTCTTTGGACTCCACCACTAAATTAAGAAATGCACTTCAATTAAAAAACAGGTGTTGGCTAGCTCCTATGAATTTTTTCTGTGTCCAGGGGAGTGTTAATGACAAGGAAATTCTACAATTTGGGATAAGAAATATTTAACTGTGAAAAAAGAAGGATACTAGGAAGACAGGTCAAATTCCTTCTAGTCTAGAGAATTCTACACTTGGGTATTCCCACAGCATTTCATCTAAACTTTGTTGATGGAGCTTTTCACTAACTTTGTGCAATAATTTCACTGCATTGTGCAAGAACTATTTTGAATGAGTATATCTTCTTTGGAATAACACTGGAATCACAGAGTCATTGATTTAAATCCCGATTTTACCCTCCCTGGTTCATGTCAAGCACATGTTACACAAAAGATTAAAACAGAGTTCCTGCTTTCATCTCAGTTTGGTATTCCAATTCAGTGAAGATAAAGGCTGTGTTGGAGATATTCATGGGTGTCACACGATCTTAGAAGCAGTTAACCCTGTCTGCTAGTAAATATTTATGGAGGAGGTAACTGCTGTGAGTTTCAAGCAAGGAAAAGGAGGACAAGGAGCGGGGTGGGTGCTCCTGTAATGGGAAACAACTTTAGCAAAAGTAGGGAGACAGGGAGACAGGAAGCTAACCATTGAGGCGAAAGTAAAAGAAGATAAATGTGGAGAGGTGGGCAGGAACCAGATGCTGGAGTCCTCTGTGTACTAGACTAGCTTAAGAATTCCAAACTTTCCCCAAAATCTGTATGGGCTTGGGTAAGGCTTTGTGGCCTCTGTTTCTGAATCTGTAAAGTGGAGATAGTGCCTGTATCGTGTGCTTTGTAAGAAAATAAGTAACATAAAATATGCACAAAGCTAGTAAGAGATGCTAGCCAGAGAGTAGGTATCTGCAAGTATTAGCTACTTCCATGTCCTTTATTCTAGTCTGGGAGCAGTTCAGTGGGATTGACCCTAAAGCCATGCCTGATTCTTCTGAGTATTCTTGACCCTCAGTTCTCCCTGGGTTCCCCCTGCCATGGACACCATCCTCAGGACTTGGGAGAAGCTACTTGCCTCCAAAAGTCTTTAGATCTTTATGTAAGGATGAGCGACTCTTTAGGATAGAATGTGGATAACTTACTCCTCAACAGACTGTACTATTCTTTCAGTTTTAAGGTCTTTCCCACTGAGAAATATAGAACGTTTTTTTTAAATTCTGATCTAGAATTCACATAAGTGAAACAAAACTGTTCTATCCACTCTATTACTGGGCATGTGTGTTTGGATTTTTTCCCCTAATTTAAAAGTTCCCTAAGTTTCCAGAGGGCTCCCCCTGGTAGCTAAGAGGGTAACGAATCAGCCTGCAATGAGAGACACTCAAGTTCAAGCCCTGAATCAGGAAGATTCCATGGAGAAAGGAATGGCTACCCACTCCAGTATTCTTGCCTGAAAAATTCCATGGACAGAGGAGCCTGGTGGGCTACAGTCCACGGGATCACAAGAGTCAGACACTGAGAATGTCCAGAGCTCTTCATCTCCCTAGAAAACACAGAGAGCAGGTCACCTTTGTTCCCTACCCCCCCCAAAAAAAACCTGCAGGATATATGATACAGGGTTGAAAGCCTAATTTCAATCTCACAGTCCCCTTGATGATTTCTCCCAGGGAACCGAGGGATGCTTGTGAAAATGAAATTTGATGTAGGGTCATGCAGAGTCAAACATGACTGAAGCAAATCAGCTCACATGCATTTCTTATACAGGAATTCCTTAGGTGGGTAGTCTATTAAAAATACTTTATATACTCCTCTTTGTGCCTTATACACATAGTAAGCATTAACTAGAAAAGAAAAGGGGGGAAAAATCGATCAGTCTGGTCTAGTGCTTACTAAAGCACTCAATATTGGCGCTAGTGGTAAAAAGACTGTCTGCTGATGCAGGAGACATAAGAGGCGTGAGCTTGATCCTTGGGTTGGGAAGATCCCTGGAGAAGGGCACGGCAACCCACTCTAGTATTCTTGCCTGGAGAATCCTATGGACAGAAGAGCTGGTGGGCTATAGTTCTTATGGTCACAAAGGGTCGGACATGACTGAAGCGACATAGCACACACACAAATGATTAAGTATATACAAAGTTCATCCCATTTAAAAACTTTAAGTTATCTTGAGATTAAATCACTGAAAAAGAATGAGGCCAGTATACGTGCAGGAATTAATAAATTCCAAGTCACACGTTTGAGATGAGTAGTTTAAAAACTTAATAAAGGGGAGACAGTGAAGTCCAAGAAAGTGCATGAAGAAGCTGGAACATAAACTGTATCCTAAAGGACAGGTAGGCAGTGATTTTTTAATCACTCTATGTATTCTAGAGAGGCGGTGCTAGTGGTAAAGAACCCACCTGCTAATGCAGGAGACATGGGTTTGATCCCTGGGTTGGGAAGATCCCCTGAGGAAGGGCATGCCAACCTACTCCAGTATACCTGCCTGGAGAATCCCATGGACACAGGAGCCTGGTCGCTACAGTCCATGGGGTCGCCAAGAGTCAGACACGACCGAAGCGACTTAGCACTCACACACGTTCTAGAGATAAATGTGTGGCTGGGGGAAAGGAGTGTTAGAAACTTTTTGTGAATAAAAGCCTGGGAGCAAAAACATACAGAGAGCTTACTGAAAGGATCCCAAGTAACCTGCTGCATGATATGGAACCCACCAATCTTGGGAGATTAGTCCATTCCACTGTTCTCCACAAATTCATGAATTCAAAGGCTTGAGAATTATGTACCTTTTCCTCTGCCACAAACCTGCCAACAGTGTCATCAATTACTTTCACCAAGGACAGTGATACAATAACCATTCTATGGTTCAGCTGAGATTGATAATATGCCTCATAGATCCAGTGATAAAGACTTTTGAACAATGGTTTATGGATGTAGAGTCATGTGCATTTTCCCAGCATCCCACAATAATACATAATGCAGTTATTCTTCAGTTGTGAGCTGTGGGAAGATATATTGCACCATTCATAAGACTAAGCAGAGCAACAAGACTTTTACTAAACATGAAATCATGAGCCAATTTCTGCAATAAAAAGTGATTCGGTTATTCTTTAGCAGCATTCCCTATTTGGAAAGCTAGGTAAATGAAAGGAGACTATGTATAACAGAATTAACCAGTAAGCCATTACTGCAAAGCACAGAGTTATGGGAAATAACAGTAAAAATATCTTTTTAAGTACCTTAGATTAAAATGACAACCCAAGAAATTAAGAGAGTAGACTGGAGCAATAGGTATGAACTTGAAGATACAATTAATTAGAAGGCCTGTAAAACCAAACATCTGTAGCTTTTGCTGTCAAAAGAGAAAAACATATATTATTTTAGAACAATTTATCTATCATCCATCCATCCATTGATCAATTTGTCTGCTGAAGCTTTAATTTTAACTTAATGCTTTCTGATGTTGTTTTATTTTTCAAAGATGCCAGCCTTTAGAAATCCTAGAGTAAAATTATTAATTGTGATATTAAAATTGCCTTAGTAGTTCTATTTATTTTACATTCTCTCTAGATCTCAGTAAAAAAAATATATATATAGACTATCTATATAATCAAATCAAATATAGACTATCTATATAATCAAACCAATATGATTATACTTTTCCACATTTCACTGAAAAACAATACACATACAGAAAAGTGTTTATTTCATAAAGTACTCATAGCCAGACAATGAACCTGGACATAAATAGCAAAGCAGTTCAAAATATTCTTCAATGAACATTAACTATTCAAAAGTTCAAATATCAAATCTTCTATATCATTTATGATAGCAAATGCTACATAAGACTCACAAACCTATTTAAATTAAATTGAACCTTCAGAATAATTTATAATTGCCTCTATTAAATTTATTATTCTTGGAAGTCATTTCTACAAAAACAATGAAATCTCTCCTTGTTGTTGAATTAGAAAAATATCACAGAACTAGATCCTCAATTGGTTTAGTTATATATTTCTATATAATAATGGTACCATGAACTTTGCAGGTGAAAACTATATATACATAGGCTTCCCCAGTAGCTCAGCTATAAAGAACCCACCTGTAATGCAGGAGGCTCGGGAGACATGGGTTCAATCCCTGTGTTGGAAAGATCCCCTGAAGAAGCAAATGACAACCCATTTCACTACTCTTGCCTGGAAATCCCATGGACAGAGGAGCCTGGCAAGCTACAGTCCATGGAGTCACAAGAGTTGGACATGACTTAGTGACTAAACCAGCACCACCACGGGTCAAGGATCCAGGCATGGTTTAGCTGGGTCCCCTGCAAGGCCACAAAGTCTCAGACAGAACTCGGTTCTCATCTGGGGCCACCTGGGAAAGAATTTACTTGTAAGCTCTCAGTCACTGGCAACTTCTAGTGGCTTGCAGGCTACCAGAAGGAGGGTCTCAAGTTTTTGCTGTCAGCCTAAGGCTGT
Source organism: Cervus elaphus (assembly GCF_910594005.1). Classification (NCBI taxonomy): domain Eukaryota; kingdom Metazoa; phylum Chordata; class Mammalia; order Artiodactyla; family Cervidae; genus Cervus; species Cervus elaphus. The sequence goes on from NC_057831.1 coordinate 13,511,384, forward strand.
CCTTAGCTCCCTGCTGGCTGGTCCTGTTCATATGGCATCTTACAACACAGCAATTTTTTTTCCCATAGCCAGTAAAAGAGAAAGTCTCTTAGCAAGATAAGTATTTCAATATCATGGAAGATAATCAGGTTCATCTGAGGTCATCACAGGTGTTCATCACAGGTCAATTAGGAATCTAATTAGAGTTAACCTCTGTTAGGTAGCCACACAATATACACTATCATACCCAATTTTCAGACATATGGTTTTAAAAATAATCTTTCAGAAAGGTAATTTATTTGTGAATAATTTTATTGAAAAATAAATCTCATGTAAACATTAAAGTTCACTTCACATTTTCCAAATGAATCATTTTACAAATAACTTTGAGGAACCTGCCTACTGCATAAAATTACTCCCATACATTACAAACAGTAGCATTTTGTTAACCAAAATTGTCATGAAAATCCAAAGAACATGAAGAAAGACAGACATCAAATTAATTAATTAACTATTAAAAAGAAAAAGAAAGGTAGACAAGGTAAGAAATGAGGAATTCTTGATAATTTATATTCCTTCATGCCTGTATGCAATAAGGTGAGCTGGATGGCCATGCCAGAGTTTTTTCAACTTGAAATATATGATTATATAACTTAAAAAGATAATGCAATTATAAGGAGTTTCTAGAAATAAATATAACTTTCCTTGTACAAAAACGTGATGAGTGTTTCTGTCCAACATGAAAGAATTATGCTGTCAAAAAGCCATTTGTTTGAGTAATTACATCTTCACTTTGCTAAGTAACTGCTTCTCTTCAGGCATATTACTAATAAAATTTCTAGCATTGGATAAAATTATGTAATAAATAATTATAAAACTTGATAGAATGCCTGCCTTATATAAATCTGTTCTGGCAATGACTGAAAACAGAACTTAAAATAGTCTAGTCAGATTAATTATATTAAAACTTTAAGCCATGAATGATGCTATAGATATTAAACAGGAATGTCAAAATAATCAATACTATGGAAATATAACTTACAGAAATTGCCTATATAGAATTTAACATTTCTAAGAATACTTTCAGTTCAGTTTACTTCAGTTGCTCAGTCGTATCCGACTCTGCAACCCCATGAATCGCAGCACGCCAGGCCTCCCTGTCCATCACCAACTCCCGGAGTCCACTCAAACCCATGTCCATAGAGTTGGTGATGCCATCAAACCATCTCATCCTCTGTCATCCCCTTCTCCTCCTGCCCCCAATCCCTCCCAGCCTCAGGGTCTTTTCTAGTGAGTCAACTCTTTGCATGAGGTGGCCAAAGTATTGGAGTTTCAGCTTCAGCATCAGTTCTTCCAGTGAACACCCAGGACTGATCTCCTATAGGATGGACTGGTTGGATCTCCTTGCAGTCCAAGGAACTCTCAATATTAATTTTATATTATTATTATTATTTATTATTTATTCTAAAGAATAGGTTCTGGATTTACCTTTTAAAGATCTACTTTTAAACAATAGTCTATGGCTGATTACCATAGTTGTGTTCCTACTTTATTATCATGGCACCTCTTTTTGTCTTGGCCAAATTCATTGAAGTTTACAACCTAATCCTCACCACAACACCACATGATGACTGAGGCTTAAAGTCTAGACAACTTTATTCAAAATGTGTAGGCCAGGGATTTTTTAAAAAATGGCTAAAACTATATAAGACAGGATGAAGACTGAAGGAAGGGACTGAACAATGAAGAGAAATTAGAGGTCATCTGAAGGAAGCTAATCTGACAAAGAAGATGATGCAAATATAATAGTGGCATAATTTAATGGGAACCTTGTAAAGACAAAAGAAGTTTCCATGAGAATGTAGAGTGGTTTTCATAGTGTGGTTCCCAGAGCAAAGGCATCAGTACCACCTAGGAACATGCTCATAAATGCAAATTCAGAGGTCTCACACCAACTCAATGAACATGAGTTTTGGTGGACTCCGGGAGTTGGTGATGGACAGGGAGGCCTGGCGTGCTGCGGTTCATGGGGTCGCCAGGAGTCGGACATGACTGAGTGATTGAACTGACCTCAGACCCACTAAAACAGAACTCAGGAGAAGGACCCAGCCAATGTCTGGTGATTCTGAGGCACTCTCAAGTTTGAGACCCATTTGCTCTAGACTGACGAAAACTAAAAGAGGAAAAAGAAAGAGGAATAGTTCACATGTTGAATGCTACTGAGAGCTTGAGTAAGATGAAGACGTGAGTGTGTCCATTGGAGCTGAGCATGGAAGTCACTGGAGATTATCACCCAAAGGCCACAGAGGCACAGATATAACTGGATGCATTAGGGAAGGTGCAGAGGCAATAGAGTCAGTGGCCGCACAAGTTCCCTTTCTATTCATCATACCATGGGTCCACTGGACAAAACTTGGAACGAGTTGCATGAGAAGGTCTCTCTTCCTGTGGTGGGACATACATTTATTGGACAATCGAAAGAACTCAAGGGACTCTGGTCAACCATGTAATAATGAAAGTTCCTTGGCTTGGGATATGGCCTTGTAAGAAAGTAATTTAGGAGAGGTCACTTACTAATGTGATCGCTGTGAACTGGAGATATTTTGTGTTCTTTTGATGAGCTAGCCCAGTGCTGTGGAGACAACTCTCTGCCAAGCCACCTAGAATGGGAAGAGGCAAAACACCAAGGCAAACCAAAAAGCAAGGGATATGTCTGTCCTTTGTGATCTTGAAAGCTGCAGACTATAGACAAAGTTTGTCCATATCATAACAAAGTAAAAGGTGTTGCTAGCTCAAAAAGATAAGAAGCCAGGATTTTTTGTTTCTATTCTAAATATGGGAGACACTAGACCATGTTGGTATGCTGAAGAGAATAATTCAGTGGAGAGCTAATACTGGTAATTCAGAACTGAGAGGGGACACTCAATGTAGACAAGATGTTTGAGGAGATGAGCAGAGATGGAATCTAGAGAACATGTAGAGGCAATTGTCTTGAAGTTTGTACTAGGAAAGAAAAAAAAAGTCTGGATATTATAGGTTTTGAAGGCATTTATTCCTATCTGATACGTTGATCATCTCTTGGTCTGAACCATCTCTAAGACCAGGGCTTGGCTGTGCAAGTCATCAAGTCTTCTGTCCATGGAGAGGAAGAGAAGCGGCATTGGGTACCAGGGTGTAAGCAGAATAAGATAACACAAAAGCAGCTGCCACACCCCCTGGGAATTGTGGCTCCCGCTCCGTGTGTTTGCTTCCATTTTCTTGGAGGCTGCTGGATCAAAGTAAGGACGTTTCTTGACTTCTGCACTAGCAATCCCCAATAAGAGAAAATGGTTTTAATCCTCTTAGAAAAATGATCACTTTCACACAGGCCATGGCTCCTTTCTTCACGTCAAGATGCAGGAACAAACACGTTCTTTCTTTCCCTCTTAAGATTTCCTTCCATCTCTTTCCTCCTACTTATGCACAGATGGTGAATGGAAGAGAAATGGCAAACTGCAAGACTAAGAAAATGTGAAATTTCTTATTGAAGATTTTCAACTTTGAGGCCATTTTGGAGTTACAGTGTGCATTCAGAGTTTATGTGGTTACAGACTTAGAAATATCCAACAAGAATAGAGAGTATAAAAGTATAAAATAATGCAATATAATCCCAGCTCTCTTAGCCCTTTAATGGAAATAGGCCAAGAAGTATTGAGGATGTATACCTGATATTTAGAGGGAAAAATCCATTTAGTTTTCTTAACAAATTGAAGCCCTGCATCATACGACATTAGGGCAAATGAATTTTTAAGTGCTGTTTTGTAGTTCTTCATTTATGTTGTTCCCGGTTTGTTAAGTGATTTATTGAATGTGATAAGTGAAAATAAGCCATAACACCATTTGCCTGACAGACATCTTACCAACAGTTATAAATCATGTGTAACCACTTGGAATATAACATACCATATTCTGAGTGAAATACAACTGTACAGGACATTATCGTCTCACTGTAAAATATTTACAGAAAACCAAAAGCACCTGGAGCATGAGATAAAGTCTAAGTCCCCTTATTATTTTATATTTCAGCACCCTGAAGGCACTCTGAAACATACATTGAAGTGCATGGTTCTTTGATATTAACACCAGGCTCTCTGTAAAAGTCCAATGACCTGAGGAATTAACAATGAAGATTAATGGCCTGTTATAGTTCAAAATAGACTTTGTGCTCAAATAAAGAGTTAAATTTGCCCACACTGTCTGCCAGAGATAGTTAAGAGAAGCATTCCTCTCATTCGATTTTGCTAATCATAGAACCATGCTGACTGACCTACCATAAATTCAGGCTGACTATGTTCAATTGGGCTCTCAAAGTTACTTGACAATCTTATTACTCATCTCTAGATGACAAATTAGTCTATCCCTTACAACTCAAATTCCACATCTTCTCTCATCGTCTTAAATTCTCTTGCCTGACTTTCCCACACACTATGTCTTCAGGTAGTCTTGCCCTCTTGTTTATTGAAGACATTAATAATTAAGACTGTTAAACTGAAGTTCTCACTTCACTTATTATATTTTATCTCTTTATTAAGTATTCTCTGCTTATGGATCAAAGGAAAAAGTGACTTGCTTTTCCAATTAATTCCTATGGCATTTTGTTCCATAGATATAGTACGTATTTCCTGCTTGTTGTGTTGCAATTATTTCATACATGTTTATGCCTTCATTACAGATTTCTTGTGCATAAAGGCCATGCATAATACTAATTAATATCTCCCACAGTGCCAAGATTTTACACAAACAAGTCTCAATTAGTATTTGCTAAGTGAATGTACTTAGGAAGAAATGACGACATCCTGGTTCTATTACCTTGATCTTTGTTTCAAAATAAAAGCAATGTGAAGATATTCTACAGTCTGTGTAATTTATTTTCCAATTTAGAAGCCAACAAAAGGAGAAAACAAAGCTACCTTGTGAATAAAGGATCTCAGAGAAGGAAAAGGAAATTTTAATATAAATTGATAAAGATTAATGATTCTGATAACTATTAATTGGCATTTCTTTTAATTACCTTGCTGCAGGAATAGCCAAACACCCTAAGCTTGTTTGCCAAAGTATGCATTTGGAACACAGAAAACCAAAAGCACCTGGAGCATGAGATAAAGTCTAAGTCCCCTTATTATTTTATATTTCAGCACCCTGATGGCACTCTGAAACATACATTGAAGTGCCATCAGGATGGTAAGGGGTGTTCCATAAAGAGAGTTTTGTGATACAGAGGCTATGTTAAACAGTATAATCTCCTCCAGAAGATTCACATTATATAGTAAGCTGTTAAAGAATCTAGAGTCCTGCAGTAAAAAATCTCACTTAACCCAGCATTTCTAGAAATCAAAGAAAAATATTTTGTAACATTAATATCTAACAAGGACTTCCCTGGTAACTCAGCTCGTAAAGAATCCACCTGCAATGCAAGAGACCCTGGTTCGATTCCTGGGTTGAGAAGATCTGATAAAGAATCCACCTGCAAGGTGGCAGACCTGGGTTCTATCCTTGGGTTGGGAAGATCGCCTGGAGCAGGAAACGATGGCCCACTCCAGTATTCTTGTCTGGAAAAAGCCATGGATGAAGAGCCAGGCATGCTACAGTCCATGCATGGGGTTGCAAAGAGTAGAACATGACTGAATGACTGAGCACACACAATATCTAACAAAACATTAGCTCTTAATGAAGCATAGTTTGGGAAATTCCATCTTAAAGGACTTGGAGTGATATGGCTTGATTTGGCTATTAGTTTAGTTCAGTTCAGTTCAGTCACAGTCATGTCCAACTCTTTGCAACCCCATGAACTGCACCACGCCAGGCCTCCCTGTCCATCACCAACTCCCGGAGTTTACCCATACTCATGTCCATCAGTTGGTGATGCCATCCAACAATCTCATCTTCCACCGTCCCCTTCTCTTCCCACCCTCAGTCTTTCCCAGCATCAGGGTCTTTTCCAATGAGTCAGTTCTTCGCATCAGGTGGCCAAGGTATTGGAGTTTCAGCTTCAACATCAATCCTTCCAATGAATAGTCAGGACTGGTTTCCTTTAGGATGGACTGGTTGGATCTCCTTGCAGTCCAAGGGACTCTCAACAGTCTTCTCCAACACCACAGTTCAAAAGCATCAATTCTTCAGTGCTCAGCTTTCTTTATAGTCCAACTCTCACATCCATACATGACCACTGGAAAAACCACAGCCTCGACTAGACAGACCTTTGTTGACAAAGTAATGTCTCTGCTTTTAATATGCTATCTAGGTTGGTCATAACTTTTCTTCCAAGGAACAAGTGTCTTTTAATTTCATGGCTGCAATCACCATCTGCAGTGACTTTGGAGCCCCAAAAAATAAAGTCTGTCATTGTTTCCACTGTTTCCCCATCTATTTTCCATGAATTGATGGGGCCAGATGCCATGATCTTAGTTTTCTGAATGTTGAGCTTTAAGCCAACTTTTTCACTCTCCTCTTTCACTTTCTTCAAGAGGCTCTTTAGTTCCTCTTCACTTTCTGCCATAAGGGTGGTGTCATCTTCATATCTCAGGTTACTGATATTTCTCCCAGCAATTTTGATTCCAGCTTGTGCTTCATCCAACCCAGCGTTTCTCATGATGTACTCTGCATATAAGTCAAATAAGCACAGTGACAATATACAGCCTTGACGTACTCCTTTCCCAATTTGGAACCAGTCTATTGTTCCATGTCCAGTTCTAACTGTTGCTTCCTGACCTGCATTTGGCTATGGAGGCTTCTAAAACAAATCCTCTGGGATATATATTATGTCATGAATCATTAATGTATTCAAAAACTTTATTAATACAATGCATAATCATAAGTCACAAGGAAATGGGAGCATGCCAAATAAGATTGCAGTTTTGTAGTAAAAAAGAATGATAGAAATGGCCTTTGGGTAGGCAGCTAACTGGACTTCCCTGGTGGCTCAGATGGTAAAGAATCTGCCTGCGATGCGGGAGACCTGGGTTTGATCCCTGGATTGGGAAGATTCCCTGAAGGAGAGCATGGCAACCCATTCCAGTATTCTTGCCTAGAGAATCCCCAGGGACAGAGAAGCCTGGCGGGCTGCAGTCCATAGGATGGTAAAGGGTGGACATCGCTGAGCGACTAAGTATATAGCACAACACAGCACAAGCAGCTAAAGGACTTTACATGTTGTCAATAGAATTAGTTTTGTCTTCTCTTAGCCAATATGTATAAAAATAATTTTTACTTGACCTATTAAATTTGCTGGACCATCCTAAAGATGTTCAATATAGATGATGATTGTGAGCATCCTGAGTTCTTTTTATTTTTAATGGCTTTAGCATTTGTAGATGTACTTCTTTTTTCTGGTAATTGGATATTGATTTTGATCCAGAGAATTATTCTTTTAAAGAGTATGTTTATTCCATCTTGAAATTTAACAAATACTCTTAACTTAATTTTATCTTACTTCATATATTTTGTGTTAAATGCTTTATTCATTTCATTATTTTCTCATTTGATTTTTATTTTTTTTGAGGGGTGTGTGTGTGTGTGCTCCTCATTTGATAACACTTAACATTTTTGTTGTGATTAAAAACCACATAACATGAAACATATCACCTTAACCATCTTAACCATTCCAAAATGTAAACTATATGTACATTGTTGTACAGACCACAAATTTTTCATCCTGTAAAAATGAAACACTATATCCATTGAACAATAGTCTTATGTTTTTCCTTCCTCCAAGCCCCTGGCAACCACCATTTTACTTTCTATTTCCAAGAGTTTGTGTATTCAAGGTACCTCATATAAGTGGAAGTATAAATATTCATCTAGTACTTGCCCTTTCTGTGACTGGCTTATTTCACTTAGCATAATATCTTCAAAGTTTATTCATGTTGTCATATGTGGCAGAATTTCCTATATTCTTTAGACCAAATATTCCATTCCATTGTATATCATATCTTTTCTTCATCCATTCATCTATCCATGAATATTTGTTTCCACATCTTGGCTACTGTGAATAATGTTGCAATGGATGCTAATATCTCTTCAAGATCTTGATTTTCTTGATAATTACCCAGAAGTGGGATTTCTGGGTCATATGATAGTTTTATTTGTAATTTTTGAGGAAACTCCATACTGCTTTCCATAATGGCTGCACTATTTCACATTCCCACAAACATCGCATAATTGTTATAATTTCTCCACATCCTCACAAACACATGTTGTTGTCTGTCTTTTAATAACAGTCATTCTAATTGGTGTGATGTAAAACCTAACTACAGTTTTTACTTTAATTTCCCTAATGATCAGTGATATTGAACATATTTATATATGCCTGTTGGACATTTGTGCTTCTTCTTTGGAGTCCTTCTTCAAGTCCTTTGCCCATTTTTAAAGGAATATGACTCCTCGTCAGATATATGGTTTGTAAAAATTTTCTTCCATTCCAAAGGTTGTGTTTTTACCGTTTTTAAGTTTAATGTAGTCCCATTTGTCTGTTTTTGCTTTTGTAGTCTGTGTTTTTGGTGTCATATCCAAGAAATCATCGCCAATTTTAGTGTCATGAAGCTTTTTCCCTATTTTCTTCTAGGAGTTCAGGTCTTATTTAAGTCTTTAATCAACTGTAAGTTAATTTTTGTATGTGGTATAAGGCAAGGGCTCAATTTTATTTTTTACATGTAGATATCCAGTTTTCTCATCACTAATTTTGTTGAAGAGACTACTTTTTCTCCACTATGTAGCATCAGCAATTTTGCCAAAGATCATTCAACCATAAATGTGAGAATCTATTTCTGGGTTCTCCACGTTGTTCCATCCGTCTATGTATTTGTCTTAGGCCAGTTGTTGTTCAGTTGCTAAATCATATAGGATTCTTTGAGACCCCAAGGACTGCAGCATGCCAGGCTTCCCTGTCCTTCACTATCTCCCAGAGTTTGCTCAAATTCACATCCATTGAGTCGATGATGCTATCTAACCATTCCATGCCAGTAGTAAAACTGATTTTTTTTAGTTTACTTTAATGATTTGCCAGTTTTGACCTTTTTCAGGGAAACAACTCAGCTTTGTTCATTTTTCTATTGTTTATCTGTTTTCTTATTACTTTATCTACTCTAATCTTTATTATTTCATTCCTTCTGCTAACTTTGGCCTTAGTTTGCTCTTCATTTTCTAGCTGCCTAAGGTGTAGAATTCAGTTGTTTATTTAAGATCTCTCTTCTTTTTTGATGTACTTACCACTATAAACTTCCTCTTAGTACTTCTTCTGTTGTATCCCATGCTTTGATTTGCTGTGTTTTCATTTTCATTCATTTTCAACATTCTTAAATGTCCCTTGAGATTTCTTTTACACATTGATTTTTCAAAAGTGTATGTTTAATTTTCAAAAAAAAAAGTGTATGTTTAATTTTCATATGTTTATCAACTTTCCAGTTCTATTTTGTTATTAATTTTTGGTTTTATTCCACTGGTTTCAGAAAAGACAACATGGTATACAGCCTTTTTAAACGTGTTAAGATAAATTTTGTGACCTAACATATAATCTATCCTGCAGAATGCTCCATTTAAAGCTTGAGAAGAATGTTAGTTCTGCTCTTTTTGTGTAGAGTGTTCTGTGTTTGTCTGTTAGGAATTTTGTGGTTTGTGGTGTTGTTCCAGTCCCCAAGGCTTCCCTGGTGGCTCAGAGGTTAAATCCTCTGCCTGCAATGCGGGAGATCGGGGTTCGATCCCTGGGTCGGGAAGATCCCCTAGAGAAGGAGATGGCAACCCACTCCAGTATTCTTGCCTGGAGAATCCCATGGATGGAGGAGCCTGGTGGGCTACATTAGTCCATGGGGTCGCAAAGAGTCGGACACGACTGAGCAACTTCACTTCACTTCACTTCCAGTCCCCAAGGTGTTTCCCTGTTGATTTTCTGTCTGATTGATCTATCCTTAATTGAAAATGAAATATTGAAATCTACTTATGTCTGTGTCCTACCAATAATGATTCCATTAAAATAATTTGAATTTTTAATTAATTTATGTTCTAACTGATAGAACATTTCTTATATATTCCAGAGTAGATATAACATAAGTAATGTGAGTAAATTAATTTATTAAAAAATAGATAAAATTGTAAGCCTGAGGTACATGCATGAGATTGCTGTACCTTTTTCTTCTCCTTCCATATTAAGCAATGCTCCAAATGATTATTAAAATTTGAAAGCAACCTAGTATTACTGTACTTATTCCCCAAAAGGAAGAAAATGTTCTGCTTTTCTCAAGGAGACTCAAGGGGGAAACTAGCTGCATTTCCACAATGTTTAACCAAAACTGAGGGAACTCCCAGCAGGGCAGATATTATCCATTACCCCTTACTCCCCATAGGTGAGGTTGGATAAATAGACAGAATGTACCATCCTAGTGTCAACACCATGAAAATACAGCCATTATTATGAAGAATAAAGCAACCCATAAAGAGTTGTCTAAAATACATGATCACAATTATTCTTCCTACTGGTTAAAGGTAGTGGATATGGTATCCATAATTTTAAAATGTAATCTTTATGTTTAGTAGTAGTGACTGAACAACAACAAAGTGTGTTTTTATTTTATTAATGTATAGGAATTGTTTATCCATGAATATTTACCTAAATGATACATGTATATTTGTATATTTATTAACATATTCACTATAATTAATTTTATCAAATAAGCCAAATCCTAAGTCTTATATGATATATTTAACATCATTTTATTTATCTCCTAAAATCATTTTGTTTTTATAGGTGTTAATAGGTTTTTGCCACTCTAATTAATTCTTCACTTGATCTATTAATCATATGCATGTTTTTTAATCTTCTTTGTGTGGTTTTCCTTTTGCTCACAGTAGGAAGCCTGTTGCTATCATTTCTTCCTTATTCTTTTCCTATCCTATTTCTTCTTATCCTGTTTCTTCCTTATTCTGCTTATCTGTTTCAATTAGTCTGCTATATCTTACTCTTATTTTCTACCGTAAATTATGAGTATCATTAAGAGACACAATTTTTTCTTTTTTTCTTCCAGCTTTACTGATATATAATTGATATAACTGACATATAACATTGTGTAAATTTAAGGTATGCAATTTGATCATTTGGTACACAAATATATTGTGAAATTATTACCACAATAGTAAGGTTAGCTAACACTTCCATCACTGCACATAATTACCTTTATGTGGGGGGTATATTAAGATCTATTCTCTTAGCAACTTTCTGGTATGCAATCTAATGTTGTTAATTATAGTCACCATGCTGTATAATAGATCCTCAGAACTCATTCATCTTATAACCTTGATCAGCAATTCACTTTCCCAATCCTCAGTCCCTGGACTCCACTGATCTACTCTCTGTTTACATGTTTTTGAAAGTCTACATGTAAGTAACACCACGCAATATTTATCTTTGCCTGACTTATTTCACTTAACATAATACAATTTCATCCATGTTGTCACAAATGGCAAAATTTCCTCCTTTTTTATGATGAACATTCCATTGCATACCTATTACACATTTTTAATGCACACAGAAGTAGGTATTTTATGTAAAATATTGTTTTTTTACAAATGATAGTCCAGACAAATGCACACTTTTTAATGTTGGCAGTAGACCACACAGTATCTTACTTACTGTGAAAATGAAATGATGAAAAAAGAAAAATAGGAGAAAGAGAATGAGGATGAGAAGAACAAGTAAAACAAAAACATGGAAAAGAAGATGGCAATAGCAATTGAAGATCTTTTACAGTTATTATGTTTTCATATGAACCAAAACCAAAAAAAAAATAGTGATCAACTATTACTCTTCCTCATTAAAAAAGTGAAAGCAAACTGTCTTATACAAATATATGTAATACTCTAAACATGAGAAAGTTAATCTATTGTTAATATATTTTACAGCTTTATGTCCTCGCATAGATTAGATTATTATTTAATATTTGGTGTGAATTCAAAATGCTACCACACCTATTTTACAAGCCTCTCTACAAGCACCCCTTCTTGGCATCTGTAAACACACCTAATGTAACGATGTGCACTTCCTGCTGTAATTCCCTCTGCACCCCAATCCCACTCAGACATCTATTAATGGTCACGAAAGCCTGTTCAGGCTCTCCTATTTGTTCTTCCATCCCTGACTGTTAACTGAGCAAGAGCGGCTCTTTAACCAGCCTTTCCTCCCTTCCCTTCTCTTTCTTATTCTTTTTCTTTACAAACATTAAGCTTTTCCTTGAAAAATAAGCCATTTATTCATGTGACAGACTTACAAAAAATATTTGTCACCTGTATCTTGCTTCTACACGGGTCTCAATTTTCCAATATTGTGATATTTAATTGCAATGATAAATAAGCAGATGTGAGAAGCTATTGCCTCATTTTCTTCTATAGCCACAAAGATCTTTCCTATGTACCTCTCTCCTCTGGGACCTAATTGCATTTAAAATCAAGAAAGCATTTTTCTTTTTTCTTCATTTTTTTCATAAATTTTGTCCTTTAATAAGTTGTTTCAGAGATGCAAACCTCTCTCCCTGGTTTACATTTTGATATATAGGGACTATAGTTGTTTATATTTTTAGATGTCTATTTTCCTTTCTCTTCTATGTTCTTACCTCCAACTCACATAAACACAGCACTTCTGCAAATATATATATTGAACAGCTACAGATTACTGATTAGCAAGAAGCTTTGTGAAATAGGAAGGAAAAAGTACATAAGAAATATGGCTGCAATATAAAACTTTCACTGAAAGGTCTTTTAGTTTGGCCCTACATAGAGACTACTTAAGCATTATTAGAATATTTCCATCCAGAAGACTGTAGTGGAAATTTTAATCTTTGACTGTATGTAAAGTAATGATATATGTGCATGCTTACTTCTATGTGCATATATTATATGATGTGTCCATCAGTCAGTCAGTCAGTTCAGTTGCTCAGTCGTGTCCGACTCTTTGCGACCCCATGAATCGCAGCATGTCAGGCCTCCCTGTCCATCACCAACTCCCGGAGTTTACTCAAACCCATGTCCATCAAGTCAGTGATGCCATCCAGCCATCTCATCCTCTGTCGTCCCCTTCTCTTCCTGCCCCCAACCCTTCCCAGCATCAGGGTCTTTTCCAATGAGTCAACTCTTCACATCAGGTGGCCAAAGTATTGGAGTTTCAGCTTCAACATCAGTCCTTCCAATGAACACCCAGGACGGATCTCCTTCAGGATGGACTGGCTGGATCTCCTTGCGATGTGTCCATAAGCATACATAAATAAATGTATAGTGTACAGGGGAGCAAGACTGACTTATATGAAGCTAGAAAAATTTACAGATCACTGAAAGGTGATAAAGTAATGTGAAATAAAATTTTGAATTAAATTAATAGCTTTCAAAAATTGTATAAATTTATAAATATACCTTAGGGCTTCCCAGGTGGCTCAGTGGGTAAAGAATCTGCCTGCTATACAGGAGACGCAGGCTCAATCCTTGGGTTGGGAAGATCCCCTGGAGGAGGGAATGGCAACCCACTCCAGTATTCTTGACTGGAGAATCCCATGGCCAAGGAGCCTGGCGGGCTACAGTCAATTCAAGGAGTAACAAAGGATTGCACAGGGCTGAAGCAATGGAGCATGCATACACACACAAATACACCTTAACTCAGAGGTGAAACCTGGCAACCTGCAGGGAAACTCACTACACAAGTGTATCTAAGAGCTTCCGATAACCATGTCAGTCATCACAGTTTCTTAAATTTAAATATATATATATATATATATAAAATCACACATCTCAATATTTAAATATATGTGGATTTTCATAAAATCTAGATACTTGGTCTCTTAAAACAATCAAATTTACTGGCTCTGAGCTCCCAAAAGGCAATGATACCCTGGAGTGATGCTGCACCATATCCTCATAATTTTTAGGGCATTCCCATCTTCCTATGGTTTCTGCTGGCTACAGGACAAGTGTCAGTGGCCTAATGTTTTTAGAGCAGAGAATAAACAAAAAGAAACACTTCCAGCATCCGTATTCTGCCAAAAATAAGAAAATAAAAGGTCAGCAGAGAGGGCTATGTATTTCAAAATACAGTGGGTGAGGGAGGGGAAGGGCATATGGTGGAAGCATAGACTGTCTCTACATGTTCAATATCAAACAATAAAGCTTTTGTAAGAGTAGTCTTGTCTGCTCTGTTCATTTATCCGTGCAATGCGAAACTGTAAACTTTGCTTTAAAAAATTTATCTGTTCCTGGTTCCCTATCAAATCAGAAAGAATAAACAGAATATTCTAACACTGCCAAATTCAAATTTCCCTTGCTTTTCACCTTACCCAACCCTATGTCTAATTTCACTACGTCTGTTAAATATGTTACCATGTGTTTTAACTCTCTGGCAGTGGTTTTCAGTATTTGCTGCACACTAGACTCACCCAGGGCACTTAAAATGCCACTGCTATACCTTTACTTCTAGAGGTTCTTATTTAGTATGTGTAGAATATGGTTTTTGCATGAGTTTTGTTTTTTTTTTTAAACTCCCTATGTGATTCTAATGGACATCCACAACTAAAATCACTGCTCTAAGGATTTTGCTGCCTTTTAAACACGGAGTATACGCACCCTCGGCCCACTCTCATTTTGCAAATTTCATGATTATATCTAGGCACTTAACCTGCTTAGATCTAATATAGTTCCTCATAAAATGTTATAGAAGGTGACATAGGGTGAGTTCTTCTGTAAGCTAACCTAAAACGAGGATTCCAGTGAAGAATGTAACACGTGCTTGCAGGAATAATCAGAAAGACTGTGAGGACAGTGGAACCAGGGAAGAGAGACAAACCACGCACAGTTTTCAGAGAAATTCCTAGATAGCCTGAAACCATGAGCAGCTCTGGAGAGTAAATTATATCTCAAAGGTGATCACACATTTCTGCAAAGAAGCTGGGCTTTTGTACTCCTGTACCAATCATAATCCATGGGGACTGGGGGTATAGAGAATGTTCTAAGATCTCTCTGTACTTCCAGCAACCTCTACCTGTGAAAAGTTCCATTGCAATCCTCCAAAAATTGCAGGAAAGCAGCTGGTAGCTGGGGGATGAGCGGAGGGAGCTAGAATAGGAGATCCTAAGGGGACCACTGCACTCCTGCACAGGGGGAATGAGGGATGTGCTGGTGTTGAACTAGAAGATCTTTAAGACCACTTTTAGGTTAAAGAGAATAAAGCTACAAATTGCTGTTGAAAAAACCCTTTTGAGTCTTCATTTTCTAGCTAATATACATTTAAAGATTCTACTTTCTCTCTGCCTCAGTAATCCTTTTATCCCTATTTTGGTAACTGCTTGACAGCTTGACAAAGATACTAATTAACACCTATGACTTAGTTCTTTCTAGAAGGGTCAAGGAAGCCCTTCAGAACAATTATAAAACATTCTTCACCACGGTATTTGTTCAGTCTTAATGCAGTGTATTTGTAATCAAATTTGGAGTCATGCAACATGACCAAAGAAGAGGTATTATATTTTTATATTTGTCAAATATTTATTTAAACAATTATATTAATATGAAAAATAATGAATGCATTAAGCAAAAGATCTATTTCTAATTTAGCCTCTGTCATCTGTTTTAATTAGAAATCCCATAAAGGGCTATGTAAGACTTATGTTCAGATGATTTAGGCTTACAGAATTATTTTCTCACTTGTTGAGAACTAAGAGAACAGAGAGCGAGAACAGATTTTCAGGCAGTTTAAATTATTTTGCTAAGGAAAACTATAATAAATGAAATTTATTATAATAAATGAAAATAAATTTTCACCCAAAATAAAAAATGGTAACTAAGTAACATACTCTAAAAAGTACAGTAGTAATCTTAAGGATAATACTTTCAAGCACATTAAATTTGATTTGCTGAGACAGTAATGTCTTGGAAAATCACCAATGTTATAGAAATTCACCATAAAACCTCAACATTTAGCCACCAAAAATAAACCTAGGAATTCTTTTTTTTTTTTTTTCCTCAGAATGCCTTTCCTATTTTTTTTTTTTTCATTTATTTTTATTAGTTGGAGGCTAATTACTTTACAATATTATAGTGGTTTTTGTCATACATTGACATGAATCAGCCATGGATTTACATGTATCAGCCATGGATTTACATGTATTCCCCTAGGAATTCTGATCCAGTTTTCTGATCACAGTTCCTACAACTTTACTTACCCCTTTTTAAAATGTCTGAGTTGTTTTTTGCTATTTGTCAGCAAGTTGCCAAAATATTTATGCCAAATAAGTAGGACAAGAGTAGAATATAGTCAAAAATTAAATTCTCTGACACCATTTTCTTTAAATTAGTAATGGAATGAAACATTGGGTTGGCCAAAAAAATCCATTCATGTTTTTCCATAAGATGAGAAACCTAAACGAATTTTTTGGCCATCCCAATACATTAATGTTATAAGAAGAATGGATGTGTGTCCCTATGTGTATTAGAAGAAGGAAATAATTTTATGTATCTATTTGCCTACTTTATATCATATAAATCATATAAATGATCTCATTTAATATTCACAACAGTCCTACTAGATCTGCTAAGCAAAATTCCAAGGTAGGAAACTAAGATTTAAACAAGTAAAATAATTTGTCCCTGGTAACAAAACTATTTCATTCTGAGGTTGAGACTGAAATCTCAGTCTGTCTATTATCAAAGTTTATGCTCTTTTTTGCTACACTAAGCAAGGAAAAGAAGGTATGTGGTTCAGAATCATACAAACACCATGAAACTTTCTGCCTTTTCTGAGATCAAAATCTACTTTTACAACTTCTGGTGTAATATTAGGTGAATTGAGTCCATCTTAATGGTCTTTTTTCTTTTGAAAATTTTTACTTTATACACTGCAATATACTGCAGTGAAGAGAGTCATTTTTTAAAATTTTCTCTGAAGAGGCATCAGAAAATTCACAAGAAAAAGGAAGTAAAGTTGCCAGCTGACCTTGTCCTCCAACCCAGTTCAACAGCAAGAATGGAGAGGATTCATGCCAGCTTCCTGACATCTGAATTTCTTTATGCCTGGATAACGAATTCTGATAACAACCCACACTTCCTTTGTTACTTGTACTTTTTTTTAAGAAAAGAAAACATGAAAAGGAATAGAAAAAACATTGTTTCCTTGATTTTATCCTGGAATTTGGCAGCACTGACAGAAGCATTTGTTTCCTAACAAAAAACATACACAATCTCAGGTATTCAGTGTTTTGAAATGACAACCGAAAGTAAGGATAGAATTGCTAATCAGGATCTCAAGAGCAGAAACTGCCAGTAAAGAGAGTGACTTTTGATGTGGAAGATAGGATTTCAGTATTTCATATTATGTAGATGTCCTGTCTTCCAACAGTGACATCTTATTTATGTTTTTGATGAAGAAATTGAGTTTCTTTCATCCTGTTTGAGAAGCATCATTTCTTCATTTGATCCTACTGAAGTGAACAAGGTTTCTGCGTGGAACACAGTGATGCCTGTTACAAGCACCTGCCAGGATCCAGCACTTCTCCTAGTGCTGATTGTAGAAGAGTGAGGAAAACTGACTGTAACCCTTCCCCCAGGGAGCTTACAGTCTAAAGGGGAAATCTGATATATGTTAGATAGCAGTATGTACTCTGCAAAGAAAGAAAACACAGAAAAAAGGATACGAAGGGTGGGCATCGAAATTTTAGAAAAGATGGTATCAGCTTCACTGACAAAGTGACTTTTTAATAAAGAAAGTGAGAATGTGACTATTATGGAAAGAGAATCCTAGGTAACATAACAACAACTACAAATGGTAAACCTGTGAAGGCCCCTAGTAGATAGGTAATGGATTGTATAATACTTATTTTAGTAGTCCCATTCAAAGGAATTTAAGTTATGAAACCTAGCATAATCAATCATTAGTAAAATGCATTTCACTTGTAACCTGCCTTCACTAATCAAAGTTGTTTTAATTGCTGCTGCAAAAGGTTTGAATGTCCTTTGAGTGGCACATAGCTTAATTAAAAAGATGTTTGTCTTTTTTAACAATTAAAAAATTGTTTTCTGAGAATTTAGAGTGAGCTGTATTGAATTCCAGATGAGCCAGTTAAGATTAGATAGGACCCCCGAGCCTCCAACCAGGCATGTGTGGATGTCCACTTGGTCAGCAGACAGCTGAAAACTCCACCCTCAGATTGTGCTAAGTGCCTCCATCTTTGAATGTGTAGAGGCCTGTAACTGAGTTACCCCTGCACAGAACACTTGTCCAACCATCTTTCCCCATGCTCCCCACTCCTCAGATCACCCTGCTTCTTTATTCTTTATCCCATAAATACCTCCAGCCCCTTGCCTTCAGGGAGACAGATCTGAAATTTACCATCTCCTCCTTTGGCCGCCTTGTGAATAAACCCTCTCTTTGCTGACAATTTCAGTGTCTCAGAGTTTTAGCTTTCTGTATGTTGGGCAAAATGAACCTGGTTCAGTAAAAGTTACACTAGTGAGGAGAGGCTATATATTCTACTAAATTTGAAATACCCAAGTATATCTTGCGTAAGTTTCCTTTGCTGCAAGTAACTTAGAATTTTAAACAAGCTTAATTTTAAAAAAAAAAAAAGAAAGAAAGGAAAGGAAACGTTTTGGAAGACCTGTAGAGTATTTCAAGAAACCAAGAGAAAAGGGGCCATAGCAAATGCCAATATAGAAGGGAAAAAAACCAACCAGAGACATGGAGCATTAATTACAGAAGATGAATCATCATCTCAACAAACTGTCACCTAAAGCAATCTCTTTTGTATCTGATCTAAAACAAGTAAAGTGTAGTGAGCAGCCCTACCTGTGACTGTATTTGGCTCCATCTTTACCTCTCTGAGCTGTGACCTCTGGGTCCTGGTGTAAGGAAACAGTGATCACATTTAGAAGCAGAACATCTGAGTCTCATTTCCCCTTTTTACTCGTGCATTTTGAACAAGTTACTTCAACCTTAAGTCTGCGTATTCAATAACCACCATAGTTCATTTAAATTATAATATTTTATGACTTGAGTAAATATATAGGAGCTCATTGATTGTGTTTCACTTGGAATTTACCCTTAAAATGAGATCACTCAAGAAAGAAGTTTAGAGAGAATGAAAGGACTGAAAATATCTTAGTGAAAAATATATTTTTAGATAGCAGAAGAAAAAGAAATGAGGAGGGTGGAGAAGAACCAGAGGAGTAAAAATAATCACAAAAAGTAATAGAAGATAGCTATTTAAAAAGAGCTAGAGATCAGTAATGTCTTCTGAATACATACAGAGGTCAATCACTCAGAAATAGCTATTAAAATTGTGACAAGATTTGTTGATGAACAACTAGGAAAAACAGTTGGAAAGAATGAAGGAGGGAATAAAGACTGGGTGCTTGAGACGTAAGAGCCAAATTACAACAAATTTTAAAGTGAATGGGTGACGACCACAGAAATGAACACTCATTACTTTTTTGAAAATTTGGTTCAATTCAGTCGAGTTTAGCCACTCAGTCATGTCCGACTTTTTGCAACCCCATGGACTGCAGCATGACAGGCCTCCCTGTCCATCACCAACTCCCGGAGTTTACTCAAACTCATGTGCATTGACTTGGTGATGCCATCCAGCCATCTCATCCTCTGTCATCCCCTTCTCCTCCTGCCTTCAATCTTTCCCAGCATCAGGGTCTTTTCCAATGAATCAGTTCTTTGCATCAGGTGGCCAAATATTGGAGCTTCAGCTTCAACATCAGTCCTTCCAATGAATATTCAGAACTTATTTCCTTTAGGATGGACTGGAATGGGTGAATTTAACTCAGATGATCATTATATCTACTATCGTGGGCAAGAATCTCTTAGAAGAAATGGAGTAGCCATCATAGTCAACAGAAGAGTCCAAAATGCAGTACTTGGATGCAATCTCAAAAATGACAGAATGATCTCTGTTCATTTCCAAGGCAAACCATTCAGTATCACAGTAATCCAAGTCTATGCCCCAACCAGTAACACTGAAGAAGCTGAAGTTGAACGGTTCTATGAAGACCTACAAGGCCTTCCAGAACTAACACCCCAAAAAGGTGTACTTTTCATTATAGCGGACTAGAATACTAAAGTAGGAAGTCAAGAAACACCTGGAGTAACAGGCAAGTTTGGCCTTGGAGTACGGAATGAAGCAGGGCAAAGGCTAATCGAGTTTTGCCAAGAGAACACACTGGTCATAGCGAACACCCTCTTCCAACAACACAAGAGAAGAAAATTTGGTTAAATTTATTTAAATCAATTGGAATAAAGATCATAATCCTTTTGACAAACTTTCTTTTCTTACAAATATGACTACAGTCTAATGGCAATAAGTGTATTTCATGGACAGATGGCATGCACAATTAATAAATCCAGACAATGACAGTATGTGTCCTTAAGATTTTTTCCCCATAAACTTTTGACTGTGGAAAAACTTCTAGCAAGAAGCTAATGCTTTCTCATTGAAACTTTCTGCACCTGTGGAAATCAATCAAGGATATTAAATAGCATCTTCCCTGTTGTACTCACTCCAGTGGTCATTTCATTTATATGATCAGGATACATGCACTCTGTTATTACCCCCAGGATGTCATTATTTTTAAATATGAGGAATTGAATGATAATAAGCTCTTTATTTCCCCTGAAATTCCATAGCTCCACATGATCAGAAAGTTCAGCCTTTTCAGTTATTTATTTGAAAGAGAAAAGGAAATGACTTCTTAATAATTGGGTATATAAACTCTAAAGTCAAGTGGACACAAGATTCAAGTTCAGTTAATGCAGTGTAATAGATAATTCTCCACTTTTATTTTCCAAACTAAAGACACTACTGATTTATTTAAGCAGGGAATGGTTATGGAATTTAACATTTTTGCACTGAAATGGATTATACTTAATAAAACAACCATTAAGTTCTCTTTGTTTAGATCTTGGTCAAACCAGATTTATTATTTTTCCCACTTTTATATATATATATATATATATATATGTAGATTTGGGCTATGTTAAAAAGAAAGTCCTACAGTTGTTTTTTTTTAATTTATTTTAAATTCCAGGCTTAGAAAAAATGTTAGCCAAATATTATTGTTTAAAAAAATATGGACTCTAATTCTTTCTTTATCATTTCCTGATCCTTTCTACTCTCTATCATCCTCAAGCTGTAAGGAGTCATAATATTTTTATAACTGCAAAAGAATTTAATCATTCAGTTGAGCATTCTTATAATTTTTTATGAAGCCCTTTGAAAAAGAGATATGTTATGAATACTGTCTCTAGAAAAACGCATATGCACATATAAAAAAACATTGTCCTATCACTTCAGGGTTCTCTGAATCCCAGGAAAAGAAGCCTTTGACCTAATTGAACTCTGTAATTTTATAAATAAATGAATAAAGTCACTAGGAGGGTACATTTTCCAGACAACCAATTGTATAGAGCATGGTGGAAACTCAAAAGCTATGGGTGCAAATACCTATTCATTACTTCTACAATGCTACTTTGATTCTCTGTGAGCATGATCCATACAAAAGTAATCATAATTATCCACGAAGTTTCAGCTGCACCAAGAGTAAGGTACATACAAGAGACCGGGGCTGAAGCACAAGGAGGTTAGCAGAAAGCAGTTTCTGGAGGCAAGCAGACCTGACATACCTGTGCAGCTCTGGACTGGAGAACATCTGATACAAGCGTCATCTGCTCATAAGTGATAGCTCTGAAACCTACCTATAAAGATTTTTGGAGAACTACATACGCTGATAGATGAAAAGAGTTTATCAACATGCTTAGAACGTAGTGGTAAATAAATAAGTTATCTAGTAGAGGAGCAGAATTACTATTACTAGGTTTTTGGAAATTACATTGGCAGGATCCCCTGACTTCAAGAGTCACTTGGTGGATTAGGTTATATGTAAACTTAACAAAGCCATTAACAAGCCCTATGGCAGGACCTCTACATTCCCGTCATAATATTTACAGGTTTCCAAGAATGGCACATTAAGCCCCTATTTTGGTTTGTGCCTAAGATGACATGGATGAATAAATCTGTTTTCTTTAAGACTCACAATTGTAATTTCAGAATCAGTTACCAGGTGAGCACTGTTATGGCTTTATACTATAGTTTTATGACCCATGCATCTCGTTCTCCTCATATGTTGAGATACATAAGAGCCATTGTAAACTAATAATCTATGTTTTCACTATAAAAAAAAAAAACAGAAACACATTAAAGTCAACTGTTTTAAACAAATGCAATCTATGGCAAAATTTTATAGTTCAAACACTAGCTTTTGTGACTACAAGCAGATGTCGTCACCCCTCCATTTGGTTCATGTCAAGATCAACGACATTACACACACCGGGAGGGTATAAAGTGGTTTATTACTTACATAATTGAAGCTTTTCTAAGCAGAGCAGGGAGGCCTCCCAAGAAAGTCTGAAAATGGCTTCAATTGGCTTCAGACATCAAGGAAAGGAAGAGGACTGGGGTTTTTAATGCAGTTAGCGGGTAGGGCTAAGAGAAGGTTCCTATGCATAGGCAGGAGTTTCCATGGTTTGAATCAACAGGACCAAAAGAGGGAGTACTTAGGCTTGCTTATCAGCTTGTCCAGAGCTGAGCAAAGAGAAAGAGAAGGGTGGGCTTAGAAACTGTTAACAGTCAAACATCAAAATTGGAGTCAGTCTTTATTATACTATGTATGGTGAGGCATCATCACATTAAATTTACCATCATCAACACTTAACCATTCTCAATAGGTTATTTTAACCATATTGAGAGAAAACACAGAAAACTCATCTGGTGCCTAAAGCCTCCCTTGGAACAGCCTCAACTGACAGGGCCACCTAAGCCTATTCCCCTGAAACTTAGGCTTCTTAGAGCACTGATTTGAGCATTTATACCAAGTTTTGCTTTTACAAATGCTTTAGCTACAGTTCTGCAAGAGGAAGAAACACCATTTGCAACCACCCACTCCTATAATTGGGGACAAAAAGGAACAGCAAAGAATGATGGCTGTGCTTGGCATATTTCTTCTTGACTATCTTTTCCTAATCAGCAACAGACTGTTCACATTTCAAGGATTTAAAGTTAAATATATTTAACTTCTGTACCAAACTGTATAGATTCATGTAAGTTTGTTTCTACTTTTAAGAACATCAGATACTTTTCTTGCTGAACATATTAAAAATAGCTTGCATAGCTGCACACCAAACAGAAGGCAACTGTGAAGAAGAGTGATAGACAATGGTTTCTTCCCACTGCGAGCTCCAAATGACCATATGGTGCACAACGTAAGTGCTTTAGGGCCTCAGAAGGGAGACAAACCTGCTTGAAGTGGACTGAACGGGGCATACCCGAGAGAAGATTGAGAAAAAGCAAATGGAATGAGGAGGAGGAAATTTCAGATAGAGTAGCAGCAGAATCGACGCAGGAGTAAATGTCCAAGATAAGACCCCGGTCTGAAAGAGACAGATGTATGTGTGCCTGTGTTTTCAGCACACTGGCACACGGCTCCAGCATAAAATAACAGCAGAAGAGTAACTGGCTTTTTCTTACATAATTCAAGGAACATGTATATTCTTCACATTATAAAGAACACTGTTTTTAAAAAAAAATCATAGAAATCAGCTAACATCGCCATATCTGGCTCTGAAACAAAATTTATAGGGCCAAAAAAAAAAAAAAAAAAAACCATGACAAATATGAAAAGCTATTGGGATTCTGAAGGGGATTTTGAGACTAAAGAAATGCTATTAAAACTCTATGAGTGGGAGAGAGGGCTACCTGATTACTGAGCAGGCTCCCCTGAGAACAGTAAAATCTGTCAGGGACCACGTCTGTTTGAAGTCAACACCATATTGCTTGTGCTTAAGCTAGTGTCTGAAACATAGCAGGTAATAAATACATTTTTTAATGAATTAATAAATCTATTTTCTTGTGAACAAGTACAAACATCTTGGCACTGCATAATATTGAGCTAATGAAATCTTTTGCAGAGTATGGGTAGAGTTTAAATTCAAATCAAATCCTTTTTAAAATGGACTATGTGTCTGCAACCTGCCAGTCACCTTAATTAGATGACAAACTACTCCCATTAGAAGGCTACCCTATTCTGGAAAATAGTAAATTAATGCTATGATAAAGCATTATTCTGAGAAAATGTAATGTGTGAACATGGGAACTGTTGGGCTTAGTTTCAAGTCTAGAAATTCAGGTGTTCTGCATGTATCAGCATTCCGGCAAGCAGGGTTGCTATCAAGCAAACAGAAGACAGAAAGTTCTTTTCAACATGCCAAGTGGAATATATTATTACCAAAGGAAGCTTCTCCCCTTTTTTTTAGAATTATTCTTCACTAGAGCTTACCATTTCCTGTGAAATCCATAGACCATATATATTCATTTAGAAAATTTGAAGTAAACTACTCAAGAATACAATGAAAATGGAAACTCATAATCCTTTAACTCCAAGATAGCTGCCATATATATAATTATGCCATGTACATAATTATATATATATATTTATTTATTTATCAAATCCAAAAATGAAAGTGAATCTACCCAATCCCTATATAGAGTCTTCCACCCACTCTCTTCCCAATAAAACTTGCCAACTTTGGCTGATACAGTCTATAATTGTCACATATTATTCATGGGGTCTAGGGATATTCATCAGTCACAATCCTTTTCACCAAAGGGGCTAACAAATTTGAGAAATACACATAGAAGCTACATAGGAACTAGAATGTAGTACTAACTTTATTTTCCAAAGTTCAAGTTCTCGTGGTAAAATAACTTTAAGAACACATCTTGACTGAAAGGCCAAAACAGAACACTTTGATTCATTTATTCAAAAAGCATTCAAGGGGCAGGGAGGAGTGGATTAGGAGTTCAGGGTTAGCAAATTCAAACTATTACATAGAGAACAGACAAACAAGGGCCTACTGTTTAGCACAGGAAACTATATTCAGTATCCTGTGATAAACCACAATGAAAAGAATATGAAAAAGAATAGGTGTGTGTGTATATATATATATATATGAATCACTTTACTGTAAAGTAGAAATTAAAACAACACAATATTCAACTGTATGTCAATAAAATAAATTTTCTTTAAAACAGGTATGCCAGGAAGTAAAAAAACGAAGTACTGGGAACAGAACAGTTAACTTACATTCTCATGGAGTTTACATTCCATGGAAAAGACAACAATGAAATAACAAGTTGTATGCCATATCCAGACTTCTCTCGTAGCCCAGTCAGTGAAGAGTCCATTTGCAATGCAGGAGACCTGAGTTTGATTCCTGGGTTGGGAAGATCCCCTGGAGAAGGAAATGGCAACCCACTGCAGTATTCTTGCTTGGAGAATCCCATGGACAGAGAAGCCTGGCAGGCTACAGTCCATGGGGTCACAAGAGTCGGACACAACTGAGCGACTAAGCACACACATGCCGTATCAAGGAACAGGTATAAGGAGTGGTAAGGATTGCTATTTTAAGTAAGGAGATCTGGAAAGGCATCACTAAAAAAGGAGCATTTAAGCAAAGAATACCAGCATATTTGAGAGACTAGCATTCCAGGTAGAGGAGACAATGAATGCAAAGGCCCTAAGTTGACACATCTGGTTTTTGACCTCTGTCTTCCTGAACTGAATGGTTTTCCCTAGAGCTGGGGAACCACAGCCTACTCCAATGGGGCACAGAGCGGCATCACAAGTCCTGGCCCTCCAGCTCAGCTGCTCAATCTTGTTTCATTCTGCAGCACGCTTCACAGGAACAAGAGCAGAGAAAGCGGATGTTTTTCTTGTATTCTGATACAACAGAGACACAATGGAAGAATGTCTTTTTCTCCAGTCTCATCAAGTACAAAAAGATATCTCTCCTCCCACTGGAACAAGACAAAAACAGAGATAAGAGAGGAATCAGAAGTGACTCCTAAACTGATTAATTGAATGTGATTTGCTTTCCCTCTGCAGGTGGGGAATGAATAAAAACTGTCTTCCTTCTATTTTAAATATTATTTTATATTATATATCTTCTTCAGATATTGTAAAAGAGTTGACATCTTTATCCTAAGTCAGTATGAGTAAAATCTCTCTGTAATAAAAGAATCATTTCTACTATCTTCTCTGTGACCATTGTTCAACCATTTGCATTACTCAATTTTACTAAATAAACATGTGACTAATTCTCTACATAAAGAATGAAATTTTAGCAAAAAGCTATGAAAGAGTCCTATCCTGATGTTAACTGTTGCCCCCATTCTTTTTACAAGCAGAAGTTATTTTTCACCTTTTTGAGTGTAACTGAAAAGTGAGGGGAAAGGGAGTGCAGAGTCAAAGAATTCTCTGACTCTGGGAAGAGTCAGATGTGGATAAATTATATCCTTAAATCAACCTGGGAAGAAGCCAATATTGCTGACTACACTTTCTTCTCCAATAGGAATCTGAGTATGTCAGAAACAGGCATAGATGGAATGAATAGAGGCTCAAGTATATGTCCATTTTGATAATTTTGATGAAAAGGTAATTATCATTCCAAAATACCAAAGATGCAATGAACACATATCTCCAAGGAAACTCGCAATTTAGAATTTCAAAATGTTGAACAATTGTAAAGTCAATTTCCTGTACTAATCACCAGTTTTCATACAGATAAATTTGGTATAATTCTGAACATCAAAGATGGTAGATAGGAAATTGGACTTCTCTTTAAACTAATGTAGTTAATTGAATCTAGTCCTGGAAGAACACTTACACTTGTAAAAAACACTTGAGGCTACATCATTTTATGCATCATTCCAGCTCTAGTTCTTAAGATAATTTTTTTTCAATAAAGGAAAGAATTCAAGTAATGTTGAAATATTCTGTGGACAGCAAATTGTCGAACTAGAAATGAGCCTTGTTCATTTCATTTTATGGAAATTGAATGATGTTCTCTCCTTAAAGTTACATTGAAAGCATGTAAGGATTTTCAGAAATCCTTAAAAAATAGCTGCTTAAGCACATATCTATGACATCTATGACTCCCTTTCTTTCCCTATTCTGTTAGAGACAGCTCAACTTGTATTTCAAGTGAAACTTATTCCTGAAAAGTAATAGGGCTCTCAAACACATCTGAAGCTTCTCCTCCAGAGAGAACAGGGCAATCAACGCCAGGAGAAGTTAGCATTAGAATGCCCCAGCCTACAGCCCCACGGGAGGACTGAGGTCCTGAGGCCTGGGAGATCTTCCTTCCTGCTAGGATCTGAACGAAACTTTGACCTCACAGCTGCTAGTGCATTCCAGCTCAGAAACCTGGATGGATTCCCTCAACAGACATAGATGAACCACCAGCCTGCTCACAATATATATGCTGTTGGGTTAATTTCTTGATCAAACAAGCAAGTGCTGAGTGAAATAGTAAATCAGGGATTACGTGAAAATTTAAACATTAATAGTATTTGCTGATTGATTTTAAAGTGTCACATGAGGATCACAACATGGTTGGATTTTCTTACACTTCTTATTTTTGTTGTGGGTTACATACGGTGGAGGGGGAGGACAGGGGATGTACTGTTTTCTTGTCAGGGAGTAGGTCCTCTAAAGGATTTTGTCATGCACTGTATGTATAGTTGTGACAGAATGTCAATAATCAGGATGTAGTTAAGCATATTTTAGTGGAAACTGTTGGAACCAACTGATCTCCTTCAGTGTAGCTAGGAGCCATTAGAGTTTTTGCTTGTCTAACAGCAAAGAAGCACATTCTGTATCCCTAATCATTTCAAATGAGTTTCCTGGAGAACCTGAAATGATTACTAAGAGTATGTTTGAGGAAACTCTCACCCAAACACATGAGTAGACAGAGAAAGATTACATATCATAAGAACACACTAATTTTAAGGAGTCAGATCCAGCCAAGTGTTCACAGCAGTGGTTACCATTGACGATATATTTAGTTGGAAAAATAAAAGACAATCTTGAATGACCTATAATGTAAATTCTTAAGGTTTTACAACATAGCACAGAGGAATAATCAGAGAACTACAAAATAAATAGTTTAAGGAAAGAGAAGTATGGTTTCAAAAATTTTAGTTTCAATAATGAAGCTAAAAATGCTGGAAATCATATTATTTTGTGGGAAGTCAAAGGAAACAAAGATAACATAAATCACAAGTCAAAAGATAAGAGATATGGAACTGATTCAGGGCTTTCTAAAAAGAGAAAGGGATAGCTGGGCAAGAAGAAATAATCAAATAGATAATGGAAGAAAATTTCCAAGTAAGAGAAAGTTTAAATTTTCAATATCAAGGCTCACTGAGTTTAAAACAGGATTAATTTCAAAGGAGGTAGATAAAGAATTTTCTGAAAGAGATAAAGAGAAAATTTTATAAGCCTACATGGAAATAATAGATTACTTACAGAAGAAAGAAAATCAAAACAGCAACAAGTTTCTCATGGAAGCTAATGCTAAGAAAATAGATTTCTAGAGGAAAGAATTATGGTCCAGAATATTTCGTCACAGCTTTTCATTCCTATACAAGACAAAAGACACACATGTTGGGACATGCAAGGAAGCTAAAATTCACCACTTTTATAATTTTAAGTAGTTGAGGAAGTTCAACAGAGTGAAAATTAAGGCAAACCAAACATCAATCGGAGTCTCTTAAACTGCTTGGGCCGCCATAACAAAATACCACACCAGGGACTTAAAAAGCAGTTTATCTTCTCACAGTTCAGGAGGTTGGACATCTGAGATCAGGTGGCCGCATGACTGCTTTCTTGTGATGGCTTTCTCCCCAGCTTGTCGAGGCTGCCTTTTCCCTGTGTCCTCACCCGGCAAGGAGGGAAAAGAAAGTAACCATCCACAGGCCAGGAAAGAGTCAGCACCAAACCAACCACTCTGGAAGCTTTCTTTAGCACTGATCTAGGGCTTCCAGCCTCAAGAACTGTGAGAAAATGAATCTTTGCTGTTGAAGCCGCTCAGTCGGTGGTATTTTGTTACGGCAGACTAAGACAGCTTTTGGTACTGAGGATAGGGTGCTGCTGTAAGAAATACCGAAAAAGTGTGGACATGCCTTTGGAAACGGGTAATCGGTAGGGGCTGGAAGAGTGTTGAGTGCATGCTAGAAAGACATACATTAAGGATGATTCTGGTGAGGTTTCAGGCATAAATGAGGAATATGTTATTGGAAACTGGAGGAAACATGATCCTTGTTATAAACTGGCAAACAACCTGACTGAACTGTGTTCTAGTGTTTTGTGGAAAGCAAAACTTGCACGTGATAAAACTGGGTTTTTAACTGAGGACATTTCTAAGCGAAGTGTTGGAGAAGTGCCTTGGTCCTTTCTGACTGCTTATAGTAAAAGGTGTAAAGAGAGAAATGAATTGAAGAAGGAATAGTTAAGTAAAAAGGAACCAGAACTTGAGGTTTGGTAAATTCTCAGCTTATCTATATAACAAAAAGATTACAAAATATGTCCGAAAGAGAACATTAAGTGTGGCTCTTCAAGCATTTGATTGCAGAATCATCAATGGTACTTATAAATTTAATCAGGCAAAATCATCACCTGCATTGGCAGGCAGATTCTTTAGCACTGAGCCACTGAGGAAGCCTGGAACACAGCAGATAGTTGTTGAAATAGTAGGATCCTTCTATCATGGCTCACAACTCTTCCAAAATATTGGCAGGCTGCTGGAATGATATGAAAAAGCAGATGGTATTCCTTGCTGGTATCATTCTATTCATTGCCCCAAGATATCTCCTTCCTGAAGTATCCACTAAAGCATTCTATTTTTCCACTTCTAGTTGGTATTTTTAATATACATTAAAACAATCTCAAGGGTTCTGTTTTCTGCTTAGATTGCAGAGAGTGAATACCTACTAGAAACCAAAAATTTAATACAGCATTAAGTATAGACTTTATCTTAGACCCTAAGGTGGGCAGATATCCTGAATTAAAAGAAAAATATTTCTTAAAATTCTTTATCTGTTTCAGTATTTCCACAGACTTAAGTAAAACTCAACAGAATAGTGTAATCTGTTAAGGTCCATGCACTCTTGGGTAAGAAGGGATATAACATGCAGGGTGTGACCATAATCCATGGTATCAGAACATTATTAGAGGACCGCTCAACTCCTCTGGATTGAAGTCCTGCTGATGTTGAGGGATTTTAAGAACTTGATATTCTCTAAGAAATTGGAGATGAAGTTTAGTGCCTTCACTCTACCATGATAATTTTGTCTTGTCCCTCAGTGACTGCTTTGAGGTAAGGTCCAAGGTGATGAGCTACTTGAAACGCTACAGCAATGTCCTGGGGACCAGTACAGGCTGGCTATTCAAGCAAAACTCCTACATGATCTTGTTGCACTCCAGGATTATACCTTTGTTATGATAATAGTGTCTCCCTGACTTCATTAAGTCATTTTCTTTTCCATTTTTATCTGCTCCAGGTAGCTCAGGGGGTAAAGAATCCGCCTGCAGTCCTGGAGACACAGGAGACCTGGGTTCGATCCCTGGGTTTGGAAGATCCCCTGGAGGAGGAAATGGCAACCCACTCCAGTATTCTTGACTGGAGAACCCCATGGACAGAGGAGCCTGGCGGTCTACAGTCCATGGGGTCACAAAGATTCTAACACCACTGAAGTGGCTATGTCCCCTTCTATCACCACAGACCTCCAGTTGAATGTGGGTAAGATGTGGGTGAGTGAATACCAGCTGACAGAGAGCAGCGTGAGATGGCTGTGGTATGGATTAATACCTCCTTTTCTCAGGGGTTGTCCAGGAGTTCAGCTCCCGGGGCATAAACAGTCTGAAGGCTACATCAGTGACTATTCTGAAAAAGGCCTTAAATAAACCTTGTTGTAGTAGGGGAAAGATTGATACATTGAAAAGTGATTAGGATGGATTCCAACAACATGAACAAACAAAATCCAAGATATGTGAATAAATATCAAATATCAAATGCTGTAATGGGAAGTGTAGTGGACTGGTATGCATGCTAACAAGTTGTGCTTTGGAAAACTTTGGTGGAGTATATGAAAAGAGAAAATCATTTCCAGATGGACCTGCTGTATTGTTAGGTGATCAGCCAAGTGTATATTTATAAACTAGGAGTTCAGCAACTGCCTCAGGAATATTGAGCAGTCATGATTGAGGCAAACTTGGCCCAAAGGAATGGTTTAATCACTGATTTCAAAAAGTTTTATTTTTCCATCTGTGATAATGAGATTAAAACTTTCAAAGGGAAAAAGATACCAGCTACCAGAATATGAAAATGAGGGTAGAGTAACAAATTTGATATGTAGAATAATGAAGGAGACAGTAAGGGTTTTCCTACTAAGTGAAAATAAAGTTGCTTATTAATAACATGTTGATCAGCTGGGGAACAGAATTAGTAATAAATACCCCAACTAGTAAAGTAGATATTTTACTGTAAGAATATGAATATGAAAAGCTTCTCAGTTCCAGGCATTATTTGGGAAATACAAATAAAACTATAATAAGATATTATTTTAAAACTATCAGATATGTATAAAGTGTTTCTAAATTTTATTATATTCAGTGTTAATGAGGGTGTGGGAAAACAAATACCTCTGTACACTACTGATGGAATATTAAAACAAGTTTTAGAGTAAAAATTTAGCAATATATATAAAAATATAAAATTACAAAAATATTTCAATGAGAAAGAAAAAATTACATATTTTTTGACTCAACAATTTCACTTTCAGAATTTTACCATAAATACAAAATTTTAGCTTACACAAATGTAAATATGCACAATAAGTTAAAAAAAAGGAACAATTTAAATATCTATTGGAAAGCTTAGTGATGTCAATTCTATCCAAAATTATGTGTTAATCCAGAGAAATAATAACCATAGCTAATAATTCTTTTTATAAAGCTTGAACAAATTATTTTATAAAACTTTGAACTTTACATGTAAGAGAAAATTATGCAAAAATGCAAGATTTAGTAGAATTAGAGGAAAAAATAATGAGAAAAGACACTATCCAGCATTTAAAAAATAAATTAAATACAAAATTAAAATTGAATTGATTAACATAGTAATAAATGGAAGAGTAAGAGAACAGATAGGAGAGTTTAGAATAACCTATGTTTATGTGGACATATTTATTGTTAAATATTTCACATCAGTGATACAAGCATGTATTTAACAATTGGTATTTAGAGAGACCACTGATAATAGACTAGCAAAAAAAATAAGTTACTATATTTCATTGATTCTAAGACTCACACCTTTTCATATTTTATTATTTCTGAAATCAGTCTGCATCTTACAGTTAATGAGGGTCATAGGTTAATTGGAAGTATTTTTTCTTTCTTACAGATATGTAAATTAAAATAATCTTAAAATAGAGTGTTAGACTTAACAATATAAAGTAGATCCCTACTTACTGCAACATGGGAAGATTCATTCCAGAAAATGTAAAGAACTAAATGTTTCCACATACACACTAGCTAAAACAAAGATAAAAGATTTGTAATTTTTATTTATAATTTGGCTTCAAGCCAAAATCCTTTGTGTGATCTTTCAAGCCCAAGCATCAGTGATTAAAACCTTTACCTAGCAATTCTTATGGGTGGAAAGCTGTCCTCCCCAGTTCAAATTTGGTGCAGAGCCAGGGCATTCAGAGGGAGTTTAAAGACTCCCTCTCAGAGGGATGAGTCAAAGACTCAGTCTCTCAGCCCCTGGATCACCCTCTTGGACATGCTCACACATAGATCTGCTTTCCTAGCCTTACTGAAGAGTGAGAGAGGGAGAGTGTCTCTGGCCAAACGTTTTTCAGGTGCCTCCACTGAGACTTCCCATTCAAGGGATGGGAAATGTCCTTGAAGCACTTTTTTCCCTTATGACTCAATACTTTCCATTCCTGGCCCCTCCTTCAAGACTCAGGTTCATAAAATAGCAGGAGACTTTAGTACAGGGCTCCCTCAGTAAAGACACAATTTCCTCCACCTGCACTGCAACTCATCTGACTGACTCTCACCTGGAGCCAACAAATTGGGGGGGGGGGGGGGGGAAATGGGATATTGAGGGAGCCAGCATTTTTAGTAAGGGAATAAAAGTTTAATTGCTAGTTTCAATTTGACTCACTATCCTAGTTGACCAACTGGATATCTGGTAGCTCTTGACAATAATCATGTTATCAAGAAAATCACAAACAACAAAAAAAAAAGCTTGATAATATGCCAACTAAAATTACACATCAGAGAAGCAATGGCCAGAATATGTAAAATATTTCTACATGTTAATAAGGAAAAGAAAAATTCACAGGAAAATAAAAACTGACAACATTACTACACAAACATACATACACAATTGAAAGACAAATAGCGATAGAAACAAAATATCATTTTTATACCTATCAAAGTAATAAGGTATAATTTAAAATACCAAAAATATTCACTGTTGATTAGACCACATGAAAGCAAACTTCTTTATGTACTATTAGTAAAAACCAGTAAATTAAAGGCTAACATTCCTGACAAATACAGATGCAAAAATCCTCAATAAATATTAGAGAACTGAATTCAATAATACACAAAAAGGATCATATATTAAAATTAAGTGAGAGTTATTTCAGGGATGCAAAGATGGTTCAACATCTGCAAATGTCATCATGATGATGACACATCACATTAACAAAATGAAAGATTAAATCACATGACTATCTCATCAGATGCAGTAAAAGCTTTTGATGAAATTCAACATCCATCTATGAAAAACAAACTCTTAACAAAGTGGATACAGAGGGAATATACTTCAACATAATAAAGGCCGTGTATGACAAATGCACAGCCAACATCATACTCAATGGAGAAAAGCTGAAAGTTACCTAAGATGAGGAAAAAGATAAAGATATGCACTCTCATCATTTTCATTCAACATAGTATTGGAAGTTCTAGCTATGGCAATTAGGCAAGAAAAAGAAATAAAAGGCATTCAAATAAGAAAGTAAGAAGTAAAATTGTCATTACTTACAGATGAAATGCTACTATATAAAAGTCACAGAATATGAAAAAAAAAAAAAGTCACAGAATATGAAATTCAATATACAAAAATCTGTGGTGTTTCTATACACTAATAATAAAGTACTAAAGAAATTAAGGAAAAACTCCATCTACAATTGCATCAAAAAATACCAAGAAGTAAACTTAACCAAGGAGGTGAAAGACCTGTAGACTGAAAACTACATCAATAAAGAAAATGAAGAAGATACAAGCAAACAAGAAGATATTCTGTGTTCATGGACTGGATTAATACATATGTTATCAAAATGTCCATACTAGTGAAAGCAATCTAGAGACTCAATACATTCTCTATCAAAATTCCAATGGCATTTTTCACAGAATTAGAACAAGTAATTTTAAAATTTATGTAGAACCACAAAAGACCTTGAATGGCCAAAACAATCATGAGAAGAAAAACAAAGCTAGAAAAATCATACTCCCCGATTTCAAACTGCACAGAGAAAGCTACAGTAATCAAAACAGTGTGGAAGTGGCACAAAAACATGTTATATAATTCAAGAGCCCCAAAAGAAACCCACAGATTTATAAACAATTAATTTACAACAAAGGAGGAAAGAATATACAATAAAGAAAGGAAAGTCTCTTTAATAATGGTGTTGGGAAAACTGAGCAGTCACATGTTTAAAAAGGAAATTAGACCACTATCTTACATAAAAAAAAAATTTAACTGAAAATAGGAAAAGACTTGAATATAAGACTTGAAACATCAAATTCTAAGAAGAAAGCACATATGTAAACTTATTGACAGCAATTTTAGCAATGTTTTTATGGATCTGACTCCAAAGACAAAGGAAACAGAAGCAAACAAACAAATGGGACTATGTCAAGCTAAAAAGCTTCTGAAGAGCAATAGAAACCATCATCAAGATGAAAAGGAAAACTGCTGGGTGAAAAAGACATTTGCAAATCATATATCCAACGAGGAGCTAACATACGAAATATACAAAAGAACTCAAACAACTCAACAGCAAAAAACAGACCTGATTTTAAAAGGGGTAGAAGATCTGAACAGGTATTTTTTCAAAAAGGACATAGATATGGTCAACAAGCACTGAAAAGATGTTCACTAGGGAAATGCAAATCAAAACTGCAATGAGATGTCACCTCTCACCTGCTGGAACGGCCATTCTCAAAAAGACGAGAGAGGACACCATGGCCCTCTTGACACAGGAAGACCAGCCCAGCTAGGGGCCGGCTCTGCCCCTGAGCTGCAGGGCACAGGGTGCCCGGGGAGTCCAGGGCTCCCAAGCTGCTACTGGAAGGATCAGACAGAAAAGTGCATGCCAAGAAAAGTCAACAACAAAGGATTTCTATAGGTAGTGGTATTTGGGCCTGCATAGATCTCAGGCCTCGCAATAAAGGGGGGAAAGTTACTCCAGACAGAGATGGATGCCAGATAGTTCCATTAGTTGTCCTGTCTCACAATGGTCAATATAATTTTCTGTACCCCTCAGAAATTACTAAAATTTTGAAAGATGAAAAACAAGACAAATTGTTTTAATATAAAACTCTGTTAATATAATTCATGATAGTAATAGTGTGGCAGGCTTTGTAGACTGTCTTTCTCAGTAACCATTTAAGCCTCCTTCAGGCATACTTTTCTTGTCCTTAGAGGCTGGAAGTCTAAAATCTCCATTTTCCAGTCACACGTGAATCTAGCAAGGTGGGTACAATGTAGGTTCTGCCAATCAGACATGCAAATCAGACTTTGAAGTTTAAATTTGGAACTGAGTTAGGCAGGAGGGGAGGCAAGGAGTGAGAATCTGCTTTGTAACAAGGATCAAGTTAGTACTTTGTGGACCCCTGGAGACAGCTTCTTGATTCAACAACTTCAGCTAAAGGATTACGGCAGTCATTGTCCAATTGGGGCCAGGGAGTATGATACGGGGGAGAGGTGGCTGTTCTTGGTAGCCCAACCTGGAGTCAGCTATTCCAACTCTTTATAAAAGATTTTGAAAGTCATGAAATGTTAGATGAGAGAGGAAGGAATCAGAAAGAATCAGAAATATTTTCTGCTTTAACTAGCTAGGGTGATATTTGGTGCCTGTAACTGATAAATAGGTCAAAAAAAAAAAAAAAAAAACCAATCAGTTTCCTTGATATTAAAAAGACTTTAATAAAATGCAATTATCGTGATCCCTGTTAGACTTTCTTAATGAAATTGTGATATAGGTGAATCCTTTCTTAATGAAATAAAATATATGCCTTTTAAACAAGTTGATATCATGCTTACTAGATGGACACTAAAAGCATTCCCCATTAGTGTATAATGCAAGGTTACCTACATCTTCACCAGTATTTTTTGAGTTTTATCTGGATGTAGCTGGCAATATAGAGAAGTGAAAGGAAAAAAAACCATAGGAACTGA
This sequence comes from Cervus elaphus, assembly GCF_910594005.1. Lineage (NCBI taxonomy): Eukaryota > Metazoa > Chordata > Mammalia > Artiodactyla > Cervidae > Cervus > Cervus elaphus. Next base: position 13,547,790 of record NC_057831.1, read on the forward strand.
ACAGAAGAAAAAAATTATTATTTTTGTAACTAGAAAATTCAAGATGATCAAGTAAAATTTCTAGAAAAAAATAATTATCTAGTTATTAAATTAATATACAGGAGTCAAGTTTCTCCATTTACAAATAACTGTATAGAATAAGTGGGGAGAAACCCCATTTATAAGCCACCAAAACCAAGAGAAAATAAACAGAACCTAAAAATAAGTTTAAGCAATGCTTTAATTCCATCTGAAGATAACTTTAAATCTCCAAGAGCCATAAAACAAGGCTTGAATAAACAGAAAGGCAATTTCTTATTGCATATGAACACTCAGTATTTTAAAGATGTCTAAACTATGAATCTACATAGTTTATATGACTCCAACAAAAATACCAAGAGAATACTTAAATTCCACTTTTTAAAAAGCAGATTAACTGATTACAAAGTTTGCAGTGAAAATAAGAATGCAAGAAAAGCCATAAAAATTTTTAAATGTTAGAGATCATGTAATTTATGATAATGGTTACTCAAAGTTCATTTGAGAGCTATAGTCATTTAAAAAATGTGCTGTAGTTTCATGATTAGGTGGAGAGTTTCAGAAATATGTCATCCTAAATAAGTGTCAGCAGGGAGTATATGATAAAAGTGGTATATGGTGGCAAAGGTGGTTCAATCAGAAAGAACAGATTTTTTAAGAACTAATTCCAGATAGATAAAAAGTTTAAACTTTAAAAAAAAAAACACAACCAGTACTAGAAGAAAAAACGGAAACTTTACTCCCATCTTGCTTTAGGTAACTCCTTTTTAAAGTAAGACACAATATATAAAAACCACAAAGAAACATTGATAATTTCAACTAAATCATAATTTTGTATGGCACTCATATTATAAACTAAGTACAAAATCAAATAGTAAAATGAAAAGGTATGTAATTATAACACATTAGTCATGGTACTAATTTACATTTTTTAATAGAAGTTTTATTAAGGTATAATTCACAGGCCATACTATTCACTTAAAGTGTACAATTCAGTGGTTTTTAGCGTATTCACAGGATTTCACCATCACAACAATCAATATTGGAATATTTTCATCACCCCAAAAGGAACCCTGCATCCATGTGCAGTTACTCTTCATTTCATTCCAACCCAGCTCCCTTAGCCCTGGGCAACCTTCTGTCTCTCTGTGTGTGAGCGCTAAGCCAAGTCCGACCCTTTGCAACCCCACTGTAGCCTGCCAGGCTCCTCTGCCCATGAGATTATCCCAGCAAGAATGCTGGAGTGGATTGCCATTTCCTCCTTCAGGAATCTTCCCAGCTCAGAGATCAAATCTGAATCTCCGGTGTCTCCAGCACTGGCAAGTAGATTCTTTACCACTGAGTCACCTCGGAAGCTCCTCTTTTGTCTCTATAGATTTGCCTATTCTGAGTATTCCATAAAAATGATATATGACAGTCTTTTGTGCCTGATTCCTTCATTTAGCATAACATTTTCCAGGTTCATCCATGCTGTAGCATAGCATGCATCAAAGATTCATTTTTTTAATTGACAAACTTTTTATTGATAATATTTCATGGTATGAATATACTACATTTTATCCATTCATCTGTTGATGGACATTAGAGTTGTTTCCACTTTGGGGCTATTATGAATAACGCAGTTTAAAAACATTTCTGGACAATTTTTTGTGTAGATATATGTTTTCATTCATCTTGGATATATTTCTAGAAACAGAATTGCTGGATCATATGTAGTTTTATTTTTTAACTTTTGAGAAACCATCACACTGTTTTCTGAAGTGACTACATCATTTTACAGAACATTAGAAGTGCAGGGGGGCTCCAATTTCTCCATATACTTGAAAACATTTGCTATAATCTTTGGGAAGTGTTATGTGAAGATTTTGATTTGCATTTCTCCAAAGGCTAATGATGCTGAAAACGTGCTTATTGATCATCTGTACATTTTCTTTGGAGACATATTCAGATTTTCACCCATTTTTTATTTAAATTGTCTTTTTATTTATTAAGCTGTGCTCAGTCATTCCAACTCTTTGCAACCCCAGGAACTGTAGCCTGGCAGGTTCCTCTGTCCAGGGGATTTCCCAGGCAAGAATATTGGAGTGGGTTGCCATTTCCTAACTGTGAAACAGAAATACAGTGTGCAAGCATTCTCTCCCATTCTATGGGTTGTCTTTCCCCTTTCTTGATAATTTCCTTTGAATCTGGCCTTCTAAACTCCCTTTTCCAGCATGGAACATCCACTCTATGGCTGACCTGGGCTGGGGCAATCTGAGTCCCCATATTCTCAGCTTGCCACACTTGGAATAGAGCCTCCAATCTATGCTTGGGAAAGGAATGAGAGAAAGAAGCCCACAACCTCTTAGCCTCATTTTTTCATAAATCTGTCTCTTAAATTTGGAATTGGAGAGAAGGAGAAATGCCGGTGACCTGCCTCTCGGGTGAGATGCTGCATCCCTTGACAGTGAGCTGAGGACACCTGTAGTGACCTCTCTTTGGCCGCACATAGCTGGAGGCAGTGGAAAGGGTCATGACTCAAGTGCCACAGACATTCACTCTTCTTCATAATATTTGGTCAAACAGATGTGTTTTTTTTTCTTCAAATAAATGTTTCTTCATTTGTTGTGTGTGTATAGGACAATTTCCAACCATTTAAAAATGTGTTGTTTTTAAATTTTTCTACCAATTATTGTTGCCTTCCTGGGGACAGATCCATAAGGTTCCAAATGCCACCATTCAGGAAGTGACACTGTACTAATTTACTCTTCAAAGGGATTTTAAAAATTTAAAAACAAGGTAACAACCCTTTATCTTTAATTTGTCCATTCTGCCTGTATTGCATCTGAACCACATTATGTTACATTTAGAAGGAACTTTTGCAATCATTTGCTACAATCATCTCATTTTATATATGAGGAAACTACTCCTTTAATAATAAAAAGATTTTTGCTGAGGTTCACACGGCTACTCAGTGCTAAAGCCAGTACCGACTCCACTGCCATTCACATTTTAATGCCAACGTGGGAAAGAAACCTTTATGCCAGTGTTCTAAACTCGGGGATGAGGGAAACACCATCATCACTGCCTTCTTCACGTGTGTATCATACCTGCATCACGCGCAACACCTTTCGCTTCATTTGCATGGGGTGCTGGGTGCTAAGAAAATGGGAAAACAAGGTGAAGTCCAGAACATGAACGTGAATGAGGAGGAGAGAGGTGAGGCCGTTGTTGCCGCCACTTCCTCAGTGGCACGTCTGCTGTTTTTTAAAAGGGTTATTTTGGACAGACAAGGCAGTAACCCTACCAGCTGAGGACATGAAGGAAATGATCTTAGCCACAAGTTTTAGTCATCTGAAATACTCTCCCACGACTTTTTTCCAATCCAAATTTCCTTAGTGGTTTCAAAATATTTTGTACTAAAGATTATTTCTGACCCACTGAAGAAGTCTTGAGTTTGACTTAAAGGTACTTGTATAACTACAACCAAGATTGACATGCTGGGGATTTAAGCACGCCGATAACCGAATGTTAACTGTTAAAGGTAACGAGTCACAGAAGTTAAACTGCTGGCTGCAGATAAATATATATTTAAACTTCCAACCATTTCACCAACCCACTCTTAATAGTCTGATATCAACCCTTTCCCATTACTACCTCTGGGCTAAAAGAAGCATATGCCTGCTGATGAAAAAAAACCCACAAAACTTTCCCATCCTTCCAGTTTCTGCCTCCCTCAGCGGGGCAAAATGCCCAGTTGGCTGACTTTGAGGTCAGGTTGCAAGGCATGTTTATGTAAAATATCTCCTTGAGGCTAGCAGTTTTAATAATATTTTCAGCTTTGAACTACTGCTGAGTTTTGTTTTATTTGATCCTTAATGCAGCTTTTGAAAAGATAGAATCAAAAAGTAAGTAAAAGGTAATATAAAAGAAGTAGAATAGGATAAGATAAAAATAATGAAAAAGCATGTTTAAAGGAAATACATTTCTTGAAAGAAAGAAGAAAGAGAAATTTGGAAATAAAGAATATAATGAGGAACAAAACAACGAAGAGCAGAGTGAATACAGGAGAAAAACTGGAAAGCATGGGAAAGTAAATAAAATGAAGGGAAAGATCTAAACCTGTTAATTATATAGTTTTAACTGCTTGATTCCATACTTCCCTGTGCTGATGTTTCTACCTGCTAATCATCATTTTTGGTGTTATTTTTGTCTGTTTCTTTTAGGCTGAAATATAAAGACTTGCAGGATATGAATAACCAAGTATACCTCTTAGGTAACTTTGTGTTATCATTCCAAAATTCAAAATAACATCCATTACAGACTATTATTAGTCAAACAAAACTTCTGAAGATAAGTAAATGATATAATGAATTTAGTGTTAGCCTAGAAGAAATTTTCTTGAAAAAATATTTAGAGTAACTGCCTCTTTTTCCTTGTATCAGTTCTAGATTATGTCAGGGCCTGCAATGCAGGAGACGTGGGTTCGATCCCTGGCTCAAAAAGATCCCCTGGAGGAGGAAATGGCTACACAGCTACCCACTCCACTATTCCAGTATCAACAGACTCTACCCGAAACTAAAAATGGGCTCAATTAAAAAAAAAATCGGGGTGAAGTATAGAAACTTGGGAGAAGTGAAATAGTACTTTACAGATAGCTAGATGATAGAGGTGATACTTGATAGACTATGGGTAGATGGATAGAACCCCTGGAAATAGCTCTGTCCCAGTAGAATGAGGAAGCTGATGTTCATAAAGCATCCATGGAGTGACCGGCTTATCAACACTAACCCTCTGTTACTTCAACCCCTTAAACTATTGCCTGTAGCTTCAAGACTTTCCAAATTCTAAACTGGAAATTTTGGTTTTTGTGATTCCTAATCTTGGGCTTCCCTGCTGGCTCAGGTAAAAATCTGCCTGCCAATGCAGGAGATGTGGGTTCCATCCCTGGGCCAGGAAGATCCCCTAGAGGAAGGCATGAAAACCCACTCCAGTATTCTTGCCTGGGAAATCCCATGGCCAGAGGAGCCTGGCAGGCTACAGACTGTGGGGTCGCAAAGAGTTGGACATAGTGACCTCCACCACCACCACCAGTGTGATGGGGATTTGAGGAGCCAAACTAATGTTCTAGTTCCTTTCTCACCTTTCGCTGGGGATTTGGTCTTATTCTCCACATTAGTGGCTGAGCTGGCCTGTGTTCAGGGCTCTAGAATCTCAACCTTACCTCATTCTGCTGTTTTCCTGGATGCTTGATCCTTCTCTGTGGCTCAATCCCTATTCTTTCTGGTCAGAACTCCCTGCTGCCGCAGCCACATCTACCTGGATTTCAGACTACTGCCACCTGTCAGGAAGGTGACATCTCCCATCTGTTGGGAGCAGGCTGCTTACGGAGGCTCATCGCTGGTTCCCACCTTCCTCTTGCCCAACCTTCCCCCACTGCTTGCTGACAGCAATCCTCATTCTCCCGCCAGGACTCTGGCTGACCACAAGCCTGGTGGTTCCTTCCCGCCACCACCCAAGCCAGGATTATAACACACTGAGACACTGCGAAGAGCTCAAAATCTGTTCAGTTTTAGAAAGAAGGATGACAGAAAGCATTGTCACAAACTGTCATTAATAAATGTTAGAGGAAACTTGGGAATCTTCAGTGAGTATATTACAAGGTATCTGGAAAAACCACTCATGTAGAAAACTCCATTTTTTAACAACAGCAAGTATAAGTAAATGTACACATTTTCTCATTATTCCATTTGACACAAATATATTTAAGATAAGCATTTAAAGTGCCCCTTGAAGATAAGTGCAGTGCAATGTGTGGAGACACTGAAGCCCCATCTGCTGCTCAGGGACTCTTGCCTGGGGAGTAGGGGGCGGAGTTGCTTCTGCTTTAGGAAATAGAAATAATACTGCCCGAAGCAAAAAGTCTCAGCGTCCACATTGTCTTTGTCACCTAACCCAACATTTCTCTGAAGGGAAGACATTATACAGCTAAATACTAATCTAGAGCCTTTCCCACATTAAGCACGTTCTCTTTTCGGTGTGGGTGCAAAGACAGCCTTTACAGAGAAGCCTCACAAACATTCAGGTTGTCTTGCCACTAAAGATCATATCCTCAGGATGTGCCCAGCTTTAAAGGATCTAACAAAACCTCTCTGTTCCCCTTAACTGTACCCCTGTGGCTGCCTACAGGGGTCCATGCCCTGCATAAATAACAGGCTTCTTCAGATTCCAAGCACCTTTCTGTTAGAGCAATTTGCCTTGTCAAGAAAGCTATAGGAGGTAAAAGCCAGGGGTTCTGTTCCTTTTGCATTGCTCTCTATTCTAATGTACAAAATAGCACACTTCAGTCCTTACATAAGAAAAATAATTCAAACAGGTTTTATGATGAAGTCTTATATTAAAATTCATTATAAAGCTAGGAATAGACAGAGTATCAGAAAATTTCCCCCATATTTGGAAAGAAGTGCACCAAAGGAAAGTTTATAGGGTTTTTTGGCCTCTATCAGTCATCTTTATTTTATTGATCTATTCACCTAGTTGGAGAGTCACCAATAAATCTGTTTTGTTCAGAGGTAGCCTTATGACTAAGAAAGTGAGAAGCAAGGTCCATATCATACAATCAGGGCAACCCATTTATCAAAACTACTCTGACAAAGAAAATAAACTGAACTATTTGTGCTATTAATCATGGCACAAATATAAATAAAATCAGGGTCAACGCCTGTTATTCTTATATTGTCCTCAGAGGGAAAAATCAAGTAAAATAAACAGACTAACCTGATCATATTAAACATAAGTGATGTAGGCAAATATTTTACATGTCTTATAAGTAAATTTTAAATATTTATAAGCACTTCTCCATGAGCTGCTTCTCAAGTGTATTAATTTTCTGTATCTTTTTTTTTTAACCTGCTTCTTTATGTCCTATGACACAGTAACAGGATGCTTAAACATGAGACAGAGGCAGAACATAAAACACCAAGCTAATTTCTCCTTCACTGGTTGACAGTTATCAGTCAATTGACTGACTGACTAATGACGTGGCAGAGTCAGAGTGGACTTGATACCAACCAGTGAACCGCTTATGCCGGGACACAATAGGGATTGTGCTACCGGCTAGACAGAAGTTTGACACTATTGGAAGGAAGATTTCTGTGCTTACTTCTCTCTGACATGTCTATGATAGCCAGGTAGATTTTTAATTTTATGTAAACTGTGTTCTGCCCTATAAAGACAAAATATCAGAGTCAGCAAGGGGACCCATTTTAGCTGGAGGGTGACACATACTGATTGACCAAGCATAAGTAGCATTCCAAGACGCTCTTCAAATAAGAAATATACTAAACTGTAGACACTCAAAGCAGATTTCTGCAAATGTCTGCGTTATGAATGCTTTTTATTCATGTTCTCAAAGCAGTGAAATAAGTTAATGTACACAAATATATCATAAATGCCAACTTTGCAGATTAAGCATGTTTGTGTCTTATTAATGTTGGTTTTCACAGGAAAGAAAATGTAGAACTGAGTTATACTTGGTTGATTGTTGTTGATAGTCATTCAATTATTAGAATACATTACAGGCACTCAGATTTATAGCAGTTTAATAAGAATAAACATGCTTAAGGGTCTGCTGGAAGAGGGAGAAGCCCTGTTAGTTGTCTCACATTTGCAAAGGTGTACATTCTTACCTCTGGGAGGATGGTGGCGCTAGTGGAAACTTGGGAGCAAGGTATCAATAACAGAGCCACCCTACCAGCATGTGACAACTTACCTCTGGATTTCTCCTGAGGACAAAAATAAACTTTGATTTAATTTGTGTCTCTGTACATTTCAGTCCCTTTTTAATAGCAGTCTAGCCTATCCCTTAACTAATACAACTTCTAAACCACTGTCTATATGTTTATTTAAATGTTTATTCTAAAAAATAAATAACAGTCTTACATGCTTTTTTAAAAATACATAAAGATTATTCTCTCTTAAATGCCATTCAATTTCCATCTGCTTACCCTAAACAGCACTGCAGTGAACATCCTTGCACATTCTCAGTGTGAACCTTTGCAAGAGTTTTGAGTTTCTCAGTTTATACTAAAGATGTAAGATATATATGTGTGTGTGTGTGTGTGTATCTATACATATATGAGCTTCCCAGGTTTCTCAGTGCTAAAGAATGTGCCTGTCAAGCAGAAGACATGGGTTCAATCCCTGGGATGATGTCCTAGAGAAGAAAATGACAATCCACTCCAGCATTCTTGTCTGGGAAATCCCATGGACAGAGGAGCCTGGCAGGCTACAGTCCACGAGGTTGCAAAAGAGTTGGATGCAACTTAGCAACTAAATAACAACAAATATATTTATATATACACATATATAGACATCACTTCACTAAGTAACCACCAAACTGTTTTACAGAATCTCGTCACCTGTTGTCATTGCAACAGCAGTGAATGAAGGTCCTTCTTCTCAACATTTTTGCCAGTACTTAATATTAACTAATTTTATAACTTTTTGGTCAATCTAGTCAATAGAAACTTATATCTGCAACTTTTTTTAAAATTCTTATTTCTTTCCGTTTAGTCTGGTCACTCCTTTTCAGTCTTCTTGAAATGAACATTTATCTCACTTTTTTCAGTTATTTTTCTACCTAAAAGTATACAGAAATGCATCACTTTTCTTAAGTGCTAAATTAAATATATTTCATATATTTTGACATAAAATGCTTTCCTTGTCATCTGGTTCTAAAAATTTAGTAACCTAACTACTGGCATCCTCTTCAAACTAGTTATTTAGTATTTTTAAAATGTTTCTAGTCACATAGTATATTTTACAACTAGCCATTTATTACTGATTTTTAATTTTAGTGCATTCTGATTAGGGAATCTAGCCTGTATGATTAATCTTTTCAAAATTGTTGGGGTTTTTATGAGGGACAAACATATTATCAATGATTGTAAATATTTTATGTGTGCTTGAAATGAACAAAAATTCTATATTATATATACACACACACAAAGATGTATATATACACAAGCTATATATATAATAGAAGGCTTACTAACGTTGCTATTGAATTTTTCTATACCTCTACATATATTTTATGTGTTGGACATGACAATTTTTGAGCAAATCGTCTAAAATTTCCTGTTCTTGTTCATAATACATCCCCACCCCCCACCACTCAGAGGGAATAAATATCACTTTCCAGGAACTAGAAGCTAAACTGATACTCAAAGCTGTGTTTCCTGTTTCTGTAATTTTTCCTCAATACTCTTAAATACAGTTTATGATATATACCTAAGTGAACAGGGTTTCCCTGATAGCTCAGCTGGTAAAGAATCCACCTTCAATGCAGGGGACCCTGGTTCGATGCCTGGGCCGGGAAGATCTGCTAGAGAAAGACAGACTACCCACTCCAGTATTCTTGGACTTCCCTGGTGGCTCAGCTAGTAAAGAATCCACCCGCAAGGAGGTAAACCTGAATTTGATCCCTCGTTTGGGAAGATCCCTGGAGAAGGAAACAGGTACCATTCCAGTATTCTGGCCTGGAGAATTCCATGAACTGTATAGCCAATGGGGTCACAAAGAGTCGGACACTACTGTCCCTTTGAGGAGACGCAAATTCAGCTATTCTATTGCTCCAAACATTCCTTAAGAAAAGAATTTTTAAATGTATCATTTAATTAAGAAACACTCTCTAGGAAGATGCAATTACTATGAAATAACATAACACTTTTAGATTGAAAAACATTACTTATATGTTTTAATAAAAAAGGGAAAAATATTGGTTCATTAAAATATTTCTTCCCATTAATTTCTTCTTTGCATTTTCTGACCAATTCCCTGTAAATTATGGTTATTTCATGGTGAAAAGGCCTTAATTAAAATGCAAAGTGCAAAAGAAGGACAAGATTTGGCTGACATATGTAAATGCAAATAAAAGGTATTCTGTAGGGAAGTGAGACTTCATTGAAGGTGACACGCTTGTGGAAGGAAGACATGCTGAGCAAGCACCTAAGCTAAACAGGCAATTTGGGGCAGTGCCATAAGCTGCAGGCATTTTAGAAAAAAATACATTGAAAAGGTAATTGGGAACAGCTTGGGTAATTAGACCCCAAAACAGCATCAATCTTTAGGCCTGAAAAAGCAGAGGAAAACAAATTGGCAATCAATAAGAAATGGTGGTGATGCAAAAGCAATAACAAACACGTAAGGAGGGAGAAACACACCTTGCTTTTAACTTGTGAGTAGACAGCATTATGAAAGTCTGTTTTTAAGTCAGATGTGTACAGACGTGGGTTTATACATTCATATGTGCTCCTTTATGTGTACTGTACAAGAGAAGCATGTATTAACACAACGTAAACTGTCTTGGAAACAAAGTGGTGTTCTGTGGCACTCAGATTTTTTTAAAAAGGATTCTAAAGGAATCTCACTTCTCTATAACAAAAATTGTGTTTGGAAATCAGGACAAAGAGACTGTACAATGCAAGATCTCTTAATAGGTCCCTGCAAAAATCTCACATGCTCTTAGTCCCAGCACAGAGGCAATAATTTGAAAGGAGCCTCAGTCAGACCCACTGCTAGTCCTGGAAGGCCCCCCAAGAGAGGAAGAAGGGGACTTTCCCCGAGAAAACAGAGAGGGCAGCAGCCATTTTTAGGAGCTCATCCTGACATGAGGACACTGTTTAGCAAGGGCCATTTTGGAGTCTTCTCTCTGGCCTATTAGTGCCAAGGACTTACCAGCTCAACAGCAGGTCGGCACCAGTCCTAAGCTCCCCCAAGGCAAGCAGCCAGCCATCTGGGGACCCAGCCCCACCCACCAGTGGGCCAGCATCCACTGCATGAGGAAGGCCCAGCAGCAAACTGGTCCAGAGCCCAGCTCCACCGACTGGCATGCCCATAGCATTTGGGCTCACACAGCCCACACAGGGGGCACCCTTAGAGTATATAATGCTGGTGACCACAGGGGAAGGTGCAGTCAGTCCCCATAAAGAGTTCTCCTATATAAAGGCACCTCAGCAAAACCAGGGAAGGTAACAACATACCTAACACCCAGAAAGAAACACAGAGAATTAGGAAGAAGGAGGAATATATTACAGGTGAAGGATACGGAAAGTAACCTTTAGAAGTGGTATGCAAATTATTTTAAAACAAGAGTTCAAGGTAATGATCATAAAGATACAAAATGGAACAGTGAAGGAAGTTATTAGCAAGATGAAAAGGCAGCTTACTGAAGGGGAGAACATACACAAGTGCTGTATCTGATAAGCGATTAACACCCAAAAGATGTAAAGGATTCGTTCAAATCCACAACAGAAACACAAACGACCCAACTTAAAAATGGGCAAAGAACCTAAATAGAAATACGGATGGCCAACAGACATGTAAAAAGATAGTCAACATGGCTAATCCTCAGGGAAATGCAAATCAAAATCATAATGAGATATCACCTCACCCTAGTCAGAATGGCTGTTATCAAAAAGACAGTAAGTGTTTTTGAGGATATGGAGAAGATGGAACCCTCGTGCACTGTGGGAATGTAAATTGGTGCAGCCACCATGATAAAACAGAATGGAAGTTCCTCAAAAAATTAAAAATAGAGCTACCATATATGAGCCAGCAACTCCACTTCTGGGTATTTGCCAAAGAAAACAAAACAACAAAAAAATACTAGTTTAAAAAGACCCATGTGGGACTTCCCTGGTGGTCCAGTGGTTAAGAATCCACCTGCCAACGCCGAGAACACAGTTCTGACCCCAGGTCCGGGAAGATTTCACACACCACAGAGCAACTAAGCCCATGAGCCACGACTATGGAATCCCACGTGCCACAGAGCGCGCGCTCTGCAACAGCGAATCCAACGCAGTGTGAAGCCCAAGCTCGGCAACTGGAGCTCGTCCTACTCGCTGCAAATAGAGAAAGCCACACACAGCAACAAGGTCCCAGAGCACCCAAAAATACATAAATAATCAACATTTAAAAATACATAAAAATAAGGAGATACATGTGTAAAATGGATAAACAATAAGGTCCTACTTCACAGTATAAGGACCTGTATTCAACATTCTATAAAAACCATAGTGGAAAAGAATATGTATATATACGTATAACTGAATCAGTTTGCTCTACACCAGAAAATAACACAACACTGTAAATCAACTATATCTCAACTAAAAATAAATTAGAAAGATCCCTGTACCCCAGTGTTCAATAGCAGCACTACTGACAATAGCCATCGTATGGAAACAACTTATGTGTCCATTGGTAGATGAGTGAAAAGAAGAGGTGGTGTACACACACACACACACATACACACACATATTTATTTATATATAAATATATATATATACTTCCAATGGCTGAGTAAGATTCCATATATATATGGAATTAAAAATTTTTAATGAAATCTTACCATTTACAACAGCATGGAATGGACCTAGAACATATTATGCTAAGTGAAATAAATCAGACAGTTAAAGACTATACTGTATAATTTCACTTCTACACAAAATCTGAAAACAAAACAAATTGACAAACATAAGAAAATGGAAACAGACTACAGATACAGAGAATAAACTGGTGTTTCTCAGAAGGGAATGGAGTGGAAGATGAGTGAAATATCTGAGGGAAATTAAGAGGTACAAACTTCCAGTTAGGTCAGTCACAGGTATCTAATGCACAGCACAGGAAATATGGTCAGTGGCATTGTAATAACTATGTGGACTTTTGTGGTGATCATTTTTTAATGTATAAAAATATCAAATCATTATTATGTTTTCTGAAATTAATGTAATATAAGTAAATTATACATCAATAAAAAGCTGAACCAACCAACAACAACAAAAAAACTTCTTAAGTAAACTTTACTCAGCAGAAGGAACATCTCAATAAATGTAAGTTATTATCAGTCCTATAGATCTTCAATTTGGTAGTACATTCACTAATATTACTATAATTATATTGTTAAAATTTTTTAAATTTTAAAATATTAAAAATTATTAAAGTTGATTTACAATGTTGTGTTTAATTTCTGCTATAGGGCAAAGTGACTCAGTTATACATATATGTATTCTTTTTCATACAGTTTATCATAGGATATTGAATATAGTTCCCTGTGCTATACAGTAGGACCTGGTTGCTCACCCATACTATATATATTAGTTTGCATCTGCTAATACCACACTCCCAATTCTTCCTTCAACCACCCTCTCCCCTTGGCAACCGCGAGTCTCTTCTCTATGTCTGTGAGTCTGTTTCCGTTTCATAGATAGGTTCATTTGTGTCATACAAAAATAAAATTTTTCATGTGGCCATGCAGGGCTCACTGAGGACAGTGTATCATGAATCAAGGCTTATTATTAAACTAATTCTGAATACCTGATGAACGCATTTTTTTTAAGAGAGGGAGAATGGGTCAAATGCACTTTTCACTCCACTTTTTCAAAGAGAATGAACGAGATGTTCTACAAAACAGATAATAGAAACAAAAGTAAATACAAGGAACTTCTTAATCATGAAAAGTGGATTATAATTGCAAATTCTATTCATACCATGCCTTTAATATAGCAGGATAAACACTAGATATAATATAAATAATAATACATCTAAATTTTCTACTAGGTCAGGTCTTTACTGAATTCAATCAACCACAAAGGAAAAAAATGGGTTGATTACACTACTGGATGTGACTGGATACCATCTAATGAAAAACAAACTGAACTGTTTAAAACACTTTGTAAAAAACCTAGCACTTAACACTCATCGTGGCACTTACAAGATACTTTGGTGTTTACGATTTGAGTAAATGCAACTCATACATTCTCAAGCAGTAACACAATGTCACCCTGGTTGAGAAAGTACATTACAAGTCTTTTTCTTTTCTTTCCTAAGGGTCATATTTTACATACATTTTTCAGAAAATGCAGTCTCCTTAGTTCTCAAGATTTTCCTGTGCATAAAAGCCCATCTTTGTTTTAAGCCTGAAACAAACTTTTGTGTTCACTGAAAGTAGATTCCAACCATAAATTTCTCCAGAATTGACTTCCTGTAAGGACCACCTATTAACGCTCCTGGATCTTGTCCTAATTCTGAGTTACATATTCACCAAAAATGACTACATTATTGTGCTGACTATCCTGAAGTGGTCAGAAGGACAAATTAAATCAGAAGCAGAGAAAAGTTCTAAAATTTGAAATAAAACATTTGTCCTAAAGAAACCTTTGTTCTATAAAGACCAATATATTAGCATACTTTGGATTTTCTTCAAATTCCAAAGGTGACCGCACTAGATTTTTATACTTTCTTTTTCTGACCCTGAAACTTTTAAAGTCTAAAACTCAGATTTATATAAGGAAGGAAAAGAGCTTCTGACATCACAAGGGAGAAGGCACTATAAAGATTTTTTTTTAATGTTTCATGAATTGAACATTATTGAATATAGCCTGTTTCATTTCACATTCAATACGATTTGAATAGTGTCATAGGTGCATTTTTAGTCTAGAATTTGGAGAATATTTTATTTTATTGGGTAAAGAGAAAATCATATAAGCAAGAACATTCCATGATATTCTTATAGTTTGATCATGACAGTCAAAGAATTCTCAACATCTTCAAAAGCAATCAAAATTTTTTCATGTCACTATATAAATCAAACTTTTCCCAAAACACTGTAAGTGAACTGCTAAGATTTTAGGCAAAAACTGTGGTTTTTGTTATGACTTGCCTTGCTGTTGATGGGTAAGAACTCAGTTAATGAAATCAAAAGCATTTTAATTTAATGTGATACTTAAATTGTACTAAAGTGAGAAGGTTGCATCAGAATATTTCAAAATTAAACACCATAGAATTTTTTAAAAAGCAGAAAATAATTTTTAGTGATAAACAGAAGCCTGTGGATTCAATAATCCTATGAAAAATATTAACAAAAGAGAAATAACTAAGATTACTGTGAGTCACAGATTTGAATATCATGCAATTTATAAAATGAAATAGGTCAGTATCACTGAGACACAGCATTTGTTCATGAAAGCCTTTACTTTCTATGCACATTGTTGGACAATTTTCTACTGTAAGTATAAACTTAATTTTATTAAAAAAATCTTTTTAACTATCAATCTTTTTATAAAATGCCATTTCCTTTCAAAGAACTAAAATACATGTTGCCTAATATCACATGTATAATCATTTGTTAGGAAGCAACTGAATGTTCTTAGGGATACACAAATTCAATGATTAGCTTAAGGTTACACTACAATTCAAGGACAGCTTCAGGAATGTAACAGTAGCACCTTGGCATTCAGTTGATGGTATACCTACTGTCTCATTCTAAAAGTTTCAGAGAATGGAAAGAAAAGTAAAATTAAAGCAACTGGCCTCAGCTTTGATGAGTATTATTTCAGGAACTTTGAGAATTCTCTCTTTAGCAGTAATATTTTATGGAGTACTCATAAAATTAAAGTTTGGTACATATTTTAAATAAACTTTGGAATAAGTATAGATTCATAGAACATTACAAAGAAATTTATAAATAGGTCCTTAGATTTTTCATTAGCCTTTCCCAGTGTCAACACCTTGTATAACTATAGTACAGTACCAAAACAGGAATTTGACATTTGTATAAACCATGAAGCTTATTCATATTTCACCAGTTGTATATTCACTTATAGGTGTGTATATTTATGTAGGTAGCACCCTGGAATTTTATCAGTTGTATAGCTTCATATAACCATCACAAATTTTAGCACTTTTATTATGTCATTCCCCTGCCTTGTGGCCTCCATCGTTTCTGACTGTCAAACAGTTGTTGATCTTTTTGAGTTGTTTGTATACGATGAGTCACTTCTCTGGCTTCTTTCAAGATTGTTTTTGTTTTTGGCTTTCAACATTTTAATTATGATATGTAGGTGGTGGTCATTTTGAGGTTATTCTATTTGGAGTTCACGGCATTGTATGTGTACTGCATGTCTTGTATGTGCAGATTAATTTTGCTTAACAAATTTGAGAAGTTTTCAAATAATATTGAAATATTATTTTTGCCTCTGTTTTTCCTCTCCTTTAGGGGCTCCTGTTATATTTATGTTGGTAGGTCTGATGGCATTCCGCAGGTCTCTAAGTCTCTGTTTATTTTTTTCCTTATTCTTTATCTTTCTGTTCCTAGAAGATAATCTCAAATGCCTTGCCTTACCTTCCAGTTTGCAAATTCCTCCTTCTGGCTGCTTAAATCTGCTGTTGTGACCCCTGCTGAATTTTTCATTCCAGTTAACATACTTTTCAACTCCACAAAATCTATTGTTTTCAAATATGGCTCTACCTCTTAATTGACATTCTCTATTTAAGGAAACATTGTTCTCATACTTTTCTTTAGTTCTTTGATAGTTATTTTAAAGTATTTGTCTAGTAAGTTGAATACTTAGACTTCCCCAGGGATAGTTACCTTTTTTTCCTCTATGTATAGGTCATACATGCTTGTTTCTTTGCATGTGTTGTATTTTTTGTTGTTGTAGAAAGCCAGACACTTTAAATATGAGACAAATCTGGAGTTTTTTCTTTCCTCTCCCCAAGACTTGTTGTTGTCATCTGTTTGTTCAATCACTTTCTGAACTAACTTTGTAAAGTCCAATCTCCGTTGTGTAAAGTCATTGAAGTCAGTGCTTGGTTAGTTTAGTGGCAAGCTACTTATATTAGACAAAGATTTCCTTAAATGTAAAGAGCTGAAAAGTCTCCCAGTCTTTATATAAGGGGTTCTGTTCATGTGATAGAGCGTACCCTCAACACTTTTGCTAGGCAGGTCACTCCTCTGACCTAATCTTCATTTTCTATGGTGTTTCAAGATCAGTCAAAGGTGAGAGAGCATAGGGTCTCATTGGGTCTTCTCTGAGCATGTGAAGAATCCTGTTTATGTGTGGCCTTTTAGATATCCAAGAATATGGCAACACTTTTCAAAGCCTTCTCTGGACATTTCACTACTCAGTTTTCCTTTTAATTTTTTTTTAACCTAATTGTTTGCCCCAACTTTTAATACCACTTCAGTAAGGTGTAAAGTTAAATAATTGCCACTGGTTGTTTTCAACAAATGCCCCTGGGGGAAAAGGCTGTTCATGCTAAGTGATCTCTGAGTCAAGTCAAATAAATAAAATCCTTAGAAATGGAGATTGCCTGAATACTGCCAGCCAGGTTAAAAAAAAAAATGACAATTTCGTGAAAATAAGTCTTTGAAAGAGCTGCAACTGCTCTTTTGAGTGCTGCATTGTATATCAGGCTAACAGTTTCACTGTGATTCTGGGCTATTAGCTTTCAAGGCTATCACAGAACTGGAAAGGAGAAGGAAGGATCAAAATAGGGCAAAATAAAATGCCATAAATTTCACAAGATTTGGTTATATTTTTTCTTGAATAGATTGTCCACAGATAGTTGCAAGCCTAGTTAATTTTTGTTGTTCAGTTGTTAAGTCGTGCCTGACTCTTATGTGACCCTACGGACTGTAGCTTGCCTGGCTCCTCCATCCATGGGCATTTCCCAGGCAAGAATACTAGAGTGGGTTGCCATTTCTTTCTCCAGGGGAACTTCTTGACCCAGGGATTGAATTCATGTCTCCTGCATAGGCAGGCAGATTCTTTAACACTGAGCCACCTGGGAAGTCCAGTTAATTTTTAAATTTCTGAAAAGTTGGTTTTGATGGTTTTTGCCAATGTCCTTATCACTTTTATTGGGGAGATGATTTTTAAACTCCACTATTTTTTGCAGAGAGAGATTTTTTTTTTATCAGGGAGAGGTTGTTAGATTTTTATTTTTATCACCACTGGTTGTTAGATTTTATTGAGAATTTTTGCATCTATATTCAAGAGAGATATTGCTTTGTGGTTTTCTTTTTGTGTTTGTGTATGCTGCCTTTTGTTGTCAGGGTAATACTTGCCTTATAATAAGTTAGGAAGTATTCCATACACGTATATTTACTGGAAGACATTGCATAATATTTTTAATTTTCATCAAATGTTTGGTAAAATTCTTCATTAAAACGATCTGTGCCTGGATTTTTCTTTATAGTAGATTTTAAATTCAATGTTCTTAATAATTACAAAACTATTCAAGATATCAATTCAATTTTGGCTGAGTTGTGGTAGTTTGTCTGTTTTGAGGAATTCGTCTATTCCTTCTAAATTGTCAAATTCAGGAGCATAAAGATATTTGTAATAGTCCTTTTAATAGTTGCAGGATTCTTCTGTTATTCCGTTTCATTCCTCACATTGGTTACTTGTGTCTCCTCTTAACTTACATAGTGAAATAAGACTTCCCTAGATGTTTCAAAGTTCCTGCATAAAACCTGAGCCTCTTGAAATATCTTGCCTATCACAACAATATCTATATCCTCTGGCCCTTGCTAATTACAGTGATCAGGAAGAATAATAAAAATTTCTTTTATTTTCTAGATAGAACTGGTGGCTATTGCCCTGAACTAGGTTCTGAGGTTAAGCTCCAAAAGTCCAGGAATTCTACAACATTATTTCCTTAGATATTTATATTTCAATAAGAAATGAGGCTAGAAACTTGGAGACATCTATAGGTATGAGGCAAATAGGGCTATCTGGCTTCTGGAAAGACATTATTCACATACCAAACAGTCACAGTAAGAAGATATTCTCTAAAGTAAGGGGAGCAGCTGCCTCCTTTCCTTTTATTAAGCAGTGAAAAATCATTCTGCCTTTTCTCCCACCTGCAGGGTATCCATCTATTCATGTAAGACAATTTACCTGAGTTATCACATTTCCCTAAGGATATGGATGAGGGAAAATGTGGGAAGGAGGTAAATAGGATGTATTTATTTGCTATAAGGTATTTAATGAGAAATCTGTTTATGATCCAGAACTCCTCATGTGCATAGGATAAAATGAATGAAGATGAATATTAAAAATTCAAAATTTATCTTTGCCAATCTTGGTAGAGTTTTATCAGTTGTATTGACTTCTTTTTTTAAAGAATTGGCCTTTAATTTTATTGAATGCCTCTATCATTTTCCTATTTTCAAGTCCTAAGGTCCCTAAGCAGTTCATGTTCTTCTTTCAAGTTTCCAGAATCATTTTATTACTGTCTATTGAATGATCTTCTGGGTATTTAGTCATATTTAGAGGGTAGAAACAGTGGGGAATGACTCTATGGCATCTTATTCTAGAACTGGATGCCAATATTTTAATGATACAAAAAATATTCCTGAAAATTTGATATTGCCATCCAAAGTATAACCTTGCCAGAGGCTGATGAAGTGACTAGCCTAGGTTATAGACCAAGCCACACATTCCGAGTTAAACTTGCTGTAGGTTTTTCTCTTCTGTTGCTTAGCAACTATACATACCAATTCTGATATCTTTAAATAGATTGCTTTGGTTATTAGAACAACATTAAATCTGGTAACTTTCTGGGATATCTCTATTTTGCGATTTCTTTTGTACTATGCAGTGTTTACAGAGGCATCAAAAAAGTGAAAAAATAAAAAGCATGTAAATAGGTGCAAACGTATATCTATATTTGCTAATATTTGATATCTTCATCCAAAATAAAATAAACAGAAGATTGCTTCCATGTTACACAACTACGAAACATAACCATAATATAAAAATATATATTTTAAGATAAATTTAAAGAGTATGTGTTTTATAATTAACAAAGTGCTGAGGTCTTGTTAAAATTTTTTATATAGGGACACTGAATTTGAAGATTTAATGCCAGGAAAAGAGATATAAAGCTATCCAGAATGGCAAAGCTCCATGCCTAGGAAGTATTTAAATACCCATTTTAAAATTTTTAGAATCTCAAACTAGGCATCATTATGTGGAGATACGGTATAGGATTAAAGAATATTTATTTTCATATCTTGAGAATTACATTTAATATGTGTACTGATGCTTGTCAATTAAAACTACCTAATGTTTGGAGTTAATGTGGGAAAGAAAAAAAAAATCTTTAGATTTTATTAATATTATTATTCAAACTCATTCAATGCTATTTTATTAAACTTATTTTTTGAAAGTCTGTTTTGAAGAGACCATCTTTGAACAATAATATTACCAGACACTTTATATCTGCATTTTGTACTTATGAAGCAAATGGGCATATGGGCAAGAGATTTAATGAAATATATGTTTAAAATGTTCAAATAGCCAATCTGAGTCTTTTTAGTTTCTAATAATCATTCAGTTAGATTTCTAGGAAGTGAGCCAAGACTTATGATAAAAGAGCTTGACTAAATTATTATTTGAACTTTTTAAATCCATGCTGAAATAGCATTAAGTAGTTTTTATAGGTTCCAGTAATGAGGCATTAACCTAAATTCCTATTGTTAGGTAGTTAGAATAGGAAAAAGGAGTCCAGAATGGCAGTGGCTAAAAGACAAAGAGGGGAAAAGCCCATGAAAATAGAACAAAGGAAGGTCCGAGGACCAGAGTGAGAACCTCAGGTGAAGAGAACAGCCCTCCTGGCTAGCCCAATTTACAAAGAGCAGGCTCAGGAGGAGGAGGAAAAAACATATAAAAAGAGAAGCCAAAATTGAGCTTTCTCTCTCTTCTCTTCGCATCTTTTGTGTTGGCCTGCCTTCATCCCTAGAGGATGTATTTTCCTTTGCTTGCCAAATAAAATTGAGCTGTAACATTGGTCCGCCCATCACTTCAAATTTTTGCTGTAGCGAGACAGAACCGAGGAAATTACAAACATCCCTGACATATATGGTGCTGTTTCTCGGGTTTTAACCTAGCTGAAACAACTTTGGCTTGGCCCTTGCAAGGCAGAGGCCAAGCACAGCAGAAGCCCAACTCGGTGAAAGCTCCTGCAGTGGAAGATGAACGCAAAGAAAACCCAGTGCAGTGGAAGTGACAAGAAGCCCAGCATGCTGGAAACTGGGACAGGAAAAACAAATTTCGCAGAAAGCTCACATGGCTCAGTCTCAGATTCCAGAAGACCTCTGGTTAAGGAAGGAGGTCCTCACTCCTATGGCTGGAAGGACATGTGGCTAAAAAATCTTAATTCCTTTACAATCTCTCATTTCTTGTTTCCTCCAACCCACCACAAACAGGCTAGCGGCAGTGGGTGCAATTGAGGAACTTCTCACGAAGTGGCAGGGGCTACTTAGTAGCTGTTGCCCAAGTGGGTGGGGGTCCTGTCCTTAATTTTCTTTGTGCCAAGGATCAGGCCAATGGAAACTGTGAGCACAGGTCAAGTATTCAGCAGATTTTCCAGCAGGTTATGAAGGGCTGCTTTTTCCGACACGTTTTCCCCACTGCTTTTTCCTCCCGTCTTTCAGTCCTCTCTCCTGGGGCTTGAGCCTGGCCAACCCATGGTGCCTGGCTTCAGGACCTAATGAAGCTCAGGCTCTTGATGTCTCACTGCAAAAATTCGCTGAGAGACACAGAGATAGTTAAGAGGTAGATTTGTTCAGATTCGAAGAAAGGCACACTCCAAGAGTGTCAGCCATCACAGAAGGGAGTGCAACAGCCATGGAATGTGGTGTGCCTAGTTTTTGCTAGCTGGGTGATTTCATATGCTGATGAGTGTGAGGATCATTCCAACAATCAGGGAACCACCCAGTCCTCTGTCTTTTGACAGTGACTTGGAACTGTCCTGCCACCTCTGGGTGTGTCATTTAGCTTGCAGATTGAGGATCAAGGTTTACTTTAACATGATTTGTCCTCTTGGATCCATTTGATTTTAATCGGTTTATGCTATGCCCTTGGGCTATGTCATTCTTTCAAAAGTTGTGCCCTGCCCTCTTTCCTCCTATTTCATGCTCTTATCCTGAGCCACATCCAGGCCCATAATGTTACCTCTACAATCTTCTGGATGGTCACCCAGAAAATAGCTGGCCCTTGGGAGGGAAATTCTGTATAATATCCAATCCATCCAGGTATTCAGGCCTTCATCTTCCATGTCTCCTACAACAACAGCATCTCTCAGTGAACCCACTAGGGTGGGTGACAGGCACACAATGCCTGCAAGAAGTCCATCTATTGGTTGCATCATTTCAAGGGCAGTTGGGCTTCCAGGGATAATGTTTGCCACTTTGGGAGTTAGCCCTGCAGGCCGTTTGGGCCCAAACCCTTACCACCCTTCTCCTAAAGTTACAAACATACCCCTGGACAAAATCTCCAGTCCAGTTTTATGGGACATCTGGTCTGTTGCCTTTTATCAATTTGTTCTTAAGCCACTTACTAACTCCTACAACCAGGACCCTGCCCCCTTGTAGGCAACATTGCTCCACCTCCCTTATTATTAAAATACTCTTAATGTCCCTGACAGGACCAGATAACCCACTCCTTGGTCACTACTTCTACTATTACCTAAAGTGGGTCTATGACAATGAAATGCTTACTATTGGAAATATCCTAAACTGCTCTTATGGAGAACTAACGGAGGAAATTACTGACCTACTTTCCCTAAGAACAATAAGCGGATAAGGCTTAGGGCTGTTTCACCAGCTTCCCAATCTCAGAGCACAGGCTTGGATTGCTTTACATCAAGATATCTATGCCCATCCACAGTAAACGAACCAGCAATGAGTTAAGATTACAACCCCTTAATCCTACCCAGCACTGGTCATTCTGGAGAACTTGGGGCTGCCCAACTCCAGTCTGGAGGTCCCAGGAAGTCGACCTGTCTCAACCTGCCTAGGGATCTGGTCCTCAGAAAGTTGTCACACCTCAACCTGCTCAGGGATCTGCCAGTCCAGGGGTCCAAGGGGGTCGACATGCCTCGACCTGCCCAGGGACCCAATTCTCAGGAGGCTGACCTGCCTCAGCCGGCCCAGGGATTTAATGTCCAGGAAGCTGTCATGCCTCAGTCTGCCTGGGGATCTGCACCCTGACTTGGAGACACCCAGCTCTCAGGTTGCAACATTACTGGGTAGGATAGGCTTCACAAAGACTCACCCCTAGGGAAGTCCACCCATAAAAGAGAAGGAGGCCTATTAGGTTTTTTTCTTTTCTTTTCCTCCCTGTCATCACTGTCTTTAAGATGGGAAATAACCAATCCACTTCCTGACTGATGCCTTTGAGATGCATCTTTGATAACTGGAAGATGTCTGATCCTCTAACTCTAAGGAGAAGTCACTTAAAATTCTTTTATGCCACTGCATGGCCACAGTATCCTCTAGAGGACAAGGAACACTGTCCTGAGGATGGGAGTTTAAATTACAATACCATCCTGCAGCTAGAATTATTCTGCAAAAGACAACAGAAATGGACAGAGATCCCCTGTGTTCAAATTTTCTTCTGACTAAGGATGGTCAAAAAAGCAAGAGAGTTCCAGAAAAACATCTATTTCTGCTTTATTAACTATGCCAAAGCCTTTGACCGTGTGGATCACAATACACTGTGGAAAATTCTGAAAGAGATGGGAATACCAGACCACCTGACCTGCCTCTTGAGAAACCTGTATACAGGTCAGGAAGCAACAGTTAGAACTGGACATGGAACAACAGACTGGTTCCAAATAGAAAAAGGAGTACATCAAGGCTGTATATTGTCACCCTGCTTATTTAACTTATATGCAGAGTACATCATGAGAAACGCTGGGCTGGAAGAAGCACAAGCTGGAATCAAGATTGCTGAGAGAAATATCAATAACCTCAGATATGCAGATGACTCCACCCTTATGGCAGAAAGTGAAGAGGAACTAAAAAGCCTCTTGATGAAAGTGAAAGAGGACAGTGAAAGAGTTGGCTTAAAGCTCAACATTCAGAAAACTGAGATCATGGCATCTGGTCCCATCACTTTGTTCTGCCCATAGTCCGAGTCCCCGGTCGAGAAAGAAGACTCCTCGAGACAATGCAACTCGCAATAGGGGAATTTATTACTGACTCGAGCCAGGGCCTCCCGCCCTCACCAGGTGTGTGAGGACAAAAGGCCCAAGCCCCAGTTCTCTCGGGTATTTATTAGGTCAAAATAAGCAGCAGGTAGTTGGCGCAATCGGATTGGTTACACAGTGGGTAGTTGGCATAAGCGGATTGGTTACACAGTTGCAAGGTAATTTTTGTTGGCCCAACGTGGGGCTTTCAGCTTCCCCCTGATAGGTTCCCTTTTTTCTGGCTAGGCATATGTTGATTGGCTGGCTCCAGGAGGCCTGATAATTATGTTACCCCAGGAAACCAGGCCTACTCCTAATCTAGGCTGCCTGCCATGGCGTTAGCTGTGACAGCCTCACAACTTCATGGGAAATAGATAGGGAGACAGTGGAAACAGTGTCAGACTTTATTTGCGGGGGGGGGGGGGGGGGGGGCTCTAAAATCACTGCGGATAGTGATTGCAGCCATGAAATTAAAAGACGCTTACAAACAAAAATAAATAAATAAATAAAACACGCTTACTCCTTGGAAGGAAAGTTATGACCAACCTAAATAGCATATTAGGAAGCAGAAACACTACTCTGCCAACAAAGGTCTGTCTAGTCAAGGCTATGGTTTTTCCAGTGGTCATGTATGCATGTGAGAGTTGGACAGTGAAGAAAGCTGAGCGCCAAAGAATTGATGCTTTTGAACTGTGGTGTTGGAGAAGACTCTTGAGAGTCCCTTGGACTGCAAGGAGATCCAACCAGCCCATCCTAAAGGAGATCAGTCCTGGGTGTTCATTGGAAGGACTGATGTTGAAGCTGAAACTCCAATACTTTGGCCACCTCATGCAAAGAGTTGACTCACTGGAAAAGACCCTAATGCTGGGAGGGATTGGGGGCAGGAGGAGAAGGGGACGACAGAGCATGAGATGGCTGGATGGCATCACTGACTTGATGGACATGGGTTTGGGTAATCCCCAGGAGTTGGTGATGGACAGGGAGGCCTGGCGTGCTTTGATTCATGGGGTGGCAAAGAGTCGGACATGACTGAGTGACTGAACTGAACAGAACTGAACTGAAGATCTCCAGTGTGACCAGTGCTGGGTAGGATTAAGGGGTTGTAATTTTAACTCATTGCCAGTTTGTTTACTGCTGACGGGAATAGATATCATGATGTAAAGCATTCCCAGCCTGTGCCCTGAGACTGCAAACCTGGTGAAATAGTCATAAACCTCATCCTCTTACTGCTCTAAGGGATTGTAAGTCACTGATTTCCTTCCCTAATCCTCCATAAGAGCAGCTTAGGGTTTTCCAATGGTAAACATTTCATTGTCATAGACCCACTTTAGTTAATAACAGAAGTAATGACAAATGAGTGGGTTATCTGGCCCTGTCAGGGACATTAAGAGTATTTTAATAATAGGCGGGGTGGAGCAATGTTGCCTATAAGGGGGCAGGGTCCTGGTTGTAGGAGTTAGTAAGTGGCTTAAGAGCAAATTGATAAAAGGCAACAGACCAGATGTCCCATAAGAGTGGAATGGAGATTTGGTTCGGGGTTATGTTTGTAACTTTGGGAGAAGGGTGGTAAGGGTTTGGGCCCAAACGGCCTGCAGGGCTAACTCCCAAAGTGGCAAACATTATCCCTGGAAGCCCAATTGCCTTTGAAGTGATGCCGACAGAGCAACTTCTCGCAGGCATTGTGTGCCTGTCACTCGCCCTAGTGGGTCCACTGAGAGATACTTCTGTTGCTTATGTTGTAGGAGACATGGAAGATGAAGGCCTGAATATCTAAAGGGATTGGATATTATACAGAATTTCCCTCCCAAGAGCCAGCTATTTTCTGGTTGTCCCTCCAGAAGATTGTAGAGCCAACACCGTGGGCCCGGATGTGGCTCAGAAAAAGAGCCTGAAGGAGGAGGGAAGGGGACATGGCACAACTTTTGAAAGAATGACATAGCCTAAGGGCATAACATAAACTGATTAAAATCAAATGGGTCCAAGGTGACAAGTCAGATTCAACTAAAGATTGATCCCCCATCTGTAAGCTAAATGACATACCCAGAAGTGGCAGGTCAGCTCCAAGGCAATGGCAAGAGACAGAGGAGTGGGAGGTTACCCAATGGTTGAGATGATCCTCCCACTCATCAGCATATGAATTCACCAGATAGCAAAAACTAGCCATACCACATTCCATGGCCGAAGCACTTGCCCTCTGTGATGGCCCACAGCCTATGGGGTGTGTTTCTTTCTGAATCCTAACAAATCCACCTCTTATCTATCGCTGTGTCTCTCACTGAATTTCTGCAATGAGACATCAGAGCCTGAGCTTCATTAGGTCCTGAAGCCAGGCATCATGGGTTTTGGCCAGGCTCAAGTCCTGGGAGAGATGAGCTGAAGGACGGGAGGAAAATGCAGTGGGAAAAACATGCCAAGGAATCCTCTTCATAACCTGTTGGAAAATCTGCTAAATACCTGATCTGTGCTTACAGTTTTTATTGGCCTGATCCTTGGCACAACAAAGATTAAGGATAGAAGAACACCCACCGGCCTTGGAAGCAGCTACTGGGGCTCAGCAGATAGTGCAGTCTTCAGGACACACTGGGGAGTAGCCCCTCCAGAGTCCCTCAGTTGCCCCCAGCGCCACTTGCCTGTTCGCAGGGAGGTTCAAGGAAACAAGAAACAAGAGACTGTAAAGGAATTAAGATTTTCCTAGGCATGTGTCCTTCCAGCCATAGGATCGAGGACCTCCTACCTTAACCAGAGGTCTTCTGGAATCTGAGACTGAGCTTCACGAGCTTTCTGCCGAGTTCATTTTACACTGTCCAGGTTTCCAGCACACTGGGGCTTATTGTCACCTCCCCTGTGCTGGGTTTTCTTTGCGTTCAGCTTCCGCTGCGGGCATCTCACTGAGTTGGGCTCCTGCTGTGCCTGGCCTCCTCCTTGCAGGGGCCATGCTGAGGTTGTTTCAGCCAGGTTAAATCAGAGTCAGGGCACCATAGATGCTGGGGGAGTTTGTAATTTCCTTGGTTCTGTCTCGTCACAACAAAAATTTGAAGTGGCAGACCAGCATTACAGCCCTCGGACAGGCCAGTGTCACAGCTCTCAAGCAGACCAGTGTCACAGCTCTTCGATACACCAGTGTTACAACTCCGTGTTACAGCTCAGTTTTATTTAGAAAATGAAGAAAAATATATCCTCGAGGCATGAGGGCATGCCGACCCAAAAGACACAAAGAGAAGAGCGAGAGCGAAAGCGAGAGAGTGAGAGAGTGAGAGAAAGCGCATGTGCATGAGAGAGAGAGATCAGAGAGAGACTCCCGGCTCTTTGGCTCCTCTTTTTATATGTTATTTTCCTCCCCTGGGCCTGCCCTATGTAAATTGGGCTAGCCAAGAATACCTGAGGTCCTCACTCCGGTCCTTGGACCTTCCTTTGTTCTGTTTTCATGGGCTTATCCCTTCCTTGTCTTAGCCACCGCCATTCTGGACTCCTTTTTCCTATGCTAACTACCTAACACAAGAAAACATCAGACAAAGTCAAATGCAGAGACATTCTACAAAACAACTGATATGTACTTATCAAAATAGTCAAAGAGTGAAACACAAGAAAAAAATGAGGAACTGTCACATATTGAAGAGGAATATGGAAACAAAAACTAAATGCAACATAAAAATCTATGTCAGATTCTGGTACAGAAGCAAATATATTAGCAGAAAAAAATAGTGAATTGGAATAAGATCTATAATTTAGACTAAATTTGAATAAAGTCTATAATTTAGATAATAGCATTATGTTAATTTTAACAATAACTGTTCTATGGTTATATAAACGGTTAACACTAGAGGAAGCTCAGGCTTCTCTGCTGGCTCAGTGGTAGAGAATCTGCCTGCCAATGCAGGAGAACCAGGTTTGATCCCTGGGGAGGGAAGATCCCCTGAAGAAGGAAATGGCAACTCACTCCACTCTTCTTGCCTGGGAAATCCCATGGACAGAGAAGCCTGGTCTGGTCCATAGTGTCACAGAAGAGTCAGACACAACTTAATGACCAAACAACAAGAGGAAGCTCAAAAGAAGGGCATATATCAGTTCAGTTCAGTTCAGTTGCTCAGTAGTGTCCGACTCTTTGCCACCCCATGAATCAAAGCACGCCAGGCCTCCCTGTCCATCACCAACTCCCGGAGTTTACTCAAACCCATGTCCATCAAGTCAGTGATGCCATCCAACCATCTCATCTTCTGTCATCCCCTTCTCCTCCTGCCCTCAACCCCTACCAGCATCAGGGTCTTTTCCAATGAGTCGACTCCTCGCTTGAGGTGGCCAAAGTATTGGAGTTTCAGCTTCAGCATCAGTCCTTCCAATAAACACCCAGGACTGATCTCCTTTAGGATGGGCTGGTTGGATCTCCTTGCAGTCCAAGGGACTCTCAAGAGTCTTCTCCAACACCACAGTCCAAAAGCATCAATTCTTCAGCGCTCAGCTTTCTTCACAGTCCAACTCTCACATCCATACATGACCACTGGAAAATCCATAGCCTTGACTAGACGGACCATTGTTGGCAAAGTAATGTCTCTGCTTCATAATATGCTACCTAGGTTGGTCATAACTTTTCTTCCAAAGAGTAAGTTTCTTTTAATTTCATGGCTGCAATCACCATCTACAGTGATTTTGGAGCCCCAAAAATAAAGTCTGACACTGTTTCCACTGTCTCCCTATTTCCCATGAAGTGATGGGAACAGATGCCATGATCTTAGTTTTATGAATGTTAAGCTTTAAGTCAACTTTTTTACTGTCCTCTTTCACTTTCATCAAGAGGCTTTTTAGTTCCTCTTCACTTTCTGCCATAAGGGTGGAGTCATCTGCATATCTGAGGTTATTGATATTTCTCTCAGCAATCTTGATTCCAGCTTGTGCTTCTTCCAGCCCAGCGTTTCTCATGATGTACTCTGCATATAAGTTAAATAAGCAGGGTGACAATACACAGTCTTGATGTACTCCTTCTCCTATTTGGAACCAGTCTGTTGTTCCATGTCCAGTTCTAACTGTTGCTTCCTGACCTGCATACAGGTTTCTCAAGAGGCATGCCAGGTGGTCTGGTATTCCCATCTCTTTCAGAATTTTCCACAGTGTATTGTGATCCACACAGTCAAAGGCTTTGGCATAGTCAATAAAGCAGAAATAGAAGTTTTTCTGGAACTCTCTTGCTTTTTCAATGATCCAGCTATTGTTGGCAATTTGATCTCTGGTTCCTCTGCCTTTTCTAAAACCAGCTTGAACATCTGGAAGTTCTTGGTTCACGTATTGCTGAAGCCTAGCTTGGAGAATCTTGAGCATTACTTTACTAGCGTGTGAGATGAGTGCAACTGTGCAGTAGTTTGAGCATTCTTTGGGATTGTCTTTCTTAGGGATTGGAATGAAAACGGACCTCTTCCATTCCTGTGGCCACTGCTGAGTTTTCCAATTTGTGGGAATATTGAGTGCAGCACTTTCACAGCATCGTCTTTCAGGATTTGAAAAAGATCAACTGGAATTCCATCACATCCACTAGCTTTTTCATAGTGATGCTTTCTAAGGCCCACTTGACTTCACATTCCAGGATGTCTGGCTCTAGGTGAGTGATCACACCATTGTGATTATCTGGGTCGTGAAGATCTTTTTTGTACAGTTCTTCTGTGTATTCTTGCCACCGCTTCTTAATATCTTCTGCTTCTGTTATGTCCATACTATTTTTGTCCTTTATCGAACCCATCTTTGTATGAAATGTTCCCTTGATATCTCTAATTTTCTTGAAGAGATCTCTAGTCTTTCCCATTCTATTGCTTTCCTCTATTTCTTTGCATTGATAGCTGAGGAAGGCTTTCTTATCTCTTCTTGCTATTCTTTGGAATTCTGCATTCAAAGGGGAATATCTTTCCTTTTCTCCTTTGCTTTTCGCTTCTCTTCTTTTCACAGCTATTTGTAAGGCCTCTTCAGACAACCATTTTGCCTTTTTGCATTTCTTTTCCATGGGGATGGTCTTGATCCCTGTCTCCTGTACAATGTCATGAACCTCCGTCCATAGTTCATCAGGCTGTCTGTTTATCAGATCTAGTCCGTTAAATCTATTTCTCACTTCCACTGTATAGTCATAAGGGATTTGATTTAGGTCATACCTGAATAGTCTAGTGGTTTTCCCTACTTTCTTCAGTTTACGTCTGAATTTGGTGGTAAGGAGTTCATGATCTGAGCCACAGTCAGCTCCCTATCTTGTTTTTGCTGACTGTATACAGCTTCTCCATCTTTGGTTGCAAAGAATATAATCAATCTGACTTCGGTGTTGGCCATCTGATGATATCCATGTGTAGAGTCTTCTCTTGTGCTGCTGGAAGAAGGTGTTTGCTATGACCAGTGTGTTCTCTTAGCAAAACTCTATTAGCCTTTGCCCTGCTTCATTCCGTACCCCAAGGCCAAATGTGCCTGTTACTCCAGGTGTTTCTTGACTTCCTACTTCTGCATTCCAGTGCCCTATAATGAAAAGGACATCTTTTTTGGGTGTTAGTTCTAAAAGGTCTTGTAGGTCTTCATAGAACTGTTCAATTTCAGCTTCTTCAGCATTACTGGTTGGGGCATAGGCTTGGATTACCATGATATTGAATGGTTTGCCTTGGAAATGAATAGAGATCTTTCTTTCATTTTTGAGATTGCATCCAAGTACTGCATTTCAGACTCTTGTTGACCATGATGGCTACTCCATTTCTTCTAAGGGATTCCTGCCCACAGTAGTAGATATAATGGTCATCTGAGTTAAATTCACCCATTCCAGTCCATTTTAGTTCTCTGATTCCTAGAATGTCAACATTCACTCTTGCCATCTTCTGTTTGACCACTTCCGATTTGCCTTGATTCATGGACCTAACATTCCAGGTTCCTATGCAATATTGCTCTTTACAGCATCGGACCTTGCTTCTATCACCAGTCTCATCCACAACTGGGTATTGTTTTTGCTTTGGCTCCATCCCTTCATTCTGTCTGGAGTTATTTCTCCACTGATCTCCAGTAGCATATGGGGCACCTACCGCCCTGGGGAGTTCCTCTTTCAGCATCCTATCATTTTGCCTTTTCATACTGTTCATGGGGTTCTCAAGGCAAGCATACTGAAGTGGTTTGCCATTCCCTTCTCCAGTGGACCACATTCTGTAGACCTCTCCACCATGACCCGTCTGCCTTGGGTGGCCCCACACGGCATGGCTTAGTTTCACTGAGTTAGACAAGCTGTGGTCCTGTGATCAGGTTGGCTAGTTTTCTGTGATTATGGTTTTAGGGTGCCTGCCCTCTGATGCCCTCTCCCAACACCTACCGTCTTACTCGGGTTTCTCTTACCTTGGACGTGGGGTATCTCTTCACGGCTGCCACAGCAAAGCGCAGCCGCTGCTCCTTACCTTGGACGAGGGGTATCTTCTCACGGCTGCCCCTCCTGCCCTTGAACGTGGAGTAGCTCCTCTCCGCCCTCCTGCGCCCGCGCAGCCGCCGCCCCTTGGAGGTGGGGCTGCTCCTCTCGGCCGCCGCCCCTGGCCTCGGACGCGGGGCAGCTCCTCTGCGCCGCTCCTGGGCTGTCGCAGCCTGCGCTCTCTGTTGCCACCCCTGACCTTGGGTGAGGGGTAGCTCCTCATACACAAACTCTGTAAAATGTTCATAGCTTTCTGTAAGTCTGAAATTGTTTCAAAAGAAAAAGAAAAAAAGGGTAGTGTATTACATTGTAGAGTATTTAATCCAAAACAAATTGTTAATTCAACAACAATATATCTTGTGGTATTATTCCTTCTAGAGTAACAATGAAGAAACAAGTGAAACTTTCTCCCCTGCATTCTCCCAGATTGAGGCCTGATATACCTCAATTTTTATTCAGCCACATATTTGTTATGACTGAACTACAAACCCAAAATACTGCTGTGTGATGGAAAAGACACTTATAAGGTATGGTTTTTGTTATTGTAATCAGTCTGTATCATCAAAGCAAGCTACACAGCTCAAGCAAGAAGCTTACATGATGAGGTGATCATTAAGCTCTTTCCAGATAGATCCCATTTTGATAGAAGATGCAATACCTAATACTTGCAATTATTTTTATTGCAGGCACACTGTCAATAAGTTCTCTCTAAAACTTCCTGTTCAAACTTTAATGGAACCTATTTTATACAAATCAAAAGTGGAGATTTCCTCCTTAAAAAAAAAGATACCACAGAAAGTCTTGCAACTGAAAATTTGAAACTGAAAAACATTTTAACTCAAATAACTCCAGACTTTAAATATTTTGTGGGTGGGGGGGTGCAGAACTGAATTATAAGACTTTAATGAGTAACTTACAGACTTGAGAAGTGATCTGAACTCCAAATAAAATGGAATTTGCTTGCCTTTTTATAGTAGCAAAAGCTTACTTCTTTGTCACATTTTTGGCCCTAAACATACTCAGTACCAAAGCTCTTAGAAAGATAATTTAAGTCATTCAGTAGGATCCAAGGTAACAGAGCCAATATTTAACTCACGCTCTTGACCATTACTGTCTATTCAGTTTCACCACTCTTACTTAATTTACTTGTAAGTTGAAGACCACAAAATTTCCACTTTGTTATTTTTGCAATGATCTATATTAATGGAAGTAATTTAAATGCCTCAATACTAATCTAATTCTCCTAGATTCATATATTAAGATCTAGCCTTAAGTAACTCTATAAATAAATTGTCCTTCTTTAATTCATCAGAAATTGCTGCCTTCACAATTATTTTAAGGATAAATTAATTTACCACTTGCTTAAAATGCTTAATATGTCATATAAATTTTCTTCTCATAAGAATAACAAGCTGACATCCTTTTATTCTCTATTCTCTTTCCATTTCCTCTGTTTCACAATCTACAAGATATAGTCACAATACTTTCTCTGTCCATCATCTAAATGATCTACTTACCAACCCAGTACTCTACAATCTTCAGTTTTGGCAACTGGATTACAGAATTAATGTCCACTCTGCACTCTCCTACAATTTATATGAATTCTCACATTGATAACATTTGTAACACCAGAGCCCCTAAGTGTCAAAACATCTTGACCCTAAGGACCATCATCTCCATTTCACTGCCCACATTAAACCTTCCAACGTGTATCCTTCAAAGTTTGACCTTTCCTATGCGTCCAGTCCCTCTCATCTAGTCCTGTCTCCCAGTTCCTCTCCTGACCTCACTCAATTTCTTACCCATCCTGACCATGGTCAACCTTGCTGTCAAGAATTGATCTCTGCTTTACATACCTCAGCAGTTCCCAAATCTGTGTTAGTACTGCTATTTCTCCATACCTATTTCAAATGCCTAAGCAGAACAGGAGAAAATTCACATGATTGTGCCAGCTGAAGGCACTATAAACCATGAAATCTAGCTGCCCTGAATAATGAACATTAATTGTTAATTATTATTTTACTTATCTCAAATATATTATCTCTTCAATAACCCTTTCCAGTAGTTTTGACCTTTGCCCATCTCTAGATACAGCCAAATCTATTATCAAATAACTTCACCTTCTTGTTTACTTAAAAAATGTGCAACTAAATTCTGTCAAATTCCTTTTCTTTTTTTCTCAAATGTTTAATTCCCCATTCTTTGCTATTTACCTCTGACACAAAAAAAGACAAAATAATAATAATTATTTTGAGACAACAAAAAAAGCAAAATAATAATAATAATGATTTGCTATTTTCTTAATGGGTATCCTTAAGTCAATTCTCTATCACCTCAGTCTCTCCATCTGTGAAACAGGTATAAAAATATACACCTTAAAGTTATTGCAAAAATTAAAAGAGATATTCCAAGGCCTGACACAGAGCACTCTACAGCTAATTAGTATAACATAGTGTTAATCGCGCAGTCCTATCGGACTCTGCAACCCATGGATTGTAGCCCGCCAGGTTCCCCTGTCTGTGGAATTCTCCAGGCAAGAATACTGGAGTGGGTAGCCATTCTCTGCTCCAGGGATCTTCCCAATCCAGGAATCGAACCTCAGTCTTCTGCATTGCAGGAGAATTCTTTACCATCTGAGCCACCAGGGAAACCCCATAGGTGATTATCTGTATTCAAAAACTTCTATCCTTTCCCCTTCACTTAATCTCTTAATTTCATTCTTTCTTCATTTGTCCAGTCATCTGCTTCCTCTTCTATTCCTTTAATTCAATCTGTTTCTTGACTAATTATCTTCATCTCAGTTTATAAACATAATAAATTTATTCAGTTCTTAAAATAAATCACATCCTGTCCTTACCCTGTGTTTTCCTCCAACCATTATTCCTTATCTCTAACTCACAGGCCTGCTTTCCTTGAAGATGTCTTTTAGATTTGCAGACTACACTTCCTTTCTTAACCTAGACTCACCAACCCGTTGCCACCAGGATTTTTTGTCCACTCTGCTAAAATTTTTCATTATTAAAGCTGCTTCATAGTCATTCAGTCACTCAGTGGTGTCTGACTTTTTGCGACTCCATGGACTGCAGAATGCCAGGCCTCCCTGCCCTTCACCATCTCCCAGAGCCTGCTCAAACTCATGTCCATTGAGTCAGTGATGCCATCTAGCCATTTCGACCTCTGTCGTCCCCTTCTCCTCCTGCCCTCAATCTTTCCCAGCATCAGGGTCTTTTCCAATGAGTTGGTTCTTCGCATCAGGTGGCCAAAGTATTGGAGCTTCAGCTTTATCATCAGTCATTCTGATGAATATTCAGGATTGATTTCCTTTAGGATTAACTAGTTTGATCTCCTTGCAGTCCAAGGGACTCTCAAAAGTCTTCTCCAACACCACAGTTTGAAAGCATCAATTCTTCAGCACTCAGCATCCTTTATGGTCTAACTCTCACATCCATACATGACTACTGAAAGAACCATCACTTTGACTATATGGACCTTTGTCGACAAAGTAAGGTCTCTGCTTTTTAATACACTGTCTGGGTTTGTCATAGCTTTTCTTCCAAGGAGCAAGCGTCTTTTAATTTCATGGCTGCAGTCACCATCTGTAGTGATTTTGGAGCCCCCCAAAATTAAGCCTGTTACTGTTTCCTCTTTTTCCCATCTATTTGCCATGAAGTGATGGAACCAGGTGCCATGATCTTAGTTTTTTAAATGTTGAGTTTTAAACCTTCATAAAGCTGCTTAATGATAATTTAATTGTCAAATCAAATGACCCCATAAATCCTGACCATGCTGCAACATTCTGCTCTTTTTAATATCTCCTCTCTTATAATTTTGTGACCCTGTATTCTTTTCATATTTTTTTCTCATGCCTTTCTGAGGGACTCTATTCTACACTCTTTACTGGTCATTTTTCTTTAGTTATCTCTTTAAAGCATATTTCTCCAAATTCAGGAGACAAGAATCTTAGTTGATATACCAAATTTAACATTAACCACAGTCATCGTTTTATAAACTCACCATGAAGTATACTTCCAAGTGTCAGTTTTGATCTCCTTACTGTGTTCCAAGTCTATACTTCTGTGTGCAATGCTAGCCCCACAGTGATACTCTGTTAGAACCTCAAACACATTAAATCAAAGCCCAGACTCAGACGCTCCATTCAAAACTGTTCCTTCTTTCCTTGATTTAGTGTTCAAGAAATACTTAACATTTTCTTTAGCTACTACAGTTAGTTAACACATCCAGCCAATTTTAACATAAAACATTCTGAGATTTGTTCCCTTCATTACTCTCACTGTTATTCATTCTCCCAGATACTTTTTCTATATTTATTGTCCAAAACCAAGTTTTTTCTAAGGTGAATTATAACCCCAGTCTCATTTATTCTCACTCCTTAATTATCATCATCTAAAACAAGATCTGATTGACATCACTACTGCCCTTTAAAAAAAGTTTCACGTTACTGAAAACAGTGCGATTTTTTTCACAGATCTATTTAGGGTGAGTGACCTAATCAGAACCTAACTGCAAAAGTTACCATTTCCTATGCTTCTTACCCTGCACTATAATCTCTAGCCATGCTGAACTTCATTTATGTGCTATCGTCTCTGTACATTCGTTCATGATCCTTTAATAATCACATCCTCCTGTCAACTCGAAGCCAACTTTTAATACCCAGATTACACACCTTCCAGATTTACATTTCAACCAAAGTTTCCCTTGTCAAAGGAGGGCTTTGTAAGTGCACTATACAGTTAGCTCAGTTGACCTTTATTGGAATTTTGCATCGGCTGATGATCCCATATAAGATTGCTACTTTCTAAGGACATATGTTTTAATACAATTGCTCAGACTGTGATCTACAGACTGGGTCATCAAATTGCTTGATTGTTTGTTACTCTAGGGCCCCCTTTGACTGTCTACATCTCTATCTCTAGGGATAGGATGGAAGAATCTGCCTCTTAATGGTATCATATACACTAATTTGCGAGCTGTTAACTTGAAATAGCATTGACTTTGGAATCAGATACATTTGTGTGAAATTATGGCTCAGTGTCTTTCCGCTGTAAGACTCCTCTCAGGGCATGAATTTTCTTTAGAATAAAAATAATAGCATCTACTATATGAGTTTGGTGGAAAAAATACATATAATGAACTATGTCTAAAATACTACAGACATTCAGTTATTCTTTCCCTAACTTTATATCCAACACCTTACAGTCTCAGAAATGCCATACTGATTTTATATCATATATTATCTACCATAATACCTCACACATCAGAGGATCTAGAAAATGTTTACTTTCAGAGATGGCAAAAAGGAAAGAAAATCTGTTTATAGAAATATTGTACTAAGTTTTTTTAGAAGGCCAATTAGAAAAATTTAGAAGATTATTTAAAATCTTCCTGAGTACTTATGAAACCTATTAGTGGTAACTACAAACAAACATATGGAGATATGGAAGACAGGTTTTCCAAACCCAGGAGCAGACTGATTCTATACATCCCAGAGTAGTGATGAAACTCAGAGAGATCCAGTTTCCCAAAGTGCAATGGAATTTAGAAAGGTTTGGGAAGTAGCTGGAAAGCTGGCAAGGCAGAGTGCGTAGGACAAAGGATGACCTCACAGCTAGCTATAGAGACCGGTGACTAAAGACCAGATGGCAATGAGCATGCCCAGCAGCTGCCGTCAGGTCCAGGGAATACCGGGTAACAGATGTCCTTCCCCTCCTGCGATCTGCCACTCTGTGAGTCCTCTGGAATTTAATTGGAAGCCAGGCCAGGGAGTGTGTGAACCTTGAATTAAATTCCTATCAGCTGGTAAAATTGGAAATGAAAATTAAAACTTATTTAAGTAATACAAATAAAGAAAACATCACACAGCCTAAAATTCACACCAGCAACAAAATGCAGCTTGAAATTAAAGTCAGGTTAACTTTAGGGTAGACTACATAATTATATTTATATAATTACTGTATTCATCAGATTTAGAAGGAAAAAATGACAACTTAGAGGAAATATCATTGTTGGCTGACTTAATTTAGCATTATCACTTGCTATTTTGGAATATATAGTCATTTATAAGAAATGCTCTTATCAGTGTTACTTCTTGCACTTTCTCTCTTGCCCTTGCAAGAGACTGTCCTGTTTTTTATGTACCTGTAGAAAACAATTTTAACATCATTCATGCAATAGCACAAGTGTTTTATATCAGTGGTTTTATTGCATATGAATAAAAAATTAGGTGAAATGTAGATGCTGTATAAAGTCTAAAGAAACTCAGACTTGCAATTATAAACTTAACTTTCAAAAATCACACTTTCTACTGTTACCAATATTCTACAACTAAATCTTCAGCTTTTAGTTAGGAATACCATCCCTCTTAGGGCCTGATGTATGCCATTGATTAAATCCTAAATTATCCAAAGAAAGATGCAGAGCCCAAAGCCTGGTCAAGTCTTTCTGTAGCCTGCAGTGTTATATCTGGCCTCTGTACCTAGCCCAGGAACTGGAAGGAGTATTTATAGTTCCTGCTTAAATGGCAGACACCAAAAATTAATGTCTGCTCACTGCTTCTGTGCTAGAATTATATAATTTGGCTTCCTCCCTGCACATGAGACAAATTTTTCTTGATTTTTTATTCCTTCTAAAATTGTAATTATTTTAATTTGAATCAAATAAAAATAATACTGTAGGACATGAAAATTTAAATGATGTGCTTAGTAGCACCAGAAACTATATGAATGAAAATAATCAAGGCACTCTGTCATAGAAAAGAAAAATGAGAGTTTTACAAATGTAAATAATTTATCATGCAAAGAAGTTTTAGCTCTTTTATAAAAATGACAAGTGCTTTTTGGTTGATTATAGAAACATTTGAAAATTGGGAAAATGTAACAAATTAAGAAAATTAAAATGATTTGTAATTCACCTATGAGAGACACAACCCAATATTTTGATGAGCTTCATTCCATTCCCTTTCAGGTGAGAAAAAGTATACAAGAACAAATTTATATAGTTTTTGAAATTTTTTCTTAACAATGTATCCTTAACATCTTTGAATGCAATTAAATCATCCACAGCATCATTTTTAAAGGCTGCACAAAATTCTATTGTAAAAACTTTAACACAAATTGATTAGCCCATTTCTAATAGCCTTAGTTGTTAAAAAAATTTTAATTCTGATAAATCAAGTTCTGATAAATAATCAATATATGGAATATTTATGAACATTCATAATTAATTCTTAAGGATAAACTCCTAGACCTTAATATCAGGCTATGTAGTATTCTCTTTAATCAAATTTTTGTTGTCATGGCCAGTTCAAGACAGTTCTCTACCAGTATTCATACCCTCTGCAATACTTCAGAAGGATCATGTCCCCAAACCTTCACCAACATGGAGCATTTTCCTCAGTTTATTCCTACCAATTTAAGGTACATGTCATAGCCATATTACTTTGCATTTATTTACCAATGAATTTTAACCTTTTCAACGTATTTATTAGTTGCTTGCATGTATTCATTTGTGATTTTTTTTTAATTCTTGCTCTTTTTATATTTTAAATAGGTACTTCTGTTTCATTTTGAGCAGCTCCCTTTAAGATAGCAAAGAATTAACATTTTGTGTAAAATACATTGCCAATATTATTTTTACCAATTTATCAATATCCTTTTAAACTTTCCATTCAAGTGTAGTATAGGTGAAGAAAAGTGCGGGCAGCTTGATGACTTTTTACAAACTGTACGCATTTGTGTAATGAGCAGCCACATATGGAAAGAGAGCACTGGGGCACCAGAGACGTTTCTGCTGCTTCTAGCCCTCTTCTCCTCCTGTGGACTTAAAAAAAGGAACGACGTGAGAGCTGAGAGTTAACTGTTATGTGGGGGAAAATGAAGACTGCAGCCTGGGAAACACCTCAGATAGCTCTGAGAAGCTGCTCCAAAGACGTAGGTGCAGAAGGTCAGTGCATATGAGATTTTGGTGGAGGGGGAATACATGCAATCAAGCACATATTTTTCCAAAAGGATCTACTAGTCTCATGAAGCTTTTGCTAGTCACAAGGAACAGTCATCGCCATGAAGGATATTAGTGCATTTCTAGATACGGGGAGGTACAAGAATTGGAGAAGGGCATGACAGCCCACTCCAGTATCCTTGCCTAGAGAATCCCACGGACAGAGGAGCCTGGTGGGCTACAGTCCATAGGGTGGCAGAGCCGGACACGACTGACGCTACTTGGCACAGCACACACAGCACAAGAATAAGGCCCGTAAAGTCAACTCCTGAAAACACTAATGTCTAGTATTCTGAAGACTTGTCTTGCCAGTTTTTCCCGGAGCACAGTGCCTCACCTCTGCCCTCTACCCTGAACTCGTTCCAGGCGATGTTGAAAATCAGCATCTGCAGCACATAACCTAATCCTGAGAGAGGCAGATGGCAAGCTATGTTAGAGGCTCAGTCATGTCCGGCTCTTTGTGACCCATTGACTATAGCACGCTAGACTTCCCTGTCCATCACCAACTCCTGGAGCTTGCTCAAACTCAAGTCCCTCAGGTCGGTGATGCCATCCAACCATCTCATCCTCTGTCCTCCCCTTCTCCTCCCGCCTTCAATCTTTCCCAGCATCAGGGCCTTTTCCAATGAGTCATTTCTTCACATCAGGTGGCCAAAGGATTGGAGCTTCAGCTTCAGCATCAGTCCTTCCAATGAATATTAAGGACTGATCTCCTTTAGGATGGACTAGTTGGATCTCCTTGCAGGCCAAGGGACTCTCAAGAGTCTCCTCCAACACCACAGCTCTAAAGCATCAATTCTTTGGCGCTCAGCTTTCTTTATAGTCCAACTCTCACATCCATACATGACTACTGGAAACCTGTAGCTTTGACTAGATGGACCTTTGTCAGCAAAGTAATGTCTCTGCTTTTTAATATGCTGTCTAGGTTGGTCATAGCTTTTCTTCTAAGGAGCAAAAATCTTTTAATTTCATGCTGCAATCACCATCTGCAGTGATTTTGGAGCCCAAGAAAATAAAGTTTGCCACTGTTTCCACTGTTTCCCCATCTATTTGCCATGAAGTGATGGGACTGTATGCCATGATCTTCATTTTCTGAGTGTTGAGTTTTAAACCAGCTTTCTCACTCTCCTCCTTCACATTCATCAAGAAGCTCTTTAGTTCTTCTCTCTGCCATAAGAGTGATGTCATCTGCATATCTGAGGTTATTGATATTTCTCACGGCAATTTTGAATTCCACTATATTGCACTGTATGGCACTAATCCCATTGGTGCTAACATGTGAGTAGTTTTCAGTTTGAGAATACTTCTAGCATTATATATTAAATAAATCATGGTCAATGAAAAATAAATAGTTGAAATATAAAGTTTAGGAAAGCTTCAGGAAAGTGAAAACAAAATCAAGTGAAGAAAAATGTGACAAAAATAAGAGATCTGGAAGATAAACCTAAGAAATACAACAAACAGAAAACAGAAAATTAAGATAGATGAAGCTATTTTTAAAGTAAAATAAGCAAAACTTTCCCAGTTCAAGAAGAAATAAGCTTTCAGATAGAATGGGATTAGCTCTCAAAAGAAAGACAAATGAAAGAAGACCCATAGTTAGAGAAACATGAAACTTAAGTATGTCAAGAATAATATTATCCCTGGGAGTAGGTGGATAGAAGAAATGGGTGAGGGGGTCAGAATGCACAAACTTGCAATTATAAAATAAATAATTTATGGGGATATAACAGATTGTATGTGCTGTGTGTATGCTGGACTTAATCACTCAGTCATGTCCAACTCTTTGCAACCCCACGGACTGTAGCCCTCCAGGCTCCTCTGTCCATGGGG
This sequence comes from Cervus elaphus, assembly GCF_910594005.1. Classification (NCBI taxonomy): domain Eukaryota; kingdom Metazoa; phylum Chordata; class Mammalia; order Artiodactyla; family Cervidae; genus Cervus; species Cervus elaphus. Next base: position 13,588,855 of record NC_057831.1, read on the forward strand.
ATTCTCCAGGCAAGAATACTGGAGTGGGTTGCCATGCCCTCCTCAAAACATATAGCATAGTGACTATAATTAATAATATTGTATTGTATATTTGAAAACTTCCGAGAATAGATCTTGAAAGTCTCACAAGAAAAAAATTTTGACTATGTGTAGTGATAGATGTTAACTAAATTTATCATGGTGATCATTTTACAGTAAACACAACATCAAATCATGTTATAATGTGAAACTAATATAATGCTGTATGTCAATTACATCTCAACCTTTAAAAAGAATAAAATCATCCAGAAAGAGAGGGAAAAAAGTTTTAAGTTCAAAGTAATGAGGATCCTATTGATATCTGTTTCCAACTGACATACTATAGGTAGAGCATAATGAACCAATGCCTTCAAAAATGTAGAAAAAATTACATTAGTTCACAATTTTATCTATCTACATCATTATTAAATCTGTTGGTAAGATAGAGATATCGTTAGACATGCAAAGCATTAGAATATTTATCTCCAACATATATTCTCTCCATAATTCACTGAAGGATTTACTCTAGGGGAAAAAAATGGAAGTATAAACATAAAATAGGAAACAAATTATCTAATCAAAGAGCTCAATAAAGGGAAGTCTCAGCATTCAAGTGTTCAGTAGGTCTAAAGAGCAACTAGGTAAGACTTCAGGAAAGTAAAAAGCAATACAAGATAATCAGAGTCCAAAGATAATGAAACTACTTAAATCAAAAAAAGGAATACAATGACCTTCAATTAAGGGCATGAAACACAAACTCCAGGAGATGGTGAAGGACAGGGACACCAGGCGTGTTGCAGTCCATGGGGTTGCAAAAAGTCAGACATGACGTGATGTCTGAAAAACAGCAGTAACAACATAGTCCAAGCAGTACATACATCAAAGCAGGAAGGTGGCTCCCACCTTTTCTACCTTTGGAATTCATGTTTAGGAAAAGCTAAAAAGACTCAATTATGGTTACAGAATATACTGCAATTTTTACCTAATTGGCAATATGCATGTAAAGAAACAGGGACACCTTCTGGGAGATGGAAAGAGGAGGAAAGGGAAAGAGAAAGACAAGAGAGAAATTATGGTCAAAATTGAGAAAATAAAGGACACTGGATAATGAATAGAAGTTTGAATACATAATTTGTGTAGAAATATAGACTCACTACTGCTCAGCAGTACAAAATCATGTAGTTTTTTCTAAAATTGATCTAATATTTCTAACAAAGCTCCTGTTAAACTCAGTGCTAGTTTTAAAATGTTTATTTTAAATAATTCAGTTTATTCAAGGTAAATGCCCTATCTGTAAGATTTCTTCCCTCTCATTTACTTTCCCTCCCTCTAAGCCTAACTTGATGTGGAATCTCGTAGGAGAAGGTGGTGTCAGCCCCTGGGTCACCAGGCCTCCCCAGGGCTGTTCCCTACTCGTCTGGGCACTCACTGACTTCCCCTGTTAGCATCTGCAGTGAAGAACTGTGTTTTGTTCTCTTGGCTCTGTCAGGCCTGATGAGCTTTCCTTTCTGACTTAACTGCGCCTTGGCTCTCTCTGGCTGCCCACTCCTTCGTGTCTCAGCAAAGACCCCCTCCAGCACCTTCCTTAGTTCACATGCAAACTTCCCTGCTGTGGCCCCAGAAGCAGGCAGGCTGGTTTTCATCTCAGCTACTTCCCTGTCCCCGGGAGATCAGAGGGACTTATGAATCGACTCTATATCACAAAGCCATAAATCACATTCTTTCTCTCTGTAACCACACGAAGCCTCCACATGTATCCTTCAGGGTCTGTGCACGAATACATTTCTGCAGACCTCACTCCCTGGCTTTCCCTCAACCGCACAGGTCTCCAACCCCCACCCCAGGGCCAGGAGCTGGGGGAACGCATGTAAACAGGTGTTTCTACTGCCTCTCTCCGCTTCGCTTTCCCACAGTCCACTGACTAAAACGGCTTTCATTTACTCCCCTTCTTGTCTGGCATGCATTCTTCTACAACATATTTTCCATATTCCATTTGACTTCCACCCCTTGACCTGATGATGATGGAACTCTTATAGGAGGGGGAAAGGGAATAAAAAGATATTATTTTAATGGTTTCAAAATAGCTGACTACCTACACAAATTTAACCAATAGAGATAATAAAAAGATTGTTAAATATACCTATATTTGAGAAGAAAAAGAGCATGTGCCAAAAGAACTGAAACAAAATGCTTAGAAGCATTGCTCTGGGTAAGAGAATTATAGGTGAGAAGGGAAGGGCATAGACTATTGCTTTTTATTGTGAATCCTTGTGTACTGCTTAACACACTATTTCACAATCCAAGTTCTTATGTCTTTACCCCAATTATGCCATGAATGCATCAGGAATAGTTTCCAGCAGTTCAGCCTTCTTGCCATTGATTCTTAAAGTCAGCTTCTTTGGGCGGAGCAGGCTGGCACTTCAATTGAACGCAGAGACACATTTCTTTGACTTTCTTTTATGATGACTTTCCTTCATATATTTTGGGAATCTATCTCTAATGTTAGAGGAATTAATATGCTCAGAATCTTCAAGAATCTTGCCTATAATTTGTTTAACATTATAAATCCTTCCAGCTTTACCAAGGTAATATTTGTGGAGCAGATGTTGCAGGACTTTAAGAAAATAATCTTTCTAATCGTGGTGTCTCCATCTATAAATGGGGATAACGGGGCAGGTTCAATAAGAGGAACTGGAGATACAAAGACACATCAAAGCTAAATTCTTCCATCTAAATTTTTTTTGTGCATGACTAATTATTTAATATTTTTGAAATAAAAAATTTAACCAATATGTCTAAGGTATTTTTCATTAAGTTCTCCTGGTAAATAAGGAAAAATTTTAAATCACATTCAGGTACTCCTTATTTCAGAATGTATTCCTCTTATCATATTGTGCATTTTTATTTTGTGCACTTCTTTTGTTTTCTCATTCAGAAATACAATACTAAATTAAGTCTTTTCTGTCCAGAATAATCTCCCTATCATTATCCTTCTTCTATCATATCCTATTTCAGGACATTTATTAAGTTTATTAATAGTTGATTTAATCTTGCATATTTATTGCTTTTTAGTGTTTAATGCAGATTTTAATTCTATTTTTAATTTCCCACTAAAAACTGCAAAGTTTTCTCATCTCCCCAGCTTCCTTTTTAACTTCCACCTTTTATGTTAAATGGCTACTTCCTCACTCTTTTCATAAAGTCTGATTCCTTAAAAAGTTTTTACTAACTCAATGCAGAAAGTTTTTTAAATGTATTTCAATTTTTCCTATAATAAATCTTTTCCAAGTATATATTTTTTCCACATCTTCTAAATTATATTCCTTTTTAATGTTGAAAAGTATTTCCATACCCTCAGTTTGTTGAGGTGTTTTTTTCCTCTGTTGACTCATCCTAGGATATAGAGTGATTTATCCAGACCAGATGTCAGCCATAAACAGGACAGAGGGCTCTGAGAACCGTACAGTGACCACCTGGTTGCTATTAGAACCTTATTTCCAGATATAAAGTTTCAGTTGGAGGCTGGTTGATAACGTTTCACTTCCCCAGGTCAGCAAGATTGGGAGCTTCAGAAAGAAATCAGAGCCTTTGAAGGGCAACTTAGTCTCTGCAAGCCTGTCTCTCTCTTCAGTGGAACTGCAGCACTCATTTCTAACTTTGGTTTCCAACTTCTTTGCTGTCCAGCATTTTCTGTCAATTCTGAGGTGTGACTCTACAGGTTCCCCTTTCTGGTTATGACACTAGTCAGATCAAAATGGAGTTGCATCACCCTGCTGGACTCTATGGTGGACCTCTGACCTCTTTTTCATGCACTGCCAAAAGCATGGTTCTATCCTCAGTCCTTTGACCTCCCCTGTGCTCTTATTTTAGGAGACTTTTCTCTTTCAAACAAGAAAAAATAAATCACATTTCCATTAAAAAGTTCACAGAGTATTATAAAATTTTACAGAAGATACAATTTATTTTTTCTCTACATATTTTGTAAAATTTACGTTTACCGCCTTCCAAAATTACGTAGTCTGTAGGAAAAAAAAATAGACAGCCTAGAAATTTTATTACAGTATTCTAAATATTCAAGTACCAATGAAGTGTGTATGTCCATCACCCGGTCATGTCTGACACTTTGTGACCCCATGGACTGTAGCCCACCAGGCTCTTATGTCCATGGGATTCTCCAGGCAAGAATGCTGGAGTGGGTTGCCATTTCCTTCTCCAGGGAATCTTCCCAACCCAGGGATCAAACCTGACTCTCCCGCATTGCAGACAGATTTTTTACTGTCTGAGCCACCAAGGAAGCCCCGGGTACCAATAAAGAGTTAATATATAAGGGATGCATGAAACATTTGCCTTTCGTTCATAAGTTCTACAATTTACTTACTAATCTTGGTCCTTCCTGGTTTTGTTTGCACTGAGACCTTTTCCTGCTGCTTTCCTTGCCTGCCTCTGTATCATGGGGTGAGGTGGGTAAATGAGTTTGGGGAGCTGAGTCCTGCCAGCTTCATTTCCAGATTTCCATGTCTCTTGGCTTCTGGCTCCTTGTGATTCAGGAAAGCACCAGCAGGTCACTTGAAAAGAGGAAAGAAACAGAGAGGCAGCCCGCCATACTCCTTCCTCTGGGCCACAGGCGGCATTCCCAATTAATTTTTCTCTCTCTCCAACTCTGATAGGTCTATTGTGATTGCATTTTATCACAGGTAACCCTGTGCCCTGAGCTTTGATAAAACTACCTCTGTTCTGTGTCCCTCCAGCCTAGGAATGGTGGCTTCTTGTAGCTGTTAAATCTGAGTTGCCTTGCCAATCCGATGGCGTCTTAATTCTTTTGTCACATATGTAACCAATTACCTTCATTAAATCCCTTCTGCTTCACTTAGTGTTTTCCAATTAATATCCTGAAACCCATGCCATTACATTAATATATATAACTACTAATATCTCAAATTTTTACCCATTATAAGTTGATTAGCTTTAGTGCTATGTTCTCAGTGGTTCATTAATGCTATTGACCGTGTTGATTATAATATGAAAATAAATACATATTTTAACTCCGTTTCTTAGATTCTTCCTCAAAGCCAAAAAAAAAAACTTGTTTTACCTACACAGGAGTTAAATTTCAAAGATCAATACAATAACAATACAAAGTCAAAAAATACTTCTTGACTTTTGCTTTGGGCTTCCCTGGTGGCTCAGTGGTAAAGAATCCACCAGCCAACAGGAAACATGGGTTCAATCCCTGGGTAAGGAAGATCCTCTGGAAAAGGGAATGGCAACCCATTCCAGTAGTCTTGCCTGGAAAATTCTATGGATGGAGGAGCCTGGGAGGCCATAGTCCATGGGGTCACAAAGAGTCGGACATGACTGAGCACGCACACACACAGTTTTCTTTCTATTTCCTTTTATTTAGCTGCGTGTCAAAACCTAAGAAACTAAGCATCTAGACCCGAGTGAGTTATTTATAGACTCTGACATGACAATTACATGCCAATTAACTAACAGTTGAATTCTTACATTTGAAATAATTTTAAAATATTAAGTGATATGGTGCTACTTTCTGAGCAATAAAATATTTTCATATAATCTGCAAAAATTCCATTTTTTCATAAAACTGAAACATTATCAATTTTCTGAAAAAGTGACAGATTTTATTGCCATGTTAAGCAAGGGTATCAGTTTCCACTTCACAGTTGGATAATGATCATATACTTTAAGCATTGTATATTACCAAAATCATGTGCTCTGGTTAAACAGAAATAGCAATTCATAGCAATTAAGCCCAGTAAGAAATTTCCCTTAGAGTCACTTAAAAACTGAATCAAAGCCAATAGGTCTTGCCTCCTAACTACAGAATGGCCCATTTACAACTTCTGCTAATGCAGTAAGACTTTGAATGGGCCAAAGTCTTCTGGAGTTTTTGCCAAAGGACTTGGAAATTTCCTGTAATTATTACATCTGGATATTTTGCTATAATGATGTGTGTGGAATGGATTGGAGAAATATATGGGTCAATTGAGATGATAATTGCTACAGCTTTGTTACAGTTTATCATTTTATTGCTGTTTATGGGTTCAGCTACTAATGGCTTTGGTGATTTTCTTTGAACAGGGCTTCAAGTTTTTCCACTCTGCTTACCTACACATCATGCTCCTCCAGGGGTATCAACCTTTTCATACTCTTGTGTCTTTTTCTCTAGCTAGAACTCGGTAGACACAATGAATCAAAACCCTTACACAGTAAAAAAATAATGTATTTACCTTGCCTGATCCACTTTTCACTTGTGCAGAAGCATAAACTTTGTGGAGATAATTAACACCAGGAGATTTCCAGCAATTATTTTGCTCACTGCCCTACCGGATTACTCAATACGCTATTCTGTATGAATTGTATCCCCCCAGTAACCCACTAAAGAACTCTTGAGAAAGCAGTCAACCTAGGTTACCCAATTTCATTCCCATGCTGGGGTAAAATTTGCTTTCCTATACAGTAAAACAGCTGATTAGGAAATATTTTAACACAAAAATCACCAAGAAGTAACTACAAATAATGAGCAAACCTCTGTGAGGATGGTTTATGCAAAGCAGGGAATTGAAGTTATATGGATGGAAATGTGACAGGTCAGTGTTAAGAGCTCTAAAAGTCGGAAAGAATGAATGAAGAAGACACCGTGCAAGGCAGAGGTGAGACCCCCTGTGCTAATTACTAACTAATTACCCTTCAGCTCCAAACCACCTTTTTCATCTCTGTGTTCTGATACTGAATGAGAGGGTTACCCACATTTCTGCTTTGCTAGTTTGGCTTTCCTGGTGGCTCAGACAGTAAAGAATCGGCCTGCAAAGCAGGAGAACAGATTTGATCCCTGGGTCAGGAAGATCCCCTGGAGAAGGAAATGACAACCCACTCCAGTATTCTTGCCTGGGAAATCCCATGGACAGCAGAGCCTGGTGGGCTACCTACAGTCCATGGGATCTCAAAGAGTCAGACTGTGACTGACAGGCCGGGTGCCTGACATAACATATTCACAGTTTGGATCCATGTTAGACTTCTCTAATGGGGGGCGCTGAAGGAAACTGGGAGCCTGCTGGAGGGAGAAGATACTCGCATCTTCCTGATTGCTTTCTGTGGGCATTCTGCCTTCCTCTTGCTTTGGAACTATCGTCCTAGAAATTCTTTTTTTTTTTTTTTTTACCTCAGCAAGGGCAGTTCTGACCCATAGAAAATACTGAACCCAGCTTTCAGTTTTTCCAAAACTTGCAGAACAAGCTTCATCACGTTCTGCTCCTCAGAGACACTAGCACCAGCTAGCTTCCAAGGTCTGGTTCCCAATTTCTAAGTTTCAGTAATTCCAGCCTCTTCCAGAAGGGTGGTAGGTATTTCTTGGAACTGCTATCTCCATTAGCGCTTATAGCTCCTTTTCATCCTCTCAATTATTTAACTAACAATTTTATGATTCATACAGAATTCTCTCTGTTCAAATACATGGTGTCATTTTTGTTTCCCCACTGGAGCATGGCTGATACTAGATCATGAATTGTTCTTAGACAGTGGTAAAACTCACCCTACCAGTATGAAAAGGGGAAAAAAGACCTAAGACAGTGGCAGTAAAAACACATGGAAGATAAGAGTCACCATAAAAAGCCAGAACAATATTTAAAAAAAAAAATAAGTCAATGAAGGTCCAAGAATTAAAATGAGCTTGAGCTTGAGGAGAGTTAATAGCAAAAATTATGGCTTCTGGTGCATCAGAGTGCACCCCATCTCCTCTCTCACCCATGTTCCAACCCTACTATGAACTTCAGAAAGATCTGCAGAAACCAAGAGTACAAGGACTCATGAGCTACTTAGCACTAATGATGGAGCATAGTAAAGTGAATATTTGTTGTATATCTCTTTATTAAGTTTATTTCTATAAACCAGCTAATATTCTTCTTCTGAAAGGTGGCTAAGATTGCCTTCCATTAATATGCTAATATTAATACAAATTCTGGGAGTGTAAACCACATAAATTTAGCCTTCACTAATTTGATGACTCAAATTAGTCATTGAGAGATATGATTAAAGAGTATGGCTGATTCAGAATCTAAAGGACAGAGATTTATACATTGGTCCATCAGTTATTTCCTAGAACATGTGTACAGTAAAAAGCTTTACAAAGAAATCAAAGAACTGAAATAAAATGTAATTGAACACATATATTATTGGTAATGGAAAAGATCTTTTGAAATGAAATAATGTCAGAGATCATTAAAAGCAAATTTTATAGATTTAACATTAAAATTGGAAACATCAGTACCTTAAAAATTACCATAAATAGAAAGTAAAAGACAAACTGAAAATATTAATGATATAAGCCTTAGCATATTTTATAAGTAAGCAATCATAAGTCAATATAAAATGATAAATGCACTAATAGAATAAGAAACAGTGGTTAATATATAATTCATAAAAAGAAATACTAGTCAAAAATATATCCAACAATAAAAATGTATTAAATGCAATAACAATTTTCATGTTTCAAACTAACAAAGAGTTTAGGGAAATGGTACCTTACGCACTATGGTGGATTGTGGGACAGGATACTGTTTACATATTTTCATCAAACAACATGACAAGCGATACATTTTTTTTTTAATTCCAAAGTATTTATACCTTTTAACTTACTAATTTTCTTCATACAATTGAATCCAACAGAAATGATCAGAAAAGTCCGCAAAATCTATGTTGGAACTGTTTATGATTCTAAAACAACTCAAATATTTGCACTAAAGGATTATGTTGTTATAATACTACAAACAAATAGAATATTAAAATATTTGTTGATATTAGAAAAAAATCCATATTTTGTGGAAAACTTGTGACTTTGAAAATTTATGCTTCCCATACACTTAATGTGACTCTCATGCACTGTTTCTCATTATGGCCAGTGTTGAAATGATGGTTATTGGTAACAGAGAAAAAAAGAATTGCTAAGACAGAATGAGCAGTTCCCATACACCCTTCAGGAAGCTTCCCTTAATGCTGACATCTGATATAATCATAGTAAATCCAACAAAACTAAAAAGTTAGCATTAATAAAGTATTATTAATAACATATTTTTAAAAAGAAAGAATATCTGTGCTTTTCTATTTCTTCCAAGATTACATTTTTGGTTGTTTTTTTTTCCATTCTCCTTGCCTTCCAAACCTGTTAAAATGCGGTATTAAAATTACTGTGTCCCTCAGTTTGCTCAGTTTCTTCTTAGACTGCAATACTTTTGGTAGTTGTTAATAATTTGCTTTTCAGGTTTTTGCAGAGTTAAAGAGGAAAAGGGAATAAAGAAAGCTATCAATTAAAATATTTCACAAAATTAAATTCTATAAGTTTCATTTTTATTATGCAGCATTTGGGGAGTATCTACAAATTACCTTACTTCTGATAAGTTTTTTATTTCTTCTATCTGAATTAAAACCTGATTCTGCACTCTAGTTCTTTTTTTTTTTTTATTAAAATGATCAAGGAAATAGAAGGAAATAATGTGCATTATTTGGAGAAGTACCGTCATACTGTCTGCTCTTCATATAAAGTTTTATATATCCTATTAACATTTTCCCAAATATACAAGGGTTTTCTTTGAAAATGAAATTATTCCTTTATCATTTTCTTTATGATAGAGTTTTTAAAACATTAGAATAAAATTTCTCAGACTTTTTTTGAAGCCAAATGAAGAAAATTCTTAAAAACATTTCTATCTCAGCATTCTTCTTTAAAGGAAAAAAATAATAAATATTTGAAAGTCCTATGTAACAGTCAACTTGAAATATGTAAGCTGTAGGCAATAACACAAGGAAGGCATTTTTCCCACAACATTTCCTGAACACATTAAACACAGTCAGGCACAGATGTGTACAGTTTCTCAGAAGAATCTACAATATTAAGACATTATTTAACTAGAGTGAAAAAATACTTCTCATATTCCACACTGTTAAAACAGAGTCACCAGTGTTTAAAATTGTTCTAAAAATGATCAAAGATGAATGGGAGCCTTATCAAGTCAATGTCATGCTATTCCACCATGAATTCCTTTAGTCCTCTGGGTTTTATACATTATGGTGTGCTGTAAAGAACATATTAGAAAATGGTTACACTATTGAACAGTTACTGATGGCCACATTAAACTTAATAAATGGTAGTTGAGAGATTTGCCAGTGTAAATGCAGCTTACTAAACTGTAAGGGAAGTGTGATTTCGCTAGTTTTATTTGAGATGTTTTTAATCTAACAGATGAATTAATATAAGAAGTAACTGATAACTTTGAAAGAATCACAATAAAATATATATGCAAAGCTTTCTTTTAGTTGATTTTGGAATTGGAAAAGAGTAACTAGAGAACATCAGTATAATAGCTAAAAACAAATACTGCCAATTACTTTTCATTTTCTGTAAGTCGTAAAGCATGCATACTCAAGAAAAAGGTATCTCTGAATATGTACCTTCTTAATTACAAATTCACTTATGGCTTTCTCCTTTCACTTGCGGAGACAAATTGGAGCTAACGATTTTAAAATAAAAGTTTATTGCACTGATAAGTTCAATTTCACACTTTTCTTAAAAAATCAAGTATTTTATATTAAGTTGCAATTTATATTGTACACAATTTATATTTATAGGCACACCTTCCTTGTCATTCCTTTACTAACATACAGTATAGGTAGACCATATTTAAACTAAATGGCATCATATAAGTATTTATATGAGTTTTACCTGGTCTATCAGGAAAATCACGTTTTTTTCAGAATGGAAAACAATTGTTTTATTCCAATTCCCATGCTTTCCTTCATATGACAATAACTAACAACCTTTTACAAATACAGAAATTACCCTACTTAAATGCTATAAACTTGAAATTCTCCAAGAGTACGACTGTGTAATGAGAGTCTAGAGCTATGTAGAAGCATACACTGCCTATCTCAGTATACAGCAAATGAACCATTTGCTTTAACATTTCCTAAAATTTTTCTGAAACCAGTTCCTTTTTGACAGAGGGAGAAATACTAAACTTGGACTTTGAGACTTTATTGTGATTTCTTTTGCTCTGAGTTTCTAGTCAAGACCTTAGAAAATATACCTTTCTAGAACATTCTCAGTGTGGTAGCTCTATTGTCGAGGAGGATGGGTGAATCGAGCTTTCAGACACAGATTCCACTCACTTCAGTGCCAAGCCCCAAAAGCAAGCAGGTTCTATATATAAGGAGAGATTATGCTCCTCCACAGACAGTGCTATCTGCTTAGTTTTTCTTGAATATGAAATAACTGATCTTGGAAACTTCTTTATTGTCTTTGTTTATGAAATGAAGCAGAAAATGGAAACCTCTTTTTAACAAAAAGACTTCATTAAGATTGCTCTTTAAGGAATGCCATTAACCTAGATTTTCCTCACTCTTGGCAGCAGAATTGCTTCCCTATTAGTCAGGGAGGATCCTCCCTGTTCATTTCGCCACCTAAAAACAAAAATGCTTTAGTTTTCACTGAACCTACACTCTGAATAAGAATTATATATAATTTACTATCTGTGGTTATATATAAAGTGACTGTAAAGAATGAACAAAATATAATTGTGATATTAGGATTTAGCTGCTTCTCACATAGGACCCAGGGCATTTTTAAGCTTTGACCATTCTGCTCTGGTTCCTTTTCTGCTTATCTCAGTATAGCTATCACATTCAGCTGGTACTGACAAGTATGTTTCTTATTCTAGATTCCTTAGTCAGACAATTTAATCTGAGCCCTCTGTGTCTATGGTCTGACTGTGCTCGATATTTTTATTAACGCACTGGTTCAGCATTTGACAACCAAACATCTTAGGAAACAGGTGTTAAAATACTTACTGGAAAAGAGAATTCACCCCCAATAGGAATGGAAACTGAAAATAGATGAAATATTAGATTAAAAAAGAACACAAGTATATTTCTTTTGCTATAGTAAAGATCAATAATAGTCCTCACCCAACACCCAGGATAGCATCCAAAAGTTTTAGATTACAGAGGTGAATTACTTCATGTCCAGGTCCCTTTGGTTTGTACTACCCTTAGATTCACTAGAAATGACAACTGAGAGCCTTTGAAACTAGAAAATAGGTACACTTTCTATATTTGTCTCTAGTCCACCTTATCTCTTCTACTCTTTCAGGAGCATGGATCTTAGTAATAACCAGTGGATCTCTGTTTACTGGTCTTTCACATATTTAAAGATAGTTCTATGTAATGCATGTAAAAATATTGGACGAGGACAAAAGCCCATATAAAACAGAATTATAATGTATATATTACATTGTCAATGTAGTTTAGTCACTCAGTCATGTCCGACTCTTTGGGACCCCATGAACTGCAGCACACCAGCCTTCCCTGTCCTTCACTGTCTCCCAGAGTTTGCTCACACTCATGTCCATCGAGTCGGTGATGCTATCCAATCATCTCATCCTCTGTCACCCCTTCTCCTCCTGCCCTCAGTCTTTCCCAGCATGAGGGTCTTATCCAATAAGTTATCTCTTCACATCAGGTGACCAAAGTATTAGAGCTTCAGCTTCAGCATCAGTCCTTCCAATGAATATTCAGGGTTGATTCCCTTTAGGATTGAATGGTTTGATCTCCTTGAGGTCCAAGGGACTCTCAAGAGTCTCCTCCCATACCACAGTTTGAAAGCATCAGTTCTTCGGTGCTCAACTTTCTTTATGGTCCAATTCTCACATCCATACATGACTACTGGAAAAGCCATAGCTTTGACCATACAAAACTTTGTTAGCAAAACTATGTCTTTGCTTTTTAACATGCTGTCTAGGACTGTCATAATTTTCCTTCCAAGGAGAAAATGTCTTTTAATTTCATGACTGCAGTCACTGTCCACAGTGATGTTGGAGCCCAAGAAAATAAAATCTGACAGTGTTCCCACTTTTCTCCATTTATTTGCCATGAAGTGATGGGACCAGATGCCATGATCTTAGTTTTTTGAATGCTGAGTTTTAAGCCAGCTTTTTCACTCTCCTCTTTCACTCTCATTAAGAGGCTCTTTAGTTTTTCTTCACTTTCTGCCATTAGAGGCATCATCTGCATATCTGAGATAGTTGATATTTCTCCCTGTAATCTTGATTCCAGCTTGTGAGTCATCCAGCCTAGCACTTTACACGATGTACTCTGCATAGAAGTTAAATAAGCAGAGTAACAATATACAGCCTTGATGTACTCCTTTTCCAATTTGGAACCAGTCCATCATTCCATGTCCAGTTCTAACTGTTGCCCCCTGACCTGCATACATATTTCTCAGGAGACAGGTAGGGTGATCTGGTATTCCCATCTCTTGAAGAATTCTCCAGTTTGCTGTGATCCACACAGTCAAAGGCTTAAGTGTAGTCAATGAAGCAAAAGTAGATGTTTGTCTGCAACTCCCTAGCTTTCTCTGTGATCCAACAAATGTTGGCAATATGATCTCTGGTTCTTCTGTCTTTTCTAAATCCAGCTTGTATATCTGGAATTTCTTGGTTCATGTACTGCTGAAGCCTAGTTTGAAGGAAATGAGCACAACTGTATGATAGTTTGAACTTTCTTTGTCTTGCCCTTCTTCAGGATTGGGATGAAAACTGACCTTTTCCAGTCCTGTGGCCACTGCTGAGTTTTCCAAATTTGCTGATATACTGAGTGCAGTACTTTAACAGCATCATGTTTTAGGATTTGAAATAGCTTAGCTGGAATTCTATCACCTCTACTACCTTTGGTCATAGTAATGTTTCCTAAGGCCCACTTGGCTTCACACTCCAGGATGCCTGGTTCTAGGTGAGTATACATGTGTTGTTGTTTAGTCACTAAGCAGCATCTGACTCTTTGCAACGCCAGGACTGTAGACCATCAGGCTCCTCTGTTCAAGTGAGTTCCCAGGCAAGAAAATTAGAGTGGGTTGCTATTTTCTTCTGGCAAATCATCCTGGACAAGGGATCAAAACCACCTCTCCTTTAGCCCCTGCAGTGGCAGGCAGATTCTTCACTGCTGAGCCACGAGGGTGGTACCACATATGTGTAAATATATACATATTTTTTGTCTACTTGACCTGAAAAAGACTCAGAGGGAAAAACCTCCTACTTTATTTGCCTGTAACTTCTTCCCTTTTATTTTTTGTACTTTTAATAGTTTTTGCTTCACACATTTTGAAACTATGTAGTCTGAAATGTTAATGTCTGTGATCAGTATATCTTTATCGTCAGTCAGTCAGTTCAGTCACTCAGTCATGTCCAACTCTTTGCGACCCCATGAATCGCAGCACGTCAGGTCTCCCTGTCCGTCACCAACTCCCAGAATTTACTCAAACCCATGTCCATTGACTCAGTGATGCCATCCAACCATCTTATCCTCTGTCGTCCCCTTCTTCTCCTGTCCCCAACCCCTCTTAGCATCAGGGTCTCTTCCAATGAGTCAGCTCTTCGCACAAGGTGGCCAAAGTATTGGAGTTTCAGCTTCAACATCAGTCCTTCCAATGAACACCCAGGACTGATCTCCTTTAGGATGGGCTGGTTGGATCTCCTTGCAGCCCAAGGGACTCTCAAGAGTCTTCTCCAACACCACAGTTCAAAAGCATCAATTCTTCCTCACTAGCTTTCTTCACAGTCCAACTCTCACATCCATACATGACCACTGGAAAAACCATAGCCTTGACTAGACCAAACCTTGTTGGCAAAGTAATGTCTCTGCTTCATAATATGCTACCTAGGTTGGTCATAACTTTCCTTACAAGGAGTAAGCGTCTTTTAATTTCATGGTTGCACTCACCATCTGCAGTGATTTTGGAGCCCAAAAAAATTAAGTCTGACACTGTTTCCACTGTTTCCCATCTATCTGCCATGAAGTGATGGGACCAGATGCCATGATCTCAGTTTTCTGAATATTGAGCTTTAAGCCAACTTTTTCACTCTCCTCTTTCACTTTCATCAAGAGGCTTTTTAGTTCCTCTTCACTTTCTGCCATAACGGTGGTGTCATCTGCATATCTAAGGTTATTGATATTTCTCCCAGCAATCTTGATTCCAGCCTGTGCTTCTTCCAGCCCAGCGTTTCTCATGATGTACTCTGCATATAAGTCAAATAAGTAGGGGGACAATATACAGCCTTGACGTACTCCTTTTCCTATTTGGAACCAGTCTGTTGTTCCATGTCCAGTTCTAACTGTTGCTTCCTGACCTGCATACAGGTTTCTCAAGAGGCAGGTCAGGTGGTCTGATACTCCCATCTCTTTCAGAATTTTTCACAGTTTACTGTGATCCACACAGTCAAAAGCTTTGGCATAGTCAATAAAGCAGAAATAGATGTTTTTCTGGAACTCTCTTGCTTTTTCAATGATCCAGCTAATGTTGGCAATTTGATCTCTGGTTCCTCTGCCTTTTCTAAAACCAGCTTGAAAAGCACGATGGCTGTGAAGGGCCGTGCAGAAGCGTGGCCGAGAGGAGCAACCCCACGTCCAACGAGCGGCGCCTGCGTGGGCGTGGGAGGGCCAAGAGGAGATACTCTGTGTTCAAGGTCAGGAGGGGCGGCCCTGAGGAGATACCCCACGTCCAAGGTAAGGAGCAGCGGCTGCGCTTTGCTGGAGCAGCTGTGAAGAGAGACCCCACGTCCAAGGTAAGAGAAACCTATTAAGACGGTAGGTGTTGCCAGAGGGCATCAGAGGGCAGACAGGCTGAAACCACAATCACAGAAAACTAGCCAATCTGATCACAGGACCACAGTCATGTCCAACTCAATGAAACTAAGCCATGCCGTGTGGGGCCACCCAAGATGGACGGGTCATGGTGGAGACATCTACAGAATGGGGTCCACTGGAGAAGGGAATGGCAAACCACTTCAGTATTCTTGTCTTGAGAAACCCATGAACAGTATGAATCTTTATTGTAGATTGGACCTTTTCAAATATATGTAATTCTCTTGATGTTTTTAATCCCTTTCCCCTGAATTATTGTAAGTTCTGTTATTATTATTGCCGCCCTTAATTTCCTTCTGCTTTCAATGACTGGGTAATACTTTCAATATTCATTTTAATTTTCTTTTAGGGTGACATTTCATTTTTGTTTCATAACAGCATATCATTGAATTATTGTATAACATTTATCTTAATAAGAATCTATACTCAATCATATTTATTGTAAAACTGTATAAGTTAACTTACTTGTGATTTTATTTTCTATTTCCTCAGCAATTTTTGTGCTTCTTTTTTATTTTTATCTTCATGTATTATACATGGTTGTTGAACTCATGCTGTTTTTTAATGTTAGGTGTTGTATATCTTCTTTTTAATTCTATTAATAATAATCTTCATATTTTAAAATATGAACATGTATTTTTCTAATATTATTCAGAAGGAAGCATAACTACTCACTGCCTCATTTTGAAATAAAACTTTATTTTATCCCTAATCATCTCCTTAATATCTCTTTTTTGTTGTTTTCTTGGAATGATTCAAGAACTTATCTCGGATTTTATTACTACTTTACACTATTTATCTTTACTTTTATGAACTATTTGACATCTGCAATATTTTAAATAATATTAAAAACTTTTATACAACAGCTTTAAGTTTCACTGCTCTCATCCCTGATTTCTTTCTACTAAGCACACCCGTCACAATCTTGAGAGCTTTGTTCCCTCAGTTAGCAAATTTTTTCAGGGATTCTCTTTTTTTTTTTTTTTTCTCCAGGGTGACTATGAGAGTGACATTCTTTCTCATTTCACAAATTTCTACAAATATCTGTCAGTTGTTCTCATACATGAAATATAGGTAATCTTCTTCAAAGATTTTTCCCCTCAAAACTTGAGAGATATTTTTTCTAAGTAATTATATTAGCCTGATACTAATTAACTTTTTTCTTGCAGAGACAATCATTGTATTGTTTCAGTGGTGTAGGATTTTTCTCTGTATTCTTTACCATCCATCTCTCAAGTTTGTTCATACACACGTATTTCCCACACATTTTCTGCCTTAGTGGCCCCCTTTAGTGGCCATATTATTCCACACATCAGAAATGTATTCTCCTCATCGAATCATGACTAGCTTTTAAAATGGTTTAACAGATGCTTCCTCCGACAAGCCTTTATTGCTTTAACCTGTACTAAAGCTTCCCTGTGCTTGGATCACAAATCTGTTAATTCTTAGTTGTGTGACTTTGGCCACATACTTAAACTCTCTGTGCTGCAATTTCTTCATATGTATAATAGCATTCTGGAAATGTTTGAAAGATTAAATGAGATGATAGAAGCAAAGTGCCTTATTTAATACCATACGATGAACACAGTGATTATTTTCCTATAAGGGGCAATTGTATGATAATTGTTATTATTAATGCTATCCATTGTAAAAATAACATTTAGCTATTAAGTGGCAGAGAATTAAGCAAGTCTTGCAAATGCTTGCTTTGTTTAAATAAAATTTATCTTAGTAACATTACCAAGGTAATATTAATGTGGAAGTTCAGCTAGGTTGAATTAATAGTTAACAGACTTGGTGCTTTGTGATGTAATGGTATTTTGTTTTGTTTTGTTTCAAATAGGAGTCTAATGATTGTGTATAATAATATACAGTGACAACACATTTAAACCAATGTGAACATGTATACAATGACGTGAACAGCATGGTATTTCAGCTTAAGAGAGGAGTAATAGCTGCAAGGATGCCTCATCTTCCTGTTCATGAATCATTAGCAGAGAGGGATGCTTCATGTTTCCACAATAAAGCATAACTTGTCTACATTACTTCTTTTCTGGCAAAATTCCACCAGACAAATCTGTTTGCTATTCCAAAATGATATGGATATTTTCCCAGGACTGATTTCAGAGAAGTGAATTGAGCATATTTTCAGGTTTTAAAAGGATCATTTTCTCCAGTTTGTCATGACCAGATTTTAAGGATACTGTTATAAAAGTCTTCAGGGGAAAAAAAAATTCTTCTCTGAGAATCTCAGTTTTAAATTACTTCATCTAAAAGAAATCCCACCACCATATGTTTGCTTGGCCTAGATTTCACTCAATAAGGCTTTCTTCCTCATACATTCTTCACAGAGAAACAAAATTAAGAGTAGTGTAAGTGCCAGCCATTAAACATCTATGGTCTGCGTCAGTTTTTAATCAGGTCTTGTCAGCAACATTTAACGGACTCTTGCACTAAACTTAAAAATTGTAGTGAGAGCAATGTGACTAGAATTTATGAGTGTAAGGGATTCTTAGTCCCTGCTCTTCTTTCTGTAAAAATATTGTCTTCTTCTTCCCTAGCATAAATTCAAAGTTCATTTCATGTTCACAAACTTAGCTTATTTAAAATTCATATGATGTCCTCATATTTCTCATTTTAAAATTACCTTTGATAATTTGTTTCCTTCTTACATTCTTGTGAAGGTTAGACATCGTTGTGAAAATTGAAAGTATTTAATAAAATAATATGTGTAACATCATAATTTTCAACTCATAATATGCATTCAACATTGAGTAAATGTGAAGAAGAGGGGACAGAGGGAAAGTATATAAAACTATGGCATTGAACAAATGAATTGATGCAAAATGATTACTTCTACTTAAAAACTAAATGACGAAGGGGAATTTTTTTTTTTTTTTTTTTTTAAGGCAGATAAAGTCTTGTTTTTTATTGAATGAGTGATCTATGCAATTGTTGAGGCCACTATGTACAGAGAAGACAGGGAGAACTTTATTTCTTGGTCTCTTCCTCCTTGGACAGTCTTGATGATTTCCTCCTTCTTGGTCTGGAGCCGCTCCTCAGGGCGCTTGCCGGCTTCCTTGGTCTTAGACCTGCGGGCCTCAGCCTGGTCCACCAGAAGCTTCTTGCGAATCTTGTCTGCCTTCAGTGTGTGGGTATGTTCCATGAGAATCCACTTGTTTTTGAACACATTACCCTTCACCTTCAGGTACAGGCTGTGATACATGTGGTGGTCAGTCTTCTTAGATTCACGGTTTCCCCTGAGCAGCCGGTGCAGAACTCTCATCCTCCTCATCCAGGTTACCTTCTTGGGCATTCGAGCACCGGCAGTACCCTTTCGCTTACCTATACCCATATGCCTGCCCTTCCGCCGAGCCAAGGTGTTTTTGCAGCATCGAGCCCGGGAAAGGACAGCCACAGGCTTCTGGATGATCAGCCCATCTTTGATCAGCTTCCGGATCTGCTGGTGGGAGTTGGGATTGGAGAGCTCATTAGTCTCACTGGGGTCCAACCAGACCTTCTTTTTGCCACAGCGAAGGACATGGGAAGCAAGCCTCCTCTGAAGCCTGAGCATACTCACGGCCGCGGCCGCAGCGGCAAAAGGCAATGGAGAATTTTTAAGGGTAAAGATTTTTAACAGTAGAGTTGCCATACACAAACTAATGTAATTGTTTAAGGTGGTTACTATAAAAATGTTTTTAAAAGAACTTTGAAAACTTAAACACTATCAGCATTAAAAATTTTATATGCGGATGAAGGTGGTCAAGATGGCAGAGCAGGACACAGAGCTCATCTGCTTCCATGAACACATCAAAAACACATCTACATGTGGAGCAGTTCTCACTGAAAATTGACTGGAGACTGGATGAAAGAGGTTTCTACAACAAAGACTGTGTGAAAAATCCAAGGTGAATTGGGTAGGAAGGGAAGGGAAACAAACAGGTCAGGACCTGTACCTCTGGGAGAGGACACAGGAGAGGGAATACAGGACTCACAGATTCTACCTAGGGAGTGAATGTTCCATCCACGTGTTGGGTGCCCCAGCTCTGGGGTCTAGCACCTGGAGGACATGTCCCCTTAGCTGGTTTGAAAACCAGTGGGGCCTATAGACGGACTGTAATAAAAACCTAGACTCTGTGTGTGAAGAGGATGCACACACTTGTTTAGTCCCAAAACACGGCAGAGAAAACAGACTGAAACTGCCCAGGCTTCTAGCTGGTTTCCTGAAACCTACTGAATGAGAGACTACTTGCAAATAATATGCCCAATATCCAAAATATATAAACAGCTCATACAACCCAATATCAAGAAAACAACAGCTTGATTAGAAAATGGGCAGAGGGTTGGAGTAGATTTTTTCTAGAGAAGACACACAGATGGTCAATAAGCACATTAAAAAAATGCTGTACGTCACTAATCAGAGAAATGCAAATCAAAACCACAATGAGATGTCACCTTATACCTGTCAGAATGGCTGTCAAAACAAAGTCCACAAATAACAAATGCTGGCAAGGATGTAGGAAAAGAGAATCCTAGTAGACTGTTAGTAGAAATATAAATTGGTGTAGCCACCGTGGAAGAGAATATTTGAGATTCACATCAAAAAACCAAAACTAGAACTACCATACGATCCAGAAATTCCACTCCTGGATGTAAATCCAAGGAAAATAACACAAATTCAAAAAGATACATGCACCCCAATGTTCATAGAAGCATTATTTACAATAGTCAAAATGTGAAAGCAACATAAGTGTCTATTAACAGATTAGTGGATAAAGATGTCATATATACATAGAATGGACTGTTAGTCATTAAAAAAAAGAATAAAATTCTATCATTCGCAACTACATGGATGCACCTAGAAGGCATTATGCATAGACAAATAAGTTAGAGAAAGACAAATACTGTACGTTATCATTCATATGTGGGCTCGAAAAAAGAAAAGCTAATGACAAGGATATACTGTACAACATGGGGAATATAACCAATATTTTATAATTATAAATGGAGTTTCAGTTCAGCTCAGTCTCTCAGTATGTCTGACTCTTTGTGACCCCGTGAACTGTAGCACGCCAGACCTCCCTGTCCATCACCAACTCCCGGAGTTTACTCAAACTCATGTCCATTGAGTTGGTGATGCCATCCAACCATCTCATCCTCTGTTGTCCCCTTCTCCTCCCGCCCTCAATCTTTCCCAGCATCAGGGTCTTTTCAAGTGAGTCAGCTCTTCACATCAGGTGGCCAAAGTATTAGAGTTTCAGCTTCCACATCAATCCTTCCAATGAACATTCAGAACTGATTTCCTTTAGGATGCATTCGTTGGATCTCCTTGCAGTCCAAGGGATTCTCAAGAGTCTTCTCCAACACAGCAGTTCAAAAGCATCAATTCTTCAGCGCTCAGCTTTCTTTATAGTCCAACTCTCACTTTTAAAAATTGCAGATCACTGTATTGTACCTGTAACTTATATAATGGATTTCCCATGTGGCTCAGTGGTGAAGAATCTGCCTGCAATGCAGGAGACCTGGGTTCAATCCTGGGTCAGGAAGACCCCCTGAAGAAGGAAATGGCAACCCACTCCAGGATTCTTGCCTGGGAAATCCCATGGACAGACAAACCTGGTGGGCTGCCATCCATGGGATGGCAAAAGAATTAGACACTACTTAGTAACTAAACAGCAACAACTTTCATGATATTGTTCAGTAACTATACTCCAACAAAAGAAAAATTAAAATGGAGCTTAGATTTTTTAACTAAAACAAATGAATGAATATGGCAAAACAGAAACAAACTTACAGGTATAGAGAACAGACTGGTGATTATTATCTGTGGAAGGGGTAGAGAGAGGCAGAACAGGGGTAGGGAGTTGAGAGATACAAACTACTCTGTATAAAATGGATAGGCAGGGAGGTGAGGGAGGAGACATAATATAATTATGACTGATTTTCACTGATGTATAGCAGAAACCACCACAGCATTGTAAAGCAGTTATGCTCTAATAAAACATTAAAAAATAAAATAAAATTTTAAAAATGGATATGATACAGCACAGGAAATATAGCCAATATTCTACAATAATTTTAAATGGAGTATAATCTGGAAAAATACTTAAGTACTGTTATATAACTGAAACTATAATATTGTAAATCATCTATACTTAAAATTAAAACAAAATTTGAAAAAATGTAATAATTAAATATACTTTTTAGAGAAAATGCATACCCATAAAAGAAAAAAAAGAAAATTATATTTATGATAGTCTAATACAGTTACTACTGGACTGAGGTATATAAATACTTCTATGTGTTTGCACAGAAGTTTTAGAATGAGAGGCTATATAGCTTGTCATGGCCATAATGATTGTCACATTAAATTTTATTATTTATCCTAAGTCAAATACTCATTGACAGAGTTAGAACTAGAACTCAGGTCTTTTCTCTACTGATCCAAAGCCCTCCTCTATGACCCTGTCAGATCCTACCAACAAAAGATCTTATCAATGTCTCCAGGGGATGTTAAGCTCCCTGCATAATTCTATGGCATGTTCTACGCTCATTCTTCTGATGTTGAAATTCAAGCATATAAGGTTTCCAGTCAAAGAACACTAATTGTTCCCAATCAACACAGAAAAATGTTCAGGAAGAAATAAATTGAAACTGTAGTAATGAATCATATTTTAGAACTTTATATTTCAGTGTGATAGTTAAACTAAAAATTATTAAGTACCTTCGCACCAGTCTACTTTAAGTGTTTTGCATCAGTGCATGCTGTACTGTTCACGTTATTGCTGCTCACTTGCCCAGTCATGTCAGACTCTTTGTGACCCCATGGACTGCAGCACGCCAAGCCTCCCTGCCCCTCACCATCTCCCAGAGTCTGCCCAGGTTCTTACCCATTACTGTTCATAGCTAACTATAAAACAGATACTCTTATGACCCCATTTTACAGATATGAAAAGTGGAACAAAGATGATATGCTAAGTAGCTGAGCTAGTGTTTGAATGCAAGCAAGTCTACACCAGAGTACACACTCAGTCACTCCTACAAATCTTCAACATGTAGTCCACAATGGTGAATCAATGTATCAAATCAATGTTGGAGTTGGGAGCATCATCATATGAAATAATCTCTGAATCTTTCTTCCTTTCTGGAGTACAGTTATGCTCTCTGGCACCTGTTACTGGCTAGGACTTTCTTGGACCTCTCAATTTTCCTTACACAATCCCAGGCCACTAGTATGGAGAACATTTGCTCCCCTGGTGGCTCAGTGTTGGACAGTCTGCCTGCCAATGCAGGAGACAGGTGTTCGGTCCCTGATCTGGGAGGATCCCACGTGCCAAGGAGCAACTGAGCCTGTGCACCACAACTATTGCGACAGTGCTCTGGAGCCCGTGAGCCACAACTACTGAGCCCATGAGCAGCAACTACTGAAGCCTGTGTGCCCTAGAACCTGGGCTCCACAACAAGAGAAGCCACTGCAATGAGAAGCCCGCGTATCGCAACTAGAGAGTACCGGACACAGCAACAGAGACCCAGCACAGCCAAAATAAAAAAACAAATCTCTCAAAAAAATATGGAGAACTTTTCAACACAGAATCATCAACTAGAGAATTTTGGCTAACAATGACTATGTGCCATCTTGACAGAACAACTAATCAGCTGCTTAGAGTCAAGATCCTTCTGATTTTAAGCTCCCTTTTTATTATTAATAAGCTCAACAGCAGCTTCCCTGGGATATTCTTTTACATGCTTATAAAGACCTCCATGCTTGTACAATTTTCTCCTTCATTTTCCGCAGAATAATTTGCTCTTAAACATCAAAAATTCAGTAATTAGAAGCTGCCATACCTTGATACATTGGCATATCCTACAGACATTCTGAAGTTGTGCAAATGACCCTGGTGAATTTTGGAGTATTTTAAGAAAGTCTCCTGGATAATTTTACAAAACATTCCTGGATTCTTTGAACTCTCTTAACTCAAGAGTCATGTTTCATGTACACTATTCAAAGCTGAGGATTAAACACAGAACAAAAAAAAAACTGATATTTTGTTAAAGAGAACCTGAAACATACGGTGCTATTTTTACTTTTAAAGAAACCAGGGATCAAAAGCTTACCTTTCAACTGGCTTAATTACTGCTAAATCCACCTAAAAGACAAATGTAGGGGGCAAGATTTATTTAATGGTCCATACACATACTATACTAATGCCAAAATAGCAATAATTTGCTAGAGATTTTTTTTTTTGGCCTCTGTTCTAAACATTCTTAGTTGAAAAGAATCTTCCCATGCTCTTTAACAAGAATTGAGCAGAAAGAAGCCAATTTTTGCCTGCTATCCTCAAAGGAATTCTTTCTAATTGCATTTTTAAATTAACTACTAATGAAATGTGACAATGAAAGCAGAGCCTTGGAAACAGAAGAAAAATAAAAACTGGGAGGATTTGCCTAAAGGAATAGAGAAAATATGAAAAGTAAGTGCACTCCTGAGAATTATATGAATAAAATATTACATAGTACAATATGAAACAAGTTTATGACAAAACTGAGTAATATCCAGTGGAATTTGGACCACCACAAAGAAAGCAATGTATTTTTTACAAAGAATTTTTTTTACACTTTCATTGTTCCTTCATTTATAAAGCAACCAAAAGAAATCATCATAAGCATTGCATAGTGATTCAAGATGACCTGGGGAGCTGTTGAGCTTGTGTGAGATCTAGGACAACAGACAATTGTTAAGGAGGAGCCACTGAGAGAGTTACATGGAAAGACAGCAAATAAGGTGTATGAAAATGGCTCAAAGACAACATGGCAATTTACAGCAAATTACAACTCCCAAAAGTCATGTATGGAAAAATTAGATGACTTCTGAGGGACTTTTCAGAACATTTCTCCAAAACCTTTAAGTTTAAAGAAATTATTTAATAAGGAAGTTGTCAGTGTCTACATTTGGTCTAAAAAACTCTTTTATGATATCAACTCTAAAATGCTATTGTACATTGAAAAATTCCCTCTTCCATTACTTAACTGATTATGCTTTTTGTTCAGTATGCTTTACAATAGAACCCTAACAATTACCATTCTTTTCAGACTCTTGGGAAAAAAATTCAGTAGTAATATATTAATGAAAAATATCACATCTAGTTTAAAACAATTCTTATACAAAGATTGGTTTTCTCAATATTTCTGAAAAACTAAAGTAGTGTACATCATCATGAGTAAAGACTGGTTTTTGAGAACCATTAAAAAAAATGTTATAACACCCTCTCTAAATAAAAGAAACAAATATTTATTGATTCAAGTATAAAAAAATAGAGTTTCTCTTTTCTACCAGTATGACACTGTCAGTTTTTTCAGTTAAGGGCTCAGTGGCATTTGACTCTTTGCACACCAGGCTTCGTTGTCCATCACCAACTCCTGGAGCTTGCTCAAACTCATGTCCACTGAGTCGGTGATGCCATCCAACAATCTCATCCTCTGTCGTCCCTTCTCCTCCTGCCTTCAATCTTTCCCAGCATCGGGGTCTTTACCAATGAGTCAGCTCTTCATATCAGGTGGCCAAGTATTGGAGCTTCTGCTTCAGTGGTCCCTCCAATGAACACCCAGGACTGATTTCCTTTAGGATGGACTGGTTCGATCTCCTTGCAGTCCAAGGGACTCTCAAGAGTCTTCTCCAACACCACAGTTCAAAAGCATCAATTCTTTGGCACTCAGCTTTCTTCATGGTTCAACTGTCATATCCATACATGACTACTGGAAAAACCATTGCTTTGACTAGACGGACGTTTGTCAGCAAAATAATGTCTCTGCTTTTAATATATTGAGGTTTGATAGAAAACAGCAAAATTTTGTAAAGCAATTATCCTTCAATGAAAAATAAATTAATTTTAAAAAATTACCTCAAAAAAATGTTGAAAAAAAAAAATTGCTGTCTAGGTTGGTCATAGCTTTTCTTCCAAGTGGCAAGCATCTTAATTTCATGGCTGCAGTCACCATCTGCAGTGATTTTGGAGCCCAAGAAATTAGTTTGTCACTGTTTTCATTGCTTCCCTATCTATCTGCCATGAAGTGACGGGATTGGATACCATGATTTTAGTCTTTTGAATGTTGAGTTTTAAACCAGCTTTTTCATTCTCCTCTTTCACTTTCATCAAGAGGCTCTTTAGTTCTTCTTCACTTTCTGCCATAAGTGTGGTGTCATCTGGATATCTGAGGTTATTGATATTTCAGGAAAAGGAGTATATCAAGGCTGTATATTGTCACCCTGCTTATTTAACCTATATGCAGAGTACATCATGAGAAACACTGGGCTGGAAGAAGCACAAGCTGGAATCAAGATTGCCAGGAGAAATATCAATAACCTCAGATATGCAGATGACACCACCCTTATGGCAGAAAGTGAAGAGGAACTGAAAAGCCTCTTGATGAAAGTGAAAGAGGAGAGTGAAAAAGTTGGCTAAAACTTAACATTCAGAAAACTAAGATCATGGCATCTGGTCCCATCACTTCATGGGAAATAGATGGGGAGACAGTGGAAACAGTGTCAGACTTAATTTTGGGGGGCTCCAAAATCACTGCAGATGGTGACTGCAGCCATGAGATTAAAAGACACTTACTCCTTGGAAGGAAAGTTATGACCAACCTAGGTAGCATATTAAAAAGCAGAGACATTACTTTGCTAACAAAATTCTCTCTAGTCAAGGCTATGGTTTTTTTCAGTGGTCATGTATGGATGTAAGAGTTGGACTGTGAAGAAAGCTGAGTGTCAAAAAATTGATGCTTTTGAACTGTGGTGTTGGAGAAGACTCTTGAGAATCCCTTGGACTGCAAGGAGATCCAACCAGTCCATCCTAAAGGAGATCAGTCCTGGGTGTTCAATGGAAGGACTGATGCTAAAGCTGAAACTCCAGTACTTTGGCTACCTCATGCGAAGAGTTGACTCATTGGAAAAGACCCTGATGCTGGGAGGGATATGGGGCAGGAGGAGAAGGGAACGACAGAGGATGAGATGGCTGGATGGCATCACCGACTTGATGGACATGGGTTTGAGTAAGCTCCGGGAGTTGGTGATGGACAGGGAGGCCTGGCGTGCTGGGGTTGCAAAGAGTCGGACACGACTGAGCGACTGAACTGAACTGATGAACATTCTTTGGCATTACCTTTCTTTGGGATTGGAATGAAAACTGACATTTTCCAGTCCTGTGGCCACACCTGATTTTTCCAAATTTTCTGGCATATTGAGTGCAGCACTTTCACAGCATCGTCTTTTAGGATTTGAAATAGCTCACCTGGAATACCATCACCTCCACTAGCTTTGTTCATAGTGATGCTTCCTAAGGTCTACTTAACCTCACACTTCAGAATGTCTGGCTCTAGGAGAGTGATCACACCATCATGGTTATCTGGGTCATGAAGATCTTTTTGTATAGTTCTTCTGTGTATTCTTGCCACCTCTTCTTATCTTCTGCTTCTGTTAGGTCCATACAGTTTCTTTTATTGTGCCCAACTTTGCATGAAATATTCTCTTGGTATCTCTAATTTTCATGAAGAGATCTCTAATCTTTCCCATTCTACTATTTTCCTCTATTTATTTTCACTGATCATTTAGGAAGGCTTTCTTATCTCTCCTTGTTATTCTTTGGAATTCTGCATTCACATGAATATATCTTTCCTTTTCTCCCTTGCCTCTTGCTTCTCTTCTTTTCTCAGCTATTTGTAAGAGCTCCTTGGACAATCATTTTGCCTTTTTGCATTTCTTTTCCTTGCAGATGGTTTTTTTTTTTAATCATAGCCTGCTGTACAACGTCACGAAACTCCATCCATAGTTCTTCAGGCACTCCATCAGGTTTAATGCCTTGAATCTATTTATCACTTCCACTGTACAATCATACAGGATTTGATTTAGGTCATAACTGTTCTAGTATAACTGGTCTAGTAGTTCTCCCTACTTTCTTTAAGTCTGAATTTTGCAATAGAGAGTTCTTCCTGATCTGAGCCACAGTTAGCTCCTGGTCTTGTTTTTGTTGACTGTATAGAGCTTTTCCATCTTTGACTTCAAAGAATGTAATCAATCTGATTTTGGTATTCACCATCTAGTGATGTCCATGTGTAGAGTCATCTTATGTTATTGGAAGAGGGTATTTGCTATAACCAGTGCATGATACTGTATGACTCATTTAACCCAATTTCTTATCTGTAAACAAGAAGTGGTCATATCTATTTTACTTGTTCATGAGAACTAAGTGTGGGAGCCTGTGTAAAATGCTTCACACAAAAAAAAATTTTAAAAATTAAAAAAAAATTCTTCATACACATTAAGATTTAGTAAGATTTTGTCTCCTGTCTTATTCTGAATGAAGAATGCATTCTTCCTAAGTACTCTTTATCAACCATGGAGATTATAGGAAGAGGTTTTAAATTAAAGATAATAAAAAGGGTAAAAATTCAATAAATAATAAATAAGTGATCTCAGTGCTATATTAAAGACATATTCGTGCTGAATATGGTGTAAAAGTATATGTTTCAAATTTAGGAATTAATGATTCTAATTTATGTGATTGTGTAGTTAGAAAAAACATACAATCTGAGTTTTACATTGCTACATACTGGTCTTTAATGCTAACTTTGAACTACAGTCAATGTTAATAACCAGAAAATGGTTTAGTAGTTTCCTCTGATGAAGTACTTAAAAGAAATGGTTAAATAATTTAAACTGATTAACCATCTACTCCAATAAATTTCCTCTCATAAACACCTATTTTCTAGAAGACTTTAGACCAAGATGGCCAAGAGACCAAAAGATCCCCCCCAACCCCAACTTCATATGAAGATCAACAAAAAACTTCACCAACACAGTAGAACAAAAACCTGAGAAAAACCACACAGAAAGAGAAGACAGCTTCATTTCTAGCTGCATCATCCCATCTTCCAAACTGCTCAGAGCCAAGAGAGATATCCCCAGCTAGAATGAGTTGTTCTTCCTTGAAAAGCTTCCCCAGTCTTCCAGGGCAGGAAGGTCCCACTTGGATATTACCTCATCCAGACCAGCAAAGCCAAGACACACAGGAATCATAGAAACAAGGAAGAAAAGCAGAGACTACCTGGAAAAGTCACACAGCAAAAGAGTCACACTACCCATTAACAGGGAACTGCTTGAACAGATAAACCCAGAAGTTTCCACCACTGAAGCAGCAACCAAAGGCTAGCAAAGCTGCCAGGGACCTTCTGCAGATTCACTAGCCTTCACCCCACAGGTAGTCATGTTTGATTACAGCAGCTGCTGGAGCCCGTCTCTGCTACCCACTCCCACTTAGGAGCCCAAGGCGCCTGCATGAGATCAATGTCAGATGAGACACTAAAGAAGAAATGATCAGTAAACTTTAAGACATAGCAATAGAAACTATCCAAGATGAAATGGAGAGAGAAAAAGACTGAAAAAATAAAGAAAAGAATAATGACCTGCTGGCCAACTTCAAGTGACCTATCAGTATCAGTTCAGTCACTCAGTTGTGTCCTATTCTTTGAGACCCCATGGACTGCAACACGCCAGGCCTCCCTGTCCATCAACAATTCCTGGAGCTTGCTCAAACTCATGTCCATTCAGTCGGTAATGCCATCCAATCATCTCATCCTCTGCTGTCCCCTTTCCTCCCGTCTTCAATCTTTCCCAGCATCAGGGTCTTTTTCCAATGAGCTAGTTCTTCACATCAGGTGGCCAAAATGACCTAACGTACATGTAATTCAAGTCCCCAAAAGAAAGTGATAGGGTGGAAATAGGAAAAAAAGTAATGGCCAAATTACTTTTTGAAATTAAATGAAAGCATAAACCACAGCTCTTAAGAAGCCAAATAAATCTCAAGTACCAAATGTGAAGAAAATTATACAAACGCATATCAAAATCAAATTGCTTAAAAATACATGTAAAGATAAATCTTAAAAGCAGCCAGAGGGCGGAAAAAACCACATCATTTACAGAGAAACAAATAATTGAAGATTTCATGTCAGATTACAGCAAGGCAGAAATAGGAAAGCAATGTCTTCCACATACTGAAAGAAAAAGAAAATATCAACCAAAATTCTATATTTGGTAAAAATAATTTCCAAAAAATATAAAGTAAAAACATTCCCAGATGTACAAAAGCTTAGTGGTGGACTTGAACCATAAAATGACATATAATTTACACAATAAGTAATGCATTGTATATATTTTATAACTTAATTTTAATATATATTGAAATTTATATCTATATAAAGTCCTTCAGGCATCAAGAAAATGACAGGTAGATGGAGGTTTGATTGCTGAGGAATGTATAACAGAAGAAATGGTAAAAATTGAGTAAAATGTAAAAGGCTTTTAAATTTATTTTTGCCTTTTAAAAATTAATTAAAAATTTTAAAGAAAAGTAATAATATATTTAGTGGTTTAGAACCATATGGAGAAGGAAAATATACAGTATTAAAAAATGGCAAAAAGTTGGGTTTGATTTTCTAGTCTCCTGAATAACCTGATTTACCTTCTGAATTTTTGAAGGTACTTTCTGAATTTACCTTCTCTGACATATTTGCCCCATTCTTCAGTTCAAAAATATATGAATATATACATTCATACAAAATTATTTTTACATATATTTTATTTTATTGAAAATCTAGGTGTGAGTGGGTTTTGAGATGTGTAATCCAACAGGATAGTCACAAACAACAAAAATATATACTTTGCTTTTCTTTTATAGTTTTATTGAGGTGTAACTGCCACACAAAAACTGCACATATATAAAGTGTACAGTTTTGTGAGTTTTGATATGTGTATATGCCCACAAAAGCATCCTAACAATAAGGATAAGTAACACCAGAGAATGAATCAAGTTTATGTAGGAGTCCAGAAGGCACCCATAGAAACTGATCTGGAAATGAGCAGAAAATGGAAGGGAGAATTAAAAACCCTTAAATTTTCCCAGGTATTAAAGGGGACTTTGGCCCCCAACTGACCAATAGATTGTTTGAAATAGACTTCAATTGTTTCCTGTGTTTTTTCCTTTCAATAACTAGCAGAAAGAAAAAAAAAAACTAGAATTTTCCTCCAGCTGTCAAATATTGTGAAGGGCCTGAGAGTTTACACTGTTTAGAAGCTAAACGTTTCATGAATGCTCGGCCAGAGACACAAGACATAAGGACAAAGATTTGGTTACTCAAGACACTGCAAGCAGCATGAGCATTCGCATATTTTACAGCAGTTTCTAGAGTCTCAGTTTCCAGAGGGCCACACAGAGGCTGAATAACAAATGCACGCATGGTGGGTTACAATACAGGAAAGAAACCTAAGCTAAGGGAATTCAAATCTTTTGTTATGAACAGTAAGTAAGCCTGCCTTCTGTGTCAGAGAGAGACATTATCTGTCTTTCAAGGCTATTCCTATACAAACGTCCATGTAAAGACGGTGAGCAAAAATGGCAGTTAGTGCCTCTGCTCACAAGATCTTCAGAAACATGAGACAACCATATTACTTCCCAACAATAACCACTCCTCATTTCATCGTGACATCTGGTGAAATTTTTCATGAGTGAGCCATTCAATCACCCACTCTGATTAATCTGACCACAGGGACTGGAACCAGATCCATCTAATTTGTTCCATACAACATCTCATTAGAGCTCCTGTTGCAGGATGAGAGAAACTGGTGGTACTGACCTCAACCAGGCTCCTTGGGTCCTGCAACCCAACAGCTTAACAAATGCCACAGATTTTTAGGGTCTATCTTACAAAGTGTATGCGTCAGTTGGGCTGCCAAAACAAAGTACAGGAATAACTCTGAGATATTGTAGGTTTAGTTCCAGACCACCACAATAAAGCAAATGTTGCAATAAAGTGAGTCACAGGAATCTTTTGGTTTCCCAGTGCTTATAAAAGTTGTGTTTTATGCTGCAGTCTTTTAAGTGTGTGATAGCAGTACATCTAAAAGAAATGTACATACCTTAATTTTAAAATGCTCTGTTGGTAAAACTACACTTAGGGCTTCCTTGGTAGCTCAGCTGGTAAAGAATCTGCCTGCAATGCAGGAGACCCCAGTTGAATTTTGGGGTTGGGAGGATCCGCTGGAGAAAGGATAGGCTACCCACTCCAGTATTCTTGGGCTTCCCTGGTGGCTCAGCTGATAAAGAATCCGCCTGCAATGCAGGAGACCTGGGTTCTATCCCTGGGTTGAGAAGATCCCCTGGAGAAAGGAACGGTTACCCATTCCAGTATTCTGGTCTGGAGAATCCCATAGACTATTCCATGGAGTCGCAAAGAGTCAGACATGACTGAGCGACTTTCACTTGACTGGTAAAAAATGCTAAAGCAATTATAACAGTAACATCAAAGATCACTGATCAATCACAGATCACCATAACAAATATACTAATAATGAAAAAGTTGAACTATTGTGAAAATTATCAAAATGTCACACAGAGACATGAAGTGAGAAAATGCTACTGGGAAAATGGTGTTGACAGATTTGGTCAATATGGGTTGCCACAAACTTTCCATCTGTAAAAAAACATGTCTGCAAAGTGCAATACAATGAAGTATGTCTTTTTACCACAGACCTCATGGCTTAAGCAACAGAAATTTATTTTCTCACATTTCCGGAGGCTAGATGTCCAAGATCCAGGTGTCAGTAGGTTTGGTTTCTTCTGAGGCTTCTCTACTAGGCTGACAGATGGCCAACTTTTCACATGGCCTTTCCTCTGTGTATTTTCATCCCTGGTGTCTGTCCCTCTTCTTAAAAAGACACCAGTAATATTGGATTAGAGCCCCACCTCATTTTAACCCAAATCAGCTCTTTAAAATTTTATTTCCAAATACAGTCACATCCTGCAACACTGGGGGTTAGGAACTAGGTTGGGGGAGGTGGTGGGAACACAATTCAGCCCATGACAGAAAATAAGGTAGATTTCCCCTTAATTTTAGGTATTGATCTTTCCACTTGTTCAGAGGCTTTAATCCAGATACAGCAGGATGATTAGTGAGTGACCTACTAGTGGTCATTAGTAATAGTGACCACAGACTCTGTGCTGGTGCATAAGGATAATTTTATCATCTATAGTAATTCTGGTCAATGAGGTGACACTGATACAAATGCCTTCCAGGGCTTCGGCTAAAGTCAGGGACAAATTTCTCCACATTTCTTTTTCTTTTCCCCCCCAGCATTATTGAGATATAATTGACATATAATATTACGTAGGTTTAAGGTGCACAACTGGTTGATTTGACACACTTACAAATTATAAAATGACTGCCACCATAGTGTTAGCGAACGTCTCCATCATGTCACATAATTACCATTTATTTTTGTGATGAGAACTTTAAAGATTTACTGTCTAACAACTTTTATATATATAATACATTATTGCTAAGTATAATCACCATGCCATACATGAGCTCCCCAGAAATTATTCATCTTATAATTGGAAGTTTTTACTCTTTGACCCCATTTCCCCCATACCTCAGGCTCTGGTAACCACCATTCTACTCTCTGCTCTAAAGACAAGAAATAACAAGTGTTGGCAAGGATGTGGAGGAAAGGGAATCCTTAAGCACTATCGGTCAGAATGTAAAATGGTACAGTCACTATGAACAACAGTATGGAAGTTCCTTGAAAAATTAAAACTAAAACTACCATGGGATCCAGCAATTCATCCATGGGTATATACACAAAGAAAATGAATCTGAAGAGATATCTGTACTTCTATGTTTACTGTAGCATTATTCACAATAGGCAAGATATGGAACAACGTAAGTGTTCATCAATGGATGAATGGTTAAAAGAAAATTTAGAGATGAGAAAGAAGGAAATCCTGCCATTTGTGGCAACGTGGATGGGCCTGGATCTTGAGGGCCTTATGCTAAGTGAAGTGAGACAGAAGGAGAAAGGCAGATACTGTATGATCAGTCATGTGTGGAATCTCAGTACTTTTTCTAACTGGATGACTCACATCACAAGGATAACTGCCAACAGAGTACATGTAGACAATGAGGCAGTTCTCTCTCCAGGAAGCTCCGCAGAGAAAGTGACAGGAGAGACCACCACAGCCACCAGAGGACCACCTGATCTACTGATGCTTCTTTAAACACTAGAAGGCCTCAGATGATAACCTCAAAGGTAAGACTAGCTGTATTTGCAGGAAGGAGGCAAATTAACACCTGACTTCCACCCCAGAGGGTCAGTTCTAGATACACATGATGCCCTGGAAAGGAAATGTTGTTTACAGTTGTTGGCCCTATATTAGTTTGCGAAGCACAGATGGATAGTGCCAAGGTGGCCTCGTATCTAGCTGATGGACCTTAGGGTTCACAGTTCAGTTCCATAACCAAGTCCAGACATTTATTTTGTAGTTGTTGTGTAAAGGCAGCCAATCAGTCATTTTACCCTTTTCCCCAAGGTGAGGGAATCTGTGTGCCTCACAGAACTGACGGAGCAACAGTACAGGAATGGGGCCTGGGCAGACACTCACAGGTGGTGATAGGCGTTCTGCATGGAAGGTACAACACTGGACCATCCCCTGTGTTTCTAATAAGCTTCTTAGTAAGATTCAGTTCAGTCAGTTCAGTCGCTCAGTTGTGTCTGACTCTTTGCGACCCCGGCACACCAGGCCTCCCTGTCCATCACCAACTCCCGGAGTTTACCCAAACCCACGTCCATTGAGTCGGTGATGCCATCCAACCATCTCATCCTCTGTCGTCCCCTTCTCCTCCTGCCCCAATCCCTCCCAGCATCAGGGACTTTTCCAATGAGTCAGCTCTTTGCATCAGGTGGCCAAAGTACTGGAGTTTCAGCTTCAGCATCAGTCCTTCCAATGAACACCCAGGACTGATCTCCTTTAGGATCTCCTTGCAGTTCAAGGGACTCTCAAGACTCTTTAAGAGGAGTTAATCTCAAGGTCAAATTATACTGAGCGCTGTCTGGCAGAGGATGGCAGATCCACAAACATATTAAATATTATTTCAACCATTTAGGAGAACAATACCAGGTCATTTCTCCTTTGTAAGAAAGGCTCCAGGGATGATTCTAAAAGAAATATGATTATTAGTGTCTAGCCTCTCCTGCATCATGTAGAGTCTGAGAACTTCCATTTCCAGATGCCAAAATTACTCTTCTGCCTCTACTGCCACAAAATCAATGTGTTTCAATCCAGTAGTTCTAAGTTTACCTTCTCCCGATCACGCCTAGACTTTTCATCTATAAGAGTTAGGCCAAAGAGGGTCAAGAGCACTCCTAAAGAATTTACAGAGACCCATTATGTCCCTGCTTTGGCCCTCATGAGACTGTGGAGGAGAACTCGGCCAGCAGGTATACTCAACCGAATGGTCATTCCCATTATGACCAAGGACCATGTCAGTTCCACAGGAGAATGTAGATGGCTGAATCAGCATTATGTTTTAATATCCTAGCCCCTCTTTTGGCTAAGCTATACCTGGAAAATGTACAAATCAGACCAACCTGGGGTTGCAATTAAGGTAAAGAAAGGAGCATCATGTCCAGAAAAGGCCAGGATGGAATCCCAAGTTTTCAAGATTGGCTTTAGAACCACCCCCTCTCCTGGATCATATCTCAGCCTTAGTTTCCTAAGACTGCCATAACTGATGATCACAAACTTGGTGGTGGAAAACAGCAAAAATTTATTCTCTCTCAGTTCTGGAGAGTAACTGTCTAAAATCAAGGTATCAGCAAGGTATGCTCCCTCTGAAAAATCTATGAAAGAATCCTTCCTTGCCTCTTCTAACTTCTGTTGGCTCCCGGTATTACTTGGCTAAATAATAGCACAACTGCAATTTCTGCATCCAACTTTACCTGGCCCTCCTCAGTGTGAAGCTCGCTATGTTCTCTGTGTCCAGATCTCCTAATAAAAACACCAGTCATTGAATTTAGTACCCACTCTAAATATAGGATGATTTTACCTTAAGATTCAAAATTATATGTGCAAAGACCCATTTTTTCCTAATAAGTTCACATCCTAAGATTCCGATAGACTTGACTGTTTAGGAAACACAATTCAACTGTTTAGGAAACACAATTCAAACACATGCCCCCTAGAGGAGGGCATGGCAAACCACTCCAGTATTCCTGCCTGGAGAATCCCATTCCATAGAGGAGCTTGGTGGGCTGCAATCCACATGGTCACAAAGAGTCAGACACGACTGAAGCAGCTCAGCATGCCCAGGAAACATGCAAGAAGAAATAACACCTTTCTAGGGACAGCCACATTCAGTGACAAAATGGAGTTACAGATGGACCAGTGTGGACCAGGAGGAGGTAAGAGGTAAAAAATCAGAATAGTTTTCCACCCAGTGTTTTGACAATATAAGAGGTAAAAGGCATCGCAGGCAGCTCAGTGGTAAATAATCAGCCTGCCAATGCAAGAGATGAGGGTTCAATCCCTGGTCAGCAAGACCCCCTGGAGAAGGAAATGGCAACCCAGTCCAGCATCCTTGCCTGGGAAATTCCATGGACAGGGAGCCTGGCCAGCTACCTTTCATGGGGTTGCAGAGAGTCAGACACAACTTAGGGAGTAAAACACACATACAAAAAAGGTAAAAATCAGAATAGGTTTTGAACCAGTATTTGAAGAAGTAAATTAAATAATACCATTCTAGCTAGGCACACACATTTAGGGGAATCTCTATTAATTGAGGGCCATATTGAGTCAGCAAATTTATTTCAAGAGTCTTTGTAAGGATGAGGTTTCTCCTTTGGGGGTAATTATCACTTTATAACAAAAAGCTGCAAGGCCACTGGGGCCAGCTTGGTCATGCTCTTGGCTACCCCATTTTCACTTGACAAAGGGGTACACTGGGCCCTTCCCACACTGTAAATTAGAGTCTGATTTCTTCAACCCAAAATGAGACTATCAGACCAGAGAGTGACAAGGACTTCTGGGATCAGGCATTCAACTTCTATAAGACCACTGGAGCAAGCTGACTGCTGCATTTTGAAAGGTTGCCTGGTAGCTGTGTCATGGAGATGACATATATAAAACCCAAAGGATGCCTCTGAAGGAAGGCTGGCTCCCACTGCCAGAGGCAAAGCATCAAAATAATCAGTCACAGAAACATTTAGCTCAAAAGGATCACTAGGTTATAGAGCCCCAAAGTTATTATTAGCATTTCTCCACACACAGCTGCTGCTGATTGGCATACTCTTCTCTGGCACTCATGACACAGAGATACACAAGCATATGGTACATTAATTACTACTATACATTCAGATCAGAATCTGCAACAGTAGAACACTGAGTTGGCTAATAAAGCAAGTCCCATGAGATTACATTAGCTTTCTATCACTACCACGGAACAAGTCCCATGAGGTTGCATTATCTTCCTATCACTACTGCGGAACTTGCCCAGATCCCATCAATTCAAGTTGGATGCCCCTACCAACATGAGGGCTTCCCTGGTGGCTTAGATGGCAAAGAAGCTGCCTGCAATCGGGAGACCTGGGTTCGATCCCTGGGTCAGGAAGCTCCCTGGGAGAAGGGAATGGCAACCCACTCCAGTATTCTTGCCTGGAGAATTCCATGGACAGAGGAGCCTGGCGAGCTACAGTCCATGGGGTCCCAAAGAGTTGGACACGACTGGGAAACTACACTTTCACTTTCACCAACATGAGAGGCTTCCCAGGTGCTCCAGTGATTAAAGTATCCACTTGCCAAGGCAAGAGACGCAGAAGACACGGTTTTGATCTCTGAGCTGGGAAGATCCTCTGGAGGAGGAAATGGTAGCCCACTCCAACATTCTTGTGGGGAAAATCCCACAGACAGAGGAGCCTAGTGGGCTACAATCCATGAGGTCACAGAGAGTCACTGAGCAAATGAGCACACACACCCCCCAATACGGGATGGAGTAGAGTAAGATTTGATTGCCTGTCTGCCAACAAACCTATCAAAGCTTGAGTCCCTCCCATCTCTGAAGCTCCCATCATACTCAGAAAAGGGTTCCAGAGACTGGCGTCAGCCTGGCAGGGACTTACTTCCTATTTCATAGGTGGCCATCTCTGTGTCCTCACACGCAAGGAGCAGCCAGGGAGCACTTTTTCCTTCCATATAAAAGGGTTTCTTTTGTAAGTACACTAATCCCCACCTCCAAATATCATCACTGGGGACTAAATTTCAACATATGAATTTTAGGGGGACACAAACATACAATCTATGGCATGTCGTAAGTGCCCTGCATATACATAGCTTCCTTAAGCCCCAGTTCCCACAGGATGATGAAAGTAGGGCTAGGTGACACCTGTATATGGATTGCATTATAGGAAAGAAACTTCTGGTTCAGGAAAACTGAACCTTGTATAATGAGCAAGAGGGAGACTTTTACTGCCTTTTTTATTCAAGAGGGAGACACTATGTCTATCTTCCAAGGCTCACAAGATATGCAGAGAATACAGGAGACCCATAGAGAGTTGGGTTGACACCAACACCCACTTATGCTTTATTTCTTCCTAACCTGTCTTTTTTTATTACTTTTATTTGTGAAATATATATATTCATAAGTCTTCTTGGGAAAGGGTACTCATCAAGGGCCAAAATGATAAATTCTCTCGAGTGTGTCTAGAGTATGCTAAGGATGTGTGTATATGAATCAAGAAGGGCTGGCGCTCAAGAATAGGTGAAAAAACGAATGTGTGAAACAGATTAGCACGCAAACAACAGGCATTCTGACCAGGTGAGGGAGGGAAGATATGGCCCCAAATGTGGCAGAAGTGACAGAATTTAAGACATGACATATAGGATGGGAAAAGAAATCTAGCAAACATATGAGGAAAAATAACATGGGCTTATCATTAGTATTATGAAAGACAAATGGATTGGTTTTCTTTTAATAAACAAAGCTTGTTTTCTAAAGCTAAGTGACACTTGATCTCTGATTTTGGTTGTAATAAGATACTTTATAAAATATTTCAGCAACTTAATTCCAGCTTGAGTTTCATATTACTATTTTAAAATCTAATACATCTGCTGAAACAAGTAAAAATGAGATACCAAAATATCCTTTCTTGTTCCACTGATATTTATTTTTTAAACACACATACATAAACATTCACGTTGTAATATGCACATTTTAGCACAATTTACAATACTCAGAAATAATAAAATTAATTTAAATTTTATTAATGTAAATTAGCATTAAAATATTAAGAAATATTAATGACACATTGAAAGAGGCTCTATCTTTTTTTTCTTTGATGCTTCTTTCCAACCTTAAAAAGTAGACAAGGTAAATACAATTTTTCTGAGATAATGAAACTGAGGTCCAGAGTTGTTAACCAGATCTACTTTTCCTGAGAGTTAACCCAATGTTCCAATCACTATATCATGATTTTGAAAAATCAGTTTATAATATTACTAGTTTCTGGGAATAAGTTACTAAACATTAACATGTACATCAAACGATTATATCACTGATCATATATGGATACACCATTATGCATTAGTCCCATGACAGTGGTGTTAATGTACAGGGTCTGTTAAAAATCTGCTTTACATTAGTGATTCCTGGACCATGAAAATACACACAGAAATATATTTTAAGGAATGAACACTTCACAGCAATTGCACCAGACCACATTTGAAACATTTTTTGTCGTTAAAACATTTCAGTCAGTTCAGTTCAGTCGCTCAGTCGAGTCCGACTCTTTGCAACCCCATGGACTGCAGCACGCCAGGCCTCCCTGTCCATCACCAACTCCCAGAATTTACCCAAACTCATGCCCATTGAGTCAGTGATGCCATCCAACCATCTAATTCTGTCGTCCCCTTTTCCTCCTGTCTTCAACCTTTCCCAGCATCAGGGTCTTTTCCAATGAGTCAGTTCTTTGCATCAGGTGGCCAAAATATTGGAGTTTCAGCTTCAACACCAGTCCTCCCAATGAATATTCAGGATTTCCTTTAGGATGGACTGGTTGGATCTCCTTGCAGTCCAAGGGACTCTCAAGAGTCTTCTCCAACAATTCAAAAGCATCAATTCTTCAGCACTTAGCCTTCTTTATGGTCCAACTCTCACATCCATACATGCATGAGTACTGGAAAAACCATAGCTTTGACTAGATGGACCTTTGTTGGCAAAGTAATGTCTCTGCTTTTTAATATGCTGTCTAGGTCGATCTTTTCTTCCAAGGAGTAAGCGTCTTTTAATGTCATGGCTGCAGTCACCATCTGCAGTGATTTTGGGGCCCCCAAAAATAAAGTCTCTCACTGTTTCCCCATCTATCTGCCATGAAATGATGGGACCAGATGCCATGATCTTCGTTTTCTGAATGTTGAACTTTAAACCAACTTTTTCATTCTCCTTCCATCAAGAGGCTCTTTAGTTCTTCTTCACTCTCTGCCATAAGTGTGGTGTCACCTGCATATCTGAGGTTACTGATATTTCTGCTGGCAATCTTGATTCTAGCTTGTGCTTCTTCCAGCCCAGTGTTTCTCATGATGTACTCTGAATATAAGTTAAATAAGCAGGGTGACAATATACAGCCTTGATGTACTCCTTTTCCTATTTGGAAACAGTATGTTGTTCCATGTCCAGTTCTAACTGTTGCTTCCTGACCTGCACACAGGTTTCTCAAGAGGCAGGTCAGGTGGTCTGGTATTCCCATCTCTTTCAGAATTTTGAACAGTTTGTGGTGATCCACACAGTCCAAGGCTTCAGTATAGTCAATAAAGTAGAAATGGAAATAGTTAAACATTGACTTTATATTATGTGAACTAGTAAATAGTAAACATCTTTGCCATAAATTATGAAGTACAATTTTCTCAATAATTTCAAAATGAATGTTTTCTATATATTTTTCAGATTTTATAAAACACCCAAACATTAAATCTAAGCCTGTAATCTGATTTTCCTTGATTTCATGCTCAAAACATGTACTTTCAATTATTTCACTACCCATGTTTCTCAAGCCTGTTTTCTGTCAACTCTGCTTGTTTGAATAAAAATCTAAAGAAACATGAGAAATGTTAAGCTGAATTCAGCTTTAGTTTTTAAAATTCAGTTCACTATTGCCTTAGAGAGATCATTATGTCTTCTAAATTCATTGCTGATACTGATACTACCATAATTTTTTAAAGCATAATTTTGGACATGTTACTGTCCTACTCTTAAACTTTGGTCTATATTCATACACACACACACATAAATATATGCATACTTATATGCATCCCACATGTACGCCAGGTAATGCGTTTTCAATGGCCAGGAACTGCTCATTAATTCTTATTTAGAAAGGGAAGTACTTGTCTCCAAAGTCTGTCTCACACTCTTGTCCTCTGTGTACATATTTTCTTTTCTCGGATTACATCCTGTCAGATCTTTTGAACACCAGATTTTGTCCTCCACCAAAACTATTTTTTTAAAGACTGGAAAAGACCTCTATTTTTCTCAATCCAAACCTTATATGATTCATCATCAACAGACAATTAATGCTGGAAAGGCTGTGAAGAGAAGGGAAAACTTCTACACTCTCGGTGGGAACGTAAATTGATACAACCGCTATGGAGAGCAGCATTCAGCTCAGCTCAGTCGCTCAGTCGTGTCCAACCCTCTGTGACCCCGTGGACTGCAGCACGCCAGGCCTCCCTGTCCATCATCAACTCCTGGAGTTTACCCAAACTCACGTC
Source organism: Cervus elaphus (assembly GCF_910594005.1). NCBI lineage: Eukaryota > Metazoa > Chordata > Mammalia > Artiodactyla > Cervidae > Cervus > Cervus elaphus. The sequence continues at coordinate 13,630,218 of NC_057831.1, forward strand.
CATCGAGTCTGTGATGCCATCCAGCCATCTCATCCTCTGTCGTCCCCTTCTCCTCCTGCCTTCAATCTTGCCCAGCATCAGGGTCTTTTCCAATGAGTCAGCTCTTCGCATCAGGTGGCCAAAACTGGAGTTTCAGCTTCAGCATCAGTCCTTCCAATGAATATTCAGGACTGATTTCCTTGAGGATGAACTGGTTGGATCCCCTTGCAGTCCAAGGGACTCTCAAGAGTCTTCTCCAGCACCACAGTTCAAAAGCATCAATTCTTCAGCACTCAGCTTTCTTTATAGTCCAACTCTCACATCCATACACGACTACTGGAAAACCATAGCTTTGACTAGACAGACCTTTCTTGGAGAACAGAATGGGGGATGCTTAGAAAACTATGCAGCTATCATATGACCCTGCAATCCCACTCGGGCATATAATATATATGGAGAAAAACATGGTCTGAAAGGATACTGCACCCCAATGTTCATCGCAGCACTGTTTACAATAGCCAAGACAAGGAAGCAACCTAAGTGTCCATCAAGAGAGGAAAGGATAAAGATGTGGCACATATATACCATGGAATATTACTCGACCATAAAAAGAATGAAACGATGCCACTTGCAGCAACATGGATGGACTTAGAGATTGTAAAATGAAGTGAAGTCGGTCAGAGAGAGAAGGAGAGACATTGCAGGACATCCTTTACATGCAGCATCTAATCAGAAATTATACAGACGAACGTATTTACAAAATAGACAGACTCACAGACCTAGACAATGAACTATGATTGCCAGAGGGAGGATGGGGGGAAGAGATAGGGAGTTTGGGATCGACCAGTACACACTGCTATATTTAAAAGCGATAACCCACAAGGACCGACTGTATAGCACAGGGAACTCAATATTCTGTGGCAGCCCAGACGGGAAGGACGTTTAGGGGAGAACAGATACATGTACATGTATGGCTGAGCCCTTTGTTGTCTGCATGAAATGATCAACAGCATTGCTAATCAGCTATACTCCAATACAAAATAAAAACTTAAAAAACAAGATTAAAACTAAAACATTTTGTAAAATGTACTGTGTAATGGCCCAGTTGATCACCCCTTTCTCCTTGAAACAGTTTCCCTTGTCTTCTGAGGCAGCTCACTCCACTCCTTCTGTTCCCATCATATCGACTGTTTTCTCCTAGTCTCCTTTGCTGGTTTCTTCCCGTCTTAGTGCTGAGGTGTCCTGGGGCTCAGTCTGAAGCTCTTCTCTATTTGACCTCACTCCTCGGTGATCTCTCCCAGCCTCATGGCTTTGCACACCACACACACATTGACAACTTCTATATCCATGCCCCAAGTCTGGATTTATTCCCTAAATGTCAGAATTTCACATGTAACTATCTACTTCATCCTTCTCTTTGGTTATTTGTCACCTTCAACTTAAATATCAAATAGATTTCTCAAACTTAACATGTCCTAGATTGAAATCTTTATCATCCCATTAATAACTCTTCCCCTAAAGTTTTTCTCAACCTAGTAAATAAAAAATCCACCTTTCAAATTTCCCAAGCCATAGTCCTTAAGGTCATTCTAGACTCCTCTCCTCTCACACCCTACATCTATTTCACTGACATATTTTATCTGTATCTTCCTCTGTTAACACCGAGTTCCAAGACACCATTCTCTCTCTCTCCCTCACCTAGAGTAGTAAATATCCTTCTAACTGATCTCCCTGCTCATTTCCCTCCTTCAACAGCTCCTTCTCCCATTTATAGCAAAAGTTATAATTCTCAAAACTGTCTCTCAGGCATTGTATGATTTGACCCCTTACTTCTATGCCTACATGCACTTTCATCCCACTGATATCAGCCTGAGATATCCCTAAGTAATTAAGCTGAACTTTAAACAGAGGAATGGAAATTTCAATAACCAGATAGGGAGTCATGGGTGCAGAGGGTCTGCTGTTTTAAATAGGCATTCTCACTGATAGGAGTATTTGATCAGGGATCCAAGAGAGATGTGGCAGTAAGAACTGTGGCCCTCTGGGAGAAGACTGTTTCTTCCAAGTGATCAGTTCAGTGCAGAGGCCCTGGGGCAGCAACATGCTTGGTAAGTTGGAGGAACAGAAAGAAGCTGAAGACTGAAAGCTCAACCAAGGTAAAGTGACTGCATTTAGCAGCCCAGGTAAAATGTTTTGGAGGCTCTATCTGCTTTGGTGTTCAGAAGAGGAAATATGAAGAAAAAAATCATTGCACTAACAAATGTTTATTATGTAACTCTTGTAGCCAAAGCACTTGCCTAGACACAAGACATATCATTAGACCAAAGTGGTGTTTCCTTCACAAGACACAAAATCTTCCTTCACAAGAGAAGACAAATACTAAACAACAGGGTTCGGCAAATGTTTTGAGGTTGTGCAGCAACAAAGCAGATTTCAAAAGGAGACTTGAACCTGCATAATGGTGTAAATAAACTCAGATATGTAGATGACAATACCCTAATGGCAGAAAGTGAAGAAGAACCAAAGAGCTTCTTGATGAAAGTGAAAGAAGAGAGTGAAAAAGCTGGTTTAAAACTCAATATTCAGAAAACTAAGATCATGGCATCTGGTCCCATCACTTCATGGCAAATAGATGGGGAAACAATGGAAAAGGTGGCAGACTTTATTTTCTTGGACTCCAAAATCACTGTGGACAGTGACCGCAGCCTTGAAATTAAGACTGCTTGGAAGAAAAGTATGACCAACCTAGAAAGCATATTAAAAAGCAGAGACATTACCTTGCCAACAAAGGTCCATCTAGTCAAGGCTATGGTTTTTCCAGTGGTCATGTATGGATGTGCTGCTGCTACTAAGTCACTTCAGTCGTGTCTGACTCTGTGCGACCCCACAGACAGCAGCCCACCAGGCTCCCCCGTCCCTGGGATTCTCCAGGCAAGAACACTGGAGTGGGTTGCCATTTCCTTCTCCAATGCATGACAGTGAAAAGTGAAAGTGAAGTCGCTCAGTCATGTCCAACTGTTAATGACCCCTTGAACTGCAGCCTACCAGCCTCCTCCATCCATGGGATTTTCCAGGCAAGAATACTGAAGTGGGTTGCCATTGCCTTCTCTGTGTATGGATGTGAGAGCTGGACCATAAAGAGGGTGAAGTGCTGAAGAACTGATGCTTTTGAACTGTGGTGTTGGAGAAGACTCTTGAGAGTCCCTTGGACTGCAGGGGGATCAAACTATCAAACAATGCTAAAGGAAATCAATCCTGAATATTCATTGGAAGGACTGATGCTGAAGCTGTAACTCCAATTTTGGCCACCTGATGCAAAGAACTGACTCACTGGAAAAGACCCTGATGCTGGGAAAGATTGAAGGCAGGAGGAGAAGGGGACAACAGAGGATGAGATAGTTGGATGGCATCACCGATTCGATGGACATGAGTTTGAGCAAGCTCCGGAGTTGGTGATGGACAGGGTAAGTGTTCAAGTTTCATTTTAGATACTTTGACTCTCATAAAAATTCTGTTGTTTGATTTAAACTACTCCTAAACTGTCTCCTGAGAAACCTGTATGTGTATCAAGAAGCAACAATTAGAACCCTGTATGGAACAAATCATTGGTTCAGGACTAAGAAAGGAGTTCGACAGGGCTGTCTGCTGCCACCCTGTTTGCTTAATCTATACAGTGAACACATCATGAGAAATGCCAGGCTGGATGAGTTACAAGCTGGAATCAAAATAGGTGGGAGAAACCAACAACCTCAGATATGCAGATGATACCACCCTAACAGCAGAAAGCAAAGAGGAACTAAAGAGCCTCTTGATGAGGGGAAGGAGGAGAGTGAAACAGCCAGCCTAAAGCCAAATATTAGCAAGACTAAGATCATGGCATCCAGCCCTATTACTTCATGGCATATAGAAGGGGAAAAGGTGAAAGTAGTGACAAATTTCCTCTCCTTGAGCTCCAAAATCTCTGTGGATGGTGAGTGCAACCATGAAATAAGAAGATAATTGCTTCTTGGTATCATAGCTATGACAAACCTAGACAGTGTGTTGAAAAGCAGAGACATTACCCCACTGACAGGTCCATATAGTCCAGGCTGTGGTCTTCCCAGTGGTCATGTACGGTTGAGAGAGTTGGACTGTAAAGAAGGTGGAGTGCCAAAGAATGATGCCTTCTGACTGTGGTGCTGGAGAAGACTCCTGAGAGGCCCTTGGACAGCAAGATCAAACCAGTCAATCTTACGGGAAATCAACCCTGAAAACTCGTTGGAAGGACTGATGCTGAAGCTGAAGCTCTAGTATTTTGGTCATCTAATGTGAACAGCCAACTCATTGGAAAAGTCCCTGATGCTGGGAAAAATTGAGGGCAGAAGGAGAAGGCAGCGACAGATGATGAGATGGCTGGATGGCAGCACCAATGCAATGGACATGAACTTGGGCAAACTTCGGGAGATGGTGAAGGACAAGGAGGCCTGGCATGCCGCAGTACACGGGGTCGCAGAGTTAGACACGACAGGGCGACTGAACAACAACTAAAAACTCAGTTCTGAATTCTATGTTGCTAATATGCTGGTGTGAGTTTCTAAAACAACAAACTGTATTAATAGTAAGATGTCTCCTACCAATTGACTAAATAGTAGCCTAAATTAAATATTCTTTATGAATACGCAGGGACTACAACAGGATTTGAGATTTTATAAAACACAGGTGTTTAAATAGAAGAAATAAGCAAAATATTTGGCCAGATTTTAAGTATTTTGTTTTATAGGGTGACATTATTTTTAGAATATTATGTTTTCATTTGTGAAATTAGAAAATGGCCAAAAATGATCCAGTTTTTATAATTTGAAAAGGGAAATCTGAAGACATGCCTAAGGGATTATTACCTAATGAGCACCTTCAGAGAAAAAAAAAATTAGAAAGAAAAGTAATATTTTAAAGGCCAAAGGTCCCTATAAAAGACACATGAGACTTTAACTTGTCTCATTTTATCTTCAAAGGAAGTTGGTCCATAAACAATCCTAGCACCTTGGATTCAAAGTAGACTTGCACATGCGTGTCAGAGTTTTGGGCCAGTCCTATTTACTGGAACTTTAGGCCCTGCCTAGATTAAAAATCTCAGTGAAGATTCTACTACACAAGCACGGGTATTGGCTTCCAAATGTTTCTAGCTTACAAGAAGTTGCATACCACCTGACATTTACATAAAAAATTCATGCATAAACAAGGAGGTAATCACCAAAGTCCTTTTAGATAGCATTTTTAAAAACCTCGTAGGAGAGAAATCAGAACTGATCTCTGGTTCTGATCTTAGCTCCCGCCTCTCTTTTCTTCCCCCTTGGTATCTGTCTCTCACATCAGCTCTTCTCTACCCACAATTCCAGCACAGAGGAGCTGGCTCCTGGGGCAACCAGAGCAGTGCCCAGCCCGGACTGTCAGCCTGCTGGCGATGTCCAGCTTATAGAACTACTGGACCTGGGGACTTGGTTGCACAATGGCCACTTCAGATCACCCCTCTCTGAGAGCTGGTGGTTCCAAATGTTGTTTCCACCTTCCTTTGGGGATTTAGACATCTGTGCTTCTCATCTATTTCCCTAAGTTCTTCTACTTCTGACAGAGATTTTTCACCAAAGCTGAAATTTCCCTACTACCAATAGTAGTGGTGACCTACCACCTTCCAGGAATGGATCTAAGCCCTTTACGCGGCTGTCACTCACCTCCTTTAGCTCTCAACAGCCATATCTGCAAAATACAGTCATACTGTTGGACTGATACCTTGTAGACCTCATAGTTCTCAAATTTTCTGAAATTATGTTATGAAAATATTAATTCTATGCTCAAGATTGTTAAAGCTTAATGATGAGTAATGGGATTTCATTATACTGTTTTATTTTTTATGCAATTAGAATTTGCCATAATAAAAAATTCTTTTAAAATGCTTCATTATCTAAGGAATAATATACCAGCTGATCTTCACTAAAACACACAAATTAACAGTAATTTGGAAATTATCTTCATCTTCATATTTATCTTTCAAATGGAATAGATATGTAAAAACAACTATGGTAATTGAATTTTTCCATCTGTTCCACATTTTGTAAAAGCAAAATCTGTATGTAATAAAATCAAACAAGATTATTCTTCTTCACTTAAAAACAGCCCTAAATTTTGTCTTTAGTGGTTGCAGTTTCCCCTGAGGGACAAGCATTCATTTAATTCTTGTGGGAGCCCATCCTGATGTAACTAAACGCTGTGTTTTATTTACAGTTTCGCCAGACTTTGCTCAAATTCCTTTCTTTAAGGGATGCACTTATTGGACAAGAAGTTCTATGTTCCAACAGACACTGTCACCCTGGGTTTGGCTGAATAGAGAGTTTGAATCACTGAGAACTGGAATATCAACTTTCTAAACCACACCATTTCTGCTAGGGTATGCAATGTTCACCAAAAAGTTTGAGCAAGTAAACTGAATTGAAAAAACCAATTTCCTACATTATTAAGGTTCCACAAACAATGCAATGTTCTCTTTTGAAAGATCAGCATTATCAACGATAACAATTATCCCACATAAACATTATTCATTCAAATAAGGAAAGCGGAAATGTTTAAAATATAAAGAACTAGCAAAATTCAACCAGATGTTCTATCATGGGTGATTTCATTATTTGTTTTCTTTTTTCTTTTGTAGTCCAAAGTCCCTTAACCAATGCAAGAGAAAATATATGTTCTAAGTTTTAATATGTTTTCTTTAAACTTTCATTTAGATATTAAACTCAAGCCTATATAAATTTACAAAAGAATGAGAATTCTTGCTAGTCTTCAGAGTATCTTTCTTCTGGAATGTCAATTCCCCTGCACTAGTTAGAGTTCAATGTGAGGCAAGCAACATTTAATTGGTGATGGGCTTTCTCTGAAATGGACAATTAAAGAGGTATTGCTTTATTATGTCTTAAAAGTATTTGGAATCTCAGTTTAGTACTTACAGCTTATTTATGATTTAGAAATAGTTGTTCATTATATTCCACCTACATGATTTTGGTATTTCAAGATCTCTTAGCTCAAAAACCCACCTAGAAACACAAAACTGAACAAAACATAACAAGAACTTCTCCACTGCACACCACTTGGCTGGCAGCAGTTCCCTCCGACATGGAACTGTAAAACACACATCTCTGGGCATTAAAAAAAAAGAACTGGTCAGGACAACTTTACTGTAGAAGCAAATAAATGGCTTTAAGAACAGCTATTGCTGCTGTGTGCTGTGGAGGAGGTAAATATTTGATTACATGACACAGAAAATAGTAACAAGCAAATACAGTTATTTTTAAAATGGCTAATGGAGGCATAATGTTCTTCCAAGTGTCATCCTCAAGTACTTTCATCCAACCAAATGAGAGAACAGAAATAATCACTAGTCAAACCTTGAGGAAAGAAGACAGATATGAGCAGATTTTTAACGGAGAAGAGCTTCGGCAGAATGGTATTTACCCAGATTCTAGAAACCAAAGCGTTTTATTTTATTTTACTTTATTTATTTATTTTGTATCTTCAGATCTAGATGCTTTAAAATATGGCCATTCTGAAGGAACGGGTCAAATGACCAGCTTTAAACAAAGAGAAGGATGGAAGAGGTGATCCCAAGTACAGAATTCAAAACTGGACACAGAAGTTCAATTGAGCTTCTAGTGACATTTAAGAACAGAGTCCGTAAAATGTAGACCAAGATTAATGCTTGAGAGAAATCTGCAAGATGCTGTAAACGTTATGATTTTACAGTCTTGTTCATTTCCCTCTTAACAGCTAGCATCAATGTACTTACCACTGTGACTGGCCTGTGTTTTGGTTATTTTCAGTAATCAGCATTCCCATCCATCATGCTCTCCATTTTTATTTATTCTGCTTGCTCTCCCAGAGGCTGATCGCTATGCCGGATAGCTGCAGCCTCCTCTGCCTTCTGGCTGGTTTGGCCAATAGGAGGCACCAGCACTTTGGGAGGGTCTTAAAGAAAGATGAGTTCAGGGCATTGCGTATTTTCCCAGGTCCTTGCTGGAGGTTGGGAGTTGGTGCCATCGCTTCTGAATGTCACAGCCTCTGTCGCGCTGTCCTCTCCATATATCTATTCTCTCTGCTTTCACTAAAGTGTCTCCTCCCCTCACCCCTTCTTTCCCACCTTCCTCGAAATACATCTAAAAGTGATACCACTGCCGCAGTGGAACTGAGTGGAACTGAAAACCTGAAATCCATAATAAAAGATTTTTTAAATGCAGAGAAGTTGATTCATACTGTATGTCCATTTCAATAGCCTAGTTGGCTGGTGCAAAGCTTGGTAAGTCTTGGAGAAAGACTGAGCCTTATCACAGACTTAATTTGCAGTTCTGGATAAGGAAAAATCACTGTGGTCCCCAGTAGCTAGTATAAAGCTATTGATTTAACCTATTATTTTGAAAATCTAACAAAGATAATTAGAAGCAGTTGGCTTCTCAGAGACAAAGTGTATCTTTACCATTCTGTTTTCAGCCCTCTCTCATCACATAGTCCCTACAGTCTTTATATGCTGTGGAATGTTACACTGGATTGTTTGTTATATTGACAATCCACATGTATTAAATGCATTTTGGGATTAGAAATAAAGAATCCTATGTGCCTTAATAAGATCCATGCACACCAGACGGTAGAAGATAAACTAGAGAAGTTTCAGGGGTGTATGACTAGGCAATGTCAGGATATTACTTAGAAAGTGACAGAAACTAGCTATATCTTCTATCACTTACCACAAAGAGAGAGGCACACTGCTTGCTGGGTCTTTTCTGGATTCTGGACCAAAGTACACCAGGTTTGAGTTGTCAATTCAGAGTGGGTTCCACATCCTAAAAGGCTTCATAGCAGCTCCAGTTAGCCTTCACTCACAGGGTAGTTTTAAAAACTAAATACAATAATCTGTGTGAATCACCTAGTATGATAATCTGGCACATAGTAACTCCTTATTAAATGACTTCTTGAAAAGAAGTCCCCTGACAGATGCATTAGACGTAGGAAGAGAGTTGAGGGCAGGGAAAGACGTCATGGTGTTTACAAACATAGATTTTTTCATAACTCTATTTACCCAATGCCCTCAGTTTACTGAATTCTAAGTAGACTTATCTATAAGGTGCATTTTAAAGAATTATTTCAAACGCCAGATGTTTAGCTTCAAATTAAAAAAAAAAAAGAGAATAGTCAAGAAATTAATTGCCTGTCACCATGTATGCAAAAATCAAACTCTTCTAGTACAAATATTTTCATTTAATATACAAGCTTCCAACTAAGTGCCTTTCTTCTACAGCTTTCAACTCAGATGGTTTATTCCACTCTTCCTGTTGCTACATATTATCTATAGGAGCAACGCTTAGATGAAATACAAAATCTATTTATCAAATTGCTATCACTGCTTATTTTATAAGTTACTATACATCTTCACCTTTCTTTTCTACAATATTAGATAGGAGAACTTGATTATAAAAAGCTAGACTATTTTAAAAGTTCACATTTACACAATTTTTAACAGTAAAACAATTACCACTCTTTATTTCTTGGTGGAGTCAACAGTCACATAAGTGGAGAATCGCTTCAAGATTGATGTCATCTGCCCCCTGCCATGCCCCGTGCAATTCTTTATAGTTTCACACCAAAAACACTGTGGAAAAAAAAAAAAAGAACACTTGGGGTGTGTAGATAGTATGCTTCTGCCAGTATTGTCATTGAATATATTCATGACCTCGGGCAAGTCACTTCATCTCATTTTACGTCCGCAGCATGAGGATGGAAGGGACTCATGCGTACCTCTTTCTGAAACTCTGCATCATGTACGGACCTTTATCCTGTGTGCAGGGGGTATATATCACACCTACACTCAGGCCACAGAACACTGACTTGACTTTTGTTGACCAAGGAAGATATAAGACAATTTCAAACATGAGAGCAAATAGATAAATAATTCTTTTCTTTAAAATGCACTAAATGGCTTATTAAGAACATTCTTTTTGTTTTAGCAACAATAATGAAATAAGAGGCTCTAAGTGGAAAGCAAATTCTTAGTCCATTCAGGTTGCTATAACAAACGTACTATACATGGAGTGACTTACGAACAAAACAAGTTTATTTCTTGCAGTCCTCGAGGCCGAAAGTCTGGGATCAGGGAGCCAGCATGGTCCGGTTGTGGTGGGAGCAGTCTTCTGGGCTGTAGACAGGCATCTTTGCCTGGTATCCTCACATGGCAGAGCAGAGAAAGCGAGCAAATGCTCGTACCAGGGTGTTAATCCCACTCATGAGGGCTCTATCCTCATGACCTCATCTAATCCTAATTGCCTCCATAAGACCCTACCTCTTAATACCATGACATGAGAGAGCGTAGGGTTTCAACATGAGTTTGTAGTGCACAAACAGCTTGTAACAGAAAGCACTATTCTCCAAAAGGCTATCTTGCAAACAGTTTTAGCACTGCCTGTTGAATGTTTGCATACAACTTAGAACTTATCTTTTCTTTGGCCAGACTGCAAATGTAGACAACCCTAGAAAAGTCATGGTGATAAAGCAAGAAACCTCCATAAAGAAGTTTAATAAAAGAAAATATAGTTATTCTTTAAAAAACAAGCTTCTCACAATGGTTGCTTTGAACCAAATGCAATTAATGTTCCTACACAGTGTAAACATCCACCTTTAATAAAACTGGCAGTGTTTAAAATCCCAGAAAACTCATCAAGCAGTATAAAAGCATCTCTGCTCCATGCATAAATTGTTTTGTCCCTGTTGAGACTGAGCTAATGGCACTGTCAACAGCACAGAGGTGGCAAAGAGACACTTACATGGGCAGTAATAACCAAAGAGGGAAAGAAGAGACAGCTTTGCAACTACTGCTTCTCTAAAGCCAAGAAAATGTAATTTCACCTGAGAATAAAGCTTAGATTTATTACATGTCCATGTCCATCTAAAGCCCTTATTAGGGAAAGCGGCTCAGACATAAGTGTTGTTATAAAGTGTTCTAGGACGATAAATAATGTCAATCAGTGACTGATGGGATGTGATGCATTCAAGGTTAAAGGGGAAAAAACTGCAAGTTTTGGGGGTTTGCATTTATTTTTAGAGAAGTGAAGTGAAGTTGCTCAGTCATGTCTGACTCTTAGCCACCCCATGGACTGTAGCCCACCAGGCTCCTCCGTCCATGGGATTTTCCAGGCAGGAGCACTGGAGTGGGTTGCCATTTCCTTCTCCAGAGGACCCAGGGATCGAACCCGGGTCTCCCGCATTGTAGGCAGATGCTTTACTGTCTGAGCCACAAGGGAAGCCCTGTAACATGCTAGGAACATTTTTAGAGAAGAAGAGCATTAAACAGTAGCCCTTCTGCAATATTATGAGAACTGGTTCCCTCTTCCTGCCCCCCTCATTTTCCACACAAACAAATCTGAATCCTTAAGAAGATACTTCAGTATTCTCAGCTCTAAGTAAAAAGATAGCTTTCAAAATTTCTTGTAAATATTAAAAAAAAAAAAAAATCCCTGTGGATGCAGGGAATAGTCTGAGAAAAAATCTCTAGGAATTACCAAGCGAATGAAAGCAAGGTTCACAGTGCTATGTGCTATGAACTGTACACATAAAAGATTTCTCATTAAAGCAAAAAGGAGGTCAAATATAAAAATATTAGATAAATTGGTTGTTTTTTAAATACATGCAGCAAAGTATGTTTTTTCAGTTTCTTCTTTGAGTGATTTATATGCATAGGCATCCGGTCCCATCACTTCATGGCAAATAGATGGGGAAACATGGGAAATAGTGGAAACAATGGCTGACTTTATTTTTCTGGGCTCCAAAACCACTGCAGATGGTGATTCCAGCCATGAAATTAAAAGACACTCCTTGGAAGGAAAGTTATGACCAACCTAGACAGCATATTGAAAAGCAGAGACATTACTTTGTCAACAAGGGTCCGTCTAGTCAAGTCTATGGTTTTTCCAGTGGTCATGTATATATGTGAGAGTTGGACTATAAAGAAAGCTGAGCGCCAAAGAATTGATGCTTTTGAACTGTGGTGCTGGAGAAGACTCTTGAGACTCCCTTGGACTGCAAGGAGATCCAACCAGTCCATCCTAAAGGAGATCAGTCCTGGGTGTTCATTGGAAGGACTGTTGCTGAAGCTGAAACTCCAATACTTTGGCCACCTGATGCGAAAAGCCGACTCATTGGAAAAAAACCCTGATACTGGGAAAGATTGAGGGCAGGAGGAGAAGGGGATGACAGAGGATAAGGTGGTTGGATGGCATCACCAACTCAATGGACATGGGTTTGGGTGGACTCCAGGAGTTAGTGATGGACAGGGAGGCCTGGCGTGCTGTGATTCATGGGGTTGCAAAGAGTCGGACACAACTGAGCGACTGAACTGAACTGAACTGATATTTTAAAGTGATTTTAATAGAATTAGAAAACACAAATGTTTGGCTAGATATAGAGAATTATCCAACAATTACTGTTGACTAAAACTGGAATAGAGCCTGGGTTGCTCAGTTGGTAGAGCATCAGACTTTTAATCTGAGGGTTCAGGGTTTAAGTCCCTGTCCATACACTATGGTTCTGCGTTTTAGGACTTCCCTGGTGGCCCAGTGGTAAAGAATTCACCTGCCAGTTCAGGAGACTTGGGTTCGACCCCTGGATCTGGACAAACCCCTGGAGAAGGAAATGATGGGCTACAGTCCATGGGGTCACAAAGAGTCAGACACGACTTAGTGACTAAACAACAATACTGGAATAGTTTCTTTTATGAGGTACCCTCATGAGACTTAACAACTAAAGAACAAGAAAAAGAACCCATTGGACTCATATTGAATATATTTGACCAACGTTGGTAATAGTGCAGTGGGTGGGAGATTAAAAAAATAAGTAACCTTTAAAGAGCATTCCATTCATAGCAGCACTTCACAGGAGCCAAATGGTGGAAACAATTCACGTGACCATCAGCTGATGAATGAACAAACAAATGTGGTATAGCCACAGAGTCAAACATTTTTCAACTATAAAAAGGAATGAAGCATTGACACATGCTACAATAGGGGTGAACCTTAAAAAGTTTCATGTAAACAGTTAAACGAAAGAAGCCAGACACAAAAGGTCACCTATTATATAGTTCCATATACATGAAATACACAGAATAGGTAAATCCATAGAGGCAGAAAGCAAATTGATGGTTCCAGGGTCTAGAGAGACAGGGGCTGGGACCGAACTATTAAATGCATATGGGATTTTCTTTTGGAATGATGAAAATGTTTTGGAGCTAGGTACAGGTAGTGATTACACAACATGGTGAATGGACTGAATGTGGGTAACTTGTATGTCCTAAAATTATTAATTTCATGTTATGTTCATTTTAACTGAATTATTATTATTTTTTTTTTTGGGAGGGGGAGGAAGTTCACACTACAAAGCATGCAGAACTGCCTCCCAGACCAGAAGTCAAACCTGTGCCCCTAGCAGTGAGACCACTGGGCCACCAGGGAAGTCCTCAGTTCCTAAAAATGCAAAAAGCTATAATGATGAGGGTAGTCTGGTATCACTGGGGCAGAAACAAACAGCCCTGGGAAACAGAATAGAAAACTTAGAAAAATTCAGTTACACACGAAAAATAATCCATTTCTATGATTCTATAACAATTTATAAATTAATTAAAATTCTGAATTAAATTTACAATTATTGTTGTCATATTATATGGAACTAACAGAAGAGATTAAGTAAATTATGTCTAAAGCTGATGCTGTTGTTTAGTTGCTAAGCCGTGTCTGACTCTTGTGACCCCATGGACTGTGGCCGCCAGGCTCATCTGTCCAGGGGATTTTCTGGGTAAGAATATTGGAGTGAGCTGCCATTTCCTTCTCCAGGGGACCTTCCCGACCCAGGGATCGAACCCGCATCTCCTGTGTTGGCAGTTGGGTTCTTTATCACTGAGCCACCAGGGGAGACTTAAATCTAAAATTATTCCATTGATTTGAAACAGAGTAATTCACATACCCAAGGTTTTGACAAAGTACTAGTGGATGAGTACTAGGATATAGACCTATATTCCTTTCAAATTAAATTACATATTTTTATAAGTTTCTCAAATCTATTGAGGGTCAGATGAGTTGATAAGACAGCTAATCATATATTACAAAAGAGTTACAGTAAATGACTTGAATAAACTGGTATCTAAAAATGATTCACTCTTTGCTTTCAAACTTATTATGATTACTTTTAGCATCTTTAAGTCTGAGCTAAAATGTTCTTTCAACTGCCTTATTGTGGGATGACTCAGAGCCTAGCTTGGAAACTGCAGAAAAACAACTTAGAAAAGCACACTTGCCATTAAAGATCAAAGAGATGTGTGATTATTTCATTTGTGCAGGCCATTCTCTTGCCATGTCATTTGCTATGCATGAGCTCTCACGGAGTTTACGTTCCAGGAGAATGCATGCTGATCTCAACATTGATCTCTATTTATCAGAATGTTTCCCCTGGGAAGCCTGTACCTCATAAGTTGGTAGGACTTCAGTGCCAGGGAAAGTTTATGATACAGGGGGATGAGCTCCTCCTTCAGAGTCCAGGACCTGAGTTTGAGTACCAGCCCCATAATTATAATCTGTGGGACCTGTATGAGTTCCTATTCCTACCACGATAATTAACAAGACTAAATTCACAAGATTGTCAAAGGGATTCAATTAGATAATACACATGAAAAAGAATTTATAAATTTTTAAATTATATATAACTATATTTATATATGTTTACTATAAATATATTTACAAAATATGTATATAATGCATACATATATGTATATATGCATATGATCTGTACATATTATATAATATGCAATATGTATATATTACATATGTATATAATATATGATATATAATATGTATATATTATATATATACATATAGTTCTGTATACATGCCTCTTTTATAGAATTGTTATATTGTATTTGGACCATTTCATGTCCCTTATGAATCTCAAAGAATCTGGTAAGTGGTAGGCATTCATTAAAGTTTGAATGAATGAATGACTGATTCACAAGTAACATCAAAAACTATGTGAATTTTACCTTTAAAATATTCTGTATTACCTTTATTCTACATAGTCTGTCTGTTGCCTAACATTGTGTTTTCAAAAAAGGGATTTTTTAACATAATTTTTAAAATATATGTAAAGATGCTATTTACACAGCACAGAGTATCAATACTCAAAATAAATGTACAAAACATGTGCAACATTTCCACATAGAAAACTATAAATCTTGCATGTAAATTTTAAAAGACCTACAAATGAAATGCTGTGATAATATATTGGAGGACTCAATATGATAAAGAAGTTAACTTCCCCAAATTGATTTATAAAATCAATGTAGTCCCAATCAGAATCTCAACAGGTTCTTTGTTTTCTTTTGTGGAGCTAGACAAGCTGATTCAAAAATTTATATGAAAACACAAAAGGTTAAGAACAATCAAAGCTCAAACAACTCGAGTGAAAAAATGGGCCAAAGGCCTCAACAGACACCTCACCAAAGAAGATATACAGATGACAAATAAGCAAAAGAAAGATACTCCACATCACATGTCATTACAATAAAGCAAATTAAAACAAGATATCACTACATACAAATTAGAATAACCAAAGTCCAGAACACAGGCAACACCAAACGATGATGAGAATGTGGACAACAGTAACTCTCTCTATGTATTCCTAGTGGGATTGCAAAATGATACAGCCACTTTGGGAGAGTTTGATGGTTTCTTACTAAACACACTCTCTCCAAACAATTCAGTGATCATTCTCCTCAGTATTTACTGAAAAGAGTGAAAAACTTCGTGTCCACACCTAAACCTGTACGTGGATGTTTATAGTAGCTTTATTCACAATTGCAAAACCTAAAAGCAACCTCCTTCAACAGGTGAATGAATAAATAAACTTTGGTATATCCAGACAATAGAACAGTATTCAGTGTTAAAAAAGAAAGAATCTGTCACAAGCCATAAAAAGACACGGAAAAATGTTAAGTGCCTGCTACCAAGCTAAGGAAGCCAATCTGAGAAGGCTACATGCTGAAAGAGTTCAACTATATCATATTCTTGAAAAGCAAAACTGTGGAGACAATAAAAAGATCAGTTGTTGCTGGGGGAGGGGAGGGGAAGGAAGAGGTGAATAGGCAGAACACAGAGAATTTTTAAGGCAGTGAAAATGCTTTGAATGATATAATAATGATGATTATATGTCATTATACATTTGCCTAAATCCCATGGAATGTACAACACCAAAAGTGAACCCTAAGGTAAATAATGGACTTGGGATGATTATGGTGAGTCACTTTAAGTTCATCCTTATTAAAAAAAAAAAAAATTACCTTTCTGCTGAATGATGTTGATAATGGGAGAGGCTATGCATGTGTTGGGGTAAGGAATATATGAAGAATGTCAGTATTTTCCTCTTAATTTCTTTGTAAACCTACAATTTCTCTAAAAAAACAAGTCTCAAAAAAAAAAAGAAAAGAAAAGAAAAAGAGCCAAAACACTCTTGAATGAAAATAAGGTGGGACTTGTTTTGCCAAAATCAAAACAATATAAAGTTGAAATAATTAAGGCAGTGTTTTGCTGGCATAAAGATAGAAAAATAGACCAATGTAACGGCACAGAGAAACTATAAATATACTCACCTGATTTATGCCAAATTAGCTCTAAAACACAGTGAGCAAAGGATGGACTTTTTCATAAATAGTGCTAGTTTAATTGGATATCCACCGTCCATGAGGTACGGGTAATAAATGAATATGGATGTGTGAGTCATGGGTAAAAAAATGAATTTTACCCATATTTCTCACATAAACAACAATTCTAGATAGAGAATAGATCTAGATAAGAAAAGAGTTATACAGTTTGATAAGGTAATACAAAGTCATATATCACAACCTTGAGCTAGGTAGCTCATTTCTTATACAAGAACAAAAAGTTCTAAGAGTAACGGGGAGGTATGATCATTAAACCACTTTACTATGTAAAAAATGTGTTCATCAAAAGATAGCATTAGGAAAGTTAAAAAACAAGTCCAAAAAATGAGCAAAATATTGCTATACATATGACTGAGAAGGAGCATATAAGCAGGATCAATAAAACATACTTAGAAAATTCATAACAGAAAAATACACAATGCAAAAGAAAAATCGGCAAGAGACATATCCAAATGACCAATAAATCAATGAAAAAGTGTGGTACAGAACTAGTCATCAGGAAGATTAAAGCATAATTATCTACTACTGCATACCCACTAGAATGGCTAAAATTAAAAGGACTTTCTGTATCAAGATATGCAAGAACATGAAACAACTGGGATTCTCATATTCTGTTGGTTAGTGTTCAACTATTGTCAATAATTTGGAAATCTATTAAATAGTATTCTCTAAAACTGAATATATACACACCCTATAAGATGGCAATCCTAATACCGGGATATCCCCTAGAGAAATGCTTACACATGTATCTCAAGAGACATGTAAAAGAATTCTCAGCATTATTTGTAAGAGCCAAAAACTGGAAACAAGCCCAAATGCCATCAATAATGAAATGGATAGATAAATTGTGATAATGTGTCCAGTGTAACAAAAAACAGCAATAACAAAGAATAAAATACTGCTTCTCATAACAGCATGAATGAATCTTTGAGGCATAATATTGTATGAAATAAGCCAGGCACAAAAATACATATTTTATAGTTCTATTTATATGAATTATGAATTTTAAATCAAACCAAACTACAGTGGAGAAGGGAAATGATAGAAATTGGGAGTGCATTAAGAAGTAGGTCTTCTGTGGTGCTGGCAACTTTTTATTTCTTGATGTGGAAGGTGGGTTCTACATTCACATTTTGTGCACTTTTTGATGAATGGATATTTTAATTAAAAACTCAAAACCACAGTAGACAATATTTTTTGTAGAAAAGTTTGACAACCATAATACAGCACTGGGACAGCTATGAGTTAAGTTCAGGCATGTACAAAAGGTGGGATTACTAAACATCCAGATAAAATCCTATCTGAGAAGGAATGTGTTCCTGGTTTAGCACAGGAAAAAAAACTACGTCTGACTAATCCATTTAAATTTCCAAAACCACTGAAAAATTTCCACATCAAAGGCTGGAAAAAAATATTTCCACCATGACTAGAGGTTGAGAGAACATTTGTCATGGGTAAGAAATTGGCTCAGAGCAAGGAGGAAAATAAAGGGGAAGAACAAATTGTACTCTCTGGATGAGTTAATAAAAGAACCTGTGCAATGTGGCATTTTTATAAGTAATCTTAATGGGAGTAAACAACAGTCTTTACATTTACTTTCACTTAACTTGTTTACCATAGTCTGCCTTCATTTTCTTTCATCCTTTCCTCAGAAATCTTTCTGCACTGCTCTTTTTGTTTCTTTATGTATTCATTAGTTTGTTTTGTAATATTTACTGGGGGCTTTTGTACGGATTTGTTGTGTGCAGGTATCACACTGGGCCCTGAAAGTATTAGTTGCTCAGTCGTGTCCAACTCTTTGCGACCCCATAGACTGAAGCCCACCAGGCTCCTCTGTCCACGGGATTCTCCAGGCAAGAACACTGGAGATCCCTTCTCCAGGGGATCTTCCTGACCCAGGGATGGAACATGGATCTCCCACACTGCAGGCAGATTCAATATCATGTGAGGGAATTCCCCTCTTATTCATTAGTTTGTTTCATAGTATTTACCAGGGGTTTCTGTACAGATTTGCTGTGTGCAGATATCATGCTGGGCACTAAAGTTTCAGTGACAAGTAAGCCAGAAAATGCCCTTACTGATTTTATATTTCTACTAGAGGACACAGATAATAATCAAGCAAGTAAATAAATAAGCAAGATAACTGCAGATTAAAACAACTGCTTTGAAGAAAATTAAAATACTATGGAATACCATTAAAGTGATAAGGGACAGATTAAATGTAATTTAATCTGGGGTAAGAGCTACCTCAGAAACAGTATTTAGCAAAGGCCCATCTGAGGAGGGGAATTTCTAGCTAAACCTTTAGGGATGAATCTATTCATGTATTTAACTTAGTAAACGCATACTGAATACCTACTATGTGACAGGCACCATTCTAGGTGCTGGGAAATCAACAAGGAATGAGAAAGACAAAGATGCAGCCTTTATGGTGTTAAAATTGAAGCCTGCAAAAACAGTTTCATAGTGATGCAACAAGGACTACAAATAAATATGGATGGGAAAAACCTTGATGGGCTGATTAAATTTTTAAAAGACTACAGTATCAATAACATTGTGAATTATCCAGAGAGTGGCTTGCAATGGATTTGAGGAGTAGGCAGAGACCAGACCATGTGTGATTCTCTAGGTCATGGAAGAAGTCTGCTTTATAGTCTTAGAATAATTATAAATTGTTGATGGATTTTAAGAAGACAAATGGCATGATTAGACTCCAAGTCATACTATACTGCTTTGTAGGGAATGATCTGAAGGGAATAATAGTATACATTTAAAAAAAAAAAAAAAAGCAAGTTAGTATCTATATTTAAGGCAAAAAAAGTATAGTGATCCGAACTGACATAGGAAAGTGGAGATGAAGAGAAGTAAACAAATTTGGAGAATAATTTGGGGACACAATCAATAATATTTACTGGTATATTGGTATATCAAGAAAAAGAAAGAAAGAACAAATTACTCTTTTGCTTCTAGAAGAGACAACTAGATGGATTTCGACGTTATTTGCCAAGGTGGCAAAGAAAGAGAGAAGTTTAAACAAGAGATTTAGAATGGAAAAACCACGTATTTCTGCTCCCTAAAATAGGTTATGTTTGAGAGGTGTGGAAGCATCCAATTTTGATTTAAATAAGTAGTTTGAAATACAAGCCAAGAGCTCAGGGATAAATATAAACATTTCAAGGTCATCAGAATAAAAAATGAATTCGTATCTCAGTCAAATGATTACTTAGAAAGAGTATGTTTAAGATGCAAAGAAGATCTAGGTGGGTCTGTCTGAGCATTTAAAGGTCTAACAGAGGAGGAGTAGCCAGGAGAGGAAACAGTGACAATAGCATTAAGCTAAAAAATCAATACCAGTCATGAAGCAGAAGCCAAAGGAAAAGGGTGAGTGAAAAGAAGAAAAAGTTTTTCCAACTGAAGTTCAGTTACAAAAGCAAATGGCAGAATTCTGCAAGGTAATCGAAATGGAAGAACACAGGGCCAAGGGGTTAAAGAAAAATTGCAACCAAGTTATTAGAATGAAGAGAGAAAGTAGGCAGAATAGTAGGGAAAAAAATGAAATTTGGAGTGGACCACTAAAACATTTGAGTAGGGGTTAGAATCTTCATGTGCTTGAAGAATTTTGGCAGTAGAGATACTTGAATAAATGTTCTAGAAAAATAGTGATTCGGGTGATTCAGTTATTGAGAACCCAGATTTCAGAAGTGGTATATTTTCTGAAAAGATCCTGTATAAAAGAGGCTTCCCAAGAGAAATAAAAGGAATTTAAAGATGAGAAGACCAAAGAGCCAAAAAAACTATATCATTTTGGATGATTTATTTATGTATTTCAAAAAGAAATACACAGGATTAAGGAATCTAGATTCTTGAATAAAAGGGCTTTAGTAAGTAGGCAAATATACAACTATGACAAAAAATATGGAAGAGGGATATTATGGAAGTGGCACAAATCTCAAAAGTAGTAGTGGGCATTTGCAGGAAAGAAAAGAATGAAGAACTAGTAGAGGAAATAAAAACCAAAGACAACAACAACCCAATCTCTTTGTCAATGAAAAATTAATCAACAGTCAATCCGAGAAAGAAATGGAAATTTTTATTCAAGTCAACCTGAGGATTATAACCTGGGAGACAGTTCTCAGAGAGCTCTGAGAACTGTCTGATGAGGCTAGTGGGGAAGCTAGTATGTTTGCGATTTTGGCAAAGGGGGCATGTGCATTCAAGCACACGTCTCAGCAGATCGTTGCTGCTAATGGTTTTGATGCTTTTGTAATTATGCAAACAGCAAGAAACTGGGTTCATAAAATTTTCTCCTGAAAATTTCTAAGTATCTGAGGGCCAGTTCTGCAAGTTTTACCAGGGCACAAAGTGCCCCATATTGACCTTCACCCTGAATTCCATTCAGGGTGTATCTATCATACATTAGTGCCTGTAGTAGCTAATGGCTTGATTTTTATAGAGCTAGATGATGGGCAACATTTTTCATTTTATAATCCTTTGCCTTTTCAGTCTTAATTTCAAAAAAGGTTTGGGAGGCATTTTGTGACTGATTGATCTTATAAGACTATATGTTTAGTTAATCATTTCAAATCATCATTACTTCTAAAAAAAACTTTAATTGGTGGGAAATTGCCTTACAATGTTATTTCCTGCCATCAACAATGTGAATCAGTCAAATTATACAGATATCCCCTCCTTCTTGAGCCTCCCCTCCCCCGAGCCCACCCCCGATCCCTCCCTCCCACAGCGTGCCAGGCTGGGTTCCCTGTGTTATACAAAAACTTATCACTAACTACCTATTTTACACATATGTCAATGTTACTTTCTCAGTTCATCCCACCCTCACCTTCCCCCACTGTGTCTAGAAGTCCATTCTCTACTAGGTTCATCAATACCATTTTTCTAGATTCCATATACAAGCATTAATATACCATACTTGTTTTTCTCTTTTAGTCATCATTAATTTTATCTGAGGCTCCATCACACATTTAGTAATGCAAGAAACAGTCATCTTGTAAAATAGGCAGAATACAAGCAATGCAGCTAGTAACACTGACAAGACCATAAGTGTTTAATCTAAGAACTTCCATCAGGTACAGTGCAGTATCTTCCTAGGTCTTCTGACCAGTCTTTCCTGCACCAATCGCTATCTTTAAGGGAAGAGCTATATTGGCACTGCACAAAAAGTTCACAAAAGATGTATGCACCTACAAGGTGAGTGTTGGGTCATCACAACCCCTTACAGGATTTAAGGAATGTTATCATCTCAGGAGTTATATGGCTGGTGCCAGAAAGAGAAAAATTGATCCTTATGGTTGAGCATGTATTTTTTCCACTGGGGAGGTCTAGTTAACACATAATGCAGATGCATAATCACATTGGAGGGGAGGGAGGAAGCCCAAATGGCAAAGAAAAATTTTATGTTCAAGTTTTTATATTGCCTTAAAATTTCATCTTATACCTCATTTAGTCAGTGTGAGAAAGAACAAGCAGCTTTTACTCGAGAGGGCCACATTAAAGCTAACAGTTATTAAGGGACAGGCAGTTTTCACCAACACAAGAGTCTAAGAGAATGTTCCTAGGAGAACTGGAACACATAGGGTAGTATTCTGATGAAGAACAAGGGCTCTAAAGGGAAATAGGATGGGAGCGGGAGGATCAAATTAAGTGCTGGGCAGAATGGAACAAAGGTGAGAGTTTTTGTGAAGATGAGTATTCTTGTAATCAAATTTTTAGTTGTGATAGAGCTAAACAGGGATATGACATATGACAGCATTGATTCACCTCTTGGAGGAAGAAGGGCAACCAGAACTATTAATCTGGTACAAAAGCACTACCTTGATGGTGTGGAAGCTTATTAGATAGGTATCTCACAAGACTTGGGCTAATAAGACCATGCATAGTCAACGGTCCCCCAAGTCTAGGGACAGTGTGATACCCCACAGGAGGGTGGCAGCTTCCCAGGACCTTGAACCATACAGTGCTGCACCAGCTTCCAACTTTCTCAGGCCCCACTTCCTCCATGAAACTTTTCTCCCACCCCCCCAGACCATAGTGTTTGAACTCGGACAGCACTTACTATTACCTATACCATTTATCAGATTATTTAACTATATACCAACTAAGTCTAGGAATTGTTTCATACCCATGTAATTTATTGTTTCATGGTATTTAGTAAGTATTTAGTAAGCATTTAGTAAGCTCATGGAATGGAGATACCACATTTTACCCTTAGGGTGCACCTCTCTCAAATTGCAATTTCAAGTCTATACACAGCAATTCTATTTTTCTGCAACTCCACTCAGTCTTTGCCCATTTCTCTTAGCAGAGAAAATTTAATCTTATTGATTCCAGATATGAGTTTATAGGTTTGCTAAAATCATTATAAATGGTATCTATAATGTATATTCACCTGTCTTGGAATACTGGGTGAAAAGACTATGCTTTAAAACTTGAAAGCATAATAACTCCTGCAGCTCAATTCCAGAAAAATAAATGACCCAATCAAAAAATGGGCCAAAGAACTAAACAGACATTTCTCCAAAGAAGACATACAGATGGCTAACAAACACATGAAAAGATGCTCAACATCACTCATTATTAGAGAAATGCAAATCAAAACCACAATGAGGTACCATTACACGCCAGTCAGGATGGCTGCTATCCAAAAGTCTACAAGCAATAAATGCTGGAGAGGGTGTGGAGAAAAGGGAACCCTCTTACACTGTTGGTGGGAATGCAAACTAGTACAGCCGCTATGGAAAACAGTGTGGAGATTTCTTAAAAAACTGGAAATAGAACTGCCATATGACCCAGCAATCCCACTTCTGGGCATACACACTGAGGAAACCAGATCTGAAAGAGACACGTGCACCCCAGTGTTCATCGCAGCACTGTTTATAATAGCCAGGACATGGAAGCAACCTAGATGCCCATCAGCAGATGAATGGATAAGGAAGCTGTGGTACATATACACCATGGAATATTACTCAGCCGTTAAAAAGAATTCATTTGAACCAGTCCTAATGAGATGGATGAAGCTGGAGCCCATTATACAGAGTGAAGTAAGCCAGAAAGATAAAGAACATTACAGCATACTAACACATATATATGGAATTTAGAAAGGTGATAACGATAACCCTATATGCAAAACAGAAAAAGAGACACAGAAATACAGAACAGACTTTTGAACTCTGTGGGAGAATGTGAGGGTGGGATATTTCAAAAGAACAGCATGTATACTATCTATGGTGAAACAGATCACCAGCCCAGGTGGGATGCATGAGACAAGTGCTTGGGCCTGGTGCACTGGGAAGACCCAGAGGAATCGGGTGGAGAGGGAGGTGGGAGGGGGGATCGGGATTGGGAATACATGTAAATCCATGGCTGATTCATATCAATGTATGACAAAACCCACTGGAAAAAAAAAATAATAAAAAATAAAAATAAAAAAAAATAAAACAAATTAGGCATTACCTCATACAGCTAATAAAGGAGCACTTCTTAGAAGGATATTCAGATCAATCATTCATTCAACAGATATTCAATATCTGCTATTGATTTCAAAACCTATAACGGATATAAGTAGGAGAAAAAACTTGATGAGACACAACTGCTTGAATCAGAAAGGTTTCAATGTATTAATATGAATATAAAGTATTTACTATAAATAGACATTTTTGTGTATATATTTATAACAACGATGGATCTATAAAATGACATTCATATACACTATCTAGAAAGGAAGGAAAGAGAGAGTAAAGAGGACAGGGAGGGAAGAAGAAATTGAAAGGAAGCCCTCAACTTTTGAGGACGGTGTGGAAGAGAAACCACACCTTTCCATATGACCACCGCAGCACTGTCATTAGCCAGCGGCCAGACTCAGGAGAAACATATCGAAAATAATGTATCTGGTACTCTTATGTTCTAAAGGCAGGTACTTTCAGTAACAGTGACAGTAATCAGTTTTCACACGGAATGTGGATACAAGTCACAGTACGGGAGGCAACTACTATCAATGGGTTATTGAAACTTACTCTCAATAAAACACTGCCTTCACACTACAAATGGACCAGTGTTTGTGAAAAGAATCTGCCAGCTAAAACATGTATAAAAGTGGCAGGCCTCATGTATGATTCTTTAAAAAAACACAAACTAAAAATTCAGGCTTTGTCTAAATTATGATAGTCACATTTAAAATTATTATTGTTCATTTATTCATACAACAAAAACTACTAGAATTCTACTATGCATTAAGCACCCAGAAAACCTTAAAATATTTGTTTATACTGATTACATTTCCAAGTAAGTTATTCCAAAGCAAAAACAAAAATATTTAAACGTTCCACCTGCCCTTTAATATTCCAAAATTATTCTCTTACCGAAGTACATAAGCAGTACTATCTGACTTCAGAATAACAAATATGCAGTTTTAGACAAAAATCAATGTAAGGGCTTGTCAAAACTTATTTTAAAATACACAGCAAAGAAAACACAAAATTATCACAGTTTTAGTAGTACTAGGATAGTCTGTGAAAGACGTCTGTTCCTTGGTTTATATGATGTCATTTTGAGATTAAACATGTTTTAACAAACATAGAAAAACTAACTGACCATGGAATAAAAACTTGAAGAGCCATGAATAAACTAACAGTAACCAAAACAAGCAGGTTACAAAGTATGCCTTATTCAATTAAATTTCAGAAAAACTAGTATACACATACTGCAAATTTAAGATGCCCCAAGGAATTAGTGACTTGTATAACTAAACCATACATAGTTGATTTTTGTTAGGAACTCTAGCATTACCACAATTTGTAGTCAATATGCCTTTGAATGAGTCTTCTCAATTTTGCTTTCTTTCTCAGGTAAATGAACCAAGATATTAGTCAAGTCACTATCTTAAAAATAATTTACAAATGGTAATCAGATTTGGTCTTTAAAGGAAAATATCAACACAGAAAACAACATGTGGGTTGGTATCTTTCAACCTTAGATATGTTTAATCTCATAGAAAGAACTATTTTAATTAATTTTCTAAGGTTTAATTATCACCTAATCTGTATATAGGGCTTCCCCAGTGGCTCAGACAGTAAAGAATCCACCTGCAATGCAGGAGACCTGGGTTGACCCTGGGTTGTGAAGATCCCTTGGAGAAGCGAATAGCTACCCACTCCAGTATTCCTGCCTAGAGAACTGCATGGACTGTATATATGTCCTAAGCTAAAATGAATTTGATAGAAAATAATAGACAGATGGGTAGGTTGATAAACATACAGTAAAGGTTATCTTTAATATATAACTGATAATACACATATATATGCATATATAATATACACACATGCAGAAATCTTAACCAAGAGAAATTGTAGTGACATTTTTAATGCATCATGATGCTTTTCAAAAAATAACCTGAATTAATTTATTTTGGGCTGTGCTGGGACTTCGCTGCTGCACGGGGGCTGGTCTCGAGTTGAGGAGCATAGGGGCTTCTCACTGCGGTGGCCTCTTGTTGCAGAGCATGGGCTCTGGAGCACGCAGGCTTCAGCAGTTTCAACACGTGGGCTCAAAACTGTGGCTCCATGCTCCCGAGCACAGCCTCAGCAGCCATGGTGCACAGGTTTAGTTTCTCCACACTGGAGTGATCTTTCTAGATCAGGGATCGAAGCCGTGTCTCCACACTGGCAGGTGGATTCTTTATCACTAAGCCACTGGGAAGCCCAAAGCACCATAATACTTCGGCACATTTATTTAGTGGTTCCCCCAATTTCAAACTTAGACTAAACTTGTGTTTTGATTTGGGGTTCAGACTTCTTCCTGTTTGCTAAGAAAGAAAGAATAAACATACCCATGTTCACCAGAATAAAGAAATGTACATTAAATGTGAGAAAGAAAACTGGCCATACTTAAAGAGAGAGGAAACAGCTGTAGGTCTTCCAAGTTGAACCAATATGAAGGATGCCTTGCGAGAATATAGCAAACATTCTATGGAATGGATTTTCATTTCCATTAACTCCATGCTCAAATTTAAAAGAAAGAAAACTTGAAAGCAAGGAAAACTCTCAGCCATTATTGTGAATTTAAATTTCCACAGGAAGAATAATGAATAAAACTTCAATAAAATATGCAGATTTTATCTGACAATCAGGTAAATTCCACCTAGAACTAAGTGACACACCAAAGATAAACTGAGATAGACCCCATCAGGTACTGTCAGAGATGGCTTCTCTCTGTTTTTGCAATACTAAGACAAAATCAGCTGCCTAAACTACAGCTGGCCTGCTGGGATATTAAGGGCAAACGTAGAGAAGTGCTCACTCCCTTCACGGCCTCACCTATTCTCTACACTGATTTAGCAACTGTCCCAAGAAATACTACTAACTGTAAACACTTTTTACAATTAAACACTTTTAAGTTTCCAGTCCCTGTTATTATATTAGTTTTCCAGGTCTGCAATAACAAAATACCACAGAATGAGTGGCTTAAACAACAGAAACGCATTTTTTCACAGTACAGGAAGCTAGAAGTTGGAAACTGAGGCGTCTGCTCCTTCCATTCCTTCTGAGGCCTCTCCTTGGCTGCAGGCGGCCCCCTTCTCTCACTGTCCTCACGAGGTTTCTTCTGTGCTGGAGCATGCTTACTGTCTTTCCATTATGTCCACATTTATTCTTGTTACATGGACATCAGTCCAATTGGATTGGGACCCACCCTGCCAACCTTATTTTAACTTAATGACCCTTTAAAATACCCTATTTCCAAATAGATTCACGTTCTAAGACACTACAATTCATTCATAACAGTTGTTATAAGTGTTATTATCACAATTATTATACTGGTCTGTTCTAAAACATCATTTTACTTAATCTCCAGAGCCATACTAAAAGGTAGGTAGGTATTTCATCTCCATTTAACAAAAGGTTTCAAGACCTTGATTACAATGTCCTAAACGAAAAGTGGAAAAACTAGAATGCCTTCTCTAAAATTAAGTTTCTTCTGGAAAGTAAGTGCCATGAAAAGTTCAAATGTGACCTGTTTTCCTATTATCGTTTTTCCAGCCTAATACTAGAAAATTCTAACTTGCAGCTAGAGATAATGCCCTTTAGCCAGACAGAGCACCCACACACAAATAAACAAACATAAATAATTGGCCTAACAAAATTCTTTAACTCTTAATTCCAAATTCTTTCCCCTCTGCTCAGAAGAATTCTAAGTTTTGATCCTGGATAGTTGGTGAGCCCTTGTCTTTTCATCACAGGACCTCCTACATCAGCATCTGGGCTTTCATGTTTGGGAAAGAAAAACCACCATCTTGAAAATGGCCAAAAGAGTGTCATTATGTATGTGAGACCAAAACACTCATACTTGTTTAAAAGTGGAGTGTGGTTTCTATGGTAACAACTTTGGGGAAGGAGAGCAGCAGCTACAGATTTTTTTTAACAGTGCTTTAAAAAAAAAAAAAAAACATGAACCAGATATTCAAATACATCGTAAGCTATCCAATTAGGTTCAGTTCCCTAAATACACTTTGGGACCCTAATCTATGGCCTCTATATTTGGCAGTTCTTTTATTTTACTTAGAGTAAGCTCTTGTCAGGGGTTCCAGCTCTTTCTCAAATCCATAGGGATCTCTCTACAGGACTCTGTATCCCATTATCCTATCACACCACACAGATGTCTTTTTCCTTGTTTCTCTTTGCACTCTTTATTTCATTCCCCTCTCTTCTCTAACGAATAAATACTTCCTTGCACATGCTCAGGCAAAAATCTAATGAGTTGTTTTGCTCCTATTTAGAAGCATTTATATGTAACCAAAACGTGTTAAAGGAAACATATCGAAAGTTATGACTAAGATGGTATATGTCATCCTCTAACATTCGTTTATGTTTCTTTCCTAGGAATATAGACGTGTTGTAAGAATCTGTAATGATTTAAGTTGGCTAGAGATATTGGCTTCTTTTGTCACACTGTTTTTACAAACTCAAAAACTGCTAAGTGATTTCATTGTTTTCTTGCTCTCAAACGGCATATAGTAGAATAATATTTTTAATTATTCCCTCTCAGTTCCATACAGAGATAATATCTCTGATATATTTTTTATATTTTTCCAAATGAGTGATGTTTTAGCAGGTAATATCATTTTCTATTAAAATAAAAAAACAGAGAAAAACAAACAAGTTTCAAAATGAAAGTCAGTTCCACAATTTAATAATAATTTAGGAAATTTATGCCCATTTTACCCATTCTATTCTTCCACCGTATTATCAACTGTATCTTTGGCCACCTAATATGAAGAGACGACTCATTAGAAAAGATCCTGATGCTGGGAAAGATTGAGGGCAAGAGGAGAAGGCGGCAACAGAGGAGGAGATGATTGGATGGCATAACTGGCTCAATGGACATGAGTTTAGACTGGCATTCTGCAGTCCATAAGGTTGCAGAGAGTCAGACATGACTTAGCAACTGAAAAACAACAACAGTCTTTTGATTGGACTATATGAAGACAGCAGTGTTGTAGCCTTAGGCAACTTTCTGAATCTGCCCTACAACATGAAATTAGTGGTCCTTGCGGCCTTTTCCCAATAAACCTCCTGTGAACTATTCTGTTTTCCCACCTCCACCCAAATGACAACTCTAAGGCATTTCAGGCTTAGATGTGGCACAGTGCCTTTCAACACTACTTGATTTTAAACAGCCAGTTGAAAAGGAAAAGTAGATGAAATTAGATCTAGCATAAATATATACATTGGATTTTACTCTGTTTAAAAAGACAAATTTCTTCATACTAGAAAAGTCTTAGCAAATGAACCAGTTAATTTGTAACAATTTTATTAGCAAGTATGTGAAATGGATATTCTTTTTTGTACTCATATATTAGTTCAGCGCTGGCATTAACTCAGTAACAAGCAAAGATGTAAACTTTGAGAAGGTTATTTTCAACACAAAGACCCAAATACTGAGCTTTAATTTTTTTCTGTTGGTTAGAATATAGGAATTCACAGTAAATTCTTAAATATTGCACAATCAATCTATTGGTAACACATTTTCATGATTTCTGTCAGCTGGTACCAACATAGGAACTATACTCACAATGTTAAAAAACAAAACAAAAAAAAGGAGGTGGCTACATTTTAAGGAATAATTAATCTATAAACTCTTACTAAGTAGAAGTCACTAGATGAATCTTGAGGATAAAATGAAGCCTAAAAAGGAAAACTGTGCCTTAAGAAGTTTACAAAATACTTTAGGAAAGAAGCCACATAAATATAAATATATCAACCCCCCCAAACTAATCACTAAATCCTATTCTTTTGAGAAATAAGATATTTAATGGATCAACATTCTCTTAACTCTTTGTAATGAATCTTAAGAGCTGCTTTTTCTAAGAAGTTATCCTGCATATGTAAAATAATCCTTACTCCTAAGACAATTGTTTTTCCATAAATCTTTAAAAACACCACCTCTTGGGCTTCCCAGATTTTTAAGACTAAAAAATTTATGGGCTCAAAAATATGAAAAGAAAATTATGAATTGAAATTATCATTAACTGATAATACCATATGTACAAAATTGTATGTTATATCAACTATTCAATTTCACTGAGACCCAACTTATTTAATTATGCATAAATATTTAATGTGGAATGTGGTAGCATCTTAGTGTTTGTTATAAGAGAAAGTCAGAGCTCTAAAATTTCCTAGATTCTATGAAGACTTTTAAATGGTCATGCCTTATTCAAAGTATTCAAGTGACATTGTTAAACATTTTGAGTGAACAATATTCAAACAAGAAATTAATCTCTAGTTCTGTCTGGGATTTACACAATTAATGGTAGGATTAAAACCATGTGAATAGTTTCATGAACCTCAAAGGAATAAAATGACTTTACCAAATCAAACAGGAAAAAAGAATACAAAAACTGGCTTTTTTAAATCTAAAATTACCCTATGATCTGGACTAGGTAGCAAAATTTCATTAAGTACAATACCCAAATAAATGTAGCAGTAATATGCTAATTGTTCAATATTCAATCATTGTGTACGCTTCCAACTTATTAGTAATTCTGTTGACTGACCACTTTCCCCTCTGAAAGGATGCTGTTTCTTTTACCTAGGTCTCAGTTTATATTTTTCTCACAAGCAAAGTCTTTGCCTTTCTCAGACCCAAGTGATAAGCAACAGTTGCTCGGTCATGTCTGATGTGACCTCATATGGACTCTAGCCCACCAGGTTTCTCTGTCCATGGGATTCTCCAGGCAAGAATACTGGAGCGGGTTGCCATTTCCTTCTCCAGGGGATCTTTCCAACCCAGAGATCAAACACAGGTCTTCTGCACTGCAGGCAAATTCTTTACCATCTGAGCCAACAGGCCTTTGCATTGAGAGAAAAAAATGTGAGAATGTCAACTGCCTTGGTCTTTCGATCAGTTTGTTAATATCTACAAAATGGAAAGCAATTGAAGAAAATTGTACTGTCACCTCAGACACAATGGTCCAGCACTGCCTGTGCTCACCCATGATCCATAATTATGTGCTCCTCATTCCTTGTTCCCATATCCTAAATCTAGGAAGACTGTTCCAGCAGTAACCTGGCTCTGAACCATATGCCACATTCTCACACATGGAAGGTTCCGATCTCTGCTGTTCAGGCTTTTTGTATTGGTTCTTGATCTAGGGTTTGGGGACTTTCTCCATGAGTTCTGGGTTGGCTCCCTCTCCAGGCTGATCCTCGACACTATTTGACAACTTGGCTCTTACTTTCTCGGTGGTTGCGACCTTCACCACTCACGGCTCCCACCTCAGCATCTCCGTCATCACTCAACTGCTCATCCACGTCCTCGTGCACCATTTTCCTAATTTATCATATTATTTCTTAACCCTCAGCTTCCAAACTCTTCTAGTTCTACTTAACAAATCTTGTTCTCCTTGTTGAAGTTCTTCACCTTGGATTATAACATTTATTATCAATTTTAAAAATAGTGGTTATCCTCTAAGAGACAATTTTTTGGCAGGTCTACTCTCATATTGCAGCCCTCAACAGCAGTGGTCTTCAGCCTTTTTGGCACCAGGGATCAGTTTCATGGAAGACAATTTTTCCATGGATCAGGGGTGGCTTGGAGATGATTCAAGTGCATTACATTTATTGTATACTTTATTTATATTATTATTACACTGTGATATATAATGAAATAATTACACATCTCACTAACACAGAATCAGAGGGAGTCCTGAGCTTGTTTTCCTGCAACTAGATGGTTGAGCTCAGGTGTTAATGTGAGCAAAGGGGAACAGCTATAAATGCAGATGAAGCTTCACTCGCTCACCCATCCCTCACCTCCTGCTCTGCAGCCTGGTTCCTAACAGACCATGGACTGGTATTGGGGTTTGCAGACCTCTGCTCTACAGAAAAAGTATCATTTCCTTACATTCAGTGGAAAATACAAGGAGAAGACCCAGGATGTGTGACCAGAGACTGTGCACTGGACACAGACGCGCCTCACGAGGCTGAATTAATGCGTTTGTCGTGCTTCCCCTTCTTAGTCAATGCTATCCATTATGCTTTTCCTACAAATCAGTAAGATAATTTAATGCTGATGCTTAAAAGTCCAAAGTAAATGAGATCCAAAGAAGGAATCTTGCTTCTGTCTGGTTATCTGTTAGAGCTAAAAAATAAACAGATCTGGGCCTTGGTTGATCAAGTCATCACAAAAAAGGCCTGAGTTGATCCTGAGTTGATCCTGGAGTAAGTCCAAAGAAGGAAGAGAGGTCTGCTTCTGAGATGGCAACCCAAGAAGGCACTAGTTCAGGAAAGAACTTTCAAAGCCAGGAAATGAGCCAGAATGGTTGGGAATGGTGGCAATCCATAGTACATCACCAAATCGGGAGGACCAGGCAGATGGGAAACCAGAAGAATACACCTCACTTTGGAAAACGCTCACTACAAATTTGATTTAGGCCAGGTAAGCTGCTGGGGCAGGTTAATTTTCCATAAAGTACGACATACTTTACTCTCTTTATTTTGTTGTGTTCCCACAGAGAAACCATGTTTTTCTAAATTCTGATCTACTGTCTGGTATTGTGTCCCTTGTAAACTTCAAAATACTGGCTAAGAGGAAGATCTCAAGATGTAACCTAAATGGTATCTTTTCTCAAGGATGGAAATTCAGCATATTAGCCAATACCAAATTTCTGACAATTATCCATTCACATATTCAACTAATGTATTTTTAATTGAGACAAAACAGGAAGGTGCTAGGTGCTAAAACTTTGAGCATTTTAGCAAATGGTTACAGCCCTGAGATTTAGTAATATGAATTTAAAAGGAATAAGAAATTTTCTAGTTCTCTACTGATCATATTACCCATATTAACTGATAGCAAACTATCAGTTAAAAATCTCAGAAATAAAAGAAAGATCAGTTATCTGTTTATTCCTTAAAGAGTCAAGCAAAAGAGAATGCTTCTAATTTGTTTTGCCGTGATAAAATCCATGGACTTTGTTATTCAGTCACTAAATTGTGTCTGACTGTTTGTGACCCCATGGACTGCAGGACACTAGGCTTCCCTGTCCTTCACTATCTTCCTTAGTTTGCTCAAACCCATGTCCACTGAGTCAGTGACGCCATCCAGCCATCTCACCTCTATTGTCCCTTTCTCCTCCCGCCCCCAATCCTTCCCAGCAACAGGGTCTTCTCCAATGAGTTGGCTCTTCCCATCAGGTGGCCTGTTGGGCTTTATACCTTGTCAAAAGATTGTCCTCTTTTGACAATCTAGAGGTAGATTGTCCTCTACCAAGTTGCAACAACTTGCTAGATGGTTTTATAAGTCCTCCATTTATAATCTGAAATTGAAATAAAGCATTTCAGAATTCTCATCAATTTATTTTATAGATCATAAAATTAGTATCTAGTGACTTGCTTAAGTTTTATCTGCAAATCAGTAGTTAGAATAATCAAATCCTCAACTTAAACAATAGTATCTCCTTACACCATAAATTTTCTTAGTTAAAAAGGTACATTTATTATTTTATCTGTTGTGGTTTCTCTCCTGCAGGGTACAGGGTTTAACACCGTCACTGGTGTTGGGGGAGTGGGGACAGAGGATGCCCAACTCTGCTTCACAGAGCCTTCAGAAAGGGCATTTGTACATAGAAAAACATTCCATTGGGATATATATGAAAAACAAACCAAATCAAGTCACGACATTGAGAAGTTTATTATTGTTTCTTTTTGCTTAACATTTATAGTCACTGCTAAAATGATATTTCTAAAATATACCTTTGAAAGCCAAAAATGTGTTTACTTCTCCTCTATCAAAAAGATGGGGAAACCTGGAAAGTTGCTTTCTGTGTGTGTTTGGGGTGTGTTTAATTTCTAACTCCTTTAGTTTTCCCTTATAGTTTAATTTTGCTGTTTAATACTGAGTTATATAAAGTTGTTAGAATAGGCATATATCTTCACAAACAACTACCCTTATTTTATCAATTAAGACACTGAAGCTCCCAAAACACAAATAACTTGCCATGAGCATTACTACCCTAAATTCAACAATGCCACTGATAGTCATTGTTCAAATATCACAAATAAAATATTTCTTGAAGGGTTTTCATGTAATATAAAATAAACAACAAAGGAAAATTCTGTCTCCAATTAATGATTTTTTAAGTTAAAATACAATTTCTGATTTAATATATTCTGTTTCCTTGAGGTTAAAAATAATATGCCTATATGTTCAGGGTCAAACCCAAATTAGACATCTTCACTAGAAATTAATAAATTTTCATATAAGTCATAAAGAAAACTTGAAAACTTTTTACCTACCATATATAAATAGCAAAGATTTTTGAATGAAGTAAAAAAGATACAGATATCTTTCTCTTTTTTT
The DNA here is from genome assembly GCF_910594005.1 of Cervus elaphus. Taxonomy (NCBI): domain Eukaryota; kingdom Metazoa; phylum Chordata; class Mammalia; order Artiodactyla; family Cervidae; genus Cervus; species Cervus elaphus. The sequence continues at coordinate 13,664,833 of NC_057831.1, forward strand.
CTCTCTAGTCATTAATTTTTCCTTTTTCCAAATATAAGTACTTTTAAAATTATATTTATTACATTTTTTTGTATAGAATCAAAAAAATATTGAATCAGTACCTGTGAATGCTGGCGCAACAGCAATTTCTTATTAGAGTGATCATCCTTAACAACAATTACACAATCAGATATTGTCTAGGCAAGTCTTTCGTTTGTCAGTTTTAAAATAACACAGTCCTACTCAGGAAGTTAGCAAGAATGACTATTTCCATCCAGGTGTGAGATGTACAGCATGATCATTTCCTGAGAGAGGGCTTAAAGCCCATCCTTTCCAGGTGTTTAGTATATTTTTGGCAGTCTTTTCTATTTGCTTCTTCCATGGGGGACAGCACAATTCCAAACTCTTCAGTTACAACATTCAAGACAGATCTTCTCATTGTTTGGGAAAAAATACTGTGATTTTTTAAAAAACTACTTCCAAAAGTTAGAATGTTTATTCAGAGCCCAGTGGGAATCACAGGGAAATTTTCTGTGGACAAAGTCTGATTCTAACAATCTAACTAGGTTAGCAGGTCACTGAAACTCTTTTTCCCTTCCTTTAAGCTAATATTTCCAGGGGGAGAGAGGGCTGGGGAATACTCTAACCAAATATCAACAGGGCTTCCCTGGTGGCTCAGACGGTAAAAAAAATATGCCTGCAATGTGGGAGACCTGGGTTCAATCCAGGGTCAGGAAGACCCCCTGGAAAAGGAACTGGCAACCCACTGGAGTACACTTGCCTAGAGAATCCAGTGGACAGTGGAACCTGGTGGGCTGCAGTCCATGGGGTCGCAAAGAGTGTGGGCCATGACTGAGCAACTGACATAGGTATACACACACACACACACACACACACACACACACACATGTATCAACATGGTCAGTTTTTCTAAAGTTTTTGAGAACTAACTAGAAAAAAGTGAAAAGTCTGTGATACTACATTTTACAGCTTAAAAAGAAGTCATGGCTTTGCCCATCTCTCTCAGGCATGCCAGCAACGGTAGTGTGACGAGTGCTTTTTCTCCGGTCCTGTGTCCTTTAACTTACTTTCTACACTGTGCCCACTTATAATAACATACAGATATAGTCCCTGTTTTTAATATTTTTACTTTTTTGGGTGGGGAGTATGAAATAAAAAAGGATAGCTTTATTGCTTTGCCAGGCAAAGGGAAACACACTGGGCTTCTATGTGTATAGTCCCTGCTTTTATTTTATCATAATAATGGTAAAATAATTAATTTTTCCCTATTGTTCCATGTTCCTCTGTATTTTTTTAGCACTGAGACTTGTGTGCAATAAGGCTTTCTATTTCCAAACTCCATTATGAACAACTGACCTTGTTTTTTCATTTCAGTGATTATTCACCTTCTACTTTAAGAACTCACTATGAACTAAAATTCCCATGCTTCTCTCACTTTCAATTAAAAGATAGAACTATTTATTTAACAAGGGAGGAAAAGGCAGGTAAACGTGGTAGAAATCACACTGGACCTGACTTAAGCAACCAGGATCTTGAGTTGGTATAATAACTCCTGAGTCAAGGATCCAACTCATTCATTCAGATACTATTCATAAAAGTGTTTCTAGATCTCAGATTCTGTGCCCAATACTGAAATAATATAGTGCACAAAACATTCATTTTCTCAGTCTTAACACAATCTGGTGAGGAAGATAAGAAGTAACAAAATAATCACACAAATTAAAAATATTATTACAAAAGTAGGCAAAACTTGACTGCATCCGAAAGGTTAATATCTGCATCAGATATCTAAGAGGAAGTGATATCTGACCCGAGATATGAATAGGCTGGACACACAGAGCAGGGAACATGGACCAGGAAGAGCAAAGTCTTTAAAGAAAGGCCCTGAAGCTGTGGTTTCTCCAGTGGTCATGTGTGGATGTGAGAGTCGGACTATAAAGAAAGCTGAGCGCCAAAGAACTGATGCTTTTGAACTGTGGTGTTGGAGAAGACTCTTGAGAGTCCCTTGGACTGCAAGGAGATCCAACCAATCCATCCTAAAGGAGAGCAGTCCTGAATATTCACTGGAAGGACTGATGCTGAAGCTGAAACTCCAATACTTTGACCACCTGATGCGAAGAACTGACTCATTGGAAAAGACCCTGATGCTGGGAAAGATTGAGAGTGGGAGGAGAAGCGGACGACAGAGGATGAGATGGTTGGATGGCATCACTGATTCAATCGACATGAGTTTGAGTAAACTCCGGGACCTGGTGATGGACAAGGAGGCGTGGCATGCTGCAGCCCATGGGGTCGCAAAGAGTCAGACACGACTGAGCGACTGACCTGAACTGAGGCAGCAGAGTAGTTTAAAATGTAACTTTAGGTCCTTAGGTAAGGAGAAAACAGTACCAGATATGACAGAAAGAGGCCAGATCCTGCAGAATCTAGGAGGACTCATTAGCAATTTTGGTCTCAAAGTTAATAGCAATGTTAAAAAAAAAAAAAATGGAATTGATGGCATTGGATTTGCATTAAAAAAAAAATTATTTTACCAAATCTGTGGAGTATGGATTAGAAAGCCGTAAAAGCACAACCAGGGAAGAGAACTTAACAGAAGTCTAGAATGTAGATTATGGTCATTTGGACCAGAGAGATGTGTAGTAGGAGAGAGAAAAGTAAATGGATTCAAATATACATAATTTGAGGAGTGAAATGAATCCATTTTTATGATGAGTTGGATATAGCAAATGAGAGTGTCCACAGGGACCTACAGGTTCGGGGCTTGCAGACACTGTTGACTGAAATGGGCCATGTTTGCAGGGAAGGGGAGGAGTCTGGTTTTACATTCCTATGTTTGGGGTATCTTTGATCCACAGCTTGGAAACTGAGGTTTATAGAGCTCACTTTTTATACCTTTAAAATGAGAGACTCAGTTAATCATTTCTAAGATTCTCTTTCAACTACATACTTTGATTTTATTCTGTCTCCTTTAAATGTTTTTTAATGCTGATTTTTATTTGCTTTTTAATTTATTTTTACTTATTTTTTTATTGTATTTATATTTATTTTTCATATTACTTTTATTTTGTTTTTGTTGTTATTTATGAATTCACTGGATTTTTTCCCATGGATTAGGGTTGGGGAGGTTGGGATGATTCTAGCACATTAAATTTATTGTGCACTTTACTGCTATTATTATTATATCAGCTCCACCTCAGGTCATCAGGCACTAGATCCTGGAGGCTGAAGACCCCTGTTTTAGAGGGAATGATCTTTGGTGTTCAAATTGTCAACTTATCATTTATTGCTTTGGGCCCTAAACTGAATACAGTATCCAATTCCCTATTCAGTTCCTCTGTCAGCTGTTCTTAAACATTTTTACAGCTCTCTTTTCCATCAGGGGAGGATGGTGCAGTGGTAACAAAGGACTGGTAAGAACAAAACGCCATTAAAAATGTAGAAAGACAGTAAATCATAAAAGGAAATTCTATGGTCAAGCCTACAAATGTAGTAAATGGTGCATACATTTCAGCAAGTGTAAACTGCAATTAGCTCAAGGCAACATTACATATGCAGTGCTAACACAGGGTCCTTCCTTACAATGGCAGTAATTCCAACTATCTTCATGGGTTTGTTAGAAGTAGGATTGGGTTACTGAGGGATCTTCCCTGATGGCTCATACGGTAAAGCGTCTGCCTGTAATGCGGGTTTGATCCCTGAGTCAAGAAGATCCCCTGAAGATGGAAATGACAACCCACTCCAGTGCTCTTGCCTGGAAAATCCCATGGATGGAAGAGCCTGGCAGGCTACAGTCCATGGGGTCACAAAGAGTTGGACACGACTGAGCGACTTCACTTTCTTTCTTTCTTGGTTACTGTGGAAGGCAGCCTCTAAGATACCCCAATGATCCCCACCTCCTGGCATTCACACCCTTGAATGAAAGCTGGTCTTTCTGGATTGCACTCCATCCCTAACCCCACACCTAATTAAAAGCCAAGAGTACATCTGAAAACTATTACTTACAGCATATGCAAAACAGATCTTTCACTCTTTATTTGTTCTCTGTCTGAAAGATTCAACTGTCAGTAGGAATGCAAGCTTCAGTTATGAACCCAAACTTTTGAATTTCCTACACAAGAAAAATTGAACTCTGTAAATATACTTCCATGTTTTTTTCACGAGATTATCCTTCACCCCCACATCAACTATGTATCACAACTTGATCTCTGAAAAATCTTAGGAAGATAGAAATAACACGTTAACATGAAAATCACACTTTGATGCTCCTGTGATATGCCAATTGTTTCATATAACCCTCACAATAAAAATCTTTATAAAGGACATTAGCCCATTCATGTAGAAACCAGGCTATTTAGAGAAGCTAAACATATTACTGAAGGTCTTATCTAGAGCAGAGCTTCAGTACATCTGATTCTGATCCTGCCCTTTTTCCATGGCCCTATTCCCATGTCTTAAAGACATGCTTGAAGAAGCAGCCCCCAACCTCCCCAGGAGACTATACTCAATATCACCAGCTATCATAAATGCTTGTTTCCTCACAGGACCAGTAGCAGATTTCCTTGCAGCTTTCAGAGTTGGGGATGTTTCTTGTTGTTTTGGAGTTCTTCAAATAAATAAATAAATAAATAAAAGAGACCCTTCAGAGGATGTCTCCAGGGGTACAGAATGGCATTTATTTGTGCCCTTGTCAATTTCTTCTCTCCCTCTCCCTCTCCTTCATATTCACGCTTTCTTTTTCTTCCTTCTGCTTCTCTCTCTCTTCCTTTCTGTTTCTTCTACTGCCAGATGTGTATTCCTTTCATATTACTGAAATCTTCACATTCTATTCTCTTTTATTCTCACATCCTCCATTAACTCCAGCAACTCTTTCATCTCTAGACCTCTATAGTGTGTGGAGAAGCACTCCTTAAGCCCTTTCTCCTTCTCAAGCAGGCCTCTGATCTGTTTATGATGCTGGTGTTCACCTTCAGCCGGAAGGAGGAACTCTCCCAGGAGTCACCCAAATAGACTTTCAGCATTCATCCTCTTAGTTAATGATGGCATTCCTAATGAAAATCTTGTTTCCTGGGGCACAGCTATTAACAACTTGTTTGGCTAACTGTGCACTAGAAAATCAAATACATCCACTGCCTTCTATTTAAGCTGATTTGAGCAGGGCTTCATCTTAATCTTCCACAAGGAGATGGAGCGGTGGGGTTGGTATAGTTATTTTTCAATTTGGGCTCCATATTCCTAAAGAGGAAAGAACCCCTGCTCAGCCTGTTAAGCTGCATATTAATTCTTCAAATCATCCCTTCTGAAAAAGTAACACAGTCCTCTCGGGTGAGTGACTCTCACGCAAGCAAACTGGCCTGTGAGCCAATGTACCATTGCTTTCTGCTGCCATACGGTCGATTGTAAAAGCAGACTTGGCTACAAAGTCAAAACTTCATCAGCCTGTATTCTAGTGTTTGCTGTAACATGTGTATGCATGCTCAGTCACTTAAGTCGTGCCTGACTCTTTGAGACCCCATGGACTGTAGCCCACCAGGCTCCTCTGTCCATGGGGTTCTTTAGGCAGGAATACTGGAGTGCGTTGCCATATCCTCCTCCAGAGGATCTTCCCAACCCAGGGATCAAATCCACGTCTCCTGCATTGCAGGGGGATTCTTTACCACTGAGCCACTAGGAAAACCCTTTTGTTGTAGCATACTTCTTAAATATTTGTTGAGTGAAGAAATAATAAAAGAGCAAATTAATATGAGTTATCTCAGTGTGCCCGTGAAAAATAAAAGCAATTTTTTTTCAGCCAGACATCTGATGGACTTTAGGAGTCCTCATAACTTCCCAATCAATCTCTCACTTCCAAAAGAGCAATGGGATGGGGGTGGGAGGGGGTGTTGGAGAAGTAGAGTTAATTGAGACATTTTTCAAAGTTAAGAAGCAATATCAAAGATCCCAGGACTTTAATATTCACTGAGATAATTAGACACAATGTAAAAGACCCCTGATTCCGTGCAACATCAATATCCATGAGCACTCTTCCTTTAGCTGATATTCATTAAGTATTGCTATAGAACAGAGATTGTGCTAAGCCCTAAGTCTAGCAAAGCCTGACCTACTCACTACTGCAGTGGGGTTGGGGAGGCAGGCACTAATCAAATGCACCATCGTTATAAGCTAAAATAAACATTCTGGGCAAAAGGCACTCAATGTCCTGGAGGGACAGATCTGTTGTTGTTTTTTGTTTGTTTGTTTAATATAATTGCTAATGTAGAAAATCAACTGGAGGAAACCCAAGTAATTCATCATTGTGCAAGGTAACTGACTTTTTAATATTAGATTAATAAAAATAATCACAGAAGAAACCTCATCTTAAGTGCACTTGTCTGGAACTTTGAAAAATAAATTTTATATTCTATATGGGAAAACATATAAGCTGGGCAACACCCAGGCAAAGTTCCTCTACATTCAAGGCACTTTTGATGTTTCACTGTGTATTATTTTCAAGCATGTTTTAACTGGAGTAGGGTCTCAGTGGGTGGGAGGCAAGTACCTCTTGTTAAACCTGCTGTAATCATGTGCTCTATAAAGCTTCAGGATATAGTAACAGTGGAACTACATTCAACTGCTTGTTATTTCAGAATCAATGTATTAGTTCAACAACATGGATCTTTAAAAGGAACCACAACACAAAATATACTTTGTCATGACAGATTCCTCTAGTTATTGCCAGAAAATAACACTAATTTTAGAAATTCAACTAATAGACATGACATCAACATGTTAAAATTAGAATAGTATGGGACAAAAGATACCCTTTTATTGCAAGTGACTTCTTTCCATGTTTATATATATTTTTATTTTCTCTAAATATTTAATTATCCTTCCATTATTCCCCTGCAATCTTTTCCCATTTAATCTCAAATTATTTGAAACATCACTATTTGCTTACCACTCCCTATACAGTCTAACATTTCTAGCATTTAAAGTATTTACTTCCTTCCCTTACATTTTGACTTTTTCTACCTCACAAAATAAGAATTAGAAATTCTCTCACTACAAATGTCATTAAAGTTTATAGCAGTGAGGGAAAGAATGCTTAATCAAATCACAATTATTTTCCACCTATCAAATTATAAATTTGAAAAGCTCCCATTAGACTAGCCACACACCTATAATTATACGTTATTCTATGTTGAATTCAGAGACACATAAGTTCATTGGATAGTTTCACAAAAAAGATACTATATTATTTAATGTATATTTACATGTAAGTTTTTTGCTGAAACTATTAACATATCAAAAAGGAAGTGTTGACTCCTTAAATTCATTCATACCCAAAGAAATTTATGAATGCTACGAAACTAGTTTCCATGCAGTACTAAACTAAAAGAGACAGAAAACATTCTATTTCCAAAAGTTTTTAAGGTGGATATTTTTTATAAACTAGAATCAGACTGTAGTTCATAAGCAGACTTTATGGCTCAGAATTCTCAATATGGTAAGAGAAACATCTGCAGAAAACCTATTTTTTTTATTTATTGTGGCAAGTAAATAGAAAATAGCCACAAGGGAAAGCATGATCTATAAAACCTTATTTTTATTAGCTGAATCTTTGATATCAAAAGGAAATTACATCAGGTACTATAATATTTAAAGCAATGAAATGCCTTTCCCATAGTATTATTTTCATATGGAAATCTGAAAAACAACATTTTAAAATATGGAATGCAATTTTAAAAGATATTTAAAAAGACTCTTATCAGCAAAACTAGTGTCCACCATTTTGGATTAAGAATAATGTAAAACATCTGCCTATGTTTTAGTATCGCCAAAGTTGTTACTTATTATTGCTACAGCTGACCCAGCAACTTAAAAATCAAAAGCTTCCTAAAAGACTGGAGTGGGGATGGTGGGGGGTTGAGCATTATATTCTATTCCATCTTAATATTATAGTATATTCATTGCCAACTCCACTTATTTTCCACTTTCTGAAAATTAAATTCCTTCTGAATAACTGAGTATAAGAACTGACTTCATTAATGTTTTTACAGAGGGCTATGCTTTTTTAACTTTTTCTAAATTAAAATCTTCCAGCATTTAATTTATAAAAAAGAAGGAAGGCCTCTAGTTTAAAAAATAATAATAGGAAGCATGAAGTCACGAAAAAAGCAAAGCTTGAAAGCAGAGGCAAGAGAGATCCCTGACCTTTCACTGCCAATTGTGTCTCGGATCTGCTACGTGACCTTGAAAAATCAACTAGCAACTCAAAGCCTGCCTTTACTTGTCCGTGAAGCAAATACAAAGTAATAGTTACCAGCTGTTTCCAGGGTCCGTGAGTCTGGGCGGGATCTTCCCAAGTCACATACATGCACGTCGGCTGGGCCTGGCTGAGCCTGTCTGGGACAAAAGGCACACGCTCCATCACGGAGCCTCCGCCGTGGCCAGCACCCCAAAGGAGCACCGGGCAGCAGAAGGTCCGGGGAGGCCTCGTTCCTGCCACCGACACACCCAGGCTGCAACTACATACGGAGCAAGGCCTCTGTCAGAGACCTGAAAACTCGCTGAATAGCTAGCGCCTTCATATGAGGAAATAAGAAGCGACACTTCCGCAGATACGTAGGGGCGGCCAAGACAGTCTCGCGATAAACGGACTCTGTAGGAGACCCACAGTCGCAGAGAAACTCGGAAATTATTCATCTTGAAATATCCTAATGGAAAAATATCCATTGAGTTTACTTCTTTTCCACAAATACTGCCAGAAATATGTTGAAACTCTGTATGTATAATATTGAAGGAACTTCTTTCACAAAAGGCTTCTTATTATATGACAAAAGTTAAGGTCAGAATAGACTTCCTACCATGTCCACTAGATTCATGACTTTTATTCCCAGGTGCCTTTTGGCCCTCTAGTTTTGCATCTCCTTTCTAAGAAGGCATTCAACTCGTTTTCTCCTCACTTTGGTACCTGGAGTCAGTCCTTGTTGGTCTTTCCATTCTCAGTTCAACATGCTTCTTTTTTAGGAAAAGCCGGCTTCAATCCTGACCTTTTGTTGTCAGGCCTTGAATCATGGCCTGGGAACAGGCAGAGCCAAATTAACCACAGGGTGGTTTGGAAACATGATGTTTCTGTAGAGCAAGCAGCACCCAAACTGAGTAGCTTAAAATAATGGCCACTTTATTTGCTCATGATTTCCTGAGTAACCTGGGCAGTTCTTCTGGTCTGTGCAGGCTTGACAGATCCCTGTGGTCACTCAGTCGTGTCCGGCTCTTTGTGACCCTATGAACTGTAGCCTGCTGGTCTCCTCTGTCCATGGGATTCTCCAGGTAGGAATACTGGAGTGGGTTGCCATTCCCTTCTCCATGGGATCTTCCAACACAGGAACTAAACCTGGGTCTCCTGCATTGCAGGCAGATTCTTTACCATCTGAGACACCAGAGAAGCCCTAGAAGGTGACTCACCTGGGGCTAATGATCTTGGATGGCCTCCTTCATAACTAGTTAGGTCTAGTGGACTTCATTTCTGGAAGGACAGACAACTAATCTCTGATCCATGTAGTTTCCTATCCTCCAGTAGGCTAGTTCTGGTTTCTCAAGCTTCTGAAAAATGGCAACAGAACAGGCAAGTCCCCAAGTACAAGCCGTTTTTACCCTTCTGTTTATATTAATTGTACTTGGGTCCCTTTCAACATAGCAAGTCACATAGTCAAGCCCAGATTCAAGGAGGGGAATAATGATTCCTTCTCCTGATGGGAGGACCTTTGCAAACAGCAGCATACAGAGAGATAGGAAGAATTTATGACCAGTTTGCACAAAAGGCTGAGCCTAAAAATAGAAGCCAATATATCACAAATATTAGGGGAAAGGTGAAATTTTTTATATTGGCAATTTCAAAAAGGCTCTTTTTGAAAAGTCATTATTATGAAAGTCATATTATGAAAAATATGTCATTTTTCATAAATGACATAAAAAAATCAGTACTAAGTTGGATTTTCTTATGATGATATAGGATCCTGATGTTTTGAATTATATAGGGAACAAAAATGGGCACTTCTTTTCATTACTTAGAATCTTAGTCCATTTGGGCTGCTATAGCAAAATACCACAGACTAGGTAGCTTTATTTCTCACAGTTTTGGAGGCTAGGAATTCAAGATCAAAGTGCCAGCATAGCTGTGTTTTTGAGAAGACCTTCTTCTTGATTCCTATCAAGGACTTAAAAAATATTCACAGTCTAAATGTTGAGAGTTATATTTTATTCAGTGGGAATTTTTAGGACTTCAAGTCTGGGAGACAGCATCTTAAGTAACCCTGAAAGAACTGCTACCAGGAGTCAAGGGGAGGAGCCAGGTTATATAGAAGTTTTGCAACAAAGGGCAGGTAGTCTGAACATCAAAAGATTATTATTGATTAGAGAAAACCAGATATCCCAAGTTAAGGAATTCAGTGCTTTTCTATGTATGGGAAGATGCAAGAGTTTGGGTTCACGGAAAGCATTCCTTCGATATGCACCTCAGCTCTCTGGGTCCAGTAACCTGTGTTTTTCACATCCTGAGTTTCCCCAGGGCTCACCATAGGGAGTGACTGCAGTCTGATGGCTGCTGGATGGCAGATATTCTTTCTTTCCTGAATTCCCCTAGGACTCACCAACTCACCATCCATGGTGGTTGCAACTGCTGATGATTGTGGCATCCTTTGTTTAGTGATGTGGCAGGAAATATTCCATTTCTTACTATCCAGTGCCTCTTAGCTGTGTCCTTACATGGTAGAAACAGGGATCTCTCTGGAACCTCTTTTATAAGACATTGCTCCCCGTGAAGTTTCCACCCTCATGACTTAAGCACCTCCCAAAAACCCTGCCTACTAATACCATCACCTTTGAGAGGTTAGGATTTCAACAAATGCATTTTGGGGAGACACATTCAGATCATAGCACTTAGAAACTCTAGGGATCTACTTTGAGTCCTCCTCTTCTTTGTTCGCATCCATAGTTGATACAGTTTTAGAAGAAGCAGTTTCAGAGGCAAACCTGAAACTTAACAGCACGTCGTCACTTTACGATGCCAGTAACATTAACATGGATTCTAGGTTCAGAAACCCCAGCTCTGCTGTCACTTCATCCAAATGTGAGCAGATCAGCAATTTATGTGTTATTTACACCAACCAAAACTATCAGAAACTGATCAAAAACTCAAAAATACTACTTTATTTTTTGAATGTATTATTATAGTTTCGGTAGCCAAACAGGCTGCATTTGCTAGTGAAGGTAACTGCTTTCTAATTCCTTATAGTTTAAATAGTAATAAAAGGTCAAGCAGTGAGAAATCAATCAAGGCAAATAGATATGATGATTCTTAAGAGATATTTCATGCAGACACAGATAGAAGCTGAGAGTGTCTAGGCTCTAAAATGAAGGGGAAACCTACATCTGTCATGTTTTCACTATTAAATTTGGCTGTATCCTTCTGGCATGAGCTTATCACATGTAGATGACAATTACATCAGAGCCTACTTTACACTGATTACATTTTAGACTTCAGAAAGGTATGGGAGAGGAGCTTCAAAATCATTAAAAGATTTACTAAACAGCAAGAAAATCTCTGCTGAGACTGAATAGCATAAAATCAAACAATACTCAATGACATGGAAACCAAAGTAAATAAAATAGTGCTGAATTTACCTAAGTTGGGATATGATTGCTCCCATATAGAGTGTGTGTGTGTGTGCATGCATGCGTGTGTGGGCACAAGTGCACGTTCACGCTTACTTGTGTCTGACTCTTTGCAACCCCATGGACTGTAGCCTGCTAGACTCCTCTGTCTATGGGATTTTCCAGGCAAGAATACGGGAGTGAATTGCCATTTCCTACTCCAGGGATCTTCCCAATCCAGGTATCAAACCTCCATCTCTTGCATCCCCTGCATTGGCAGGCAGATTCTTTACCACTGCTCCACCTGGGAAACCCTCCCATATAGATTAGGGCCCCTGTTTTAGACTCTCATAGGACTATACGTCAGAGAAGGCAATGGCAACCCACTCCAGTACTTTTGCCTGGAAAATCCTATGGACGGAGGAGCCTGGTAGGCTGCAGTCCATGGGGTCGCTAAGAGTCGGACATGACTGAGTGACTTCACTTTCACTTTTCACTTTCATGCGTGGGAGAAGGAAATGGCAACCCACTCCAGTGTTCTTGCCTGGAGAATCCCAGGGATGGGGGAGCCTGGTAGGCTGCCATCTATGGGGTCGCACAGAGTCGGACACGGCTGAAGCAACTTAGCAGCAGCAGCAGGACTATACATATCATCTTCAAAGCACTCATCACAATTGTAACTAATTACCCATTATCAGTTCTCCCAGTAAACTGCAATCTCCATGAAAGCATGGACAATCCATATCTTATGCCCTGTTGTATATATTTCCAATGACTGACCAATAGCAGACCCTTGATAGGGAATAGTTAAATGAATGGCAAGGCAGGAGGAAAGACAAAACAAAGATGTAAAACAAGCACATTAAAAACTGATTGAGAAGATGTGAGCTGAGTGAAGGAATAAATGGTAGAGGAGCCTGGTTACACATGTTAAGAAAGGAAATGATCATCCACTGAAATAATTATAACAAAAATATATTTGGCAGGAATAAGAATAGGAGTAAGGTATGAGCAAAGACTTCTCGTTTTGAGGAACTAGGGGGTCCAAACTGAAACTAAGGCTAAGGGTGGTTATAGTGGAGGCAGGAAAGAGATTGGGCAGTCGAAGAGGCTGATAAATTAAAAAGCCAGAAACAGTACTGTAGACCTAGCAAGAGGGGCACCCACTCCAGATCCCACCCTGTAAAGGACCTGCTCTCTGAACTCTCTTCCAGTTCTGTTCCTTCCCAGAAGGCAGGAAATCTACTCAGAGTCCACATACCCTCTTTTAGATCACATGTGGAATATACAGGACCACAAAACTCCCTGCAAAGATCCCTCTCCAGATCTGTTATGCTGAGGGTGGGCAGCACAACAAGAGTATGCTCCCTGGATCAAGGAGGGAATAAGACAATTTAATGGGATACAGTTTGGTCCTGTGTGGTCTGGAGGGTCTGCACACCAAGAACCTAAGGCCTTCTGGTGCAGGAGCTGGGACAGAAAGAGAAAGGCATGATCATGGACTTGGGGCCCCCCGAACCACCAACTAACTAATGACAGGAAACTCTGACAAGTTCAGGAATTCTAAATAGGCTTCCAGATCATTCTGAAGGTAAACATACATTCCATGTATATGGAATGCTCTCAAATGATATTTTTGGGACTTCCCTGTTGGCCCAGTGGTTACGACATTTTGCTTCCAATGCAGAGGGAAGGGGTTCCATACCTGGTTGGGGAACTAAGATCCTACATGCCATGTGGCATGGCCGAAAAGTAAAGGAGTCAAATGATATCTCTGTTTCCCAAGTACGTTCTCTTGTTCTTCCTATAATAAGAGAACGCAGGATGTCTAGGGCACAAACAAGTTAGACACCAGCTAAGCTGAAGAAGTCAGAGATTTCAAACCAAAGGAATTCATTGTATAGAGGAGAATAGAAGCTATTTTATTTAACAGTCTATTAGCATGACATATGGAAAAGGAAATGGCAACCCACTCCAGTATTCTTGCCTGGAGAATTCCATGGACAGAGGAGCCTGGTGGGCTACAGTGGGGTCACAAAGAGTCAGACACGACTGATCACACAGCACAGCATGACATAAGTATTGAATATTCAGATATGACACATAGGTATCCAGTTTCAGTCTTGATACAAGCTCTGTAATGCTAGGGGTGGGCCTAGCCAAGATATTTACCTTACGCTAGAGGGCTATGATTTTGTAATGACCTTTCACTACAGGTTGATCTTGGCTGGTTGTGGATTTCTTAGTATCCATAACTACTCTTACTTTTACATGGAAAATTAACCAGATTGTTCCACAACCACTCGCTTCGGTTCAGAGTTCCACCCACTCTTTTCAGATGAATACTGAAATTCATTTCAGGTGAATACTGAGTCATTCATTTTCTCAGGAGTCTGCAGAGGCAAAAGGTTTTTCTGAAGTCAGAAAAGTAAAGAAAACTGGGGAGAGATGAAGGACCTATATGGTGTTTGATGGTTTTAAAACACTTTTATGCTTTATCATCTCAATTTTTTTTTAGAACCACACTGTACAAGCAGATGTGTGAGTGTTCAGTAGCTCAGTCATTTCTGACTCTTTTGTGACTGTATGGACTGTAGCTCACCAAGCTCCTCTGTCCATGGGATTATCCTGGCAAGAATACTGCAGTGGGTTGCCATTTCCCTCTTCAGGGGATCTTTTCAACCCAGGGATCAAACCTGTGTCTTCTGAGGCTCAGGGCTGCATTGGCAGGCACTCTTTACCACATAAGCCACCTGGGAAGCCCCATTTCTTACTGTCATACTAGAAATATTTTACCAGTTTATCTTCATTTCAAGGTTTAGCTTTAGTAACTAATTTTCATACAGTTAAAATTTATATATGTTACATTGAACAAGCACAACAAAGTTCTTATGACTTTGTTTTTATTTCTAAGTGTTTCTTCAAATTCTATGAGCCTGATGTCTCTGGCACACAGATTTCCTCACTCCTGAATAACAAATAATCTTGTGGTCACTGTAGATCACAAAAATGAGTGAAGTCGCTCAGTCGTGTCCAACTCTTTGCAACCCCGTGGCCTGTAGCCTACCAGACTCCTCTGTCCATGGGATTTTCCAGGCAAAGGTAATGGAGTGGGTTGCCATTTCCTTCTGCAGGGGATCTTCCCAACCCAGGGGTCGAACCGGGGTCTCCCGCGTTGCAGGCAGACACTTTGCCATCTGAGCCACCTGGGAAGCCAATATATCACAAAAGCTGATCTTAATTCAGAATTAGGATGCTCAATCATATATAATTAGGAAAACTCTGAACTTCATCATATAACAAATCTTATGTCCCTTCCCCAGATCAGTATTACTTCAGTCTGGAAACCTAGGATGTTTTCTAGTTCCCTGTTCCCTGCCTAGTATTGCCACTTCTCCCTCCCTAGCTGTTAACCTCAAATTCTACTCCTCTAGGATCAGTGTGCATGGAGGGAGAGCAGAGAAGGGAGTCAGGTAAGTTCTAGAATGAACTCTATGCTGCATCTAGGCCTAACAGGTGTTCAGGGTGACTTTTCCTCATACAGACCCCCTACAGTGTCTTATCTGCATTTCTCTTGACATGGGAACAGGCATCTCTAGGTCTATTCTAAAGAGGCACCCTCTCAGAATGGACAGCTACCTTTGATTCTCTTTATGGAGGTCTGTCTGAGCCTGCAGGAGACCTTTCTGAACATGACTGAGATCATTCCAGGCCTGCTTCTTTTCACAGGTAGCCCACGTCTGGTTCCCAGGGAACTCCCAAGCATCCTTTGCCCCAGCAATGTCTGGGAGAACTGGCCAGAGTTTTCTCTCCCTATGCTATTCATTGACAACCAGGCCTGATGCTTTCTGAAGCAACATCTAAATAGTAGACCACAGAACCTCAGAGTCAGTATGTCCCACCCTAGACCCACGTAAGCAGGTTTAGGTATTTTCAGGGCATGCCAACTACTTCATGAAAATATGTCTTCACAAGTCCTCTTCAATCTCCATACACTCTGGCCCTTTATTGCCTTGGCATGGGTAAGAATTTTCAGAGTTGCCAAACTGGTTTTTAATAATCTCCTTTGAGAACTGGTATCTTGTTCTGGCACACCTCTTTGGAAAATCACAGTTTGAATCTTGGCACCTCTATTAAAACTTCTGATTTAATACTCTGTTAAAAGTATTTCATAATCAATCATTTACCACTGAAATTTCTGTATCAGTTAAATACGGAAAATAGAATAGTTTCCCCATGTATCTGATGTATAGTCAATTAAATTTTCTGTTGGAGTTTCTTTCATTTAAATTTTTAAGCTCTCCAACTTCAACTGGATGTGTTTTTTCCCTTGGTGTGTGCTAATTATTCTTTTTTTTTTTTTTACTATGGTTACATAATTATCCAAGTATGTTTGTCTCTCTGTTCTTAATCCTCTCTTCCATTTTGAAAAGTTTATTTTCATATATACATCCATTTTTGGCCTCTCATTGCTCTCATTAATCAGCATTTAATTATTATTGTGTAATAATATGTTCTATTATCTGGTTAGGCTGGAGTCTTCCCATTACTCTTCTTTTCAAGATTATCTCATGTTGACAATTTTAAATTTAGAAATAATTTATAATGTAGGAATAATTGTTACAGTAAGAGCAAATTAAAACAAATATTAAAATGCTTACAACTGTCACATTATTCTATGTGCTTTTCAAATATTAATTCATTTAATTTTCAGAATAACTTTGATCTATTTAATTATTGGCCCTATTTCTTCAACTCTTCCTGTATCATCCACAGCTTTGTCATGGCCTAATCCTGGGAAGGATGTATTTCCTACCCCTTGACTCTGGACTTGGGTCATAAGATTTGCATGGTGAGTAGGATGGGAAGAGATAGCTGAGTATAGAAATATGCTTGCCCAGCTTGGCTTGTTCTCCTGTGTTCTAGTCATTGCCGTAGGAAGAATATGTGTCTATCCCACGGAACCAGGAGGGCCGGGAAACACTGAGAACAAGGCTGGTCCAATAGATGCACAGATTATAAGACTAAATTATTGCTGCTTTTAACCATTGAGTTTTGGAGTGGTTTGTTAAGCAGTATTGTTTGGCAACAGCTAAGTAATAAGCCACAATATTCAATAGGCACTTTTATTATTACCATTTTACAAATGCGAAAAAATGAGGCAAAGAGAGGTTAAGTAATTTATCAGCTAGCAAATGGGCAGAATGGCTCCAGAGTACATGCTTTTAACTATCTTTACAATATTTGAGCCTTCATTTAGAAGAAAGTTTAGTCAAAATCATATATTCTATTTTTTTCATCTTCTAATATAAATATATACTTTTCTTTATAAGGATGCCACACACCTCCTCTAGCTTATTCTGAAATATATATGATTTGATGATTATTAGGGTTTATCTTTATAGATTTTGGACTAAAACTTTGTTTTATTTTTCAACCTACTTTGTTATCAATACTTTAAAAGTATTGATTAACAGTAGTATTAAAGTATTAAAAGACATTCTTTGCAGTTGTATTTCTCTTGCTACTTCTTAGTCTCCTTGTGAACCCCTATTCATCTTCCCTGTCCTTAAATAGTTCTGTATAGTTATGTCCTTCTGGAGGAGGGCATGGCAACCCACTCCAGTATTCTTGCCTGGAGAATCCCCATGGACAGAGGAGCCTGGAGGGCTACAGTCCATGGGATTGCAAGGGGTTGGACACGACTGAGCGACTAAGCATAGTTCTGTCCTAGACCCTTTCTGACTCCCATTTTCTACCTTTCCCTGGGAAATTTTACCCACTCTAGATGTGGATGAAATTTTCTGGTCTGCCCTGTTCGTGTGTGTGTGTGTGTGTGTGTGTGTGTGTGTGTGTGTGTGTGTGTGTGTGTGTGTGTGTGTGTGTGTGTGTGTGTGCAGGCTAAGTAGTTTCAGTCTGATTCTCTGTGACCTTATGGACTGTAGCGTGTGTGTGTGTGTGTGTGTGTGTGTGTGTGTGTGTGTGTGTGCAGGCTAAGTAGTTTCAGTCTGATTCTCTGTGACCTTATGGACTGTAGCCTGCCCTGTTCGTGCGTGTGTGTGTGTGTGTGTGTGTGTGTGTGTGTGCAGGCTAAGTAGTTTCAGTCTGATTCTCTGTGACCTTATGGACTGTAGCCTGCCCTGTTCGTGCGTGTGTGTGTGTGTGTGTGTGTGTGTGTGTGTGTGCAGGCTAAGTAGTTTCAGTCTGATTCTCTGTGACCTTATGGACTGTAGCCTGCCCTGTTCGTGCGTGTGTGTGTGTGTGTGTGTGTGTGTGTGTGTGTGTGTGCAGGCTAAGTAGTTTCAGTCTGATTCTCTGTGACCTTATGGACTGTAGCCTGCCCTGTTCGTGCGTGTGTGTGTGTGTGTGTGTGTGTGTGTGTGTGTGTGCAGGCTAAGTAGTTTCAGTCTGATTCTCTGTGACCTTATGGACTGTAGCCCGCCAGGCTCCTCTGTCCATGGCATTCTCCAGGCAAGAATGCTGGAGTGGGTTGCCATGCCCTCCTCCACAGGATCTTCCTGACCCAGGGATGGGACCCGTGTGTCTTATGTCTCCTGTATTGGCAGCTGGGTTCTTCACCATTAGTGCTACCTGGAAAGCACCCAGACACAAATATTCACCTACCTACTGCGCTCCTCCATTGAGATCCTCACAGACCTCAAATTCAAAAACGCTGAAGTAATTTTTTGCCATCCACTCCCCAAACCTGCTAGTTCTTTCATGATTCTTGTCATTATAAATGGTACCACCATTCATTCAGCTTCTCCAAAACCAAAACTAGGTATACTCCTTCATTCCTTCCTCATTCTTTTTCTCAAGCCAACAACTTCTATTGATTTTACTACTGAATATCATACAAATTCCTACAATTTTTAGCCTTTATTTCAATCAATTCTTACATTCTTAAATTCATATGATTACTATAGTTTCATAAAGCTAATAATCAGGAATATGCTACTTTTTAGATATCCAATCAAGCAGTTATTCTTACTGATTAGTCTTGACTGTGTATTTCACATCTGTTTAGCCCCATTAAGACACCAGGCCACTTCAATCACAGGAGGTCAGCACCCTTTACGTTTGGCCTGGGAATCCACCAATGCCTGCACAGATGGTTGTCCCAGATAATCACCCACTTAACCGCTAATGCTTCTCTCTTCTTTTCTAGATACTGGTGGTTTAGCTACATCCCAACTGTACTTCTTCCTGCCATATTACAAAAACTAGATGCTCAATCATAGGATGTTCTGACTCTAAGCTTATCCACCTATTTTTCAGCTGTGTCTCCCGCATTATATTAATATTTGGTAAACTTCACCAACCTTATCCATTAAGCAATCCCATTAAAACTTTTTTAATGCTTTAGATTCAAATCATTGGTGCTCAGAACTCAATACACATGAGAAGCACCTCGAATGTTTCTTCCAATATAAATATTTTCAGACTTTGGATATTTTGATTAGGTTTTGGGTGGAACTGGGAATTTCCTTTTAAAAAATCACTAGAGAATTCTAACGAACAGCCAGGCTTAGGAATTGATTTTTCTAAAAAGAAAATTATATATAAATAATATAGGAGTTTATTTACAATTTAAGCAATGAAAACAGATTTTAAAGTTACAGAAATTACCATCTTTTCCCATAATAAGCAGCCTGTTTAAAAGTCTGCTTTCACATGGGGATTCCCTGATGGCTCAGCTGGTAAAGAATCCTCCTGCAATGCAGGAGAACTGGGTTCAATCATTGGGTTGGGATGATTCCCTGGAGAAGGGAACAGCTACCCACTCCAGTATTCTGGCCTGGAGAATTCCATGCACTGTATAGTCCACGGGGGCGCAAAGAGTCGGACATGACTGAGTGACTTTCACTTCACTTCCTGCTTTCATGTAAAGATGTTTACAGAATGGAAGAAAGATCTTTTCTTTAAGAGTTCAGCTTTTCCGAGTTTCTAATGTCAAAAATCTTGCTGCTTTGGGGTTGCCACAATTTTGTTGTTGTTTAGTTGTTAAGTTGTGTCAGGCTCTTTTGCGACCTCATGGACCATAGCCTCCCAGGCCTCTGTCCATGGAATTTCCCAGGCAAGAATACTGGAGTGGTTTGCCATTTCCTTCTCCAGAGGATCTTCCTGACCCAAGGATCGAATCCGCATCTCCTGCATTGGTAGATGCATTCTTTACCAATGAGCCACCAAGGAAGCCTAGCTACAATCTTACTAAGTTGAAAATTAGTGTCTCATCTTTATAAATTATTACAGCTTATTTCAACAGAGACTTTCTCAAAGAAAGCAAATGACCTTAATTACTAAACCAGGCATTTAATCATTCTACTTGGTCTGATTCAGAAAGCTTTTGTTTCTTGTAACATGACTCAAAGTAGGGGTTTCCCAGGTGGTTCAGTGGTAAAAGAATCCACCTGCCAATGCAGGAGATGCAGGGTCTCTCTGGGTCAGGAAGATCCCCTGGAGGAGGAAATGGCAACCCACTCCAGTATTCTTGCTTGGGAAATCTCATGGACAGAGGAGCCTGGCAAGCTACAGTCCTTAGGATTGCAAAAGATTCAGACATGACTTAGCGACTGAGCACACACAACTCAAAGTAGCCTTATATCCATGGCCTAATAAAGAGTTAATAATGATCAACAAGAAGTTTATTATATGGAATCCATGTGAAGATGACTATATTAGGACAACCATGTTTTAGACAATTTGTGTTCAAGTCTAAACTTAGTGACATTCTTCATTTTTAAGAACTTAATTTACTTATAAACCGAAACAAGCAGCAATTAGGATTTTAAATCTTGTAATAGTCTATAAACCCTTGGATTGACTATTTTCACATCTTTTAAAGATGCATTTAAAAATTAGCTGTATCTGTTAAGTGTCTGAGTACATGTTTAGCTGAAAATAAATAACCTACAGAAGAAAAGAAAATAGCGTTAACAGGCATGCTGTCTTACTAGGCAAAGACAAAACAAAACAAAATCTTGTTTAGGGGTATGTGTTTGCAAGTCAGGGCAATTCTGTCCATCCATACTGGGGAGGCTACAGAAAATGTCATATTTATGATGAGAAGCGATGTAAGTATTTCAAAGATATCCTGGTGCAACTCCCCATTTTTCTGCTCATCTGTGACTTTCTTAGCTTCTCTATTTACAGATAGGCTCCTCATATCCACTTGTTCATTCCACCCTTCACCCCTGACCATCCAATATCCTTGGTATGTCCACTGAGGAGCCCCAGGCCACACTGTGGTACCTTATTCTGAGCTCCCCTCTCTGGTAATGAGGATCCTGCCCCTGCTTATCTTTTCCATTAACATTATCCAATTAAATGAAGTCATATCCATGTCTCTTATTCCTTTGTCCCTTGTGTTCTTCTTGGTTGATTTACTTACTCCTTCTAAACTTTGAATGAATGTTATCTTCCATCAGATGACATAGCCATTTGTTGTTCAGTCGCCCAGTCGTGTCCAACTCTTTGTGACCCCATAGACTGCAGTATGCCAGGCCTCTCTGTCCCTCCCCATCTCCCGAATTTTGTTCAAGTTCATATCCATAGTATCAGTGATGCCATCCAGCCATCTCATCTTCCTCCTCAGAAGGAGAAAATGGTGTCAGAGGACATAGCCATAGCCTAAGGAATATATTACTGTAGAAATTTTACCCATTGAGACAGTTGTGTGACTCTAGGCTTTTCTCCCTAAAATCTCTCCCTAAAAACATCCTGGGATTTCTTTTCCTATGTTTTTCGTCATGTCTTGCTCTAAAACAAAAATCTTCAAGAGACTCCGTACTCTCAGGGTGAAACTACAATTCTTCAAACTTTTATCAACTGAGGCAATTCATTTGTAGTCTGTCTCTGTAAATCCAAGAAATAACCTCAGTAAGATTTAATAGAATATATTATCATGCTATGTCCTATTTAAAGGACCTCATCACTCCTGATGCCCCTGGAATCGAGTTCCGGCCCTTCACACCTTTTCAAAGCTCTTCAATACCTGGTGTCACTTGAACTTTCTAACATTATTTCCCAAACTCCTCCAGTCCAGATGTGTCTCAGCCAGTCGGTATTCTCTTTTCTTTTACATGTCCTTCAACTTCTTCTTTTCCTTTCCAAATTTCCATCATACTTTAAGACTTAGCTTTAGTCCCACCTCCTGATTAAGTTTTGCATGAATAATCAGTTCATACTAATTTCATCTCTAAGCAATCCTGCTTTTCTCATCTTTTAAACTGAATCAAATAATACCTTTAGTTTTTATATAATCATTTATATAATTTATATAATTTTATATTTTATATATGATTTATATAATCATATATAACTAGAGGAGTATATTTGCAATGTGACCACATCCAAGCCAAAATAAACCTAAGATGTGATTCCATAGGGAAGCTGATGCCTGAACACCAAAATGCCAGCTCAGAAAAGAACTAGAAGTTACTGGGGGTCTTTAACTTTGGATTTCATGAGGATGTCAGAACTATTGCTTAGAGTGCATGAAACCCAAGCCTATAATTAGAAATGTGAAGTTTATGTACTTAAAATATCAGTAGAGGTACAATAAAGGCTAGACCATTCAACTGCCTCTGATTTTATTGTCAAGTCTTTCTTATGGATGTGGGTATAAGCCTTACCTATTCCCTACTGTGGGTAGGGCACCCAACTGATGGATTTTACCCTTCAAGTCACATCTCATTTGGTCTGCCATGGCATGACCATTCTTGTTTCTTGGCTCTTACTACTAATTGTAAGAATTCTTAGTCTCCTTTTGTGTTCTGTTTATTCCAGAAGTGGCTTTTTTAGGGCTGAGTTCTGCCTTTCCATCCTACGTGTGGATTGTCTGCATGCCTTGTGTGGGAATTAGAATTCTCCAACTAGCAGCTGTGTTCTGTGCTGTGTGGCTGGAAAACATCTTAAAGCCACTTGTGGGAAGAATATCTTTTGAAAAACGTGGATCTTGAAGTCAGGCAGATTTCTAAGTCTAAATTTTTTACATAAAGGGGATAACAAGCAAAGTAACATCTCCTTCAATTTGAAGGTCATTTCTTGTACCACCCTACTCACTAACCACACCCAGTCTAAGGCACCTTTCTTTCGTTTAAAATTTCTTTGAATTGTTTCTTCACTTTTGAATACTTATCTGAATAGCTTACAGAATACCACAGAATAATAGGCATTAGAGTTTGGTGATGATTAGTTTATCAGTATATTTCTTCCCCACCACAATTTAAGTTCCACTAGAGCAGAGGCCTGGCGGGCTGCAGTCCAGTCTACAGGGTCTCGAAGTGTCAGATAGAAGACTAACACTTTCACGTGGGGCTTCCCTGGTGACTCAGAGGGTAAAGAATCTGCCTGCAATGCAGAAGACCTGGGTTTGATCCCTGGGTTGGGAAGATCCCTGGAGAAGGGAATGGTTACCCACTCCAGTATTCTTGCCTAGAGAATTCCACGGACAGAGAAACCTGGCGTGCTACAGTCCATGGGGCTGCAAAGAGTCAGACATGACTGACTAACACTTTTCAGAATAAAAGCTATGCCAGACTTAGTTCACCATTATGTTTCCAGCCTGTAGCACTGGCCCAACTCCTCAAATATTTGTTGAACGGGTAAATTCCTCATAAGGTTGGTGGAGAAGGAGAGGAGGTAAACAGTGTAAAACACTATATAAATATTCAGAGCATATATGTGTGTGTATTTATCAGTACATAGAGTATTATGGTCAGTACATGGTATTTGGTAAAAGGTCCGTCTAGTCAAGGCTATGGTTTTTCCAGTAGTCATGTATGGATGTGAGAGTTGGACGATAAAGAAAGCTGAGTGCTGAAGAATTGATGCTTTTGAACTGTGGTGTTGGAGAACACTCTGGAGACTCCCTTGGATTGCAAGGAGATCCAACCAGTCCATTCTAAAGAAGATAAATCCTGGGTGTTCATTGGAAGGACTGATGTTGAAGCAGAAACTCCAATACTTTGGCCACCTGATGCGAAAAGCTGACTCATTTGAAAAGACCCTGATGCTGGGAAAGATTGAGGGCGGGAGGAGAAGGGGATGACAGAGGATGAGATTGTTGGATGGCATCACTGACTCGATGGACGTGGGTTTGGGTGGACACCGGGAGTTGGTGATAGACAGGGAGGCCTGACGTGCTGCAGTTCATGGGGTCGCAAAGAGTCGGACACGACTGAGAGACTGAACTGAACTGAACTGAACATTTATTTACTCTTGCTTGAAATCTGCACTGAAAATAGCCCTTCCTCTTGCAGTAGCAACATAGACACTTCTTGTGTCATATCACTGACTCTCCCCAACTAAAAGTAGTGGATTGACCTGAATGTTCATTTGCTTCTTTTCTGCTGAAGCACCTGATGAGGCCCACAGAGCCGGGAGCATCACCTCACAGCGCTTTCAGCCTCCCAAGACTCAGTCCTCTCATTACATATTTGGTGATTTAACTCACAGACTTGCTAAGATCACATTCCCAAGCAGTCTTCTAAAATTGCCCATCTCTCCACAGACTAACCAGAGTGGCCTCAGAGAAGAGAACAGCCTAGTGGAAGGCTACATGTGTTCGCAAAATTAACTGCATGGAGCACACCAAGTTTCAAAGGTGTGAAGTTTCCATTTTACACATTTTGCCTAGAAACGTAACAGGAATTTTAGCAACATGACGGAATATAACACTGTAAATCAATTATACTTCACTAAAATAAATAAATATACAAAAATAAAGAAATAGCTAAGTAAAACTTAGATTTATATCTAGCAAACAAAGAGAATCTGACATTTTATGTGCCAGCACATAGTAGGTGCCCAACAAATAACTTTGGGGAGGGGGAAAGTATGTCTCAGTGGCTACTGGAATTGATTGCCTCCCCATTAGATACTATAAATCCCCTTCCTGTCTTGGAGCAGGGCTTTAAGAACACAACTCTAGTAAAAGCAGGCGTATCTTCACAATCAAGACAAGCTTTTGTTTTACTTCCCAGTTATAAAAAAGTGGGGGGGAGGGGGCAGAGTTCCCCGAATTTCTAGATGGGAAATGGTGGTTTCTTTACCGCAGGAGTGCAGACCGGTCTCGTGATTCCTGGGGGTGAAACTTGCAACTCTTCTTCCTCTCCAAGTTCTTGGCTGGAGACAGCTGTGGGTAAGTTTGGGGAGATGGAAGGAGAAGGCGATTTCAGTATCTTCACGTAGAGAGACGCTAATCAGGAAGTCAGACTGTAAAGGCCAGCAATAGCCAAAGGAAATTCAACTTGTAGTCGCGACTGTTTGGGAAAAAAGAGAGAGGGGCGGGGATAAAAGAAGTAGGAAAAATTGGGGGAGGGGGAGGCGAGTAAAGGAAAACCAGAAAAGAGAGTATCTGCGCACTTTGTTGTTTCTCCTGCTCTTCCTTTCTCACTCCTTCCAGAAGCTAGGAAAAGTTTGCAGGCGCAGCATTCGGGATGGGTGAGCGGGATGTTGATTTGCAGACCCTGGAGGAAAAGCGCCTGCTTCCCTCTTCCCCATTCCCGCAGCCGTCTTCCCCTCTCGGGAGGATGGAAGGCAATCCTCCTGGAGACCCAGGGCAGCTGTAGCCCAGGATCCCGCAGGGCTCAAGCAGCGAGCAGCACTGTCTCTCTGGCAAATCCTCCCCTACCTCTTCCATCCTCCTCCCGGAAGGGAAAAAGGCAAGATCGAACCTCTAAACCGACTTCACCCCTCCCCCTCTTCCTGGGGGAGCTGAAGCAGAAAGTACGGTTCTGTGATTCAGTGGAGAGAGAAGAGGGTGGAGGCAGCAAAGAACTCCGAGTGCCAAAACTAAGTTGGTTCGCTGACCAAACGCACGCAGCTCGCAGCGCTTCCGCGGGTGCGCCAACCCCGCGGGGACCAAGGGGCTTGGCGCGGAGCAGGCGCGGGGTCGGGGACCGATTTGCGTCCCCGTGCGCTCCTGGGCCGAGGAGACGTTCCTACAAAGAAGGGGTGGTCAACGGTGGAGGGAGATCGATTAAGGGGGTGTTTTTTTCCTCCTTTGGCCGCCTGGTGAGTGTCTGGGAGATTGGCAAGCGCCTGGGAGAGGAAAGAGCAACAGAGAGCCCTGAAAGAGTGGAGAAAGTGATCCGGAAGCCGGTTCACTGCCTGCAGCTCCTTATCTGCCTGGGTTGGTGCTTTTTATCGGCGGTTCAGCTTCCCAGCACTTTCCAGCTGAGCGGACTGCTGGACCGACGGCCGATCCCACATCCATCAGTGCGCGCGCCTCTCAACTCCTCCTCGAGACCCTCCTCAACTCCTAACCTCGAGGGCGAAAAGTTCTGGCCACGAGTAGTTCCTGCCCAAGGTGATTTTCAGTTCCTTACTTGATTTTTTTTTGTTTTCCTCTTGGGAACTTTTGGGTGGAGGCTTTGATTTTTTTGTGTGTGGAAGCTACTTTGGGGAGTGAGGAGGGGGGGAAGTGCAATTTGATGGAGAAAAGCGACTCCTTGTTTTCCCACACGTCCCATCCCTTAAGCCACCACTTCTAGAAGATTAAAGTTGTTGGACGTGGGGACAGCCGAGAGGACAGGACTTCTTTCCAGGTGGAGCCCCTCCACCGCCTGTAGAGTCTGTTCCTCCTGCGTGCATGTGTGCGCCAGCGGCGGCGCGGGGTGCGTTGCTCTGCTTTGGAGTCTCAGCTGGGACCAGAGTGAATGGCCCCCAGGGGCTGCGCGGGGCCTCTGCCTCCGCCACCTTCTCCACAGACCTGGGTCTGGCCCAGAAAGATGCTAGCCATGGGGGCGCTGGCAGGCTTCTGGGTTCTCAGCCTCCTCACTTATGGTTACCTGTCCTGGGGCCAGGGCTTGGAGGAGGAGGAAGAAGGGGCTTTGCGAGCTCAAACTGGAGAGAGACTGGAGCCCCGCGTAACCGCCGTGTCCCAGCCCCATCTCATTTTCATCCTAGCGGATGATCAGGGATTTAGAGATGTGGGTTACCATGGATCAGAGATAAAGACTCCCACTCTTGACAAGCTTGCTGCCGAAGGAGTTAAACTGGAGAACTACTATGTCCAGCCTATTTGCACACCGTCCAGGAGTCAGTTTATTACTGGAAAGTAAGTGTTACTTTATTCTTTGCAGATATCTTAAGCAGTTGATTAAGATGCAGCTCCTAACTTAATGGAGTTGCAGTAAATATGGGAAACTAAATGAATGAATGAGTGCATGAATGGATGCGCAAAATGCATTTAGCTGTGGTGGGTATTAAAATGGATGTCCTGTTGATGATCTGAAAGTCTCCTGACTAGATTAGTCTCATTTTCCTTACTCTCAGAGCCTGCTGTGAAGTGTGTTCAGAGTTTTAAAATGAGATCAGAACTTATAAACTCCCACCTACCAACCAGAGATCTCCGGAAGTGTTCTTTTCTAAATGGATTTTGGCTTTTGAGCTTGCTCAGATTTTGTTTCGGGTGTTGGAGTTTCTAGGCACCATCACTGATAAGAGAAACAGACCGAAATTGTTCTGGACTCTTGGTTTATTTGTAAATCTAGAATTGACAGGTAATCACAGAGAGAAGAAGGGCGAAGAAATGTATGGAAGGCAGTGTAAAATCTGACCAGTGTACATGGGACTCTGCCTGGGTCTTTGATAGGTAATTTTCTGTGACAAGATCATTAGGGAAGGCAATATGTAATCACCAAGGCAGTTCTCAAAATGGGAGAAATTACAGTGGTAAATGCTCAGTATGAGTTAAAATTCATCCAAAGTTTTCCAGTTGTACCTCACATGTCTAGGAATTTTCTGATTAACTCTAAGAAAAATCAGATTATTTGGATGCTTAAGAAACTGTTTTTAATATTATTGTTATTTGCTGCTAAATCTCCTAATTGGGGTGTTCACTCATATTCATATTTTCACTCTATCCTGTCCGAATATAGGTTACTATAGTTTGCTTGTCCAAATTCAGCCTGTGGAATGGAGATAAACTAGGAGACCCAGAGGTTTAGCCTCCACTGGACAGAGGTAGAAGAAAAGCCTTAGAGGTTTCAGTGAATGAGTCTTGTGATTTCAGTTTCAGGGGAGGCTTGCTTCAGTGAAGTTGTTCTTGGAATTGGTTCCTATAAGAGTAGCCAGTATCCATTGGAAAAATAAAGACTATTTTGTAGGAATCTCTGTCTTGCAGAGACTTTTGCTTACTACCCGATTTCCACTGCTTAGCAAACTGTCAGAAGTTAGCATCACTGCCAGAAAAAAAAAAAAAAATGCAATCATTTCCTGTCTAGAGAGTGAGAGTAAAGAAGGCTCACTGTACTTCAGAGTCATTCTAAAGGTTAACTGTGGCATCAGAAAGTCAGGGGCATTTGGTATTTATAAAGTAGCAGACTGTTGGCTAGAAAATAACAAGTCCATCTGATGGCCTGGGGGTCAAGTTCTTTATGTCTAATCCAAACATCCTTATATTTGGTTTTTGAAATAAACTTGTTGTAAATGCTTGCCTGAAGCTCTTCGACTAAATTTGTAGAATTTGGATTTATTCAGATAGCCAAGAGTAATTGAAAAACATACCTAAATGGTATTAATTTATCTTTCACAATAGAGCATTTAAGACTTTTTTTTTCACCAAAGAATAGCAGCAGCAAGCATTATCTTGCACTGATAAAATACCTAGGTTTTATCTTTTAATCTTGATGTTTAATTAATGACATGAAGCAGAAGTCAAGGTGGAAATAAATTCTCATTTTTCTTTGTTGTCAAAGGTTGACTCTCCTGTCTTTTCAATGCAAACATTTCAGGAAAAGATTTATTTTCCTTATTAAATTTTTCTGTTCAGTGTAACAAGTTGTGTAACTGTTTTATAGAAAAAAGGTTCAAATAACTAGTGTGATTTGACTTAAATTTCTGTTTGAATTAAACAGTTGAAGACATTTGCACTTTCAGTTCTCCTTTTAGACAAATTGCTGGAACCTTCCTTAAATGAACACAGATGTAAGAAAGAAAGTGGTTATAGAAGCCTAGTTTTGGGTCTAATATTCATAATGCAAGCCCAGAAAATATGGTCATTTGTCCTCTACATGAGTACTTTTCTATGATTTCTGGATCCTCTAAAGTTAATAGAAAACCTAAATTAACTGAATTACATTAAGGGAAAGAACAGGTTATGTGGAATATGATAGAATTCAAAGACTGTCACATTTATGAAGGAAGAGTTTAAGTGATTGAAGCTGGAGCTACTTTTGATACTATTAACAAAATAATCCTCCCTTTATATTTTGCTCGAGTCAAAATGTAAAAATCTATTCCCTTATACTGCACATACCTATGATAAATTCCAATTTCTTTAACAATTTACATCATATCAGTCTGGCAATATTGAACATAAGCCAGCCTGTCAATAAGCATTCACTGTGTACAGATCCCTATATTGGAACTGTGAGGAGCAAAGAAGTAAGCCTAATCTCTGGACAGTGACCCTCAAGTTTGTGCAGAAAGAATCAGCCTGACTGCTAGTACCTGAAGTATGGTCTTCCAGCTTCAGTGGTCTGGGGTTGAGCCCAGAAATTAATAGTAATTTAACAAACATATCCAGTTATTCTAATAATGATCCTCATATAAACTGAGTGTTAATATTAAACACTAGCATCTACTGAGCAGTTACTGTGTTCCAAGAGTGCATTTTTATCTCATTTAATCTTTACAACAATTCTATGAGGTGATTATTATTGTTATCCCTACGTTGAGTGGATGTGGCAGTCGATTCCAGGAGAGAGAGTGATGCAGACGTTCTGTGTACTGGGCTTTGAGAAACAACACTGGAGGTGTTCAAAGTTAGACTGGAGATACAATGGTTGATTGAGAAAGCAGCTGCTTACATTTGATTTATTTCAAAGTAATTTTCCCACCTTTTAAAAAAATTGTTTTTCAAATAAAGACATATAGCAATGACATCATTTCTTCTTAAAGAGAATATAATGAAGGCCTCAGAAGAGAGTTATAAATTTTGCAAAATTTAGATGTGTTTCATGCAGACTTTAGAGTTGAAGAGACTGGCAATCTGAGCTGAATATATATCTTTGGCAATACTTTTGTGTTTTGACTATTTTGTTATTCATTTTTTCCCACTTGAAATACCATGATGATCATTTAACAAATGTAAAGATAAACCAAATAATGTATATTTATAATAGGATATTTGATTTGATAAATTAATTAAAAAAAAAAAACCCTTGTGACTCGCCAAGAGTAATCACAACCCAGCTTTTAGCACTTTAGATTAATTTTGCCTGTTTTTGAACTTCATATAAATAGAATTGTAGAAAAGGTATTTTTTCATGTCTGGCTTCTTTCTCTTAACATTTTGTTGTAAAATTTATCCATATTGTTGGCTGGAGTTATAATCCACTTATTCTCATCAGTGAATAGTGTTCTTTTATATAAATATTAATTCTTCCATTCTGTTGAATGACATGTGGGTTGTTTTGGTGTTGGGCCATTATTAATAGTGCGGCCATAAACATACTTGCATATATTTTCAGTGAATATGTTTGTATATGTCAAGGGTATCTATCAAAAAGCAGGATTACTGTGTAATTGAAATATATATATACAGTTTTTGTAGATACTTCCCAGCACTTACCCAAAGTGGCTTAGCCACCATATACTGTCATTAGTGATGGAAAGTTTGTTTGCTTCACATTATAGCTAACATTGGTTGGTATCTCTTTCATTTTAGTCATTCTGATTATCATGCACTGGTATACCATTATGGTTTGGTTTGTATTTCCCTGGTGATTGAAGAAATTGAGCATATTTCATATTTTTATGGACGAGCTATTTACTTGTATCTGATTTTTTGCCTGAGTTTTTATTAGGTGATTGCTTTTCCTTATTGATTTGTGATGGTTATTTTTATATTCTATTCCTTTGTCAGATATTTGAGTTGCAAATGACTTCTCCCATTCTGTGGCTTGTTTTTTTCACTTTCTTAATGTTTTTTGATGAACAGAGGGTTTTTAATTTATTGTAGGCTTATTTATAATATTTTTATTGATGTCCTATTTAAGGTATCTTTGACTAAATCAAGATCATTGCAATGGTCTTTTAAAAAATTTTTATAGTTTTCTTTCTGTTTACATATATAATTCATCTGGAATTAATTTCTAATATGGTATTAATCAGGATTCAAACTGTTTTCCATATGTAAACTCACTTAATCCACACTATTTATTAAAAATATACTTTCTCCACTTTACTACAGTGTCATCTTTTTCATAAACCAGAAAAGGTACGTATTTGGGTCTGTTTCTGGAGTCTATTCTACAGCATTAATCTCTGTCCATTCTTCTGCCAATCCTACATTCCCTAACTATTGTAGCTCTATAATAAATATTGATATTTGGAATGTAAGTCCTTTTACTTGTTCTTCTTCCAAATTGCCTAAGGTATTCTTAACTAGTTCATTCATTTTAATATGAAAGAAGGGAGGGTATGGATGTACAGATTCAAAGAAGTTGAAGGATTTGGTTTTGGAGAATAGGAGGTAGTTCTCTTCTGATTATTCTAAGTGAAATAATAAATGAGGTCATTAGATGAGAATCTTAAGGTTTAAAGACAGAAAATATTCTAGGAGAGGGAGAAAGTGAATTAAGTAGAGAAGTGCTGTAAAAATCCTGGGCAGCGATGAGAACCCATTTGAGATCTGCGGTCATAAATTTAAACAGGGACCAGTCCTCGCTTGTTTTTCTTGCACCATGTTCAGGTGTGTGAGTGCAAAAGAAGCACTGTTGAAGAGGTGGATTTCGCTAGATCTGGAGCTTTGCCAAGTGAATATAGTGGGTCTTTAGACTCTAAACTTGGCAAGGGAAAGAGGAAGACTATCAGCGGCTTATATTCTCTAAAAAAGTGCCAGGGTCAATGGATTGTCTGTCTAGGGTTGAAGTGAGGACACTACAGTCAACTTGGAAAACCGGAAAGGTAGATAATGATAGTTGAAGAAATGCATTTTAGAAATAATAGGAGAATTGTGAGATGGAGGATGAAGCTTTGGAAGTGAAGGCAGGGTGTTAGAAAACATGGAGTTGATGGATCACTTGGGTGGATATTTCAACCATTAAGAACCATGGGAGAAATTGTATTAAAGAGCGCAGTAAGCCAGTGGCTGGAATCTGACAGCAGTAAGAGGCAGGGCCTGGAACTGGAGGACTCTAACAGGAAAGACTGTTGTTGTTTAGTTCTCTAAGTTGTGTCTGACTCTTTGTGACCCCATGGACTGTAGCCCCTCGGAATCCTCTGTCCATGGAATTGTCCAGTCAAGAATACAATAGTGGGTCGCCATTTCCTTCTCCAGGTAGATGGAACCCACGTCTCCTGCATCGGCAGGCAGATTCTTTACCACTGAGCGATCAGGGAAGCCCATAATGGGAAAGATAATGAGCCTCTGATCTGTTGCCTGACTTTTCAAAAAAGCTGAGCCTTTAAAAAGAAATAGGAGCCAAACCATGTAGAAGTGCCAGTGAGGAACTAGGAAGATACCCAATCCCTGCTTCAGAATCCTTGATAATTGGCCCGTGGGTAGAAGAACCTTCCTAAATTGAGAGGATAACCAGCAATCAGCCAGAGCAAAAGATGGAAGGAATGTCCAGGAAAGAGATGAGCTCACAGAGGATTTTGCTAATGACAGATTTTTAGTAACAGAAGGCTCTTTGGAAAGGAGTTAAGAGGGGAGAAGGATTTAATCAGAGCAGAGAATATACAGTGATATACAGAGAGATTAGAATCTGAGTGAAAGATACATTGGAAAGATTGGAGAAAGACAAGTTCTGGTGAAGACTGAAATAAAAGCTGAAAAGCATGGTGGGAATTTTTCCAGATGATCTCTTTGGAAATGTAAGTGTCAAATTGTAATTACAGCTTCTTTGTAGAGATTGACTGAGCAGGGCCTCCTCCCTATCCGTAGCCAACTGCTGCAGCCACACTGTACAGTCGGGCACACAGTCGGGAGATCTGGGGGTTTGGTCCAGGAAGACAGGATCTGTGTTGGCTTTTTGCAGTGGGCTGTAGCAGCAAGGGAATGTATCTTCCAGTAGTTTAGAAACTATCGCTTTCAGATATGAAATTGTCAGTTCACAATTACCCCAGTATTTCAAACCTTGAAAGAGTAATTGAATTACCAACCAGAATTCTCGGCCTTCTCCAGTCAATAGAAATTGACTAAAGGCCAGATAAGAAATTCAGGCAAGGCTTTACTGGGGCTCCTGGGCTGGCTGCAGGATGGAGCAAAATAAGTAACAAGTTCCATTGCTCCTCCCCCAAGGAGAGGGTGGAGCTTATTCCTAATATGGATGGAAGGTAGGGGCGTGTCCAGCGGAGGGGGTCAGGCTGGAGGAGGGGCTTAGATGGTTTGCCCACCCCTTTGTGGTACTGAGTACAAGGCACATGCCCAGTACCCTGTTTTTGCTCCTCGCTCTTCAGAAATGGAAGTTTTGGAGGGGAGGGGGGGAGTTAGATCTTTTTGTACCTTTTTGCACAGAATTTGCCCCAGGTGCACAAACACGCAGTTATTCTTAGTCCTATATTGTTTCTTTGTATTTTGTAGCTTGAAGAGAGGTGTGGCCAGGTACAAAACATTGCCGCACTGCAGCAAAGAGTCCCAGGACCCAGTCTGTCTCACTTTCACGGGAGAAAGATTCACGAAAGCAAAGGTTTCTTGATTGTTCCATTTCATAGACATGTGGGACATACACACCATATCCACCCCCCACACACACACTTAGATTGTAAACATCAAGGATCATGCATGCTTCTTCCATCCATTTCTTTTATCCAAGACCTAGTTTTAAATAGTGTTATGCATCCTAAAAGTACACAATAAGTACCAGTTACTAAGAGTTCACTTATTGCATTCATAAATATTTAAATAATACATAAACATTTAGAAAAATGTTTGTAGTTAGAGAAGTTTGGAAGAAACATTTTGGCTTTGGAAAGTGAATGTAACAGCAAATGGACAGGGTGGCTTTAAAAACCTCCCATATCCATTTCAAAAAGAATGACTCAATAGATGACACCATTCAACAAATAGCTGTTTCTTCCTGTTTTACCATATGGATTTTCCTGACAGTAGAATCAGGGTCATGTAAGCTATCGGCACACCCTTATGATCAAAGACCCTACTTATAAATGAGTCTTTCTAAAAAGACACCCTTTGAAGTGAATTCCTATTCAGGTAAATCTGATGAGTTTCCTGAATAGCTGTCCTGTAAGGTGTAAATTTATCCAGGTGCTGAAGTTCAGATCATTTTGTTTCATCCATATGACCTCTCCCAGAGATCAAATACACGGGAGGAACCGAAAGGCTTGGGACTCCTGCTTCTAACAGGAGCTCAGCATGGAAACTTTTTATTTCAAAGTTTAGTTTCATTTGGACTTCTTACTATAGCTATATTATGGAATTCATTTTATGTAGTCTTTTTCTGTGTTTTACTTTGGTATAATTAGAGTGTGTTGCAATGTTCTTTTCTCATTCCAGATATTAAATATTCCCAGGAGTGTAACTTCATTGAGACATTCCTTTCCCCGTGTGCTTTATTGCAAAAAAGACTTTTTGCCCCTCCTGCTTTTCCTCAATTCACCCACCACCTTTGCTTTACTCAGACATGACTCATATCACCAGCCTCAGCAAACTAGGGAGTCTTTAGTTCCCAATGCCTCCCGCAGAATGGTGAAGGAAAGTGATTTTTACTGAGGGCTTCCTTGTGCCAGTTGCTTTTCAAACATCCTGTCATTTGA
Source organism: Cervus elaphus (assembly GCF_910594005.1). Taxonomy (NCBI): domain Eukaryota; kingdom Metazoa; phylum Chordata; class Mammalia; order Artiodactyla; family Cervidae; genus Cervus; species Cervus elaphus. Next base: position 13,699,201 of record NC_057831.1, read on the forward strand.
CCTTCACATCACCTTGAAGGTAAAATACTTTTATAATTTTGAAAAATATTTATCAAATATTTAACAGATATCCTCATTTTATAGATATATGAATAATTAGAGAAATTATGTTAAGTTTTTGGTGTTCACACAGCTTCCAAGCAGCAGAACATGTATTTGAATCTAAACTCATGTGGCTCAACAAAATTCTTGCTGTTTTCATCACGCCATTCCTTCCACCATGAAATTTGTAAATACCCTAGCCCAGTCTTCGAAAACAATTTTAGCCTTATCTTTATCTTTAAACTCTGTACTCCAGCAAAAAGAATGATTCACTGTTTCTCGAGCTTGTCTCATACTTGACTTTCTCCCTTCTTTTGCACAGACTGTTTCCACTTCTTGGAATTCACACCCTATCTCACTTGGCCCTGATGCCAGTCGCTCATTAAGACTCAGCTAAAATACCACCTTCCCTATATAGGTTTCCATGATTCCTTAGCCAGAAATATTTATTCCAGTGATGACCTTACATAATTCTTTCTGTTACTGTCTTATTAGGCATGATTTTCCACCTCGTTCACACGCTGGTCCCCTGAGTAGCAAGGCTGATTTATTACCTCCATAAATTTCATAGCAGCCAATCCAGTGCTTTGTACTAACAGGCATGAAGAAAAATGAATGAAAAGATGAATAAACAATTATTTATTTCCCCCTGGCAGACCATGTGACAGAGCAGAAATAACAGAAAATAGTGAGGAAATCTGAACTACAGTTCTGATTTAGGAAAGTCCAGACTGTGACCTTGAATGAGTAATTTAATCTTTTGGAGACTCCATGATTTTATCCATAGAATAGGAGTAATGATAATCTCAAAGGTTGTAGCACTTAGCTGAGATAACACATGAGGAAAGTAATTGGAAAACCTTCAAGTATTATATAATTTTTAAGTAAAAATTCCTCTACATTTAGAGCTACATCTCCATAATGTTTAATCACATACTGACTTTAAAAGGACTGCTTGTTCTTTTCAAAAGCTATATGTGTACTCATATCTCTTTTCCAATTTCAATCTATAAGTATAAAACTTTACAAGTAAATCCCATATGTTTTCATTTTAATATATTTTATCCACCAGGGTTTTTTGTATGATATTTTTTGTCCAAGAAGGTGATTAGGGCTCTATTTTTTTTAAGTTTCTGCACTTGGAGGTTGTATGTGTTGTTGTTGGTTGTCACGCTTGGCATGTTGCTCTCATCATGCTTGGCAGAATCTGTTGGAACCCTGCTAAGCCTGTGACAAGCAAAAGCCAGATGTATGTTTAAACAGTAACATTAAGAGTACCACACTAAATGAGAATTAAAAATTAGGTAGTGGAAAAGCCAATGATTAATTATTTCAAATTCCTTCAATCAACAGTAATTTTAAAACATTTTCTTGAATATAATTTCTATAACTTATTTATGTTTGAATGCTAGCTTACCCCAGGGACGGCCACTCAGCAGGTGTGCAATAGTTTTGAGTTAAGATTTTGTTCTAGGCTTCGTGGTGATTGGAATTTCGTGTGCTTTATGATCACTATTTCATTACCTCTAAATGAGTATACTGCCTGCAGCATTTGAACCCATAGTGCACGCTAAGACCTGAGTGAAATCTCAGTCAAAATCACACAGTCAAAATTATGCCACTCCCTGCTTAAAATCTTTTAGAAGCTGCCATTACCTGTAGACTAAAGCCCAATTCCTAACCATTTCATATAAGGACCTTCAAAATCTGGCCTCTGACAAGATCCTGGTACAGTCTCCTAACACTTTCCCGTTTATACCCTCTTTGGTTTATCACTGCCAGGATACTTGTACTTTCTCACCAAGGCTATTCCCCTTAAAGCCCTGTTCCCTTCTAAGCAGAATTCCCTTTTCTAGAATGTTCTTCATTGTCCTCTGGGAAAATACCATTGCATCCTTCCCGACTATCCCGACTTCCCGACTATCCCGACTATCTACGTCCCCCATCTCCCCTCCACTACTTCTTTGATCATTTACACCTTTATAACAGGTTTTTTGGCATACATAAGATGCAGCAGTCAGTATACAAGTGATGGAATTCTTAGAATTCAAAGGCATGTTGCGCACAACTTTTTCCAACAAAGAACGTTGTTGATCATTTTAAAGCAGTGAATGGGACTCTTCTTTCCACTGACCAGAATGAATCAATATCATGTCTCTATCGTATGGTATCAGTCTACCAAGTACCTGGGCTTGGCAGAGAGAAAAGCCAGAAAATAATTACTAAGTCCTGGTCCCCTTGCTGAGGAGATACATTGATTGCTTTCTGAATAGTTGGTTGTTCTCCGACCTGTTGGAGGAGGTAAGGAAGTAGCCCTGGAAAAAGGCTGGGGGAAGCGACAAGATCCTGTGAGAGTGCTAGATTGTTCCATGCACAGTGTCCAGACAAACTGGAGAAGCGTAATTTGGCCACATTCAGTGTCTGAGAAGGTCCAGTGCATAGGTGGGCACAGAAGCAGACATCTGAGTGACAGCCAGCATTTGATTAAATTAAATTCATGATCACAGGTCCAGAATAGGCACACAGAAATGCCCAGTGTTCTGTGTGCAGTCTGTCCAGTTCTTCAGAGCTGCTACTTCAAGAGTCCTCTTCTCAAGCTGCCAATATCCCCTCTTCAGCTCACTACTTTACTTTAGAATTCCATTGAGAGAAAAGAAGCAACAGTGAATTATCTCTTTCATATTACCAATACAAAATTTCCGAACCCAGTGGCATCAGTAGCCACACTTTCTGCTTTCTTTCCTCCAGTAGGCATTGAAGTACTTGCATCTGTCAGACATATACCTCCCAGAGCTCCTTCCCTCCTCAGACACTTGATTCTTAAATTTTACCCTTTTTCAATTTACTATTAATTTTTTTAACCTCTACAAAGTCATTTTCATCTGCATGTGAATGAATTTTAGTTCCTTGCATCTACAAACAAAAGCATGAAAAAAAGTTAATTGACCCAATTTCTCTGCTCTCCTACCTAGCAAAAATTCATGAGTTATCTATACTTGAGAACTCCATTCTAAATTATTAATTTATACTACATTAATCTATAGTTATATCTATCAATCTACATTTATCAATAATTATCAATCTGTATTATACTATAGTTATCAATATATTGCAATATTATAATTATCAATGTCTATTATAATTCTGATAATATAATCTAATACTATAATATTAATTGTATTAAAGTATGCCATAATAATGTATAATATTAATGTATACTATAGATGATCAAAATTTTAAGATTTTCACTGAATCTGTAATTTATTAGAAATTTACAGAAAGATTATGCCATAATCTTGGATCTGAAAAACTCAAGAAGTTTTTAATTGCTTTTTAGACTTAAAAATTATCTTTGAGATTGAATATCATGAGGTTAAAGACTATGTTATGTCTTTTGAACACATCAAGTTCTTACAGAAGATAAAGCCATAATAAATGTATAATAAATTTATGTGAACTGAGTAATTTATATTCATCAATTAAAGTTTAATTTAGATTTTTGAACACTCTTAAAAGTATCAGTTCAAATACCTAAAATCAGTTTTTTACTTTGAGTCTTGTTTGGATGTCTTTGTAATGCTATAAAATTAATTCAATTGTACATTTTTCTAGCTAAATGATTTAGTTGAAGATAAAATATTAGAAGTAGAGATGTGACATTTATTTGGCACTTAAGTATTAAGTATTATTTGGCACATATATATTTTATATATATGTATTAATATATAATACATATTTTCTAAACTATATATTCTCTAAGTCTCATAATTTGTGTATAAATATAATATCCACATTTTACATAAGTAAAAAATCAAGCTCTCAGAAGTAAAATGCCTTTGTCAAAGTCCCATGGTAAGTAATGAGACTAGAATCCCAACCCCAAAACTATGATTTTCCACTACATTACACACATGGTTGACAGGACGGATTTGGTATAGCTAGCTGCACAGCTTATCTTTAGAGTAGAAATAAATGAGTATCTTGTTCGACAACAAAGAGCTAAATATAGTTATTCCAAGAACCAGAACTCGTTTCAAACTGGCTTTCCCGTTCAGTTTGGTTTTGGAGTCCATTCTTGTTCTTCATTTGTTTTATATATAAATTAAGGATAATGTTATGAGTTTACCTTTCAGTGTTTTTAATACTTAAATTATTAATCAAGTTATTAACCACTGGAGAATTTGTTAAAGCACTCATTCCTTTCGTTCCTCTGGGCTCTTCCTCAGAAATTTTCTTCCTAAGGCCTAAGGTGGGGCCTGAGATGCCGCAGCGCTGTCCCTCTGCCTGGTGATGCTGAAGTTGTGCCTCTGAGAGCCACATTGATAACATATTGATAATACATTGATTGATAACTGTACAGTTTTGGCATTTAATGTTTATTACCATCTTTATCTCTCTCTTTTTTCTTTTTTAACCATTTATGTAGCACTCACTTTATGCATCCTGAAATTAAAGGTGCTAGGAAATGTAGGCATTTTGACACATTGCTTTTTTCTTTTAGAACCTTTCTACTACAAGGCCAACCTAAAGAAAGTGGACATTTATTTTGGGGTCTTGTTTAACTCAAACTATGAATTTGATCAAGTTGGCATCAGTTTCATATACATGTATATCCTAATTTTCTACAGGGTTGTACGTAGTCTCACTTAGCTGAGGAATTCATTGTCATCACTTACCTTTAAAAGAAAATTGAGCCATTTGGATCAGGAGTCTGAGATTTGCTAAAAATAATTTAATGATTTGGTTCTAACAATAACACTTTTCCAATCGCTTTTCTTTCTTTCCTTCTTTGGCTATGTAGAGGCTCCATTGTGGCATGCAGGCTTCTATAGCTTCTCTAGCCACTGGCTTCTCTCTGCTTGTGGCATGGAGGCTCCAGAGCACATTGGAAAGTGGATTCTTAACCTCCGGACCACCAAGGAAGTCCTGCAGATCTCCTTTCTGGTGTGGCTCTGAGTGATCGCAGATGTCAAAATAACAATGACAAAAAAAAAATAGGTAATTTAGAGTTTTTTTGAGGCAAATGTTTATATTGTCACTTAATCCACATCACAAATGTGTGAGGTAGGTGAATGTTAATGTTAAATGTTTAACATTAACCTCAATGTTAATGCTTAACATTGAGGTTAATGTTAAAAATATTTCTCAGTCTTGTAAAGGAAATCCCCAGAGTTAAATGCAAATCCTTAGACATTCTGTAGGGGAGAAACTATGCATTGACTATTTTGTCAAAAATAGTTCAGGAGGTAAGGATCCTTGATTTAGTTGGGCTTCTTGTTTTTATTTCCTTGAAATTCATTTATTCATTCATTCAATACTAAGCACCTACTTTTTGCTAGATACTCTTCTAGGCACTGGGAAACATTTCAGTTAACACAACCTCCAAAACTCCCTTTTCTCGTGGTGTTTATATTCTATTCCTAGGAGACACATCTAGATCAGATATATAGTGTGCTGGGGGCAGTATGGGCTTCCCAGGTAGTGGTAAAGAACCTACCTACCAATGTGAGATGCGGGTTTGGTCCCTAGGTCGGGAAGATCCCCTGGAGGAGGGCATGACAACCCACTCCAATATTCATGCCTGGAGAATCCCGTGGACAGAGGAGCCTGGAGGGCTACAGTCCACGGGGTGGCAGAGTGGGACATGGCTGAAGCAACTTAGCATGCACCGGAGGCAGTATGCCCTGTGCAGGAAAACATGCAAGGAAACAGGGCAGAAGTTAAGAGGTGAAGGGTTAAGGGTGAAGAGGGCAACATCATGGAGATCAGGTCAGCGGGTGAAGGAGGGAGCCTCCTGTGTCTGCTGCAGCCAGGGCAGTAACTGCACTGGCCGCCCTATGGCGGCAGCACCCCTGTGCTCACCATCAGAGGCCAGTCCAGCGTGACTGGACCAGACAGGGTGGGGGAGAGTCAGGGGTGGTGAGGTCAGGGTGGTCAGGGGGCCCAGGGCCTGTCGCGCACTGCTGACCAAGGCAGGGACTCTGACTTCCGCTCTAAGTGAAGAGTAGAGGGTGACATGACCCAGCTTGGGTGTTAACAGAATTGCTTGGCAGGTGTGTTGAGGGTGGATCCTAGAGAGAAGGTTTACAGCGAGAAGACCTAGAGACCTAGTAAAGAGACCTTAGCACTAACCTGTTTGAGAGATGATGGGCTGTGGAGGGGGTGACAGAGAGGGTTAACTCTGAATACATTTCACAGGCAGAGCAGACAATTTTGGGGCAGACTACAAGTGGGTTGTATGATTAGAAAGAAAAAGATGATTTAAGTACAACTTTAAGGTCATTCATTCTGCTGTTAGCAAAAACACAGAAACGGAAACAATCAACAAGTACTCACTCAGGCAGATAGAGTCATAATTTATAGAAACCTCTTTGACAGTTACCTTGTAGACTTCAAAGCCCACTGATGAACAGTAGCCTCTGTTCCTCCATTCTCCTTCCTTCCTGACTCCTTGATGTTTGACAGATTGCAGTAATGTGTATATTTTCATTATATATATATATATATATATATATATATATATACACACATACATATGTATATGTATTTCATTTTATGGTTTAATTTAAGAGAAGAGTAGTAAATGGTGGTCAGAAGATCTGCATTTGAGTTCTAGTTTGAGTGAAGTGAAGTCACTCAGTCCTGTCCGACTCTTTGTGATCCCATGAACTGTAGCCTACCAGGCTCCTCAGCCCATGGGATTTTCTAGGCAAGAGTACTGGAGTGGGTAGCCATTTCCTTCTCCAGGTGATCTTCCGGACCCAGGGATCAAACCTGGGTCTCCCGCATTGCAGGCAGACGCTTTACCGTCTCAGCCACCAGAGTTCTAGTTTAGCCACTTCCTAATACTTGAAATGAACGACCTTTAAGGCAGCATAGGTAAATGTGGAGGAGGGGGCTTTCTAGAGCAAGGATGGCTGTCCAGCCCCAAGGCTGTGGCCGGATGGTACTGACTGGGTGAATTCATCATTCCTGTCACTTAACCACACAAACCCTGCACATCTAGAGCGTCTTAAATGGTTGATTAAAAAAAAGGAAACCGACAAGAAAACCTGGTGTATGAACTCAATATTCCTCTCTATTTCTATCATGCTGAAAATGCTGCTACTTCAGGCTAGGTGTCAAGTGTATGCAGACAAACATGCACAGAGTCACATGCTTCTCCCTTTCTCTTGGATTACTGTCAAGACCTTAGAGTCTGGACAATGCTTTGTGCTTAGCTCCGCACCTGTGATTTTAGAGTTATGAGGTTAAGGCTTTGCTTTTTGCAATACAGTATTTTTAATTTACATATTTTGCATCTCAGTTTAAAATGGCTAAAAATAGAATATCTGCTTTTGGTTTTAGAAAAATAGTCATTTAGGAAAACTTTCCCCTTTGGTGAACTCTTCTTTTTGCTCTTCGCGTTAGTAAAACTCTTCCTGAATAGCTTATAAACCACCTCAGTAAGTTGTATTACTGCTGACTTCTGCTGTTGTTTCTCTGGACCAAAGAGTCAGTCAACAGCTGTGCAGACACTGAGAAAAGCTATGTTGAGAGGAATGTCTGTTGCCATGCATTCACCTTAGTTAACCCCCTTCAACTGAGATCAAAAGGTTATACCAGCGGAGAAAGGGAGGTTTCCCTTTCCTGGATTTTAAGGACAAGCACTGCAAAAAAACTCCTACTGATGGGAAAGAAAGTTTTCAATGATTTACTTCTTAAAGAATGCCGAATGTAAAGAATCTTTCCAGTCCCTCCTCTTCCCTCCTCTCAGTCTCTTAATTTTAAATCTTTGTGTGAAACCGCAGCCAAGCCTCATTGTCCTGTCACGTAAGTGCTATTTCACTTCCCAAGTGCTGGAGGTCTTCCCCTGGTCCCAGAAGCAGGGTTTGAGTACACATCCCACTGTCTACACAGGAACTTCACTGCTCTCTCCTTCTCCATTACTTACTTCTGACCTCAAGGAGCTGGCCAGTTCGTGCATGTTTGTCTGCCATACGTAAATTGGTTTATTTCCTTGTTGGACTTAAAACTTGTTCTGTCCTTTACAGACTTTTTTTTTTTTCTTTTTAAACCGTGGAACTTTTTATTCAAGTGAATTCTTTGATGGAATAGCCCCGTATACAAAACATATGAAAGCAAAACTGCTGTAGGGAGTTCCCGGCCTCAACCCCTTCCTTCTAATGCAGGCTCAGAGCCCCTCTGTTCAGGCTCCAGGGCTCCTGGGCCATTGTTTGAGACACTCAGACCTATTTAATCTACTCTGGGAGTAATTTTCCAACATGTCAAGGAAGATGAATTACTTACTGAGTTCTACAAATAGTACCTTTTCAATACAGAGTCATTCTCTCAAGAATATAGAATACAGGCCTTGATATATAAAATGTAAAAATAATGATGCATTAGGAGCAACAGAGTCACCAGTCTCTTAAGCACACTTTTTAAATGTCTTAAACACACTTTTTTCTTCAAAAAATGCTTTGATTATAGTGGGTTTTTCTTTTTTTTTCAAATAATGATGTCATTTTACTGCTTTTAAAGAATTGATAATAGCTTTTAAAGATGAAGCAATTAATAATCTTGAGGTATTGTAATGCTTCCCTGGTGGCTCAGCTGGTGAAAAATCTGCCTGCAATGCGGGAGACCTGGGTTCGATCCCTGGGTCAGGAAGATCCCCTGGAGGAGGGCATGGCAATCCACTCCAGTATTCTTGCCTGGAGAATCCCATGGAGAGAGGAGCCTGGCGGGCTACATCCATGGGGTCACAAAGTCGGATACAACTGAGCAACTGACACTTTGACTTTCATTGTAATACTGCCGTGGAGAAGGCATGAAAGACTTACATCCAAAGGAGGAGACATCGAGGCGCACAGAAAATAATAATAAAACAACCGTGTCTAAACAGCAGAGACGACTTTTCAGGTGTTAGACTTTCAAGTTTTTCTCCTGTCATCAAATACCATTTCAGTATCCCAGTACAGAGAAAAGAGCAGAAGGAAAATATTATTCAATAACTCTTTGAGACCCCCTGGAATTCTGCAGGCCAGCCTGCTGGAGTGGGTAGTGGTTCCCTTCTCCAGGAGGTCTTCCTCACCCAGGGATTGAACCCAGGTCTCCCGCATTGCAGGGGGATTCTTTACAGCTGAGCCACCAGGGAAGCCCATTCAGTAACCTGGTTGTATCCTTTCTTTTTAGGTTCTTCAAATAAGGGGTGTCATATGATGTTTCTCTTTGCTGACTGACTTCACTCAGTGTGACAATCTCTAGCTTCATCCATGTTGCTACAAACGGCAGCAGGGATGGAGGCGGAGTTTGAAGGAAATTGGATACATGCATGTGTATGGCTGAGTCAGTGCTGTGTGTCTGAAACTATCACAACACTGTTCATTGGCTATACTCCAATATAAAATAAAAGTTATCAAAAATAACTAGCTTGTAGGTAAGCTCATTGCAGAACAGTTATTGGAAACTAACACTGAAAATATGTTCTCCTTTGTATGTTGTATAAAATGCCTGGTATAAAGCAACTGCCTCATTATTATTTCTCTAATTCTATAGCAGGGGAATCAGCTGTTCAGATGAGAAATGAGAAATTGAAAAGTCATAATATTAAGGAAGGAAAAGAAGACAAAAATTTAAGAGACAGTTGGTGACAGAATGGACATTTCTTAGTGCCTGAATGAACATAGCTTTAAGTACAGGAGAAACTAGAAGATTTTCAGAAAAATTCTATTCAGGGGATCATAGTAACATTAACCAAAATAAGAATTAATCAGAATTCAAGGTGGGGAATACTCTAACTTTAAAACATGCTCTTTGGCTTTGTATTTGGACTCCATTTTCAGAAACCAAATACCATTTGCTACTGTGCAACCATATACAAGATTCTGGTGAGTTAACCCTATGTTGATTATAGTTGCTAAATGGTCTGACAGAATCAAACTAAATAAGTAGAAAGTGAAATATAGCATCTGTAAAATTGGTGTATAAATGCTACACATGATCATTGTACCTTTATAAATTAAAAAAGATAGCAAATTGAGGTTCCTCTAATACATGTTGAAATTCAAAAAAGATAAGACATGAAACATAAAAGTTGTGAATCACTTTACTGTACACCTGTAACATATATAACATACATTATACATCAACTACACTTCAATTTTAAAAAAGGATGTGAAACAAATTTATTGTGATTTCTCTCTTACCCTGGCCATTCATAAAAGCTAAACACTCAGTCTCCCTTGAGACTGTGAAATTGTTCACAGGTTCACATATGTCCCTGATGTCCTAATAGCTGAGTGTCCTGAGGAACTTTATTACTCTGACTTATGTTTGGCCAGAATGATTCAACATTAGGAAATTGATTCGCTGGGTCAGGACTGTTCTGTGCATTTGAAACATTAAACAGAAGATTTTTAAAAGGAAATGTCATGCATATTTAGAAGTAAAGCTGTTAATGGGATGGAGCGCTGGACTGAGGATAAATAGAAATCATTTCTCCGTCTCCCAACCCCTGCAGTGCACTGTTGGCTTATGAGGTGTGTATTCTAGATGAGCCATTCCAAAATATGTCTGCAGCAATTTGAGGCAGATTACTTAATTTAACATTTGCCTGAAGAGAAATGTCCTTTTCAGATAGTTCTAGTTATTATTATAATATTTATGGTCCTTTAAAATCATTATTTTAAGAAGAAAGACATTTTATCCACCCCTCCAAACTCAAAAAGCTTTGATTCTGGAGAGGTTATTAAAAGGGTCAGTGGAGTAGAAATAAAAAGAGTGTGTGTAACGTGTATGAGGGCTTTGGCCTTGAAACAAAAGCAAGAGATATGTGGTAATTTAAAAAGTAGCAGGTTCAAAGAGAGGGCATTTTCAAGATAGGGACAAATGCTTGAAGAGGTGGGTAAAGGCACAGCAGAAAATAGAGGGGAGTTAGTGGGAAGTAAGTGATTAAACACGTGAGAGAGGTAAAATTGTGCCAAATCATCCTCTTCTCAGCCTATTTGAAATCTTCCTTATTCTTAAAGATCCAGATCAGTGTCCTCCAAATACGCTATGCATTAAGCCTTGGTATATAAAGATGTGTGTGTGTGTATGTGTGGCTGTGTATTTATAAGAGCTAAAGACAGAATATTCGGGTTACTATATATAAAGAGAAAAATAGCAAATCTATAATGCAGAGGCTTGATATTTATTAACACTAATGATTTACAGACCTTCTTTAATTATGATAGGTGTCTGGTTTGGGAGATAGAGTACAAACAGAAAAATAATTAATGCATTCCTTAATCTCTCTACACATAGTGAAATGTTAGACTGCATTCTGTCTTTAATCATAACCTTGATAACGCTGTTCTTGTTCCTGGTTAAGCATGCAAGTTTTTATTTGACACTAATTTTGCTTCTGAAGCTCTCCCCAGTTCAGCTGGATTTTCATATTGCAGCGCTTTATACACAGGGGCACTGAGTAAGTTGGCTGATTCTTCACCTCGCTTTTTACTGGGCAGCCTCACTCAGTTCAAGTTGCATCAGGAGAACTGCTGTTCAGCTTTCATTTCCATGGCAGTCTGGAAGGAGAGAGTAAGAGGGAACAGAGGCTGCAGGCACTAGCAACAGCTGGAAGGCATCTCTAATTAAATTCCAGGCAGACTTGGGCCACATTTATAACTTTCCATATGCTGGCTTACAGTTTCTTTTAAAAAGCTTTCCAAAACAACATGCAAATTTTAAAAGATTTTCTGCACTTGTATATGTCACTCAGTACAAAATGGTTTTCTTGAGCACCTTAGCATGGAGAATAGAATGGTAATCAGTCGTGTCCGACTCTTTGCGACCCCCTGGACTATACAGTCCATGGAATTCTCCAGGCGAAAATACTGGACTGGGTAGCCTTTCCCTTTTCCAGAATGGTAATCACTGACTCCTGATTTAGGGGATGATATCCAAAGAGATGTTTCAGAAGGTCTGTGTGCTTGACCAATTTGTTATCTATGCATAAAAGTTTTATGACTGCCATTACATCATAAGATTAAAAGATGTATTTAAGCCACGTGGATGAAATTCTAGCGGACTTTTAAGGTTTTTCCTCACATAGGCAATTTGGAGTCTTTCTTACAAGTTAATGTTACTTTAAAAAAAAAAACATTAAAGAAACAAACCATTGTGTTCAATATACAAACAAATCAGTGGCCATGAACTATGAGAGGATATGTTGTGCATTTGTGAGTATGGCTTTGTACTCAGCAATAGAAAAACTTTGGAGTTGTTATGTTTTGTCTTTCAATGTTATATCCTGGAAAGATTCATTTGAAATTTTCCTACTTGATGGAATTAAAAGTCATATTGTTGCAGAAGAACTTTAAAGACCCATTGCCATTCTTAAATAGTTGATTTAATTTTACATTTTATTTTCCAATAAAATGTATTGCTTAGCTTCGCAGTCATACAAGATTTATTTTTGTGTTCACTTTTCTCAGGAGGGGACTCTGAAATTAACTTTTAAAAATAAGATGCTTAAAGAAGCCTTAATGCTATTAACTTTCTATGTAATGGGTCCCCTTCAAGACCTGCCTCCCCAAGCCTGGCCTTGCCTAAAAACATTTCATAATTATGATCCACTCATAGTTATTAAAAACATTAATTACTCTCAAGTAAAATACGTTATTTGTGTGACGACGTGCATAGTTATGTAGGTTCGTCTTACCTGTTCGATTGCAACAGCTTGTGAAACGTCCATGGGCACCGTTCTCTTTTTCCACCACTTTCTTTCCTTAAGCCAGTGAAATTAGCTCACTCAGCTGCATATTGGACGGTGCTCTTTCTGACAGTAGGCAGCCTACATCATGACAAAAGACCCCTCGCAAACTAGTCCCTTGCTGTCTTTCTAGAACTTTCTCATCTCTTCTCCAAGTACCCTGTTCATCTACTTATATGTCTGATCATGTCGCCGTTTCATGAACTGACCTTTCTCACACTTCTGTGCCTTTTCATGCTGTTCCTTAGAAGAGCCTTTTAGCCTTTCTCTTCCTGTGTATATGTGATTTATCCTTAAAACCTCAAGTCAAGTTTTACTTCCTAGGCTTCTTTCTGCAGATGGGTGTCTCCTTTTTAACTCCTGTATTTTATGTCCACTTACCAGTACTATAGCTCTCATCACCATATTCTCCATTGTACTTAGAGCTCTTCAGAGGCATAGGCCTTGTCTTTAAAAATTTAAACTTGCTCTCTATGTGACCCTGCTTGGCAAGTAGTAAACAGTCACTGAATATCTATTAAGTGAATATATGTCTTACTGATTTTTAGTGTATTTGTAATATTTCTTAATATTTTTGCTTTTATTAGCTTAGATCCCTGTCTCCTATTTTTCTTAATTCTTTATGTTCTAAGGGAACAATATATATTAACTACACCCTGTAAAAAGAGGAAGTTCCTTTGGATCCCAATTATTTTATTCTAGGTGTTTTTTTATACAGTAGACTTTATCTCACTCTCTTTCAAAATCACTATATCCCCAGAAGTATTCTAATATTTTTGGACAAGGACATTTTTAAAAGATTTTTTTAAAAAAATGTTTTTTAGCTTAGCTCAGTGACTATTCAGCATTTTCCAATGCTGACTTGAAAAAATATTCAATACATGTCTGTTTTAACCTTTCCCATCTATCTGATCTTTGTTAAGAGATGGGGTTCAATGAATATTTGGTTATAGTTTAAATTATATCTTGTTCCAGATAATTAGAGAGAAACCTAAGTCAGTTGGAAATATAAAGGCAAAAAAAAGAAAAGAGAAAAAAGGGAAATTATCATCAGACTGTTTGCCAAATAGCTACCATTTGGGCATAGTTGGCAAAGAAGCCTAAATATATTTTGTTCATTTTCTAAATATTTTATGTCCATTTGGATTTATCACTAATACATTCTATGGAAAAAAAAACAGTTATATCTCTACTATAAATTTCTAATCAGAATTTTTAAAGTTCTAAAACTATTTTATCCTTACTGAATAATCTAATTTTACTTAATATAAGTGGAAAGATTTTTTTATTTTACATATTTCCTTAATATATTAATTTTCTGATTAAAATCAGGATATAATAGGGAGAGGATGAATTATGTACTTTGTCTTCTCATAAGTAAGATGATGTATTATTATCTAGAACAATCTGGGAATGAGTTTTATTCCTTCTGTAGCAGCTTTGGACAATCTATTTGCTTTATGTTAAGTTGGAGCTACATGATAACTGAAGAATTTCCCAAAGTTAATTTTTATTGAAAAAAATAATGAAGAGAACATCCAAAACCTTCTCTGATTTTAAAAAGTCATAGTTATTTTCAACTGCATAAGCAGCAAGGTTCCCCTGCCTAACCAGTTTTAAATTCCAGTTAAGCGTCTTCTGTTCTTCCTCACAGTCAGTAGGATCAGAATACTTATCATAAGCTACCATTTTCATAAGTTATAAATACCTTTATTCATTCTTTAGCCTTATTTCCTTAAGCTTTTGCTTTGGTGGAATGTTTTTCTGTTTCCTCATGACTGCATCACACGTGTAATAAGAACGCAACGTGAAGTAATTGTCAGCAAAGCACTTAGTTTTCATAAGCTAGATAATGGTATATACGGATATATCTATATTCTCGTTTATGTATAATAAATATATGTGATTCAAAAAGAACATTTTTGTGACTAGCTAATCTCCAACAAAATAAAACTTATAAAATAAACTAATATAGACTGGATAAAATAGAATACAATAATTCAACGAACATTGCATTCTTCCTAATAGAACTGATTTACATGAAATTTTTTCACATAAAGAAAAAAGCATCAGTGAAGATAAACATTGTATGTTTATCTACTAGGTGGTATCATTTAAATTTCTCATATTAGGACTTTTTAATGGTGCTTTTATACCTTATATATATATATATATATAAACAAAAAGACAATACAGTGCTAAGTTGATAAGGAATATTTTTTAAAAAACAACTTAAGGAAAAAGAGAATAAAAGGAATTGCCCTATTTCTATAGGACATTCAGGGAGGTTGGTCTGTGACAAAGAAACATTTGCAATTTGAATGAAATGAGGGACAGAGTAATTTCACAAGTGATCCAGGCTGATGGAACAGCAGCGGCATAGGGAGTCAGCTTGGCATGGTGAGGAATGGCCAGGACTCTGGTGTGGAGAGAATAAGCCTAACATGGTGGGAATTGAGAACAGAGGCAAAGGCAGGGGCCAGACACAATAAGGACCGTGAGACTTAACCCAAGAGCCATGAGATGCCATGAAAAAGGTTTTGAGCAGATGTGCCATGATCTCATTTATGTTTCGGAATGATGCATTTTGCCTTGAGTTTCTCAGTCGGACTGTCTGAGGCAGAGGACTCCAGATTCACAAGGTAAGGATGATGTGTCTCCCAGGATAGAGTGGGTTTTGCTGTCTCTGCTCACAGCCTCTTGAATACTGATCTAGGCCAAGGGAAGCTGGTCCACAGAAGCAAATATTGACCCCAAAACAAGCCTCTACTACAAAATACAGGCTCATGTACGTGCACGAATGTGGTCTGACTCCCCATGCTTCCAGGACAGGCTTCCCCAGTCCTGCCCTAAACCCAACCTAGCGTTCAGAAGCAGAGAACACAACCACTCCTCACTGTAGCAGCCTCCACAGCTTGTTTATAAAGGCCCCATCTGGCTAGTGCAGGGACCTGTCCCTCAGCCCCGTCCACTAGTGGACGTATTTGGTGGAGGTAGAGCGTCGTCCAAAGTGGACAGCTCCTAGACCATTTCTAGTGCTTCACTGAGGCTCTGCCGTGAGAGGGTCAGTGGGACCAAAGAGTCCCCATTTATCCTGGCCTCTGGACAAGGTCAAAATCTCTAAGAAAGAGGTCAGTTCATTGTCTTCTTTGTTTCTGTTAGAATTACAAAATTGTCATTTGTGATTAAAATAAAAAGCAATGTTAGTTTGGCTACTCAGAACTTCATAAGTTATTCCTTGTTAAATATTTTCATGTTTTGCTCCAAGCAAGCAAGAGCATTGCTTTTAACTTTTTTTGGAATATTTCTGCTATAGAGATGTTACAGGCCTTTTTATAAAAAGTGTGAGCTCCAGCAGGCTTCATGTGAAAGCACATTAACCACTCTTAGAGATTACGTTGTCTTATCTAATTAAAGACATGGTTATCTGTTTTCCCCTCACTGAAATGAATATATATCTTTTGGTTCAGAAACCTTTATAATTGTTAACAGCACTTTAATCAAAGGTAATCAAAGTTAGTATGCTTTGAAACTTTATTTTCTTAACACGTTTTGGTTAAATCAGTGATCTTTATTCTGAGGTATAATAACATTATTCTTGAGTTCTTGGCACTTTTGTGTAGAGCACTTGTCAATGACCGTGAGGATCCCTGGATGAGGTTTTAGACTGGCAAGGGCCATAAGCTACCCAAACTGCAAGGTTCAGTACACAGAAAAAAGGTTCAGATAGAATAAAATAAAGTGGAACCAAACAAAAACGTTTAAGTTGACTTCAATAACACATCCAAAGTTTCAGTTTAAAAAGACTCAGGTTCTATACTACAAATGGCTCAAAAACATTACCTTCATGAAATATTAAACCATAAAACCTACTGCTGGAAGACATTAAAAGGCAATGTTTTCTTAAAAATTTCATTAAAAAGTATAATCACAACATTATTTTACCTCCAATGTAGAATTTGTTCAAATATTTTTGAAAAGAGGCAGCACAACATTGTATAAATAACATTAGAACTGGAATCAGAAAGTCTCATTTTGGAATTTGAAAGTTACAGTTTAAAACATTGTCTTTTACTTTGTGATATTACTATTCTTTTTATTTTTTAGTTTATTTTTAATTGGGGGAAAATTGCTTTATAATGCTGTGTTAGTTTTTATATACAACAATGCAAATCAGCTGTGTGTGTGTGCACACCCTCAGTCACGTCCGACTCTTTGAGAACCCATGGACTATAGCCCCTATAGCCCTCCAGGCTCATCTTTCCAGGGAATCTTCCAGACCGGAATACTGGAGCGAGTTGCCTTTTCCTACTCCAGGGGATCTTCCCAACCCAGGGATCAAACCCATGACTCTTGAGTATCCTAAGTTGGCAGACGGATTCTTTACCACTAGTACCATTAGCCATAGTTATACATATATCACTTCCCTCTTGAGCCTCCTTCTCCCCACATCACCCCCGCCTAGGTCATCACAGACCGCCAGGCTGGGCTCTCTGTTATATATTAATAGCAAATTCTCACCAGCTAACTGTTTTACACATATTGGTGTATCCGTGTTGATGTTACTTTCTCCATTCATCCCATTCTCTCCTTTCGTGACTGTGTCCACACGTCCATTCTCTAGATCTGAGTTTCCATTCCTTCCCTGAAAATTGGTTCATCAATACCATTTTTCTAGATCCCATATATATGCATTATTATATGATATTTGTTTTTCTCTTTCTGACTGTCTTTGCTCTGTTTAACAGGCTCTGGGTTCATCCACCTCATTAGAACTGAGTCAAATCCAGTCTTTTTAGCGACTGGGTAATATTCTATTGTATATTTACTATGTGATCCTAACTAGTGCATTTTACTTCCATACGATTCCGTTCCCTTATATATAAATGAGGATTATAACAACTATGAAAGTTAAACAAGGCCGTGTGTGGACTAGAAAGCGCTCCGCACATATTAATCATTGTTATTTCCATGGTATTTATTCCTTTACTCCTACGAGCTTGGTGCTTGGAGAAGGTTAATAGGCTACACCCTAGTAGTTTCTCTTATAATAAAAACTGTGGCACAGCCCTGCAAGATGGTGTGAAACCTGGGCTTCTGAGTATTTCAGTTGATTCTCTTTACCGAATTGCTTATTTAGTTATATAATCATTCAGATTACCATGAGTCCATGTAGATTTAGGACCTGAAAGAAGTTAGTTAATCGGTTGAGTTAACATACAAATAATAACCAGTCTGTCCACTTACTTTGATAGATTTTAACAATAATTTGGGGGGGTAGGGGCAAGTAAGTGTAAAATATCTGCCATGACTGCTCAAGGACTTCCTCACACTCGACCTAAGTGCCACTGGATCTAACAAGACCCTGAAAGTAGCATTAGTGTGTTCCCAATAATGGGCCTTTCCATTTTTCAGTTTTCTACCATTCTGTTATCCCTTGCCTATAATCTCTCTTTCCTCAGATTTCTCCAATAATTAATTTCATCCATCTGTCATAGACTCAAAAACAGATGCTGTGTGCTCACATATGCTAAGGAAAACAGTCAAGAAACTGAGAGAAGAATAGAAAAGAACATAGCTTTGTTTGTAGGAGAAAAGGAGGAAACCAAAATAATTCAAGACAGATAAGTGCATAGAAAATCACAAAGCAGAAGCATTACTGCTTTAGAACAAATTAGCAATTATTTCTAAGGGCTTCCGTCTGGCTCCCAGGGTATAGGTGTTGAATGTCTATGGACATTGCAGAAACAGCACGAATTTAAAAGGCGTGGCTCTATTTTCAGCAAGTGGGCCATTGGAAGATTGCTGCGCGGTGTGAGCTGGCTTCATCTCTCTCGCTGCTGTGAGATAAATTCCCACCTATCAGTAATACCCGTACATCAAAAAATGCCTATAGTAACTGGAAGTCTGTTCTTGGAACAGTTAGTGTGGTGCAAATTAAGAGATAGATACGGACTTCTCAAGATCAATCTATGTTTAACTTTCAATGAGATGAAAATATTTCAGTTTTCTGAAACAGATGTTCCTAAGTATTTTATTTGGAGCAGAATTTGAAATAAGCATTTTATTTATTTTCTTTTATAAGCATCTGAAATATGTATCCTCATAAAGGATGAAAACAGGCAAATAATATGAATTACAGATTTGTGTTACATGAACTTGAAATTTTGTTCTATTTCATACCAGTTGCAGGTGGTATTTCTTTAAAATCAGAGAAAGCTACTATGGAAACACACATTAATATCAAGGAAAAATCTTTATTGATTGCAAGGAATATTTTTTATGTGCTGGAAAGAGAAGGGAGACCCCACCGTTAACAGAGTTCCATGTATTCAGATGTGTAATTTATATATTCAGCTATCTAATGAGATGTCAGTGACTCTAGGAAACCAGAAGACATCCTTTCAGAAAATCTAAAATAAATTTTGGTTTTAATATATTATTTTAACTACTTCTCTGCTGAGAAAGTCATTAGAAACTCAGAACAGTAAAGTTATGAAGAACCACACTCATTTACTTAGTCCTAAATCTTGTTCTAGAATGCTTTCAATATACTTAAAAACACTGCCTTTTTGAATTTCACATTTCTTGAAACAATTTTATTCAAACTGTGTCACACGTCTTTGATATCAGTGACCTTATCATCATTTCTGCTACTTTTTGAATCTTTTTCCTCCCCAGAACACTTTATCTTCACTTCCATATAAGTTATTTAACACTCAGCAGTTTTAAAATCCTTTTCTATGCTACCACTAATCATGGTGGGGGCTTTTCTGTTTGTTTTACAGATATTAAAATTATAAACCTTTTTTTACCTCTTTAAATATTTTCTCCATTAATTCATTAGTTTGCATTTTCACTAAGTTGATCTGGTGCTAAATTTTGTGGCCAGTAGCTGGGGTCAAAAGGTGCACATCCTATTTGAAATTCAAACTGTTAGTGAGAATATTTATTGCACAGTTTGTATTAAATCCATAGAACTAAAAAAATGATTTATTTACAAAGTATACATTTACCTTAAGACTTAAAGAAAATAGAATGTTGTTTACATCCTCCTTAAAAAAAGCACAATGAGCTTTTTTTAAGCTCATTGTAAAGAATTAATGTATTCTTTAACTTTGTATTTAATGTATTCTTTAAATATAACACAGAATTAACTGTAAAGAATTAATGAAATATGATTATGATTACTAGCAAATAGAAGCCCAAGATAAATGTGTTCACTCTGCAGAGGTTCTAAGAGAGAAGGCCAGGACCTTGAAGTCAGTTTCACAGGTTTCTGTCATGCTCTCTTCCCAGAGTTCTAATTATTGAGTCAGGATGCTCTATAGTCTTTCAGCATTGAGAATACATGCCTCGGTGCTCCACAGACCTCTTTTCACATCCCAGTTTTGCCACGTAATTTCCTTTTTACGAAATAAGGATGCTGTTACTTTCCAAAGGTTGTTCCAAGAATGGGAGATGGTGTTGCTTCATTGCTAGACGTATATAGTAAACACTCAGTAAATTGTATGTATCATTGCTGACTCTGTGCCATTTTTGATCTTAGCTTTGAATACAGACCTCAGCCATAACACCAAGACTCCTGTTGTCGAGGGTATTTCTGATGTTGATACCACACTTCCTAAAAATGGGTGTCATTGCTGTGTCTTCCATCTGAGTGCTGGCTGTCAGATCCATCTTGGTTATCCCAGTTGTATCCCAGTTACGTGGACCATGTATATAAACTGGAATTTTTAGGTAAGCCTAAAAGATTTGCTTCTCCTTCAGAGGACTGGCCTTCTTAGCCCGTAGGTATCTTGCGCCTACCAGCCATCACCCAGTACTCTCCCTATTTCTCAGCCCTCTATTGCCCTCTAGTGACTGTGTTCAGCACTACCTCATCCAGGGGTTTATCCTTGTACTGAGGCCCTTGGTTACCTGGGTTAAGAAATTATAAGAACAGCTGGTTGAATTGAGACTCCACAGTCTCAATTAAATTACTTGCCATATTTTGAACATTAACATATGTGTGAAAAAATTGAAAAGCAGCCATTCCATTGAGAACTGAGAAGTAAATGCATCAGAAATTGAAAATATGTAGCCTCCCAATGTCAAAAAGAGAAAAGTCTGGATTTTAGGAGCAAGACTGCTTAATTAATTATGGTGCCCTGATGAAAAATTCTGCGTGACTAGGCAGTTAATTGTTATTGAGTAAGATTCGATCATTAGAATCTATCCCACATTTATTGACATTACATCCCTCAAAATATCATTTTAATTTTCTTTTGGCATGCCAACATCTGGGAAGTTACAGCTATACAATATCTCAGTTTCAACAAATTTTATGGACAAGCCAATCATTTTAAGTAAAAAATCGACTTAATGATAAGTTAAACGTTGAGTGAGCCATTCAAAGTGAACTGTGAAATCAATCAAAGTTAATCTGAGGGCAGGTCTCCAGTAACATTTTTTAAGCCTTTGCTCTGAGTTAATGCTGTCCCCTCAAAGTCTTTAATGCATGAATCAGGTGAAGACACATATTTACCAAAATTAACAAGGATGGACTAACTAAAATATTGGACAACAGAATCAAGTATCTTCTGGGTCATCAAATGGCAAGAAGAATGAGATTTTAGAAAATCAGGAAATGGGAAATTCTCTGTGTAGATTCACCAATTAAATTGTTCTTCTACAAGATGCAGGAAATCTGGCTTAAGAAAATCATACATGAAAAAAAAAAAAGTAAGGTTTTAGCTGCCTGTGAACTCATGTGCCAGCCATGTGAACTGCCAGGAAATTGATGTGACTCCTCACAAAAGTGTAGACTGCACGTCAAGGAAGGTGCTGGTCCTGCTGAACTTTGCACTGTTGAGGCCACATCTGGAGTGTGATGTTCAGTTCACACTGCCCGATTTACAGAAGGACCCCGACGAGCTGGACTGCGTGCCAGGAGGAGATCTGGCAACCGCTGAGCATGAGGATCAGCTGAAAGCGCTGACACAGCCCTGCAACAGGGCAACTGTCTTCATGTATTTGAAGAACTGTGATGTGGAAGAGAGTCTGCATTTACTAAGATTCCAGACAAGTGGAGCCTGGCTCAATCCAAATAAGAACCTTCTGTTAGCAGACTCCTCAGAAATAAAATGAGCTGTCATGAGAAACTGAAATTCCCATCTCTGGAGGCTTTCTAGAACAGGCAGTGAGACTCAGTATGGCTCTTTACAACTTTACTCTTTTGGGCTTTGAAATGCCTTTCTTGTACATCTTTAACTTCTGTGATTCTGGTTCCTTTCCCTCTTTTACATTTGTTTCTTTAAACATGGAAACCTTCATTTAGTTTCTTTTACTTCCCAATTCATGCTCCCAGATTTGTGCAGTTGGATGAGAAAGTGCTGTGAACAGAATGACATAGTATCCCGGCCAAGCCAGTTTGCCAGTGTTTCAATTGTATGCAGATTTCTTTAAGAATAGGGTGCTGTCTCACAACAGACTCCAGAGAAAACAATTCCTGTTTCTATGCCTAGTTATGGTGTAATCAGAAAAGTATAGCCTCTTAATATGCAAGCCTTTATATTTAGTGACTATAAAAATGAAGAGAACACAGACGCTTTAGCATAAGCCTAAAGAGCTGGTGAGCAGTATTTTGATATTCATGTTACAGAACCAAATAGAATATGTGTAATTCCAGAATTTGCGGGCCTTTTGAAATAAAATCAGTCTCTCTTTCTCTCTCTCTCCCCCGCCTCCTTGCTCTCTTTCTCTTCCTTTTATTCCCTCCTCCCTCTCCTCCCTCTATTTTTCCTCTTTCATTCAAGATTTTCTCACAGCTGTTGCAGAATGATTTCAGTGCCCCATTCCCATGTTTCTCTTGAGCTGTTTCCTTATCACCAAACCAAGCCAACTGCCGGCTCCGGGGCTCATCTGGCTGGCACTTCCCACATCTGCTGTGCCCGGAAGAGCTTTCCCTTCACCAGCTGGCAGTAAAGTAACCATGAGGTGCAGGGGGAGGCAGGCTTAGGGGGAGCATCAAAGGAACGAGGAGGGTGTAGAAGAGGAATCTCCTTTCTTCTATGCAGTGGATTTCCTTCAGGACAGCGCTGGACAGCTGCAATTGCTTCGAAGGGAGGGAAATAGAGAAGTTGTTCTTTCAGAAGCAGGTTTCTCCTTTGAGACAACCCCATATTACGATTCAGTACATTTTACTAGAACTCCTTTTTATTTCCTGAGAAACCATGTAGTTTGCATCTGCGTGGCATGCATTTCTGTGGACCCCTAGAGTCCTGGCATTTACAGCGTCTGACTCCATTCCCAGATTAAACATAGGAAAAACCTAGGAAAGAAAGTTCCCCTTAACTTTTTTTTTTTCCTACAGAGAGCCTTTAAAAGCCAAGTGGAGAAGAGACTTTGAGCCATAATAACAATGATTTTCATCTGCTTTGCAGGGGTGGTGGGAGGCACAAGGAACTAACATGTTATATATGGAGTAGGGTAACTCTACACATTTCAAAAGTGCTTTATTAATCATGAGACCATCGGCTTCATCTCTTTATGCCTTCATGTTTTCATGTGTAAAATGGCACCGTGGGCTTCCTGACAGTCCAGTGTTTAAGATTCTGTGCTTCAAAAAAAAACAAACAAACAAAAAAAAGATTCTGTGCTTCCACTGCAGAGAGCATGGGTAGAATTGTTGCTTGGGGTAATAAGATTCCACGTGCTACTCAGCATGGCAATAAATAAGTATAAAATAACACCAGTGTATATAACCCATGGGATCATTATGAGAAATATATAGGAAGCAGGAAGTAAAACCCTTAGCATAGGGACAGGCCTGCAATCAAACCTCACTAACACTCAGCTGTTAGCACCATTCTTGTCTGTTTTTAAGTTGGACACAGGAAGGGAGCATCAGTAAATATTAGTCCAACGGACGTGGGTCTCTGAATACCTGTCCTTGTTCACTGTGCGCAGATTATGAACTTTGTTGAGAAATGGCAGATTCTAGTGTGTGCTTCCTTATCTTTCATCCGCATGCCTTTTTCCTCCTCCTTTGATGAAAGTCAAGCATATAGGAAAGATGGTTTCTGGTTTTCACCTCATCTTCACTTCCAGCCAGAAAAAAAAAAAAAAAAAAAAAAAAGTGCCATAGATGAGATTGCATGTTTCTCAAAGGTGGACTTCAAGAAACTCATTGAACATCTGTTGCAATGAAGACATACAAAAAAATTAAGAGCAAAGCCAAATGAAGACATACAGAAATGAAGAGGTCCAAGAAGCCTGGAAGAGGTTGTATACGTCTCCTTCTCCTATGCAGGGCTGTATAATTCATAGTAATGGAATTGCTGTGTTTCCCAGAATAAGCTTTGGAATCTGGTTCTAAAATATGGTTGCCTAGACATCAATAGATAAACTCAGTAAAGTGCAGTAAAATTCAAGGCTATAAGGATGACATTAACAGTGTGCATGGAAAAAACCCTAGAGTGCAGCATGCTTGCAACTATTATCAGGGCATTAAAAGCTTACATGGTTTTAAAATAAGTGAAGCTGTGCAGATATTACAAAATATGACATTTTGTATAGTTTTAAGGTTCCAGGGAATGTGCAAATCTACAGCTGTTAATTGTAAAGAAAATTCCAAAGTAAAGAGTAATAATTTTCTATTTTTTCCTGGTTCAAATTTCTTCGTGATTATGAACCATTTGAGTTTACTAATCTGTATTATGAAAGAATATACCTTTCATCAAGTAATTCCCCACTCAGATTCCTGTAGATAAGATAGTAGAATGAAGTCATAAATAATTCACAAGCATATTTCTTCTATAGAGGAGGAAAAATTCTCTTCTACCCTTTTTGTGTCTCTGGCTGGGCCTAAGAACAGACATAAGACAGAGGAACAGGAGAAAAGTGTACAAAATTAACTGAATGTTTACAGGCACATGGGACCCTTCACAAGAGAACAGAGATTGGAAGTAACCAGAGCAAGAAGCTTTTATACCTTTGGGGCAAAAATAAATCTGTGAAGAATTGACAAACAAAGGGATTTGGGTTGTGGATAGTAAATGGTGAAGAAGTAACAACCAGATGCTTATACAACCTTCTCTAAATTTCCCTTCTCTGGTGATAAAAGAATGTCCCCCTACCTCCTGGCAGAGGGGGCACCTTTCACAGGGGAGGCTTATCTCCTGCTTTCAGGGAAGAAGCAGGAATTTCAGAGAGACCTTTCTGCTTCTGCTGGTTCCTCGAACTCTTTCAACCTTAAAGTATTCAATCTACTAAGTTGCCACATTTTGGGGTAGTGTTTCCTGAACCCCATCATTTATAATATAATAATACAAAATTCTATATTTTAATATATTTTTGTTAGATGAAAAGCTTTAAAACTTGCTTTCCAAAAGCTATAATTAAGGAAAATACTCTGTATCAGGTAAATTTAGTGATATGTCTTACTTGTTACATTTATCCAAAGAAAGTATAAGGTTTCTGAAGCTAAATGATCAAAACTGGAAAGCAAAATTTAAGTAACTTGGAAAATGCAGTTTATATAATTTCTTTATTTAATTAAGGCAGTTTGTTTTTCTATTTAATAAAGATACAGCTATTTTTTCACTTTTAAATCACAATTAAAGTACCTAAACATAACAGTTTGAAAATTTTGACTATATATGTCAAATGTTGTATGAAATGTCTTATTGATAAAAGTAAAATTCAGATGTTTTCCACTTAGTTCATGGAATCAATAGGTGACATTCATCACAGTTTTTTAGTGAATCATCAAATATTGAATACCACTTCATTTTGTTGATGATGGATAAGGAGTTGATTATATTAAATTTTAAATTACACAAATAACTTGTAACTATTATCACAGTATCCTTAAAATTTGTAAAATTAAGAAGTAGTAAATGTGTTTAGGAAGAGAAAATAAAAACCTAGAACCGAGCAGCAGCGCCGGGTCTGGAGTGGAGGTGCCCCAGCGGTGTTGTTTCTCGAGCAGCGGCAGTTCTCACTACAGCGCCAGGACGAGTCCGGTTCGTGTTCGTCCGCGGAGATCTCTCTCATCTCGCTCGGCTGCGGGAAATCGGGCTGAAGCGACTGAGTCCGTGATGGAGAATCTTCAAAGTAACTATACAGGCAAAGAAGTCTGAATTATCACTGTTTTCTGAACTATTGGGAGAATTTCGTGCATGGAGAGAGAAACTTCATGGAATTATGGAAAACTTTAGAAACTGTTCCTTTGGAGAGGAAAAAGAAAAGGAACAATTCCGTAAACTCTTTATTGGTGGCTTGAGCTTTGAAACTACAGAAGAAAGTTTGAGGAGCTACTACGAGCAATGGGGAAAACTTACAGACTGTGTGGTAATGAGGGATCCTGCAAGCAAAAGATCAAGAGGATTTGGTTTTGTGACTTTTTCTTCCATGGCTGAAGTTGATGCTGCCATGGCTGCAAGACCTCATTCAATTGATGGGAGAGTGGTTGAGCCAAAACGTGCTGTTGCAAGAGAGGAGTCTGGAAAGCCAGGGGCTCATGTAACTGTGAAGAAACTGTTTGTTGGTGGAATTAAGGAAGATACTGAGGAACATCATCTCAGAGATTACTTTGAGGAATATGGAAAAATTGATACCATTGAGATGATTACTGACAGGCAGTCTGGAAAGAAAAGAGGCTTTGGATTTGTTACTTTTGATGACCATGATCCTGTGGATAAGATTGTGTTGCAAAAATACCATACTATCAATGGTCATAATGCAGAAGTAAGAAAGGCTTTGTCTAGACAAGAAATGCAGGAAGTCCAAAGTTCTAGAAGTGGAAGAGGAGGCAACTTTGGTTTTGGAGATTCTCGTGGTGGCGGTGGAAATTTTGGACCGGGACCAGGAAGTAACTTTAGAGGAGGATCTGATGGATATGGAAGTGGCCGTGGATTTGGGGATGGCTATAATGGGTATGGAGGAGGACCTGGAGGTGGCAATTTTGGAGGTAGCCCTGGTTATGGAGGAGGAAGAGGAGGATATGGTGGTGGAGGACCTGGATATGGCAACCAGGGTGGGGGCTACGGAGGTGGTTATGACAACTATGGAGGAGGAAATTACGGGAGTGGAAATTACAATGATTTTGGAAATTATAATCAACAACCTTCTAACTATGGTCCAGTGAAGAGTGGAAATTTTGGTGGTAGCAGGAACATGGGGGGACGATATGGTGGAGGAAACTATGGTCCAGGAGGCAGTGGAGGAAGTGGGGGTTATGGAGGGAGAAGCACATACTGAGCTTCTTCCTATTTGCCATGGGCTTCACTGTATAAATAGGAGAGGATGAGAGCCCAGAGGTAACAGAACAGCTTCAGGTTATCGAAATAACAATGTTAAGGAAAATCTTATCTCAGTCATGCATAAATATGCAGTGATATGGCAGAAGACACCAGAGCAGATGCAGAGAGCCATTTTGTGAATGGATTGGATTATTTAATAACATTACCTTACTGTGGAGGAAGGATTGTAAAAAAAAAAAATGCCTTTGAGACAGTTTCTTAGCTTTTTAATTGTTGTTTCTTTCTAGTGGTCTTTGTAAGAGTGTAGAAGCATTCCTTCTTTGATAATGTTAAATTTGTAAGTTTCAGGTGACATGTGAAACCTTTTTTTAAGATTTTTCTCAAAGTTTTGAAAAGCTATTAGCCGCCGTGATCGTATAGTGGTTAGTACTCTGCGTTGTGTGAAAAGCTATTAGCCAGGATCATGGTGTAATAAGACATAACGTTTTTCCTTTAAAAAAATTTAAGTGCGTGTGTAGAGTTAAGAAGCTGTTGTACATTTATGATTTAATAAAATAATTCTAAAGGGAAAAAAAAAAAAAAACCTAGAACCACTGCCTGTGAAAACAAAACAGCTATAATTCAAATTACCAAAATGATTTTAATAGTGCATTTGCTTCTTCATGACTACCCACTGAGCTCAACTGTAATAATGTGTATGAAAATGCATAGTATAATTTTGCAAATGCAAAATATTATAGATGCAGTATTACTGCTATAATTAAGGTCAAGGAGAAATGTAAGTTTATGAACATGAAGAGTTTGGCATATTAACTATATAAATCGTAGTTACATGCTTGTGTTCACATACATGTGTGTGTTCCTATGTGTGTGTGTACTTGTGTGTAGATATCACATTTCTTGATTTGTGTTTTACTCTAAAATATTCATGTGCAAAGCTTGGTATACTGATCCACTGTAAAATATGGCATTTTTAAGCTACCTTCAACATCTCAACATTTCACTCTTTTCAGTACATTTTTTTATGCTCATAAAATGCTACTTGCTATGAAAAGGAACCTTCTCTGTGTGAAACTTCTGTGTGTCTGCATTGTGTTGTTGTATTTAGGCTTAGTGGTTTGTGAGTCATTCTAAGATGGTGGTTACAACATTTAGGATTTATTTTCACTTTAATTTTGTAGAGCAAGCACAGTCCCTGTGGTTTCCAGTTCTAGGAAAGCATGAAGAAAGCAGATAAGAAGTGGTGAGAAATACATCTAGGAGAATGGAGGAGTAAATTCCAGCTCACTTTTTACTTCTTCTCTAACCTGGGGAATTTAGTTACAAGTGACTCATATCTCCCTTATTTTAGGTTACTCATCCCAGTACCCACAAGACACATTATTTTACACCAAGAAGTGATTCTTAGTGAGAGGAATTAAAGAGTAGAAGAAAGCACTTTGTGAGAAATTTGCTTTCCTAGATCACTCTGCCTGCATCTATGAACAGATTGCTATTTTTAAGCCCCAAAGATCCTCTCCCAACAACCAAGATTGTTGGTTCAAATCAGAAAAGAAGCTGTGTGAAAACTAGGAGAATTATTTTTCTTTTCATAAGGAAGAGAGTAAAAAGGAATCAAAGAACAGGCAAACTGTAAATATATAGGGTACTTATAAACAATGGTTATATCTGTTTATATAAATGTCAAATACATAAAGGTAAACTGCATTAAGGATTTTAATATGGAAACGTGGCAATGGTCCAGACTTCCAATGGCAGTTAAGCTACTTTTCTCATACTTGCTCACAATGCCTTTTTTGAAAGATGATCAAAAAACAAAAACCCAAAATCCCTTAGAATATAAGTATTTTAGGAACAATTCCATGTGTACTCAATCAAAATACCGATATCACTCATGTCTCTACGAGTAAGTTATAATACTAACTATTCAAAGTTTACTTATTTCTATCTTTTCCTGTCTCATTGTCAGAAATGGGCATTTTAAGAGGGATCACGAGAGAACTAATCACAGTAGATAAGCTTCCATTCAGATTTCAGAACTATCTCTTGATTTTTTATGCACTGTTGTTATTTTTGTTAATGCATGTTGAAGGATTAAACTGAGGGATATTAAAACTTTTTACTTTGAGCAAAAATCAATTCAAACTGGGCAGCATCCAATCCAGCAGATAGGAGTTCAGAGGGACTATACAAAATGAAACATGTTATAGGCAAAAAGGAGCAGAAGAAGGAAGTTACACGAGGGGAAAAACAGTGGGCTGGATCTGTGGGGAATGGCAGGGGTCTGTCAGGCAGATTAGCTGACGAGTGGGGATCAGGCAAGTCCTCACTGACTGGTTTTCTGATTCATTTCTGGGAGAGCCTAAATGGTAATTAAGTTGTGTTGGTTTTTTGACATGAAGTTTTAGCACAAGTGACTCCATTTTGGGCTGATTGTCTTGTTTCTAACACATGTAATTTCAAAAGATAAAATTTTTTACTGTTTCTTAAATGTAAAATAAGCATGTCAAAGATTTCATTAAAGTCATTAATTAGGGAGAGAAACATGACTATGTCAATATTAGTTCAAATGAGAATTTGAAATGATTATATATGCAATCATGAATGCTAAAATGAATTTATTATTAAGTACAAAACTGGCTAATATTCAGAGGGCAATAAAATATAATGTGTGGAATCATATTTTTTATGGGACAGAAGCCTGTTGTATTTCAAGTGGACAAAATTCATTTGCATTGCTATGGAAAAGAACCATTTGTATTACTCTCAATTTTCTACCACTTAACTTCTAACCCCTACAGATTTGTACAATAGCCAAGTCAGTTGTAAGACTCACCCCCCGCGTAGAATTGATAGTCCCCAGAGGATCCCATAGAACACTCGATAGCCCTGAAAGAACTCTTTTGCCCATTTCCAGATCTTGAACAATATTTCCTTGACAATGTATATTTTATTGAACAAGTTGGTCTTAGTGTAAATGCCCAAGTAAATGCCTTAGTAAAAGGCAGTAAATCCCTTTTAGTGACTGGAAAACTCTAAAATTATGAGGAAATCTTTCCTCAAGAAATCTGCCTTATGAGAAGCTATGAGATGAATATGGCAGCCTCCAGTCCTTCAGACAGAGCTATTTATTTCTTTTTTTTCTTAATTGGACAATAGTTGCTTTACAATGTTGTGTTAGTTTCAATTGTACAATCAAGTGAATCAGTTATACATATACATCTACATATGTCCCCTCTTTTTTTGTATTTCCTTCCCATTTAGGATGTTCCTTTTCTAGTTTTCCCATTGTCCACACAGTCGCTTAATCCCAAATCCTAGAAATAATCTTGGCTCCTGTTCAGCCGTCTTTGTTGTCACTCAGCCTCTATGTGTGTTCAATTCTTTGCAGCCCCATGGACTGCAGCACACCAGGCTTCCCTATCCTTTACTATCTCCTGGAGTTTGCTCAAATTCATGTCCATTGAGTCGGTGATGCCATCCAGCCATCTCATCCTCTGTCACCCGCTTCTTCTCCTGCCCTCAATCTTTCCCAGCATCAGGGTCTTTCCCAGTGAGTCACCTCCTTGCATCAGGTGGCCAAAGTATTGGAGCTTCAGCTTCAGCTTCAGCATCAGTCCTTCAAGTGAATAGTCAGGGTTGACTTCCTCTAGGATTGACTGGTTTGATCTCCATGATGTCCAAGGAACTCTCAAAAGTCTTCTCTAGCACCACAGTTAGAAAGCGTCAATTCTTTAGTGCCCAGCCTTCTTTATGGTCCAGCTCTCACATCTATACATGACTACTGGAAAAACCATAGCTTTGACTATACAGACCTTTGTCAGCAAAGTGATGTCTCTGATTTTTAATATGCTAAGTTTGTCATAGCTTTTCTTCCAAGGAGCAAGTGTCTTAATTTCATGGCTGCAGTCACCGTCCACAGTGATTTGGAGCCCAAGATCTGCTCCATCCTAACTATACATATGCATATACACACCCATCCCCTATCTAGCCCTGTTAGATCTACAAGCAAATCATTTCCCAAGTATCAGTTCTCTAAGTCTCCTGGTTCCAAGCCACAGACCAAGCCACAAACATCACTCGCCTAGATTATTACAGCAGCATTCACACTGTTTTCTTTTTTGAGACAAGTTAGACATTCTACACAAGTTAGCCAAAGAAATTTTGAAAAGCTTAAATCAAATCTTATCACTCCCCTGCTTAAAGCTTTCCAATGGTTTTAAACCCATTTTGGTTAGAATAAAATCAAAATTTATGAAACAGTCTACAAGGTCCAACATATTCTGGCCCCTCCTGCCTACCCTCCTGCCATCTTCCCTCCTTCCTGTAAGCAGCCACGCTGTCCTTCTCTCTGTTCATGGATATCTCTCTCTGTTTCCCAGCTCAGGGCCCTTACAATTACCCTTACTTCTGCTCGAATGACTTCCCTCTTATCTTTACTTGGCTTCATCTCATCATTCAGGTGTCAGCACAAAATCCACACCCTCAAAAAAGTCTTTCTTTCCCCCCTACCTGATATACCTTTCCTCACTCCCTCTGCCATTAGCTTGTTTTATGTTTCTTCCATAGCAATTATCACTTCTTGGATTTTTCTTATTTGCTAATTGATTGAATTGTTTATTATCTGACTCCCCTGGTTGGGGGTGGGGAGCAAGGTGCTATGTCTCATGTATACTCTGGTGCTTGGCCCAATGGAATGTTCAACTAGTATTTGTTAAAAGAAAGCATAGATAAGCCGAGTAAACGTGTTTGAGGTATTTATACAGGAGTTTCTGCTCAGTGTAGAGAATGACTCTGCTACATCTGATGTGTCAGAACATCACAGAATGGTGCTCAAACGGTGATGAATCTGGTCCTCCATGTGACCGTGGAGCATAATGGTGACAGAGTCTCCTGCACAGGTCTTCGTGGCTCCCTTAGGAGTAAGAGGCACCAGTCAGTCCTCAGTTGTGGGCTAAAGTGTGAAGTATAAGGATTCAGGATCATAGGAGCCCTAGAGAGGAACAAGAACAGGTGGGGTGGAAATTGGAGCCTATTGTAAATACTGACTCTTCTCGGTCAACTTCTAAAAAACATCTTAGCAATTCCAAGCCCACAGTGATGAACTTTTGCTATAAGGATGTTAGTAGCCTCCAGAAAAACCCTGAGACTGCTTGAGTTTGAGGACATATGTTGGGATCCTCTAAAGAATCAGAGTCTACTTTTGTGAATGAGTATCTTGGGATCCTTAGCAAAAAGGTGCTTTGACCACTAGTTGTTACTATTTTTTACTATCTAGGTAAATTTCAGACTCATTAGGCCAGCTATTTTCTTCACCCACATCTATTATCTATCAGGCAGTCAGTTCAGTCGCTCAGTTGTGTCCAACTCTTTGCGACCCCATGGACTGCAAAACCCCAGGCTTCCCTGTCCATCACCAACTCCCAGAGCCTGCTCAAATTCATGTCCATTGAATCGGTGATGCCATCCAACCATCTTATCCTCTGTTGTCCCCTTCTCCTCCTGCCTTCAATCTTGCCCAGCATCAGAGTCTTTTCTAACGAGTCAGCTCTTCCCATCAGGTGGCCAAAGTATTGGAGTTTCAGCTTCAGCATCAGTCCTTCTGATGAATATTCAGGACTGATCTTCTTTAGGATTGACTGGTTTGATCTCCTTGCAGTCCAAGGGACTCTCAAGAGTCTTCTCCAATACCACAGTTCAAAAGCATCAATTCTTCGGGACTCAACTTTCTTTATAGTCCAACTCTCACATCCATACATGACCACTGGAAAAATGATAGCTTTGACTAGATGGATATTTGTCAGCAAATGATGTCTTGGCTTTTTAATGTGCTGTCTAAGTTTGTCATAGCTTTTCTTCCAAGGAGCAACTGTCTTTTAATTTTATGGCTGCAATCACCATCTGCAGTGATTTTGGAGCCCCCCAAAATAAAGTCAACTACTGTTTCCACTGTTTCCCCATCTATTTCCCATGAAGTGACGGGACCAGATGCCATGATCTTAGTTTTCTGAATGGTGAGCTTTAAGCCAACTTTGTCACTCTCCTCTTTCACTTTCTTCAAGAGGCTTTTTCGTTCCTCTTTGCTTTCTGCCATAAGGGTGGTGTTATCTGCATATCTGAGGTTATTGATATTTCTCCCAGCAATCTTGATTCCAGCTTGTGCTTCCTCCAGCCCAGAGTTTCTCATGATGTATTCTGCATATAAGTTAAATAAGCAGGGTGACAATATACAGCCTTGATGTACTCCTTTTCCTATTTGGAACCAGTCTGTTGTTCCATGTCCAGTTCTAACTGTTGCTTCCTGACCTGCATATAGGTTTCTCAAGAGGCAGGTCAGGTGGTCTGGTATGCCCATCTCTTTGTTCTCCTTACTTAGCCCTTTATTACTTATATGTCTTATATATATATATATCTTATATATATAGATGCCAATCATCATGGCATCTAAAGTTGTGCCTTACCCACAGAAATTGCTCAATATGTGTTTATTACATGAATGAGAAGGTCAGACTAAGTCAAAGCTGTTACCCATATGATCATTATGTGTTTTCTAGCTTAAAGCATCATATTTTGTATTTATTTACATTGTGAATTATGGTGAGGATATAATGGACAACACATTCCCTAATTATTTGATTTTGTTGTTGTTCAGTTGCTAAGTCATATCTGACTCTTTGTGACCCCATGGACTGCAACACACCAGGCTCCTCTGTCCACTGTCTCCCAGAGCTTGATCAAATTCATGTCTATTGAATTGATGATACCATCCACCCATCTCATTCTCTGTCACCCCTTTCTCTTCATGCTCTCAATCTTTCCCAACATCAGGGTCTTTTCCAGTGAGTTGGCCCTTTGCATCAGGTGGCCAAAGTATTGGAGCTACATAGAGAAGCCCTGAATCAGGTTTACACCAGAAAACTGGTTTTGTTTGCTCTTACTTTCTTGGATCAGTTCATATTCCAGTTGAACAAAAGATAAACTCGAAGGTTTAGAATATACAATTTTAAATTGTTTATTGTTTTGAATTTTTGACTTTTGAGGAAGGAGAAGTTTTATTTGAGCCTTGTTATATATGAGGCAAGTTTTAGATGTTAAAGTGGAATTATTATGTAAGCAATTAAATACAAGAAGCTGGGGTTTGGAAGAGAGATTATATATCTGAAGATACAAATGAAAGACATAAGATTATATGGGATGCATAGTTGAACCTGAGCACTCCAGAGTTAAGAGTAGTGGATGGAGGGAATCAAAAGGATACTAAAAGGAAGCAGCCAGTGAAGTAAGAAGAAAACCAAGAGTGATCTGGAAGCCAAGAGAACAAAGAATGTAAAAGAGAAGTAAGTGCTCAACTTGCTGAAAGTTATTCATGGAATCAAGAGAGAGGAGGACTGAATATTGACCATTGACCTTAACAACATGGAGGTCAGTGGTGATCTTCTAGTGGAGTAGTGGATAGAAAAACCTACTAGAAATATGTTCAAGAGAGAATGGGAGAAAACTAGGTGAAAATAAGTGTCAACCAATATTTCAAGCGGCAGTACCTGGACAGGGAAGTAGAGTCAAGAAAAGATATTGATATTTCTCCCAGCAATCTTGATTCCAGCTTGTGCTTCCTCCAGCCCAGAGTTTCTCATGATGTATTCTGCATATAAGTTAAATAAGCAGGGTGACAATATACACTTGTAAGGTGGAATAAATAACAGCAACAGTGTTATGTAAGTTGGTGGGATTGGTTCAATAGAAAGGAAGACTCTGCTGATGCTAAAGATAGGGTGGCAGAATTTTTGAAAAGATGTTCCTGGGTCATGACAGAGGTCATGAGATCTAATGGGCAAGGTGGAGGACTGGCTTTATCCATGAATGAGGAAGGAACGCACAGTGTATGAGCGCAGAGCAAGGAGTTGGTGGATTGGGATGAGTGCTCTGTGGAAACTAGAACAGAATCTGAGTCCTTCTGCTTCCTCTTGTGAATCAAGAAGTGACTTTATGAGCTGAGAGTGAGGATGAAAGGGGAGCTGTTAGAGCATTGAGAGGAGTATAAATGTTAAATATTTTACCTAGGGAATTGAGAAAGGTGATGAACATGGAAAATAAAGTAGGAATTGATGGCTATCACTATGGGCCCACTTGGAATTCATAGTAATGACTTTAAAGTGAGACTAGCACGCACTATTTTAGTTTTTTCCTTTTTTTTTTTTTCAGGAAATGGCTTAGGCAGAAAATTGAATTTAGATTTAGACAGAATTGAAGTTTACCAAAAGAATGTGATAAAGTTAGAAAGAGAGAAAGAAGAGTTTCACACTTGTACAAAAAGGTAATTACAAAGGAATGCACATGGGATTCATACTAGGCAATGGTATAAGGATAGTGAAAAGGTAGTAGAATAAACTGATTGCTGGTCTCAGAGAGCACAGATTTTTTTAAAAAACAATTTAAGTGCTAGAAGGAATGAGCTAAAAAAAAATAATTCAGTGTTTACAGCATGAAGTGCTTGAAATTGTGACTTGAGTGGGGTGCCCATAAATGGTAATGATAAACTCTAAAACATGATCTTAGGAGTTGGTAGCTGTGGGGACAAGATATGGGAATAGAGGATGTCAAGGAGCTGAGTTCAGGACATTGGAGAATCATTCATGTGGATATTGAAATTGAGTTGAAGAGTGTTTTGCAGTAAACCAAGAGCCAAAAATCTGTAAAACTGAAGTTCGGTATCTTATATAGTCTGATAACATGGGTTTCGATGCTCCTGTTTATGGGGAGGAGAAGAACTGTTTGGAAGTAGTAACGAAGTGCAAACAGGGCATTTGCCCTGCTTTCAGCCTGGGTGTTAAGAGCAGATGGAAGAAACAAGGGCCACTGCTGGAGGGAGCTACAGGGAATGGGGTGCTGTCAGAGGAGAGCCAGTTGTCAGTGGCAACAAGAAGATAAAGATCACATTCAAGAAAAGACTGAAGATTAGATTAACTTCACTTATGCCTGCTCCAGAGGACACATGGTGTTGGGGAGAAGTTGCAAATGGGAGCAAAAGGAGGAATGAATATACAGAGCCCTCATGAATTTGGAGACAGTGATGTGAGGAAACTCAGGTTTCACCTGGCTTGTGACTTAAATAGGAATAAAAGACCAAATAGGAGTGGAGCTGAGCCAGAGCGTGGTAGGCACCTGTCAGTGTTGTGGGGAAGGCTCTTGCCAGTGGTCTGCAGAGCTAAGAATATACTATCAGAAAGCAAATATACTTGACAAATGAGACAGTAGTCTTGATGTTCATGAGTGGAAACATAGAATGTAAATAAAGTCTTAATTTTTGCTACAAAACTCTGCTTTGATCATTTACAAATTGATGATATTTTATAGTAATATAGTCTATGCTGTTTCTTATAAAAGAAAAGGCTGGTTTAGGGAATGATTTTTATGAGTTTTGCCAGATTTAGGCTGATATTGTGGTTCCAGGAATTCATATATGTTTTGCCATTAACTTCTTGGGAAAATCTGGATTTTCAGATAGCACAATTTATAGATAGTATCCTTTCCCCATTATTTCCCTCCAGTTTCCCAGAGTCTAAGCTTCACTACGAATATTTTACTTTATTTTAGTTATGACGGGTACTGAGTATGCTGAGTGAATGAATTTCTTGGCCATTGCATCAGTTTTAATTATTTAAAAATACATTTATACTCTTAAATCCCCTAAGAATGAAAATTAGGTAATTGCTAGCAATCTAAGTAATAGCCAATTGTTGAAGTCTCTGAGCTGTTTTCTTTTTCTCTCATTTCTTGCATCTTTCCCTCTGGGCCTTCTAGTGGGTTCTCCTTGTTGCCACTTTTGAGGCTGTGATGTTCAGTTCCTGTCTTGGTTTTGTTGCAGGAAGGGGGACCCCTTCCAGGGCCCGAAACGGCTGTTGTCTAACACTCGGAAATGAATTGTCCGAGGAGACACATGCTGACAAAGCAAGAGATTTTATTGGGAAAGGGCACCCGGGTGGAGAGCAGTAGGTAAAGGAACCCAGGAGAACTGCTCTGCCGCGTGGCTCACAGTCTTGGGTTTTATGGTGATGGGATTAGTTTCCGGGTGGTCTTTGGCCAATCATTCTAATTCAGAGTCTTTCCTGGTGGCGCACGCATCGCTCAGCCAAGATGGATGCTAGCAAGAGGGATTCTGGGAAGTGGACGGACAGGTAGTGTCTCCTCTCAATCTTTCCCGAACTCTTCCAGCTGGTGGTGGCCTATTAGTTCCGTATTCCTTATCAGGATCTCCTGCCATAAAACAACTCATGCAAATGGTAACTATGGTGCCTGGCCAGGGTGGGTGGTTTCAATCAGTGTGCTTCCCCTAACAGTTTCTTTGTTGGTTTGTTATTAAGTCTCATCATTCTTTTCTGTTTGGGATTAATAATTTCATTGTCCCTTTGTTTACCTTTCAGTTTATTTAGATTCAGCATATTAAATTGCATTTTAGTTCCTCCTGGATCAAGATATTCCCTGTTCTTCAACTCAGTTCTAATTTTTATTTATTTGTTCTTACAATTATTACTTTTTTCTTGCAAATATTCTGAACACCTTGACGTGAATTCTTGCTTATATGCAAAACTTCCTCAGAGGAGAAAAATATTTAGCTTCTCCCATCCTAAAAGAATCCAAGAATTATTTTGAACCATGACCAAAATGGTTTTGGTTTATTAACATTTATTTAAATAAATTTCAGTAACAAAATAGGGCTTCCCAGATGGCACTGAGTGGTAAAGAACCTGCCTGCCAGTGCAGGAGACATAAGAGACCTGAGTTCCATCCCTGGGTCGGGAAGATCCCCTGGAGGAGGTCATGGCAGCCCACTCCAGTATTCCTGCCTGGAGAATCCCATGGACAGAGGAGCCTGGCAGGCTACAATCCATGGTGTCACAGAGAGTCGGTCACGACTGAAGTGACTTAGCATGCACACAGTAACAAAATGAGTGAGGAATGGAGTGGAGAGGAGAATGACTGTTCTTTCTTTAAGTGGCTTTCCTCTCTTCTAAGCAGGTGAGAAAGTTGCTCACTTGTTCTTCTTCTTTACCCTTTGTAGCTTTGGTTATCTCATTAATTGCTTTTGCTCTTTCCTTCCATTTAATTTTGAATCAGCATATTAAATTGCATTTTAGTTTCTCCTGGATCAAGATGTTCCCTGTTCTTCAATTCAGTTCTAATTTTTATTTATTTGTTCTTACAATTATTACTTTTTTCTTGCAAGTATTCTAAACACCTTGACATGAGTTCTTGCTTACATGCAAAACTTCCTCAGAGGAGAAAGATATTTAGCTTCTCCCATCCTAAAATAATCCAAGAATTATTTTGAACGATGACCAGAGGTTCCAGAGGAGAGTAAAGTTGTTAATGAATAGGGAAACTTCACTCTTATTTTTCCTCTTGTTCAAAATATTGAATTTGGGCCAAAGCAAAGGAAGCTGAGCCACTGACAGTCTTTACTTTTATGCATCTTTATTTATACTTCTATTGGCTCCATGTCAGAAACATGTGTGAACCATATTGAAAAATCACACTAAAAAGCAGTATTTAATTATTGGTGCTTAACTGGTTGATATTTAACTCAAGTTTTCATGGTTCAGAGTATAGTATTTGAGTTTTCAGCCACTGCATTGAAAATGGATCTTTTTCCTACAAAGAGATGCTTAAGCATCATAAGCACATAGACCAAGTAATTATTTATTATCCTAAAATGCAAATTCTCATATGGTATAGAATGCTATTGTGTTGACATAACCACTGCATTCATTCTCTGCTTGAATGGAAGCCAAATTATAAGCAGAAAATGGTTAGTGAGCCTAGAACTGGTGGACATGCTTCTGATTCTAATGTTTTATGGCTTTCAAGTTTTATTTATTTTTTAATTGCAAACAACTTGGAATTAAAAGATTAGCAGG
Organism: Cervus elaphus; assembly: GCF_910594005.1. Classification (NCBI taxonomy): domain Eukaryota; kingdom Metazoa; phylum Chordata; class Mammalia; order Artiodactyla; family Cervidae; genus Cervus; species Cervus elaphus. Next base: position 13,738,143 of record NC_057831.1, read on the forward strand.
TACCCTCAACATATGCATATATATTTATTTAATCATGTATTACACGTACAAATACTATTTAATATGTATTATAAGAAATAATACCTCCCAAATCAGAAATTTTATAAGAATTTTAAAATACACACAGTATTTCTAACCTTTTCTTTATGCCTTGTACCTCCCCCATGGTGGACACATCAGCTTGGAAACCACTGACCAAGTGCTTACATCTTTGCTGTAGAGATAAACAGTTATCTGAAAATGGAAGAGTTGAAGATCCAAGGCACTTAAATAGCAGAGCAGCCTTGGAGACACATAAATAAAGACTGCCCCTCTCACCTCTTTCTCTGGGTGACTTGCAGGCCAGTGGTCCTCATTCTGAGTTACACAGTCCCCTTTATATAGGTGTGAATGAATGTCACTGGTAAATGTGTCAGATGTCAGTGAGCGGCTCCATCAAATGACTTTTATCGATACCAAAATTCCTCCCTAACCTGGGTAACTTTGTACTTTAATTCTGACAGGGTACATTTTTTTCTTCTGAGTTTATGAGATGCTGCTCTCACACCCCGCTTCGGAGCAGTCCGCATTGTTGCCCTGTGTGCAGTGTAGCTATTCCGCATTCTGTGGAACATCCTCTGATTGCCCAGACATTCCAATATTTTGAAACTTTGAAAAGTGAAAGTCGCTCAGTCGTGTCCAACTCTTTGCGACCCCCATGGACTATACAGTCCCTGGAATTCTCCAGGCCAGAATACTGGAGTGGGTAGCCTTTCCCTTCTCCAGGGGATCTTCCCAACTCAGGGATCGAACCCAGGTCTCCCGCATTGCAGGCGGATTCTTTACCAGCTGAGCCACAAGGGAAGCTTCCCCATTCCTTAGTCGAGGAATTATCTCTGGCTATAACTCGAAAGCTAAAATATTTTTAAGACAGTAGAGTTCTATTGGTGAAGTCCTATCATCAGACACCCCAGTTAGCTAGTTTTACCTGTCCTTTACCACACGAAACCCTCCCCAACATCCTCAAGCCTACCAGATCGAGCTACTTAAAATTCCACCATTGTGCCAGTGCACATCATTAAGCCTCTGCTTGAAAGGTTTATTCCTACCCTCTTCACTCTTGTGTTCTACATTCAAGACTCAGCTTAAATATTTCCCCAGGGAACATTTCTTTGAACTTTCTTGAAATGCCAAGGTTTGAGTTTCCATATCACACTGCCGTCACCCCTGTTTAAGCACTTAACTGACTGAATGGAAATTACCTGTATGTTTACCTTATCTTTTATTGTTTGGCTGGAAACTCCTTGAGATAAGCCATTAGGTCTTATTCACCTTTGTTTAAGCAGCACATTGTTTGGGAAGAAATAGAGGGAGGGAGGGAGGAGGAGAGAGAAGGAGGAAGTTAACTATAAAACTGAAGAAAATGAGAGGACTCTGGGTCTTCTGTCTTTAAACAAATAAGTAAATATTTGCTGGAAATCTTTCATAATATGAAGAGTAGGACATAGATTTGAAGTTTTATTGTTATGATATAAAATTTAAAAAATTATCTTTGTTCCAAGCTCTTCATCTCAGTATTCCTGCCTAATTTACATCTTATGATGCTTTTAGAATTTTATACCACTTTGATATGCAAATTTCAAACACATACATTGCTCTGGGAAGATATTTCATATTTTATTGATTATAAGATGCCATTAATAGTAGAGAACCAATATATTAAATAAAATCATGTTAAATATGTAAGTTAGTTATAAAATACTTAATTTTGAAATTGTTAAGCAATGAAAAACGAGCATTTTAGAATTAGGGACTATGGTAATAACAGTAAAATCTAAGAATTAATGAATGCTTACAAAAAATAAGTACTTTACATAAATTATAAAACATTTCTCAAAACAACACTAGGTGATAAATTCTACTACTATTATATTACATGAGAGGAAACTAAATGCACAAAGTTCACATTGGTAATAAGCCCTCAAAGTAAAATTTATATCTAGGTACTTTTATGCTAGAGAAGTGTGGTCCAATGAAACTTGTATTCAATGATAAAAATATTCAATATCTGTGTTATTCAATATGATAGCCACTAACCACATGTGACTATTGAAACCTCGAAAATGTGGCTATAAATGAGAAACTGAATTTTAGTTTAGTTTAACTTAATTAGTTTTAATAAAAATAGCTGCAGAGAGATTTTTTTACATAATTGGCTGACATGATTTTGAAAGTTGGCACGTCCAAAAATCTTCAGGATAAGCCACCAGGCTATAAAGCCTGCAGTTGAGTATCAAGGCACTGTACTGGGAGAATTCCCCCTTCTTCCGAAGACTTCAGTCTTTTTCTATTAAGGCCTTCAAGTGCTTGGAATATGCCTCCCCACGTTACGGAGGATAATCTATTTCATTCAATCTGCTGATTTAAATGTTACTCTCATCTAAAAATATTTTCACAGAAACATCTAGAATGTTTGACCAAATATCAGGGTACCATGGCCTAGCCAAGTGGACACAAAAATTAATCATCACATAGTTCACTCAGCACTTCTGTATGCAATACACAGCAAACCACATTGCTCTGTAGGGTACACTAGAAAGGAATCTGGTAATGAATCGCTTTCATAAAATCAAACAAAGCTGACAGGTTTAATAAATCATCAGATAAAGCATTCTAACGTAATGCTATTTGTTTCAGAATACTCTAAAATTCTTTCATGATCAGATACTACTTTCTTGGTTTCTATAGTATATGAGTAAAAGTGTCAGGAGGAGGAGTGGTGCTCAGTTGTGTCCGACTCTGCGACCCTACGGACTGTAGCCCTCCAGGCTCCTCTGTTCATGGAATTTTCCAGGCAAAAATACTGGAGTGGGTTGCCATTTCCTTCTCCAGAGAATCTTCCTGACCCAAGGATTGAACCCACATCTCCTGCATTGACAGGTGGATTCTTTACTGCTGAGCCAGCTGGGAAGCCCAAAAATATGAGGACTGCAGTAAAAATTATCATTTTCCCATACTGAAAATATCATAATGATTGATTGGAGTTTAATCTACCATTACTTTCATAAAACAACTACAGAACACAACTAATATATTTGGGAAAAAGCATAATGATAGAGTTGATGGGATATTATGTTATACTTGCCATAATTAAACATGGGACAATTAGCTGGTCATAAAAGAATAATTCGAATATTTGTTAATAATCCTCCTTATAAACACTTATAAAACACTTATAAAACTTAAGTGTTAAATTACACTTCTTCATTGACTGCAAACTCTTAGTAATTGGAATTAATAAAATGAATAACAATACTTGATTTGGTCTTATTTTTAATTTCATACCAAGGATTTTGGCTCAGTACTTTTTAACAGAGCATCTTTGACCAAAGCATGAAGTTTCACTTAAGCAAAGGGCTGCCTTGGAAAGAGAAGTAGACAGATAGTTCGTGCAGTTTTGAGTGTTTTTCTCTGTAGTAGACATTACTTCCTTCACAAACTCTGATGTTGACATTGCTGTCTTTCATATTTGAATGAGGAAGATGGATCATAGGGAAGAAAACATCTGCCCTGTTCATGTTGTACAGGCATAGTGATTGTTATTGTTTTTTTTTTTCTTAGAATTATTTGAGAATTCATTGATGTTTAGATATTTAGACTCATTGTCCACCTGAAGTTTTCCCCAAGGCACCTCATTCCTGGTTGTTGTCCATCAGGCTGTCTGTATGTGACTATTGTGAAAGATGAAAGTTTATGTTACATTTGGATTAGAAATGGCTAGAGGCAGCTTTTATTTTAGTAATTTGCAAAATGGAAAGCTGAACTCAAGTAACTGTAGCTTTCTGACTAAGAACAGAAGCTATGCCATGTGTTGAGTTTAATTAACACAAGGCTGGTGAGATTATTCCTAGAATGATGGGTTAATAATCACTAAGTTGGTGGCTTCATTTCCAGCCTAGATGAGCAAGCCTTTTTAATCAGCTTTGTGGTTAACCTAGTCTCTTGGTTAAAAGTTACATTCCTGGTAGATTAAACAAATTTTATAGTTTCAGGTGAATAACTCTGAGAACCTCTTGTCCCCTCTCAGTAAACATTAAACATAGGAACTGTCACTCAAGATAATAAGAAAAAGAGTGTGTATAAGCTAAAAGTAGGAATCTTCTCTAAATCCTTTGCACACACCTCCCAATTCCCAGTCTCTTAACAGCCTGGTTCTTTGCGTTCTTCCTTCTGTTACTGGAATGAGTAATACTCAACACCGTTTATGGAAGTTGCAAAGCACTTGTGTCAACAAGATTCTTTTCACTCAGGGCCTGTCATCAAATACCATGGTTTTCTATACTTTCTTTTTATTTTAACCAAAGATGACTCAAAGTTTAAAACTTAACAATTTTTCTTTCTACACTTGGGTTTCCCAGTGGTTTCACAGTTATGGTTACTTAAAAATGTGTATCTGTACATCTATTTCAGAGAATTTTAAGCAATATTCTGCTCTCTTTGTTTGGTGAGTTGAATTCAACTCCATAGAATGTCCACATAGTTCAGCCATCCCATTCATGCAGTAACCCCAGCTTTAATGCTCCAGGATATCATTACTGGTGCTATTGCTTTTTATCAGATACCTTCCTTAAGCTTGGCAGTGGCCCAGATTAAATTGTTCAAGAATGAGAATGTGACATTTCTGGTTATTCGGCCGTCAAAGCTATTCAAAAAATGTTAAACTTCATTCTTATTCTAAAAGGTGATAAGGTACATTGAATGCAGATTGACCTTGTCACAGTAGGCATTCAAAGTAGGTCAGGGTGATAACTCATGCCCCATGGGGACTTAACATTTGGTGTGGACTTTGATTCTAAGTCTGTGCCGCTCCAGTTCTTTATGATTTCTCTCCTTAAAGTTTTCATTTTAGGAGAATTCAGCCCATCTTCCAGCTTCTAATTGTTTGTAAAAGTTACTGATTCATAGATTGTTAAAACAGAAAGGCCCTGGAGACTTCCTAATTCCAGATCCCTTATTTTATATAAGTTTTACAGTTTTGTGAAAGGAGTTTCCTGATGTTGGTTAGTATATTTCTTTAGCTGTATCACCAATAGTTATCCTAACCCATTTCTGCAAATGTATCGGTAGTCTGTAATGCACAGTGATTTTGCAAGTGATCCTGAGTAATTTTCATGTTTGCTGCCTTGTTTTATAAATGTGTACTTTGCTTGCTCACCTGTGTTCAGGACTTCCCTGGTGTCTCAAACAATAAAGAATCTGCCTGCAATGCAGGAGACCTGGGTTCAGTCCCTGGGTCAGGAAGATCCCCTGGAGAAGGAAATGGCAACCCACTCCGGTATTCTTGCCTGAAAATTCCATGGACAGAGGATCCTGGTGTGTTACAGTCCATGGAGTCGCAGAGTCAGACATGACTGAATGACTTTTTTTTTTTCTTTTGTGTGCTCAGCTGTATCCAGTAGCTACTGAACACTCTTATAAAGAGTATTTTATGAGATTTGAACATTGATGTAAACATTAACATTCTATAGAAGCCTTACCATTCATACTGAAACTGCCCTGTTACAAGATCTAGAGAATAATTTTGATCTTTGGCAGAATGGTAGGATCATTTTCTTCTAACTCCCAGAAACTAACTGTTGGCTTTTATACATGGGAATATCAAGTTACTTTCTCTTTATTAAAATGCAAAGGGGTATAGAACAAAGTGTTCAGTATACAGAAGGAAGTGCTTCCTTTCCATAGAACTGTATGTTTCTAGTTCCTACTAGAAATCTTTAATAAAACATGACAATACTCACTTTACAGAGCTTGAATCCTGTTAGATGCAAAGCTATTTCAACACCCAGGTTGTCTGTATGAGAGCTATCTGCAGGATTCTGTAAGCGATCTTATTCTTTTAGAATAAGGATGAAGTTTAATATTTTTTCAACAGGACTCTGTTTTGTTCTTAGACTACTTAAAAATGATTACTGAAATTGTAGGGCTTCCCTGGTAGCTCAAACAGTAAAGAATCCACCTGCAATGTGGGAGACCTGGGTTCGATCTCTGGGTTGGAAAGATCCCCTGGAGGAGGGTACGGCAACCCACTCTAGTATTCTTGCCTAGAGAATCCCCATGGACAAAGGAGCTTGGCCGACTACAATCCATGGGGTCACAAAGAGTCAGACATGACTGAGCTACTAAGTGCAGCACAGCAGCACTGAAATTGTATAATCCTTCATTCTTTATTAAAGGGCCTCTGCACATATAATCTTATGTAACTTTCACAGCACCCTCAGGGGAAAGACATGTGTTACAACTCTGATCATATTAAGTGAGTGTCAGATGTCATTTGGAGCAGTCATTTAGGCAACCATAATCCACAGCCTCTTTCATAATCAGGGCTGGCCAAGCCCCTTTCCATCATTTCTCTGCCTTTCCTAGGCTGTGTTCCTGTATCTGTCCAGCTTCCAGCTTCCTCTTCTTGTTGCTGACCCGTGAACTTCTGCCCTCTCTTTTTTCCATAAGATTCCCAGTGCTTTTCTGAGGCATTACTAACTTTTCTGAAAATGTGGGGTCCTGTTGCATAGCAACAGGTTTCTTCCATCTCTCTAGCTCTCCATCTCACTAACTACCCGTGCTCCTCACGCGGGAGGGGGCACTCAGGCATAGGAAGAGTAAGCAATGGATCCAAGTGATGGAGCAGGACCTGAAAGCCTGTGTTCCGAGGACAGATCCAGAGCTCCACTTATTACTTCTAAAATATCCATTTATTTAGCACATTGTAGTTTACATAGACATTTTACTTAGGTAAACTCATTTTAATGTCTTTAATAATACTGTGAGGTTAAGTATTCTCTTTCCATTTTGAAGAAGCGGATGTGGACACATGGAGAATTGACTTACTTTAGCCAATCCTGTTTGTTAATGCTCAGCTTTACCCTTTTCTTTGAGATTTCATTTACCTAAAACTGACTTTATCTCTTTGTGGTAACCCATGGTGTCCCAAGGAGTTCTGTTCGTTACTAGGGGTTCACACAGTCTCGTGGTCATCTCTTCCTAGAACTGAGCCCTGATCGCAGCTAAGTTTCATCTTCTTCCTAGGACAATATACCTTTCCGCTTCAGTGCAACCCAGATATGAAAAATAGTCTTTTCTTTCTTTACTTACTTAAATTTTTTTTGGAAAAACTAAAGCCAGCTACTCCAGAAGCTGAAGAAAGCAATACAGAAAATTTTCACCACTGAATTTTACCAGAACTGGCATACTGTTTTGGCTTTAAAAAATCATTTTTTTCACTTTACTAGAGAGTTAACAGTGGAGTCAGTGTTAGAATTTCTACTCATAATCTTTTATTCTTTTTACCACAAAATACTATTTCATAGAGGTATTTGTTAGTTAAGTTTGGTAATGATTGATATATCTATTCAGAAAATTTCAATCATAGAATAATTAAAGAGAATATTAAGATATCAATGGTTCTCAAACTTTTTAGGCCTCAGGGCCCTTTTGCACTCCCCAAAATCAAAGAAGACTCCAAAGTCTTTTGCTTATATGAGTTAATTCTGTTGATTCTTGCCACAATAGAAATTAAAACTGAGAATTTCTTAAAATATTTATTTATTTTAAAATGACAAACCAATTACATATTAACATAAATAAGATAGTTTTATAACTATGCTCTTCTAAAAAGAAGTGAGAAAGGTAGCATTATTTTTAATTTTACTGCTCTCTTTAATGCCTGACTTAATAGAAGATAATTGGATTTTCATTGTTATATTTGAAGTATGTGAAGAAAACTTAGTTTCTTAAAGGTATATAGCTGAAAAAGGGAGATGTATTCAAATCATATTTTTAGATACTTCTGATACTCTTCTTGATTACTACACCAAAATTTGACAAGTGGTAACTACTTGGAGACCACACAACAAGCAAAGGTTGGGGAACGTGTTAAGTCTGCCAAAACTCTAGTAACTGCACTGAACCCTTTGATTTTTTTCTGTTGTGTTTGTCTGTGCTAGACACAGTTTAAAGGACTTTGCATGGTGGGGGTAGCAGTGGCGGTTTAGTCTCTAAGTTGTGTCCAACTCTTGTGACCCCATGGACTGTAGCCCGCCAGGCTCCTCTGTCCGTGGGGTTTCCCAAGCAAGAATACTGGAGTGGGTTGCCATTTCCTTCTCCAAGCACTTTGCATATACTAGCTTTTTTAATCCTCATAAGAACTCAATGAGAAATGTGCTAATGTTAACCTCATTTTCAGGTTACTGAAGCAACTGAATAAACTGAGGCATAAAATGGAAATGAGGAAACTGGTGAGTAGAGATTCTTTGCAGTGAATTTGCCATTTTAATCCTCAGCTCTGTTGTTTTACAGGATAGTAAATTTAAAGTAAAATAACCCTTAATGACAAGGGCAAGTAATAGATCACAGAATTATTGATAAGCATATGACATATTGAACACTCTAATAACATAATAGAGTGAGAAATATCAATAATCTCAGATATGGAGATGATACCACCCTTATGGCAGAAAGCAAAGAGGAACTAAAGAGCCTCTTGATGAGAGTGAAAGAGGAGAGTAGAAAAGTAGGCTTAAAACTCAACATTCATAAAACAAATAAAGGGGGGTGGTGGGAATGGAAAGAGTGAGACTTTATTTTCTTGGGCTCCAAAATCATTGTGGATGGTGACTGCAGCCATGAAATTAAAAGACACCTCCTCCTTGGAAGAAAAGTTATGACAAACCCAGACAGCATATTGAAAAGCAGAGACATTACTTTGCAGACAAAGGTCTGTCTAGTCAAAGCTATGGTTTTTCCAGTAATCATATATGAATATGAGAGTTGGACCATAAAGAAAGCTGAGCACTGAAGTATTGATGTTTTCAAACTGTGGTGTTGGACAAGACTCTTGAGAGTCCTTTGGACTTGCAAGAAGATCAAACCACTCAATCTTAAAGGAAATCAATCCTGAATACTCATCGGAAGGACTGATGCTGAAGCTGAAACTCCAATACTTTGGCCACCTGATGGGAAGAGCTGACTCACTGGAAAAGACCCTGATGCTGGGAAAGATAGAAGGCAGGAGGAGAAGCAGGCGGCAGAGCATTACTGACTCAATGGACATGAGTTTGAGCAAGCTCTGGGAGATAGAGAAGGACAGGGAATCCTTGTGTTTTGCAGTCCATGGGGTCGCAAAGAGTCAGACACGACTGAGCAACTGAACAACAACAAATCCTTCTTCTTACAAGACTGTCTCTATTCAGAACATTTATTTTATAAAAGTAAAACTGAGTACTTGGCACATGGGTTTCCCTGTAAATCAATGTGAATGATTTCTTTGCATTACTCTATAGACATTTAAAGGAATTGACAAATTAGTCAAGTAAGGTTGAAAATAAGCAACCACATGGGGTGAACTTCAGTTTGACTATTGGAATTTCCAATCTGACTGTCAGGAAGAAAGCCAGTGGGCAAGACAGTAATTCCCTCATCCCAAATGATGACATTATCTTTTGCTTTGCTTGGTTTCATCATTTGCACACAGCAGAGCAGTGGGAGAAGGATGTGGAGTTAAGGAGTTCATGGACAGGAAATGCATAGAAGAGAGAAGATATAATAATGGTTATAATTAACATGTGTATGCCTGTTCTCAGTTGTGTCCGACTCTTTTCAACCCCATGGAGGAGCCCGTCAGCCTCATCTGTCCATGGGATTTCCCAGACAAGAATACTGGAATAGGTTGCCATTTCCTACTCCAAGGGATCTTCCCAACCCAAGGATCGAACCCACCTCTCCTGTGGCTCCTGCGTTGCAGGCCAATTTTTTACCACTGAGCCACCTGGGAAGCCCAACATTTGTGTAACATTTTACAATTTACTGTATGGTTTCTGTATTTTATTGTCTATAATCTTAACCAAAAAAGAAAAAAACCAAAAACCTGTGTAGAGGGTCTTCAGGGCATGTTTATTTTTCTTTTCTATCTCCAATTTTTAGAATTATTTATTACTATGAAGTATTTCAAGCATACTAGAACTTCTTAAGAATAATTTAGTAAATACTCTGGGTATTTTTCTACACAAAGGAAAAAACTGAATCAAAGAAGTTATTTTATGAAATTAAGTCAGTTGTAACCTTATTCGTATACATGGGGTAGATACAAGAAAGATGATCTATAAGAATGATTAGGGCAAGGGAGTCTATTTAAATTTGCTAAATTTCTTTCATTTAACTACTTATAAAGTTCAAAACCTCAGAATATAAAATATCCATTCCACTTTTTTATCTGCCAGCACTAATTGCTTGTTAATACTGCCACTTTAATAATATATCCTAAGCTATTTAAAATAGTTCAATATCTGTGTTTGGGACAGAATCAATAGTTGTCACTGTTAGAAAAGACACCAATAAAGGGCAAAGCCACAGACAGATTAGAAGTCCATAAATTCATCTTCTAGGAAAGAAAATATTTAATACATGTTTTTAATACATGTCAGTTGGTGTCTGTGTTCTATTTCTAATGATGGCTACAGGAAAATACACGGCTCTAGCCTTGAGAATTTACGCATACCAATTGATGAAAATTTTACTCAGTAATTGTCTTTACCTTCAGTTGCAACTGCTTTACAACAGAATGACAAACTTTCTTTACAAATAATGCTAATTTATTGAAAGTGCAGTAAACCAACTGCCTTGAGGAGTTATCAAGTATATTCTTTGCTAAACTTCCCTAAAACAGTAAAATCATCCTCTATTTTTGATACTTAGTATATCATAAATGCCCCATAGAGTTATTTATCATAAGTTCTCACTATCCTTTCTGTTCCCTCCACTGTTCAGTGCCTGGAATATTGTAAATTCCTCATAAACATAGTTCTTGTTAAACTGAATTTGTGAACTTTTCTGAAGACTGCCGTCATTTTCTCTGCGGAGCCACTGCAAGCTATGGCTTGCAGCTAAGACACTGATGACACACACTTGAGTTTGTCATGAAGTACTTTCACCATGTGTGGCTAACTTCAGGTGCAAAGATACTCAGTTATTTGAAAGAGAATTCCAAACCACGCGTCAGTCAGTCAGTTCAGTTGCTCAGTCGTGTCCGACTCTTTGCGACCCCATGAATCACAGCACACCAGGCCTCCCTGTCCATCACCAACTCCCAGAGCCTGCTCAAATTCATGTCCATCGAGTTGGTGATGCCATCCAGCCATCTCATCCTCTGTCGTCCCCCCCTCCTCCTGCCCCCAATACTTCCTAACATCAGGGTCTTTTCCAATGAGTCGACACTTCGCATGAGGTGGCCAAAGTACTGGAGTTTCAGCTTCAGCATCAGTCCTTCCAATGAACACCCAGGTCTGATCTCCTTTATGATGGACTGGTTGGATCTCCTTGCAGTCCAAGGGACGCTCAAGAGTCTTCTCCAACACCACAGTTCAAAAGCATCAATTCTTTGGCCCTCAGCTTTCTTCACAGTCCAACTCTCACATCCATACATGACCACTGGAAAAACCATAGCCTTGACTAGACAGACCTTTGTTGGCAAAGCAATGTCTCTGCTTTTTAATATGTTATCTAGGTTGGTCATAACTTTCCTTCTAAGGACTAAGCGTCTTTTAATTTCATGGCTGCAATTACCATCTGCAAACCATGGATAGGAGGAGGTAATCCTGCTCAAAGATGCAAGAATGTTACCACATTTTTATTGGTCCAGTTTCTACAGAAGACACTTGGTGAACAGAAGTATCAAGTTCTAATTTTTTTTTCCGAAAGTCAGAACCATAAAGAAAATGTTGAACTTTACCAACATTTGAATATATGGCAGTCTTATTTCCAGAAGAATTAACTAAATGATGAACTGATAAATACAGAGAAAAGTGAATAGATCATATTTTCAAAAAAAA